>NC_140768.1:151264293-152514293 GCF_044657685.1 Stegodyphus dumicola
GGCCACATATAAAAACAGGTTTTTCTGATTTTATACCAATACAAAATCAAATGTCTACTCTTTTTTTTTAATTAAAAATTGTCTTTTATTAGGTAAGTAAATAGCATCTAATTAATTTAGTTACATCTTAATTAAAGAAAATTAGTACATGTTTATGATATATTTGAAATAAACTCTTTGAAACAAATGCCATAATTTAATTTTGTGTGTAATTTTCATTGGATTGATAGATCTAAATTGATTTTGATCTGCACATGAATCCCCTTGATATTCAGGCATCAAATAAACAATAATTATTAAACTGCAGCATTATGTTATGATTTATATAAGCAACAATATATTTTGTTGATTACTGCAAAACTGTTATAGATCTATGACTACTTCAGATTATCTATTTTCAGCTGTCACCTCTGCTTGTCCAGTGTTACTCAAAATCTAATTAATTCTGTATATGAATGCAAACTGCTTAAATTCAAAAAATAGAAATTTTTGGAAGTTGCAAAAGTTATGGTGGATGAAAAAAGTCACATAGACAGGCAGATATCACGGTAAAAATGTGTTGGACTCTAATTTATGCTCTCTGTTGAATATTTGGACCAAAAACATAACATAGACATTAAGCACATAAATAAATATCCCACTCCAAAAAATAGTTTTTATTATTTTTTATTATTCTTGTGTGCAGTTTTTATCTTAAATAAAACCATTTCTGTTAATTTTTCCCATAATATTTTTCTCTTTCATAGCCTTCCAAAATACAAAATTGTTTCATTAAAGTTATCTGTTAATAATTTCAAGTCTATCCAGAAAAACATTCTGCAGTTGAGTTACTGCTTTTTAAAGTGAAATATGTTAAAATACTGTTTGGATTTATAATTTTCTTTTTTATTTCTAGCAATTATTTCAAATCGATCCATAATTTAACAGATCTTTTGAAAAATGGCAATTTGTAAGTACTATATCATTTATTTGTAATGCAAAGGAAGATTTACTTTATTACTGCGTACACTTTTTATAATCGGTATTGTTTTAATGTTTAGGCATTGGAGGCATTACCATTTGGCTTTATCGATGCTAGCCATTTTAGTTAGGCATGATATTCGTTTCCCTAAGGAAGGAGTTGAATTGTTTGTAGCTCATCTTATTCATGATACTCTTGCAGTTAGAAAGGTAATGGATTAGTTTAATAACATATGTTTTAAGATCATGCTTGATCCATTTTATGTATGACAACATTTGAAATTATTTTTAAACATAGTATTATGAGTGTGAAATCTTTTGTTCTGAAGCCATTATACATGTAGTTTAAATGCTTAATTATTTTATGAAAAATCTAATTTTTAATTTAATTTGTTATGGTTTTATCAGGTTGTCTGGAAAATAATGCAGGTTTCTGCAATTGTTTATCTTTCCTGTACATTTTTAGCAACAATGTATTTTGAATTGCACTGGTTTATATATCATTTCGAAGCTCTATTGTCGCTCTATATTTCTATAATAATCATTTTGTTCCCAAATTATTTAAAAAAAATATTTACTAGGTATTTTTGTTTTGATGTCAAAACGGGATTTTCAGCAAATTTACATTTATGAGTACAAACTAGGCCGCAGCGCAGCACAAACAGCTCGAAAATGTCAACAAAGTATGGGGCAAGAAATGTGTTAATGAATCTACAGTTTAACGAAGATACCAAAAGTTTCGTCGTGGGGAATTTGATCTGGAAGATCAAGAGCGTAGTGGACACTCTTCAGCTATTGATGACGACGATTTGAATACTGTTGAAACAAACCCTTTGCACAACTGTTCGAGAGCTTACGGAGGAGCTTGGCACAAGCAAAACAACGATTTCTAATCATTTAAATCGAATAGAAAAGTCAAAGAAGCTCGATAAGTGAGTGCCTCACAAATTGAGCCAAAATAAAAAATAAAAAATCGCTATTTTGAATAGTCGTCTTCTCTTCTTCGCAACAAAACCGATCCTTTTCTTGATTGAATTGTTACGTGCGATGAAAAGTAGATTCTCTCTAACAACTGGTGACATTCAGCTTTGTGGTTGGACCGCGACACCACAACACTTTCCAAAGCCAAATTTGTACCAAAAGAAAATTATGGTGACTATTTGCTGGCCTGCGCCCGGTCTCATCCATCACAGCTTCTTAAGTCTGGGCGAAACGATTATGGCAGATAAGTACTGTCAGCAAATCAACGAAATGAACCAAAACTTGCTATGCATGGGCTCGGCATTGGTCAACAGAAAGCTGCCAGTTCTTCTCCATGACGATGCTCGGCCGCACGTTGGGCAACTGACCCTATAGAAATTGAATGAATTGCGATATGAGATTCCCCTCTTCCTCCATATTCGCTTGACCTCTCGCCGACCGATTACCACTTTTTCAAACATCTTGATAACATTATTCAGAAGAAATGCTTCAGAAACCAAGAGGAGATCAAAAACGCCTTTGACAACTTTATTGCGTCCAGAGCTCCAGAATTTTATTCTACCAGCATAAATAAACTAATATTTCATTGTCAAAATGCATTCATTCAGCTGGTGCTTATTTTGATTAATAAAATTGCTTTTGAGTTGAGTTATGATACTTTAAAGATTTAGGTTAAAAACCTGCATTATTTTCTGGACTACCTAATATTAACTTAACCTGGTATAAGCTGCGATTCCAAGTTAAATATCATGTTTACTTTTATGTAACTTGCATAGATATTATATTAGTTATTAAAATTAGCTGTCAAACATACGGCCTCGTATTCAGATCTCTATTAACCCTTTCAGGACGGGCGGCCGATATACGCATTCCCTAAGAACATCTCTTACAGCCGGGCATCCCATCCATGCATCAGTAAAGATCGCATTCAGAAGACGGGTGATGCGTATATGCATTTTAAGGTGGAACGTTTTTCTGAAGGCCACTAGATGGCATCCTGTGCCCATTACTTTTGAAATGAACACAGTTTTAGGTTCCTGGCCTTGAGTTTGATATATTCTGCTTGACTTGATTGGTATTTTACTCATCAGCTGTTCGAGAGTTGGGGGGGGGCTGAGGGAAAGCGTAAACAGAGGTGGGCTTTTTAAATCGCTGCGTGCTAATGTAAACATTCTCGTATCTGATTTATATCCAATTCCTTTTTTTTTTATTTTATTTTTTCCTTTACTATGCACGGTCTTTTAGGGTTAGTATGTGGAGTATTGTTACGTTTTGCATTGCCTTCAGATATATTTCCGTTTCTTCTCTTTTTATTTCGGAAAGCCTCACCTCCAGTCTTCTATGGCGGGAAGGTGCTATTTATCAGAGGAAGAATACCCTAGTGTGGTTAGTGAACCATTTACTAATGCAAATGAGAGTACTGATTCATTTTCTAAGGAGTTAAAAAGTGATACTTTTTCTAAGAGTTACAAAGTGATACTTCTCTGTGCTTCGAGATATACCACACTTGTTTTCATTTAAAATTTTGTTACTTATTACTGTAAATAGTCTTTATTGTGTTCTTTTTATTAATTTTAAACTTTATTGATGGATTGATTTTATCAATTAAAACTTTGGAATAATTTGAATAGCGCTTCCGAAAATTATGTTATAAGATAAGTAATTTTTTAAGTATATTTTCATGTAAAATAAAGAAAAAAATGTTTTAAGGGCTAATTTTAACATATATAAGAACTCAAGTAATAATCTAAAATGATACCCAAAATTACGATGCTGGAAGCGAAACTTTTGTTTTTCTGGTTTTTGTTATAAAATTAGGCTTAGCGATGCAAAACCTCCGTCTTGTACGGTGACTGCCTTTGATTCTCTCTCGTCCTGCACGAGCGTCTTAAACAAAGGTGCGCCATCGTGAAAAGGTTAAGCATGATGTTGAATTATATTGTGTTTCTGTGAAAATGTAGAAACTTAAAATCCATTGATAAGGATATTTTCTAGAGAGACTGGTGGTGGGAGAACATATGAGATCTTAAGATCCCGTCCTCTGGTTGTTCTCATTTAAAGTAGGACAGGGAAGCCATGCATAAAATCATTCTGTCATCATTGATACTCAAGGCCTTTGACAAACCACAGACACAATCATTAATCCTGTTTCTGATTATTCATTGAAGCTTTTTATAACCCAGATGTGGAGAATAAGAACAGCTCAGATATATAAATGAGAGTAGTATTGGCTGAGTGTTGGAAATTTGGACACAGCAATTTTATTATTTATGTACTGTGTTTCCAGAGTTCTAGAAATTGAATTCTAGTTAAATTCCTAGAATTTATATTCAACACTATTGGCCAGAGACAGGTCTTGACATGTTTATACAGCTGTTCCATGCAATGTCATTTCATCTGTTTCAATTGTTTAATTGATATAGAAGTATTTTTGTGGTGCTGTTTTTGCAACCATGGAAGATGCAAGGAGCAATAGTTTTCTTTTTTTCTTTTTTTTTTTTTTTTTCCTTTGTGTGTGTGTGTGTGTGAAAAAGAGTGTGAAAACTTCAGAATTTCTTCAACATCAGTGAGGAGTATTCTTCTGTTCCAACATTTGAAAAAATTGTTAGGGAGTGTTCAATTAGATTTTACCATGTGATAAATAGATGATCAAGAAGGTACCAAAAAAGTTTTTTGATGATAGCTTTAAAAAATAATGAGTTTTCTTTGGGATAAAAAAAATAATGAGTTTTCTTTGGATTTTAATGTCACATCCCAGTATATCCTTAGGACATCCTATCTAGGTCCCACTGACAGCGTATGAGATGTTATCAGGATTTGAAATACTAGTTACAATATCCCTTTAACCTCTTAAATATATACTCTCAACTGCTTAATACCCAGTATATATACAAAGAAACTTCCACTGAAGGTGCTGTGATTGTCTAAAACCTACTTATTTTACACAAATAGTCTCGAATCCTTCTCCTATGGTTACTATGGAAAAATCAGAAATGTTGAGAATATTTATACAACTTATTTTGTTTTTAAAACTGAATTTGTGAATGTATTAAAACTGAGCAAGGAAATTAAAATGAATTAATAAATACAAAATATTGTAAAAGAAAATTTTGCTTTTATTTTTAAGATATTAAAAATCTTTTGATCATTTTTAAACATCCAATAGCTGCCAAATTGAAGTATTCATAATTAAATTATTTTACAAAATCAGTTTCTAATTTCAGTTAAAATTGTATTAAAAATTCAATAATAGAATTAGCCATTTAATAATCTTTCTTTAAAACTTGTAAAGAATTTTTAGTGCTTTGTGACTGAAAAATTGTTAAAAGGAATAAATTGTATTTTTAAAACTAAATTCCTAGCCACAGAATAAATAAACATGTTTTCGTAACATGAAAATGCTGCAGGCTTTGTTTATATATTTAATATTTAGTTGTAAAAATTATGTTCTTGACATTGTTAACAATTCTTTACATCATTCAAAAGGTAACTCTAGAAGCTCTTCTAAAATTCTATCTTTCTGCTCAAACAATTAAAAAAAAAAAAAAAAAAAACTGAAAGGCCTCAGATTTTAGCAGTCACTTAAAAGGGCTCAAAGTTTATGAGTGCATAGATTACCAATACAGATAGGGCAGTGGAAATAGCAAAACATTTTATAAAATACTGATTCCAGAAAGTTATATATCTTCTATATATTTGAAAAGAAATATATCATGTAATTGTATAAAAATATTAAATGTTTTCAATTAGATATATCATGAATTAAATGCATTTTAAATCAAATCGGATTAAAAAGTAAAAAAATACATTGTTAAGAACTGTGTGTATTGCTTTTAAATAGCTTGGCTTATTAATCGATAAGAGATTAGATTTTAAAGGTAAATATGTTAAATTTTGCCAAATGGCAAGACTTGAATGAAAAGCGAAACAAGTTTACGTTTGACGATATGAAGTTACGTTTCAAGACTAATAGCCCTTTTAGATTTAAAAAAAAAAAAAAAAGTTTGAAAATAATTTGCACTGGTTCATTGGTATTAGTTTATGCAAAATTCAATAAAATGAAATTTACCAGTTGAAATCAGCACCAAATTAAGCTTTGCAAATTCTAGCACATGTTAAAGGTTATCTCATCCAAAATTTCATTACTAACCATTCATTTCAGAGCAAAATAACACAGTAACTGACATTTATATGACAATCAATATCAAAAATTTAAATCTGCATTTTACACAACACAGAAAAACTCCAAAAGAAGATCTACTGCTTACCATGTAATTAAGGCATTTTATTCTGCAATCAACTCTACCAATTGTTAATACTTCTAAGTATATTCAGTTTCCTTTTTCTGCTTAATATATGCTGTGTAAAATTTTCCATAAATTTATTAATTCATTTTATTTTGAGGTAAGCTGTTATTCAACTCTCAATGTCAACAAGAATGTTTAGTTCATTTTTTATTTGGTCTCAAAAGAGGAATCAAAATACGTGGATTTATGTACATGTTATAAATATGTGTACTTATGAATCAAAATACATTAGAAACCACAGTGAGAAAAGCACTGCTACTTTAATCTGTGATTATATATAACAAATACAGTGAATTATAGTTAACAAATAGTGAAAATATTTATATTTCTGAAATATTTCATATGTAACAGTTTCAGTTTTGTATATGTGGCAGTTTTCGAATTTTTTACGTATACCAATTTTTTAAAATATCTAAACAATTTTTGTATTTTCAAGGAACACTTATTCTTTCTCCTTTAGATATAAGTAATAGTAATTTACAAGATAAAATTGCTTAATGGGGAATACAGAAAAAATATATAACCGCTTACCTTTGTGACTTCATCTGCAGAGAGACTAAAAAAGTAGTTCAGCTAAATCTGTTATAATAAATATTTATGATAATGCTAAATCCTGCAATAACTATTAATATGACAAATTTTGTAAACCTATTTATTTGGATGAAAAATAAACACATTCAGAAATTTATGGCACTATATTATGATTAACATAGAAAAACACTTTTCAAAACAGTTTTTATTAATCCAATTTATCACATTTTCTTTAAATTCCTGAAAAATAATCTTATATCCATGTAAAAGAGGAATATGTATTCTTATGCATATAAGAACTCTTGATAAACTGGACCTCTGCCATTGCCTTTCACAGCACGAAAAATATATATATATATAAAAAAAAAAAAAAAAAAAACCACTCACAATTAATTACTATATGTGAATATAATTCAGAATTAAATTTAAACAAATGACTATTAGAATGCAAATTAAAGGAAGCATTTAAAATATTTTAACATTTAGTACCTATAAACAGAGTAGCAATTGGTTGATTATTCAATTATAGTAAAATAAACATGGGGGATGCCTTTTAAAATTTTTTATGTCAGAAAATAAACTCAAACCACCAGCTGAACATATGAGCAGTTTTATCAATCAGCCACTGGTAGGTAACCTGGATACTGAATCAACATATAAAGTTGCCAAGATAAAGAGAGAAACAAAATTATGATAACCACATCTTACCTATTCATAAAACTATTTTAAATTTAATGTGTAGGCAAGTCCAAAAAGAGTGAGAATGAATTTATTTTGCAACACAAAGTAAACTCTTGCAGGAGCAAAAAAAAAAAAAAAAAAAAAAAAAAAAAAAAAAAAAAACTTCTCATGAGATTTGCAAGTAAAAAATAATTAACTGCATCTGGTAACATTTATCTGACAACACATAAGTAATTGTTAGCTACGTGCAGAAAATAAAATCTGATCAGGGGCGTAGCTAGAGGGGGGGCATCTGTCCCCGGGTGTAGAATCCAAGGGGCGCCAAACTGATGTTAGAACATTTTAGAATTAAATGTTTTCCATCCTTGGTAAGCAGTAGGGGGTGCGAAATCTTCAGTTGTCCCTGAGTGCTGAAAACCCTAGCTATGACTCTGAATCTGATCATGTAAATGCAATTTTAAACTTTTGAATTTAACAGCAGAAATTTACCAAAGAAGTACTTGTAACAGTAGTAAATGAAGATGTGGCTAATCTTTACTGTATGGTACACCTTGGTTTCTGTCTGAAAAAAAAATCGCAAAGTGGTATTGGTTGTTTGTGAAATGTGGAAGCCCATTGCGTCAAATAAGCTTTTCGGTAACCCTAATGTTGATAATGTTGGCGAAAGTAGCCTTTGCAGGGGGGGGGACTTTTTTTTTTTTTTTTTTTTTTGTCAATAAAAAGGAGTTATTTCTGCAAATATTGTCAACGTGCTGTGATAAATTTAGTTTTGGGCTACTTTTTTTAATAGTAAACCTTTTGTACGGTCCCAGGTTTTTGGTTCTTACCATTCTTTTCAATTGCTGTGTTTGGTTGCACGGAAGTGGTATGGTCTTGTATTTTGAACATGCTATTTATTATTTTGGTGTGGGTACTATCGTTTGAGTATGTCTGAGGTGACTAAGAGACGAAAAATTTAATTGAATTGCTTACCTGGAGGATGGTGGTGGGAAGCCTAAACATATGCATGTGAAAAAAAAAGGTATGTTAAAAAAATGACGTTTCATTTATTTTTTTGTCTCTGTGTGTTAATTTTTGTTAGAAGATTTGTTGTTTAATGTTTTTATGTTAGGAAAACATTAAACTATTTTTGGTAACTTATTCCTCTCTGTTTGTGTATTTTTGGTTGTTTGTGTGTTAAGACAGTGGTGAATTTTTTCTGGTAACTATGATATTTTTAACTTTCTGATTTTCTTAAAGTGAAAATAGATCAATGTGTACATGGACAAAGTTAAGGCAGTGCACAATGTCCAGTTTGTGCAGTTCTCTGTTTTAATACGTCGATGTGTACATGGACACAGAGTTTGTGTATGTCTTTGACTTCTTATTTTGGTTTTGTGTAGCGGCCACCTTGAAATTGGTGCCGATCCTCTCAGGTGACGATCTTGATATAAAAAAAAGAAACGATTCGCCAAGCGTTACAGTAGAGTAAATTTTTACCAAAGATGTTCTACCATAATCACCATTTCAGTGGTTTAAACACTAGTGGAGCAGTATGTAGAGATGAAGATTTGAGTTTTGTTTACACAGCATGATGGTTTAGGCACTCCAGCCATTACAGTGAACAAAATTATAATAAATATAGCCACAATAATTGTTTATAAATATTGATGTATAACACTGCATTAACTAATATATTTCTTATGCTAGTATATACAGAATCCTTAATCGAAGGGAAAATCAGAAGACTGTGCATGCATTTTCCTTTAACTGAAACATGGATTTGATCATACAAATCTCAGTCTTACGGGACATGCCACACTATGCAGATAGACAGTAAAAAGTGCTTGTGTTGTTTTTATTTGTTAGAGGTATGAAATAAATATACTTAGATTTTAATTTTTTCTTTTCTTGTTTTACATTTGGATTACCTATCAAAAAGTAAGGAATTTTGATATTATTACAATATCGGAGTTAAAATAACAATTATTGGACATGTTAAAGTAATGAAAATTTTAAATTAGGTTAAAAAGTAACCCTTAATGTGGCATATTTTTTAATTAAATTCTATCAACATTAAAAACAACAAAACGTCCCTCTTTATTAAGGACTTTAATTAACTAATTTTAAATACGGAGCTATGAATGAATTTTTTCCCTTGCATGTTATAATAACTGAAACAAAATTACTCTGATACAGTCAAAATTCCTAAATGCAAGTACATAAAATTTACTTTAGCAATTTAAAGAGATGAGACACACTGAACACATGAATAAATTTCTATCAAAAGAATAATTTATTAAATTTGGCCCATTCATTGTAAACTTTAACCATTAGATTACATTATTACACCATGTTATCAGTTTGAAAAGCAAGTCATATGCCAGATCTTGGATGTAAAAGAAATGCACAAAATAATATACAGATTATTGAAAAATGATGTATACCAATGTTTATAGATATGATTAAATGTAACAGAAAATTTACTGTCACAACCACATTTTTAAGTGAAATGTATTAATTTAACATTTTACAATATTTAAGGTATGGCATTAAATGCAACATTATGTGCCTGGATATAAGTTAGTAAATTAAATAATAATAATAATAATAATCAAAGAATGAATGTCATGAAAAATTTCAATAACAAGCAGAATTTAATTTAGAAGACCTTTAGACACTTATGATAAATAAATTTGAGAATTCTTCACCCAAAATTAAATTATAATTAACTAAAACCAGTTTGACTGACCTTCTACAAAATCCTTCAGCTGCAATTTTTTCTAGCTTGAAAACCAAATTCTTCTCCACATGGTAATAACATCTTAACCAGTTGAAATTCCTGCAGAAAGTTTGATAACACAATAATAGAATTAATAGAATAGAAAAATTAACACAAAAGTATAGAACATCATTTAAACTTAACATTATTACAAATTTTGGTGCTTTCTGACTATCTGCAAAGCTGTGAAAATTGGCAAAATGGTTAGTTTATGGTTCATATCTACTGCTTTGTTCACAAGTAGTAATTCAAATAAGCACTTTATAAGAAACAAGAAATTTTAGGATGCACACACACAAAAATATTCACATATTTTTCATCCAATGGAATACTATTCAGAAATAAAGATTAAATATAAAGCATGTAAATACATGTGTGTGGTATGCATATTCATAGTTTGCTATTATCGTGTGCATACTCTTGCTGTTTTAGCATAAGTTGAAGCTGTGAGGGCAGATGATAAGAAAGTATCAGAATTTTTCATGTATAAGAAAAGATTGCCCTGAAAATAGTATCTCATTTGTTTAGCACTGACATTTACATAGCGCATTAGAAATATATAGTAATATATGTATAATAAAAAGATAATTGCATATTATTAATTCATTTTTTTAAATGCCAAACTTTAACAATTCTTTCACATATAATTAAACAGAATTCTTTCACATGAACATCTAAAATCCATTCTTAACTAAAGAATAAATAATAAAACCATGTAAATTTCTTATCAAGCCCATCATTTCCGAAATGTCTACTTCTGAAAGTTCCCAGCATTTCTCAATATATTATTAAATTACTAAACTAAGCATCAATGATCGTCATGTTCGCTAATGTGGCAATATCTTTCACACTTCTTTGTTACCACAAGTAACAAGTAGGCTTCAATAAATCTTTAACTGTTACATGCTACTTTTGTCTAAAATTTGTACAAATAATAAAATTAAATGAGCTCTTTATAATATGCTCAAAGAAATAATTTTGTATGAAAATTTGTATGTTATATATTGGCCTGATTAATGATTCAGGAAATAATTCAGGTTTTCAAAGTGCTTCCAATAATTCAAATTTCAGCTTGTGTCAAAATAAAATCTATAACACAAAGCTAAGCAAATTTCCTTATGAACAATGCATTTTAACATTATTCAATCACTGGCAATCACACAGTACTGATTGCTTCAATAAACATTACTGTAACTGTGTTTTTTAAAAGACTGTAATGTTTTAATTATTTCCTTAATTAAAACATTACAGTCTTTTCCTCCTTCTAACACCAAAAGAAAACACAGATAAGAAATATAAAAATATCAGTAAAAATAAATTATATTATTGAATGACACTTTACATTAATTACACTTATGCATATATTATTTTATTATAAATTATTTCAAAATCAAAGAAGAGAAGGGGGAGAAACTTTAATATTGACATTTCTAAAATGATATAAACATTAATCATTTAGTACTGTTTGTTATTTCAGGCAAGAAGAATTCACTTTTCTGGATAGCATTTATATTTCCATCTCACTTTCAATGAAACATTAAGAGAAATGCATATAATTTAAACACCAGTTTATTTTATTTATCAGACAGATTATGTCAACTCAAAAAAACCTATCAGTAAAATTCGGTAGTAATAATTCTGAATGTTAGGCAACTTGCAAGATTCAACAAAAATTATCAATACTTTTATTATAATGACAATACTACAGTAACATTAACATAAAATTAAACTGCATATAACTATAAAATAAGCCAGCATATAATAATGGTGCATTGGTTTCTAAAACAATGGGCTCGATGAAAAAATACATGTATTATGGTAGCTATTCATATTCTTCAGCTTTCCTAATATTCTCATGTTCACTTTACATAACTAAAGTATCTAAAATACAATAAAAATGCAAACAATATTTATGAGAAAATGTTAAAAGCAATCATAAACATTTGATTGAATGACCATATTTTGTCTTCCTGCAAGTCGAATCTTAAAATGATATGCAGTTTGAAAAATGCTTAATCCTTTTATAAAATATTCAAAAAAGATTAAAAAAAGGTACTGTTCTGTTATCAGGACTGGGTTCAGAATTGTATTTATGTATGCTTGTATATTTGTGTGTCTACATATACACATCTATGCACATACTTACGAACACAGGTTCATACATTTCCGATTCTGGTCCCAATAACAGAACAGTACCCCCAAAAAAACTTGAATTACAAACTAGATTAAGATAATGTTTCAACCATACATATTTTGGACAAAACAATGCAAACTCTTATTTTTATACAATTGTTCAAACTATTTAACATAAATTTATTGCTGCAATAAAATAATAAACAATCTGATCACACATATTATTTTGAAACTGAATGCATAAACTAGACTAAAAAAAATTCAGTCATAAACATTTGGATAGCAGGGCAAATTAGATATTTGAAAAGACAGCCAGCCATTGAGATACACGTAATTCATGACAGAATGGGAACAATTCATAAAGCTGTGAAACATTTAACTGTCAAAATGACATAAATAACATAAATTCAAAAAGCAAAAAAAGTAAACATACAAGTATTGCAACTGAACTTACCTTTCATGCAACAAAAAATATCCATACAAGTTAACCTCATGGCGCAGCCATTTTGGATTTCGTTTCAAATCAGACAGATGTTTACGGATTTGCGGAAGAATACGAGAAACTAGTAGTTTGCCGGATACAATGTGCAATGACGCGAAAGAATATAGTTCCGTAGAACTTCCTACATTATTCCGTAATAAACAGTACTATTTCCTAATTTTTTCTTTATCTAATTAATTAATTAATAGGGAAATAGTTAAATAATGCCGAATTCATTTTTAATGAAATGTAAAATTTTGCATGTATGGGATGACCACCTTCCATCCAATATTTCTGAGAATATAAACAAATTTTGGAATCTGAGAGTATCAGTAAATAAATATATAGAATATCGCCTCTCAAACGACCAGTTCTGAAAGTGACCAATAGTTCTGAGATTATAAATAAATATTGATATTAAGCATTATTTCTATAAGATGACCATCTCTATATAAGACCAAAGTTTCTAGAATCTTGGATAGTCACCAGAGAATTATTTTTACTGCGAAATTATTGCACGACTGTAATTCAAAATCAATAACAGGTCGTGCAATTGAAAAACATTTTCCGACCTGTAATTAGGGAAAAAGTTTTTCCCCCTTATAAGGTATTTCTCCCGCTTTCCTAGCGTGCCTTCGTGGTGTGGTTCTGCACGCTGGGCCGGTATTTCAGAGGTCCGTGGTTCGATTTTCAGCGAAAGCGGTTGCTAATTTTTCATCTCTCCGGCTCTCCCAAAAAATCCTATATCTCTACAGTGCCGCCAAAACTAAAAGGGTGTTGGATGAGGTATATCCACACCCAGGATTTAGCAATTATTTCCCCTTTAAAAAAAAAAAAAAAAAAAAAAAAAAAAAAAAAAAAGTCCCCCCTTTAAAAAGGGGAGTAATATAAGGTATTTCTCCTGCTTTCCTAGCGTGCCTTCATGGTGTAGTGGTTCTGCACACTGGGCCGGTATTCCAGAGGTTCGTGGTTCAATTCCCGGCGAAGGCAGTTGCTAATTTTTCATCTTTCGTGCTTCCAAAAAAAAATACTTAATGTCTCTACACCCTAATTAAAAAAAATTATTTTCCGTAATTTAAAAAAAATCTAATTTTACCTATATTTATAGTAGGGTTTGTAATCTGTAGTTATACATGTAATTTATACATTTTTTATAAAAAAATATATGTTATTTGGAATTTAGCAAATATTCTAAAAAATGCTAATCCATTGTAAAAAAAAATCTTTTCCATGACTAAGTAAATTTTTAAAAACGTCAGAAAAAATTGCAGTTAAAATTAATAACAAAATAACAAGAATAAATAATCATCAATATTTTTAATGTACGGCATTTAAAAACAACTTAGTAAAATACATATGAAAATTAAATAATTCTGTTTTTACTGGGTAGAGCTGTTTTTCAATAAAAATAGGAAAATTGATACATATTTTTATTAGAGCTAATAACTTAAGAAACTATCTGGCCATAAATTTCAGTTTAATATTGAGAATTGGCTTAGAGTGAGGTTGAGTTTCTGCAAGGTTGAGTAATTATTTTCAGACCTTCCAATTAGGAACTTGCTGGAACACAACCATATATCCTAATTTCATAAAGCATTCTTTTATTCTCTCTCAGCAGTATGAATTTTTCATAATTATTTTAGATTTTTTATAATAGTTATTGAAATAAAAGCATTCATTTTATCCAAGTAGAGTAAAAGTTCAGTTATTGAGATGTAGTAGATGTTGGATTATTGGAAAATTCTGGATAGTTGAGCACAGAAAAATATGTAGTTTATCATAAAATGCCAAATGAATGAAAGAAATTATTTACTGTCTAAAATTATAAAAACAGTCATTTTATTTATCATCTTGACTATCAAAAGCCTGCATTTAATGTAAGATTTAAAAAAAAAAAAGTCAGTTTCAGGCATGAAAGTGTATACGAGCCAGTTTCTCTTAGAAAGTCCTCCACGAAGGCATCCCTCCCCTTAGGCAGATAGCCCTCGAGGCTTTGTCGTAATTAAATAACCTAACCTTCAGGCATAAAAGCTGAGTTATTTCCATAGGTCTATAAAATTTTAAAAGTAAAATATTTTGTTCAGTCATAAAATCCTGTCCATCACAAAAGTTGGTGGACATGTGGGCAAACTTGCATCAATCATTTGATAATCAAGAAATGCAAATTATGAATGTAGCATATGGAAAACTTTAATTGCTTGTCATAATTTTTCTTGTTGCATCATGATTATGCATCTGTTTTAAACAAAGTCACATATCAAGCTCGTAAATGCATGCTTTTATTGATGCCAACAACCTGTGATTTTTGTAAATATTCCACAGCATGTTCCAAGTCGGATCCGTTTTTTCAAAATATAAGGGAACAACAAATTAATAGCAGTTAACTTATATCCTTCTTCATGAAAGATTAAAGTGTTATTGAGGTTATATAAAAATTACAGGTAATATATAAGGATGACATTTTCTTAACATTATTTACTGAAATTTTTATGCATTATCAGCTAAAATCTCATATTTAATTTTTGTTTTATGTTATTATAAATTGGATTTTGGAAAAAAATTTATGGAGAATGATTTCTTGCTTTAATTAAATTCCTTTCAACATTTCATCATAACTTACAGCCCACCAGCAGCCGAGTGGAAAAGTCGCAGAACACTGGTAATTCGGTCTAAGATTCGAATCTCAGAAACAGGCTAGCTGCATGAGGTTTTTTTCATAGTTTTTCACATGTGTAACATGTATATGAGCCAGTTTCCCTTAGAAAATCCTCTACGAAGGCAGCCTTCCCCTAAGGCAGATAGCCCTCGAAGCTTTACCGTAATCATATAAACCAAACAGTCGTCATAACATATCATTCTTTGTTTTGATATTTCATCATGTACTATCTAATATTAGTTTATAGATTATTTTATGTAATGTTAGTTTTTTATATCTCTTGTATTAATAATTTAATATAGTGCAGTGTTTTATGAATGTACATATTGAATTAAATCTACCTGCTTTTGTGTTATATTCTGCATGTATTGTTTTTGTAGATTGCAATGCAAGCTGTGACATGTATATTGAAACAGCAGAAAAGACGTCATCCTAAAATTACAATTGATCCAACTATGCAAAATAGTAATTCACGTGTGTTACATCCATTGTTGGCACAGTTAGAAGTAAAAGAAACACCTGATAATTACTGGTTACAGTACAACAGTCTTCTTCCCCCAAATACACAGGAAGATTGGAATTCAAGACACTTTGTCCATAAAACTCATTTGGGATTTTATACATGGCCAAAGTATGTTAAATTTCTCCTCTTCTTCTAGATTGATTAAAAATTCAATTTTATTTATTTTCGTCCTGGATCATTCATCCAAAATTTAACCCCTCTTAACAATAATCATATTCAAAATAAATGATAGGAGCAATAAATGCTTGTAGGCATTTTCAATATCAAATGAACTTTTCCCCTCATTGTAGTAAGTACAGTACAAAGTCCGAAATTCAGACTCGTCAGGACTTTGGCGATTCTGGATTTGGGATTTTTCCGGATATTAGATCATCAATTTCAATCCAGTAAGATGGCATGTAGAAATTATAAAATTAAAAATATGAAATCGCAATTTATGAAATAATGAAGTATTTATGATCTAAAGGGTATAAAAATTTCCAAAAAAAAAACTTAATATTTATTTCGTCCAATGTAACTTAGTTGTTTCGTTTTTTGTGCTAATACTTTCTCTTTAATTCTGTAGACAGACATAATCTCTTGTTTAGTTACACTGTCAAAGTCCTGTAACTGCTATTTCGAGAATTCCGACTAACTTGTCAATCGAAATTTTCTCGTTTTCAGTAACTTCTCTGTCACTTTCACTATAGGTAGCGGTATTTTCTGGATCTAGAAACATACTACAAATTTCGCCATTTATTAATTGATTGGTGATTGAGAAGCATTGTCATCACAATAAAAAACCTCTTTTATATCATCTTCATTTATTACCACTTCTCCAAATTTCTTTACAAAATCCGTTAGTTGGAAAATTTCACCTCTGTTTTGCGATATCCAAAAACCTTTAAAATTAGCGGCTGTCATCATCAAATTTAGCTATCCTTCACTATACATATTTGGTTCTGCATAATGAACTTGGCGACTAATGATAAGTTGTTCCATTAAATTTTATCTCGCTTCTATCGTGCACTGAGACAATTAAGCCTGAATTGTATTAGCTTAGGTATTTATTTTACTTATGTCTATTTCTTGCAAATACTTTAGGCTTATCAGACTTCTGAATAAATAAATTCCCTCATATACTTAAACCTTACTGAGGACCGACGCTAGCTATCTTACTGCCTGATGCAGTCTCTGTTGGTCTTAAATTCTGGACTCAGTGTGGCCATATGAGCCCTGATGCTAGTTCTGTGTGTATGTGAATAACAAATCAGTTATTCTTAATTCAAGTAGCCCTAAATGTAATCATTGGGTTTATGAGTATCAATAACAAAATCTATTTTTAGCATATGGAAAGAAATTTTCTTGAGAGTGTTTCCCTTAAATAAAGCTAAGATTAATCTAAATAAAATTCATGCTTTATTCCATGAATTAAAATAAAATAAGCTAACACTATAGCCTTTACGTTTAAACCATTTGAGGGAAAGAAAACTAGTATAATGCTAACTCAGAACATACACGTTCGCCAACATATATACATACTCGGCCAACCTGCCGATCTTGACGTCATCGGCCAATCAGCGGCAACCATGTTAGCTTTCCACTGATTGACCTCTGATCAAAATTTGCATAAAACTAAAGTCAACAAATTTTCCCTCGTGACCATTTTTTAGCGCATTCAACTTAAATCTGTAATTATCGCCAAGAGTAATGTCAATATAAAAGATTACCATACTCCTTTATTATTCAATTACTAACATAAAAAAAAATTGTTTAGGCATCGCTAAATGAGTCATTACTCAAGAAGGAAAATATAATAATGATTCGCCAGGTTGGTGTCAGATCAACGATGTATCTGTGTGGAATATTTCAGTTTGAGATGTGCGCCAAGCAGATAATGCAGCAACGGAACCAAATTACTGATTGTACAAATTTATGCTAAAATGATTGTTTCTTCAATAACAAGGTATTTTATTTAGTGTCGAAGTGAAATTAAGAATCGGGACTCTCCAGATCTTTTATTATTCTTGGAGGGGGGAATCAAATGCACATGCATAAAGCCTACCAGAAAAACATTGTTGGTGGTTTTGAGGTCTGGATTTTAGATCATTCTGGATGATGGACATCCGGATTTTGGACTTTATTGTAGTAAAATAAATCTTCTATTTATTTTACCATAAATAGTAATTCATTATAATGTGGTAGATTTAATACTGGAAGTTTCAGTCTATTTTTATCATACCATGCATGTATGCTTTGAGATTGCATTCAACTCCAATACAGTATTACTTACTTATTTGTATTCACTTAGCAGAGCAATAATTAGTTAGTAATTTTTTGTTGTACTGGTATTTGATATATTTGTACTTTATGGAATGTCATTGACTTCTGTTCATTTTTAGTAAGATCATACAAGATATTTAGCAGCTTTATGCAAAATATAAGTAACTTATCATAGGTAAATAATGAAATTTTGAGAAATTATTTTTCATATTTTATTAACTAATCTAGATATTCTTAAAAATTTATAGTTTGGAGGTGCAAATTTAAATTTCTGATTTGAATTGTATTTTAAGTGCTAGTGTAAATTTATCAACTGTGAAACTGAAATAACATTTATTTATGCTTGTAAATTATTATCTTAATAATCAGAATTGAGAATTGCATTTCATATGCATTTGGTGAATGGCTTGTGAAGTTCACTGGGAGCTTGCTTTTGTTTTGTGCCTTATATATATTTATGTGTCTATTGATAACTTGTATGCTCTTGTGTGTTTATTCTAAATGTCGAGTTTAAGTAACATGTGTTTTTGAGAGTTTTGTATTTCTAAACATTATTGAATATTCAGACCATAGATATATGTTTTCTATTAAATTTTTATTGAGAAAATTTGAATAATGATATTAATTTAATGTTATTGTTGATAAAAGTCTGATTTTAAGTGTGCATAATTATCATAAATAACATTTCCTGAAGAAAGATGTATATGCTTGAATGAAAAGAACAGTTAATTAATAGTTTGTATTTTTAATCCAAAAAAATTCAATCTTGAAAGCAGTGAAACTGTAAAATCTTTTAGGTCTGCTCATTTTTATTTGAATTATTTTATAAACTATGAAGTTTTCTTCTGTTTGAAAAAAATTCTGGATGTGAATTCTCATGTAAAATTGTTTATCCTGTCAAAATAATGGTGTAATAGAAAGGTCATTTCCTTATATTTGTAGTGGCATTTGCTAATATTATAGAAATAGTATTGCAGAATATAAACAATCCCAACAAAAGGATAAAAATGAATGTATTAGTCATTGATTAATAACACTGGGGCATGTTCTTTCTCAGTGAATACAAAAGGCTGTCTTTGATAAGGGAATAGAATTAGCATATATTAGTACGTGTAATAAAATTCTAGTAGTAGGTTCAGATTATATTTGGAAAATTTTAAGAGAACGAAAGAAACATGAGTTT
The DNA here is from genome assembly GCF_044657685.1 of Stegodyphus dumicola. Taxonomy (NCBI): domain Eukaryota; kingdom Metazoa; phylum Arthropoda; class Arachnida; order Araneae; family Eresidae; genus Stegodyphus; species Stegodyphus dumicola. The sequence continues at coordinate 151,283,753 of NC_140768.1, forward strand.
CAGTCATGCAAAATAGCTTTGTCCTTCTTAGAAAACTGATCATTTGATTTGAGGACAAATAAACTCTTTTAATTAACAGTTTTATAAGTGATAATTTTTAATTGATGCTTTTAGGTAAGCAAAATTATATTGATTTGCTTTTCTAGATTTCTTTCCTTTTAATAACGATAAAATGATTGCTCATGTTTCTGTGTCTCAGAAAAGCCGAGACAATTACTTATTTTTGAAGTGCATTTTGCTCTCACCATAAATTATATTTTAGTTGACATATATGTGTAGGATGTTTTTAACTTTTAACGAATTTAGGTAGAATTGTTTTTTATTTCATCAATTTCCTTCAGTATTACTATGCAGTTTTTCAACATCAAATATGGGAACAGAATATTTGCTGATCTTGAACAGTTTCTGCAGTTTCCATACCCTCTTTCCACTCAAAGAGAATGATTGTTCTTTGCATCTTCCATAGTTTGGAAAACCAGTGCTACAGAAATGCACCTGTATCAATCAACTGAATCAGATAAAGCATTATGTCAAGACTGTCTGAGCCATTAATATTGCATTAAGTTCTATAAATTGGACTAGAGCTCAAGTCCCAGAACTTATAATTATCCCTACATATAAATATTTTTTGCTCTAAACAGCTGGAACCTCAGTTAGTTAGATCTGTTTTCATATTAATAGCTTACAGGCAGAACATTTTAATATATTAATTATAACATATTAATAGCTTTGATAAAATGCACAGCTTTTGCTAGTAAAACAACAAACAACCTGCTGGGTTCTGTATTCAATTTGTTACGCTTTGCCACTCCACAAAGCGTAACATATTTGTGTTTAAAATTTGGTGTGGTGTGTGGCATATTTAATTATGGCAAAGCACACTAGAGCTATCTGCCTAACGGGAGGGATGCCTACGGGGAGACTTTCTAAGGAAAACCGACTCGTATACACGTTACATATGGGGAAAACCACGAAAACGCCCATGCAGCCAGCCCGTTCGCGGGATTCGAACCTCTGTTTCAAATTTAAACAGAAAGTTGAGCTATTTAACAGAAATGTGCTGCCACTTCCTGAAGTAAAAACATTTCATGATTTCTTCCATACACTGGTGTGCTGACATTCTGAAAAGGCACAAAATAATTTTTGCTTAAAATTGAATCTTTTTATTACTGATGAACAAACTAATTTAAAATTATTGAACAAAATTTTTTTATCTTTATTAATATAAGTACTAGCTGGACCCCAAAACACTAGTTGTACTCATTAATTTTTTTTTTTCCGTGTTATTTGACTGGTTGCACAAGCTGCTAGTATGAGTTTTTCTAGTACATGAATGAATGTTCCGATGAAGGGGAAAATGTTTATTTTGTTATAGTACAGTTGCATAATTGCTAATATATTTCTGTTATTTAAAGGCATTTTGAAGTCTATGCACCTGATTCAGAACAACCTAAATTAGACAGAGAACATGATGAGCTATCTGAGGTATAAACTATTTTTAGTATTCCTAATAATGATCTTTGAATGTTTGATATTTATGTGCTAAATAAATAAGGATGCAAATTCATGCTAAATGCATCTTTTATTCTAAATTTATTATTATTATTAGCTTTTATTCTAAATAAAATGTAGTTTTTAAAAAGGTGTTAATTTATAAATGTAAAATGCATACCAAGAACATCTTGATCCCTAAAGTAAATGTAATGCTCACAATTGCCATTTATATCCTTATTTTGATTATTCCTGTTTTTTTAATACTTCCAGCATTTTGTTTGTAGTTTTTTTAACTTAATGTACAAATGCACTGAATTATTCATCGCTAATTTTTTAATTGTCAGTATTTTTTTAATTTCTTTTGATAAATGCTTCTCTGTAATCATTGTATTGAAAGATTAATTTTAGAATGCACATATCTTTTATTAACTCTCTTTAAGGGGAGTTGGAACCCCAAAATCTTCAAAAAATTGTGATTTCGGATTTTTGCATTTTCAAATGCTCTACACTTTTATCTTTCTAAAAATACCATTCTTTAATCTCTATGAAAATTAGAACTGTAAAAAAATCTAGTTTTAATTTGTCATCTACTGCTTTGATCAATGAGGATTTTTACATAAAAACGCGTTTTTCTCCAAACATGATTTTTTTATACTCGATGTACACTGCTTCCCCCCCCCAAAAAAAAATGGGACAGTGCTATATCTCCCATTCTACTGGGCCGATTGACAAAATTCAAACTGCGTTTTTCATGTCTCGAAAGCGCGACTTAGGATATATATTAGATTTATATAAAGCACTATTCTAACATAGATATTTTGACACGAAATCAGACTTTTTCTGAAATAACATATCAATATTTTTCCATATTTTGGTTCTACGACTCAAATTATGCCAGAATACCAAGTTTGTAAAAATCGTACGAGTAGTTTTTAAAATATTAGCTCTCAAAATTTTAGCTCCTCAATGTTAATTGAATTTGGTAAATATTTATTAATATCTCTTTTTTTTATTAAACTTTTATTATTTTTTATTTCACATTTCGAAATTTAGTTTCATTCCAAATAAAATTTACCCATTTCTTGTGTTTTATTTTTTAAATTTCTATTTTTAAATAATTTTTATAAATTTTTCAAAAAAAATTTTGAATTATAACCTATAAAATTTTTACCATCATCTTTAAAGTAGGTGTGTTTTAAAGCATATCTGCAAAAAATTATACTTTTTTGTTCGAAATTTTCTAAGATATACACGAATTTACAAATTTTCGCATTTTGAAATTTGGCATCTTTTTTTTTTAGCGATAATAACGCCAAATGTGGTTTATGGATTTTTGTTACAGTGAATTGCCACAGCTATTTTTAACCTTAAATTTCAAGTAAAATTTTACGGAGAATTAATTATATGAAATTTTTTCCCTCAATGATGTGTAATAAATATTTATTAATACTATATGAAAAGCTATTTTTTAAAAAATTACAGATGATAATATTCAAATTTTTAACTATTTTTTTTTTAATTTCTCTCTTTCTTCCTTTTTTTTTAAAAAAAATAAGAGTAAATTTTTACCTTCAGCATTTTATCGTCTGCTTATTTACCTTAACTTAGTTTAAATCGAATTGTCTATAACTGAGAATTTTCGTTTGATGTTTATTTGAATTTTATGAAAATATTTTTTGACATTAACTGCATAGTTTACTTCTAAAGAAACTGTTGCCTATGAAGTGGCTGAAAGAGCAGCTGATACTATCATCCATATTTTTAAAGCACAGTATATTTTTATAGAAACATAAGATTTAGAATAATCATTTTTATAAAAGTCAAATTATGATATAAACATACAACCCTCTAGAGACTGAATTAATAGAAGTTCAATGGTTATGTAGAAATGATCTGCAGCTACTTAATGGCTGGATAAGTCAGCAGGTTCTGTGGACAAGTAAGAATAATTATATAAACGACACCCAACATTCTGGATTCAATTAACAACGAGGATACGATGTTTATTAAATAAATTTAAGAAGTTTTAAAACATAAAAAATCAACTCATTTTTTATCCTAAAATGTATTTTTGTGGGTAGTGTATTTTCATTGCATCCTTAAAATTCTAATTTAGAATGTAATTGTCAAGAACTGAATCCTAATCATCAGTAATATAATAAGTAATTATTACAGTTATTAATAAATCCTTGTTATAAAGTAATTGCAAATATTTCAAAAAACTTTGTCTGAATGCAAATATTTTTAATTTTATATTAATCAAGATTGCACACGATATTATTTATTTGCCCTTCAATTCTTGCCGTCAGCTCTAGTAGAAGTTACAAACCAATTATATTTAATTAAGAATTGGACTGGATTATTTAATTATGGCAAAGCACACGAAGGCTATCTGCCAAAAGGAAGGGATGCCTTCGTAGAGGACTTTCTAAGGGAAACTGGCTCGTATACATGTTACACATGGGAAAAACCACAAAAATGCCCATGCAGCCAGCCCGTTCTCAAGATTCGAACCTCAGGCCGAACTACCAGTGTTCAGCGTCTTTACCGCTCGGCCGCTGGTGGGTTATTTAATTAAGGAATGACCATCTAAGTTTAGAAACAGCGTACCGTAACAGCAATTCATTTATTAGCGCCGTATCTTTCATGTTCTTCCCGATTGGCAAGCTACATGATTTTTAATGAGTATTCGGGTTTTGCTAGTAACTTCATTTGGAAATCGCGCTTGAACTAGGTTAGTTGATTATTTGAACATAGAAAGAACATGGGAGCTATTTGATTAAGATGCTTTCATAGAGAACCTATGTAAAGAAAACCTAGAAAACTACGAAAACCAACTATGCAGCCTGTGTTAGACTTTGCAAAAAACAATTAGTATTTAACTATCTTCAAATGCTAGGCAACTAATGAGGCTCCAGTTAAATCTCCAATTTAATATTTTATTTGTAAATATTTAAAATATTGTTGTATTCTTAGACACAAAAAGCAGAATTTATGTTTTGTTAACTCGTTAGTAAACTAGCAAGCTGTAGTGCAAATGAATATTCAATTTCTTTTGCAATAATTGTATTCACTTAATATTCTTGGAATATGAGCTAAAGAAGGAACGTTCTCGGAAGATTAAAGAAGTGATTAAATCCAGTGATATTAGGTTTGTCTTACAAGCTCAGGATTAAAACGATTCTGCTATTGCCTGAGTAGTTGACTTGTAAATGGCTGTGAATTAAGCAGATGACTTTTACGTTCTCAGTCAGAAAACGTATTCCAAATGTTTTGTTTTGCATATCAATGCATCTTTTCATTATTCAGTAACCAGTTGAAAAACCGCTTCTGTTCCGAAAATAAGTATGTGTACTCAATCGTCCTGCATGTTCTTCAAATTTGTCTTCTTGTGATTTTTTTTCTTTCCTAAAAACTGAAGTTGCCTCTCAAAGGAAAGTTTTTTGACATTGAAGAGACAAAAGGAGTATGACATCTACTTTTAGAGGCATTTCAAAAACAGATCTCTACAAGCCTTCTCTTCCATTACATGTTGTGCAGGCAGACAAAAAGTTGCATCAGCGTAAATTCTATAATCTGTTTTTATTACACTCTGATTACTTTGTTAACATAAAGTGAATATATACTAAATCTTTTACTTCAGCTTAAGTAATTCGGAATTTTTGATGGAATTGTTGTCGGAACTAGGACTTAGAAGATAGGTCAAATTAAATCTTTCGATAACCCAATAAATTCAAGGTCGATGTTTCAATATTTTATTTTCGGAGGGAGGGGAAATCTTTTCAGTTTTGGTCCATTATTCTAAGTATATTTGCTTTGATTCTCTATTTTTCCATACAAGCGAGAAATTTACGTATGGTATACATATAACGCATAGCTTCAAATTAAAATTTAATAATACACAGAGTGGTTATAATAAAAGTTCCACATTGAAACGGTCATAAAAGGAAAACTACTGGATCAAATATTATCAAATTTGGTAATCATGTAAAGGAGGTCATGGGAATTTATTTTCCGTGGAAAAAACGAAGTTCGAAACCTCATCACCTGGGGGAAATGGCGCTGTATGCAATATTGTTAAAGGAAATATGGGTTGGAATCTAACTTAACCTTTTGTTACACAAATTTAATATATTGTATACCCTTAAGAAACTTTGAAGTAAACAGTATACCCTTTAAAGGCATTAAATTCGATAAATGTCAAGCGCGCCATCCGTGTAAGTGAGAAATTCGTCCGTGAAAAACACGAATTAGCGATTAGAAAATGTGAGATCACATATCACTCACACAAGTACGTACAATCTGGAAATCGTTTTCTGACAGATCGCTAATTTGTAATTTTTTAAACCTGAATTCGGCCCTAAAACATGAACATACTGATTCAAAATGCTTTTAATCGATTTGGGCCAAAGAAATCCCTCATGTTATCTACCTAATTCCATTGCATTCTCCTACTGCATTCGATTGCATAGCAGTAATTTCACACTGTTTAGTGTTGAATATGACAGCTAGTTTTATAACTGAACCATTTTTCTCTGAAGAGCAGTCGAGAGCTGGACGACTGTGATTGCAGCTCACTTAGAGTCAATGTTAAAATGTTTCGGGATGCATGATGAACTGCAGTAACGTGGTATTTTAGATACTACAATTTTTATGCAGGACTGGGCCTAACCTCATGTGTGTCGCACAGTTACTTAGGCAACATTTCACGAATGAATGTGTTATAGGCCAACACTTCCCCTCTTCCCACTAGACCTCAACCTCTGTTACTTTTAGCTATGGGGTTATCTGAAAAGCACTGTTTATGGTGATAATCTAAACAATTTGGCAAAAATGAAAAATGTGATACACTGACATGTCCGTAACATTCCTCCTGATATGCTAAGAGCTACTGTGTAGAATGCAGTAACAGGATTTAACTCGCTTTTGAAAAATGCTGGACGCTACATTGAACATGCTTTGTAACACGTTTCAGAAAATATTAAACACATTTTAAACAGATGTTTTCGTGTTTTATTTCATTTAACAATATTGTATACAGCGGCTCTTTTCCCCTGGTGGTGAGTTTTTTTAACTCTTTTTTTTTTTTTTTTTTTTCCCCGCGGAAAATAAATTCACATAACCTCCTTTACACGATTCCCAAGTTTGATAACATGTAGTCCGGTAGTTTTCCTTTTATGACCATTTCAAATTGGAACTTTAATTATAACCACCATGTAAATTTAAAAGTTTGACAGTTTGGTTCATGTCCCAGCTTTAAAAATATATATATAAATATAATCTTTTATATTAAACCTCTTAATTCTTCTCTCACGTTATAGATTGTATAAAAAAACATGAACCTTAATATGATTTAGATAGTTTCAGCCAATATAAGAATCGGGTCACTTGGTGGTAGAGAATAAACCCTGCTGGACTGTTTTATTTCTTTGTCATTTAGCAAAAAATCCTTTAATTAAAATATTTATCCTTTGGACTTCTCTTTAAACTTTATTTAAAATGACTAGAAAATGAAAAGCTGTCTTCAGCTGAAACACAATTCATGTAATTGATATTTTAAAAAATTGACAAGAATGCAAAATTTATGCATACACAGTACACATGAGAAAATCCACGAAAACTCCCATGCAACCAGCCCGTTTACCGGGATTCGAACCCCGGAGTTAATTACCACTGTTCAGCGACTTTACCGCTCGGCCGTTTGTGGGCCTTTATGAAATGGAGGCGATAACTTTATTTAAAATGATTGTCAGAATTATCAAGATATTTCGAAAAGTTGGATGCTTTTTAATATACTTGCAGAATGCTTAAAGAAAAAGAGGAAGAATGAAGCAGAATGCCTGAAGAAAAAGAGAAGAAAAAATACATTTTTCTGTAAAATTTAGTATTTGTATTTTTTTTTTTAATTTAAAACCTTTTATGATATTTGATTCTTGCGATTTAAAAAATAAAATATTTGACTAAAATATGAATAGCATCGTAAGAAATCAAATGTAGTATAAAATTGTGTAAAGCAATGGGCAGAATGATAAAACTGTTTAAAGCAGTGTATGCAAGTCATCCTAAGTTAAAATTTCGGTTATACATCTCTCTTATTTATATATATCTTTTCTGAATGAAACATTGAAAAGCGTGTTAACTGTGCTTTAGTGTATTTTCTCTTTTAATATATGCAGTTTTCAAACGCATCGTAGCCTGGGTTACAAAGTATTCTTCCGAAAGAAACGCAATTCAAATAAATGAAATCAAATTCTGAAAAATTTATATTAATAAATGTATTTTAAATGCTGAGTTCGAAGGAATAAATAGAAAATTTTAAAACAATTATCTGAAGAGACAATGCAACACAAACAATTAAAATAAAAGTATAAAAATTTAAAAATTACCTAAAATAATAACTGACAAAAAATATATATAAAGAAAACTATTTGAAAAAAAATAAATGCTGCACCTTTACTTACGCAGTTCGAATAGGTAAATAGAAATTTTTAAAACAGTTATTCGAAAAAAAAAAAAAAAAAAAAAAAAAAACATGCAACTTTAGCAATTAAAATGAAATTCGAAAAAGAAAAAATTACTTAAAATAATTTATTTTGAAAAAAGAAACGATGGTGACTTTTTTTCCTCTCATGGGAAAGAAGTTCGCCAAGTGAACTATTCTTGGCGCAAACTGAAAAAAAGATGCGAAGATAAATTTGTGAATTTCTCCGTAAATTTCGCTCCAAATTTTACAAGATTTCATTTTTAGGCGTAATTTGAGTTGTAGAATCGAAATATGTAAAGAAATTGGTACATTATTTCAGAAAAAGTCTGATTTGGGGTCAAAATAGCTATGTTAGAATAGTGCTATTTATAAATTTAATATATATCCTAAGTTGTGCTTTCGAGACATGAAGAACGCAATTTGAATTTTGTCAATCGGCCCAGTAGAACGAGAGATATAGCACTGTCCTCTTTTTATTTTATTTTATTTTATTTTTAGCATTGTACCTTTTCTCCGGAACTACTGCTCACAGGTATCTAAACTTTTTATGGCTTATTTATTAGGTTCCCTAATATTTACTGAAATGAGCTTTTTGTAATAAACTTATAAAAAATGTTTTTTTTTAATTTTTTTTGTGTGAGAAAAGTGCTAAATTTTAATATCCTAACAAAATATCCTGTAATTTACTCTAAAATTCAAAATGTTTCAAAAGCTCATTTCAGTATAATCAGATAGGTATACTTTAATTACAGAAACAATTTCAAGCTTGTATCTACAGCAGACTTTGAGAAAAGGTACATTGAAAATGGCCAATTTAACATTGTCGGTATAGGGGTTTCTGATACCCCTTAACTTTACATGCATTATAAGAATGAAAAATCGCAGCACTTTTTCTTTTAGATATTGCAAAATTCAGAAATATGCAAAAGGTTTGAAAAATTCTAAAATTATAATGTTAGACCAAATTCTGAATTTCTGGATTTTTGTGATGTATGTATGTATGTTGCAAATCGGAAAACAGTACAAGGAGCCTTTTAAGATATTAACACTGGTTTACAGGATCTTAAATAATTAATAAAGAGATAAAGATTATAATAAAACAGAAGTGCAACTTATTTTTCCTTATGAAGATTTTAAAAGATAAGAGATTTGAACACAAAATGTAATACTGCCCATAATCATAAAAGTATTTTAATAGGAGACAGTAGGCCACACAACATGTAGATAGCTAGATATGGCTGCAACACATTACCATATAGGTTGCTGTGTAAAAGAGCAATATATTATGGCATAAATGGTTTTGAACACTTCTTGATAATAGATTCAATCCATCTTCTGCATGAACCCGCCACTCAAACATGGCTTCTGTTAATCACTCGATGCAAAAGATGAGTGTTTTAAGAAATTATGATTTTTGCTCAGAAAATATAAGAAATCAAATTTAAAAAAAGAAAAAAAGAAAAAAAAAAAGAAACATACATTTCAGGTTTTTTAGTCACTTAATCGGAAGACTGCGTAACGGAAATCATGAATTAGATCAATATAAAAAAACTATCAAGCAGTAAACAAAATAAAAGCATTCTTTATATAAAATACTATGTGATTATGATTTTATATGTTTTGTCAGATAACAAGATTTGTAGAGTACTGACTGTAGATAGTGATTATTCCAGTCTTTGAAGTAGCTTTAAAATTATTCCAGCCTTAAAAGCAAGATTTTGCTAAACATGCATTGCAGGTAAAATCTTCCAGTGAAATTGGTTTGGATGTATAAAGCTTTAGATAATGATAAGAAAGAAGTATGAAACTTAAATAATGAAAATCTGTATCCTAGTTCAGTTGTGGAGTTCGAGATCATGACTTTGGAAATTTCAGAAGAGTAGTCTGAGGTTGAGAATAATATAGGAAATTGATGTTTATTGAAGGAATTTAACCTGATTATTAAAATGCAGTACTGAAAAATTATGGCAGTCTAGGAAGTCATAATTACTCAAGTTTGAGTATGGATAGGAAATGAAATGATTTTTTTCATCTTTTTGGTGTCTAATGTATATTTTCGGTGAAATAACTAAAGGTACCTTTAATCTTGTTTAAATATGGAAGAGTTGTACCATATTAAAAAGATAAAAATATATATATGTAGTGCTGATCACTTGGAGCTGTGAAGAAAACCAGACCATGAAACAGATGCCATGACGTCATTCTCTCATTCATACTACCAGCTCCGAAAGCGCCAAGCAAAATTAGGGGAATTACCGTTTTGAGATGATAGGCGATTGACGTGGGAGCAGAGACGCTGCTTCTGTTCAAAAAGAACTTTGACGAATCATTACTTGTTTAATTCTCTTAAATGTTAAATTTATGTAATAATCATTTGTGTAATTAAAATGTCTTTCGTTAATTAATTTGTTCATCGTTTAAAATCCCCACAAAAATTTTCTCAGAAGTGGGATAACACTTCAGCCCTCGAATGAACTGTAATTTTACCTGCTTTCCTGGATTACTACTGGTTTTGAAGATTTACTGTTGATGTGCTGGACTGTTTTACATTCGAACAAAACCCTCGTCAAACTTATAGGAATGTATGCTGATTTACCTGAACTTAAACTGCATAATAGTGAGTAAATAGTGTGCAGTTCTATTAAAGACTGTGGAATAAATTTCAATAATACTGGATGTCATGTGTCAAGACGTGAATTGTGGCCAAAAATCCATTGGACTAACCGACAACATTCATGATCTATTGGATGGTATGGAAGTACTTTGTTTCGTTTCTGTTTCCCGATTATAGAGCCAGGAACATCGTGAATTACCATTATATGAAGTGAGTGATTTTCTCAATTATATTAACTATGTTTCTAACTGATGTGCCGGGAATAGAAGATGTCCTGAAAAGTGAAAAAGCACATAATATAAAATTATTACACAAAATAATATTTAACGATGTGGGCGACAGAAATACTCGAAAAAGTTTAAGACAATTTAGTGGTTTCTCTTTAGCAGAGAATAGTAAAGAACTTAATGAAAAACTAGAAAAAATCAAACAAGATTTTCAGGCTTATGAATTAATTTCCATTGCCAATGTTTTATGCATTGATAGCTCTGGCACACAAGATGACTTAGCAAGCCAAATTGTTTATTATCTGAATAATTTAGAATTGCTTAAAAATAATGTAATTTTAGAAGAAAGTGAAAACGAAAGTTATTTAGAGGGTGTGGATGCTGGGGATAAAAATGAATTAGATGATAATGTTCAAGATGAAACGAAACTAAGAAACAATTCTGGTGCCACAGTGAGACAACTTCCTTCCCAATGTGCTAATGATAATATTCTGAATACAATTGAAAACAAGTCGAATGTATTTCATAACTGTAGTATAAATGTTACTATTGAAGACATCCAATCTTTTGTTGCTCAATTTGATGGCCAAAGCCACGAAAATGTCAGTAGTTGGGTCGAAAGTTTTGAAAATGCAGCTACCATTCTTCAATTAAATGTTTTACAAAAATTGATTTTTGCTAAATGCCTGATGACAGGCAAAGCAAAACTATTTGTTCTTAGTGAACCAAAGTTGAACTCATGGCAAATTTTTAAGAATTGTTGACGAATTCCGGTCCAGCTGCAATTCGGCCGAACTGCATGAGTTATTATCAAAACAAAAAATGCAAAGCAATGAAACATTTGATGAGTTTTTTTAAATATGAAAAGAATTGCTAAAAATGATCAAATTGAAGATGTTGCTTTAATACGATATGTTATAGATGGTATACCAGGCTCCGCATTTAAAAAATCTTGCTTGTGTGGGTCACAAATATTAACTGATTTTAAGAACAAATTGAAGCTTTGTTAACAGGTATGTGATGATGAAGAAAAGTCGCGAACGTCAAAAACAAAATCTGAAAGTAAACAAAAAATTGAATCTAGACATAAATATGACTCAAAAAATTCCGTTAACCAAACAAAGCATAACGTAACCAATAGTTGAGGAACAATTCCTGAAATTAAACGTAATACAACCTGTTTCAACTGCGGTGAAAGCTGTCATATTTCCAAACAATGTGTTCATAAAGATAAGGGAGTCAATTGATGCTCAAATACGGATTCGAAACCAGAAGTATCAACCGTGAATATTGATGTAGCCTCGAAGTTGACCAAAGAAGTAAAAATTAATGATGTATGTATAACCGCGTTAATAGACACAGGAAGTCAAACTACTTTGTTACGTAGATCGACTTTTGATAAACTCAATATCGAAGGCCTCGTGCTCGTAAGTTCAACGCTGAGTGGGTTCGGTAAATGTCAAGTAAAACCTCTAGGTTTCTTTAAAGGTAATATTAAAATTAATAATTTCCAGTGTACTGCAGATATTTGTGTTGTAGACAACAATGTGATGACACATGAAGCCATTTTAGGCTTAAGCATAATATTAAAAGGTGAAATATTAATAAACGAAAATGGGGTTACCATAAAAATTAAGTCACAGAGTGTAGAGGAAGTAAATATTGTATCTATTTTCCCTGTTGGCCTAGCTAGTAACAAAGACAAAATAAACATTGCACCTAGTATTCCAAACTACTTTAAAGAGACTGTTCAACAGTTAGTTTCGAACTATATGCCACGTAAGACCAAATCTACGGACATACAGTTAAAAATTTGCATTAACCAGTATCGCATCAACCGCGTAGATTACCGTTTGCGGAAAAGAAAATTGTTGAAACCCAAATATCCGAATGGCTAAAGTCAGGAATTATAGAACAGAGTTCTTTGGAATATTCCAGCCCATTGGTCATCGTTAAAAAGAAAGACGAGACAACAAGAGGCTGCGTTGATTATCGTCGTATAAACAAAGTTGTCGTAAAGGATAGATTTCCTCTTCCCCTGATCGAGGATATCCTAGACCGCCTTCAAGAAGCACGTGTTTTCAGCACTATTGATCTCAAAAATGGCTTTCTTCATGTGGATGTCGAAAAGGAAAGTCAGAAATATACATCATTTGTTACGCATGAAGGACAGTACCAGTTTTTGAAGGTGTCGTTTGGACTCTGTAACTCACCAGCTGTATTCCAGAGATTCATAAATACCATTTTCCGACCGTTAGTTAACGATGGCATCGTTTTGCTGTACATGGACGATATCATCATTTTGTCCGCCTCATACGAAGTGGGAATTGAGAGGCTGAGTCAAGTTTTAAATCTAGCGAGTGAATACAAGTTGGAAATAAATTTAAAAAATCCCAATTCTTAAAGAAATGAATTGACTTTTTAGGCCATGTCATAGAAGAGGGTAAAATTTTCCCATCCACCTTGAAGACGCAAGCTGTTATAAATTTCCCCGAACCATCTAATTTAAAACAGATCCAAAGTTTTCTTGGGCTGGCAGGATATTTCAGAAAATTTGTTCATAAATACTCTAGAATTGCCAAGCCACTTAGCGACCTGCTAAAAAAGGGTAATAAGTTCGAATTCGGTGAAGAACAAAAGATCGCATTCAATCGTTTGAAATCAGCGCTAGCTGAGAAGCCTTTACTTGCAATTTATAACCCTCATTATGAAACCAAACTACACACAGATGCCAGCATAGAAGGATATGGGGCGATTCTAATGCAGAAACCCCCAGGTGATAGCAGTTTTCACCCCACTTATTTTATGAGTAGGAAAACCTCTGATGCAGAGAAAAAGTACTCAAGTTACGAGTTGGACATCCTCGCGATCGTAGAAGCACTGAAAAGGTTCTGTGGTTACCTTTTGGGAATTTCATTTAAGATAGTGATGGACTGTTCAACTTTTCAACGGACGATGGAAAAAAGAGATTTAGCGATGCATGTTGCTCGTTGGGCTTTGTTGTTACAGGAAATTGATTATGTTATAGAGCATCGTAAAGGTGTTAGAATGCCACATGTAGATGCTCTAAGTAGAGCTCCTGTAAACGTCTTATGTATTTCTGTTGAAAATATCTTACCTAAATTAAAACTTGCCGAAGAAAATGACACTGAAATAAAAACCATTAAGGATTTATTGAAAACCTCAAGTTATGAAAATTATTGTAATAGAAATGACGTACTATACAAGTTTATTGACGGTAAAGAATTGATAGTCGTACCGGAAAGTATGCCGACTGAAATCATAAAAGATGCTCACGAGAAAAGGCACACCGGTATCAAACATACAGAGAAACACCTGAATCAATACTATTTCATTCCCAAACTTCGGCAGAAGATAGAAAACATTATCGCCAATTGCGTTCATTGCATCTTAATAAATCGCAAAGCAGGGAAAAAGGAAGGATTTTAACATCCGCAATTCAAGGAGGACATTCTGTTGCATACCTATCATATAGATCCCTTGGGTCCTCTGGAAAGTACCCATAAAAACTACGAGCACATATTAGTAGTGGTCGACGCCTTTACTAAATTTACTTGGATTTATCCAACAAAATCTACAACCTCAGCCAAGGTGATAGCGAAGTTAGAGAATCAAAAGGCCATTTTTAGAAGCCCTTGTCAGATTATTTCTGATAGAGGAACGGCTTTAACATCCAGTGAGTTTTCTGACTACTGTGCTAAAGAAGATATTAAACATCATCTAATCACCACAGTCTTGCCGAGAGCAAATGGACGAGTCGAACGAATCAACCAAGTCATTATATCAGTATTAGCAAAACTGTTCTTAAAAAAACCAACCGAATCGTATAAACATACACAGGAAGTTCGGAGAACGCTGAACTCAACATATCAAAGAAGCATTAACACCACTCCGTTCGAATTACTCTTCGGTACTAAAATGAACAGTAAGGGCACTGATCAGCTCAAAGAACTGATAGAAAGTGAGTTTCAATCTCAGTTCGAGTCTCAAAGAGAAGAATTACGAAAGCAAGCCAAGAGGCAAATTTTCCAAGTCCAACAGGAAAATAAAAAGACATATAATGCCAAAAGAAGACAAGCACAGCCGTACAAAGTTGGTGACTTAGTGGCAATCAAAAGGACTCAGTTCGGACCACACTTAAAATTAAGAGTGAAGTATTTCGGACCTTATAAGATCACGAAAGTTGAGGGTGGCAACACCTATGACATAGTAAAGGAAGGGTGCCATGAGGGGCCCATATGCACCACCACATGTGCCGAATTTCTCAAGAAATGGACGGCGCCTTAAAATTTTTCACAAACACGTATTTCTGATACTGTATATCCTTGCTTGTTGCTTTGGGCTTTTTTGTATTTTGCAGTGTCCTGGAGGGCCAGTCCACCCTCGGATGGCCGAAAATGTAGTGCCGATCGCTTGGAACTGTGCAGAAAACCACACCGTGAAACAGATGCCATGACGTCATTCTCTCATTCATACTACGAGCTGCGAAAGCGCCAAGCAAAATTAGGGGAATTACCGTTTTGAAATGATAGACGATTGACGTGGGAGCAGAGACGCTGCTTCTGTTCAAAAAGAACTTTGACGAATCATTACTTGTTTAATTCTCTTAAATTTATGTAATAATCGTTTGTGTAATTAAAATGTCTTTCGTTAATTAATTTGTTCATCGTGTAAAATCCCCCCATATATATATATATATATGCATTTTTGTGCTGGACCTCATTTATTTGATCATTAATTAAAACATACGTAGGATAAACTTTAATATTTTTAAAAGGTTTCTAAATCATAATATAGTGACACAATTTTTCAGCATTACTGCTATAATGTTTAGTTAACTGAAATGAAAATAACATACTGTATAGTGCAAGAGGATTATTAAAATATGGTGGTAAACTGTTAAAAAGAATAACATAACTATATAATTCATTTTTTAGCAGTCTAACTAAAGTTTTTGATAGGTTTAAATGCTGAAATCAATGAGTGGTGACAATTTTGTAGAAAGGTGTATTGGTCTTTAGGAGGGAGATTTATAAAGATTCATCAATTTGTTTTCGTTACATAATGCAGGACTTTTTAAATCTGCTTTAAAATTTTAATTATTTTATATGTATGGAATTATTACAAAATTTTAATGTATTTTTTGTTGCTTTAATGGTACTATGATTTATATCTTTAGGAAGAAAAGCCAATTTATGATGCATTTTGCCAACAAAAATTTGTTGATAGTGTTGTTTCCTATTTTTCACTTGAAGAAAGAAAGGGTCATGATAAATTTGATTGCAAGAAATTTTGCCTTTTCAAAGTATGCATAATATATATTCTTTTGATTCTTTTCTTGCATTTGTACTTCTAAGTTGTAATATAAGACTGTGAAGTTTTAAAAATTATCATCTTATGTTAATGAATACACATCTCCTTTACATTATTAACAGGGCCATATTTTTAAATATAAAAAGTTTGAAACTTTAATGTGATGCAAAGTAACAAAAAATATAATTTGGGAATTGAGTCATAATTTATAGAATTCAAGTAATTAAGAACAGCCCATACTAATAAAGAGCTTATTTGGGCTGTTTCCAATATATAAAGTGGGATACGCTCTCCAGAATTATGTTATTGGAGGCAATGATTTATTATTCATACTGATGCACTTATTCTATTTCACTCGCTACCTCAAATTTAAAAATTTAGTTTTTTTAGTTATTTTATGTTTTTAAAATTTTAGTTTTTTTATGTTTTTAAAAGCCGAAAGGGGCTTTAGCCCAGAAGGGCTATTCTCGAAACAGCATTTTGCATTGAATGACTATAAACAGCTGTACCACTTTTCATATTGTTGTTGCCAAATATTATCCCATCTATTATATTTAAAGAAATTAAATAATGAAGGATCTGCATGAATATCTGTATGTTTCTTGCATTGTGAAAAATGATACGATTTCAAAACGAGCGGGGGCAGTACTGTAGGGAATAAAATATGCATGAGATTGTGTATCAGAAATTCTAAAGATAAGTTGTTTTTAAATGTTTTGAGCCCAAAGTGGCATTAGTCCAAATCTTCTCAAAACGTGTTTGTTTCTATAAGTGAAAAATGCAGCCATTTGGATGTAATATAAAATCTGAAAGCTTTCAGATTTCATTTATTTATTTTTAATTATACAATTTGAGCAGTCTTATGATATTATTTAGAATCATTTGATGGTAAAGACCATCAAGTGATTCCTGATGTGGGAAGGAAGCATAGCACAAGGGTCTCTGAAACTGCACAAATGAGGAAAAGTAAAAATAGAATTTGTTGCTTTGAGGAATTAAACTTATTATTTAGAAAAGATTGCTGGTGAACATGCAAATATTTTATGATGTGCTTTAAAATTAAAATATATTATCTTAGGAATTTATTCTCTAGCTCTCTTTCTCATTTGATGGAGATTGGGAGAAATAGTAGAGTATCTTGACATTCTCATTTACACTCCTCGCTAGATTTACCTTGTAGGAAGATACTACTTGGCTAACATTTCAATATACAGAACGATCATAATATTCAAATAGTTGTCGAACTTTATCAAAACGAGATGATTGCTCCAATTGGTTGGTAAATTATATTTGGAAGCAAATAAGAAGTTTTGGGGATACAAATTTAAAAAAAAAAAAACTTATTCCTGTAAACTCTTCCTCCTCCCTCCCAGTGGGGATATTTTTAATTCTTGAAACACTTTCTATAAACTTTGTGTTTCTATTTAAACCTTTGTATATATGAGAAATTTTGAATTTTCTTGTTATTATATCTTTGCAGAAGGGAAAATAATAAGTTCTTCTGTTAAATTATATTTGTATTGCGCTAAAATATGTCATTAAATATTTTAAACTAGTAATATAAAGGCTAGTTGATCTAGTTGGCTAGGCTAATTTATTCTTTGTGGTTTATTTGTGTTTTGAATGCACTAATGAATTTCGACAGAAGTGTAAAATATTTTTGACGGATCTAATATAAAGAATTGCTATAATCTCTTTTTTTATAATTTCTGGTTTTAGGGAATATTTTGTAACTATGGTGATACTTTCTTATCTAATTTCCTTGGCCATATACAAACTATGGTGGCTGACAAACAAGAAAGTGTACAACGTTGTGCATCTGAAATAATTTCTGGTATACTCAGTGGTTCCAAACATTGGGACTTTAATAAGGTAAGTTTTTGTTTGTTTGTTATATGTAATCTGTATAATTCTGTATTACTGTAAACAGGTTTTCATTGTTTATAGTAATGTAAGAAATATACAAATTATGTCTTTTTTACAGATAGATGTCTGTATTTGTGTATATTGCATACTTTAAAGTATTAACAATAAGCTTTAATAAGACTTTTCTTAATAAGCTGAAGAAAAGTACTGTTAGCTATTAGGTATGAAAGTAGATGGTTATTTACAGGCTTCAGTTTATTTTAAAAAAATATTTAATGCTTTTTAGAAATCCTAACTCGCATGCTTTTGGCTCTGAAATAAGGAAAGTACTAATGGAAAGTGTACTTTGTTTCTCAAATATGAAATCAGTTGAAATAGGGTCTGTTCAGTGGTTTTATTTTTACTCTATATGACTATTTTGAGATTAGATGTATTTACATAATGCTTTTGCTTGAAATTATAAGCATTGTGGTAGAAAAATGACTTGCTAAATATTAAAAAAAATTGGATACTGTGGCACATACTCATAAATGTAATTTAAGTTTTAATTGCCAAAACAACTTGTATATCTCTGTTTACAAGTACAGGTAGAAATGGATGGGTCCCCAGGTGCAACTGTGCCTCATTTTCGATGGAAAAAATCCTAGAAGCTGGGTCTAAGAGTCTCCTTGCCCCTCTTTCCCTATCACCAACCTATTTAAGAGAACTTTTGGCTTCAGTATTTTAAGTGCCCCCATACCACTAAAGCAGTTAAACATCTAAGTTCAGTAGCAGTTCTCTAGGATTTGAGGCCAGGCTCAATGATATGGCAGTCAGCATCACCAATCAGATCACTGTACCAATCAGATTGGCTCTGATATATATATATATAGCAGATATTTCCGAAAATCTCTGAAAATGGATAGTTAGTACTTTGCATTCAAAAAGTGCCATATAAGCAGATATGCAAATTGATGTATGACATTTCTATTCATAATGTCTAGTTATCATAAGCTATTAATTACACTTTTGTTCTTTTTACAAATGTCGATCTTTTAACTGCTATGGCAATAGCTTTGATGTCACCTTCATTTAAGGAATTGAATTCTCTTTCAAGGTTTGTTCAAGCTCACAGGGGCCTCTGGATAAAGATGGAGAAGGTGCACTCTATCATACTGTCAAGTCATGTTGAGTAGGGTTCATTAATGAAGATTTGGTTAGCCATTTTATGTTTGTGATATTTTGCTCTTTAGAAATCGCTCTTCAGAGTAAGAGAACTAAGAATCAAGTATTCTTGATTCCTGTGCGTTTTTAACCTTAAGATTTTCCCTGTGTGGATCACGTATCCAGATTAAGCACATTTTGAAACATTAGAGAATTCATTATGGATTTCTAGTTAACTGGGTAAGAAACCTATTTAGAAATTGAATCTCAAATTTATTTGTGAAAAATAATTTCCTGTATTTCTCGTGATCAGTTATTTGTTTTATGTGTAGTTCGTGGAACAAAGTTTTCATTAGAAAGTAAACCCTGGGCATCATTTGGTAAGGTAAACTTTATGCAAAGGTTGCTACTTATATTTCTGGCCTTGGCAAACAGTAAGTGGTGATAGGCGATCGCAGATGATTCTAATCAAAAGTTTGATATTTTTAACCACAGCTTCTTCAGAATGTTTTTCCATTTTAGCTTGGTTTGTGTTGTTTACAGTAAATTGAAAAATTCATCTCGGCTCAAAAAATGGAATTGACTCATGAACATTTTTGTGCGATTATGTTTCGTAACTTTCGACATGGATTATCAAGAGTGCTTCGGTGAACTTAAATTCTTTATACAGCGATAAAGCACCATCCTACAGCACTGTAAAAAAAACTCAGATTATGAATTAAGCTCTTAAAAGTACTTATTTCGAAGTGCAAAAATGTGTACGAACACTGATAAATTTTTCATTAAAAAAATATGATGTAGGGATGTGGCCTTAGTTCACATTTACATAACTTACAGTAAGCTTTTGTCTTGTCTTTCATTTTTTCTTGCCAATTTTCAAGCATGGGTATTTTAATCAAAGCATTTTGAAAGATAGTGCTCAATTTTTCATGTTGCTCATAATTTACATTGTAGTTTCATGTTACTCGTAATTCACATCATAATCACATTGTAGTTATAATCTGACTTAAAATAAGTCACCAGAATATCAAAGTAATCTATGGAACACATGAAAATAACTTTTACTAATGCTGGTATTGAGTGTACTTTCAATCATGGGTTACAGTCATAGGATTGCTAGTTACTAACTTTTATTTATACCTAAATAAATTATTATTTTTAATTATGAATTAATTGTAATATATAAATGTATACAAATTTTGAATTTTTTTTTTAAAAAAAAATAAGCAACGTAAGGAAATGATGGAATAATCACAAAATCAGAGACATAAATTAGAATAGCACAGGTTTGTCAAAAGCAGGCAACACTGTGCATGTTAGAAATTGCGTGAAAAGATATATTTTATTCAAATATTATTATTTTAAAAAGTAAATGCTTATTGGAGAAATGTTTATACAGTCAAAAGTCGTTAATTCGGACACCCATAATCTGGAATGATCTATAATCCGGACCTCAAAGCTACAAACTTTCTGCGCATGCGTCGCATTGACGCACAGGACCTTTACAGCTGCGAATTTGCATGTGCACAAATTACGTTTACGAATGCGCATTTATTGTATAACGGACGGGATAAACTAAGCTAAAATTATCTATTTCAGTTAATGTTGCAGATTGCGTTGTTCCTTAATCTTCGAATTGGAACCGGCTTATTATTTTTTGCAGACTGTTAGAGCAATTTTACAAAAGTAAGCTTGAACTTTCGATTATTTCAAATAGAATTTCCGATATATATTTACTAATATGTAAAGGATATACAAAGCAAAAGTATCTTTCGAAGTCAATTAAACAAAAAGTGGAATTGCTGCAAAAAATGGATAAAGGCATATCCTTTTTTTATCTAAACTTTAACATTAGTTTATCTAAACTTTGTTTATCTTTAACGTGCGGAGCGCAATAAATTGGAAGTTGATCTGTCAACACTATCCTTATCTTAAGGGCAGATGTTTTTATTTTATTTGGCTTATAATTGCTTACTAAATGTGGTATTTCCTCTTGATGTACTCCATCTTTGATATGATTTAAATCAAATGCCTCGTCATTATAATTCGCTTCCGATAGCGAAGAAAGTGACAGAGGTTATTGAAAACGAAAAAATTTCGATTGACAAATTAGTCGGTATTCTCGACACAGCAATTATAGGACTTGAACAGCGGAACTTCGTAACTGAACAAGAAATTATGTCTGTTTATGGAATTAAAGAGAATGTATTATCACATAAAAAACGAAGCAACTTAAACAACTTACATTGAAAGAAATGTTTAATAAAGTAAACAAATAAATATTAAGCTTTTTCTTTTTGCAAATTTTGATACCCTTTAGATCATAATTGTTCTTTATTTCATAAATTACGGTTTGATATTTTTAATTTTATAATTTCTGAATGCCATCTTACCACATTTAAACTGATGATCTATAATCCAGAATCGCCGAAGTCCCGACGAGTCCGGATTAACGACTTTTGACTGTACTTTGAGGCATTTTATGGAATTGGGGATATGTACTATAACTCAAAATTTATTTTGCTTCATGGGAAATCCGAAGATTGATAAGAAGTTGTGAAGGAAAGGCAGTATTATGGTACTAGTGTTGCAAATAAAAGTACTTAAAAAAAATAAAGAAAGAAAGAAATGATATTAAAAAAATCTAATTCTGCATCTATATTGAGCTGAAATTCAATCCAATGTTTGCCTTTGATTTGTGAGATTACTTTTTGAATGTTATATTAGTACTGAGGCATCAATATCAGTTACCACAGATAGGAAGTAATACTCAATGGCATTGCCTTAATTCTTTTGATAAAAAAATTACTAAAAGTTTCTAAATGTACGTTTCTAATGTAAAGTTTCTAAATTTTACTATTTCCCATAATTGATGAGATTTAAAATATTTTCTGGTGTTTTAAAAGTTTATTTATAGTGTTATTTGTCTTTAGATTGGTGATGGTTAGTAAATTAGTTGTTTTTATGTAAATTGTCAATTTTGTAATGCATTGCTTGAGTTTAGGTTAACTTTTTGGTTGTTTCTTTAACTCATTGGCTTTCTTTATTTTGTTTTTTATATGTAGCATATTTACTGATGTATTTTCTCCCTATTTTCACCAATTTTACCTCCTGAAAATTAAAAGAGGAAAATTATGTGGTGCCCTTCATTTCCAAGGCAAAAATAAAGAAACATCACATCTAAGAAGGATGTGAATAAGTGTACTATTATGTAGTCTATTTTAAAGATGTATTAATTTTAATAATGACCTTTTTTGCTTGTGCACTGTTCTATTTGTGTAAACTTTTTTTTGGTTATACAAGTCATTTTACTGAAAGTAAACTTGTAAATAATATTGTGTAAAAACTAAGGAGAAAAGTGTGAGATCCAAAATATGCAAATAACTATGATATATAAAAAATAAATTTTTCCTCATTCTCCTTCTTGTAAATAATTTATTTTATGTGAAAATTATAATTTTCATACCATGCTTGAAATTTTTTTAAAATCTTTCATACTGTCTGAATTACATAATTCCTACTTTTACTAAATGCTGTATTATATAATTTCATCATGTTTTGAAAACATTTAATATTTGGCTTTTGAAAGATTATCTTTATGAATATTATCAGTTTTACTTTTTTTCCAGATGCATAATTTAAAGGAAAGCTTAACACCAGTTTTAGAAAATGCCATCAATAGTATCACACCTGAAACACTGAATGATTGGGCAACATGTTTTGCATCTGTTTCAGTAAGTAATAGTACAGTCAAAAGTCGTTAATCCGGACTCGTCGGGACTTCAGCGATTCCGGATTATCGATTTTTCCGGATTATAGATCATCAGTTTAAATCTGGTAAGATGGCATGCAGAAATTACAAAATTAAAAATATGAAACCGTAATTTATGAAATAAAGAACAATTATGATCTAAAGGGTATCAAAATTTACCAAAAAAAAAAAAAAAAAAAGCTTAATATTTATTTGTTTACTTTATTTAACATTTCCTTCAATGTAAGTTGCTTCGTTTCATGTGATAATACTTTCTCTTTAATTCTATTAAACAGACATAATTTCTTGTTTAGTTACAAAGTTCCGCTGTTCAAGTCCTATAATTGCTGTGTTGAGAATACGGACTAATTTGTCAATCGAAATGTTTTCGTTTTCAATAACCTCTGGGTCACTTTCTTCACTATCGGAAGCGAATTATAATGACGAGGAACTTGATTTAAATCATATCAAAGACAGAATGAAATACTACACTTAGTATGGAATTATAAACCAAATAAAATAAAAACATCTGCCCTGAAGATAAGGATAGTGTTGACAGATCAACTCCCAATCCGGGGTGTGAAATTGATAAACAGATTTCGGATCTCAAAACATACTTTTGCTTTGTAGATACAAATTACATATTAGTAAATATATATCGGAAATTCTATTTGACATAATCTTTCTAATCTATCATAATCTAATAATGACGTTTCTGCCCCCCCCCTGCTGCAGAGCAGCGTGAAATTGATAAACAGATTTCGGATTTCAAAACATACTTTCGCTTTGTAGTAAATATATATCGGAAATTCTATTTGACATAATCGAACATTCAAGCTTACTTTTATAAAATTGCTCTGACAGTCTGCAAAAAATAATAAGCCGGATCCAATTCGAAGATTAAGGAACAATGCAATCGGCAACATTAACTGAATTAGATAACTTTAGCTTAGCGTATAACTCCGTTACAATTTAAACGCGCATGCGCACAAACATATTCGCAGCCGTAAGGGTCTTACGCGCTCTCGTAAACGCCTGTGCGCATGCGTGAACACGACGCATGCGCAGAAAGTTTGTAGCTTTGAGGTCCGGATTATGGGTGTCCGAATTAACGACTTTTGACTGTATTTAATTAATTGCAATTGGACTATATGTTATACCCAGAATAAACATTTTGAAAAGGGAGGAACCTGTTTTGCCTATATTTACATATTTAATTAAAGTAATTAAGTTACTATATTTACATATTTAATTAAAGTAACTAGTGGCCAGATAGATGTTTGTGCACAGAAGTGAGTAATTTCATATAAATGCAATTAGTAGTGAAATGATTTAATGTACTGCTGCCCCTCTCTCTCTTTTTTTTTTTTTTTTTTTTTTACCCTTTGTGTGTAAATATGAAACATTCTTTTTAGAAAACCTATACAGAGAAACATTTTCCAAGCAGCTCTTAAGCAATGCTTTTTTCATTTTAATTTATATCACTGTACTCATAATGATAATTGATAACTAACTTGATCATTAATTTTAACCCTGATTGCAAACAGATACTAGATTATATATGAAGGAAATTCTTTAAACATCATTTTTAGAATTTTTTAATTTTTTATTTATTTTAGGAAAGTAGAGATCCTAATAAATATTATTGGGTTTTTGAGCTCCTAATGAGAGAACCTAGAAGTGTAGAAAATGGATCTTTCATTGAATCAAGGTAAGAAATAAATCTGCAAAACCATTGTAAAGCTTTGCAATTTGGTTTACCTATGAAGAAGCATCACAACAGGAATACGAGAAAATTTTTCCAAGTCAAGCAACACAATATGTTGCCCATTAATGCATGAAAAGGAACAAACTGCTTATAAAAAGCTTAAAATATTTTTAAATAAAATTAAAGAATTGTAAAAATTGAATGATAATCTGAAAAGTTTGAAAACAGCAATTTATCCACAATTTCCTTAATAAAGCATTCAATCCAAAATAATATAGTTATTAAATTTTAAAAAATATTTTGTTCATAAATAAATTTATTAAAAACATAGATATTAATTTGAAAAATTTATTTAACAAATTTTATGCCTATGTTTCGCAAACCTTCCTGTGCGGTGAAAGTGAAATTTTTATGACAAAGTTTTCTGAAATGTATGTGTAAACTAAACTGCTCATGTGCATGTTTTTTTTTATTTAAGACTATGATGTTTGTTGTGTTGTATGTGAGTACATTGAAGTGATCAGATATTGAAAGTTAATGCAAAATAAGTTAATTTTGGTAGCTTTTAAATGGTGGGGATTTAAAACTTAATTTTATTATTTCAAAGAAAGATTTCTTTGTTTTTCAATTGTTCAGGAATTACCAATGAACTCATCCTATAATTGCAAAGATTTCTACCTTCTGTGAAGGTCACCTTAGAGCATATGACTGCTGGTGATTTTCATTACAACTGTTTCTATGTGCTGTCAAAATACTGTGTAGTTAAAGAGGTGATCCATGGGAGGAGTCATTGTACTCATTATTTAATTATGCTTTCTTTTGCTACAATTGTTCTTAGTAACCTTAGTTGTACATTTGGAAGAAACACAATTTTTTCTAATGCCGGAAAAAAATTTCATTCTGTTTCAGTTTTTTAATCAAACAATTATTTTATTTTCTGGATTTTTTATACTTTTATCAAAATATTACCTTTTTGGGAGTCAAAAGGTTCCCTTACATGTTTATGTTCTGCAGTATATTCAAAAGGTGATCTAGTTTAAGATTCTTCAGATTTATTTTACTTTCCATTCTCCAATTATGAAACATAGTTAGAATAGACATTCTTTTGCAAACCAGTCCTTTTGTGGATCTCACAAGTTCTAAAATTTGCATGTAGGATGTGCAATTATTTGATTATTGAATAAGCTTATGATTCAATTAAAACAACTTCACAAACGTATGGAGTGTCAACAGAGAATTTGTCAACTATATGTACTAAATCTGGAACATATTTTTGAGATATCTTGAAATGGGCAATATATTGGAATGTGGGTACTGTCTTACTGGGGGTAAAATGTCTGGTCACTTAGGGATTTGTCTGCATTGATCCAATATTTGTCTTTTATCAGAGATGGTATCCACTAAATATAAGTGCCCTAATGTGAAGTGTATTCACAGACATTTTATTATATTTTTTTATTATGAATTGTTTTAAATTCTAAATTCCTGTTTTTGTTTCAGTTGGCTGTACATTCTTATTGGACTCATAGCTCAACAAGAATGGAGAGTTTGTGAATTATTGCATAGGGCTTTAGCTTATATTGAACCTAAGTTAGATCACTCATACCAGAATGTGAGAGAGAAAATGGGAAGGTAATATATTGTTACGAATTTCATACATATGTAAATTTTAGGGAAATTGTATGTATAATTGTATTTTTTTTTAAATATAATTTAACATGAAAGTTTAAAGAAGCGAAGCTTGCCTTAAAAATACAAGAGCAAGTTTACTTAAGACTGATGAGTAAATGGCTGTCTTGTTTACTTGATGACAGTTTTGGCAATTAATTTTTGAGGCCAAAAGTCTTTGGTCCAGTCTCTGTGTAACTGTAATGGGCATTGTAATTGATGCTGTATGTAGCTGTAACCATATCTGGTCTCCATATGCCTTCCAGTATATTCCAAAAGTACTAGAGATTTCTTGGCAGTCAGGGAAAAACTATTTAAGCTGTGAGACTAAAGAGAATCCTTCATTTAACTTATAATTGACATAATGAGATTGTGTTAAGCCAGTAGAGCTCATAGCTTAGAAGGCCACTGGATTGAAGACTAGAACCATCGAAGTTTTTGTGTATAAAACTGTGACAATCATTTAATCACACTTTTTTAATCTTATGGTTAAAAAAAAAACCCCTCTTTTGTATTAATCTCTTAAAGAGAAAATTTTAATATACAGCATTATTTTAATATTAAAAATTACTTTCATGGTATTAAACCACTAAAAATATTTCAACTCCTGTGAAGAGGTATGCATATGCAGATTTACTGGTACATAAGGAATGAGCAGAACTAAATATTTCAAAACATTTTACTAAACCTTTCATTATTAAGGAGGACTATTATGTTTTTCAAAAGTAGAGCGACTTATAACTCAGTCTTCTATTTTCAAACGATGCCTACAAAAAAAGAACATAAATTCAAATTCTGTATACAAACAATTTTCTACATCATTTTAACATATAACTTTTTTTTCCATTACAGACATTTTAATTCAGTAAAAAAATGTACTGTTTTTACTTTGATTCTATAAAAATGCCTAAGCAGATACTTTCAGTAAATGACTAATATTTCTCTGCAGTAAAACTCTTCATAATTATTTTCTTCTTAACAATAAAACTCAAATTTTTTTCAATGTCTTAAAGCACGGCCAGTGTGCAAAATAAGCAATTTTATTTCGTGTTGAGGCCCTGTAATATTTTCTTCATAAAAACATGTGCAAGCCATTTTATTAATGTGATTGTTCAGTATCACAATTAGTTTCTTACACTACAGTATTTCTAATTTTGTCATTAAAAATGCTTCAAGAATTCTCACAATATCAGCATTCATGTGCATGGATGGAGTTCCAAGAAATGGAAACCTTTGTGAAATACTTTTATTTTACATAACTTTTGCCAAAAATGCAAGTCTTCTGTAAATTATCATCTCATCTAATTTGCTAATGAGAAAGTATGTAAAAATCTTAGAGCTTTCTATTTTAAGTGAATTTTCATGCACACTGAAGTCAAATCTCACAGTGACTGTGTGAATCATCTATTTCTAATGTTCAGAATTAAATTTATGAACGTTAATAGAACTCAAGTCTGTATTTGCATTCAATAACAAATAAATAAAAGTATTTGGAAAATTTCTTAAAAAATCACAAAGAAGTTCATTCTGTAATTGATTAACAACATCTGTGAGTCAAAAAGCAAGCTAGAATAAACAAATATGTTTATAAAAAATGCAAGCTTGGAAAAACAGATGCCCATATTATATATGGACAAATCTCCTAAGTGGTAAATCTCATGTATTTAAAAAGAAAAAAAAAAAAAAAAAAGGTTTTTAGAGAGAATACATAAAATTCAAATTTAAAATTTTGAAATTTAGATTGCGTTGCCTTAAGATACATGTAATGATTCCTAGTTTATTCAAATTGTGTAAACTTATGAATTTAAAGGTAAAGCAAAGCAGAGTAATGTGCATTTTCTGTCTTTATAATTTTATTGGTATATGAAATGCAATAGTGTATTGAGATTTTTTTTATCTTGTGAAATTAACTTACAAATTTTTTCTAAATGAAAAAAACTTCTTTTTTATTTTTCAGTTTGTTAGTATATATTTTTATGTATGACATTCCAATGAATGTCAAAACTTTGGCTTATGTTCCAAAACGAGTGCCTTTTCTAACTTCCATATTACCCAAATTGGAAATTCTCAAGTTGAAAGAAGAGGACAATAAAAACGAAACGAACAATTGTATTGAAGAGTCTGCTGAGAAGAAGAGTGCTAAAAATTTGTTTAGAACCAGTAAGTATGTCTCTCTAATTTTTCAGTATAGTCTATAAATTTTGTTAGCTTTTATAATACAGTTAATATTGCTGCTGATTTTAAAGACCTTGCAAATATTTATATTTTGTTGTTGCCTGTGTTGATGCACCTTAGCCACTAAGCTATAAAAACCTTGATCTATTCATTACATATTCTCCTTTGTAGCTTATATTTGACAGTTTTTTTTAACTTCTTGAAACATTTAATATTCTAGCATTGTAATAAATAGTTTATTTTTACAAGTAATTAATATACTACAGAAAATAATTTTTACAGAACTACTTTACTACAGAAAAATTATTTTTGTCTGTAGTATAGGTAGATGCTGCTAGGTCATGAAGAGATCTTAATATATTTCTGTGACAGATTTTTCAACTAACTGATTACCATATTCTTACCCCCTCCCAAGCATTATATTTAGAAACTGCTATGTTTCAATTGTTTTTTAGGTGTGCGGTTATGGCTTTTATTAAATTACAAAAGATCATTAAATTATTCCATCCTCCTAAAGCAAACAAAACGGAATTATATATATATATTAAAATATAAAAGGAAAAATTAAACAAACTGCCTCTTTGTTGTATTAAAAAAGTTTCTTATAAATTTAGTGATAAGTGATTTGTTAAAGTTCTAAGTGTGTGTGTGTGTATATTTTACATGAACAAAACAAAGCCTCTAAGCGGTACATGAGTAATAATGAGTAAATAATAAGCAAAAACCATGAAATATTTAAATCTTAACATAAACCGTAACCCCAAAAAATATTTAAAAAATTGGGAAAACGGGCTTACATACACAAAAAAGGAAAGGGGGGAAAAAAGGCCTGGTAATGTATGTAAATGGTGGAGGAATAAATATTGAACTTTAGGTGTAATCAAAATTCCATATAAAATTTATAGAATACACTCTCAAAAGTATACAGAAGAGATACTAAAAAAATATTTCCAAACTAAATCAAATTACATGTTTATTTTGAGAACACATACAAATGGGTTAAAAAAAAAAGATATATACATGGCTTATTTATTTCTTGTGTTAACTAGATAATCAACAAATAGAACTAAAAAATATGGCATATAAAAACTTAATTACTACAAGCTCAAACTTCTGAGATTATCTGACTAATCAAATCATTAAAATGAGTACCAGTAATTCTGACCATCAGAAACTCGTACGAAACAATAGCATAAATGTCCTTTCGTTACAAACTCAGCATCACATTAATTCACTTAAGTACGGATCTGGGTGGTGTTGCGCTGTTCCACAATATCTTTTATTGTGCCATTTGGGTGAACACTTGGGTGTCTTTGTTTTAAGCATGCAAATTAGTGTAACCATTTCCATACCTTTGAAAATACTCCATTGCTTGCTGTTCTGTAAAAGGCAAATCTTACATTTTATCCCCACCCCCCGAAAATGCAAGAGCAAAACAAAGCAATAACAACTAACTTATAAAACCTAACCTGACTCACTGAAATTGGATAACATTAAACCTGAGTGAAGTTCTTATGAGTGTGTTATGATGTCATTGTTATCCATTATTTGTGATTAATTGCTTAGTTTGGCAGCATTGTTGAAAAATGGTTGATTGTTAAATATTAAATACTACAGAAAAGATATATGCAATATTAAAAACCTTTGATCTGGTTTCTGTTAAGTTTATGATCACGTTGTACAATTCTGAACAAGACTAAAGGGGAAAAAATTAAATTTGTGAAATTTAAGTAATTTAATCATGGTCATGATTTGTAACCCTTTACCAAATCATAAAAATTTTGATGATATGAGATCATTGTGAAAGTTATTAAAACATATACATACAATTTAAGGATATTTGTAAAGCAGAAAAATCATTAAATATCTGAAGTATAATGCTCTTACATCTCTATTAAATAATGAATCATCTTCACATATATGTGTATGTTCATTGTATTATGAAAAAACATTGCCATCTTAGAGCCACCAAATTTTGAACACATTAATCTTCACCTGAACTTGTCCATCTTGAAGCTTAAATTTTGAATTTATTTATTTATTTTATGTTTTGTTTGATTTTAATGAATTTTGATTAACAAATTCAGAGATTTGAAAGCAGTGTGTTGCCACTCGGCAAAGAATAAGATATTTGTATTTGAAATTTAATCAAGAAACTTTGCAGTTTAAAAGAAGTGTTGCCTGAAATAAAATGTTTATTTTTCATGCATTAATGTGTTGCCATTTGGCGAAGCATAAGGTATTTAATTCTTCTTCGAAATTTAATGTGTTATTGACTAGTAAATTAAGCGATTTAAAAGCAATAAACACTGCTCTTTATTTCTGTTATTATTAATTATTAGTTGAACACATGAAACTGTGTTAGTTGGACTCATTAAAATCTTTATATAGGGTGGGCCAAATAACATCTACTAATGTTAAACACAGATAACTCTTGTAATAATAATTTATTTTGATTAATTTTTCAATACATTAAATGTATTTTATGGAAATTATGTATGAAATATGACATCAAACAAATGCCCACCATTTTTCTCAATTCAGAGATTGGCTGTATTGAGAAAAATGCAGCCATACATGTGGTGTACATTTTCCATTACACCACGTAATGTTTCTGGTTTGAGGCTCAGTATTTTGTCTCGGATATTCTGTTTTATCCATGTAATAGTCTCTGGTTTAATTACATACACTTTGTCTTTTAAATATCCCCATAAAAAGGGATTCTGCTCCACCATTGGGCGCAAAAAGCTTTCAATCATTGTTCTGTAAGAAACTCCAGAAATCGTTTCCGGCTTTCCAATGGGCCGATAACTCTATTGGCCATAACATCGCACCAAACAGTAAACTTGAATTAAAATATTGCTGATATTTACGCTGTGTCATAACAATTGATCGTTGACAAGAATAGAAAAATTTGATTTTAATGCATTGCATTGTACTGTATGGTTCCATAATAAATTTCCAAGAATTCAGTTATAACCTGCAAAAAGAAAAAAATAATTGTATCAAAAGTTATGGGTGTTTAACATTGGTAGGTCTTATTTGGCCCACCCTATATATATTTTCTTTTTTATGATAACTGCTTTACACGGCTAGTTCGATCACCAATGATTTTATGTCTTGAGTTACAAAAAGCACCTACAGTTAGATAATGACACTCGTTTTGTTTGGATTTTTACACCTTTCCCTGTTATAATATACATATGGGCCAGTTCCATTCTGTCAAAAGACTGTTTCTATTTTCAGTGTAGTAAGTTAAAATGTTTTCCCTTGCAGTTTGTCGTTGGCTTTCACTTAATGGATCGAGAACTCTACACACAGCTCCTGCAGATATCTTTCAGCTTTTGCCTTTGGTTCGTGAATTTTATTTTTATATGTTAACAAGCATTTTAATAGAAAAGTTAATTTGCCATACTTCTCTGTGTAGTATGTGTAAATCATTAAATGTTGTTAGACTAGTTAATAATTTGAATCCTGCTTCACTAGTGCTAAATTTAAAGTGCAACTAAAAGCAGGTTTTAGCAATACATATTTTAAAGTGTGTACTCTGAATGATAGTTTGCTCAATTTTGATGTATAAATTAATTTATGTAAATTTTATTTTTTCAGTTGTACAGAAATATATATATGAGCAGTTTGGGTGCAACTTAAATATTTTTTTATATCATCTAGAAAATTTTATGGTTTGATGTCATAAATTTTACAAAATTCGAACATTTTACATAACTTCATATTTAAAATCTTATCATAAATTAATTTTTATATAAAAGAAAATTTTGTTTAATATAATTATTAGTCTATCAAATCAGTTGGCATTTATGAAAATGAACTTTGCCTTGCATGGCAAGGCAGAACAAAATCAGATATCCAGCTGCAGCAGAACTTCAAAATGAAATATGAAAGGGGGCAACCAGTTGCACCATTCAAAATAAACCACAAAATCTAAGATGTTAAAAACCTAATGTATTAAACACATGTAATAATTAATATGCATGAAATCTAAAGTAATTGAAACAGTTGGTACAAGTTTTTAGAACAAGCACAGCAAGAAACTGAATACTAGCTTGATGTCATATGGGCTGCCATATAATAATGCAGACCTCTGCGAAGCAGAGGTCTGCATTATTACATGTGAGAAAACTCAGAAGTGTTTTTATGCTTGAAAGATTGCATTAAAATGTTTCAAAATATGAATTTTTGAAGATGTGATGATGGCATTCAAACAATGTGGTGATATTCAGAGCTAGCCAAAGCTGCAACAGTGATTCTGGTAGAAATTTGAAGAAACAGCTTGCTCTTTATTTAGATTCTTGCTCTTTATTTTATTTAGATCAATCTTGCTGTAACTAGATAATCAACAGATACAACTAAAAAAACACAACTAAAACCTAAATTACTACAAGCTCAAACTTCTGAGATTATCTGGCTAAAAAATTCATTAAAATTTGCACCAGTTATTCTGGCCATTAGAAATACATACTAAAATACAAAACAATAGCAAAAATGTCCTTTCTTTCAATGTCACATAAATTCACTTAAGTACGAATCTCCTTGGTGTTGCACCGTTTCATAATGTCTTTTATTGTGCCATTTGAATGAACACTTGGATTGGCAAATAATAATGAAAAATATGTTTCTCTGAACTACTTCTTTGCCAAAAGGAATATCAACAACTATTCAAAATTAAGTAACTAGAAACATTGTTGAAATTTGTAGAACATAGAAATATTGTCGAATATAAGGTAATTAGTCTTCATATTGGTTAGGTACACTGCTAAAAAAAAAAAAAGAAAAAAGAAAAAAAAAGAAATGGGACAGTGCTATATCTCCCGTTTTACTGGGCCGATTGACAAAATTCAAATTGCGTTCTTCATGTCTCGAAAGCACAACTTATGATATATATTAGATTTATATATAGCACTATTCTAACATAGTTATTTTGACACAAAATCGGACTTTTTCTGAAATAACATACCAATTTTTGTACATATTTCGATTCTTCAACTCAAATTACGCCTCCATATGAAATTTTGTAAAATTTGGAGCGAAATTTATGGAGAAATTCACAAATTTATGTCGGCACTTTTTTTTTCAGTTTGCGCCAAGAATAGTTCACTTGGCGAACTTCTTAATATATGGCAACCTAGTTTCCTTTCCCGTGAGAGGGGAAAAAGTCAGCATCGTTCCTTTTTTCCAAATAATATTCTTTATATTATATTTTGAATTACAACTGTTATTACTTTTAAGTAATTTTTTCTTTTTCGAATTTCATTTTAATTGTTTAAGTTGCATGTTTTTTTTTTTTTTTTTTTTTTTTTTTTTTCCCGAATAACTGTTTTAAAAATTTCTATTTACCTATTCGAACTGCGTAAGTAAAGCTGCAGCATTTATTTTTTTTCAAATAGTTTTCTTTATATATATTTTTCGTCATAGTTATTATTTTAGGTAATTTTTAAATTTTTATACTTTTATTTTAATTGTTTGTGTTGCATTGTCTCTTCAGATAATTGTTTTAAAATTTTATATTTATTCCTTTGAACTGAGCATTTTAAATATATTTATTAATATAAATTTTCCAGAATTTGATTTTATATATTTGAATTGCGTTTCTTTCAGAAGAATACTTTGTAACTCAGACTACGATGCATTTGAAAACTGCATATATTAAAAGAAAAAGTACAGTAAAGCACAGTTAACACGTCTTTCAATGTTCTGTTCAGAAAAGATATATATATAAATAAGAGAGATGTATAACCAACATTTTAACTTAGGATGACTTACTTACACTGCTTTAAACAATTTTATCATTGTGCCCATTGCTTTATACAATTTTATCCTACATTTGGTTTCTTAAAATGTTACTAATATTTTAGTCAAATATTTTATTTTTGAAATCGCAAGAATCAAATATCATAAGATTAAAAGGTTTTAAATTAAAAAAAATAAAATACTAAATTTTACGCAAAAATTTATGTTTTCTTCTCTTTTTCTTCAGGCAGTCCACTTTATGCTTGCTCTTTTTCTTTAGGCATTCTACAATTATATTAAAAACCATCCAACTTTTCGAAATGTCTTGGTATTTCTGACAATCATTTTAAATAAAGTTATTGCCTTCTATTCCATAAAAGCCCACGAATGTCCGAGCGGTAAAGTCACTGAACACTGGTCGTTCACTCTGGGGTTCGAATCCCGGTAAACGGGCTGGTTGCATGGGCGTTATAGTGGATTTTTTCATGTGTACCGTGTATGCCAGCTGGTTTTCCTTAGAAAGTTCTTCACAAAAGTATTTGGTCAGAGCCTTTATCGGTCTTTAGAGGCTAAACATTTTGAAGGTATGAGATGAAAGTAAAGACAGATTTGATTAGGAGGTTTTGGTTTATTTAATTATGATAAAGCACACTAGGGCTATCTGCCTAAGGGGAGGGATGCCTTCGTGGAGGACTTTCTAAGGGAAACTGGCTCGCATACACGTTGCACATGGGGAAAACCACGAAAACGCCCATGCAGCCAGCCCGTTCGCGGGATTCAAACCTCGGACCGAACTACCAGTGGTCAGCGATTTACCGCTCGGCCGCTGTTTCATCAGGGGGGGAAACATCTTTAGGTGACATCCACTACATCACTGGATAAACTCCTGAATCTTCAAATAATTCGACTGAGAAAATCATGGGATTCTCCATGTATGATACGATATGATGTTTTATAACGTAATTAAATTTATACAATCATATAGTCTAAAACCAGTCGCTCTTCACTTTAATCTGTAATGATATCGTTTTTGTCTTTTATGTTAACACAAGCTCAATTGATGGTATTTGCTGGTGTACACGTCCAAGTGTTTTCTCTTTAAACATCTAAATTCTTTGAAGTAGCCTGAAAATATATTCAAAAGTGTCCAACTTTTTTAAACATCTTGGTATGTCTGACAGCTGTGATACTTCTTTGGCGATATGAAGCAACTCCAATGATGGAACACAGCAATAACTTTTATTTGACACTCAAAAAAATGGCGACATACAAACAAGAAAAAAAAAAACATATTCTAACATTTAAAAATAAATTACATTCTTCGTGCGAGACTCGCACGTGGCACTCGAGTCTGGTCTCAAACATTGCCATTCACAAATACCTTAATGTTCAACTATTTAAATTATATAAACTACAAGATTTTAATAATATGTAAAGCTGTTACAACTTCTCCCCCAACGTAGAGACTTTCACCAAAGGGAAAAGTTCTGTAAAATTCGAAAGTTTATAAGCTCAGCTTGCTCAAATGCTTAAAGAGAA
Organism: Stegodyphus dumicola; assembly: GCF_044657685.1. Taxonomy (NCBI): domain Eukaryota; kingdom Metazoa; phylum Arthropoda; class Arachnida; order Araneae; family Eresidae; genus Stegodyphus; species Stegodyphus dumicola. The sequence goes on from NC_140768.1 coordinate 151,319,504, forward strand.
AAGGTAATTTCTCTTATAAATTTTCAAATTTCAGGGCAAAAATTTTAAGTTTTAAACAAATACTTTTACACCATATTTAAATAGAAAGAAAAAATGGAAAGCGTTCAAATACATCAGTTGAGCATACATTAAGTAATAAAATAAATTCTGAACGTGGTTACATACACTAAGAGTTATTACATTACTTAATTCTACTCAGAACATCTACGTTCTTGTGCAAAGATCCTTTGCGATGAATGACCTTAAAATTATAAGGTTGTAATGAGAGTGCCCAGCGCATCAATCTAGAGTTACATTTGGCGTTGGATTGTAGCCAGACCAAAGGATTATGATCAGTTTGAATCAAGAATTCTTGCTGACCATCCAGATAAAAATGCACTTTCTTGATAGCGTAGATGATAGCAGCGCACTCCTTTACAGTAGTACAACAATTCTTTTCAAACTTAGTAAATTTGTTGCTTATATACAAGATAGGATGTTTACGTTGTTCATCATCTAATTGGCATAGTACTATACCCATGCCATTGTCTGAGGCATCGGTTTGTATAATAAACCTTTTATCAAAGTCGGGAGCATACAGAATTGGTTTCTTGCATAGCAACTCTTTTAAATTTTTAAAAGCTTTGTCACATATTTCAGACCATTGTATTTCCTTTTTTTTTTTTTTTTTTTTGTTATTCCCTTCAAAGCGTCCGTGAAGGTCGAAGCAATTTCCAAAAATCTCGGTATGTACTGGCGATAATACCCTACCAGTCCTAAGAAAGCACGTACTTCTGTTTTGGTTTTAGGTGTAGGATACTCCTTTACAGCCAGGATCTTTACTTCATCCGGGGTTCGTTGTCCGTGTCCCAGAACATGGCCTAGGTATCTCACTTGATCTTGTGCAAATTTACATTTTGATGGTTTTAGTCGTAAATTTGCTTTCTGTATTCTCTCTAGAACAGAAGTTAAGTTTTTAAGGTGCTCTTCCCAGTTTTCTGAGTAAATGGCAATGTCATCCGGGTATGGTACAGCGAAGCCTTCGCATCCAGCCAGGACTTTAGTGATAACTTTGCTAAAAAAATATGGGGAATTTTTTTAATCCAAAGGGTAAATGTAGAGGCCTGTAACTTCCAAAACTAGTTACAAATGTTGCATATCTTTGTGCTCTTTCTATTAACGGAATTGACCAGTAGCCTCTAGTTAAATCTAATACGGTAATATATTTTGCTTTTGCTACAGTTTCGATACGTTGTTCAATATTAGGCAAAGGATAGTATTCAGTTTTAGTAACAGCATTGAGTTTACAATAATCAATACAAGGCCGAGGATCCTTTGATGAAGATTCTATCAAAATCATGGAAGATGTATATTCCGATTCTCCCGGCTCTATAATTTTAAGATCGAGCATTTTCTGGATTTCCCTTTTGAGAATTTCAGTCTGTCGGGGTGACAGTCTGTATGGCTTCATTTGTATTGGTTCGTTATTTAATAGCTCAATATCGTGACAAACTAAGTTTGTTAGTCCAGGATTATTTGAAAAACAACCAGAATATTTCCATAAAATCTTTCGTAAATCTTCTGTTTGCTAGGATTTCAACCTTTTCATGAGTTCATTCTCCTCTATGATGTCCGAGAAATTTAATATACTTGGATTGGAAGGTAAATGAAGAATGTCCATTTCTAAGTCTCCTTCCAGTTCAGTTATCATATTAATCATTTCTGGTCTTTTGTAATATGGTTTAAGCATGTTAATGTGATATACTTGATTTGGCTCATTTTGTTCCTCGAAACTTACAATATAATTGGTCTCTGAAATTTTTTGCTCTATTTTTCCAGGTCCTTTCCACTGTACTTCTAGTTTATTTTGACGATTCATTGATTAAACAAGAACTAAATCTCCTCTAGCAAATTCTCTTTTCACTTTGTTTCGATCGTACCATGTTTTCCTCCGTTGTTGAGCTTCTTTCATGTTTTCCACGGCAAGTTCTTGGCATTTCTTCATTCGATTAATAATTTCGAAAACGTAACTGACAACATTATTACTTTCTTCAATTGGTTCTAGCCACTGCTCATAAAGTAAAGTGACTGGCGTTCATAGGTTTTTGCCATGAACTAATTCTGCTGGTGTAAAACCAGTGCTTTCGTGTATGACTGTTCTGAGAGCAAAAAGAACTGATGGTAGATAATTCTCCCAATCCGAAGTCGCTCCTATACATACGACTCTTAACACCCTTTTTAGCGTTCTATGGAATCGCTCAACGGGATTACTCTGCGGATGATACACAGAGCTTCTTACATGTTTAATGCCGAAACGCTCCAAAGATTCCTCTGTCAAAGCACTGACGAAAGAGGTCCCCTGATCTGTTTGGATCACTTTTGGGAAACCCATACGACTGAAAATCTGTAAGAAAGCATCAATCACAGATGGCGAAGAAATGTCTGTCACCGCAACAGCATCTGGATATTTGGACGACATACACAGAGCTGTAATAATATATTTTTTTCCAGTCTTTGAAGTAGGTAGCGGACCAACGGCATCGACATTTATTTTAGTGAATATTTCGGAAATTACTGGTACTAATGTCATTGGAGCATTCTTTTTGTCATTTTCTTTTCCAGCTCGCTGACAAGCATCACAGGTTCTTACAAAATCTTCAGTTTCTTTGTAACACCTCGTCCAGTAAAAATATCTAGCAAGTCTGTCTTTGGTCTTTTTGACACCCAAATGACCAGAAGTTCCTTCGTGGCACATCTTTATAATTGACGGCTTGAGTTTTTCTGGTATAACAACAAGCTGTCTTTCAAAGCCCATTTTATCCATCGTTTTTTTAACTAAAAGCTCTTTTCTTGTCAGACTATAGTTCTCATTTTTGCATGTACCTTCTTTAACTTCTTGGATGATTTTAGACAGTTCCTCATCAGCAAGATGAAGTTGTGCAATTTCTTCTGAGTCAATGTTAACCAGTTTCATGAGAGTTTTATCTTCCAAATTTAGCTCCGGTAAATTATCTTCTTCTTCAAAAACATCTCTGGATGCTTTATTTTCTTCCTTCATCGGTTCTAAGATCTTCTCTTCAGCTATTTCTCTTTTCTTTTGAGCTCTAGTAGAGACAGCATTAACCTGGTGAGGACAACTATCAGGTTCCTTTCCTTGTTTATTCAACAGTGCAAAAGTTTGATTGCCTAATAAATACCTTCCTTTGTCGAGTTCATTTCTAATAAAGGCAGCCTTAGTTATTACTCGCCCAAGATCGCAATTTAGTTCGATCTCAGCCAATGGTAAACAGGTTGGATTCAAATCTAATGGTTGTTGCACCCACACATTTTCACCTGTCAGCATTTCCAACGTGATGTATTTGCGACAAACTATATCAATACTAGCACCTGAATCCCTTAATATAGGAATTTTATGACCATTTACGTAACCCATACTAGTATAAAGTAATAGAAATTTATCCTCTGGTTTTGCACTAATTCTGTTAAGATTAGCAGGAGATTCAGTACTATTCTTAAGTTTTGGACATTGGGGTCTTAAATGTTGATAGGACCCACACTGATAGCATTGTGGCGTTTTTCATATTTATCATCCAGACGTGGACTTCTAGGTCTATGAAACCAGCTTTGCGAATTAAATCCTGATGACAATTTTTTTTCAGTTTTATTTTTATTATCTAAACTCAATTTACCTTGAGTTAGTGCATTGTATCTTTCTTTCTGCCTATCCACTACAGGTCTTTTTTGAAAGTTTCCGGAAACGTTTTCATAGGCATCAAGTTTTTCAGCTAACTTTTTAGATGAAATCATCTCTACCCACTCATCAAGAAAAAGATCTCGAATTTCAGGAGGAACTCGACGTTTAAGTTGGTCAATCACCATCAAATCTAGCAACTGATCTAAAGTCTTAACTCCTAGACCAGTCACCCATTCTTTGCAATAATTTTCTATTTCATAATTGAAATCCACCCATGTGGATTCGGTACTCTTTTGATGTTTCATAAATTTCTGCCTAAACTTTTCCGGGCTTAGTTTAAACCGTCTTAACAATAAATTCTTCACGTGCTCATAGTCTTTAGCTTTATCGGAGGGTTCTCTAGCTATTAACTGTGTTACTTCGTAAGGAAGTAGTCCTAGTAAATGAGATACAAATTCTTCTTTATCAATTTTAGCCCATTCTGCTTGCCTTTCAAACAATAGCAAGTATAGACTGATATCTCCTTTCTTGTCATCGAATTTCTGCATAAGGTGAGGCAGCTCCATTTTCGGTCGGATCTGTCCGGTATTTTGAGACTTTGTCTGTGCTTCAAGTCTTAATCTCTCTAATTCATACTGTTCGTTCCTTCTCCGTTCTTCTGCTTCTTCCCGTCTCCTACGTTCTTCTCTTTCCCTTTCCTCCATCTCTTTCCGTTCTTCTCTTTTCTCCCTCTCTTTCCGTTCTTCTATTATTGTGTCTAAGACTCCTTTGACGAAGACTTCATTGTAATCTCTACTTTCAACAATTTTCTGTTTTAAATCGACTATTTTCAAATCTGCAGTTACATGAACTCCCAGTTCAGCCGCGAGATTTTGCAAATCTTCCTTAGGTGCTCTTTCTAAGTAGGACATTGTTTCTATGTTTAAAATTAACAAACACTGTGTTCTTTATATTTTCTCAAAATAGCTCAATTCAATTACTTTAATTAATTAATGCAGTCAGGAATCACGAAATTAAATGCACTTTCTTAAGTACGTATACCTCAAAAATGAAACATTTAAATTATATGAAGTTCATTCTCTCTACCACATTAATTGTGATTAAAATAAGAATAATAACATAGAGCAATATATATATCTACCGTCTGGACAACTAAAATGAATATTAAATATAATATCAAATACGGTAATAAAATAGGACAATTTATTATTAACAGGAAGTAATAATCTGGTATCACTAATATTGCGTTCAGTGATGAACTAATAAAATAAAGCAATTCTATATGAACAGGAAGTAATAATCTGGTATCACTAATATTATGTTCAGTGATAAACTAATAAAATAAAAATACGCACAATTATTCGATCTCGGTCGGTGCCTCCAAAATAATTAAGACTGTGATACTTCTTTGGCGATATGAAGCAACTCCAATGATGGAACACAGCAATAACTTTTATTTAACACTCAAAAAAATGGTGACATACAAACAAAAAAAAAACATATTCTAACATTTAAAAATAAATTACATTCTTCGTGCGAGAGTCGCACGTGGCACTCGAGTCTGGTTTCAAAAATTGCCATTCACAAATACCTTAATGTTCAACTATTTAAATTATTTAAACTACAAGATTTTAATAATATTATCAGGGTCAATGTTCCTTCTTACCTTCTTCGGGAACATGCAAGGACCTGACTCGGAACAGAGAGCTTACTAAAGCTATGTTCAAAACTGTGGGAAGTAGACAGGATACACAAGAAGGGTATACAAACGCTTTATTTTTCTCTATTTCCAAAAACTTCCGTACTTCTGAATACACCGACCTGCTACTTGGGGTCTAACGTAAAAATATAAAAATAGAACTAAACTCTAATTTAACTTTAAAATAATAAACGTGGAAGATTGGCCTTATAATAACAGGAAGCGTATGTAGTACAGAGAACTGTGAACACTACAATACGTTTAAAATTTATCAAGAGGATTAAAACCTCTGGCCTGGAAGGCAACAAGCAACTGCGTAACTTCTAAGGTAAGCGGCCTGCTTCGACTCACTGCTTCCTCTCTCTCGCTTGACAAAAAACCACACTTAAATACATGGCGTTCACCAGACAAACTTTGCATAAAAACCTTAACGCTTATAATTCTGGCCGGAAGTAGAAAATAAGAAGTGATAGTAAAGATTCAAAATAAAATAAACGTTAGTAAAACTTAAGATCCTTACATACTTCCCGCCAGAGTTAATTAGTTTGAAACTGAGGTCTAAAACGACCTTGTTGAAAACTTTTAGCTCTAGAATCTAACGCGAGGCCAATCTTTTACAAATATTTTTTTGCTAGAAACTAGAAATTTAAAAGAAAGAAATTTGTTTTTACAACAGCAGCTCCCAGGATACACAAATTTTTTTCATCTGTACTGCATCCAAACAGGAGCTCTTATTCAAATCTGGTTCCTTCCAGAGATCTGGAAGGAGAACTAGTTTAATGAAATGTTACACAATGAAATGGCAAGTAACATGTATAATTATACTTCTCTTAACATTCTTATTTCATTCATGACTATTTTAATTATCTCTCCCCGTGCTCTCTGACATGTGTTGTAAAAGAACACCAAACACGAATGTGTTTCTGTCTACCTGTTCCACACTGCCTCCTACAATCAAAACACTAACGTGTTAAAATTCAACATAACAAGACCTCTTAACACACCCTAATTTCAACTCTAAACCCTGAGGAACTATTCTAAAAGTTTCTAACTCTAAAGTGTAGCGTCAGAGAGCCTAACTACATCATTCAACGTTTAACACATATTCGCCATGCTTTAGTCTTTTTACAGTCACACGAATAAAAAAAATTTTAACATTCACTTTTACCATATCACGGTTATTTCTTAACATTTAAAATAACAGTTCACATGTATATAAGAACATATCAACATGCTGTTAATTTTACACATTTGAAAACATACATTAGTAGTACATTGTTAACTTCTATTCTTTTCAAAGCAAGTGCCAATTCTTTCTACATTGAAATAATACATTTCAAAAAGTCTTTCAGACTAAAACTTCTTTCTTGCTAGAATGTTTTAAATAAAATTTATACAATAACTTTTTACAATATTTAAGTCTTTACACAACGCTATTATACATCAACTTTAGTTTTACGCGCGAGTAATTGAAAAACATAATACCACAATCGGTAACAACTCATTTCTCGCCCTTTTGGCGATAAAGGTAGACCTCGCATGAGGTAAAACTTCTTGAAATCTGCCACTTGCAGTAAGAATGAAAGATTAACTTAATGTTTGCAAAGTAACATAAAATTTTACTTATCTTTGTGATATTCGGACATCCTTTTCTGGGCCCAGTCCTTAAAGGTATTGCAGATAGTTGTTTGATTTATCCTCCTTCTTGTATGGGCTCGCCCTTCAGTGCCTTCCTCTGGAAGCTTCCTTTTTTCACCAGTTCGGTCACCCTTGAATACCTTCTTTTTCTCCTCTGCTTGTGGTCTTGGCGGAACCGGGAAACTTCTTTCGTGTGCCTGCTTGGACCTCGTTGCTGGCCGTTCAAATTTTCCTTGTAACTTTTCCTCCGCCGTTGATGGCCCTTCCGCAGTTCGGCAACATTTGCTGCGGAGAGTCCTGTCGGATGAGTAGATCTTCCGTTTTAGAGTCGGGTTATAGTTGCCGTCATTTCTCCTGGTTCTCTTCACATACGTCGTCCTTCTCCCTTCTTCATTCTGGGGGTGTTCGTGAACTCTCTTTTCTGGACAGTGAAACGGCTTCTTTTTCTTGTTACCTTCAATTTTTTCGCGGGGCAATTTTCTTTTCACTTGCTTCTGTCTCTCATTGGCTTGCCCTTGTACTTGTTGTTTTTCCACCTCTGGAGCTTGTGCCTGCGGTGTCTGCCGTGCCGGATCCTGCAAAAGATCTGAAAATATTTGTATTTTATTATGATCAAAGTAGGGTTTGATTTGATCAATGTTTGCGGAGCAGGTTTCACCATTTCTGGCTTTTAACACTACAACAGCGTGAGTTATTTTTTCTATAACATATGGTCCTTCAAATCGTGGAAAAAATTTGGCAGTTTTATCTTCTGGTGCTGAAGAAAGTGAATGCTTAATTTTTAAAACTTCATCCCCTACTTTATAAGTTACTCCCCGTCGTTTCAAATCATAATATAGCTTCTGTTTTCTTTGTCCTACTTCCGTATTCTTTTTTGCTTCTTTTATTAGTTTTTCTATATCACCCATTTTAAATTCTGGGGCTCTTTGTTGCACATAAAATAATTTATCTAACGGTGTTATAATCTTTCTGCCTAGAAATAACTCAGCAGGAGTTTTGCCCGTTGTATCATGTTTTGCGGTCCTAAGGGCGAAAGCAAATTCATTGACATAGTTATCCCAGCTTTTATGAAAATTTTTAACATAACTACGGATAATTTTCACTATATTTCTGTTGACCCGTTCCGCTATATTTGATTGCGGCCGATACGGGACCATTTTTAAATGACGTATGCCCAGTTTTTGGCACATGTCTTCAAATATATTACTTACAAATTGAGGACCATTATCCGATATAACTTTTAGGGGCGCCCCGTATTTTAAAATATATTTATTTAAAATAGAATCAGTAACTAATTTCGCGGAGGGTCGGTCCATTTACTAAAATGATCAGCCATAACAAGGAGATAGCGACTTTTATTTAACTGACTTTTTGGGAAAGGGCCCAATAAATCGATGCCAATTTTTTCATTTGGAAATTCGGATTTAATACTATTTAGAAACCCGGCCGGGCGGAAATTAATATAATTAACTGCTTGACATGTTGGGCAGGACTGGACATACGCCCTTGTTTTTTTTTGCAGTTCAGGAAAGTAGACTGCCTCGCGTACGCGTTGGATAGTTTTTCGTATACCAGCATGAGAAGCTAAAGGGCTGTCATGGAGCTCCTGCAGGATATTTAATCTAAGACTAGCTGGGATAACAGGTCGAAATTCGTTGTTGGAATTCGTAGTTTTTGTATAGAATAATAGACCATCTATTAGTTCGTAATGGGCCGCCCTATTTCTTATCGCCACAATATCTTGGTGGCTAAAATTTTCAGGATCCTTTAAATACTCATAAATGCTTCCAAACTCAGGATCCTTACCCAGTTCGGTTATTACAGTTTTTCGGGAATTTATTGTACATGCTGTGAGCATTGCCACCTTTACGGTATTACCTTGTTCATCTATTTTAATTCTTGATAGGGCATCTGGTACGATATTTTCCTTTCCGGGGGTATGCTTGATTACCAGATTATATTCTTGCAGCTTGAGTGCCCATCTTATTAACCTTGGGGATAAATTTTTCCCTGAGTACTATCTAGTTACCGCTGCATGATCAGAGTACACTGTTATTGGCGCCTTTCCAAAATAGACTCGGAACTTTTGCACTGCTAATAGAACTGCAAGTGCCTCTCTCTCAGTCGCAGAATAGTTTCTTTGTGTTTGATTTAAAGTTCGGCTAAAAAATGCCACGGACTGCTGATTTTGCGAAAGTACCGCTCCTACCGCATAATCCGAAGCATCCGCTGAAATTTCTAAATTCTCATCCTTTTCAGGAAATTTCAACACAGGGGCTTGCGTTAATGCTTGTGTTAATTTTTCGAAAGCACTATTGGCTTCGGCTGTCCACGAGAATCTTGCCTTTTTCCTTTTTAATTTTAACAATGGCTCAGCGATAGCTGCAAAATCTTTTATAAAGGACCTATAATATGAACAAAGTCCTAGAAAAGAAGAGAGCTTCTTTGCCGTGTTTGGAGTCCGATACTTTTGTACAGCGATTATTTTTGATTCATCTGTCTCTATTCCTTTCTGAGATATCTTGTAACCTAAATATTTCAATTCAGGGGCTGCAAATTTGCACTTTTCGACATTAACTTTTAGACCGGCCTCATTTAATAAAGAAAATACCTGTCTTAAATCCTGTACATGTTGGTCGAGATTATCACTAGTAATAATGATATCGTCTAAATAGATAAATGTGGACTTTCCAAGAACAGGTCTTAACACAATGTCCATGCATCGCTGAAATGTTGCCGGGGCCCCTGAAAGGCCAAACGGCATATGCAAAAATGCATAAGTGCCAGACTTGGTTATAAAAGCAGTCTTAGGCACATCCTCAGGCCTCACCCCTATTTGAAAATAACCAGTCATTAAGTCTAAAGTCGTCATAAATTTGGTTGATTTTATGTTCCTTAAAATTTCTTCTATGATCGGTAACGGATATACCGGATATTTAGTTATGGAGTTTAATTTACGGTAATCAATAGCGAATCTCCACCTTTTTGGATGCGTCAAAGGATAGTCATTATTTTTCTTACATAAAACCACCGGGCTAGCATAACTACTTGAGATGGGCGTTATGATCTTTTTACGTAGCATATCGGTAATATGCCATTCTATAATTTTTTGCTTATTCTTATCATACCTGTATGGTTTTTGACGAACTGGCATTGCATGTCCGATGTCAATACTATGGTTAGTAACCTGAGTAAATCCTGGAATATCACTAAATAAGAAAGCAAATTCACTTACCACTTGTCGAATTCTTCCTTGCTCGTCATTAGGCAGGTGGTCAAGTTTTAACATCGGCGGTTCAGCCTTTTCTGCACGAACTGGTTTCATTGTCAGCTTAAGGGACGCTTCATTAAAATCAAGCGTTGCTTGTGCGTCTGAAAGAAAATATATTCCCAAGATTATATGTGCTTGCAGATTCTTTACTATAAAAAACATCACCTTTACTTGTTCGTCCTTGATACGGACATATAGCGGTACTTTACCTATACACTTACATAGTTCTCCTTGTGCCGCTAACACTGTCGTATTATCCGAATTATATATGTGGTATTTCCGAAAATACTTCCTAAAAAAATCTTCTGCCACACAGGAACACTGCGCGCCGGTATCCAGGAGTGCGGTGGCTGGGATATTATTCACCAAGACTTCAATCTTCGGAAGAGTCATATTTTTCACCATTACTGTATTTAACTTGTAGGAAGAGGGGTCTAATAATTTTGTGCATCTCCAAATCAGATGATGGTGGTTCAGTGGGTTTACTAATTTTAACACTTTTACATTTTAAACAATATTTTAATTACTATATACAGAGCGTATTCTTAGGCCGCCGCCTTCAACATGAACAAACTTTATTCTCTTACAACTAAGCGAGCAACAGCGCCCTCTAGCCTTTTTCTTCAAATTACACAACACTCCCCACCTGAACTCGGTGGAGAGTTCATCTTTCAATAATATATTCTAGAATATACAATTAATATTTCAACAATAAATCCTGGAGAAATGGTTAAATATAACAAACATGCATACATAATTATAAGCACATAGAATTTTACAAAACATTAAATAATACCTATCAGCAAGGTCAGGAGAATCAAACCTAAAAATACAAAATACAAACATTAGTTAAGTTCCATATTATATAACAATTGTATAGGCCTTTTTAAGGTACCAGTAGGTGTTTTAATTATGCAAGATCTTATTTTACCATCTCTGCCTGGCATTAATTCCAAAATTTGCCCTATTGTCCAGAGATTTCTGGGATGTTAATTGATTAGCAGGGCAGAGATAGTAATCGTCTACCAACCAGAAATTAAGAGGGCGTTAGTGAAGAAGGTTCATTGGGATCGGTAAACACGTAGGTAATTGGTCTACAATTAATCATTGCCTGGATTTCAAGCTCTTTCACAGTAAGGGATGCTCGACCAATAATTTTGCATAAGCTGGATTTTATGGTTCGTACCATACGCTCCCAAAACCCTCCTCACCATGGACCCCTCTCAATAATAAATTTCCAATTTATGCCTCTAGCAGAAAATAATTCTTTCACAGATGAATCACTCAAAGTTTTAAAAATATGTTTTAGTTCTTTATCAGCTCTTTTAAAAGTCTTGGCATTATCGGAGTACACGGTGGTACACAGTCCTCGGCGAGCTAAAAATCTTCGGAAAGCTAGCAAAAAACTTTCAGTGCTGAGATCAGTTACTATCTCTATATGTAAGGCACGAGTGACCGCACACGTTAACAACAGCATGTAAACTTTACCTTGCCTGTCTTTCGTAAAAAATGGACCGGCGAAGTCCAACCCGGTCACAGCAAATGGAGGCGACTCTTGGATTCTGTCTGGAGGAAGTGGAGCGATGTCCTGTACCCCAGGACGAGCACTATATCGTTTGCATATCACACATTTGCTGATGATAGTCTTAACACGCTGTCTTCCCTTAATGATCCAATATTTGTCTCTGATCTGAGTTACTGTCGAATTAACTCCAGCATGGAATACCCTTTCATGCGAGTCCGTGATGATCAATTCGGTAAACTTGCATTTTGAGGGTAATAGAATAGGATGTTTTAAATTCTCGTGACAGTCTGCGAATTGAATGCGACCTTTCAACCGAAGAATTCCCTCCTCATCAAGCCTTGGATTAAGGGAGTAGATGGAAGAATCAAGAATTGATTTTTTATTTGATAACTTAATTATTTCTGCTTGATACGATTCTCGTTGCGTAATTTTTTAGCCAATAATGTTCAGCTGCTTTAATCTCAAAAGCACTTAAAGGTCCATTCCCTGTAGACCTTTTCTGAAGCCTCCCAATAAATCTAAATACATAGGCAGTAATTCGAAGTAATTTTCCTAAAGAACTGAATTTTTCTATATGCAAAATTGGGGATTCATTGTTAATTACAGGTGTAGTCAAAATAATACTTTTTCTTAACTCCAACGATTCTGAATTTGGTTTTAATTTCTTTTGTTTTGGAAAGTTTTCAATAGGAAAACGTAACCAGTGTGGCCCATGCCACCACAAATCATTCTTAATTAGTGACTGAGCACTAATTCCTCGAGTTAGTAAATCGGAAGGATTTTGTTTCCCTTCGCAATGGTTCCACAAATTTTTGTTGCATATACTGTGTATTTCTGTAACACGATTGGCGATAAATGGTTTCCAATTATTTGGCGAACCTTTAATCCAAGTAATGGCGATTTCGGAATCACTCCAAAAATAAACATCCTCAATTAAATCACCAAACAATTTTTTCAAATATTTATACATTCGAGCAGCCATGAGTGCTCCCATTAACTCTAAACGAGGAAGCGTGATTGCTCTTAAAGGTGCAACTCTGCATTTCGACATGATAAAGGAAGTTTTAATTTTAGAATCACTCGTACAATATCTGAAATATGCGATGGCTCCATATGCTTTAGGACTAGCGTCCGAAAATAGGTGAAGGCTTATATTCATTGGATCGTCATCAAAGAAATTTCTCTGTATCGATATTTCAGTTAAATCATTAAGTTCCTCCCGCCAAATGTTGAATTTGTCCTTAATCTTTGCAGGAAGGACCTCATCCCAGTCAGAACCGGAACACCAGATTTCTTGCATAATAATTTTTGCCCGAATAACAAAGGGTGCAATAAATCCAAATGGATCGTATATTTGGGCAATGCTTTGCAAAAGTTTCCTTTTTGTAGCAAAATCGTTTCCAGTAGAAAAGTCAATTAATTTTTTTTAAATTTAACTTTATATCGTCTTCAATGGAATTCCAAATCATGCCTAAGAAATTCGATTCACTAGTTAATTTGTTGTCTGATTCCTTAATCCCATCTGAGACCCATAAATCGTTTAATGCTTTAGAATTAGTTCTTAATTTTCTGAAATTCATCCCAGCATCCTTAAATATATTAACCGCATCTACAGATAACCGATATGCATCTTCAACCGTTCCTGCTCCAAAATATAGGTCATCGACATAGACAGAAGAATTTAACATTTGGAAACTGTCCGGCATTTTATCTTTATATTTTCGAATGTGATATTTTATAGTGGCGGCCAAAATGAAAGGAGATATAGTCAAACCGAAAGCTACGCGACACATTTGCATAATCTTAAAGGAGTCATTATTTTCATTAAACCAAAGAAATTTTAGAAATTTTCTATCACCTTCAGCAATTCCTATCATCAAAAAGGCTTTTTCAACGTCTCCACAAAACGCTATCTTAAACTTACGAAAATTTAACATAATGTCTAGTATATTTGGATTTAGATTAGGTCCCGATTCAAGGCAGTCATTTAACGAATTCGTGTCCTCTGTCCTTGAGCTAGCATCGTACACAATTCTTACCTTAGTAGTTTCACTAGGTCGTGTCACTGCTCGGTGAGGCATAAAATATCCCAAATTTGTATCATTATTTGGACATTCCTCCACAATTCCTTCTAATATCTGGTTCTCAATTATATTTTTATATTCCTGAAAAATCTCCGGAGTTTTACTTAGTTTATTGTGAAGGTTTGCGAATCGTTTCTTAGCTACCTCAAAATTATTTCCTAAATTATTCGGACTGTATTTCCAGATTAAATTTGCCTCATATCTTCCGTTTTTAAACTGCAAATTTCTTTCAAACTGGTCTACTATTTCGCAGTCAATATCGGAATAATCATCAGAATCATTAATTCCCATATGTTCTAATTCCCAAAAACCTTTTAAATCTTTCAACACAACAGTGTTTGTCATTACCGCTAAATTTTCAGAACAATTTTTGTTTGTTTTATTTTTCTCGATTCCTGCGGCAACCCAACCAAACACAGAACTGACTACATACAACCCTTCAGATATTTTAATTCTTTCAGAATAAACTACATTCCAGAATTCATCCCCTCCAATTAATATCTCAACATCTATGTTATTTTTTCTTGCGCAATCGGCGATCTGCAACCTCATATGCTCCATGAAGTCTGCAATTTGTTTACTAGGCACACTGATGGACGCCGAGGAAATAACATCCGAGATCAAACATTCAATTTTTATTTTATTATTTTGTTTCCAATTCTGAATTTCGATTTCAACGACCGGATAGGAATGATTCATTGCCTTCGTCGCACCAAATGAATAAACAGAAAGTCTTTCATAACGGATTGGAGTAAGTTTTAAATGGTCGGCCAACTTTTTCGTTATAAAGGATCTGTGACTGCCTTGATCAAGAATTAATCTAGTTAATTTTGATTTATACTTAGAACAAGCATAAAGCATAAACTGTACAAGTTTGTAATAATATTTCCCTGGCATTACAGTCATTATTATTATCACCTTGAGGAACAGAAGCAATCAATTTTAAGTTTTGAACTTTATTTCTTTCCTCAGAATTCAAAGTCAGAGATTCAGTTGCATTTTCGGAATAACCTTGTTCCGAATTTTTGTTTACAAGGGATTTATTAGTACAAATCGATTCATTGTGATACATACCGCCACATTTATTACATTTAGTTTTATTTCTGCACCTTTCTGATCTATGGAATTTTTTAAAACAAGAAAAGCAGTGGTTTTCGGATCTTAGTTTCTTTAATTTATCAGAAACATTCACTTCGCATTTAAATGACTCGTGCAAATTATCACAAAAGATGCATTTTCGGTTAACTGCAGTATGAAATGCAGCCGTGGGTGTATTTTTTACATATTTTCTAGTTTCATATTTTGATTGATCGACTCGCGGAGGCACAGGATTTTTCCTTTCGCTTAATACTAGATTTGAAACTTCCCTGCATTCTATTTCCATTTTAAAAAATTGTGTTAATTCCGAAACTTCAACTTTATCTTTCGATCGTCTTTGCCGATTAAATTCCAAAACTAAATCGTCCGGAATTAATTTTAATAATATTGGAATTAATAAATGTCCATATCAGCCAGAAGTTACTTCTAAAGTTTCCAAATTACGAATCGAAACTTCTAATTCGTCATATAATTTACGTAAAGCCTTTACGTTAGCAGAATTTTTAACAGCTTCTAAATTGAGAATTTTATTCATGAATGAATTAATGATCAGGTCTTTTCGACCATATCTGTCCTTTAGTAATGCTACACGTCTATCATAATTACTTTCTGTTAACTCAAAGCCTGACACAACATTCGAAGCTTGTCCCGTTAAGAATGTTTTTAAGTATACAAATTTTTGTATTTTTGAAAGCGTTTCGTTTTTATGTATCGAATTTTCGAAACTATTCCAAAATTCATTCCATTGTTTGGGGTCTCCCCAAAATTTATCAATCATTAATTTTGGTAATTTCAACGTACTACTCCCACTAGAACTGTAACTTACATGCAAAATTCCATTACCACTAGACTGGTTTAAATCAAAACTTTGGGGATTCCTCGCTGGCGGTACTGCGGTAACTGCACCTAGAAACTGCTTAATTTGACTACAAGCAATTATACATTTGTCATTGTATTCTTCGCTTATATTACAATCTTCTTCAATTAAGTTAACATCAATTAACTCTTGTATTTCATCATCAAGCGTTCTCAAATTATTTTTCTTTTCGGTTAATAATTCAAAGAATTCTCGTAATTCTTTAATCAAATTTTCCTCTCCTTCAATTTTTAATTTATCTTCAATCACTTTAATTAACCTAGTAACAGACAATCTCAATGTGGAACGTTTACGTTTCAATCTATCTAACTTCTCTTCCATTTTATTTAATTTAAATACACCCACGACAGCAATAATAAATACTTACTAATGTACTACAAATAATCACTAAATAATTAATTTAAGATTTCCCTACCTTTATTTGGAATTCCATTGTCCCTCGAGTATGAAATATCCATTGAAATCGAAACACTTGGATCGAACACCTAAAATCTTCACAAAGCCTTAATTCCTTACGCCGATGCACCATCTAATAATTTTGTGCATCTCCAAATCAGATGATGGTGGTTCAGTGGGTTTACTAATTTTAACACTTTTACATTTTAAACAATATTTTAATTACTATATACAGAGCGTATTCTTAGGCCGCCGTCTTCAACATGAACAAACTTTATTCTCTTACAACTAAGCGAGCAACAGCGCCCTCTAGCCTTTTTCTTCAAATTACACAACAAGGGGTTTTCGTGGCCTTCGGATTTCCGCACCCTCCCGTCAGCAGAAATCCATTTTAGTTTAAATTATTTTTCATTTCCGTGCTTTCCTTCTTTTTTCCCTGGCCTTGAGACTTTTTTCCTGGATTGCTATTGAACTGTCGACGTTCGCCGGCTGTTTTTGAATGCTCGGGTTTCCTTGCCCACTGATTCGCTTTGCTTCCGTAGCCGTGTGCTTGAGTTTGCTGTAGTCTAGGCGCACCAAATTGGTTTCGCTGTTGATATTGGCGTCTTCTTTCGACGTCTGCCGTTCTTCTACTTTCAAACTGGATTGCTAGCTCAAATAACTTTTCCAGTGTAGTCGGATTTCTTAATTCAATAAAGTCTTGCACTTGGGGCAGTAACCGCTGCAAAATCACTTGAATTATTTCAGGATCCGGACGGTTTCCATACGAGAGTTTGAAGACGTGAATTTTTCTTAAAATAAAGCTTGAGAGATTTTCGATTCTTTGCTGATATATACTGAAAAGTTCCGTTTCTAATTTCGCACGATCCCTTACAACAGGGAAGGCTTTTAGTAGGGCAGTCTTGAAATTCTCGTAAGTATAGGTGGGACTTCCTGCTTGACCCAAGAGACTTCTGCCTATACATTTGAACCAGTTAAGCGCTTGGCCTCTCAAAGCGCTGGTAGCTAAGGTAACTTTTTGAAGTTCGTGCACGGGGTAGAGCATGAAGTGGTCATCCAATTTTTCCAAAAAACTGGTTACCGGTGAGTTTCCATTAAATGTTGCTTCTGGTTTCATCGAAGCGCGCATGGTCTGGACGATGTAACCAAATCCTTCCAGGGCGGCAGCTGGCATTTCTGGATTCTGAGCCGTTTCTGCAGGCAGCACAGGTTCTTCTTGAAACTCGGCCATGGTTATTCTTCTTCGTTGGGCGCCACTATCAGGGTCAATGTTCCTTCTTACCTTCTTCGGGAACATGCAAGGACCTGACTCGGAACAGAGAGCTTACTAAAGCTATGTTCAATAACTGTGGGAATTAGACAGGATACACAAGAAGGGTATACGAAACCCTTTATTTTTCACTCTTTACAATAATTTCCGTACTTCGGAATACAGAGACCAACTACTTGGGGTCTAACGTAAAAATATAAAAATAGAACTAAACTCTAATTTAACTTTAAAATAATAAACGTGGAAGATTGGCCTTATAATAACAGGAAGCGTATGTAGTACAGAGAACTGTGAACACTACAATACATTTAAAATTTATCAAGAGGATTAAAACCTCTGGCCTGGAAGGCAACAAGCAACTGCGTAACTTCTAAGGTAAGCGGCCTGCTTCGACTCACTGCTTCCTCTCTCTCGCTTGGCAAAAAACCACAACTTAAATACTTGGCGTTCGCCAGACAAACTTTGCATAAAAACCTTAACGCTTATAATTCTGGCCGGAAGTAGAAAATAAGAAGTGATAGTAAAGATTTAAAATAAAATAAACGTTATTAAAACTTAAGATCCTTACAATATGTAAAGCTGTTACACAGCCAAATTTCCCTGCTTACTTTTCTCCCTAATTTTCTTCTTTCCTTCTACAGTTATTTTCAGTGCTCATGCAAGAAAATTAAGATTTTTCGATTGCCAGACGTCCATAAATTTTGCATTCTTGTCAATTTTTTTAAAATATCAATTACATAAATTGCATTTCAGCTGAAGACAGCTTTTCATTTTCTAGTCATTTTAACTATAAATAAAGTTTAAAGAGAAGTCCAAAGGATATTAATATAAATATTTTTATTAAAAGATTTTTTGCTAAATGAAAAAGAAATAAAACAGTCCAGCAGGGTTTATTTTGTACCACTGAGTGACCCGAATCTTATATCGGCTGAAGCAATCTAAATCATGTTAAAGATCATGTTTTTTTTATACTATCTATAACATGAGAGAAAAATTAGCTACTTAAAACATTCTTTCTAAGAAGATTAATATAAAATATTATATTTAAATATATTTTTTTAAAAGCTGGGACTTGAACCAAACTGTCAGACTTTTAAAGTTTAATTTACATGGTGGTTATAATTAAAGTTCCAATTTGAAGTGGTCATAAAAGGAAAACTACCGGACCAAATATTATCAAACTTGGAAATTGTATAAAGGAGGTTATGGGAATTTATTTTCCGTGGAAAAAAACGAGTTTAGAAACTCACCACCAGTGGAAAAATGGTGCTGTATACAATATTGGTAAATGAAATAAGACATGAAAACATTTGTTTAAAATGTGTTTAATAGTTTCCGAAACGTGTTACAAAGCATGTTCAATGTAGCGTCCAGCATTTTCCGAAAGCAAGTTAAATCCTGTTACTGCATTCTCAACAGCAGCTCTTAGCATATCAGGAGGAATGTTACTGACATGTCAGTGTATCACATTTTTCATTTCTGCCAAATTGTTTAGATTATCACCATAAACAGTGCTTTTCAGATAATCCCATAGCCAAAAGTCACAGAGATTGAGGTCTGTTGAGAAGAGGGGAATTGTCAGCCTATAACACGTTCATTCGTGAAATGTTGCCTAAGTAACTGTGCGACACACGTGAGGTGGGGCGCAGCCCTGCATAAAAATCGTAGTATCTAGAATGCCACGTTACTGCAGTTCATGTATAACGAAACATTTTAATATTGACTCTAAGTGAGCTGCAATCACAGTGGTCCAGCCGTCGACTGCTCTTCAGAGAAAAATGGTTCAGTTATAAAACTAACTGTTATTCAACACCAAACGGTGTGGAATGACTGCTATGCAATCGAATGCAGTAGGAGAATGCAATGGAACTAGACAGATAACATGAGGGATTTCTTTGGCCCAAATCGATTAAAAGAATTTTCAATCAGTATGTTCATGTTTTAGGGCCGAATTCAGGCTTAAAAAATTACAAATTGGCGATCTGTAAGAAAACGTTTTCCAGATTGTAGGCACTTGTGCGAGTGATTTGCGATCTCACATTTTCTAATCGCTAATTCATTGTTTTCACAGACGAATTTCTCACTTACACGGATGGCGCACTCGACTTTTATTGAATTTAACGCCTTTAAATGGTAATTTGCTTACTTCAAAGTTTCTTAAGGGTATACAACGTATTAAACCTGTGTAACAAAAGGTTAAGTTAGATTCCGACCCATATTTCGTTTAACAATATTGCATACAGCGCCATTTCCCCCCTGGTGGTGAGGTTTCGAACTTTTCTTGCGTAAAATAAATTCCGATGACCTCCTTTACACGATTACCAAGTTTGTTAACATTTGATCCAGTAGTTTTCCTTTTATGACCGTTTCAATGTGGAACTTTAATTATAACCACTCTGTATATTATTAAATTTTAATTTGAAGCTATGCATTATATGTATACCATGCGTAAATTTTTTGCTTTTATGGAAAAATAAAGAATCAAAGCAAATATACTTAGGATAATGGACCAAAACTGAAAAAATCCCCCCCTCCGAAAATCAAATATTGAAACTTCGACCTTGAATTTATTGGCTTACCGAAATATTTAATTTGACTTATCTTCTAAGTCCTAGCTGCGACAACAATTCTGAATTACTTAAGCTGAAGTAAAAGATTTAGTATATATTCACAGTATGATAATAAAGTAATCAGAGTATAATAAAAATAGATTATAGAATTTACGCTGATGCTACTTTTTTTCTGACTGCACAACATGTAATGGAAGAGAATGCTTGTAGAGATCTGTTTTTGACATGCCTCTAAAAGTAGATGTCATACTCCTTTTGTCTCTTCAATGTCAAAAAACTTTCCTTTGAGAGGCAACTTTAGTTTTTGGAAAAGAAAAAAAATCACAAGAAGACAAATTTGAAGAACGTGCAGGACGATCGAATACATATACTTATTTTCGGAACACAAGCAGTTCTTCGACTGGTTATTGAATAATGAAAACATGCATTGTCATGCAATACAAAACATTTGGAATACGTTTTCTGACTGAAAACGTAAGATTAAAAGTCATCTGCTTAATTCACAGACATTTACAAGTCAACTGCTCAGGCAATTGCAGAATCGTTTTGATCCTGAGCTTGTAAGAAAAACTTAATATCACTGGATTTAAACACTTCTTTAATCTTCCGAGAATGTTCCTTCTTTAGCTCATATTCCAAGAATATTAAGTGAATACAATTATTGCCAAAGAAATTGAATATTCATTTGCACTACGGCTTCGTATTTTACTAACGAGTTAACAAAACTTAAATTCTGCTTTTTGTGTCTAAGAATACAACAATATTTTAAATATTTACAAATAAAATATATTGGATATTTAATTGGAGCCTCACCAGTTGCCTAGCATTTGAAGATTGTTAAATACTAATTGTTGCGAAGTCTAACACAGGCTGCATGGTTTTTCATAGTTTTCTAGGTTCTCTATGAAAGCATCTTAATCAAATAGCTCCCATGTTCTTTCTATGTTTAAATAACCAACTAACCTAATTTAAGCACGATTTCCAAGTGAAGTTACTAGCAAAACCCGAATACTCATTAAAAATCATGTAGCTTGCCAATCGGGAGTAACATGAAAGATACGGTGCCAATAATTGAATTGCTGTTATGGTACGCTGTTTCTAAACTTAAATGGTCATTCCTTAATTAAATAGCCCACCAGCGGCCAAGTGGTAAAGACGCTGAACACTGGTAGTTCAGTCTGAGTTTCGAATCCCGCGAACGGGCTGGGTGCATGGGCGTTTTTGTGGTTTTGCCCATGTGGAACGTGTATACGAGCCAGTTTCCCTTAGAAAGTCCTCCACGAAGGAATCCTTCCCTTTAGGCAGGTAACCCTCGTGTGCTTTGCCATAATTAAACAATCCAATCCAATCCAATCCTTAATTAAATATAATTGATTTGTAACTTGTACTAGAGCTGACGGTAAGAATCAAAGTGTAAATAAATAATATCGTGTGCAATCTTGATTAATATAAAATTAAAAATATTTTTATTCAAACAGAAAATTTTTTGAAATATTTGCAATTACTTTATAAGAAGGATTTCTTAATAACCGTAATAATTACTTATTATATTACTGATGATTAGGATTCATTTCTTGACAATTACATTCTAAATTAGAATTTTAAGGATATAATGAAAATACGCTACTCACAAAAATACATTTTAGGTTAAAAAATTAGTTTATTTTTTATGTTTTAAAACTTCTTAAATTCATTTAATAAACATTGTATCCTCGTTGTTAATTGAATCTAGAATGTTGGGTGTCGTTTATATAATTATTCTTACTTGTCCACAGAACCTGCTGACTTATCCAGCCATTAATTAGCTGCAGATCGCAGATCATTTCTACATAACCATTGAACTTCCATTAACCCCTTAACTGCCGCTGAAAACGTACAAGATTCATTTCCCAGTGCCACGGTTTTTCACACAGGCACGCGTAGTTATACGATGTATTAGGAGGAAAATAAGTGCAAGTTTTACGTTCACAAAATAAAGAATAAAAAAAATAAATGCACAAAATTTAATGTTTTGAGTAAAAGTATAATGAAAAAAATTTAAGTATAATAAAAAAGATCCCTAAAATGCTTTGCGATACGGGTAGCAGTGCAAAGCAAATGATAGTAGTTTGGAAGGGCGTATATATATGCCCGGGGCAGTTAACGCATCGGCTGAGCAAGGCGTATATATACGCTCGCGGCAGTTAAGGGGTTAATTCAGTCTCTAGAGGGTTGTATGTTTATATCATAATTTGGCTTCTATAAAAATATACTGTGCTTTAAAAATATGGATGATAGTATCAGCCGCTCTTTCAGCTACTTCATAAGCAACAGTTTCTTTAGAAATAAATTATGCAGTTAATGTCATAAAATATTTTCATATAATTCAAATAAACATCAAGCGAAAACTCCCAGTTATAGACAATTCGATTTAAACAAAGTTAAATTAAAGCAGCAGGCAATAAAACGCTGAAGTTAAAAATTTACTCTTATTTTTTTAAAAATAAGGAAGAAAGAGAGAAATAAAAAAAAAATAGTTAAAAATTTGAATATTATCATCTGTAATTTTAAAAAAAATAGCTTTTCATATAGTATTAATAAATATTTATTACGCATCATTGAGGGGAAAATTTCATATAATTAATTCTCCGTAAAATTTTACTTGAAATTTAAGGTTAAAAATAGCTGTGGCAATTCACTGTAACAAAAATCCATAAACCACATTTGGCGTTATTATCGCTAAAAAAAAGATGCCAAATTTCAAAACGTGAAAATATGTAAATTCGTGTATATCTTAGAAAATTTTGAATAAAAAAGTCTAATTTTTTGCAGATATGCTTAAAAATACACCTACTTTAAGATGATGGTAAAAATTTTATAGGTTATATTAATGAAACAGGTGCTTTGGAACTTTGTTAATTTTAGACACAATCATGAGAAAAAAATAGAACCAACAAAACAATGAATAATTTGAATAATTAAAATATTTGGTTCTAAAAGTGCTCAACTTGTAACTCACACCATAAACTGCATTTTTAATAAAATGGTATGCATTTGCTGACCAGCAGGGTTTTGTAAAAGTTCTGGAATGAGATCCAGGATTGAGTTATTTTGGTTCTAACTTAGAAGGAAAGTTAAAAGTTGGCATGTCTTTAAAGCAGGCTTTTTAAAAGTGTTTTGTATTCACATTACACATAAGGAAAACCATAAAAACTTCCATGTAGCTAGCCTTTTTGCTATAGAACCCAAGTCAAACTGCTAGTGGTCAATAGTACATACTACTCAGCTGATAGTAGGCAAATAAGATCCAGAAATTGGTCATTGAGAGCTGCATTTGCACTATTATAATACACTTATTCATAGAACTGTAAGAACTTTGAATTTTCTGCATCTGAAAAGTAACAGTTCCATATTATATATGCTTGACCCTGACCCAGCTTTTAAATTCTGAGAAGCAGCTGACAAAACCAGTGCTTCCATTGTTAAAAGTGATTTCAGCTATGGTATAAGTATGTAAAAAGTGTAAGTGTAAGTATGTTTAAAGTGCTATAGTGAAGACTGAAAAGCTGTAGTGAATGTTTTGCTTTTACCTGTTTTCAGTCATTTTAGGGTTAGGGGGATTTTTTACATGTATATGGTACTGACAAAGTATGAAATCCAGCATTCGATAGAAAACCCAGGCATTTTGTAGTTTGCCGAAAATTGGCTGGCATTGCATGAAATGATCAAACATTTCACTCTTTGCCCCAGCATTCTATAGACAAGGTTTATAGCTGTCCTTGCAAATGCTTATAAGTCCTTATATTTGAAAATAAATTATAAAGACCCACCCTTATAGGTGCTTACTTTTTCTCTAAAGCACTTAGTTTTTGTTTTTTAGTGCTTTTTTTTAAACAAATGTGCATTCCCCCCCCCCATATCAAAGATTAAACTAAATAAAAAACTTGTTCTTCCTTGTGTGGAGAATCAGATGGTGAATCATACTTCAGGAAATAGCTTTTCTCCCCTTTCTTTTTATTGGCGTAACCTTTGATCTGCACAAGTAGAGACCGGTGCACGTCGTTTTATTGGTCAAAGAATTGTGAATGGGTTAAAAACTTCCACTACATTCCACATTCTGTTTAATACCTAGTGCGTGTACACAGACTTCAAAAGATGTTTTGGATGGTGAAATTTTGGGATGTTTGAAAGTAGTGACAAGTCATTACTCTTATAGACCTAGCAGTGACATGGACAAACGTTTTTTCAAGTATGTTCCTTGACGGTGTTATAGCAAGATGCTTTTTTTAGTGAGAGAAAGCTGGCTTATGTCTGCTATTTTGGATTGACATCTTATTTTCAGTCTTATGTATGACAAATTTAAGAAGCTATACTACTTTACCTTGTTATTTAAGAAGACTTTGATAAAACAAATAAAAAAAAACAATTGGGTTTGCATGTGAGATATTGGCAAAATAAAGTTCTAATTTGATTTTTGACATCTGTTTTCATAGCACATGGAACAGCTGTTATTATTTTTGAAAGTTTTCAAATGACAGCTAAAAAACTAGATATACAAAAGCTTTTATAAATAAGTATGGATGGGCCAGTCGCAAATTGGAAATTTTATGAAACCCTCCAACATGAATTGAAAAAGTAATGTAAAATTGGATGTATATCTATTGCTAGTTGCAGTCTGCATGTTTTGAACATGGCTTTCCATATAGGAGCATCCACTACAAGTTGGGATATACCTTCTATTTTAGGAGCACTGTACCATCTATTTAAAGATTCTCTAGCATGTCGAGAAGGTATTTTAACAGCGAGTGTGCATAAGACTTTGCCATTGAAATTTCGTAACCGTGGATGGCTAGAGAATGTAGAAGTCTGTTTGTGTGCTTTTAAAATTTGGCAAGGTATAAAAGGTTATGTCAAGCTAATTGAGAATAGAAAAAAAGCAGGGGAGGAACTTGGAAATCATATGAAATAATAAGAGATGCAATTAAAGATAAAATAATCCTGTAGAATTCCCCCTTTCCCCGATTTGTGTGGCTAAATTGGTCAAAGCCTTTTTAGAACTGTACCAAAGTAATGAACCACCTTTTTTTTTTTTTTTTTTTTTTTTTTTTTATTAACACAAATTAGTAAAGCAACTTTTGCAGCATTTCAAAGTTATAAAAGAAGAGCACATGCTAAAAATCAGTTCATCACTGAAATATTTGTGTAACTTTTATTTTTCTGAGAAGGGTATTGTTTATGAAATAAGCAAAATTAGTTCATGATTTAGGGCTGATAATCTCTTCCAAGAACTATATGCTGAAAAAGAAATCATGGATAAAGTTTACCTTTCTCTTAAATGTGTCTCACAAACGTTTATTTTACAGCTACTTGAAAAGCTCATGGACAAAAGTCCAGTTAATTATTTACTTATTAGAAAAGCTGTTTCTCTGAATCCAAAGTATATGGCGCAAAAAAGCATATGAGAAAATGAAGATTATATTGGTGTATTTTTCCCAGAAAAATCATGCTGCAGAAAAAGAATGCGATAACCTTCTTATGGGATATCCTGATTTCATCGAAAATGCTGTGCAGCTATGTGTTACAGAATTCAAAACCTATGATGTGAAAAAAAAAATGAAATTAAATACTTTTTTTGCACACATTCATTTATGAAAAATATTTCAAGTTATGGAAAACATTTAAAGTGATCTTTATTCTTCCCCATGGGCAAGCCTCTGTTGAACAAGGATTTAGTATCAATAAAAATATAAAAACAGAAAATCTGGGGTAAAATTCATGCAATGCTCAGCATGTAGTTTGTGATTATGTGAAACGTGTTGGTGGGATCTACAATGTATCAGTTCTGAAAGAGATGAGAGCGACAGCTTCATGAGCTCATTCACATTATCGGTTATATTTGGAAGAGCAGGGGGGTAAAAAAAATGAAATTATTCAAGATAAAAAAAGAAAAGCAGAATCAACTTAATGAATTGCTTTCTCTTAACACTAGAATTACGGAACGGGTTATTTTGACACCTAGCGAACTTTTATCTCTGAGAGCTCTTCTTTTTTTCACAGATATCTTAACCTTTTCTCGACTTTTCCTAAATCGAAATAATAAAGATTTCAAGAAAATCGTATTTTTATTTTAGCCCTTACAAATGATTATACCTAGAAATACGGCAGGTGTCATTTTGACCCCTTTGAGGAAAAAGAAATGTGAATACATTCCATTGTATTATCTGAGCACTGTTACTCCTGTAAGCTATTTTTATTTGCACGTGCTGAACAAAATACAAACAAAGGAAAAGAATATGGTGGGTCTGCGTAGTTTCACATCTGCCAGTCACATGATTTAAAATATGTGCAGTACTTTTCTTTGTGGAAAGAAAATAGATAAAAGAAATTATTACGAGCTGAACGTTTGTAGATTTTTCATAGATAATTTGCTTATTATTCATAAAAAGTTTTAGTGGAATACTATTTACATGAATTTATTATATTGACGTACTAATGGCGCGTAGAAAAGGACTAACGCATGAAGAAATCGGGAAACTGATGCAAGGACTATCTGATGCCGATTCCAGTTCTGAAATCGAAAACAATTCTACAGATAAAGATGGAGGGGAAACACCTTGTGATTCTGAATTTATTATCGAGAGTAATTAGGCAATATCATCCTCTAGCTTAAGTGAAAGTACAAATGGATTTGTTTCTAAGAGTTCAAATTCTGCCGTACCTAAGAATGCTAAAGCGGGAACTAGTAGACGCTCAAAAGGGAATATGAAATTCAATGTAATTCAGACTAACACTTGTAAAGATATTGCTAGCGATGGAACTGTATGGAAAGTAGAAAATACTTCTGGTCGGCGACCCTTGCAAAATATCTTGCGAGAAAATGCAAGACCGACATTCTATGCTAAATGTCACATTTGTTCTGGTAAAGCTGTTAGTGCATGGAAGTTAATAATAAATGGAGAAATTTTACGCGTCATAAAATAGTGTACTGATGTTGAAATCCAAGCGTAAACTTCATAATGACTCTTTCACTATTTTATTAGCAGAACTATAAGCATTTATAGAGTTGTTGTACGTAAGGGGGGCATTAGGGCTTACCAGTTCTTAGTTTGTGGACCAAGACTTGCGGACCAAAGTTTTTTTCATGAAACTATGAGTAGAGATAGATTTCTGGAAATTATGAAATTTCTTCGTTTTGATAATAAACTAACAAGGTCATCACGTTTGCAGTGTGATAAATTTGCACTAATATCCGAGGTATGGAATACTTATATAGAAAACTGTAAGCTTTGCTACAAATCAAATGAAAACATTACAATTGATGAACAGTTATTCCCTACAAAAGCAAAATGCTGTTTTTTGCAGTATACGCCTAACAAGCCCGATAAATTCAGAATAAAATTTTGGCTAGCAGTAGACGTTAGGACAAAATACTTATTAAACGAATTTCCATATTTAGGAAAAGATGAAATGAGACCAAGTGATCAAAGTTTAGGAGAGAACGTAGTAAATCGTTTAGTTGATCCTTACAAAAATACTGGCCAAATATAACTACAGACAGTTTCTTTACGTCAGTAAAGCTTGCAAAATCCCTAAAGGATTGAGTCATGTTGGAACAGTAAATCAGGCAAAAAGAGAAATTTTCTCTAGTTTCAAAAATGTAAGAAACGAACTTTTTTCTTCAGTTGTGATGAAATACGACTATATAACACTTACATCATATCAAGGTAAAAGGAACAAAAACGTAATTTTGTTAAGTACACTCTATTCATCAGTTGAATTTGAATCTAATGAAAAGAAGGTTCCTGATGTAATACAGTTTTACAATTCTACAAATTTTGGGGTAGATATTTTGGATCAAATGGCAAGAAAGTACTCCGTGAAAGCACCATCACGACGTTGGCCAGTACATGTATTCTACAATATTTTGGACTTAGCAGGCATAATGCGGGGATTCTGTATAAGGAAGTTACAAAAGAAAATATCAGCAGAAGTGATTTTCTGTTGCGTTTGGCAGAAGAACTAAGAGAAGAATATATATCTAGTAAAAACAAATTTGTTCTCTCTTCAAGTGGCTTTGTGGATGGACAAGATTCAATAGAATCAAAAAAAAAAAAAAAAAAAAAAAAAAGGAAGAAATGTCAAGTAAGGAAATGCAAAGGTAGCAAAACTTCTAATATTTGCGACAACTGTAATAAATATGTATGCGAATATTGTACACAAAAAATCAGAAAGATAAGTGTGTGTGCTAATTGCTGCACTGACTAATATATTACTGTAAATAAAATATTGCTATATATTTCTATTTCTATGTACTCTTTATAGCAAAAAGTTTGTTTTAAAAAACTTTAATAATTTAATTAAAAACCACTTTTTTATACATTTTATACAAATTATACAATTTTTATACTTTAATTATACTATTTTATACAATTTTTATACCTTTTTTTTAATTTATGCATTTTATTTTCTGTGTTTCTGAAATGTAAGCTATCGAAAATGAAAAAAAAATTACATTTTCCGATGGAAATATTTAAATGCTTGTTCATTATTTGACTACATACATGCAAAGTGTCTATATTCTTTAAAATAAACTGTAGTTGTCATAATTTGCATTATTTTAATTTCTTTTTCACAAATATATTGTATCATATAGAGAAATATGCAGATATCTTATCAAGGGGTCAAAATGACATCCACTGTACTTTTAGGTGTACGAAGACCACCGTAATTCTAGTGTTAAAGAAAAAAAACTCTCTTAGAAAAAGAAGTGCTTGAAAATAAAGCAAATGTATTTCTGAAAAGACTGAATTTACAAGACTTTAATTTTTTAAGTAAATCTAATGAAATATTAAAAACTATTTGTGAAAATCAAACTTTGTTAAGAAAACTGGATTCAGACATTAATGAAAAGATACCAAAGAAAAATAAAAAATAAAAATATTATTCATTAATAAGCATAAATCCTTATTCTTGTTTATTTTCTTATGCTGTTAAGTACTTTGTATAAATATAGTAAATATGGCTATTATTATTTATTTTCTCTATTTTTAACTGAAATTTCATAATGAAATATTGTAATATAGTTTAGTTTCGCATAGTTTTTTTTTTTTTTTTTTTTCTTATTGTAAATTAGTTCTGTGAATTGAACTGTTATTTAAAAATAATAGTAAATGTTTTCCGTGGTTTAGTAATGCTAATTCTGTCTTAATAAGTACTGAATTTCTCATATTTTACATTACAAGTCAGGTCTCATTTTTCTTTTAAGATGTGAAAACTAAGATACGAAACTCATTTATACAAATGCTACATATTTATACGAATGATACAAAATGCATTTAAGATATGAAACGCATGTGTACGAAAACTGGTTAAAGTCTTATATTTTTCTTAAAAGATATAAATAAATAAATAAATAAATTACATGTAATTTTTTTGTACTGTTTGCATTTATGAATTAGTAATTGAACTTAATTGTTTAAAGTTAATTCATTATTAAAATTTTTTTTAATCATTTAAAAAATCACTTTGTCATTGAGGAAATGAGTTTTGAGTGTCATAGGTTGGCAAGTGTGTAACCCTGATAGAAGGTCAAATGACAAACCAGCAAAGTCTGAAATACATCTCCGATTTGTTTCAAATGTTGTGATGCAAGGCATGGAATTTTTATTCCTTTGCTCCAGTTCAGAATTTTCCGTTTGTGTTATGCTCTTTTTTTTGGGGGGAGTGTCAAAATACTCTTTTTCTTGAATTTGTTCAGCAAAAAATTAGTTATATACTGTGCTGGTTATAGTGTTGGAGAAGTTTGTCATAGTCAGTAGACATGCAATGATGATTGGAAGATGAACTGTCTAAGCTCCAGCCAATGTTGCAAAGAAACAGTTTGTTCTTAATCAAAATTACTTGCCAGAATTTGTAAAAAGGTGAGAATGATCTAAAAATCAAAATGCCTACTGAGAAGAAACCACGGGACTATTGATTGCTGAATCGCATTTCACATACTCAATGAAACTCATTTGGCTGTTGGATGCAGGACAGAATGTTGAAAGAACTTTTAACCTAAATACAAAAACATTACATCTAATGGTATTGAATTCTATATCTAATTTTGTGATCCCTGCCTGGAAAAACAGAAAGGTATTAAAAAGAGCATTGTTTTAAAATGTAATTTGTAAACAAGGCTTTTTTTTTCCCTCGGTTTAATTCCCATTGTCAGGTACATCTTATTTTCAGTTCTAGAATACAAATTAGTTATGGTATAACCAATATCTCACAAAATTTGCAATTTTGAAAAATCTGACTTCAAAAAGAGCAGAAACTAGTGGCTTGGGATGCCATCTATATTGCAGTTTTCCTAGTGTTAGAGAATTTGCCAATAATATGCTAACCAATTTAAAGCAGTGTGGGTCAGCAGTGAAGTTTATGTTTAAATATTCAAGTATAAAACATAATGAATTGATAAATCAATGATATCAGCAATTCAAGTATTTGGAATTGAAATGTAATCAAACTTGATTATGATGGGCACTGTTAAGACCATTATTCATGATGATTATAGCTATTATCCAATTATATCCATGGTAGCATTCAGTATTCAGTACTGAACGGTATTCAGTATTCAGTATTGAACGGGTTAACTTCAATACTGAATGTTATTGTCAAGTTTTTATTATAATTACATTTTGTTTCTTTTATTCTATATTATAATCTTCTGACTGTAAAAAATCTCCTCTGCTTTAGTGTCTGATGTGAATCATTATTAATTTTTTTAAAAAAAATTTGCTACATGCTACTTTATTTATTTGTAATATGTATCTTTAAAAATTTATAGGATAAAACTAAAACTTCATTTTATTTCAGTTATGTCACATGCAGCATGATACAACAGATGAGAGCTTCTGGCAGGAATGTGCTGTGACAATAGCAATTTTAGGACAGACATTGCTAATTCCTGCAAGCATCGAGGCTGTGATTGCAACACTTAAAAATGTATGATATGGTGAACATTTTTATATTTTGTATTTCAAAATACTCCATAAAATAAGGGTGCTGTGTACTGTTGCTTTAAACACGAGTTTCTCTTTGTACTAAACTATAATATATATATATAAATCTTTTTTATCATTACATTAAAAAAAATAATGATTTTTTGGGGTCATTTTTTTAATACCCAAACACATTTATTAAGCAATACCGTTTTTGACGGCATATAAGACGCACTTTTTTTTCCTACATTTGGTCTTAAAAAAGTTACCTGCATCTTATACGTGAAGGATACGGGTTAACTTCAATACTGAATGCTATTTTTAGCCCGGATAAAGGTCTAGACATACATATGACAACGTCTTTTCTACATCTGCCATAATTATTTTGCACATGCGTGAAATATCTGTCGCCAAAAAGCGCCAAAGCTCGAAGCTGATGTCGAAGTTCGAACAGGTTCGATGGTCACATTACGTCTGTGGAGCCTTTCCTTCTTTACGTAGACTTTCTTTGACTCAGCCGACACTGTCGGTATCGGTGCTACTCTGTATAAGGTGTCGGTATTGGTGCTTAAAGCTATTTGTTTTAAAAAACTACCCTAGAAATTATGACTACAGGAAATAAGAGATTAAGCTATACAATTCAGTATAAACTAGGAGTGTTAAACTACACCAAAGTGCATGGAAACAGAGCAGCCGCAAGGCATTTCGGTCCACCACCTACTGAAAAAATTGTATGTACTTGGCGACTGCAGGAAGATCAACTGAAGACTGCTAAAATACAAAAACATAACCTTCGATGCCCAGCTCCATCTTGGCCTGAACTTGAAAATGCTGTAAAAATGTGGGTGATAGATAAGAGGAAATCTGGGATAAGTGTTTCAACCAAAATAATAATCAATGAGGGCAAACGATTTGCAGAAAAACATGGGAATCGGAACTTTTCAGTGTCTATTGCTCAAAATCAACTATTGCACAGAAAATGCCAGCAGATTATGAAGAAAAAATACTAGCATTTCATAGGTTTGTTATAAATGCACGCAAGAAGACTTCTTTTGAGCTCGGTCAAATAGGAAATATGGATGAAATTCCACTCACATTTGATGTACCATCCAACAAGACTGTGAGTATTAAAGGGTGTAAATCAATAACCATTAAAACCACAGGTAATGAAAAAACCCAATATACGGTAGTTCTAACATGTTGGGCTGATGGCACAAAACTACCGCCATTTTCCATATTCAAAAGAAAAACTCATCCGAAAGAAAAACTTCCAACGGGTGTAATTGTTCATGTTCATCCGAAAGCCTGGATGGACGAAGTTGGAATGAAACTGTGGTTACAGAACGTAGGGACGAGGCGACCTGGTGGACTCTTAAGAAAACCCTCTCCTTTGGTTTTGGATCAGTTTCGCGCCCATAGAACTGAAACCATAAAGAGTAAGGCGAGAGAATTAAAAACCCAGATAGCTGTCATTCCTAGTGGACTGACTAGCCAATTGCAGCCTTTAGATGTATCGGTGAATAAGAAATTCAGGAAAAAGTGCAAGAAAGATGGAACAAGTGGATAGGAGAGCCACACCCTCAGGTAGAATGAAGCGGACCTCTATTTCAAAAGTGTTCGAGTGGGTAAAAAGATCTTGGGAGGACATAAAGGCTGAAGTAATTAAGACACAATAACATGCCAAATAAATACTAATTCAGAAGTCAAACAACAAAAATCAGCGTTAATTTTTTAAATTTTCACAGGACTAGTTTAGATGGTTTTACCAAACCACCATCTTTAGCTGCAAAACCGCAAATGAACAAGATAGGAAATAATGATTAGATAAGAAAGCCTGGAAAACAATAAGCAAGTGGCGCCATCAGTTGGTGAAACGAGAACTAAAACATAATTTCTTTAAAGGCCAAAGGCAAAGATGGATTGGAATTAGGATCGTTAACAAGAACAGAAAGATTTTTTTGAGTGTGAAATGCCTCTAGAAAATCCAGTTCTCCAATGAAAGATGTTTTTTGAAAAATTTTGGCAGCAGAAAAATTGAAAGTGTGATTTTCGGACCAACAATGTTGAGCAACAGAAGACTTCTGCGTTTCCTTTTTTCTAACATATGCCTCATGTTCTTTGACGTGAAATTTTAAGGCTCTCCCAGTTTGGCCAATGTAAATAAAACTACACTGGCAAGGAATCCTATAAATACCCCAAGAATTCATATCCGGAATGGGGTCCTTGAGCATGGAACTCGGAATTTTATTGATGGAAGAATAAACAACCCGAAAGTTAAATTTCTGCAAAATATGTGCAATTTTATAGCTAATTGATGGAAAGAAGGGAATGACAACAGAATTTTTATAATCTCCTAAAACAAGAGTGTGCATTTTAGTATGTTGAGATGAGAATTTTTTAACTGCTTGATTAATAATGTTGGGTGAAAAGCCCCTGTCAATAGCTATTGCTTTTAAATAATTTAGTTCTTCATCAAGGGCTAGCTTGGAGGAGCAAAATTGAAGAGCACGGAAAACATAGGAATAAAATGAAGCTAACTTTTGTTTAGTCGGATGACATGATTTAAAGTGTGGTGGAAGGCAAACCGATGAAGGTTTATGGTAAACCGTAGTACTGAAGTTGGATGTGTTACGTGTAACCAGAATGTCGAGAAACAGAAGAGAATTGCAAGTCTCAAGTTCAAAAGTGAACTGAATAACAGGATCAATAGAATTCGTTGTTGAAAGAACTCTATTTACAACATCTTTATTACCTTCAAACAGGGTAAAAGTATCGTCTACGTAGCAGAACCGTGCCGGGAAGTTTAAAGTTTCAAACAATTTTGATTCATAATAATGCATGTAGATATCAGCCAGGATGGGACTGAGAGGGCTTCCCATGGCTAATCCCTCAGAGTGCTTGTAATATTTGTTTTGGGAAACAAAATGAGTTTGTTTCAAACAGAGTTGAGTGAGAGAAATTAGCTCATCAATTTCGATGCAAGAGAAATGAAATTCGCGAAGTCTGGTTTCTAGACATCTTAATGCACCCTCGGACTCGAACATTTGCGAATAATGATTTTACGTCAAAAGAAACCATGAGTAAATTTCTAGGAGAAATTTTTTAACCTCTTTTACAAACTCTATTGAATTTTTTATAGTATAAATGTTATTGTCTAATAGAGTTGAAAATCAAGAAACTAAATCTTTATTCTAGCCAAGAAACTAAATATTTAGCTAAGGGATACGAGGCAGTATCTAAATTTGATACAGTAGGGCAGAAAGGAATACCACTTTTATGAATTTTCGGAAGAGCATATAATCTGGCACAATTCGCAAAAGATGGGATAAGCGAATGTTTTAAGTTCCTTGAAATGGTTTGTGAAGATTTGATCGCAGTTTTTATTTTTGGCAAGTCCGAAGATGAAGGATCTTTAGAAATCGGATTATATGGTCCTTCGGTTAAGAGTTTAGTGACACCATCGATGTAAGTGTTCTTATCCATGACGACTATCTGGCCACCTTTGTCGGCCTTTGAAATGATAATATCCAGGTTAGAATGCATTTCGCGCATTGTAGCTTTTTCTCTTGCGGTTAGATTTGGTTTCAAAGGTTTTTCATCGGATTTCACATTATGAGCGATAAGATGCCTAATCATTTCTTTCTGTGAATCGGAAACTTTACTGAACTTGAAAGCTTTTTTGATAGGATCTTTGGAATCGAGGGTTTACAATTTTGTGAGAAGTTAAAATTATATTTTAGAATTCTCTCTTGTTGTTCTGAAAGACTAACATTAGAAATATTAACTATTGGTTTGATGTTTACAGTGGGAAGATTTTTTGAACTACTTGAACTGGAAGACAGTAAAAGAAGTTTTTCGAATTTACCTGCAAGGATGTTTTTATGACGATTAACTGCATTCTCGGTCTAGACCAAGACTTTTCTTCAAGGGCAGTGAATTTTGGATATGAATTAGCGAGTTCCAGATGAAGCTTATAGAGTTCATGTTCAATTTTGGACAATTGTTGGCGTGTATTCCTTATGATGGACTGAAGTAAGGCAAGCTTGCAATTTAACAGAATTCTTGAAACGCGACTGGAAGGTTTTTGATTAGATTTGATTTGAATAAAATTGGGATCAATTTTTTACATTTACATTTAAGTAAAAAGTCAAGATGATTTAGGAATTTTTGTCGTTTCAGGCGTAATTTAGTGAAACGATTAATGGATGAAAGCATGATAAACAATGCAGAAAATCAAACTAATTTAACTAAGCAATAATAAAGCACACACAAAACAGCAGAAAAATCCCTCACTGTAACAAATAAAAAACAAAATGTTTGTAACTAAAATACATGAAATCAGACAAGCAAAGCACAATATCTAAATATACGAAACATAAACAGAACTTCAAAATTGCAAAAAAGTCTAGAAACCAGACTTCGCGAATTTCATTTCTCTTGCATCGAAATTGATGAGCTAATTCCTCTCACTCAACTCTGTTTGAAACAAACACATTTTGTTCTCCAAAATAAATATTACAAGCAAACTGAGGGATTAGCCATGGGAAGCCCCCTCAGACCCATCCTGGTTGATATCTACATGCATTATTATGAATGAAAAGTGTTTGAAACTTTAAACTTCCCGGCACAGTTCCGCTACATAGATGATACTTTTACCCAGTTTGAAGGTAATAAAGATGATTTAAAAAAAGTTCTTTCAACAATGAATTCTATTGATCCTGCTATTCAGTTCACTTTTGAACTTGAGACTTGCAATTCTCTTCTGTTTCTCGACATTCTGGTTACACGTAACACATCCAACTTCAGTACTACGGTTTACCTTCCACCACACTTTAAATCATGTCATCCGACTAAACAAAAGTTAGCTTCATTTTATTCCTATGTTTTCCGTGCTCTTCAAGTTTGCTTCTCCAAGCTAGCCCTTGATGAAGAACTAAATTATTTAAAAGCAGTAGCTATTGACAGGGGCTTTTTGCCCAACATTATTAATCAAGCAGTTAAAAAATTCTCAACACACTAAAAGGCACGCTCTTATTTTAGGAGATTATAAAAATTCTGTTGTCATTCCCTTCTTTCCATCAATTAGCTATAAATTTGCACATATTTTCCAGAAATTTATCTTTCGGGTTGTTTATTCTTCCATCAATAAAATTCCGAGTTTCATACTCAAGGACCCCATTCCGGTTATGAATTCTTGGGTTATTTATAGGATTCCTTGCCAGTGTGGTTTAATTTACATTGGCCAAACTAAGAGAGCCTTAAAATTTCACGTCAAGGAACATGAGGC
Organism: Stegodyphus dumicola; assembly: GCF_044657685.1. NCBI lineage: Eukaryota > Metazoa > Arthropoda > Arachnida > Araneae > Eresidae > Stegodyphus > Stegodyphus dumicola. The sequence goes on from NC_140768.1 coordinate 151,355,853, forward strand.
ATATGTTAGAAAAATGGAAACACAGAAGTCTTCTTTTGCTCAATATTGTTGGTCCGAAAATCACACTTTCAATTTTTCTCCTCCCAAAATTATTCAAAAAACATCTTCCATTGGAGAACTGGATTTTCTAGAGGCATTTCACATTCAAAAAAATCTTTCTGTTCTTGTTAATGATCTTATTCCAATCCATCTTTGCCTTTGTCCTTTAAAGAAATTATATTTTAGTTCTGGTTTCACCAACAGATGGTGCCACTTGCTTATTCTTGTCCAGACTTTCTTATCTTACCTAATCATTATTTCCTATCTTGTTCATTTGCAGTTTTGCACCTGAGTATGGTGGTTCGGTAAAACCATCGAAACTAGTCCTGTGCAAAATTTTAAAAATTAACCCTGATTTTTGTTGTTTGACTTCTGAATTAGCTGAAGTAATTGTTAAGATCTTTAAGAAGTGCGGAATCAGTACTGCTCTTGATGGAACAGAAGACGACGCATTATTCGAAGAAGGTGATACTAGCGATGACAGAAACAGTAGAAATGACGATATTCTCGTTTTCGATGATGATGATAGTGAAAAGGATTTTTATGGGTTTGAAAGTGATTAAAGACTAATTTCATGATAGGCAACGTTTTCCTTGAATCTGTGTTTTTTGTTGTTTCTGATTTATTTTGTATTATGTTTGATTGCTTGCTGTTCATTCATTTATTCATCATTGAAATTTATATATGTTCAAAATAGCTTGCTGTTTGTTAATTTTCCTTAATAAATATATGTTTGGTAATTGCATTCAATGATTGTGTATTTGGCTTTTACGAAACGTGAGAACTAAAAGAAACCACATTTTAAGTTATTGTGGTATTGTGCTGTTGCGCGGACTATCGAAAATTTTTCCCTTGTGTGTGGCCTTCTAAATAAGGGTGTGCCTTATATGCCGTCAAATACGTTATTTAAGTATTCTGAATAAAAAGAATAATCTATGGTCATTTCTGAAAATTCCAAAGTATAATGTCATCAGTCTTGCTAAGTCTTGCTAAGAACTTGCATTAAAATTTGGTTTGAAAAGTTATGGAACCTGATTAATTATTCCAGTTTTTAGATTTCATTCAGTGTTGTGATCCATTTGTGTTTTCTTATTCATAAACTAATTAATTCATTATTATTAGTTCATCCTTCTCTCCTTTTGCATAATTTTTAAACATTAGAGTAGTTGTAGCATTAGGATGATCATTTTTACTGTTTTTCCTGAAAATAGCTCATCGTAAGAACATATGATGGAAATTTGTTTTTCATTAGAAAAATATATATATATATGCTTTATTTTCTGCTTCCTTGTAGTGACTTAATAATATGCTTATTTATTAATAATACTTAATTTATGCTTTATTTCCTACTTCCTTGTAATGACTCAATAATGATCATTTTCAGAGCAAATTTTATTGAAAATGTATTCTTGCTTAGAGTAACTATCTTTAAAGTCTACGGTGATGTCTTTTTTTAGAATTTTTAGAAATGCTGTCTGTCTCATCTTTGTTGAATTTAATACGATACACTGGTCGCCACTCGAGTTTTCCTCCAACTGCGATGTTAGCTTATGGCTAACAATGACTGTATATGCCATCGGAAGCATACTAGGGTTATGACAGCGAGATGGGTACTGATCAACTGACCAAATGTAGCTTGGAATTTACTAAACAATGAAAGTACACTTTTTTTTCTCAGTGTAGTTTCATGAATGTTAGTTTTGAGCACACGAATCACTTTGAGCAATGAGGGAGAGGCAAAACTGTAACGATGTTGCATATACAAAGTTAAATTGCTGCTGGCCACAAACTACTGCAGAACATATCATTTAAACATATGGGCAGTTGATAAACAAGTAATCAAATTAGAAGGTATTAATACTGAATTATGTACAGAGTTTAAATACAGTCAATGGCATTGAGTATAACATGATACACTATATTTATTTATTTATTTATTATTATTATTATTATTATTATTATTATTATTATTTTTTCAAAAAGGCTATTTGAGTAGGTTTCTCTCTCTTTTTTAAATCTTAAGGCATTTTGTTCTCTTTTAATAATAAAATTGTTTTGTTCTCTTAATACGGATGTGATGTGACTAACAGCCATATCATACATTTGTCGTATCATTTATACATAAGCAGGGGTTGAGGCTGGCCACTTGATGAATTTTAAGGTAACTTTAACAAAATATTAAGTAAAATAAAAATGTATTTAATGAGTTACAAATTTTGGAAGCGTTTAGTAAAAATTAAACATTTTCTTCTAATGCTTGAAATTACTTTATATGAAGAAATGTGTTTCTCTTGAACAGATTCTCTTCCCTCTTTAATTACAAGTTTTAACATTTTTTTTTTATCTTTGACTTGCATCACTGTTTACTCGTACTGCGGTTTTTACTTCAGCAGTTTCATAGACAACATTTCATGTAATACTTTTCAAATCTGTTCTAACAGTTTTAGTGTAGAGCTTTTACTTTTCATCCCATGCTTTAGCAAATCAAAATATTGCAGACTTATTCACTTATTTTAATCGATTTAAAAGTTTTCAGAGCATAGGAGTCAGTTCCCAAAAGTTAACTGAATTATAAACATACAATAGTATGTTATGAATGTTTAAATTGCACTTTGATGTAGTGGTTGCAAAGTGATAGGTTCATTTAAAGACTAAAATTGAATAGTAATGTCACTATTCTTCATTGTTTCAATATCAGGATGAGATACTGAATTATCCAAAATAAGAATTACTTCTGAAAGCAGTCAGTCAGTCTTTTTAATTTTAAATATCTATTAGCTTTGAGAGTGTGAACTATTTTAATAACCTTCATTTTATTTCTATTTGAAAATGAGATGCAGAGGCATGTGATAATTCTGCTCTTATTTAACACACATAAATTTATTTACATATAATACAATGGTTACAAGCATAATTATTAGGTACATACCTTCAGTATTGTTAGCTTTTTAACACTTTCATTTATCCAAAACTAAAGTTAAAATTACGGAATAACTTCGGAGACAGGACATTCAGAACGCCATCTAATGGCGGGAGCTATTCCTAACATCCTGCCCCCCCCCCATGAACTGCAAGTTCATCAGTTAAATGTAGTTAATCAATATCATACAATAATTACTTATTAATGATAATGATTAATATACAATACTATGATTAACAATAATAATTAATAAGAATAATATATGAAATTCTAAATGAAATTTTCAAGCTCAGATTGTCTTACTTTATCAGCATATAGTCTATTCTGAAAGTTCTATTAGCTACAAAAGCTGTATTGGTCTTTCCACTATATCAGATTGAAGTTTCACATTTCACAATAGTATCCTGCCGCCATGTCCAGTATGCATTTATACCATTTCCACATATTTCTAGGCAATTGGTTGTCTCTGCTGAAGACCATATCATTCACTCTAAAGCCTACTTTGATCTCATTTCGTGCAGTCCTTAAAAGTACTTGAAAGTCGTTAGGTTTTTTTGAAAATGTTACTTCTTTTCTACTTTTCTAATGAAAAGTAGAAAAGAAGAAACATTTTCTTTTCTCATGAAAATAATAACAAATATTAAATTAAGCATTTATAACATAAATTTACATTGAAAATAAAAAAAAATGCTCTTACCTGTGGAAAAAGCAAGTGTTGCGTTTGCGCAACGTCAGCGGAATAAGACTATGGATGTTTAGTGAGTAGGATTGTATTCGTGTGATGTTTCTTTTCTTTTGAGTGGAGCGCAGGATTACTTTTTAGCTCTATAACATTTTATAAATCTGCAAATCACTTTACTTGTAATTAATTTAATATGAAAATATACATTGTATTTTTCTTTTACAAATACAGATTATTTCATTTGAAAGATTCAAGCATGAAAAGCTTGATCACAATCATGATGCAAAGCTACATTACATACTTTGCATCTATAAACAGTCTGGCTATGGTACTCTTTACAACAAAGTCTTTTGTTATCAACAGACTTTACGATAAAATGTCTGACATCTCCATGCAATGGTTTTTGAATGCTGAATTTACTAGGTCTTCCTGTTGCTGATCTATTTCTGGCTAATTCTACATTCTCAATAGGAGTTTGCAAAAGAAATAATGCGTTCTCACATCTGAAATCTAAAAGAGACTTTATATTTCCAGTAGTAAAAAGTGGTGATATTTAGTAAGTTTAGATGCGGTCTCACCTCATATAATTTATCAGTATTGTCAATTTGACTATTGTCAAATGCAAATTCTGCTTCATATTCCTGTACTGCAAACGTGATATCAATTCTCGTACAACAGGAACAGAAATGTTCTTATCAAAAGACAAAGACATTTTTTCTTGAGGTAAAGAATGATATCCTGTAAGCAATAATATTCCAATAAATCTTCTCATATAAGCTTCAAATGCAATAAATTCTGTTTTTTTTTTTTTTTTTTTTTTACTGAGCGTATATATTTGTCTGTTCAGTGAGAAGAGAGTAAATGTCTAAACCAAAAAGAAAATCGAAAATCTGTGCACTAGTTTTACCTTGTGTTTTGTCTTTTATAATTTCTCTTCTATCTCTTTCTTCATGTTCTTCCTGAGACATAACTAACAGTTCCTTTTTTATCCACTTCAAGATCTCAGTCTTCTGCTTTTTAAAATTTTTAGTATAACTATAACTGCTTTTAGAAGGCTGAAACTTACTTTTTACGTGAATTTCAACTTCCTCAGCAGTATCATTTCGTAAAATATCATTATCATTATTTAAAACATTGCCATTCCTTTCTTCTTCATCACTAGACTCTGCAATTTCTGGGGGAACAACAACAATATCAGTTTCCTTCTGGTCATTATTAACATCATCATCATCTGTTTCTTCATCAAAACATCTTTGAAGGGCTTCTTCTAATGCAAGATACCCGAAAGGAATGAGTGAAAAAGTATACTCGTTTCCTGCTGAAGTTGCATCAAAGCAACGCCTGTTTTCCATCCCTTCCCAACACAAATATAAACATCTGACTGATGTAATGTTCTGATAAACAGTGACCTTGACTAAAAATAGATCACTCATAAAGACCTGCTTCAATTAAAACAAATATTTCAAAATAGTTTTTTTTTTGGGGGGGTGCACGTGTGTGAGTGAAGAACTCATAAAATATTACATCAAAAACAACTTTTTCCTTTTTTGAGATATGGATTAATAATAGAATGTGTATGGATAATTTGGTGACTTAGCAACATTATGGTGGTTTAAAATCAGTTTATTCAGAGATCTCACTTTGCCTTTTTTTTTTTTTTTTTTTTTTTTACGAACGTAACAGCACTGACAAATATTATAAAAGTAATGATAATAAATTTAAATTATATTTAAGAAACATTTTTATTTTCTCCTCTCATTAAAATAAAACATTTTTATTTTCTCTTGCCATATTTTAAAGTGACATTACTTTCCATTTTGATGACTTAGGAATGTATTCATTCTGAAAAATAAACAAGATGATAAATGCCATAAAGTTAAGTTTTCAGAACACTTCTTAGAAGAAACAAAAATGCTACTGTAATTCTTTAAAATATAATTTATTTTGTCTTCTTTTACATTTTTTCATCATAAGAATTTTTTCCCATGTGATAGTTTCTGAATATTTGAATGTCTATCAGTTTTTCGGTGAAAATTCAATCAACACTTCTCTGAAGTTTTTGATTCCCCCCCCCCTAAAAATTTTCTCCTTTTTTGCTCTTATGGAATGTGGTAGGGATAATTTTTCTTTCTCATTTTAGACCTTGCACCTCGGAAGGTCTAAAGGCAAAATTTATAGATTAATATTTTGAAGGCAAGACTTATAGACCTACAATTTTCAGTAAAATGTGACGAAAGTAGTTTTCATGGTTATTAACACATAATGGATGTGTTTTATAGGAAATTTGTAATATCTTTCTCTTAAGATGGTTATCTCCCCTTTATTTTCTTATCTTTCTGCTAGATGCAAGCATCAAATCAGTCAGAGGAAGCAAAGAAATTGAAAACAGACAGTGAGTTAAAAGATTCATCAAAATTAAAGACTAATGATGGAAATAAAACATAACTCATACTTATGAAGAATTAATAGAAATTTGTACAAAAGCATTAGTCAGCATAAATTACAATGTTTAGCAGTTGGTTATTTTCAAAATATTAAAATTAAAATGAAATTTATGGAGATTGGAAAATGACGGAAAAATTAAGTTGCCTCTTGTGGGAAAATGTTTTCTTCAATATGGTGTGTGATCACATCAGACAGATATGCATACATCTCATCTTAATTTCCAAACTGTTGGTCACGTCTTGTGAATTGCATACCACTCTTCTAAAAGTGCACTTTTTAGCTCCTGGATGGTCCAGGAAGGAATTAGGTATGCTGAAATTCAGCGACCTTTAAACATCTCACAAATGCTGAATCGAGTTCATATCGGCTGAGTAAGATGGCCAATCCATTTGTTTGCGAATATTCTGACACCATATGTCCTCAATGAGACTGAACATTGTCATCCATTAGCAAAAATTTTGGGCCAACAGCATTATTAAACAGTCTAACTTTGGGTTCCAATAACTGGTTCCCAACCTTTGAACAGTTACAGAGCCTCCTCGAAAGATATGCAGATCGGTGCGGCCATTTTCATGATTGCTTCCCAAACCATTAAAGCTCAGTCCCAAAAATGGTATATTTTATGGGCAAGGGAAGGCAAGTTGCATGTTCCTTCCTGTCTACAGTTGCATGTTCCTTCCTGTCATACTATATCTGCACTCATCAGTAAACAATACTTAGGCTCAGCCATCTTGGCTACATTGAACATGGTGACAGCACCAGTTTAATTTAGCCCCTGTGGAAGCTAGAGTGAGTGGGACACAAACCATCTCTTATTCTCGCATACAGTCCATCCTTGTTAAGCCTTCGTGAAGCAATAGAATGGCTAATTTGAGTTCATGTGTCAGCCTCGAGGTCTAAAACCAATCTCTTATAGTTTCTTCATGCCAACAATGACAGAAAATTGTCTTCTGATGCAGTTGCCGCTCTCGTTTGCGCTTGACCAGGCTGTGTATCAACTGATATAGTGCTTAAAAAGCAGCTCAAAACTCTTGATATGACACTTTGATGGATATTCAAATCTTGGGCGACCTTTATTTTATGGTTGATCTCCCTTGATTCTACCACTGATGATGAAAGCCCATTGTTCTGCACTCAGCTCTCTCCTGTTTCTATATCTTTATTGCCACTTCTCTTATTTGCCACTTCTCTTATTGTTGTTGTGTAAATAGAATGCACATAATGGAATTATCACGTCTTATCAAAGCATTAGACTACGAGATATTTTTCCGAGATCCCGTCTCATATAAATATAAGCAAATTGTAAATAAATGGATAAATTTAACTATATATATTTTTACTAAGCCTCCACTCGAAAATTTGTATTTATGCTAAACTAAGTTACTGCGAAACCAGTGGGTGTTAAGGGAACTTTACTACCTACAAAGTGGACAGTGAGTATAAAAACGTTGACTACCCCTGACTTTAAATGATGCCTTTGAGCCATAACTACTGAATACTGATTACTCTCAGAAACCACATTCACTTTAAACAACACTACAGACCGGAATTCGAACATGCTTCCATTGTCGATCACTGAATTCGCATATTTCCGGCACGAACATATGTGCAGAAGTGCAATTTTTTATTCAGTTGTATTTAATTAACATAAATAATTAGAGCATTGGGCATTGTCTACAACATTAACTTAGTAAGCATATTTTTTCTCATTATCCTTTAATTTTGGTGATCAGTGTATATATCTCATTGCATCATACATACCCTAGTGCCTGTCCTAAATTTTGTTGCTTGATCCTTCACTAAATTCTAAAAATTCTGCAACACTAGCTTCGGCACCAGTCTTGACCATATTTTATTTTTAATACTCATATTATCAAAAAAAAAAAAAAAATTCGCAGTTTGTTCTCTAGATTCTAAGTGCAGGCACTTCTTTAAAATAATAAAAATACTTAATTAACTCTGAAAATTCTAAAATGAAGAAAAAATTATTCTTCAAAGGTACATTGTTGAAATATCAACAAATTAAAACATACAGCAGAGACTAGTAGGAACATTGATTTGTTTATTGAAGCAAATAACCTTAGAAAAGGTGCTAAAGCGAAGGAAATTTATGTAAATTACGTAAACTAAAAATTTTCGAGTTAAAAAGACGCATAAACATGCCATTGTTTATTCTTGCTGCAAAACACAAATTTTGCTGCATGGTTTGTCAGCATTTTAACACATGAAAACTACAACACTGTTTTAAATTGTTACGCACCAAAGAAAAGCATGGTGTTTCAAAAATATATGCATGTGCATTAACCAACAAAATGTTCACATACTTGCCGGAGGTATATTGAGTTGAGTAAGGTTGTCGGATAATCAGGAGGTCACAAACATCATGAAAAATTAAGAGCGTGGTAAATTTTAAATTAGGCTTAATTAATCTAGATGAGTATGAGTCCAGGTATGATAGGTATTGAAAAAGTAAGAATGTAGTAAATTTTTTAATTTTTTGGTCTGGATAAGGAAGCCTGTGGGTATGATAGACATAAAAAAATTCTGAACGGTTGTAGTACATTTATGGTTGACTTTTGTCAATCTGCATGTAGGAGAGTCTATTATTATATACTGCGCAATCTAGTCCCATTTGCAGTATTGTGTGTATGTATTAACTTATACAAACTTTTAATACATACTGCTGCAGTTTTTATTCTTTTAGAAGTGGAAATTTTCTTATTCTAGTAAAATATTTAAATATAAATTGTAGTTGTTTGTTTTTCTGCTAAGCTGAGCTCATTATATATATAACAGATTGCATCTGGAAGTTCTTGGCATTCACGTGCATCTGCAGCTGCTTATTTACAAACAATGGTATTTTCAAATCTTTTTACAATCATGCAGAATGAACAGTGGACTAATGAAATTAATGAGATAGTGTTAACTCTTTTACAAGATGAAAGAGTTGAGGTAGGTGTAGATTTTATTATTTTTAATTTACACATTCCCTCAAATATTTTCTGTAAGCTTTATGTAATTTTTTAGGTACGAGAATCTGCAGCAGAAACTTTATGTGGATTTCTACATTGTGAATACTTCAAAATAACAGATGCTCTAGTAGTAAGTAATAAGAATGCTTTCTGATTATCAGCATCTCCATTGAAAAAGCCACAAAAAACGATTGATGACGCAGTGCACTGTTTCAAAAAAATATGTGTTGCTATAAAATCTTTATGTGGCAACTCGCAATGTCACCAAAAGGTATTTATGTGGCAACCCAGATAGGCATGTTTCATGCCCTCACACAGCTTTTCACTTCTGACACCTTTGGAAGTGTGACTGCTGATTATGAGCCTTTCTGTGAGACTTTTGGTGTTTTACAATGGCAGTGGACGACATACTGTAATTTTCTTCATCTTGGCAAAATCTCATACTTGCTTTCTGCATACATACAGCACATTGTGTCTTAACTGAAAGGTATCATGTGTCTCTTTTTTTTTTTTTTTTTTCCATTCTCATTTTAAGATTTGGGTGCTCAGGTTGTGTGCATTGTCAGATTTGTGCAATTATCTGTTTATTTTTCTTTATTATTATTTTACTAGAAACAGATCACTATATATTTAAAAAAGAACAGCACAAAAGAAAAAGAAATGTCTTGTGTGCCCCCCCCCAAAAAAAAAGAAACTGAAAAAATAGGGTAGTGTTTGAAATAAATGTAAATATACTCAAAAAAAACTTTTCTCTCTTAAGTTGACCACAAGTTTGAGGCTTTTCATTGGGGTTGTGGATAATCAGAAAGCACCATAATAAGTTACTGAAATTTAAGTGTTCTTACAGGTATTCAGCTAATCTGCTAAACCAATATATTCATAAATGGCCTTTGCATAATTTCTCAATTAAAAATGGCACTTTTATATTAATGTTCATGTATATTAATCTGATTTATTTTTATGTTTTTGCTCAGGGTACTTTTAAAAGTAAATGCCAGAAGAAGATTAAGCGTAAGAGACTTGCTGCAAATGGACTAAATATGATAGAACCTGAAGAATTAAGAGAACGACATGCTGGTATTTTAGGACTGTGTGCTTGTGTCAGTGCTTTTCCATATGATGTTCCTGAATTTCTTCCAGACATTTTAGTTCTACTTGGAGATCACCTGCATGATCCTCAGCCAATTGAAGTACATATTATTATTATTCATCTTGTTTCTTTAAGCATAGTGAATTTTATGTGTGCCTGTTTCCTTATATAATTTGTAACCAAACAGTGAGGTAAATTTTAGCTTTATCCAGAGCTGGGTAAAATATTTTGAATATATATTTCTATTCTTCAAAAAATGTTTTAAATATAAATTGAAAATAAAATATGAATTACATTATTAAGCTTAAAGAGTTACACATGTATTCCTTGAGTTTTAAGTTTCTATTCATGTAAATAATAGATAATTGGAGAAGTAGTTGATATTTTACTTTAGAAGAATATAAATATGCATTCCTAGCAAAATGAGTTCTAAAATAACTCGTTGAAAATATTTTAAAACATGTAAGGATTTTTTTCTTTCTTACCCACCCTATGCCTTCATGGGAAGCATGTCTGACTAGCACTAGAAATTGGAATCCCGTAAAAATACTGTGGCCTTCTCATGTTTCATGCGTTGAAACTAATGACTCTACAATGGAGAAATAGTTGCTGTCAAGGAAAGATACCTAGTAGTCAAGATAAAAAATTCTGATCCTGCTGTTATTGCATCTACAGTACTGTGCTGAAACTATCATATTCTGCAAAAATATTTTCTCATGTATACAAGAGGCAGCTTGAACTGTCTTAAATCAGTAGGATTTCTTAACAAAAATATTACATTATGTATATGTAAGTATATAATTCAGTTATTTCATAGAATACCTAGCCATTTCATGAAATAACTTGTCGAGTTAAAATGTAATAAAATAATAATTCCACACATTACGAGTTATTATATCAATTAATGGTAGGCAGTTAAAGTGCAACTTGCTTGTCAGTCTAATACGGTCTGAAGACTTCAATATAGTATTTTACAATTAGAAACAACTCTTTGCACCTTATTATTATGTTCTGATATGATTAATGATTATTCTAAAAGTCTAAAGAGAAAAAATATTCAGTTACTGTAATCTGTATATATTAAATTCAGTAAGAGATACTAAAAAGCAGGGTGAATCATGTTTGTTATTTTACACTTTAATGTGATGTAGGGTACTGTTCTGGGAAATAACTAATTTAAGTGAGGAATTATAATTTATTACACATTTTAAGACTCAGTTATTTCATAAAATAACTGGTATTTTATGAAATAACTGATTTCATACTTTAATGGTAGCAAATAAAATCCTGTATCAATTTATTGAATAGCTTCATATGTATTCCAAATGCTTCTATTTTTATCTTCAAAGCTTAAGCAAAATCCAGCTAAAAGCTAATAAACCTAAGTTTTAAAATAAAGTTTTTTTTTTTTTTTTTTTTTTTTTTTTTTACGTTAGAAAGCTAATACTTGTTTCATGCATTTTTTTTCTTAAATTTTTATTTATTTTTTTCCCAGGCTACAATCAAGAAGACTCTCTCCAGCTTCCGGCGGACACATCATGATAACTGGAGAGATCATAAGCTTAAATTTACCGATGATCAACTAGCTGTGATAACTGATTTATTAGTTTCTCCAAGCTATTATGCATGAGATTTTTTTAATTGCTTCATCTTCACCATCATCATCATCATACCCATTATTCCAATCCAATCAAATAAAAAAAAGGAGAGTTTTTTATGTTTATATTTATTTATACAAGCACTTTAGAAGTAAAAATTTTATAGTTCAAGTGTGTTTTTTTAAACATTTCATTATGCATGATATGTTTTAATTTTTCATAGAAATATGTTTTATAAGATTATTTCTGAGTATGAAAATAACTGTAGAATCAAACTTTTATATTCTTTTCTATTGTGGTTTTAAGTTACACTTTAATATTCTCAATACATATGAAAGGGGTAAATCATGTAGGATTATAAAACAAATAATCCTTATTATATTGTAATGCTTCATTGATATAAATAAAAAGTGAGATGGAATTTTTAACTATTTTATGTTAATATAATCTGAAGATAACATCATCTGAAGAATTATTGTTAGGAAATAATTTTTTTAATGTCATACAATTTATGGATTCAACTGATGTGATCATATTACAATACAGTACACCTTTTCATGTAGCACAGAAAATGGAAGAATTATAAAATCACTTCAAAGTTCGGAATTGCATAAAATCCACTTCACATATGGGAAATTCAAATAATAATGGACAATATAAAATGGTTGTGTAAGAAAGTTTTGAAACATGCATGTGTAATATTTTTTCATTTTGTTATTTTTGCTTATAGTTTTTTTTTTTTTTTTTTTTTTTTTTTTTTTTTTTTTTTAAATTTAACACTTAATTTTCATAAAATTCTATAATTTTAAATTTTATATCCTGTGACTGTTTACGTTCATTTCACAGTTTGTTGTTAAATATTTAAATTCCTTTATACGATATTGCAAACATGGGTAGGTGATTGTTCATGATGAAATTTACATGTAGTAAACTGTATGCGATATTGTAAAGCATGGCTAATGTTCATTTATGTATAACTGGCTGACTTTTCATTCTGATCATCTGTTTCTTATGTAAATAATGTTATATCTGATCTTCAATTTTGATATTAAACTTTTTTCAAAAATTATTTTCGTGGTTTGTATCAATTTGAAGTATAATTGTTTTATTATCTACAATCAATGGTAAGCCAGACATCTGCAGATTCTATTTTAAATGCTCATTGCCATTAATTAAAAGTGCTGTATTCGAGAGAATTCAAGAGTACACTTGCATACATCTTATCCAGTTGTTAAAGATCACCAAGGGTTAATATGGGACTTCTTGTAGAAAATATAAAATGTATCTATCAAAACTGATTGGAGGTCTTTGTGATGGCATCATCATACCTGAACCTAGTGGGGTTCAGCAGAATTCAAGTTGTAAAGACATTAGGTATTTTTTTAGGGGAAAAAGCAGGCAAGATGAAAAATTAGCAACGCCTTCGTCGGGAATCGAATTGCGGACCTCTCAACTACATGTTGAGCGTGCAGACCACTACACCACGAAGGCTCGCTAAGAAGCGGGAGAAATACCTTATAAAGTCTATAATTAAAAGCTGTGACATAACTTATGATACTGTATAAGAGGGAAAACAAATTGCATGTATTATGCATATTATTAACAGTAAATATATTCATTCTTCAACTTATATGTAACATTCAAGAATAACAGTTATTTAGTAATACTAGTATTATACTAGTATTACTGACATGTTTAATCATACTAGTATAGTTCTTGAGTAGTCTGTACTTGAACACTTGTTGTGACCTTTAGATGATATTAACACATAAAGATAATTTCTTCATGTCCTTTGAACAGAATGAATTCAAGTGTAATATAACTAACATCAGCATCTGATATGTATAACATCGACAGTACAATATATCTTCGTACAATATATATTCATTCTTCCATAATATGTTAGAAGATGTCCATGATTAAAATACATAATCTGTAACAAAGTTTGGTAGGAATATAGATGTGAATATTTCTTGCATGGCTCATCATCCCATTAATTCTACCATTCAGTTATACTTTGCTCTTGAAACTTTATTTTAAGTGTTCTCATCATTGTTTTGGAGATGAAGTTGATATTGGATGCAGATTTAAATTTGATTGCATCACCAACTTTGTGATGGTTTACTTGTCCATAACCATTAAGATGTGCTATTGATATATCAAATCTAAACAAACGATGGATATATAGTTTTTAACTTGTATTGGGGGGGGGGTGGACTAGAAGTAGGTCATAAATTTTCTCAGACCTGAATCTTAATGATAACCAAATCTTTCAAATAAAAAGGAAAAATGAAGATTACTTGAAACATTAAAAGTTTATAAAGAAAGCAAAATTTGAAATTTCGTTTAATGAAATTAATTGCAGCATATTTGTATAAGAGTTCAAATTTAAATTAAAAGCTCAAAATTCAGTAGCCATGTCCTGAATAGTTCAAGTGGAAGACAATGAGAGTTTTGCATGATGTATTTATATATCATGGCATAATTTGCTAGGAATAGCCAGAAATTTTAAAGACCATTTGCACTGAGGTTTATCGCAGCTAACAGAAACATCTGCACACCCAACATTGCTCCAAGGATCAAAGCTTATTGATTAACGACTACCTTTGTGAAACATTACAATAACCTCCACATCATCAAAATGAAATGAATAAGAGATGAGCATTAACTAATCAGTTTTTGTTCAGTTTCCCCTTGGGGTCCAACGTAGAGAACTCTGCGAAGCTACTGGCTAGGATCTGTACCTAGGCAGTCTCGGCCATGGAGGTATAAAATTTATGAACTTGGTGGTTCTGAAGGCCCTGAGAAAGGTCACTTATTGCCCGGCCTCAGGGTCTGGCATGTTGTGAGCGGTTGGATCCGCAGCTGGGGGGCTTGTTTCCCGACGGCCTTCTGCAATGGGCTCACCCATGCGACTGGCAGGTAGCAATTGATGACCAGTGCTGCCTGGAGATCAATATTTTCAGGTGGTGCGCCACCCTTTGGAAGGGTAATAGTGGACGTTGAACCTCCACGTCGTGCCAAAGAGGAGGGTGGACCCATAGTGTGATTTGGTTCACGGAACGGGGAACGCTCAAAAGTTGTTGTTCAGTTGAAAAATCAGGACTTCACGTGTAACGGAAGCTAGTGAAAACATGGACAGACTCCATTGGCTCAGATAAACCCCAGCATGATTTGACATATAATGGTGGGTTGTTTATGTTCAGAGTTACTGGGGATTCAAGAAAGTGTAGCAGTGAAATAAGATAGTGAAAAATTAGTATGGTGAAAAAGTGCCAAGATTCAAGATTTGGAATAAAGCTTTCTTAAGATTTACAGCATCTGAATATCCCATCCGTAGAATATATATCATAGCTGCCAACTTCCCCAGTTTCACTGAAAGACTCCCACTTTTTCATCACATCTCTCGGTTTTTAATTTTTAGCCTTTCCTAAGAAAAATGTTTCTCAGGATTAAATAAAATTTTTCAGTGAAACGTAAATTAGGCAAACTCGGTACTCTCATATCTAATGACTTTCAAAGAAATTCTTATTATTAAATTTTATTTCATCTCAATTGTATTTTTTTTTCTTATTACACTTTATTGACTTTTGTTTTATTAAATTTCATTTGATCTAAGTTATCTTAATTTACTGCAGCCATTTTTAGATTTTTATATGAAAATTCAATCAGTGTTTAATTAGTTAATACTTGTATTTAATTTTGCTGATATGGTATATAACTAAATTTATCCACATTGATTATTAATTTTATTTTCATCGTATCTAAAAATGCTTTGATAAATAAAAGCAAGCTTTCTTGGTATAAAATTGTGTGTGATTTTCGTGGTATAAAAGTGTAAGAAAATCAAAAAATGAAATGAGTCAAAGAACAAAAAATTTAGAATATGCAATTAAATATTAGTTATATTAAGTTTTCAAGGTTGGCAGTTATAATGTATATAATTGATTATTATTTTCCTTTTAATAAAGCAATTCAGATATTTAAGGCTAGGTTTAGTATCACTATGTTTGCCTTCATGTTAACAATGAAGAAAAAAGTTAAGCTACTACTACGGTCCTTAAATTTTTCAAAAATGATTTTTGTCCTTAAAAGTCCTTAATTTTGGTCAAAATGAATAAACGGTCCTTAATTTTGCTCATTTGACATTTCTTATCATTTCTAATGATTGCCATTATAAGTGTGAAAAGCGATTTCTCATGAATATGGAATTAAAATTACACGGCTCTTAACCAATCTGTTGGCGGATTTGCGTTGCAAACGATAAAAAAAACAATTAGCTACCCTAGGACGAAAGTATCGGGTGTCTGATTGGCTATTCACCCAATCTTTCAAAACAGGTGTTAATTATAAATTTATGCAGATTGTGATGAAAGCGTGAAGCCGGAAGTTCTTTAAAGGCGAAAGTGATGATGAAGGTGCTCGAGGAAAAAAAAGAGGGGGATTCTTAAAGTATTTGCCAAAATTAGAACAATTCCAACCTGGAAGGCCGCAGCCCCTCCGACGCCAATAGGAACGAGATGCCTGGAAAGTGCATTTTCAATAAACCGTGGCTTCATCAAGCTGACTACAAAGACTGGATATTGATGGATGACAATCCTTATAAATCTAAATGTGGTCTTTGTGAAACAAATTGAAATTTCTAGAATGGGAGAGTCAGCGCTGAAAATTCACATGAAAGCTAAGTTTCGTTTTATCATTTCAATTTGTTTTTACACGGTTTTGCTTACCTTAATTTCTGTGTTTGTTTGAATTAAGCCATAAATTAATTTTTGATCACCTTCTACGGAGTTTATTCTCTTTTGAACATATATGTATGGGATATCGGGATTATGAGTTTATTTCTGCAGAGGGTCTGTTATCGATTTCGCGGGAAATCTATTGGGTCCATTTCGATTTTAGGTTGCCAAAGGCAAATTCGGTAACGCTAGCCAAAAAAAAGTGAAGTTCGGAAATACGTTTTGAAGCTTCAATAGACAATTAAGTATTTGGTTTAATCCTATGCACAAGGTATCCGTTGCATAAGGGATTTGGCAACTTTATGATGAGCAGTAAACGGGACATACACGATGAGCAGTTAAACGGGTCATTTTGGTGTTGGCGATAATTTTCAAAATTGCACCAAGGCTGCACCGTATACTAGAAATTTATTAAGTATTTTTATAAAAGGAATACTGCTTTCAGAAGAATGTTATTGAATTTTGATATCGCATCATTTATTCAAATAGTTGGTCGATATAAAATTTCATTGTGATAATGATTGAAATTATCTTTTGTTATTAAGCTAATTTCACCTATTTATAACTAGAAATTAAAATAAAGGCTAAATCCTGAATAAAAAGTCTGTTGAAATGATAAGGAAAAAATAAAAGAAACGGAAGAATTAATAAATTAAAAGAAAAATGACCTATAAGCGGAATGGTTGCTACACGGAAATACCCCCATATGTGGTCAGGTCATAAATTTACAATCCCTTTTTTCAGGAGGAGAGCTGACAAGGAGGGGACAATCTTGCTCCAGATCTTTTGAAAATGTAGGGGTTGTTTAAACATCTAACTTCTCTACATTCAGTTTTATACAGAGGAAAATACAAATTGAATTCTTCGAATGAATGCAATTTTGTACAATGAAAATGTATTACTTGACGATAAAATGTAACATCTTTTTTTAAAGCCATAGGTGTAGAAAGACAGATATTTGTTACACGAATGAATTTGTTGTAAATATTGAGTTTTTCATTTCGAATGCTATGTTCCATGTATGCGAAGTAACTGAGTATGTGAGATAATAGTCATGACCGAATGGCTTTCAACCTTTTCACGGCTAAGGTGTAAGGATCTTAAGTTTTACTAACGTTTATTTTTATTTTGAATCTTTACTATCACTTCTTATTTTCTACTTCCGGGCAGAATTATAAGCGTTAAGGATTTTATGCAAAGTTTGTCTGGCGAACGCCAAGTATTTAAGTGTGGCCTTTTTGCCAAGCGAGAGAGAGGAAGCAGTGAGTCAACGCAGGCCGCTTACCTTAGAAGTTACGCAGTTGCTGTTTGCCTTCCAGGCCAGAGGTTTTAATCCTCTTGATAAATTAAACGTATTGTAGTGTTCACAGTCTCTGTGCTACATACACTTCCTGTTATTATAAGGCCAATCTTCCACGTGTATTATTCTAAAGTTAAATTAGAGTTTAGTTTTATTTTTATACTTTTACGTTAGACCCCGAGTGGCGGGTCATTGTATTCCGAAGTACGGAAGTTATTGTATATAGAGAAAAATAAAGGGTTTTGTATACCCTTCGTCTGCATCCTGTCTACTTACCACAATTAGTGAACATAGCTTTAGTAAGCTCAATGTTCCGAGTCAGGTCCTTGTGTGTTCCCGAAGAAGGTTAGAAGGAACATAGACCCTGATAGTGGCGCCCAACGAAGAAGAATAACCGTGGCCGAGTTTCAAGAAGAACCTGTGCTGCCTGCAGAAACGGCTCAGAATCCAGAAATGCCAGCTGCCGCCCTGGAAGGATTCGGTTACATCGTCCAGACCATGCGCGCTTCGATGAAACCAGAAGCAACGTTTAACGGAAACTCACCGGTAACCAGTTTTTTGGAAAAATTGGATGACCACTTCATGCTCTACCCCGTGCACGAGTTTCAAAAAGTTACCTTAGCTACCAGCGCTTTGAGGGGCCAAGCGCTTAACTGGTTCAAATGTATAGGCAGAAGTCTCTTGGGTCAAGCAGGAAGTCCCACCTATACTTACGAAAATTTCAAGATTGCCCTACTAAAAGCCTTCCCTGTTGTAAGGGATCGTGCAAAATTAGAAACGGAACTTTTCAGCATATATCAACAAAGAATCGAAAACCTCTCGAGCTTTATTTTAAGAAAAATTCACGTTTTCAAGCTCTTGTATGGAAACCGTCCGGATCCTGAAATAATTCAAGTGATTTTGCCGAGGTTACTGCCCCAAGTGCAAGACTTTATTGAATTAAGAAATCCGACTACACTGGAAAAGTTATTTGAGCTAGCAATCCAGTTTGAAAGTAGAAGAACGGCGGACGTCGAAAGAAGACGCCAATATCAACAGCGAAACCAATTTGGTACGCCAAGACTACAACAAACTCAAGCACATGGCTACGGAGAAAAAGCGAATCAGTGGGCAAGGAAACCCGAGCATTCAAAAACAGCCGGCGAACGTCGACAGTTCAATAGCAACCCAGGAAAAAAGTCTCAAGGCCAGTAGAAAAAGAAGGAAAGCACGGAAAGGAAAAATAATTTAAACTAAAACGGATTTCTGCGGACGAGAGGGTGCGGAAATCCGAAGGCCACGAAAACCCCTCTTCCTACAAGTTAAATACAGTAATGGTAAAAAATTTGACTCTTCCGAAGATTGAAGTCTTGGTGAATAATATCCCAGCCACCGCACTCCTGGATACCGGCGCGCAGTGTTCCTGTGTGGCAGAACAGTTTTTTAGGAAGTATTTTCGCAAATACCGCATATATAATGCGGATAATACGACAGTATTAGCGGCGCAAGGAGAAAAATGTAAGTGCGTAGGTAAAGTACCTTTGTATATCCGTATCAAGGACGAACAAATAAAGGTGATGTTTTTTATAGTAAAGAATCTGCAAGCACATTTAATCTTGGGGATAGATTTTCTTTCAGACGCACAAGCTACACTGGATTTTAATGAAGCGTCCCTTAAGCTGACAATGAAACCAGTGCGTGTAGAAAAGGCTGAACCGCCAAGGTTAAATCTTGACCACCTGCCTAATGACGAGCAAGATAGAATCCGACAAGTGGTAAGTGAATTCGCTTCGTTATTTAGTGATATTCCAGGATTTACTCAGGTTACTAACCATAGTATTGACACCGGAGATGCATTGCCAGTTCGTCAAAAACCATACCGGTATGATAAGAATAAGGAAAAAATTATAGAATGGCATATTACCGATATGCTACGTAAAAAGATCATAACGCCCATCTCAAGTAGTTATGCTAGCCCGGTGGTTTTATGTAAGAAAAATAATGACTATCCTTTGGAGCATCCAAAAAGGTGGAGATTCGCTATTGATTACCGTAAATTAAATTCCATAACGAAATATCCGGTATATCCGTTACCGATCATAGAAGAAATTTTAAGGAACATAAAATCAACCAAATTTATGACGACTTTAGACTTAACGACTGGTTATTTTCAAATAGGGGTGAGGCCTGAGGACGTGCCTAAGACTGCTTTTATAACCAAGTCTGGCACTTATGCATTTTTGCGTATGCCGTTTGGCCTTTCAGGGGCCCCAGCAACATTTCAGCGATGCATGGACATTGTGTTAAGACCTATTCTTGGAAAGTCCACATTTATCTATTTAGACGATATCATTATTACTAGTGATAATCTAGACCAACATGTACAGGATTTAAGACATGTGTTTTCTTTATTAAATGAGGCCGGTCTAAAAGTTAATGTCGAAAAGTGCAAATTTGCAGCCCCTGAATTAAAATATTTAGGTTACAAAATATCTCAAAAAGGGATCGAGACAGATGAATCAAAAATATTCGCTGTACAAAAGTATCCGACTCCAAACACGGCAAAGAAGCTCTCTTCTTTTCTAGGACTTTGTTCATATTATAGGTCCTTTATAAAAGATTTTGCGGCTATCGCTGAGCCATTGTTAAAATTAAAAAGGAAAAAGGCAAGATTCTCGTGGACGGCCGAAGCCAATAGTGCTTTCGAAAAATTAAAACTAGCATTAATGCAAGCCCCTGTGTTGAAATTTCCTGAAAAGGATGAAAATTTAGAAATTTCAGCGGATGCTTCGGATTATGCGGTAGGAGCGGTACTTTCGCAAAATCAGCAGCCCGTGGCATTTTTTAGCCGAACTTTAAATCAAACACAAAGAAACTATTCTGCGACTGAGAGAGAGGCACTTGCAGTTCTGTTAGCAGTGCAAAAGTTCCGAGTCTATTTTGGAAAGGCGCCGATAACAGTATACTCTGATCATGCGGCGGTAACTAGATTGTACTCAGGGAAAAATTTATCCCCAAGGTTAATAAGATGGGCACTCAAGCTGCAAGAATATAATCTGGTAATCAAGCATACCCCTGGAAAGGAAAATATCGTAGCAGATGCCCTATCAAGGATTAAAATAGAAGAACAAGGCAATACCGTAAAGATGGCAATGCTTACAGCGTGTACAATAAATTCCCGAGAAACTGTAATAACCGAACTGGGTAAGGATCCTGAGTTTGGAAGTATTTATGAGTATTTGAAGGATCCTGAAAATTTTAGCCACCAAGATATTGTGGCGATAAGAAATAGGGCGGCCCATTACGAACTAATAGATGGTCTATTATTCTATACAAAAACTACGAATTCCAACAACGAATTTCGACCTGTTATCCCAGCTAGTCTTAGATTAAATATCCTGCAGGAGCTCCATGACAGCCCTTTAGCTTCTCATGCTGGTATTCGAAAAACTATCCAACGCGTACGCGAGGCAGTCTACTTTCCTGAACTGCAAAAGTTAACAAGGGCGTATGTCCAGTCCTGCCCAACATGTCAAGCAGTTAATTATATTAATTTCCGCCCGGCCGGGTTTCTAAATAGTATTAAATCCGAATTTCCAAATGAAATAATTGGCATCGATTTATTGGGCCCTTTCCCAAAAAGTCAGTTAAATAAAAGTCGCTATCTCCTTGTTATGGTTGATCATTTTAGTAAATGGACCGAAATTGTTCCCTTAAAACGAGCCTCCGCGAAATTAGTTACTGATTCTATTTTAAATAAATATATTTTAAAATACGGGGCGCCCCTAAAAGTTATATCGGATAATGGTCCTCAATTTGTAAGTAATATATTTGAAGACATGTGCCAAAAACTGGGCATACGTCATTTAAAAATGGTCCCGTATCGGCCGCAATCAAATATAGCGGAACGGGTCAACAGAAATATAGTGAAAATTATCCGTAGTTATGTTAAAAATTTTCATAAAAGCTGGGATAACTATGTCAATGAATTTGCTTTCGCCCTTAGGACCGCAAAACATGATACAACGGGCAAAACTCCTGCTGAGTTATTTCTAGGCAGAAAGATTATAACACCGTTAGATAAATTATTTTATGTGCAACAAAGAGCCCCAGAATTTAAAATGGGTGATATAGAAAAACTAATAAAAGAAGCAAAAAAGAATACGGAAGTAGGACAAAGAAAACAGAAGCTATATTATGATTTGAAACGACGGGGAGTAACTTATAAAGTAGGGGATGAAGTTTTAAAAATTAAGCATTCACTTTCTTCAGCACCAGAAGATAAAACTGCCAAATTTTTTCCACGATTTGAAGGACCATATGTTATAGAAAAAATAACTCACGCTGTTGTAGTGTTAAAAGCCAGAAATGGTGAAACCTGCTCCGCAAACATTGATCAAATCAAACCCTACTTTGATCATAATAAAATACAAATATTTTCAGATCTTTTGCAGGATCCGGCACGGCAGACACCGCAGGCACAAGCTCCAGAGGTGGAAAAACAACAAGTACAAGGGCAAGCCAATGAGAGACAGAAGCAAGTGAAAAGAAAATTGCCCCGCGAAAAAATTGAAGGTAACAAGAAAAAGAAGCCGTTTCACTGTCCAGAAAAGAGAGTTCACGAACACCCCCAGAATGAAGAAGGGAGAAGGACGACGTATGTGAAGAGAACCAGGAGAAATGACGGCAACTATAACCCGACTCTAAAACGGAAGATCTACTCATCCGACAGGACTCTCCGCAGCAAATGTTGCCGAACTGCGGAAGGGCCATCAACGGCGGAGGAAAAGTTACAAGGAAAATTTGAACGGCCAGCAACGAGGTCCAAGCAGGCACACGAAAGAAGTTTCCCGGTTCCGCCAAGACCACAAGCAGAGGAGAAAAGGAAGGTGTTCAAGGGTGGCCGAACTGGTGAAAAACGGAAGCTTCCAGAGGAAAGCACTGAAGGGCGAGCCCGTACAAGAAGGAGGATAAATCAAGCTACTATCTGCAGTACCTTTAAAGACTGGGCCCAGAAAAGGATGTCCGAATATTACAAAGGTAAGTAAAATTTTATGTTACTTTGCAAACTTAAGTTAATCTTTCATTCTTACTGCAAGTGGCAGATTTCAAGAAGTTTTACCTCATGCGAGGTCTACCTTTATCGCCAAAAGGGCGAGAAATGAGTTGTGACCGATTTTCTTATTATGTTTTCAATTACTCGCGCGTAAAACTAAAGTTGATGTATAATAGCGTTGTGTAAAGACTTAAATATTGTAAAAAGTTATTGTATAAATTTTATTTAAAACATTCTAGCAAGAGAGAAGTTTTAGTCTGAAAGACTTTTTTTGAAATGTAGTATTTCAATGTAGAAAGAATTGGCACTTGCTTTGAAAAGAATAGAAGTTAACAATGTACTACTAATGTATGTTTTCAAATGTGTAAAAATTAACAGCATGTTGATATGTTCTTATATACAATGTGAACTGTTATTTTAAATGTTAAGAAATACCGTGATATGGTAAAAGTGAAAGTAATGTTAAAAATTTATTATTCGTGTGACTGTAAAGACTAAATCATGGCGAATATGTGTTAAAGGTTGGATGATGTAGTTAGGCTCTCTGACGCTACACTTTAGAGTTAGCCACTTTTAGAATAGTACCTCAGGGTTTAGAGTTGAAATTAGGGTGTGTTAAGAGGTCTCGTTATGTTGAATTTTAACACGTTAGTGTTTTGATTGTAGGAGTGGCACACGTAGACAGAAACACATTCGTGTTTGGTGTTCTTTTACAACACATGTCAGAGAGCACGGGGAGAGATAATTAAAATAGTCATGAATGAAATAAGAATGTTAAAGAGCAGTATAATTGTATATGTTACTTGCCATGTCATTGTGTAACATTTCATTAAACTAGTTTTCCTTCCAGATCTCTGGAAGGAACCAGAATTGAATAAAAGCTCCTGTTTAGATGCAGTACAGATGAAAAAAAGATTGTTGTATATCCTGGGAGCTGCTATTGTAACAAATTTCTTTCTTTTAAATTTTTAGTTTCTAGCGAAGTTATGTTTGTAAAAGATTGGCCTCGCGTTAGATTCTAGAGCTAAAAGTTTTCAACAAGGTCGTTTTAGACCTCAGTTTCAAACTAATTAACTCTGGCGGGAAGTATGTAAGGATCTTAAGTTTTACTAACGTTTATTTTTATTTTGAATCTTTACTATCACTTCTTATTTTCTACTTCCGGCCAGAATTATAAGCGTTAAGGATTTTATGCAAAGTTTGTCTGGCGAACGCCAAGTATTTAAGTGTGGCCTTTTTGCCAAGCGAGAGAGAGGAAGCAGTGAGTCAACGCAGGCCGCTTACCTTAGAAGTTACGCAGTTGCTGTTTGCCTTCCAGGCCAGAGGTTTTAATCCTCTTGATAAATTAAACGTATTGTAGTGTTCACAGTCTCTGTGCTACATACGCTTCCTGTTATTATAAGGCCAATCTTCCACGTGTATTATTCTAAAGTTAAATTAGAGTTTAGTTTTATTTTTATACTTTTACGTTAGACCCCGAGTGGCGGGTCATTGTATTCCGAAGTACGGAAGTTATTGTATATAGAGAAAAATAAAGGGTTTTGTATACCCTTCGTCTGTATCCTGTCTACTTACCACAATTAGTGAACATAGCTTTAGTAAGCTCTCTGTTCCGAGTCAGGTCCTTGTGTGTTCCCGAAGAAGGTTAGAAGGAACATTGAACCTGATAAAGGACTGTTTCTCAATTACATTGTGGTCGCTGCTTTTTGGTTAATTTTCTAATGACGTATAACCAATAATTGTTTTTATTTGAGACTTATGAATAAAATAACGCAAACTAGACTGCAGAAAATTCTTAAGAATGAAGTTTAATAATACTGAAAAATACATTATTGATGCACTTTTTTGGGTTTTTTATGTAGTAGTATTAACTACTACTATATTCCTTAAATTATATATATCTATGTATAGGTATACTATATAAATGGAACCAAATATAGAACAAGGTATAAAATATCTTTATTATACAGTGTTCATTACCATACCTATATTTACGTAATATCAATATAAATAGTTAGTTAGGTTTCGTACATATATAATTTATTTTTATATTTTGTATTTTTTGTATTAGATTCAGTATTGTATACGTATCTGAAGTTTAATTTTACTTGTTCTCTTTTTGGGTTACGACTTTAAGTGAGAAAGAATTGTTAGGGCCGTCATAGGGATTACATTATATACAATCAGTTAGGATCCGACTTTTCCTTTCTTTTAATCATTATATATATTTAAATACTACTTGATAAGTATACATAAAATATAGCAGTTTTTTAAGCTACTTATTTATATATCTATTGTTTGGTCTTGTTTGTTTGATTATAGCAAAGCATTCGACGGTTATTTGCCTAAGGGTAAGGGTGCCTCGTGGAGAACTTTCGAAGCAAAACTGACTCTTATGCACGTTACACGTGGGGAAAACCTCGAAAACAGCCATCCCCATCGATCCGGATTCGAACCCCGGATCGACCTGCCAGAGTTCAACGACTTTACAGCTTAGCCGCTAGTGAGCCACACACACACACATATACATTAAATAGTATATACATGTCGTTTATAAACTATAATTGATTGCAATTTAATCATAAAGAGTTAGAAAATATTCTACGGAATTACTTCACTTCGTAGACTTTTTGTTAAGCTTCACCATATTTCTTAAAGAGAATCTCAATGCTAGTTCCATTTCCAAGCTGTTTATGTACCTTATTTTTCATGCTTTGAATTATATTTAGAAAATTATTTCACTTGATTATAGCTGAAAATGCAGTTTTTTTATTGAAGAATTTAAGGGTAAGAAGAGAGTTATGCCCTTTTCTAATTATTCTTGAAGCATTTAAATTTTTTTTTAAAAAGCGCACATTAATACGGATCACAGTACTAAAGTGCTCGATACAGGACAGATTAATTAGCTACTAAATTTTGATTTTCATTGAGTAAAAATGAATTCATCTGCATTCTATAAGAAAGTAAATATTCAAAAAATGTTTTTTTTTCCTATTCTCGCAATCATAATATTTTTCTTAAATATTCAGCTAATTCATATTCAAATATTCCAATCCATTACAATTAGTAATAAATCGATACAGTAAATAAATAATTAAAATAAATGGAATTTTAATTGATTTTAATTACCATTTTCCCTCCGATAAACCCCTCTTTAGAGTTTAATAGCAGTCGATCAGCTTTTGTTGGGGTTCATTTTTCTTTATGGGTATGCTTACGTTATATATGTATGTATTATGCATTGCTCATACTCGTCAATTGCAGCTTTTAATATCTTTTGGAAAAAAATCAATATGAGAATCCAGAAAATGATTCTTAGTGACGCTAAAACTATTATTACTAGGCACTGTCATGCCACAGTGTTTAAAAAAAAATCCCATTGTTTAAAGGTAGATTCTATGCTCATATCCTAGTCTAAAATTAAAAGCTGCGAGTCAACATTCAGGGGGTTGCTCTTAGAAAGCCTCAATTAGAAGTAGTTATATGAAATGTTAATCAATACTTATAATCTTACGGATTAAACACTTATTCCCTATTTGATCACGTGTATGGCAAACAGATATTCGTCATTCATAAAGAAAAGAAAGGTGAATCAAAATGAGTTTTCAAGCCCTATTGCATACATTAGCAATACTTAGTCTCGTAATAACAGATACCTATGTGTTATTCTCTTCGTGATTTTCAGTACATATATTTATATTTATAATTAAGAAATGAAAGCAGCGTCAAACAGCTGTGAAAATTATATTTTAAAATTATTATTTAGAAATGCGCTTATAATGGTTTTTATATTTACGAAACATACTTCCCGTTTACTCAGGCTCACTGTATTCAAGTCGATAGGACCAATTGAATGGAAAGATCGATTTGTTAATTCATTTCTAAGTTTCAAATCGGATGAATGGACTCGCGAATAAAATGGCACATTAAAAATACGGTCACTGAGCTATGAAAATTTTAACAAAGGTTTCGTACTTTATCTTATGAAAACAAAATATCAGAATCTAATTAAATGTTTCACTTATTAGAAAAATAGAAAATATAAATATTTGTGAATAAAAAGAAATTATCTTTAAAAAAATAAAATTTAAATGAAAAAGAATTACAAAATATTGCAGAAATTACATAAAATAGCGAATAAACTTATTCGGCACAAGCTCGCTAAATGTAAAACAGATTGTCAGTCAGAATGTAAAACAGTCAGAAAGCTCGCTTTGTCACACAAATGTACTGTTCATCGAGTTTAAAGGTTATTCAGACTAATGTGCGAAGTTCAGTGAGTAACTTGTATTTTCCTTTGAATGTATAAACTAGCCAAAAAACACTTTTTTAAAAAAAAATATATCTCCCCTTATGATCCCTGACACAGCCGTTTACTTTCCCCTTCCGTAATTAACGTCAGTCTCCTGCTCTTGACCGCATTTGCCAAGCCACCGCTACACGGAGGAAACGTGTTCATGGTATTGCCAATATAGCATTCTTATGGCAATTTTAGCGATGTAACGGAATCTCTGCAGGAATGCTTGCCTAGAATATTTCGCGATGTCGCAATTTTTTTATCGATATAGTACATTTTTTAAGTGTTAAAATATAATGCGTAAGAAAAATTCATACATTTTTGTTTAACAATAAAACCAATTATTGCAGAATTTTTATCTTTGCTCCATCATCTGATAGATAAAGAAATAATGTTTTAATTCAAATTTTCTGCTGTTACCGATGGTTGCAAAATGTCCCAGCAGTTGAAAGAGCCATTGAAATATGGGATGACTTGCTACTATATGTTAAAAAAGTTGAAATGGGGCAGTTTAAAAAAAATTCATTGAAATCCTTCTCAAATATTTTGGAAGCAACTAAGGATAAAACATTTCTTATAAAATTAAATTTTTTCTTTCTCTGTCGAAAATATTATTGCCTTTCCTTGAATATTATCAAAGCGATAAACCACTTATCCCCTTTTTTGCTGAAGATATCTTAAAACTTGTAAATGATTGCTTTTAGCACTTTAAAATTTTGAAACTAGAATATTCAAAAATAACTAAAGCAGAAAATCTGGTACTATTCGGTTTCGAGGGCCGTAAAATATCGCCAAACTATTGTTGATGCCAATGCTGCCAAAAATAATTGCAGCAACCCTAATAATTGCCGCAAGAAAGGAAGTACTATAATAGTAAATGGCTATTTAAGATTGATGTTTTAATTTAGATGAAAGGTTAATTTCATATAATACTTTTTATTATTATAATTTATATGAAAAAGGCTAAACATGACTGAATGGAAGCATAAGAGTAAATAACTATTTCAGATCATTATTATAATTTATATAAAAATTGCTAAACATAACTGAATGGATGCCTGCATCGCTATTTCGTTACCAACTTATCGCTAAAGCATAATTTCATCTCGTTGGTTGTTCAAAAGTAATTTTCTATAATGAATGATGCCTTTCCTTTGAAAATATTCTTGGTAAAGTGCAGAATCGCTCACTTATTTGTTTGCCGCTTTTTACAAGGGTTAAAAACAATTAGATTTTTGTCAATTTTCTTTTTACTTTTTAAGTGAAATTAGGTCGATGTGTACATAGATAAAGTCAAGGGTGTGCGCAGTGCCATTTTTGTGCAATTCTAGGATTTTTTTAAAGTAAAAATAGATCGATGTGCATATGGATACCGAGTATTTGCAATTCTTAAAAACGCGTCAAGCAGTGGGTGATTCTGCACTTTACCCAAAATTCTATTGCCAACTTTTCGTCATGGCAATTCCAGCGATAAGGAGCGCGCCTTGCGCCCTCCGATAAGTGTGGCAACCCCTAGGGGTGGTGGTGTATTTAATTATGGCAAAGCTCACTAGGGCTATCTGCCTAAGGGGAGGGATGCCTTCGTGGAGGACTTTCTAAGGGAAACTGGCTCGTATACACGTTACACATGGGGAAAACCACGAAAACACCCATGCAGCCAGCCCGTTCGTGGGATTCGAACCTCGGACCGAACTACCAGTGTTCAGTGACTTTACCGCTCGGCCGCTGGTGGGCCCAACCCCTAGAGGAGAAGTTTCTTAGGAGTAGCGAGCAGAGCGAAACAGGCCGGCTGTCGGGGAGTGTGCGCGAAGTTCCGAAATAAAGCTTAATTTTTATTGTGCAGTATGTCTTGTTAATATTTATATTAATGCAGTAAGAACATAATCTGTGATATGGAATCCGAGGATTGGTGGTTGTTTCGCTCTGCTCGCTACTCGTAAGAAACTTCTCCTCTAGGGTTGCCACACTTATCGGAGGGCGCAAGGCACGCTCCTTATCGCTATCACCACAAATCCATAGGATATCAAAAAAGGATTTAAAATCAAAAAATAATTTAAAAATTAAACTAGTATTTCAATGGCGTCTTAAGAAATATAGAACTATATAAACTTGCGCAATCTGAAATCAGCGCGATTTGGCGTGCTGTTAAATGGGCGCGTTTGCTAGATTTGGCGCTTTTGCGCGTGCAATTTTTTTACGGCCCTCGAAACCGAATAGTACCGAAAATCTTTATAAATTTAATTTTAATGATCCAAATTGTTATAATGATAAAAGTAAAGTTTATTTGGGATTCATTGCTGAGCAGTTAATGAATGATAAATGCCGCAAGAAGGACATTTCACAAGCTGCAAGTTTTGTATTGAAACAAGAAGGTTAACAATGTGTCTTAACAATGGTACAACACTTAATGGCTAAATATCCAATAAATTATTCTCTTATTCGAAATGAATCTTGTATAGACCCACAGTTGATGGCTAAAAGTCCAGAAAAAGCCCAGAACAAAATGAAAATAGTTCTAACCGTATTAAAGCGGAATAAACATGTTTTACAAGATAATTGTGATGCAATTCTGCTGCAGTTTGGAGAGATTCTAGACAAAGTAGTTAAGACAAATTTACATGAGTTTTCTACTTTTGATCCTCAAAATCTTTCTCTTGACACATTTCTCACTTCTTATTTTCATGATTTTCACTATTCTAAAGTATGGAAAATAGTGAAAATGATTCTTATCTTGTCACATGGACAGGCCTTTGTGGAAAGGGGCTTCTCTGTAAATAAAGCAGTTGAAATTGAAAATTTAAGTGACTCATCATACATTTCTCAACGCACAGTATTTGATTACATAAAATTTTCTGGAGGTATTCTTAATATCGAAATTAATAAAGAAATAAGATCAGCAGCAGCTTCGATAGATGCTTTTAACAGATGAAGCCGAGACCAGCAGGGACATTGATTTGTTTATCAAAACAAATGAACTTAGAAGAATAGTTAAAGAAAAGGAAATAGACATAAATAAATTAGATGTTAAAATATCTGAAAAAATTTCAGATTTTAAAAAAGCATAAATGTTTCGTATCTTTTATTGCATAGTTTATTATTCTAGTATCTTTCAAAAAACCAAAGAAATAAATTGTATGTTTACAAATCTGTTATTTTAATCTGCAAAATATTTTTACATTGTAATTATAATAGTAGTTGACTGTGTTTAAATAAATATCAAAAAAGTTAAATAATAATCATGTAAATATCTAAAATATCTGTGGCTGTTATTAGTGTGAAATACACTTATACAAGTTTTTCAAGAAATTATGTTCTTAATTTAATGTTATCTACTTCATAACTTATAGGGAGTTAGTTTAATTTTCAAAATTGTTTTATGTTAAGTGTTAGTTTAATTTTCAAAATTGTTTTATGTTAAGTATTAAATTAAATTTAATAGTAGTGCATAATACACACTTCTGTTAGTTTTTTAAATGGATAATTGCTTTAATATATTCGTTTTTTTGTTTGTTTGTTTTGTTTGTTTGCTGATAGGTCCTTAATTTTTTCTTTGATGGTCCTTAAAAGTCCTTAATTTTCATGTAAGGAAAGGTGTACGAACCCTGTAACTATTTTTTACATAAAAGCGTCGAAAAGTTGACACCTTATTTTAAAATAATTTTTATTTCTTGATAACAGTTTTTTTTAACGTATGCTGTCTGGTGTCCTTTAGTTTATTCTTTATAGAGTGTAAAACAAATGAATATGAGTTAAAGGAAGGAGAGGAGATGAATATGAGGGTTTTTTTTTTTTTTTTTTTTTTTTTTTTTTTCCGTCTGAAAAAATGAGTATCGCATAGTATTTTTAAATTCACATATTCGATGTCAGTTCAGATATTCTACACATATAGTATAAATAGAGAGAATAGGTGCATTTTTTACACGTTTTGTATTAAAAATCCAGAATTCATAATAAGTATAGTTTTTTTAGTGCACCTCAGTGAATCCAACGGAATGAAATTTAATCATATGCTTTAAAAATGTTTGATGGAAAATCTCTTTAGTAACATGTATTGAACATTAAAGACGCATCTTGTATATACAGTCAAAAGTCGTTAATCCGGACTTCAGCGATTCCGGATTATCGATTTTTCCAGATTACAGATCATCAGTTTAAATCTGGTAAGATGGCATGCAGAAATTATAAAATTAAAAATATGAAACCGTAATTTATGAAATAAAGAACAATTATGATCTAAAGGGTATCAAAATTTACCAAAAAAAAAAAAAAAAAAGCTTAATATTTATTTATTTACTTTATTAAACATTTCTTTCAATGTAATAAGTTGCTTTGTTTTTTATGTGATAATACATTCTCTTTAATTCTATAAACAGACATAATTTCTTGTTCAGTTACAAAGTTCCGCTGTTCAAGTCCTATAATTGCTGTGTCGAGAATACCGACTAATTTGTCAATGGAAATTATTTCGTCTTCAATAGCCTCTGTCACTTTCTTCGCTATCGGAAGCGAATTATAATGACGAGGAATTTGGTTTAAATCATATCAAAGACGGAGTACATCGACATGAAATACTACATTGAGTAAGCAATTATAAGCCAAATAAAATAAAAACATCTGCCCTTAAGATAAGGATAGTGAATTCATTGCACGCCGCCGCCGCGTTAAAGATAAACAAAGTTTAGATAAACAAACGTTAAAGTTTAGATAAACAAAATATATGCCTTTATCCATTTTTTGCAGCAATTCCACTTTTTGTTTAATGGACATCGAAACATACTTTCGCTTTGTAGATCCTTTACATATTAGTAAATATATATCAGAAATTCTATTTGACATAATCGAAAGTTCAAGCTTACTTTTATAAAATTGCTCTAACAGTCTGCAAAAAATAATAAGCCGAATCCAATTCGAAGATTAAGGAACAACGCAATCTGCAACATTAACTGAATTAGATAATTTTAGCTTAGCTTATACCGTCCGTTATACATTAAACGCGCATTCCTAAACGTATTTTGCGCACACGCATATTCGCAGACATAAAGGTCTTACGCGAATGCGTCAACGCGACGCATGCGCAGAAAGTTTGTAGCTTTGAGGTCCGGATTATAGATCATTCCGGATTATGGGTGTCCGAATTAACGACTTTTGACTATTTCCTCGAAGTCGCATTCAGTAATGCTTGGTAGAAAATGTAAAACTAGATTTAAGAAAAAAAGCAGTTCTGAATTAGGACAACTTTTATTATAAAATTATGCCAATATGCAGTTTTTTTTTTTTTCTCTTTGTTTTGTTGTTGGTGGTTGCTGTTGTTGTGGTGCTTAATTTTACATTGGCTTGCTTGTCTTGTACATAAGGAGATTGGACTGGATTGGATTTGTCAAATATAGCAGAATTAAGGACAGACTTCCTGAGGAAAATTTGTCTGTACGTATGGTACACAAAATGCCAATCCATCCAACTGCCTATATTATTAATATATATAGGCACTTAAGGCTGTTGCTAGACCTTCCCATTTGTGATAGTAACATGTATCATCATCACTGCATAGCACTTATTTTCTTCAACCATTTGAGACAGTAGTTCAAGTCAGCCTTTATTTACACACTTTTCATGAAGGAAAACAAGCTATATGGAAATTGAGGGAACAAAATTTGGCAATATGAATTGTCTGCTGCAACTGTCATTCCCATGGTTTATGAAGCAAGCCAAGTGACAAAAAATGCTCCTGAAATTCCTATTTTAAGGTAACAGATTATTGACCTAATATTATGATAAGAAATTTCAAACAGATTAGTTTTAAGAATAATTTAATGATGTCAATTAAGCATGCATTGTATGGCAGTGCATAATGGAAAAATATCAATATTAAAATATAAAACTTAATTATTTTCCCCATTAAGCTATAGGACTATTAAAAAGGTTAATTATTCTCTATGTAATCAATGAAAATATTTTTTAAAAAATATGAAAGGTTTCTGATTTTAAATTACGTCCAAAGAGGGTTTTTTTTTTTTTTTTTTTTTTGTTTTTTTGTTTTGTTTGTTTTGTTGTTGGTGGTTGCTGTTGTTGTGGTGCTTAATTTTACATTGGCTTGCTTGTCTTGTACATAAGGAGATTGGACTGGATTGGATTTGTCAAATATAGCAGAATTAAGGACAGACTTCCTGAGGAAAATTTGTCTGTACGTATGGTACACAAAATGCCAATCCATCCAACTGCCTATATTATTAATATATATAGGCACTTAAGGCTGTTGCTAGACCTTCCCATTTGTGATAGTAACATGTATCATCATCACTGCATAACACTTATTTTCTTCAACCATTTGAGACAGTAGTTCAAGTCAGCCTTTATTTACACACTTTTCATGAAGGAAAACAAGCTATATGGAAATTGAGGGAACAAAATTTGGCAATATGAATTGTCTGCTGCAACTGTCATTCCCATGGTTTATGAAGCAAGCCAAGTGACAAAAAATGCTCCTGAAATTCCTATTTTAAGGTAACAGATTATTGACCTAATATTATGATAAGAAATTTCAAACAGATTAGTTTTAAGAATAATTTAATGATGTCAATTAAGCATGCATTGTATGGCAGGTGCATAATGGAAAAATATCAATATTAAAATATAAAACTTAATTATTTTCCCCATTAAGCTATAGGACTATTAAAAAGGTTAATTATTCTCTATGTATGGTACACAAAATGCCAATCCATCCAACTGCCTATATTATTAATATATATAGGCACTTAAGGCTGTTGCTAGACCTTCCCATTTGTGATAGTAACATGTATCATCATCACTGCATAGCACTTATTTTCTTCAACCATTTGAGACAGTAGTTCAAGTCAGCCTTTATTTACACACTTTTCATGAAGGAAAACAAGCTATATGGAAATTGAGGGAACAAAATTTGGCAATATGAATTGTCTGCTGCAACTGTCATTCCCATGGTTTATGAAGCAAGCCAAGTGACAAAAAATGCTCCTGAAATTCCTATTTTAAGGTAACAGATTATTGACCTAATATTATGATAAGAAATTTCAAACAGATTAGTTTTAAGAATAATTTAATGATGTCAATTAAGCATGCAATGTATGGCAGGTGCATAATGGAAAAATATCAATATTAAAATATAAAACTTAATTATTTTCCCCATTAAGCTATAGGACTATTAAAAAGGTTAATTATTCTCTATGTAATCAATGAAAATATTTTTTAAAAAATATGAAAGTTTTCTGATTTTAAATTACGTCCAAAGAGGTTTTTTTTTTTTTTTTTTTTTTTTTTTTTTTTTTTTTGTGTGTGTGTGTGTGTGTGTGTGTGTGTTGCCTTATTTATTAAATATCATGTTTGCACTTAAACCATAAAAATTCAGTTTAATAGCAATGTCGCAAAATAATTTTAAAATGAGCATATCTTTAGAATTTCCGATACGCAGTTCCGGGTGCTGGAAATAAAAAGTTTTTCCCCGTGTAGAGTGTTGCCATAGCTCGCTTTTAAATCGTTGAGTTTGTTATTCAAAAATTCGTTTTACAAAATATGAAATCGATAATAAAATAAATGTCAAATTTGGTCTTCCACATGCCCATATTCGTAGGAGGATTATGTCATTCAAAATTCGATGGCTCTATGTACCATTATCTTATCACAATGCAAGAAATATACATACATTTATGCAAATTTTTCATTATTTAATTTCTTCAAATATAATGCAGGACTCGAACATTTCGTGGCAACAGTTTGAAAAGTGAAACGGACACTTATAGTGATTCAACGCAAAATCACAAAACGAAACAATAGTCCTTCAGAGACAAAAAGCCCTTTTGGACTAAAAATTAATAAAATTTTCCTATGAAATTTACAAGCTAAATAGCTCAATTGCAAAAGAATCATAGTTTGGATCCAAAGGTAAAGTCAGTTGGCCTTTGGATATATAGTTGTCAGTTGTCCTTTGGATACCTATAAAGTCAGTTGGCCTTTGGATACCTTTTTCAATATCTAACTTAAGATTCAGCCCGAACGGGCTGGCTGCATGGGTGTTTTCGTGGTTTTCCCCATGTGTAACGTGTTTACGAGCCAGTTTCCCTTAGAAAATCCTCCAAGAAGGCATCCCTTCCCTTAGGCAAATAGCCCTCGAGGCTTTGCCGTAATTAAATAACCTTACCTAACCTTAGAAACCTTAACTTTCCTTATCTTTTCTAATTAAATAGCTTTTGAATGCTTGCATATAATTAATAAATATGCATATATAAAGTGAGTTAAGAATTTTGCACCACAGGGATTTAAGGTGATTTGTTAGCATACTGTACATTATAGTTTGTTTCTTTAAGACAGGCATTTCAAGATCGTAATGATCCCCTCATTTATGATCGTAATGTCACTGGATGTAGAAGATTATAGCAAATTAGAGAACTTGACCAATTCCTGTAGTAGTCATTAGCATAGTTATAAAGTAAGCCGAAAGAGGAATGACTTTGAAGTCCCTACCATAATTGATTGTAATCATTTGAACCAGTACTATTAAATGCTGCCCCTTCTCATGTTGGTGGATCTTATACCTTTAGATATCTGTCACTAAGGTTATTTAAGGTGTGTTATGTATCATATATATCTTATAAATATTGGTAAATATAAACAATTTTTAATGCTATACATTTGCAAGAAACATTCCAATAGTTTCGAAATTATATGACAATAACAAAAGTATTTACAGGTTCAAGATGAAAATTTTGAGCTCACCAATTAAGATACAGATAATGGACACCAGAAAGAGTAATATATATACTATATATATAACCGTAATATAATGCCTCCAGTTTATGTACAATTAAGGTGTAAAACTTGTCAAGATAATGGGAAATATGGCATCAATATACGAGAAGAAACGTGGCTGCTGACTTATTAAGATGTACTAAAAGCAGATTAGAATATCTTTTGGACACTGAATATTAGAATTTTGCAGATATTCACTACAGAAAGAAAAGGCAGTGCTAAGGAGTTGTGTGTATCATTTCAGCATGTAATTAGATTCTTCAAAAAAGCTTTCATTGGCGAGTAGTTCAGCACAGGCAGTGCATCAGCAGTTAGAAAAGTTATTTTCTTCTTCTTTTGAAATCCAGCAGCTATTGGAGCTCTGACATGCATGTATTGAATATGGTGGGGGATTATTGTACTTCTTTTTGATTACATGCATCTTGACCAACAAGGTCATAAACTGTTGCCAACTTTGAAGAAAAGCATCTGTTTGGGTCTTTATTTCAGTTATATATCAGTTCACAGATTCAGTTCAGTATATATCCACTGAAACAGACAAAGATACCCCCCAAAATTTATTATTTTTACAATTTCTTTCCTTTTTTCATACAACACGCATCTCTCTCGGTTTTTTTTGCTATTGTTCTTCCGTCAGTATAAGTGATCTCTTTTCGCTAAAGAAAACATCAGAGAATTCTATAAACTCAGCTCTAAAATCCTAAAATGGAAAAGTAAAAAGAGGTGATGATGCCTTTAAGTTAATCACATTAAGCCCTATGCACGCTGAAAACTAAGTCTGAGATTTTGTCAAAGATAATGAAAATCTCAGCATGTGGTCCATGACTATGTTAAAACAGTGAAATTTCAGTAGGAGGAATCAATTTACAGTCACACTGGCAAAAGTGCCCAGAGAATTGGAAAGCCATCTTGGGAATGCTATATGCATACCTGGCTTACCACAAAAATCATTTTCAGCAACATCATGGGTTTGCCACATAAATACTTTCCGCAGCATGCCTTATCAATATTTTTTTGCAACTTTTTATAGGGGGCAGATAATCAGAAAGTACTTTTTTTTTTAAATTTTTATTTATACATATTCTATTATTAAAAGAAATAAGTTTACTTTTTTCGTAGCATTTTGTATTTAGATAAAATAACTAAATACATAAAAATATAAATAAAATATTTGTTTTGAAAAATAAAACGTTCTTTATGCGTTACATACTCTCTGGACTACTGATTTCACATATCCATATAAATCGCTATATCCTTCTTACTGCTGGATCTGACAAACTTCTGATTTAATGGTGGTACACAATGTTGCAGCTTTTTCAACTGACAATTTCAGTTTATGCGATCTATGTACTCCAACCTAATAACACTGTTATTCGTAATTCCCTTCAGGGTTTCAGAAGGCTATAGTAAAAATCTGATGTGTACACCACATGACTTCCTTGTACGGAATATTAAATTATACGCATTTTTTCTTGCATTTTATTTAAACTTATTAGATTATTAGATTACTTCGCCGACAGCGCATAAATCACAATAGAATAAATGCATTCTTTAAAATTCACTTTGTTTACCATAGCGACACTCTGGCGCTAGGTTTACTTAACAGTATTATATTTCGTTCATATTATAACTCAGAATGCACAAAATTTATATCATTTAAAGAATTATCTAATCGTTGCCACATGTTCTATTCAAATACTATAATAAAGCTAGAACTATGTATAAAAGAAATTAAGCAAACAAAACAAAAAAGAAACAGTTTTCCACAGACGATTGAGTATTTCTCATTCAATTAATTCAGTTTTCACTTCGCGACAAGGCAAAAATACATAAAAACTCAAAATATCTGTATTAAAAATTACGAAGTAAATCTTAAACGCTTATTTCCTCGAAAAAATTCCAGAAAGGATTAAGCGTGATTTAAATAATAAATCAAGGCGCTATCTTTGTTGTTGCGAAGCTAAGTTTCTCTAGATTGGCAACAAATGCGCTACTCAGCTGTTTCAAATGTAAACAAGAGCAATGGCCACCATCAAATTAGGCTTAGCGGCACTTAAACAATTTTAAAATTGTTGATAATTCTACAAATATTGCATACAGATTTACTAAAGGCATAAAACCCTTAACAGGAAGATGAAAACAACATAATTCAATCATTTTTAAAGCAAAAAAGGCACAAATTACATATAAGAGTAAAGAAACTGAGATCACTGAGCCGGGTAACAGAGTGGATATATTTATATATATATTTATATACGTTTGGTGCGGCCGATTGAAACTAAAATACGAGGTGCACATCTACATGTTATAGTAGCCCAATATACAAAATTTCAACGTTCTGAGGCTATTCGTTTTTGAGTTATGCGAGATATGTACGTACATACCTTCGTACAGACGCCACGAAAAATTCTCTTCAGAATTCATTTTAAAGCAGTTTTTAGGAGGAAAAGAGTCTTTTATTCTGTCCTTACTTACAGATATCACGCAAAAGCATCGTTAAATTGCTTTCGAAAGCGGTCAAAGTGGATATTTTCGTTGAAATATGCTGCCTGAAGCTTTTCGCGTTTACAATACTTCCTTTTTACTTCGTACAAGGAAGTAAAAATCTAATACGAATATAGCAAAAAATAACATTGCACTAAATACAGAAGCAATTCAAGTTTTATTTACAGCTCTGAAGGTGTTTTATGCATGAACCCTTGGTCACACGGCAAACATATAGATGTGATAGTCTAATTCTTGCCAGACTATTCAGTATGGTACTATCAATGGTATTGACAGCACATATGATTCTTTCATGCAGATCTACTAAATCACACAGCCAAGCTATAATATGTGTTTTGCTGTAATATGTGTTAAATATATTTTGCTCTATTATGTGTGACTGTTTAGAAATTTTTTATTTTTAAACATTCATCTCAGGATATTTGTATATATATGCCTTTTATGTAATGCCTCATGTAGCGATACCTAAACCTTTTTTTTTTTTTTTTTTTTTTTTTTTTTAAACGTTAGTATTTGAATAATAGAGGAGTATGGTAACCTTTTATGTTGACATTACGCTTGGCCATGATTACAGATTTAAGTTAAATGCGCTAAAAATGTTGAGGAAGAACGTACAAAAAATTTCTTTCCATATGCTAAAAATAGATTTTGTTGATGATACTCATAGACCCAAAGATTACGTTTAGGGCTATTTAAATTAAGAATAACCGATTTGTTATTCACATAAACCCAAAACCAGCGCCAGGGCTCGTATGGCTGCACCGAGTCGCAGAATTTAGGACCCACAAAAACTGCATCAGGCAGTAGAATATCAGCCCTCAATAAGGCTAAAGTATATGTGGGAATTTATTTATTTAGGACTCTGATAAGCCTTAAGCATGTGCAAGAAATAGACATAAGTATAATAAATAACTAAAGTAATACAATTCAGGCTTAACTCAGTGCACGATAGAAGCAACATACAATTTAATGAAACAACTTGTCGTTAGTCGCCAAACTCATGATTGCATAGCTAAATAGTATAGTGAACGATAGTTAAATTTGATGATGATAGCTGTTTTGCACAGGCACTACACTATAATTCAATAAACTCAGGAACAATGGACTGTATTATATTTCACTTTAATTCTCATTAATTTACATAGTTCATGGCCACTCGAAGCCACGAATTCTCTCACACGCTCTTAGCTCACAATCTCATGTCACAAACTCCAAGAGCTCAAGACGCATGCGCCGACGCTAGTAATGAAATGCGCGCGCAGGCGCAACATACCGCCCGCCTTGACATGATGTAATCATTCAAAATTAAATCTTACAATAAAAAATTACACAGAGTGACAATACGAAATACAGGTAAATAATTGTAAATATCAAATAATAACATAAAAAAAATCAAACTACTATAATAAGAAAATACAATAATTAATTACAAACATACCTTTTGTTTAATTTGGCATAGGTAAAAGACAAATTTTATTAATTGATCTCTTAAAAATACCTCCTTTCGTTTTCACTGAAACTACTCTAACCTTATTGTCTTTACCTAAGAATATCTGTACGATTCTGCCAAGAGGCCAGTTACATACAGGAACATTATCAGTCTTTAAAATTACCATAGTTCCAACCTTGACATTGTCTTTTTCAAAGAACCATTTAGTTCTTTCTTGCATTGCACTCAAATAGTTATTTCTCCAATACTTCCAAATTGTTTGCACTATTTTAGTCAATTTTTGCCAGCTCTTTAATCTATTATCGTTAACGTTTAAAATATTAGGTTCTGCAATAGCCGTGATAGGTCTGCCTATCAGGAAGTGGCCTGGTGTCAAGATATCAAAATCCTCTGGTTCGGATGATAAAGGTTGCAAGGGCCTAGAATTCAAAATGCCTTCAATTTGAGTAATTACTGTAAGAAACTCCTCATAGGTTAGTTTCGAATTGCCTACTACGCGTTTCAAATGAAACTTAACAGATTTGACACCTGCCTCCCAAAGACCTCCATGATTGGGAGCTCTAGGGGGAATGAACGACCAATCAATACTCTCACTCGATAAATAATTACCTAATTCATCATCTGGTTTGCTGACTAGCCTATTCAATTTCTTTAATTCTGCATTACTACCAACAAAATTGGTTGCGTTATCTGAAAATATGCGTGCACACTTGCCTCTCCTGCTGAAAAAACGCTTTAAGGTTGCAATAAATGCTTGACTAGACAGGTCTGTTACCAACTCAAGATGACAAGCTTTGGTAACAAAACAAACGAAAATGCACACATACACCTTGTTAAGGCGACCTTTTCTCTGATGTGGGTATTTTATAAAATAAGGACCAAAAATATCAACTCCAACACAATTGAATGGAAAATTCGGGCTGACTCTTTCTTGAGGGAGTTGACCCATAAGTTGTTGACAGGGCACTGGTTTTGCTTTGAAACATACGACACACTCATGTACTATTTTTCTACAAGTGTTGCGCCCGTTTAAGGGCCAAAACCCTTGTCTAACAATAAACAGTAAGCCTTGTGGACCAATATGCATGTATTTCTTATGAAACATCACAATAATTAGATTAGTCAACTTATGATTCTTTGGTAAGATTATAGGAAATTTTCTATCAAAATTCAACTTACAATTAGCTAATCTGCCTCAAACTCTTAAAATTCCATATTGATCTAAAAATGGAAAAACACTTCTTACCTTGCTATCTGGAGGTACCTTACCCTCCTTTTCAAGGCTTGAAATTTCTTTTTTAAATTCACTATCTTGAATTAGCTTAATCAGTTTAAGTTCAGCTAATTTTAATTTTGAGCTCTGAAGAGGACCTGAAACCTTGTCCTTCTCCTTGCAGTTATTTACAAACCTAAAAATAAAACTTAAAACACGAATAATTTTAGTGTAATTGTTACTTAAATTTAAGAAATCCTCAATGAAAGGGTTAGCTTTCACATTAAGAAAAATATTAGAGTCACTAAGGATTTTAAGTTCGTCTGGAAAGCCCTTCACAATGACTTCCACCGGAATCTCTCTATTTGGGTAGTCGTCGTATCTCAGGAACAGAGGGCCTTTCCACCACATATCATTTTGTAGAAGTTTACTGGGATCCAAACCTCGGGATATAAGGTCACTCGGATTCTCCTTTGATGACACATGACGCCATTGATGACCATTAGTCAACTCTTGAATTGTTGCCACTCGATTTGCAACAAATGTCTTCAACTGGTAAGGCTCCTTTTGTATCCATGAAAGCACGATCATGGAGTCACTCCACAGATAAACGTTGTTCACAGGAATCTCTAATGCAGATATTACTCTAACCATCAACCTTGCAAGTAGGACTGCCGCACAAAGCTCCAGTCTCGGAATAGTAACTCGTTTAATAGGCGAGACTCTGGATTTACTCGTCACTAGCCTTGTCTTCACTTCTCCATCTCTCGAACGGCACTTGCAATATATGGTTGTTCCGTATGCTACCTCAGAGACATCTGCAAATCCATGAAGTTCCACATAGTCTACTTCTGCAATAAGAATAAACCTTTCAATTTCTATTTTACTTAAAACTTCCAGTTCAGTAGAGAACTTCTTCCACTCATCAGCTTCCCTTTTTGGTAGTGGTTCATCCCAATTCAGCTTTAACAACCACAACCGTTGGAGGAATATTTTGGCTTTACTTATGATTGGCCCTAGTAAACCAATCGGGTCAAACAATCTTGCAATTGTGGACAATATTTGTCGTTTGGTAACAACTATGTCATTATCGAGTTTCACTCTAAAACAGAAACAGTCTCTTCTAGACCTCCAAGACACTCCAAGTGTTGTAGATTCTGCTTCATTAGGAAAGGAATAGGAGTGATCTTCTTCCGCAAGTTCAGCATGATTACTGCACCACTTGTGCAGTGTCATTCCTGCACTCTTCAGTATTGCAGTTAACTGAGATTTAACTTCCTTAGCTGTACTCAAAGATTCCGCTCCACTAAGCACATCATCCATATAAAAATTTTTAAGTAAGACTGGCGCAGCTAATGGAAATTTTGGACCTTCATCAATCGACAATTGTTTAAGAGTTCTCATAGCTAAGTATGGCGCACTAACTGTACCGTAAGTCACAGTATTAAGCTCGTAGATTTTCACAGGTGCATCATTTTCTTTTTTCCACAGGATTCGCTGCAAGCATCTCTGTTCAGGGTTAATTTTAATCATTCTATACATTCTTCTAATATCCGCCGTAAATGCGAATGGGTACTTTCTAAATCTAAGCATGATTGAAAAGAGATCATCTTGAATAACCCCTCCATTACGTTGTAAAGAATTTAGCGAAATTCCATTTGATGTTAAACACGATGCATTAAACACTGTTCTCAATTTAGTTGTTGTTTTTTGAGGTCGGTATATCCCATGATGTGGCATATAGTACACTACCCTAGGCTCATTTTTCTCTTCAACCTCAGTCATATGCCCTAGCTCTTCATATTCCTTTAAAAAATCCTGATACAGACTCAAATATTCAGGGTCTTTAACTAATCTTTTCCATAGGGAATTTAATCTCTCAAGGGCAACATCCTTTGAATTTCCTAAGCAAATAGGATCTTCCTTTAATGGCATTGTTACAATGTATCTCCCTTTTTCATCCCGCTTATGAGTTTGCACATAATGTTCTTCACATATTGCTGTTTCTTTATTTTTTGGAATGGCTATTTCAACATTCTCTATTTCCCAAAATTTTCTCATTGTTTGTTCTAAGTCATTAGACGTTTTCATTAACCCACAATGTATGCGGCTCTGTTCTTCTGATGTAACGCTTCCCGACACTATAAACCCGAACACGCTGTTTTGTAAAATAAGACCCGTGTTTTCATAGCGAATTTGTTCAGATTTTAATATCTCAAAGAAAACCTCAGCTCCTAAAAGCATCTCTATACATTCTGGAACATTAAAATTCTCATCAGCTAATTTTATGTTACAAAAATCCTGCATTTTAATATCAATTTTCCTCGAAGGAATCAAATCTTGCGTGATTTTTGGTACTACTAATAAGTCTAAATGTCTCATGTAACTTTTATCTTTATTGCTAATGCATGCCGAAACTCTTTTTCGAATTGTAAACAAGGAATCATTTAATCCGGAAATCGCAATGTTTACCTTCTCATAATCAAAGTTGAATTTATTCGCGCAGTCTCTGCTTATAAACGATTAAGTACTGCCGCCATCAAGTAATGTTTTGACTGGATGTAGCTTATCCATACCATCACTAATAAAGCAAATAGCCGTGCTCAGAAGAACACTTTTTTTGGATCTGTTTACACTAGTCGCTGTAAGTAGAGTATTACCGCTGTTAGGCAGAAAGTCTGGCGCTAGGGGGGGGAAAGCACACTGGAACTACTCGCTGTTTCGTTTTTATTTTTTTCCTTCTCTTTCGATGATTTATTTTCTACTGGAAAATGCAATGTCATGTGGTGTCTT
Source organism: Stegodyphus dumicola (assembly GCF_044657685.1). Classification (NCBI taxonomy): domain Eukaryota; kingdom Metazoa; phylum Arthropoda; class Arachnida; order Araneae; family Eresidae; genus Stegodyphus; species Stegodyphus dumicola. The sequence goes on from NC_140768.1 coordinate 151,399,709, forward strand.
TTCCCACAAACGGAACACGAAAACTTTGATTTGCAGTTTTTGACGGAATGGTTTAATGCTAGGCAATTAAAGCATAATTTATGACTTTTGATGATTTCAACCCGATCATTCACCGGTTGTCTCAAGAAATTTGGGCATTTTGCCAAAAAATGATTTTTCTCACAAAGAACACACTTTAAACCTTTTGCATTGGCAAGGAATACCTTTGAAACATTTTTCGACGTTTTGTAATTGTTGCGAGATTTTTGAAAACTGTCCACACTTGCGGCAAGGGACCTTCCGCGAGATGTGAAAAATAAATCTGCTTCCTTAGCCATTTGCTGAGGCGGAAACCAACTTTCAGCTTGCCTTATAGAAATATGGGCTGACGTTTCTAGATCTAATGTTTCAAACAATTTGTCTGATATTATTAACTGCTTCAGAGTTTCAAAATCAGACACTTTCCTCAATTTTAAGTAATATTCGAAATTTGTGGTTAATCGCGACACGAACTGCACATGGGACTCATTTAGGCGTTGAGCCTTTTTAAAATTTTCTAAAACAATTTGTGGTGTAGGTTCGAATTCTTTTAAAATAATAGCTTTTACTTTTTCATAGTCACTTAGCTCCTCATCTCTAATATACACGATAATGTTCGAAGCCCGTTCCCCTAACAAGTTTAACAATATTTCCGCTTTAGATTTCTCAGACACATTTTTTGTCGCGAAAGCTCTTTCTAAAGACGAGAAAAAATAACTCCAGTTTTCAGGTTTACTCGGAACTTTCAATGTTAGTGTTCTTATACTTTTAATAAGAGAATCTAAGGAATCGGAACTTTCTCCTTTATTTTCGTTTTGATCGTTATTAACACTTTTGGTTTCAGCTCGCAATCGAGCAATTTCCAGTTCTGTTTTAGATCTCTCTAATTTAATTTGTTCTAACTGTAATACTTTAGCTTCTTCAGATTTACGATGCTCTACTATGGAATTACCCAACTCTATTACCGAATTTGGATCGGATTTAAAAGCTTCACTACTTTTAATCGCTAAATTTAAATCTGTAACAGTTATCTTTTCACTTAACTCTATATTCAGTTCTAAAGCCAATAGCTTTAAATCCTCTTTAAGTGCACCTATTATCAACATTATACTCTTAATGAAATAACACAAGATAATAAGTAATTCTTCTCAATTACTTAAACACAGTAACACAGTATATAAATACTATAAATTTTCTCAAAACTCTTACACAGTATCTCAAAATAACAAAATGGCACTTTATTCTTAAATCGAAACTGCTGACTTACTTGTTACTTGTATATAACTCATAATCCATAGATCTCTGGCCCATGACGGACCACGTTGTTTTGCACAGGCACTACACTATAATTCAATAAACTCAGGAACAATGGACTGTATTATATTTCACTTTAATTCTCATTAATTTACATAGTTCATGGCCACTCGAAGCCACGAATTCTCTCACACGCTCTTAGCTCACAATCTCATGTGACAAACTCCAAGAGCTCAAGACGCATGCGCCGACGCTAGTAATGAAATGCGCGCGCAGGCGCAACAATAGCCGCTAATTTTAAAGGTTTTCGGATATTGCAAAACAAATGAATTTTGATTCGGATATTGCAAAACAAATGAAAGGTGAAATTTTCCAATTAACGAATTTTGTAAAGACATGTGGGAGAAGTGGTAATAAATGAAGATGATGTAAAAGAAGTTTTTCATTGTGATGACAATGCTTCTCCATCGTCAATCAATTAATGAATGCCGAAATCTGAAGTATGGTTCTAGATCCAGAAAATACCACTACCGATAGTGCAGAAAGTGACAGAGAAGTTATTGAAAACGAGAAAATTTCGATTGCCAAGTTAGTCGGAATTCTCGAAACAGCAGTTATAGGTTTTCAACAATGTAACTCAACAAGAGATTATGTCTGTCTCCAGAATTAAAGAGAAAGTATTAGCACAAAAAACGAAGCAATTTAAACAACTCACGTTGAAAGAAATGTTAATAAAGTAAACAAATAAACATTAAGCTTTTTTTTTTTTTTTTTTTTTTTTTTTTTTTTTGTAAATTTTGATACCCTTTAGATCATCACGATTTCATAATTTTAATTTTATAATCTCTACATGTCATCTTACTAGATTTAAACTGATGATTTAATATCCGGAATCATCGAAGTCCTGATGAATCCGGATTTCGGACTTTGTACTGTATACATACTAAGACACGCTTTCGAGACATGGAGAACATAAGTTGAATTTCGTCAATTGACCCAGTAGAACCGGAAATATAGAACTGTCCCATTTTTTTTCGCAGTATACATACACATATACAGGGTGAACCGTAAATGTTGCGAAAAACTTCAAGGGGAGGTAGGGCACATTTTAAGGATTAAGAATTTCATAGGAACCCATGCCCAGAAATGTCAAGGGTAAGTGATGACAAAGGTAGAAGATGGGGAAAGAAACAAGATTGATTAATTTGAAACATTTATTGGACATGAATACAAATGGTGTACAACAGCTTGAATGCTACAACAGATGCTCGAAGTTTACACCATCAGACGCCAAACATGGCTAACACCGACGGACCATTTATTGCCTCACATGTTCAAACATACCGGGAGTTTCTTTGATTGTAGCAGCGGTGCAGGCGAGTCTTGCCATGAGATTCATTTTACACACAATAGGATCGTGATACACGACACTTTTGATGGCTTCCCACAAAAAAAAAAATCAAGGCTCGATAAATCCAATGAGCATGGGGGCCAGGGAACTAGTCCACCACGCCCAATCCATCGATGTGGAAATTATCTGTTGAAATGGCTATGAACATCCAGTCCAAAAAGAGCAGGAGCGTAACATTTGGTGGAACATCGTTAAGCAAATAGGGAGGAACCTGTTCCAGAAAGATAAAATAATTCACAGCATTTAAATGGTGCATCGTGTCAGGCATGTTTGGGGTCTGATAGTGCAAACTTTGAGCATCTGTTTTTGTACACCTTCAAGCTGTTGTACACCATTTGTATTCATGTCCAATAAATGTTTCAAATTAATCACTCTTGCTTCTTTTCCCATCTTCTACCTCTGCTACCACTTACCCCTGACATTTCTGGGTTACAATGTTCCTTATACATGCATATGTACATGCATTTCTGAATCTGGTCCCAATAACAGAAGAGTACTGTTTGTTGTTACGGAAAATCCCGTCAACCACAAGAGACGGTGCCAGTCGCACCAAACAAACAAACAAACAACAAAAAAAAAAAAAAAAAAACATTTACTAAATACAAGAAAAAATTTTCTATTCTTATTTTTCTTCCAAATTTATTATATTATCATTTATTTATACGAAGGTTGAAACTTTAATAGTGGCAACACAGCTGAAAAAACGCTACGCAACAAAACCAAAGAATATCGTGTATACCAGGGGGGGGGCAAGAGCGATGCGCAGTGCAGGGAGAAAGTTATGCCACATACGCATGACGTCATGTGGGTGACAGCGTTAGTTCTTGGCGTTTGTTTACTTTCGTTGCATCAACAGTTTGATTTGATTTGTGTTGTTAATTTGCTATTATACCTAGGCGGAAGTGTCAAATTGTGCTATAGCGTTGTGTCAGAATTATACACGTTAATACGTTTCTTGGCGGAAAACACTCTTTACAACCAGATAAAATAACTATTTTTTTAATGAATTTATGTAGTTTTCATGCATAACTGTGATGTAATTTTACATTTATTTTTCATTTTACTGCTATTTTACCTTTAAATTGAAAAATTTCTCATTTTAAATAATTTTTTATCATAATCTTCATTTTGTGTATGAGACATCGTAGTGAGATATTTAAACTCAGTGTCATGTTTACCAATACTGAGTACCTGAATGATTAGTTAATAAATTCGAGTATCCAACTTCATTCACATGTTTTGGTTACTTTCTTTACATCCCAAACGTAATTCTATGTATTGAAGCAGCGTCTGGGTTAAGCTTTGCGAACTAAGTAAACTGATACATGCCTCACCGTGAGGAAAGAACAATTTCTCGACCACACTATGATGCAAACATCGAATGAGTGAGTGACATATTTCCTTCAGTGTTATTTAACTGATGCATACAGGTATGTGTGATGTAATTTAATTGATATAACTTACACATGCTTGAATCTGAAGGAAAACAAATCTGTGTATAATGCTAGCGAAAAAATAGCGAAAGTGTAAGTAAGATATTCTGTTCAGTGTTATTTAACTGCTGCATATGTTTTAATTTTGATTTCATATAACTTGTTTTTAATTATAAGAGAAAGAAAAATAATTCAATATTGAACACATACTTCGAGTATAACAAAAGTATTTTAAGAAACAACCTGATAAAAATACATTAGTAATTAAAAATATTTAATTTGTGTACAGGCTGAATTGAAATTAAGATGTGGTGGTGTATTTAATTATGGCAAAGCACACTAGGGCTATCTGCGCAATAGGTGTGATGCCTTCGTGGAGGACTTTCTCAGGGAAACTGGCTCGTATACACGTTACACATGAGGAAAACCACGAAAACGCCCATGCAGCCAGTCCGTTCGCGGGATTCGAACCGAACTACCAGTGTTCAGCGACTTTACCGCTCAGCCGCTGGTGGGCCGAAACTAAGATGTAGGGCAAATTTATTATTATTATTATTGTGCGTATATGTGTAAGAAAATGTATTTTAATTGTTCCATTTTTAATGTATGGAAGGAAGAATAGGATGCCAATATCGAAGATTATTTACTATAGCAAATAATCACGTCAGGATAAATGTTATATAGAAATCTTGGGAGTGTAAGGGATTATAAGAGTACTTTGAGATTATACTGAAAATATATGCACTTCTGCTAAAATCTGAAGTGAATCAGTATGAAGTGACTTTTCGCTTTAAAAAGAATGTGATAAGTATACTATTTAAAAGTATAATGACGGATATTAAGAAATTTGTAGAATTTTATGGTATTTAAATATGAATTTGTTAAGTCAAATCTTTTTATATATATTTTTGCTTTAGATATGTAAACTTAAAATCACGATCATATATTTCTCATGGAATGTCAAAGTTCATTTGTGTTAAAAAAAGTGCATGAGCAATGAAAATAAATAGAATAATACTTTTTGATTATGTTTTTACCATGGTCTTAGCAGTTATGCCATCATGTGTTCTGTTTTCAACAAGATTTATTTAGTGCAAACAATACTACGAAAAAATATTGAAAAATACCTTGTTTTACAATATTTATTTCCCTTAATTAACTTAAATATCGTTTTTCATTTTCTAATGCTTTCCTTTACGAAAAGAATTTAATGTTTACAATTATTTTCAGCATTCGTACGAATTCTGTGCATAAAATAAACATTTTCTTTAACAAAATACTTAATCGGAAAGTATATACCCGGTATTTCTGGTGTATCTATCACATATAAAATGATCATTTTGCTTTAGTTTACATTTTTTCCATTACCAAAATCATGTAGCAGACGCGTCGGCCGATGCGTCTTGTCTCCCGGGTGACGTCACTACCAGCAACCAATGGCACGCTTTTTCCGTTCCTGTCCTAACCTTAGTATATTAAAGAACCTTGCGTGTATACCACACGTAAACTACATACCTATCTTACCTCTCAGCAAAAAGACTCGTCCTGCCTACGTCACGCGCATGCGGAATCAAAGAATCTCTAAGGATCCTTAGAGATTCTTTGGCGGAATGACGCGAAGAACGAATCCTTGTATTAGCTCGAGGTCTAAAGTAAGTGTTGTCAGGATGTTTTCAAAACAAGAACAACGATGTTGGATAAAATTTGAATGTGCCAGAGGTCGTGCAGCACGACAGTGTCATCAGGGCTTCAAGAAGCTTGCGGGGAATCTGCATTGCCTTACAGAACCAGCAAGATGGGTGAAAGCATTCAATGAAGGACGCCAAAACGTGGCAGACATGCTGCGGCCAGGTCGTCCGAGTGTCAGCAATGCAGACGTGCAAGCTGTTGCCGCACTAATGGACAGTGATCGCCGCCAAACGATTCGTCAGCTGGCAGGACAAACAGGATTAGCGCATACGACTGTGCTGCACATTCTGGAGGAACGCCTGTCCACGAGAAAAATTGCTTCACGATGGGTTCCACATCAATTGACGGAAATGCAGAAATGGCTACGATACAATGCTGCCCGAACCCACCTGGAGTGCTATGAACGCGAAGGAGATGATTTTTTACGCCGTATCATTACGCTGGATGAGACTTGGGCCCGATCGTACCAACCAGAACTGAAACGCCAATCAAACGAATGGCGTCATCACAGGTCACCACGACGTTCGAAATTTCGTCAGAACCCCAGCAATGTGAAAGTTATGGTGATTCTCGTGTACGACTGTGATGCTGTCATCCTAACGCATACCGCTCCCCCTCCCCACAGCAGACCGTCACTGCGCAGTATTACTGCTCATTTTTGGAGCACAATCTCCGACCAGCTTTGAGAAAAAAACGGCGACCCTTTCTGCAGAATGCTCCTCTTATTTTGCATGACAATGCTCGGCCGCATGCAGCGCAAGTTGTGACTGATTTGTTCAAGCGATGGGGCTGGGAAGTGCTTTACCATCCACCATACTCCCCAGATCTAAGCCCTTGTGACTATGACTTAATTCCTAAGATGAAGGAACCACTTCGTGGCACTCGCTTCCAAACTGTTCCTGAGATTCTTGCGGCAGTAGACCGGTCCATTCAAACTCTCAACAAAACAGGCGCTGCTACAGGTATTCTGCGACTTCCACATCGTTGAAAACGGGTTGTACACAATGCTGGTGACTATATTGAAGGACTGTAAAACATGGTGACATGAATCACTTTCGTATTCCTTGAAAATAAATAGTTGCCACTATTAAAGTTCCAACCCTCGTATTTAATTTTTCATTAAAAATTTTTATTATTATTATTTTTTTATTGCTTCTCAGTTTTTATATAAATTGTCATTTCGTAGCCATTAACACAGTTTTTTGAGGCCGGTAAGATTCCATAACTTTGGAAATATTCGACAACATGTTCTTCTGTAGTAGGTAAGCTGTGGCGGATAGGGCCGGAGCAATTTCGGGCTGATCGAACGATCGAAGCAACACACATGACTCGGCAAGACAGCCCTGCGTGCGCCGCATACTGCACTCAATACGGTAGCTGTAGAGTAGAGCCTATAGTCACTAGCGTCAACAGTCGTAAAGTAGATTTATGAAAATACAGTACAGTCGCATTCTAATTTAATAGTGAAATTGAAAATATTGCATTATAACTATAATTAAAAAAGACTCTAGCGAATTATACTGTGTCACTGAATAATGCAAGTAGATGATAACAAAAAATTGTAGTTGAATTATTTCTCATTATGCTTTACGTAGAGCGAATAAACAAAAACTCAAAGGAGGTGCAAAAAACTTCAAGAAAAGGGACAAACAGTTATGAAGGATTCTACAAAACATTGCTCAGAAATCACGGATCGTTTTCCCTAGATTTTCAAAACCAGCACCTTCTCTCACGACAATTACTGTGCGAGCACAAGAAGAGGTCACCATTTCAAAAACATTTGAAGCTGAAATATTAAACAAATGTGAGGACAATTTGATGCTGCTAACGATGGACACAATAAATTTACAAAATATTACTGTGGCAACAACAGGCACATCTTCATCGTCTTTTAAATATTTTGTTGGCTTCTTATTTTGCATGACCAACAGCAGCTCAAGATCGACAGGATTTTATTAGCAAACATCCCTGGTAACCTTCACCTTCAAAATATTTGCCTTTTCTTCCTCATCTAGTGTTCTATTATCCTAACGGAAGTAATAGAAAATGGTTGAGTTTCTATAAAGAGCCAAACAGATTATTGTGCTGCATTTGTTTACTTTATTTCGACAGCTCTAACGAAACGATTTTTGTTAATGGAAGAATAAGAGATTAGAATTAATACTTGCACTCAAAAGCATTGCTTGCAATAATATACAAAATTCCTGGATATGACAAAAGGCAAAATCTATTCTAGGAAAAATATCAATTTTTAGAATAGTTTTGTCTTCTCGCATATATTTGAAAATATTTCAATATACCGAGCCAGTAACGAAATATCTGCAGATTAAATGATTACATTACATTACCAGGTATTTTCTCCCTCATTTATTCATGCCATCGTGGTGTAACGTTAGTACACTTGGCGCGTATTCAACAGTTCTGGGTCCAGGTCGAATAACGGAAAGGCATTGTTCATTTTTCATGTCTTCTGCTTTAAAAATAACCTAATGCCTCTACAGTGGCGCCCAAACTAAAAGGTGGTGAATGTTGATACTTAACACTAAAACGGCGGGAAAATCTTACCTACTGTAATGGTAGTAAGGGGTCATTTTGACCAAGGCCAACTAGATATCTACAGGCCTGCTCCAATCTGATGATCACATGATCTGACATCATAATCTTAGTCCTTCAATTTTGTAAGTTGACATTGCTTCGCCGTAGGACTAGTGCTAGTGAGATAATTGTTTACATGTGTTTTTTCTTCTGAAAAATTTTGTATTTTACCGGAAAGTAAAATATTATATTGTGAGTTCGAATTTATAAGAAAAAATGTGTTTTAGAATGCCAAGAACGTGTAGTGTACCTAAATGCCGATCAAATTACGATAGCAGTAATGAACATGTGTCGACTTTCAAATTTCCTTCGTATCCTGTACTCTCTCAGAAATGGATAAAAAATATTAATTGCAAAGATTTTGTAGCTGGCAAACACAGTAGTATATGCATTAAGCATTTTGAAGAAAAAATTTGTCGTTCGAGAAGATAAAGCTGTTCGTGATGATGGAACGGCATTAGTAATGGTTTTGCAAGAAAAATGGATCTTCCCTCTTCATGGATATTCATAACCAAAGGTAAGATCTTTTGGCTATCGAAATTAGAATTTTTAAACTGTTCAAAAGTGCTTGTATCTTTAAAAATATTGGACGATTTAAATGTAAGAGTTTTTTTCAATGAAAATGAAATTCCCATTGAAAAGTTCAAATGGATATTTGGAGAAGAAAAACTATGTGATAAATGGTTTAAACTTGAGACAGTGATTAGCCATTTGGATGGTTTTTCTGCTTCTGATATTCATGATGACTGCAATTTAAATTTAGATAAAATATCAGAACTACTGTTGAAATGTGCAGAAACAGAAAATAATCCACATTCTGAGAAATTTAAGTTTTTGTATGAACAGATTCAATTAATGCAAATGAAACAGCATTCGTATAGTGCAGAATTCTTTGCCTGGTCTTGTTATATATTTTATTGTAATCCAAACAGCTACAATATTATACGTAACAGTAAGTATTTTATATTGCCTCATCCGTCATACTTAAGAAAGTTATCTCTGAAAATTGGCCGAGCAGATTCTGGATTACAAACAAGTCACTGGATGTATTTGAAAAAAAAAAAAAAAAAATGTGAAATTTTAAATGATTTTGAAAAAATTGTCAATTTGTTATTAGATGTGATATATATAAAACCACAAGTTTCGTATAAAAGTGGTCGTGTTTAAGTTTTTCGGATAATTCGCAGATGGAGGCCACAACTCTGCAAACATTTATGATAAGCTATATTAGCAAAAAACAGAAATATTGTAGCAATGTTTCCCGTAAAAAACTTATCATCACATCAATTATTAATATTTACAAAACAAGTAATTGACCATGTACAGTCTTGTGGTTATCGAATCATAACTCTAATATAAGACAACAATAGAATTAACAGAAATATGTTCAAAATGCTTTGTGGTGGTGCATTAAAATCCTCATTTATAAACCTTACCATGCATAATCTTCCTATATTTACATTATTTGATACAGTTCATTGGTAAAAGTTTACAATTGGGTGCCCCTCGTTCATTGGCGATTCTTTCTTGACGCCAAGATCGGCGCCAGGAAGTCACAATTTCAAGATGGCCGCTACACAAAACCAAAATAAGAAGTCGAAGAATTGCATAAGATCTGTGTCCATGTACACATCAATCTGTTTTTACTTAAAAAAACATCCTAGAATTGCACAAACTAGGCATTGCGCCTTAAATATGTCCATGTACACATCAATCTATTTTCATTTAAATAAAATCGGGAAGCTAAAACAAATTTAAAACTATTGTGGTAACCAGAAGTGAGGTTTCATCTCCAAAATTTTTTTTAAAATGTCGCCAATCGAAGGGGCACCCAATTCTACACTAAAGCCAGTTCATTTATCGAAATCTATACGAAACAACTGGTTCAATCAGAACGATTCAAACCAAACATTTTTTATACCGTCATTTGAAAACTCAAATATTGTTTACAATTCCAGTGTTCTACATTTAAAAAAATTATATAAAATAGAAAAAAACGATAATATTAAAATGGCTCCAACTTTATCAAGGAAAGTTTTATTTCCGTCTTCTATAGAGGAACAGAATGTAAGTACTGCTATTAAACTTTTTGATGAAAAGACTTTAGCTGCTCTGCAAATTGAATCGCAGAATAATAGAATTCGGTATGGAAAAGATGTCTTAAGAACTAAACATTTTATTGATGTAATTTTAAAGTGGTGGAAAATTGTGAATGTTAAACACTCTAAAAAGGCCTTACAGTTTCGAGATGTATTTATGCAGCTTATAAGGACAACAGAAGATAAAAGCTTAGAATGTTTATCACAGTTTTGTTCGTGGCTTATATCATGGAACGATTTTTGCCCAACAACAAAAAATTGTAAGTCACAAATTGGGGAAACTATCAAAAGAAGCCCAAGTTGCTCTTCTCCATACAACAGCAACATTGAATGAACTTTCAAAGTATTTGTTAAAAGAATTTAAATTACCTTTTATTCCTTCAGGAAAATTTCAGACAGATAACCTTGAGGTACGTTTTGGTCAATTTCAACAAATGAGTGGCTGTAATTATAATGTATCCTTAAAGCAGATTATAAAGTCGGAAAGAAAACTAAAATTAATTAGTTTGCTTAAAATGCAATTTCTGAGAAAGGTTCATTTATTTTACAACATTTTTCTTGTAATGATATTGAAGATTTTAATGATGATCAACTTATTGATAAGGAATTTGGTGATGTTTTGCATCAATCCAACGATGTTAATGTTACAGAAAAAGATACAATGTGTCTAATTTACATTTCTGGATATGTTTGTAGATCTGTATTGAAGCATATAAATCGTAATCTCTCCAGGAAAAAATTAATTCTTGACGAAGAAATGATAATTGAACATTGGGAAGATTTTGCGTACTTAGCTGCTATTGATCGAGGTGGTTTATTTTGACCAACAGAATTCGTGCTTTTCATTCCTCTGCATTTAAAATATTTTCAATCCTAATATCTGAAATGTATGAGAAATTATATATTTCATCAAAAAATCAACATTCTATATTAATAAGTCTCATCACATTAAAAAAGTTGAAAACAGGATTATTTGGAATGATAGTATTTGTGAATGTGGCAAATCATTGCATGATTTGTTGAAAAGTTGTGTCACACGCATTTCCAATATATTGCAGAATATTTACTGTTAAAAATAACAATTTAAAGGAAACCAATGACCAAAAAAGAAAAATGGGTAAATTAAGTAAATAATTCTGGAATTTAGGTGAATTTTTTATGTAATTTTAAAGTTAAATAATTAGTATTTGCAAACTGTGCATAACTGAGCCATAGAAACTTGCTGCTGCCTATTAGTGGCTGAGTGGTAAAATAGCTGAAAACTGATAGTTTGGTCTGGAGTTCCAATCTCGGCGAACGGGCTGGCTGATAATTACCTTATACGGGCAAATAGAATTGATAATTACCTTATATGATCAAATAGAATCAAAAGTTAATTAAGTTTGAAAATATTGACAAGTGTGATAGAAGCTGATGAACCAACAAAAAGGAAGATGTTAATTTTAAAAGTGAAATAAAAACTTGGGAAATATGGGATGATAATGCGATAGCAAGAAATCTAATGAATTGGACTGTGACAGCTCCATAAGCGTTAAAATATGTGAATGAACAGAATACAAAGAAATGATGGGAGAAAATAAAAAATGAAATGGCGGCAAGAACAGAAGATATTCATATCAAATGTAGAAAGAATTAGGTCAACTGAAAATGAGTCAAAACGAATCTGTAGATGCTTACATGAATACAGCTGTAATTCTGAAAAGTAAAAGCATTCAAGTTGGGATGAAATAAGAGATAAAAAATTAATTTACCTCATACTAGAAGGACGTTAAAGTTGATTGTTGTTAAAATTATCAAAAGTAATAAAGAGAAAGATATAGCTTCAATTATACAAGCTTTAAGATAAACAAATTGTAGATCATGATTTAAAAGCAATTTTTACCAAAACTAAAGCAGAAGAAAAGACGAGCGAGAACAATGAAAAAAGGGTTGATCTTTACATTATGGTAACTTGGTGATTTTTTGGCGAAAATTTGGCAACCAACTCTCCTACAGCAACCCTCTGTTTTTTTTCCCCCGCCGCCATTTTGTCTTCACGAAGTAAAGACATGTTTCTTTTCTTTTTATCTACTGAACACTTCTTCCAACAATCTACTAGCCGAATTACACTTATGCTAGAAATTTTATCAAACAAAACTGCTTAATCATGACAAATATTCACTGCAAAATTGGGAAAAAGTGCACAATACAATACTCCTTACGCGTTTTTCAAAATAACACATACACATAAACCATGTACACGCCGACTTATTTTTACTTAAAAAAACATCCCAGAATTGCACAAAAATGGCATTGCGCACACTCTTCACTATATCCATGTACACTACTTTTTTCTCATAAATTAGAAAAATTTCACGAAAATACATGACAATTTTCTCAATCTTTAAACCCGGTAAAAAGAACATATATGAAATTACCTGATCGCGGAAAAGTATTTACCCTTTCCAAATATGAACATTTCCACATATAAAATAAATAAAATATCCAAAAACTTTTACCTCTAAATCATCTATTATATTATAAACGTCACCAACGAATTCATACCGCAACCGTCCATTAATATCACATGACATATCCCATGATCTCTCATTTCCCTCACGCAAAATAATGCGTAATCGGAACTGAGTACTGCTCACATTATTACCAAAGTCCCAGGTAGTAACCTTTATCGCCTCCAAAATGTCGCCAAACTACCAGTTACCATATTGTAAAGATCAACCGAAAAAAGATTATGTAGTATGATGTATAAAATGATAGAAGAACTAAGTTCAATGGAGGCTCATGAAGTCTGGAAATTAGTTGAAAGATCTATCAATAAGAAAATTACGATGTTTACGAAAACTACAAAATAAGATTTTTGATGTAAAAACTGCATATTTAAATGGATACTTGAATAAACCAATTTATATGAACAACCACCTGGATTTAAATCAGATTCAGACTGTCAAGCATTAATAGATTGGATTAAAAAAACAAAACAAAGTAGTAGTTCAAGGCACATTAATCGAAATCCTTTGAAGTAAGCCAAATCAACTAGCTAAATCATGTTTATTTTTGTAGACCTCAAATCAGGGGCTACAATGATAAGCCTGTTTTGGCATTCATATTTCAAAAATTTGAATGGCAAACTTTTTGTTGATGTGAATTAATGACGTTTAACTTAATAATTAATATCTTATAACATTGTAATGATATGCTGGATTTTTCATTGCTTTCATACTACATGCATTTTTTACTATTTGTCTATTATTAAATAAATTTACAGTGTATATTTAATCAGATGTTCTTTCATAAGAATTTTTTATAGCATGATATGGTGCTCATTGGGGTAGATTGCATAGTTATGATCTCACTTTGTTTTCAGGGAATTTTATAATATATTTTTGGATATGCTACAAGATTTCTCGGATAATGTTCATGCTTTAAAACATCTTTAAAATAAAACTTTTTTTGTCATATATTTCCCAAAATGTTCACTTGTATGTTTATAATTAAAAAGTACTTTAAGATATTGGATTAAATGTTGAAATGTTTTTATGAGAAAAAAAAATGGCTTTTGCTTCAATAGAATTGCATGTAAAATCATAAATGTAAATCAAACTTTTATTTAAATTAATATGTTTATGAATTTTGTTATGAAATATCACATATCTTTTTAATATTTAAGCAGTATAAATCAATCTAATTAATTTAAGCAATACAAATTAATGTAGTAGTATGTGGTGTATAAAGAGTTTAAATATTTTTAAAAGAAAAAAAAAAGAATGTCTAAATTAATTGAATACTAAGCATCTGTAAACTATATCCATTTTGGTATATAGAATGATATAGATGATATATTGTAATATCAGTGAGTCGTAGAAACTTATTCAAGTTTATGAAGTTTATTTTTGTGGACCTCGCATCAGAGTCTGCAATAATAATGTTCCATTATTAATATTTAAAAAATTCAAATGACACCTTATTGCAGATGTGAAATGATAATTTCAACTGGCTAATCAGTATCTTATACTATCGTAATGACTCGCAGGATTTTTCATTGCTTAATATTGTGTATTTTTAATGAGATGTATTAAGAGTGTATTTTTAATAAGATTTTCTTTCATAAGAATTTTTTGGAGCATGATATGATGCTCATTGGGATTGATTGCATAGTTATGATCTTGCTTTTTTTAAGAGAACTTAAAATATATTTTTGAATATTCTGTGTAATGTTTTTGCTATAAAACATCTTTAGAATGAATCTTTTTTCAATATGTAGACTAAACTTCAGATATACTTTTAATATATTAATGTATTAATAAGATTTATGTATTTCACTTAATGTCCACATGTGTATTTATTATTAAAAAGCATCTTAGGATCTCTGATTGAATCTTGAAAAATCTTTATGGGAATAAAGAAAAGAAAGAGTTCATTTTGCTTCAATATCATTGCACCAAAAACAATTATAAAGCAATATTATATTAGAATTAATGAATTGATATTAATTTTATTATGAAATACTATATGTGTTTGTTTAGTATTCAAGCAGTATAAATCAGTCTTCATAATTTAAGCAATATAAAATCATCTGAGAGCTTTAACATATTTTTTCTTTTTATTACAAAATGAAAACATCTCATGTTTAGTTCATTACATATGTTATATTTTCATTGATATTATCATACCGTATAATTTTTATAAATAATTTTTGTGTCCATTTTATTTCCGTATAAAAGTTCAGATATGTTTCAGTTTAATTTAAATCAGCTCTGCTAAATTTACAATATCACTCAAATCTTATTTTTATTTTCTGTTTAATAAATCGGTATTTAGTATTTAAATATCATTACGATATAACATAGTACGTTATTATTCCTAAAATTCGAAATATTAGTTGTAAAAATTAATTTGACTTGACTTTTGTGTTGGAAATAAAACGCTGCGCACTACATAAATGAAACAGTCGGCTGCGTCTACCGTGGGAACGATCGCCTTCGATTGTGACGTCACAAATCGGTGGAGCAGGCCTGTAGATATCTAGTTGGCCTTGTTTTGACCCTTCGATGAAAGTACTGAAATAACAACAGTAAAACAATTTTAAATGCCATTCATTAGCACAAATATGTACTTTATATGTATTTCATAATTTATATTTAATATCACATGAAAATTTATTGACTTTTTAAAATACTGTAAATGTATTGAGTACATGGCTATCAATTGGATCATACTACAATTACTCAAATAACTCATTAATTTGATTTCAAATAAATGTTTTCACAAATTAAAACTAATGTTAACTAAATTAAACTCAATTTATATAATAATATTTTTATGTACTTACTCGGAGGATTATTCACTCTCTAAATCCGGAAATGAGAAATGTTCTCTGACGTTTCAAAATACAAATTAAGTCTTTAATCCGGACGTCAAAGGTACAAACTTTCTGTGCATGCGTAAACGCATAATACGTTTACGCATGTGCATAATACGTTTAGCATGCACGTTTAATGTATAACAAACAGTATAAGCTAGGCGAAAATTATCTAATTATCTATTTCAGTTAATGTTGCAGATTGCATTGTTCCTTAATCTTCTAATTGGATCCGGCTTATTATTATTTGCAGACTCTTAGGGCAATTTTATAAAATGTAAACTTGAACTTTCGATTATGTCAAAAAGAGTTTCCTATTCTGGAGCTGCCAAAGGATCTACAAAGCGAAAACATGTTTCGATGTACCGCTTCCGATACTGAAGAAAGTGAAAGAGAGGTTATTGAAATCGAAAAAATTTTGATTGAGAAGTTAGTCGGTATTCTCGACACAGCAATTACAGGACTTGAACAGTGGAACTGAACAAGAAATTATGTCTGTTTATAGAATTAAAGAGAAAGTATTAGCACAAAAAATGAAGCAAGTTGAACAACTTGAGTTGAAAGAAATGTTTAATAAAGTAAATAAATAAATATTAAGCTTTTTTTTTTTTTTGGTAAATTTTGATACCCTTTAGATCATAATTGCTCTTTATTTCAAAAATTACGGTTTCATATTTTTAATTTTATAATTTCTGCATGCCATTTTACCAGATTTCTAATCCGGAATTGCCGAAGTTCCGACGAGTCCAGATTAAAGACTTTGTACTGTATTGGATCATGCAGATACAAAAAATGTGCAGGCCATCGTCTAAAAGCCGATTTAATTGAATACTTTAGGCACATGTGATCACGAATATCCACACCATACTTTGTTGCGTTGTTAAATGCTATTGAATCGCGCAACTCCTTGAGACTGTATACAGTTTTTACAGTAGAATGTAATGAGCTTAGTAGAAAAACGCTTTTGTTTCTTTTGCCTTAATAGATGATAAGTGTGATATTATCATGTACCACTGTTGTTGATGAATAAAGATTACTAAGCATATTTTTCAGAGATATAGGAATTTCTCTTTTGTTCTTTTTCATTGTGCCGATCTCATATGATCATAGCTGTATTTTTTTATTTTAGCATTTCTGCTAATTTAATGCTAGTAAAATAGTTATCCGTGGTAATATTCCTCCCTTTGTTTAGATGTGGCTCCATTAATTTTATGACAACATGTTCAGACAAACGTAATTGAGGATTTGCTGTTTCATCTTTTCCTAGATAAGGAAATTCATTCAAGAGGTATTTAGTATCAACGTCGACAGATAACCAAGATTTTATTCCAAATTTGTCAGGTTTATTAGGCATATATTGTGTAAATCTACACCTAGTGTTAGATGGAAATAATTGTTCATCAACTGTAATATTTTGTCCTGGCCGGTAGCACATTTTGCAGTTTTCAATAAATTTATTCTACACCTTTGATGCAAAAGCAAATTTATCAGTCTGTAATTGAGTAGATCTTGTCTTTTCATCTAACCTTAAAAATCGTTTTATTTCTTTGAATCTATCTCTTGATATAGTTTCTTTCCAAAATGGTATTCCCCATGCTTCGGACCACAAGTAATATAAATCTAAGCCCTTTGCTCCTATTACTCTTTGAACAGACAATCTAGCGACAAAAGCATCTAACACAGCCAGAGATAACTTCCAGTCTTTATTTCCAAGTTGACACTTCTTTATATGCAGCAAGATATCATCATCAATAAAAAGCTTGAAAGCACTAGACACTTTGTCCTCAGAAACACTACTCTTTGCAAAAGATGTTGGTCTAGCTGTTTCTTTTAGAACATTATAAGCAGGAACACGGCCGAAGACTGAATTTTTGGAATTTATTTCATTCCATATAGTGTTATCAGGAGCTGTAAAAACAGTTTTGCAAATACTCTGATTCGTTTTTGCCCGTTTATTTCTGCCGAGTTCTTTGTTTACTTCGTTGTTCTCGGATTCACCAATAGTTTGTGTCTGGAATTCATCTTCAGTTTCTACAGAAAAATTATTAATTTCACCTCTGTCAGACTCATTTTCAGATAGCTCCTGCAAAAATTTTTTTTCTTTATCCGTAAGACCTCTTTTCCGCTTATTAGACGTATTTTGTAAAACTTGAGAAAAATATCAGACTCAGAAAGCGGTAGAGAATATATTTTAGCATATGATTCTCACAGCGTAAAGGAAAGGTGATAATGAACTTGACTGCAGAATTCATATGTACTGAAATACTGATTTGTTTTTTACCAAGAAAACATCTGTTCTGACTGTTATCACCTACAGTAAGTAAGCTGAACTAACAAACGAGAAAATACATCTGTAAAATAAACTATTTCTGATAAGAAATGTAAGCATGAAAAACCCTGCATGTACTTTCCTTGCAGTTTTTTCTGCAAACGAATAGATAATTGCAAACAAAGGAACAACAACTTATGTAGACATAACAAAGTAGTGAGAGCACCCAGGTTTTTATCCCTCTGGGAGATAGTATGAATGCAATCGAAAAATCTTTATCAATAAATGTTTTTCATGGGTTATTTGACAATGCATCGAGCAGAAAGAGGGATAAAAGTAAAAGGGGTCAAAATGACCCCGTCCGCCGTTCTAGGAATACATGCCAATATTTCAAAAACTAACAAACCTAGAATGCTGAAATTTTTTTTACAAATATTTGTCATCTATTTAGGAAAAGTCAAACAATTCCAAATGATTTCTTCCAATAAAGCAAAAGTAATCAACGGTCAAAAGTGTTCAGGGGACCCCTACCGTAATTCTAGTGTTAACCACCAGGATTTGGCGATTAAGTCTCCTAATCCCCAGTTGCTTTTTAAAAGGGGTAGTATATAAGGTAGTCTCCCTCGTTTCTGCATGCCTTCGTGGTGTAATGGTTAGCACACTCAGGGCATGTGCTAAGCCCTTCATTTTGAATTTTGGATTTGTATATAATGCTTTCAGACCAATTTTTTTTTCGAATGGCCATATTACATAATGTAAAGTTTTTTTTTTTTTTTTTTTTTTCCCAAAGTGTTTCGAAGGCGTGCAGGGAAAAACTTGGAACATCTGAGGTTCACTTTTTTCGGTTTCATAAGAGTTTTAAAGTGAAGGAAATTTGCTTCTTTTTTAGGCTTTTGATCTGAAATGAAAAAGGAGAACGAAACACATTTTCGAAGCATATTAATCAACCTTTATGAAGCTCTAATTCATTTTTCCCCGATGAGTTCTGAATTGGAGTTTTAATAAAAGGAGATTAAATTTTATATTATTATCTTGTATATCATTTCCCTTTTGCATTTTTAGTTCTCGAGTTTGTACTACTATGATCATTTTTATTTTGAATTGTTTAGCCACTGTGTTGAACATCTTATACAAGGATGCAATTATTAATATCGTGAATTGCCTTGCTTTGACTTCAATTTACTTTTAACTTTTGATGCTTTATTTTACTTCAAAAGACCCATTTAGGTCAAAATTTTGCGCCTTGTGCTGCAAAATTAAGGAAATTAGAAGATAAATTTTAGTAACCAAGCCAAAAAGTTACCAAAAACTGTGGCTCCAAGAAAACTCCAACATAAATATATATAGTTACTATGAAAAATGTGAAAGAGAAGAAAAAATATTTGAATATTTACAAGTTAAATTAATAAAAAAGCTATATGCTAAACAAATTAGGAAGTTTTTAACACAGTAAAAAAACCAATCAATTGAAAGAGGTAAAATAAAGACAATAGGCTATATGCTAAACAAAAAAGTAAATTATGAAACACAGTAAAATACTAATCAATTGATCAAGGTAAAATATAAAAAATATATATTAAAATAAGAAGCGGAAAATGGTTAATTAGCCCAAGTCCATTTTGGCTTTTCAAGGGAAATTTTTTTAAACTGAATTTCGAACCAAGCTAACGCGTTTCGCCGAAACAGACAATTGAAACTTTGTGCGACAAATTTTTAATGAATTAAATAAACTATGTCTTAAAAACTTTAGTCTCAATTCTCTGTTCCAATTTCCCGACGCATCCGCATATATTGACACATTAAGGTGTAAAAAATGGAAAAGCAATTCCGATGTAAAGAAAAAATAAATAAATAAATAGCGGTATGCTATTAGTCAAAATAAACAAGAACTTATGGGCTGGACCTGCGAGCTTAAAGAATTAAAACTTTGCAAAGGAACCGTAAATTCTATTTAAATAAAAATGGAAAAAATAATAAGCAAGACGACAAGCAGTATGGGTCTTGCCAAGACCTAGAAAAACTTTTAGAGAAAAAATTATTATAAAAATCAGACCTGGAACAATGCTGTCTTCTTTGGTGATGAGGAAACTCGAAAAGGGGTTGCAAACCCCCTAGCGCTTACATAGCCCTCCAACTTGTCGGATGACGTAGAAAGGGGGAAAAACAATGTCACTGGGCAATAGCTAATGTCAAGTGACAGTCCGTTGGCAACAACCTGACTCATAGCAAAAAAGGGGTGAAAGTCGTTGAAGAATGTGGAAAAAGTTCAAAATGGCGTCTTGTCATAGTAGTTTAAAGAAAAAGGACTGGGTAAAAGTGAAAATGGCTAATTCAGCCAAAAAAAAAATACCTAAATAGGCCTCTAAAGTAAGAGAAATAATGAAAAAATAGTAATTTGTAATTAAAGTCGTAATTCTTCAAGCTAGAGGGCTTTCAAGCTGCCAGAATCGGAAATCGCCCGTTTGTTAATAACAGAATAGAATTGGCCATCAAAGTAATTTTAAAACTATTTAAAAATAGTATTAAAAGTATTGTGCCAAATTTTAAGAGGAAAAAAGACATAGTGACAAGAATTATCTGTACATTTATACATTAGATCTTCAGAATCAGCCATCCACTTTATACTGCCCCATTGGGCTTTAAATATAAAATTTCATTATTTAATTCAAAAATCTAAAAATTAGTAAGGCTAATGCCAGCTTTTTTTAAATTTTTAATTACTTTTTGAGGAATGAGGTTATTTTTCAAAATTGTCGCGAAGTATAGTTCTTCTTCTTGAAGGTGTTTTGCTGTATTGCAGATTCTTTTAATTCTAAGCAGCTGTGAGTAAATTGTGTTGAGGATGACTCTTTTAGAAATATTGGAATTCCAGTTGGTTAATTTAAGTGTTGAAAAATAGAATTCTCTTCTTTTGTCACAGACTTTTAAAAAATTGCAGTCTATAATATGCAAATCAAGGTAGACTATATTATGTTGCACAGTATTTGTAGTATTAAGTTTTAGGCATGAAGGGTAGATATTAGCATTTTCTATCTTGTTGAAGGCTATGACATCATCAATATATCGAAAGATGTGTTGGTAAAATTTATGATCTTCCTTACTGAGTGAACGTTTAAAAGTTAATTCTTTTGTAAAAAGGAATAATTCACAGACAGAAATTGAAAAATTACCTCCCATTGGAATTCCCTGTATTTGTTTAAAGATGTTGTTAAATTGAATAAAATTATTGAAAAGTACGTATAAAAGAAAAAGTTGCCATTTTTCAGTATTTATTATTGTAGAAATTTGTGGAAATAATTCAGGAAGAGCAATGGTTAATGGGTTATTCAATTATGGCAAAGCACACGAGAGCTATCTGCCTAAAGCGAGGGATGCCTTTGTGGAGGACTTTCTAAGGTAAACTGGCTCGTATACACGTTACACATGGGGAAAACCATGAAAACGCCCATGCAGCCAGCCCGTTCGCGGGATTCGAACCTCGGACCGAACTACCAGTGTTCAGCGTCTTTACCGCTCGGCCGCTGGTGGGCCAGGAAGAGCAAGGAAAATTTTATGAATTTCTTCAAGTGGTAACGTAGCATAGAGGTTTTCAAAGTTGTAGCATTGGATATGTTCTATTTTAAGTGTATTTATAGTATTTAGAACCTGTTTGTTACTTGATATATATATATATATATATATATATATAATGTTTTCAGTTATTCCAACACATCGTGAGTGAATGGTGAGGCTATTCCATTTCACATTTTGGCAGATGGTTGACGAAGCTGGGATGATTGCACCACGGAGAAAAATGACGGCTCAGGACTTTTCACTTTTAACAGCTTATCTTTATTTTATTTTAGAGCAGATGATTTTTTCCAGATGAAGTTACTCAAATAACTTATTCAGTAATTGAATTATTAGATACGACTGACTTTAATATGTTATAACGTTCTAACAAACAAAGAGGAGCATAGCGGAGGCGTAAGCAGAACGAAGGCGAGAAGGCATCTGTGTAGGAGAACTTACGACGCAGCATTTATATGAAAGGTTATGTAACAGAGTAGCTTCTAGAAAAATGTAGAAAAACTTATGAAGCCATCGTATTTTTTTTATATTTTACATCTTCTCCCCCCTATCCCCCCCCGTCAAAAGGAGAGGCCGGGGTGAGAAAAGCATTAGTACAGGAGTAAAGCAAAAAAAAGTATGAGAAAAGACATGAAAACATCCAGGACATAGCGTAGAAGCTTTAACTATGGCCTATCATAGTTCATGACTTTCTCATATAAAATTTTGACTTTATAGCATATGAAATTTTGAACATTAAAACTATGAGTTATAAATAAATATACAATATATGACTAATTTTAAAACTATAACATAATCAATATGGAATACTGATAAATAAATAAGTTATAATTACAAAAGTTCTCAATTTTGTTAAAAATGTCCATTTTGTTTTTTGAAAGTCCTTTTCATAAAAAGAGTTTGAATAGAATGAATATATCTGGTAAAATCTCTAAATGCCAGATAGTCCACAAATATGATGCATGTTGATAGTTCACAAATATGATGCATTTTTTTTCGCTGAATATGTTTTTATAATAGTAAGCTTTGATTAGAAAATATTTAAAATTTTTCTTCCTTCAGATAAAACTTAGAAAAGGAATAGATTATACAATTTATGAATAATACATTATGTGCATTTTTTCTCTCATCGTAGGCAATTAAAGATTGACATATTTTACACTTCAATACAAAATATTATAATTATTCAAAAAACAATTCAATATAAATAATACAATTATACACTAGAACATGAACACTTTGACTTTAAAACTATGACATGTCCTCGCCAGCAGATCAGCGTGATTACTTGCTGATGGTTGGGTGGTGCTAGGTACAAATATCGAAAAACCTCCGTTGCCTAATACAAGGTAACTGGTTTTTGGCATTGTACATTACCTCAAAGTGGTTTTAGAAAAATAAAAGATGATATAAAATCAAAATTATAAGACAGATAACTTGTATAATCAAGTTAAAGTCTTTTTTATAATTTTGTAAATTAGAAACAAATATTATCCTACAATAAGAAGAAAATTTTTGCTACAAAATAATTCAAATTATGTGAAAAATATAAAAGGTCAAGATCGGGAGAATAATTTGTCATAGTCGGGAAAATAACTTGTCATAATTAGGGTTTAAGTCTAAATCAGGTATTAAAAGTCATAATCAGGAAGATTTTAATAGAGAATTTTGAAAAAATTCATTTTAATTTTGAACAGAGATAGGAATTCTACTATTTCTGACAGTTAACTTAAACTCACTTGCTGGATTAAAAGGTCTTAATCTAGTTGAATGAACAATTTCTGATTTCTTTTTAGTTAAAGGATTAGGTTTATCAATTTTATAAGTAACTTCAGAATATTGTTTTAAAATTGTATAAGGTCCTGAGAATGGAGGAGATAATTTACGTGTATTAGGGTATTGAAATTCTTCATACATTACTAAATCACCAATTTTAAAATTACTAGGTTTAAAATGAATATCATATCTTTCTTTATTTACATTATGATAAACATCAGATCTCTTTTGAGCTATTTTTCTGGCTTCTTCTATTCACGGATACAATTCTTGATTTTGAATTAAGGAATCATAAGGTAATTTTCCATACATTAAATATGATGGAGGGAATTTTGTTACAGAATGAGGGATATTATTATACTCTTCAGTTACTTGGAGTAATAATTTTGTCCATGCTATATTACCTTGATAAGAATTTAGTTTACATTTTAATCTAGTTATAATAATTTGATTAACACGTTCAATTTTACCATTAGTTTGGGGTCTATTTACAGTAGTTAGCAAATGTTTTACATTATGATTCCTTAAAAAGTGCTTAAATTTTGAAGATGTAAAAGCAGCGTTCCTATCACTTAAAATCTTTTTAGGGACCTGAATTTGGAAATTTTGTTTTAAGCAATTTATATAAGTATCTGTAGTTACACTTTTAGAAGCAAAAGTCCAGATATATCTAGTTGCATGATCAATAATTATGTGAATATACTTTTTAGTAGAATTATAATAATTTAAACCACCTACAGTATCAATAGATAATATTTCAAAAGGTTCACTAACTGATGGTAAATTATGCATTAAACCAAATTTCTTTTGTTTACTTTTCTTATTAAACTGACATACTTCACAAAGTGTACAATAATTTCTAACATCTTGAACAATTCCTGGCCAATAATATTGTGAAGATAACAAATTTAGCATAGATGATACACCAATATGACCAAATTGTATATGGGCCTTTTCAAATTGTATATGGGCCTTTTCATATCACAATTTTGTACAATCCCTGTCTTTTAATAGTTAAGACATCATTCATTTTCCTATACTTAGTATTACAAACATTATCTAAATTTTGATACTCTTTTATTTCTTCTAATGATGATAAATTAACTTGCAATCTTAAATGTTGACACATAGGATTTCTAGAGAGCATGTCAGCTTCAACATTAGTAGATCCTTTTTTATATTTTATATCAAAATCATACATAGATAATTTTAAACACCACCTAAATAGACGACCTGTAGGGTGTTTTATATTTTTAAGCCAAACTAAAGCAGCATGATCAGTATGTACAGTAAAATGGTTACCATGTAAATAATAATAAAATTTATCAATTGCGTCAAAAATAGATCAACATTCCAGCTCAGTAATGGCATAATTTTGTTCATAAGATCTTAATTTTCTAGAATGAATAGCAATTGGATGTAAACTACTATCAGAATGTTCTTGTTTTAAAACAGCACCAACAGCTTCTTTGGACGCATCAACAAATACATGACAGGGATGTTTAGGAATAAACAAAGTTAAAATAGGTCTAGAAATCAATGCATCTTTTAATTTTTGAAAAGCTTTTTGACATTCATCAGTCCAATTATAAGGAGTATCTTTCTTAAGTAAATTTGTTAATGGGGCTCTAATTTTAGCATAATTTTGAATAAATTTATGATAAACATTAATACTTCCTAAAAATCTTTGTAATTCTTTGATATTTTTAGGGGGTTGCAATTTCTTAATAACCTCTATACAGTCAAAAGTCGTTAATTCGGACACCCATAATCCGGAATGATCTATAATCCGGACCTCAAAGTTACAAACTTTCTGCGCATGCGTCGCGTTCACGCATGCGCACAGGCGTTTACGAGATCGCGTAAGACCCTTACGGCTGCGAATATGTTTGTGCGCATGCGCGTTTAAATTGTAACGGAGTTATACGCTAAGCTAAAGTTATCTAATTCAGTTAATGTTGCAGATTGCGTTGTTTCTTAATCTTCGAATTGGATCCGGCATATTATTTTTTGCAGACTGTTAGAGCAATTTTATAAAAGTAAGCTTGAACTTTCGATGTCAAATAGAATTTCCGATATATATTTACTACAAAGCGAAAGTATGTTTTGAAATCCGAAATCTGTTTATCAATTTCACGCTGCTCTGCGGCAGAGGGGGGGGGGGCAGAAACGTCATTATTAGATTATGATAGATTAGAAAGATAATGTCAAATAGAATTTCCAATATATATTTACTAATATGTAATTTGTATCTACAAAGCGAAAGTATGTTTTGAAATCCGAAATCTGTTTATCAATTTCACGCCGCGGATTGGAAGTTGATCTCTCAACATTATCCTTATCTTCAAAGCAGATGTTTTTATTTTATTTGGATTATAATTCCGTACTAAGTTTAGTATTTCATCTCGATGTACTCCGTCTTTGATATGATTTAAATCAAGTTCCTCGTCATTATAATTCGCTTCCGATAGTGAAGAAAGTGACCCAGAGGTTATTGAAAACGAAAACATTTCGATTGACAAATTAGTCGGTATTCTCAACACAGCAATTATAGGACTTGAACAGCGGAACTTTGTAACTAAACAAGAAATTATGTCTGTTTAATAGAATTAAAGAGAAAGTATTATCACATGAAACGAAGCAACTTACATTGAAGAAAATGTTTAATAAAGTATACAAATAAATATTAAGCATTTTCTTTTTGTAAATTATGATACCCTTTAGATCATAATTGTTCTTTATTTCATAAATTACGGTTTCATATTTTTAATTTTGTAATTTTTGCATGCCATCTTACCAGATTTAAACTGATGATCTATAATCCGGAAAAATCGATAATCCGGAATCGCCGAAGTCCCGACGAGTCCGGATTAACGACTTTTGACTGTATTTGCATTACTGGGCTGGTATTTACCTGCTTGAATTTCATATCCTAGAAAATTTATTTTTTCTTTAGCAAAATTACATTTAGATTGTTTTAATTTTATATTCTCTTTCTCACATATATCAAATATTATTTTAAGATGATTTAAATATTCACCAAAATTTAGAGAGAATACTATAATATCATCAAAATAATTTCAAGCAAATTGAATCTGATATTTGTTTAAAATTTATCTAAGAGCTCGTTGGAAAACAGCTGGGGAATTTTTCCAACCAAAAGGTAATCTAGTAAACTCATACAGTCCAAAATTTGTAGTGAATGCCAATTTTTCAGTATCCTTTTCATTTAATTTTGTATGCCAATAACCTGATGCCAAATCCAATGTAGAAAAGATTTTTGCATTTGTTAATTGATCTAATACAGCATCAATTCTAGGAATAGGTTCAGAATCAGTTTTAGTAATTTGGTTAAGCTTCCTGAAATCAATACACAATCTGCTTCTGGACTGCTCATAAGCTAAAGTTACAGGAGCAGCATAAGGACTATAAGAAGGTTTAATAATTCCAGCTTTTAACAATTCATCTATTTGTTTTTTAATTTCGCTATTATCTTTAGGAGATGGTCTATAGGCTATTGGTAATTCAGAAGTTAATATAACTCTGGGAGGTTCAACCCTTATACAACCAACATCATATTTACTTTTTACAAATATATGATTATAATCATTCAACAATTTCTGTAATTTACTATCAGAATTTTTACTATTTTCAAAATAATTACCACAATTTTTAGTACTAAGATCACTTTTACATACAAAATTTTTGCTATTATCAAAATATTTACTAGATTGTTCAGCATTCATATCATTTTTACATACATAATTATTTTGGAAAATCTTGTCTACTTTAACAATTTTACTTACCTGTTTTCCAAGCTGATACACTTCATAATTGTGAAAATTCAATTGTAATTTAAATAATGAAACACGTGGTGATGAAAGCAATAAATAATTCAAATTTGAATCTACTACATAAAATATCACATTATTTTCTATTTTACCTACTTTACACTTTACTTTGATTATTTTCTCTATATGTACTTGACTAGATATTGAAAATATTTTATCATGGTATTTCACTGAAATTTCTCTAAATTTATCACCAATTTTGTTAAAAATTTTTAACGGTAAAACGTTAATTTGCGGTCCCGTATCAGTAATACTGGGAATTTTTTTCCTGTCCAATTTGGACATTCACTTTAAAGTAATATCATTTTTTAACTTCTCTTTTAGGACCGCGTTATAATTAATAGCAGGTAATTGTGGATATCGAATTGGCCGATACGCATACTGTAGAAGTTGTAATTAAAAGGTCTCACACTACGAAAACTTTGATAAGGAGTGGCTTGCACTGGTCTGGGATAAAGGCACCTCGGAACAGTTTGCCTTGGAGAAACAAATTGGTAATTACTATTTCCTAGACCATCCAACGGCATCTGAACTGGAAACAGTTTCTTAGCAAGAGTAATCCAGTCTTTCGGTGTGTCTATTTTTTGCCCTGTTAACAGCATTCTTAGGAATTCTTAGACTCAGGAAGTCCTTCCGTAAGTGCTTTCACCATTGTGGAATCTGATATATATTTACTACAAATCTGATATATATTTACTACATTGTTCTAAATGTAAGGTGGAAGTAAAGTAATTTGGTATTATTTTTTCAAGCAGGCTCCTAATTTCAACTTATTATGAAAATAAACATCAATATTATTAAATTTCTCGTATTTTAAAGACACAAAATCACTAAAAGTAACAGATTCCGATGTTGTGAAGTATGTCTCGAAAATATCCTTTATGTTGTTCCAGTCTTTATATCTAAACAATCATGTAAATAGAGGGCTAAAGCCTCTCCTCTAATACACTCTGAGAAAACAAATTTCTTTTCCTTTTCTGGAATGTTCTTTGCGGCACATTTCTCTTCAAACAATAGAAGATATTTGTCTATTGGAAAATTTGTATTTGTGCCGTCAAAAATAGGGAATTGAAATTTCACTGTATCCACAATAGCTACGGATTCTTGCTTATCAGTTGACATTTTTTGCCGTGTTTGAGCGTGTTAGCATTCCAATTACAAAATCTTGAATTTAAGAGTTCGCATACACATCAATTTGAACACTAAAATCAATCACTTTAGAAGCACTTGATAAAACGCATACCTTTGGAGGCGAGGTAAAACACTTAAGCATCGCCCGAAAAGAAGCAAAAGCATAAAATGATTACACACAGTCCTTGACCCACTGTTGAATTCAGAAGCGTGTTAGAAATAAATCCAGGAGCTTTTTTCCCACGTAGAGAATAAATCCTACCGGCTAATTAATAACTGTAATGTTTTCAGTTATTCCAACACATCGTGGGTGAATGGTGAGGCTATTCCATTTCACGTTTTGGCAGATGGTTGACGAAGCTGGGATGATTGCACCACGGAGAAAATTGGGATGATTGCACTAGGGAGAAAAATGACGACTCAGGACTTTTCACTTTTAACAGCATATCTTTATTTTATTTTAGAGCAGATGATTTTTTCCAGATGAAGTTACTCAAATAACTTATTCAGTAATTGAATTATTAGATACGACTGACTTTAATATGTTATAACGTTCTAACAAACAAAGAGGAGCATAGTGGAGGCGTTAGCAGAATGAAGGCAAGAAGGCATCTGTGTAGGAGAACTTATGACGCAGCATTTATATGAAAGGTTATGTAACAGAGTAGCTTCTAGAAAAATGTAGAAAAACATATGATGCAGCATTTATATGAGGAGGTTATGTAATAGGCGCGAATGTTCTAGAAGGTACTGGTCTGAGGGAAGATCCTGAATTGCAGAAAATTAATTAAAGGTTCCTGTTTAGCCCAAAGAGGCAATTTGCCCAGAAGGGCTATTAAATTTCGTTTTGGCAATTTGCATTGATTCACTATAAATGGCGAATCACTTTTTAAATTGTTCCCACCAAATATTAGAGCCCTGTATTATATTTAAGAAGTTAAATAATGAAGAATCTGTATAAACATTAATCATAATGTATTGTGATAAAACAACGGTATTTAAAGCCATCAAATTTTGTATAACATACGTCTTCAGTCAAATATGGGCATCAGGAAGCCCAAATTTGGTATTTATTTTATTATCTATTTCATATTCTGTAAAGCATTACTGAGTTTTTGATCAAGAAACTCAACGATTTCAAAGCGAGCAGTGGCAACACTGTACAGAAAAAAAAAAACTGCCAGCGCGCGAGACTGTTTCGGAAATTCTAAAGATATGATCTTTAGAATATGGTAACTGGTAGTTTGGTGACATTTTGGAGGCAATAAAGGTTAGTACCTGGGACTTTGGTAATAATGTGAGTAGTACTCAGTTCCGATTACGCATTATTTTGTGTGAGGAAAATGAGAGATCATGGGATATGTCATGTGATATTAATGGACGAATTACGGTTCTTTAATCGGAAAAGGGGGGAATTTGGAAAAATATCTGTGGCTGTATATTATTTTGTATTAAGCTTCATTGTGTGTTGTGTGAAGTAGGGTTGAATAATTTTGGGATTGTATCGCGCTGTCTAAAGTGAATTCTAGATGTGATAAAGAGAACTTTGCTTTTTATTTAGTGGAGGAAAAATTCGCATAAAAAATCGTTCAATAATTTTATTGAAACCATAATAAAAGTGTATCCACCATGTAAGCAAGATTCTGAAGAAGATTAGGTAAGTTAGTATTTTTAATTATTTGAGGATATTATTTTTATGCATTGTTCTAAATGTAAGGTGGAAGTAAAGTAATTTGGTATTATTGGGAAAATTGTTATTAGCAATGATTTAGTTTAAAGTAATTAGGATTGTAAGCTAATTTTATTAATTTAATGTATGTGCTTATTTATATTTTAAGTAGTGTTTTTGAATTTAATTATATTTTAATTAAATGATAGTTATTTTGTGAATTTTATGTTTGTAGGAATTTGGTATATGTTTTAGTTGAAGTAAACGTGCATGGAAATAATTTAAATATTTGACACTAAGTATTTGTAATGTTTGCGGTATGAATTCGTTGGTGACGTTTATAATATAATAGATAATTTAGAGCTAAAAGTTTTTGGATATTTTATTTATTTTATACGTGGAAATGTTCATATTTGGAAAGGGTATATACTTTTTCATTATTAGGTAATTTCATATATGTTCTTTTTAACGGGTTTAAAGATTCAGAAAATTGTCATGCATTTTTGTGAAATTTTTCTAATCTATGAGAAAAAAGCAGTGTACATGGATATGGTGAAGAGTGTGTGCAATGCCATTTTTGTGCAATTCTGGGATTTTTTTTTTTAAGTAAAAATAAGTCTACGTGTACATGGTTTAGTGATATTTTAATTAAATGATAGTTATTTTGTGAATTTTATGTTTGTAGGAATTTGGTATATGTTTTAGTTGAAGTAAACATGCATGGAAATAATTTAAATATTTGACACTAAGTATTTGTAATACTTGCGGTATGAATCCGTTGGTGACATTTATAATATAATAATGATTTAGAGGTAAAAGTTTTTGGATATTTTATTTATTTTATATGTGGAAATGTTCATATTTGGAAAGGGTATATACTTTTTCGTTATTAGGTAATTTCATATATGTTCTTTTTACCAGGTTTAAAGATTCAGAAAATTGTCATGTATTTTCGTGAAATTTTTCTAATTTATGAGAAAAAAAGCAGTGTACATGGATATAGTGAAGAGTGTGCGCAATGACATTTTTGTGTAATTCTGGAATGTTTTTTTAAGTAAAAATAAGTCGACGTGTACATGGTTTATGTGTATGTGTTACAGTCAAAAGTCGTTAATTCGGACACCCATAATCCGGACCTCAACGCTAAAAACTCTGCGCATGCGCATAGGCGTTTAAGCGTGTGCGTAAGACCTTTACGACTTCGCATTTGCGTGTGCACAAGCGCAGAATACGTTTTCGCTGCACGTTTAATGTATAACGGACGGTATAAGCTAAAATTATATAATTGTCTATTTCAGTTAATGTTGATGATTGCGTTGTTCCTTAATCTTCGAATTGGATCCGGCTTATTATTTTTTGCAGACTGTAAGAGCAATTTTATAAAAGTAAGCTTGAACTTTCGATTATGTCAAATAGAATTTCTGATGCTGGAGCTCCCAAAGGATCTACGAAAACGAAAATATGTTTCGATGTCCATCAAACAAAAAGTGGAATTGCTCCAAAAAATGGATAAAGGCATATCCTTTGTTTATCTAACCGTTCCGAAATCTGTTTATCAATTTCACGCTGCTCTGCGCGGAGGAGGGGGGGGGACGTGGTGGCGTGCAATGAACTGGAAGTTGATCTGTCAACACTATCGTTATCTTCAGGGCAGATGTTTTTATTTTATTCGGCTTATAATTCCTTATTAAATGTAGTATTTCATCTCGATGTACTTTGTCTTTGATCAAATTCCTCGTCATTATAAATATCACGAATACAAATCAAATAGTTTTCTGGTTGCAATTTTCTAATTTCGGCTATGCACAATGTATGCTTTACGCATGCGCGCGTTGAAAGAAATGTTTAATAAAGTAAACAAATAAATATTAAGCTTTTTTTTTTGTAAATTTTTATACCCTTTAGATCATAATTGCTCATTATTTTATAAATTACGGTTTCATATTTTTAATTTTATAATTTCTGCATGCCATCTTACTAGATTTAAACTGATGATCTATAATCCGGAAAAATCGATAATCCGGAATCACCGAAGTCCCGACGAGTCCGGATTAAAGACTTTTGACTGTATTTTGAAAAACAGGTAAGGAGTATGGTATTGTGCACTTTTTCCCAATTTTGCAGTGAATATTTGTCATGATTAAGCAGTTTTGTTAGATAAAATTTCTAGCATAAGTGTGATTCGGCTAGTAGATTGTTGGAAGAAGTGTTCAGTAGATAAAAAGAGAAGAAACATGTCTTTACTTCGTGAAGACAAAATGACGGCCGGGAAAAAAAAAAATAGAGGGTTGCTGTAGGAGAGTTTGTCGCCAAAAAATCGCCAAGTTACCATAATCTAAAGATCAACCGATCTTTTAAATATTTTGTGATATTGCTGTTGAATTGAATTTTGTGGTTTAAGTGTGAAGAACATGATATCTAATAAATAAAGGTAACACACAAAATGATAAAAAAAAGCGCCGCTCTGGGCATAATATAAAATCTGAAACTTTAATTTTTTTTATAAAATTATTTTTATATTGATGACAATAATAACATATATGTATAATGACATTTCATATGGAGCCTTAAGGCCGGCATATTTTTTCCTGCCAGGGCCGATTTCGTTGGCCAATCCATCACTATAGGCAAGTCCCAAATTTTAATAATCCAAGTTACCATAATCCAAAGATTAACCAATTTTTTTGCCCCGAAAATGCTCGATAGAGGAAAAAAAAGGAGTCTTTACTCAAGAATAATAAATAACACGTGTAATCAAGGTTACACCTAACCTAGCATGTTTGAAGAAGACTTTTCCTTTTTTGGTGTCTTTTCTTTAATAGGCAAAAATGGTCGATGAGATTAAAAAGAAGTAAAGAACTTTACAGTGTGTACACTAAAGTCTTTATTTCTGCAGTCGTCCGAATGTATTATCCTATGGACCATAACGTTGTCGCCAAGCAGCACAATTTAACACCATAATAAGACACTCAAAACGTCTGCACCTTCATTTGCAAGAAAATGTTTCAAATGATGCAAATACCATGTTTCAGAATTTTTAAATTAAAAACAAATCAGCTTTGTAAAAATGTAATTTAACTTTGTATACATTTTTCCAGTCTTTATACTTGTATTTGGGAAAATTGTATACTCATGGGGGAAAAAAATGCAAAGTAGGACTCTACGACAAATACTTATCAAGATATTTCATTTTGAAAGTACTGCATCATATTTAGAAGCCTTACACAAACTAATGTTTCCATTTTTCGTGCAAAAATTATTCCCATTCGTGCATAGTGTATTGATAAATTTAGTTTTTTTACAAAAAGGAGATCTAGTTCACAAATTTTTATAGAAAGCAAGTTGTAGACATTTCTGGTATTCAATACTGGTGCATAGCTAACTTTATAATTTTACAGTGTGATATTACCATTTGCCTAAATAAAATTGAAAAATATTTCTAGTTTGATGAATTTTTTTAATGATTATCAGATTATGATTCTAATGTAATACAATTTCATAAGAATATTTGTAACTTATTTTTAATGAAAACTTGTAAATTACTTGGGTAAAAATTTTTTCTGCATGTTAAATGTAACAAAATTTTAAATTAAAGAACATACTAGTAAATCACAAAACATTATTGAATAGCATTTAAGGGGAAGAAGTCAACCTTGAATTATTCTAATTTATTTATAAACTGATCCCTCAAGTTGATATTATCAGATCCCAAATTTTCAAATTAAATATCTGAGTCAGTTATAATATGGGAGTGAGAATATTTTTCTTTATTAATGCATATGTAAAATTTTCCTAAGAACAAAGGAAATACATAAAAAGTTATAAAACTGAAATTTCTTAAAAATAAAATTTCTGAAGTAGCTTATATTTATATCATTTAAAATTGTAATGGGAAGTGTATATTAAGTCCAATGGTTGCAAAAATAAATCCTGGGTACGGATTTTTGTAGACATGACATATAATAATCCCCCCGAAAGGGGATACTCAGATAACCGGCACTTGGCAAACTTCCTGAAATCGCATTCACCAACTTGGATGATACGTGCCTTAAAGTGGGAGGACAATTTAGGTTGCTAGTTTAGATCTTCACTACGCTAGGGAGAAAGGGAAGAGTTATTAATAAATATATAGCAAATTCACATGCTTTCGAGGCATGAAAAACGAAGTTTTGTCAATCGGCCCAGTAGAACAAGAGATATAGAACTGGCCCCCTTTTTTTTTGCGCAGTGCACATATATGTGCATGTATGTATACACACACACAACAAGCTTTAGGATATCTAAATAAGAAATTTGATCAGATTTCATAGCATA
The DNA here is from genome assembly GCF_044657685.1 of Stegodyphus dumicola. Lineage (NCBI taxonomy): Eukaryota > Metazoa > Arthropoda > Arachnida > Araneae > Eresidae > Stegodyphus > Stegodyphus dumicola. Next base: position 151,434,147 of record NC_140768.1, read on the forward strand.
ATATATAAGACAAAAATTTAATAAATAATTTTATACAATACACATGAATGTGGTAAAAACTTAGTTTATTCTGACTCCTACAAAAATATAGATATATTATACTTCAATTAATGCTATACAAAATTCCATATTTATTTAAGATTTTTACTTCATGTTTACAGTATGTAACATTTATTGCATATATTAATAATATAAACAAAATAATAATAATCTACCCAAGATCTTTATTTTATTCTGATGAATTTTAAACTTGCATATATTTTTAAACACAATTTCAAAGAAGACCAATTGTATATTTCTAAAGCGATTTTAAGACAATTTATTAAAAATTACATATTTTTAAATCAAACACTGGGACAGAAGATTAACAATTAAGCATAGGATTAATAAATCTAATTTACATGGAAGTCACACTTATAAACTCGTTTGAAAAATCCCATGTTGCCGTTAAGTGGAATGCAATATTTGATAAAACAACAACATACTCAGCTAAAGCAAAAAGAGTATACATACCAGGCTCACAGTACCAGTTATGGCGAAAATAAAAATAAACAGATAAAACAAAAGCTGAAAAATTTAATGTCAACAGAATAAATTTTAATCGCAGAGATTTTCGTTCCAGTCTTGATTTCTGGTGATACAGTCCATGCTTTAATAATGTATATAATAAAATCATAGACAAGAGAGCAGATATAACAAATGTAACGAAAAGTTTCTGATGAGTGGGAAAATCTTCGGAAGAAGATATATACGACAAACCTATTAAACTCAGAATTTCAGTATTCTGAAAAACATACGCAATAAATCCTAATCGCTGCCAGAAATATTCTTTTGGTAATGTATTTCGAAGGTAATTATAATACATTACAGCAATTAAAATTCTAGGAGTGCAGTGCAAAGCTATGCACATACGCCATATATATTTCTGCGGAGAAAAATTACCAACAGCTGTACTAATCGAGGGCAAATAATTTTGTACATGGCAATGGGTACTTGTACTTTCTTCATAGTTTTTTAAAATAGACCACAGAATACAAATCACAAATGCACTGAAAGGCAACATGGACACAGTTCCTATGTATATTTTAAACGGGATTTGAACCAAATACCCCATTTTTACATCACTTGATAATCCCTTAATGTATATAAACACATGTTACGATTTGACAAAGTGACTTCACCTTCTTGTTTTGCACCCGCTAAGTCTTCCTGCACCGATGGGCGAAAAATCAAGCTTAGATGCGAAGGAGAGGTATATAGAAAGGGGGGAAATTTCGTATTTGAGGAGAGTAAAAAGGAACTTCGTACAGTTTGTATAAGTTCAAAAGGCCAGGAAGAAAAGTTGGGACAATAAAATTTAAAATAAATGGTCCAAAAATAATAGAGGGGGAAAAAAAGGTCCTATATAAAAAAAAAAAGGAGAAGTAGAAAATATCCTAAAATACGATTGTGTCCATGAGTGTAGTTAGAAGGAGAAGAAGCTGTCTTCATTTACAATAAATAGTGTCTTACAGGTGTGTGTGTAGTGAGTGTGTTTGGTAATGCTGAATAGATGTGATACTGGGGAAAAAAAGAAATATTGACAGTATTAAAATGCTTCGTATCAAGGTATTTAGCATGGAATACACACTAATATGTATGCTTGCATCCTGAGACACAACAGCAAAAGACCCATAACATCAGACAAAAGTAAATATTAATTTAACTAAAGTAACTTCTATTTTCGTTCCAAAATTTTCATACATTTTTCAAAAAACAGCAGCAGACAAAGAACATAGAACCATATACAATAAAAGACCACAACCGCACACACACAAACAAACAAAAAATTATATGTTTTATATCTATATATGTGTGTGTAAATTACAAAGTATATGTATTAACAACATAAATTAAACATAATATTTATTAATTTAGCTATCAAAATTTATTACAAGATTAATTATTTTACTATCATAATTTATTACTAGTTAATTAATGCTAGTATAACACAGGCACACTGTTATTTATATAAGCTATAGTTCTATAACAATTTATTTAAAGCAGTGAAGACTAATCCATCCCTTACATATGGACTTTTAGCAGATAGCAAGGAACAGTATGAGAAAAAAATCGGTGAGATATAATTAAAGGGGAAAATATATTAAAGCAATTTAAAAAAAAGGGAAACCTAAAGAACCTAGAGGAAAGTAGCGCAATGCCCCGAATCTCCAATTTTCCCTCTCAGGAGATTCCTCAAAACAAGATAGAGGGTGGGGGTAAGGCTCCTCTAGACCAGGCTAAGGTTCCTCCTTTACACTGCGTAGCTCCTACATACCAGGCTGAATCATCAGGCATTTGGGATCCCAAGTGGAAGTATTAATGGCGGCTGCATAGTTAGCGGTACAACAATTTCTTGTGTTTTTTTGTGTAAAATGGGCGGATGTGCAGCTATTAATTGCTCAAATCACTCACGGAAAGGTCATATATTGGTAAAATTTCCTAAAAATGAAGAAAGAAGAAAAATATGGGTAAAGAATTGCCGAAGAGACAATTGGAAACTTAGTCCAGGCGCTCAACTTTGCTTAGTAAATATAATTTTATTTAAGCCATCATTTAGAGTTTATATCTTCTCCGATGTTTATAATGTCCAAGTAAAGTGAAATTGGCAGTTTTCGGATAACCGGCTCTTGGCGACCTCGCTCAACACCGACTCAACACGACCGAGTAGAGTCGGTGTTGCCTCGCTACGGCGGCCGGTGGTGGCGATTTCCGCCAAACCCGGCTACCCACCCCGACAACTTTCTGCTGACGTTTAGGTTACTGTAGAATCCGGAGTATCGGGAGGGATTTAGGGAAAGCTTCTGTGTGCTCATATTGAAGGTCACGTGACCATTTTTCTTCGCTTCTGCTGCATGGTTAGAAGTTGAGAAGTTTGTCTCCTACTTGATCGGAGCGCAGGTAAATAAATAATAGTGTTAAATGCGAATTAAAACCGATAATTATAAATAAATAATAATGTTAAATGCGAATTAAAACCGATAATTATAAATAAATAATAATGTTAAATGGGAATTAAAACCGATAATTATAAATAAATAATAATGTAATTAATTATTATTTTATATGTTTTTTTCCCTTTTGCTTTTCATTTCTTACATATATACGGATAATTAAATATAATAAGAAGATTAATTATTATTTTAATGTTTTTCCCTTTTGCTTTTTATTTTTTACATATATTGTTCGTAATTGGAGTTTCAATAAAAAAAATTTAAATTCCCTTTTGCTTTTCATTTTTATTTTTAGAATTAAAACGGATAATTAAATAAATGATAAATTATTAATGTAAATAATAAATTAATGTATGTAAATTCGGTGTCTCCTACTTGATCGGAGCGTACGCAAATAAAAAGGCGACCCACCCTTTAAGGAAATGTTCCTCTTTTTGCAATCACAACTCGAAAATTATAAATCAGAGAAGTAACTAGGCAGGATTCTGATACTTAATTTGGAATGAACTTTGCAAGTCATTCCGTAGCGTTTAATTTTTTTCATATCTTGAATCTCTTACTATCATTAAATAGGGAAGAAATTGCAGGTTTAAATGTATAGTTCTCACAATGTAATAAACGACAGTACTTGCAACCTGTGCAGTCGCACGAAGAGGCATGGTTAGGAACAGAAAAAGTTTGGATTTAGAAGTACGATTGACATTACCAAATGGCAAAGTTAAAGGCAGATAGCTTTTTTCTCTGTTATTTACACTATTCCCAATAATACCAAATTCCTTTCCACCTTACATTTACAACAATGCATAAAAATAATGTCCTCAAATAATTAAAAATACTAACTTACCTAATCTTCTTCAGAATCTTGATTACGTGGCGGATACACTTTTCTTACTTCTGTTTCAAAATCTTTAAAATCATACTTATCTTTCAAAGCAAGATACCAGGTAAAATAAATAACATAATAAAATATCTTTATTTCTCTCTCGCACAACCTTAAAAAACATTTATTACTATCCTTTTCAATACCACTAAATACCCATTTCGAATTCAGTTTAGTTACGGCCATGGGATCCAAAAATTCACAAACACTATTTCACACAACACAGAATATAACCAAATACAAAATTGCCAGATTTTTTCCCGATTAAAGAACAGTAATTCGTCCATTAATATCACATAACATATCCCATGATCTCTCATTTCCCTCACACAAAATAATGCGTAATCAGAACTGAATACTACTCACATTCTTAACAAAGTCTAACTAACCTAATCTTCTTCCGAATCTTCCTTACATGGTGGATACACTTTTATTATGGATTCAATAAAATTACTGAACGATTTTTTTTCCGAATTTGATAGAATTTGATAAAAAAAAATTCTCTTTATCACATCTACAATTCACTTTAGACAGCGCCATACAATCCCAAAATTATTCAACCCTACTTCACACAACACACAATGAAGCTTAATACAAAATAATATACATCCACAGATACTTGTCCAAATTCCCCCCTTTTCCGATTAAAGAACCGTAATTCGTCCATTAATATCACATGACATATCCCATGATCTCTCATTTCCCCCACACAAAATAATGCGTAATCGGAACTGAGTACTGCTCACATTATTACCAAAGTCCCAGGTAGTAACCTTTATCGCCTCCAAAATGTCGCCAAACTACCAGTTACCATATTGTAAAGATCAACCGATTTTAGAAATATTAAATTCTTTGCATAGACCTTGATATATCTTTGTTAAATAGCATAACCCTTCGCTTTTAGGCTTATACGGCTACAAAATTCTGAAAAATTAGATGTTTTTGATTTAAAACAGGGCTTCTTAAACTTTTTTCAGTCGCGACCCCTGTACCCTATAATATTTACGAACATTTTGTGGGACCCCATAAGCGTTGCGCAAATCTGACACATGCGTGAGTGAAACCGTCAAAAGTTTTCACTTGCACTGTATTATACTATTGCAGTTTTAGGTCATTAACTTTAATTTCTAATTTTAAGACACAGAACATTGTGAAAATTTTAAATAAGTAACAAACGAAATGACAGCATCACGTGCAAAGCAAGTAGTAAAATGAATGCTTATATTATAAAAAGAATGCGTTGGAACGTTTTCGTTTTTTCTTTCTCTGTAATGCCTTATCTTTATCTATATCAAATACATTATGTAGAAATATTTGGTAATTGTAAAATTAGATTATTATAATAAGTTAAAGAAATATCAAAACTGCTAAAATTTTTGGCGACCCCTTACTGCTGCTGTTCGTACGAGTTTAAGAAACTCTGATTTAAAACATTAGACTGACTATAACCATGTTTTGAATTAAGCCTTTATTTATTTACCTTCATTTCCAGTAACAGATGATTGATGAATTATTTTATTACGTTCTGCTAACCTCTGAAAACGAGCAACTTTTTCTTTTTCTGTTTGTCTGTCCTGAACTTTGTGCTTAAAAATTGAAGGCACATAATCTGGATGATTAGGATCATTAGATGGTTTACCTGAAAAAATATGTATAGTATTGGAAACAGAATAAAAAATAGCATTAACTTCTATTTTGATACTTCATATACTAATACTTTTCTATGTACTCTCTTAAAATGTTGCATTTTTCAATAATATTTTCTCTTAAAAGTGGTAACATGAATGTAAAGCTTTTTAAGATTTTAATATATTTAAAAATTCTTAGATGCTTAAAACCTGAAAAAAATTCTATCTAAAGATCATAAAACAATACGTGAGTTCTTAAAACATAACGAATCATTAGTGTCCCGGTCATAATAACTTAGCATCAACAGGCGAAAATCGTCGCCAAAGCATCGCCAAACACAGCTGATATATTCTTCATAATTTTTGTCAAAGATCTTTATGATATATGTTTACATATCCATTAGTATGATATAAAATGCTTATAAATATGTACCTACCCATAATAAAATGATTACTGCAGAGAGTAGATGAATTAGTCGCAGTCCAGTTTTCTCTACGAACGGCAGTTTCCCACAGGCGCCTACGTGATGGATTTCTAGGAAAATAGAACATTTTTATTTTAGATGATAAGTTAGTTCTAGCTGTCATGCTACAGCCCACAGCCACACAACACTGACCCGATTTCCTTTTATTCATACTCCTCTATTTATCAGAATAAAACAAAATATTAAACACTTCTAAAATAAATTCACAACAACACCCTAAACAAACACAGCAATACCGGAAGCGGAAGCTTCCTGGGCGTAAGGGATGTGAGCGCCCTATTCGTTGGCTTTACAGAAAACTTCGTCAATAGAAAGGGGGCAATTTCGTATTTCCATGGAGGTAAGAAAGAAAGGAGTGGCCAACCGGCACTAGAAGTGAAGCACTGCTTCGAAGCTTCGGTCACCAAAAGGGAAGTTCGTTTACATTCAGAAGCTCGCTTGACAGTGTTCTGATAGTATTTCGACACACGACAGTTCCATACAAATCGAAAAAAGGACACTTTCACATGAAAGAATCATTCCTAGTGTGATATATAATAGCAATTTGTAGAGTTTAGTGACATTTACGCAAAAATCACATCTTGGTAACTTTTCGATAACTAACAACAGTGATTTTGATCATGAATTTGTTTTATAAAATTCTAAGCTGTTAAACTACAAAAATATAAATTTTAACAAAAATGTTGTGCTTAAAAGAATGAAAAATACCTTACGATAGCTTTAAAATTGTATAGGTCTTTCGATTACCCTTGATAGAGTATTCGCTACTTTTATTTTATGTTCCAAACGCCAAAATGTTTTAAATAACACTAATTTTTTTCACATCCATATATTATTGTAACATGTACCTTTTAAAATTTTTTAGAGGAGAGGCTTTACTGTTGCTCATTTTAAACTCATCATTTTAATTTTATATATCTGAAAAATAATCCCTTTGGGCTTACACGTTTTACTTATTTGGGTTAATTAAAAATAAAATATAGTGAATGCACAGAAATTAAAGATTTGCACATGCCGGAAATAAAAAATAGGAAATATGTATGGGTATTTATGCATGAGCTTGCAAAAAGCATGTATCTGCCTTTAACAAAATACATAAATATTCATTAAATTATTTATAAATGTATTTGAAATGAAGAATTTATTCATTTATGATTAACTGTGAAGAAATCTAATTATTAAATGTAGCTAATTTATAATGATTTTAAATATTATCTAAATATATAATAACCTTAATATTGAATTGTAAACATAAATTGAAATCCTATTCACAAATACGTTATAAAACTATTTAAGCAAGAATTGTTCGTACTGGAAAGCAATCTGTTAAAAGGCATTGTAAAGCAAATGTTATGAGATGCGCAATTAAGAAAGTAATAAAGAGTTTTGGAATATGTATTGTTGAAATTAATGGTAAAAAAATCTGATAAGTATAATTAAAAGAATTATTCCCCTTACATTTTATAATAACTCAGTCACAAGTTTTAAATAATACTTTAAAAAAATCTTTATTTTATTCCCTTTCAGAAATGTTCAGAGAAAGTTAAGTACTATTTAAAGTATTTCGCTAATTTTAATAATTCTCTAATTTAAAATGAACCGAATAGAGCGTTAATTATAAATTGAGTTATATTTTTCGATTTAAAAGATGCCTCAGAAGCCAAAAAAATCATGCCATATTTAAGAAAGTATTTTAGGAAGAAACTCTATAAATAGAAAAGAAATAATGCAGAATTTTAATATTGCTAATACAATAAACTTTGATCTTAATTTTTGTACCTTAACCGAATCAAATCGAATTACCTTAATTTTTTTTCTAATGTAATTAACGAAAACGTGTGAAAATATTTCATTCAAATTAAACCATTCTGAGAAAACTGTTCTGCGAAAAGTATAGCATTTAATTCCATTCAGAATGAGATATTGTTTAAAAATATGTTCTTTTCATATACTTAGGACTCTGAAGTGTTGTAGAAAAAGAAAATATATACATTTATATGTGTATTTAAGGCGTAATTACAAAATATTTACATCCGATCGCGTCAAAATCCATTGAACTTAATGGTAAATGACCCAATGTTTCGGTCACCACGTAGGGATCGCCAGCGCTTCAGAGCAGGGTATGGGAGAAACCTGTTTAGGGCTACTCCATCTTACTTCCTACCTCCAGGCGTATTTCAGAGGAGAGTAAAGAGGAACTTCGTACATTTTGTTCGAGTTCGAGAGGCCAAGATGAAAAAGGTTTCCCCATCTTTCATCAGATGGGGCAAAATAAATATTAAAATAAATGGCCCAAAAATTAATAGAGAGAAAAAGAAGGGCCTATAGAAAGAAAAGGAAAAGAAGTAGAAAATGTCCTAAAATACGATTGCGTCCATGAGTGTAGTAAAAAGGAGAAGTTGTCTTCATTTACAGTGACTCACAGGTGTGTGTGTGTAGTGAGTGTGTTTGGTTATGCTGAATAGCTGTGATACTGGAAAAAAATAACAGTGTTAAAGTGCTTCGTATCAAGGTATTTAGCATGGAAATCAAAGTAATGTATGCTTGCTTCCTGAGACACAACAGCAAAAGAACCATAACATCAGACAAAAGTATATATTAATTTAACTAAATTAATTTATGCTATTTTCGTTCAAAACATTTTCGTACATTTTTCAATAAACAGCAGCAGACAAAGAACATAGAACCATACACAATACAAGACCACAACACACACAATATATATATATATATATATATATATATTTAAACAAATTAGAATTCTTAACAAATACGTATAAAAGTTAAAAAGCAAATTTAAATTCTAAAAAAAGGAAAAAAGCCGAAATAATTTTAAATAATAATAATAACAAAAAAAAAAAAAATGTGCAAATATGTAAAAAATTTAATTCTCGAACTAATCTACAATATCATTTAAATTCAGAAGCATAAGCAAATCAAGTGCAAAATCTATCCATGAAAATAAATCTACTAATTTAATAAATTAAAATTAAATGAAAATTAAATTAAACAATTAAAAAATGCATATGTGAAGGACCGTAGAGTAGGCAGGAGTCAGACTTATCAAGGGGAAGTTGCCTCCAAACCTAACTCCCCAATCATTCAATTCGTGTTTCGTCATTCATGCAGGGAAGGGTAAAATTCAAAACCAAAAGTAATTCCAATAAAGTGGTACCCTTAGAAATTAACATTTAAGTATTAACATTTAAGAATTAAAGTTCAAAAAGGAAAATACTAAAGAAGTCTTTTGAGTAACAAGCAAGTAAAGTCAAGAATTAGAGTTTTTCTTAAATTAAATTTTTTAAAAATTAATTTTTTATAAAATAAAAAAAATTTTAAAAAAATCTAGAAACCAATGTATTTTAGAAATCCTTGTCTACAGAAACTTCCCCTACACGAATATGCATATCAATAAAAAGAAACTATAAAAGAACTATACATAATCCATATAAACCAATAAGAAATAAAAAGAACTAATTCACAATTTTTAACTCATTTTAACTCATCATTTTAATTTTATATATCTGAAAAATAATCCCTTTGGGCTTACACGTTTTACTTATTTGGGTTAATTAAAAATAAAATATAGTGAATGCACAGAAATTAAAGATTTGCACATGCCGGAAATGAAAAATAGGAAATATGTATGGGTATTTATGCATGTGCTTGCAAAAAGCATGTATCTGCCTTTAACAAAATGCATAAATATTCATTAAATTGTTTATAAATGTATTTGAAATGAATAATTTATTCATTTATGATTAACTGTGAAGAAATCTAATTATTAAATGTAGCTAATTTATAATGCTTTTAAATATTATCTAAATATATAATAACCTTAATATTGAATTGTAAACATAAATTGAAATCCTAGTCACAAATACGTTATAAAACTATTTAAGCAAGAATTGTACGTACTGGAAAGCAATCTGTTAAAAGGTATTGTAAAGCAAATGTTATGAGATGCGCCATTAAGAAAGTAATAAAGAGTTTTGGAATATGTATTGTTGAAATTAATGGTAAAAAAATCTGATAAGTATAATTAAAAGAATTATTCCCCTTACATTTTATAATAATTCAGTCACAAGTTTTAAATAATACTTTTAAAAAATTCTTATTTTATTCCCTTTCAGAAATGTTCAGAGAAAGTTAAGTACTATTTAAAGTATTTCGCTAATTTCTAATAATTCTCTAATTTAAAATGAACCGAATAGAGCGTTAATTATAAATTGACTTATATTTTTCGATTTAAAAGATGCCTCAGAAGCCAAAAAATCATACCATATTTAAGAAAGTATTTTAGGAAGAAACTCTATAAATAGAAAAGAAATAATGCATAATTTTAATATTGCTAATACAATAAACTTTGATCTTAATTTTTGTACCTTAACCGAATCAAATCGAATTACCTTAATTTTTTTTTCTAATGTAATTAACGAAAACGTGTGAAAATATTTCATTCAAATTAAACCATTCTGAGAAAACTGTTCTGCGAAAAGTATAGCATTTAATTCCATTCAGAATGAAATATTGTTTAAAAATATGTTGTTTTCATATACTTAGGACTCTGAAGTGTTGTAGAAAAAGAAAATATATACATTTATATGTATATTTAAGACGTAATTACAAAATATTTACATCCGATCGCGTCAAAATCCATTGAACTTAATGGTAAATGACCCAATGTTTCGGTCACCACGTAGGGATCGCCAGCGCTTCAGAGCAGGGTGTGGGAGAAACCTGTTTAGGGCTACTCCATCTTACTTCCTACCTCCATGCGTATTTCAGAGGAGAGTAAAAAGGAACTTCGTACATTTTGTTCGAGTTCGAAAGGCCAAGATGAAAAAAGTTTCCCCATAAAATTTAAAATAAATGGCCCAAAAATTAATAGAGAGAAAAGGAAAAGAAGTAGAAAATGTCCTAAAATACGATTGCGTCCATGAGTGTAGTAGAAAGGAGAAGTTGTCTTCATTTACAATGACTCACATGTGTGTGTGTGTGTAGTGAGTGTGTTTGGTTATGCTGAATAGGAGTGATACTGGAAAAAAATAACAGTGTTAAAGTGCTTCGTATCAAGGTATTTAGCATGGAAATCAAAGTAATGTATGCTTGCATCCTGAGACACAACAGCAAAAGACCCATAACATCAGACAAAAGTATATATTAATTTAACTAAATTATGCTATTTTCGTTCAAAACATTTTCATACCTTTTTCGAAAAACAGCAGCAGACAAAGAACATAGAACCATACACAATACAAGACCACAACACACACAATATATATATATATATATATATATACATTTAAACAAATTAAAATTCTTAACAAATACGTATAAAAGTTAAAAAGCAAATTTAAATTCTAAAAAAAGGAAAAAAGCCGAAATAATTTTAAATAATAATAATAACAAAAAAAAAAAAAAATGTGCAAACATGTAAAAGGTTTAATTCTCGAACTAATCTACAATATCATTTAAATTCAGAAGCATAAGAAAATCAAGTGCAAAATCTATCCATGAAAATAAATCTACTAATTTAATAAATTAAAATTAAATGAAAATTAAATTAAACAATTAAAAAAAATTCATATGTGAAGGACCGTAGAGTAGGCAGGAGACAGACTTATCAAGGGGAAGTTGCCTCCAAACCTAACTCCCCAATCATTCAATTCGTGTTTCGTCATTCATGCAGGCAAGGGTAAAATTCAAAACCAAAAGTAATTCCAATAAAGTGGTACCCTTAGAAATTAACATTTAAGTATTAACATTTAAGAATTAAAGTTCAAAAAGGAAAATACTAATGAAGTCTTTTGAGTAGCAAGCAAGTAAAGTCAGGAATTAAAGTTTTTTTTAAAGAATTAAATTTTTTAAAAATTAATTTTTTATAAAATAAAAAAAAAATCTAGAAACCAATGTGTTTTAGAAATCCTTGTCTACAGAAACTTCCCCTACACGAATATGCATATCAATAAAAAGAAACTATAAAAGAACTATACATAATCCATATAAACCGATAAGAAACAAAAAGAACTAATTGACAATTTTTAAAAAACAAATATATATTTAAAAATATAATTTCATATTTAGAAAATACTTTGATACTACATAAAAATTTTTTTAAAAAAATACTTAAAGCAAGTAAATAGTAAGCTTTAATTCTAACTTACCAAGTATAGGAGTGTTGGGGTCTGCAAAAGTGTTGTGAAAGAGAAGTAAGTGTGTCTTCAAATTATATAGATGGCGCTAATGTAGGTAAAGTTGAGTGTTAAGCTGCTATTTTTGTTATAGTAAAAAATTTTTTGTAAACATTAATATTAAAAATTAAATTAAATTAAAAATCCTAAAGGTAGTAATATCAATTATTTAGGGAGTTAAGTAACTGAACCAATCAAGAGATGTAAGTTTGCTTGAAGGAAATTAGAGTGCAGTGGTATTTGAAAAAAATGTAAACTGTTTGTAATTTGAAATGTGTGTTCTGTTGAAAAATTGTGAAAATTGTTAAAAAAATAAAGTGAAAGATATTTTGTGTGAAAATTGCAAAAAATTAAAGTAATTAAGAAAAACTGAAATGTTTTAATATTAAAGTTTTAAAGTAAAATTTCGCAAAATTTTTTTGAAATGAAGTCCTTGAGAAACCTCTAAAAATTCCCATAAATTTCTCAAAAATTCCTTTAGGAAGTTAAATAAAACTTAAATTTGATGAAAGAAAATATTAAAAGTTTAATGAAAGTTTAATGAACTTGATTTCAACTGGTATATCGAAACTTAACTAAATACTGGCTAAAGTATGGAAAATTAGAAGAAGAAGATTAAATTCTTCACTCAATTCGGGCTATAATTGAGACTTTTGAAAAGAGTTGGCCTTGTATTAGTAAAAGGAAAGAATCCAGTATTGATTAAATATACATATTTACAAAATATTTACAATAAAAATTTACAATAATTTCTCTACTCTTTTATATCCTTCATTACCCTCCAGCTAAGGTTTAAGGTAATGTTATCATATCCAAAAGAGCCAAAAAATTATAAAGTAAAGTTAAGGCTTGCCTTTTTAATATATAAATTAATAAATTTTGGTGGTACTTGGTTATCAACTTGTACATTAATTATTTTTATGATTTCTTCCTTTAAATCTTCATTTTCAGTACATATATTTTTTATTTTGATAATTTGGCTATGAAACGTGTTTTCTATTACTTTTCTAGAGATATAAGAGTTCCAATTAATTAGTTTAATAGTAGGAAAATGGAAATTCCTTCTTTTATCAAATAATTTAATTTTGCTGTGTTTAATAATTTGCAGGTCTAGGAATTCAATAGTATCTTGATTCGTATTCGTTTTATTAAGTGTTAAACTATTTGGGTAAATTTTGAATTGCTCAAAAGTAGAATTATTATTGAAAGTTATAATATCATCTATGTATCTAAAAGTATGAGCAAATAGCTTTAATTCATTTTTATTTAAACTGAGTTGGAATTTATATTCAAACTGAGTTGGAATTTATATTCATTTATTAATTTATATATTAAAAAGGCAGGCCTTAACTTTACTTTATAATTTTTTGGCTCTTTTGGATATGATAACATTACCTTAAACCTTAGCTGGAGGGTAATGAAGGATATAAAAGAGTAGAGAAATTATTGTAAATTTTTATTGTAAATATTTTGTAAATATGTATATTTAATCAATACTGGATTCTTTCTTTTTACAAATACAGGGCCAACTCTTTTCAAAAGTCTCAATTATAGCCCGAATTGAGTGAAGAACTTAATCTTCTTCTTCTAATTTTCCATACTTTAGCCAGTATTTAGTTAAATTTTGATATACCAATTGAAATCAAGTTCATTAAACTTTCATTAAACTTTTAATATTTTCTTTCATCAAATTTAAGTTTTATTTAACTTCCTAAAGGAATTTTTGAGAAATTTATGGGAATTTTTAGAGGTTTCTCAAGGACTTCATTTCAAAAAAATTTTGCGAAATTTTACTTTAAAACTTTAATATTAAAACATTTCAGTTTTTCTTAATTACTTTAATTTTTTGCAATTTTCACACAAAATATCTTTCACTTTATTTTTTTAACAATTTTCACAATTTTTCAACAGAACACACATTTCAAATTACAAACAGTTTACATTTTTTTCAAATACCACTGCACTCTAATTTCCTTCAAGCAAACTTACATCTCTTGATTGGTTCAGTTACTTAACTCCCTAAATAATTGATATTACTACCTTTAGGATTTTTAATTTAATTTAATTTTTAATATTAATGTTTACAAAAATTTTTTTTTCTATAACAAAGATAGCAGCTTGACACTCAACTTTACCTACATAAGCGCCATCTATATAATTTGAAGAACATATTTACTTCTCTTTCACAACACTTTTGCAGACCCCAACACTTCTAAAGTAGGTAAGTTACTATTTACTTGCTTTAAGTATTTTTAAAAATTTTTTATGTAGTATTTAAGTATTTTCTAGATATGAAATTATATTTTTAAGTATATATTTGTTTTTTAAAAATTGTGAATTAGTTCTTTTTGTTTCTTATTGGTTTATATAGATTATGTCTAGTTCTTTTTTAGTTTATAGTAAGTTTTAATTATAACTTACCTATAGTACGTAAGTTAGAATTAAAACTTACTATTTACTTGCTTTAAGTATTTTTTTTTTAAAAATTTATGTAGTATCTAAGTATTTTCTAAATATGAAATTATATTTTTAAATATATATTTGTTTTTTAAAAATTGTGAATTAGTTCTTTTTGTATCTTATTGGTTTATATGGATTATGTATAATTCTTTTATAGTTTCTTTTTATTGATATGCATATTCGTGTAGGGGAAGTTTCTGTAGACAAGGATTTCTAAAATACATTGGTTTCTAGATTTATTTTTATTTTTTTTTTATTTTATAAAAAATTAATTTTTAAAAAATTTAATTTTTTAAGAAAAACTTTAATTCTTGACTTTACTTGCTTGTTACTCAAAAGACTTCATTAGTATTTTCCTTTTTGAACTTTAATTCTTAAATGTTAATACTTAAATGTTAATTTCTAAGGGTACCACTTTATTGGAATTATTTTTGGTTTTGAATTTTACCCTTGCCTGCATGAATGACGAAACACGAATTGAATAATTGGGGAGTTAGGTTTGGAGGCAACTTCCCCTTGATAAGTCTGTCTCCTGCCTACTCTACGGTCCTTCACATATGCATTTTTTAATTGTTTAATTTAATTTTCATTTAATTTTAATTTATTGAATTAGTACATTTATTTTCATGGATAGATTTTGCACTTGATTTGCTTATGCTTCTGAATTTAAATGATATTGTAGATTAGTTCGAGAATTAAATCTTTTACATGTTTGCACATATTTTTTTTTTTTTTTTTTTTTTTGTTATTATTATTATTTAAAATTATTTCGGCTTTTTTCCTTTTTTTAGAATTTAAATTTGCTTTTTAACTTTTATACGTATTTGTTAAGAATTTTAATTTGTTTAAATATATATATATATATATATATATATATATAATGTGTGGGTGTTGTGGTCTTGTATTGTGTATGGTTCTATGTTCTTTGTCTGCTGCTGTTTTTTGAAAAAGGTATGAAAATGTTTTGAACGAAAATAGCATAAGTTAATTTAGTTAAATTAATATATACTTTTGTCTGATGTTATGGGTCTTTTGCTGTTGTGTCTCAGGATGCAAGCATACATTACTTTGATTTCCATGCTAAATACCTTGATACGAAGCACTTTAACACTTATTTTTTTCCAGTATCACAGCTATTCAGCATAACCAAACACACTCACTACACACACACACACCTGTGAGTCACTGTAAATGAAGACAACTTCTCCTTTTTACTACATTCATGGACGCAATCGTATTTTAGGACATTTTCTACTTCTTTTCCTTTTTTTTCAATAGGCCCTTCTTTTTCTCTCTATTAATTTTTGGGCCATTTATTTTAATATTTATTTTGCCCCATCTGATGAAAGATGGGGAAACCTTTTTCATCTTGGCCTCTCGAACTCGAACAAAATGTACGAAGTTCCTCTTTACTCTCCTCTGAAATACGCATGGAGGTAGGAAGTAAGATGGAGTAGCCCTAAACAGGTTTCTCCCATATCCTGCTCTGAAGCGCTGGCGATCCCTACGTGGTGACCGAAACACTGGGTCATTTACCATTAAGTTCAATGGATTTTGACGCGATCGGATGTAAATATTTTGTAATTACGCCTTAAATACACATATAAATGTATATATTTTCTTTTTCTACAACACTTCAGAGTCCTAAGTATATGAAAACAACATATTTTTAAACAATATCTCATTCTGAATGGGATTAAATGCTATACTTTTCGCAGAACAGTTTTCTGAGACTGGTTTAATTTGAATGAAATATTTTCACACGTTTTCGTTAATTACATTAGAAAAAAATTAAGCTAATTCGATTTGATTCGGTTAAGGTACAAAAATTAAGATCAAAGTTTATTGTATTAGCAATATTAAAATTCTGCATTATTTCTTTTCTATTTATAGAGTTTCTTCCTAAAATACTTTCTTAAATATGGCATGATTTTTTTGGCTTCTGAGGCATCTTTTAAATCGAAAAATATAACTCAATTTATAATTAACGCTCTATTCGGTTCATTTTAAATTAGAGAATTATTAAAATTAGCGAAATACTTTAAATAGTACTTAACTTTCTCTGAACATTTCTGAAAGGGAATAAAATAAAGATTTTTTTAAAGTATTATTTAAAACTTGTGACTGAGTTATTATAAAATGTAAGGGGAATAATTCTTTTAATTATACTTATCAGATTTTTTTACCATTAATTTCAACAATACATATTCCAAAACTCTTTATTACTTTCTTAATTGCGCATCTCATAACATTTGCTTTACAATGCCTTTTAACAGATTGCTTTCCAGTACGAACAATTCTTGCTTAAATAGTTTTATAACGTATTTGTGAATAGGATTTCAATTTATGTTTACAATTCAATATTAAGGTTATTATATATTTAGATAATATTTAAAATCATTATAAATTAGCTACATTTAATAATTAGATTTCTTCACAGTTAATCATAAATGAATAAATTCTTCATTTCAAATACATTTATAAATAATTTAATGAATATTTATGTATTTTGTTAAAGGCAGATACATGCTTTTTGCAAGCTCATGCATAAATACCCATACATATTTCCTATTTTTCATTTCCGGCATGTGGAAATCTTTAATTTCTGTGCATTCACTATATTTTATTTTTAATTAACCCAAATAAGTAAAACGTGTAAGCCCAAAGGGATTATTTTTCAGATATATAAAATGAAAATGATGAGTTAAAATGAGTTAAAAATTGTGAATTAGTTCTTTTTGTTTCTTATTGGTTTATATGGATTATGTATAGTTCTTTTATAGTTTCCTTTTATTGATATGCATATTCGTGTAGGGGAAGTTTCTGTAGACAAGGATTTCTAAAATACATTGGTTTCTAGATTTATTTTTATTTTTTTTTATTTTATAAAAAATTAATTTTTAAAAAATTTAATTTTTTAAGAAAAACTTTAATTCTTGACTTTACTTGCTTGTTACTCAAAAGACTTCATTAGTATTTTCCTTTTTGAACTTTAATTCTTAAATGTTAATACTTAAATGTTAATTTCTAAGGGTACCACTTTATTGGAATTATTTTTGGTTTTGAATTTTACCTTTGCCTGCATGAATGACGAAACACGAATTGAATGATTGGGGAGTTAGGTTTGGAGGCAACTTCCCCTTGATAAGTCTGACTCCTGCCTACTCTACGGTCCTTCACATATGCATTTTTTAATTGTTTAATTTAATTTTCATTTAATTTTAATTTATTGAATTAGTACATTTATTTTCATGGATAGATTTTGCACTTGATTTGCTTATGCTTCTGAATTTAAATGATATTGTAGATTAGTTCGAGAATTAAATCTTTTACATGTTTCCCCCTTTTTTTTTTTCTTTTTTTTTATTATTATTATTTTAATTTATTTCGGCTTTTTTCCTGTTTTTAGAATTTAAATTTGCTTTTTTACTTTTTTACGTATTTGTTAAGAATTTAAATATGTTTAAATTTAAATTTCATTTCTTGTAGGAATGGCGCAAAGAATATTTAATTAAATATGTATTAAAATTCAATTTATTTAATTAATTTCAATTTATTCTTATGAAACAATATATATATATATATATCTGTGTAAATTACAAAGTATATATATTAAAATATAAATTAAATATAGTATTGATTAATTTAACTTTCATAATTTATTACAAGTTAATTAATGCTAAGGGGGGCTTTGTAGGTGGTGACAGACGTGAACTGATAACGTTGGCGTCTGTTTCGAATTGATTCACAAAGGAAGCCACAAGCAATGCGCAAGTAAATAATACTGAGACATCAACAAAAGTCATCAAACAAAAGTATATATTAATTTAACTAAAGTAACTTATGCTATTTTCGTTCCCAAAATTTTCATACATTTTTCAAAAAACAGCAGAAGACAAACAACATAGAACCATATACAATACAAGACCACAACCGCACACGCGAAAATATATATATATATATATGTGTGTGTGTGTGTGTGTTTGTGTGTGTAAATTACAAAGTTTATGTATTATAAAACACAAATCAAACATAGTATTTATTAATTTAACTATCATAACTTATTACAAGATTAATTATTTTGCAATCATAATTTATTACAAGATTAATTATTTTACTATCATAATTTAATACTAGTTAATTAATGCTAGTATAACACAATGAGGCACACTGTTATTTGTATAAGCTCATATTTCTAAGAATTTATTTAAGGCAGTGAAGAATAATGCATTCCTTACATATGGACATTTAACAGATAGCAAGGAACAGTATGAGAAAAAAATCGGTGAGTTATAATATTATTTATAGGCGAAAATATATTTAAGCAATCTAAAAAAAAAGAGAAACTAGAATATCCGAGAGGGAAGTGGCGCGATGCCCCGAGTTCCCAATTTTCCCTCTCACGAGATTCCTCGGGGCCTTTGTAGGTGGTGACCGACGTGAACTGATAACGTTGGCGTCTCTTTGGAATTGTAACCACAAAGGAAGCCACTAGCAATGAGCAATTTCAAGTATTGTTTAATGCTCAAAACTAATAAAAAATTTAACTTTATTGATTTAAAGGTACTTATTTATAGAAATTTGATTCCGTTTAGATGAAAGAAGGGTACTTATCTTAAAATTCCAGGCTTTCGTTGTATATCCTCACATTGTCCGCTGTTTCATTCTCATCAATATCGGAGCCGAAAATCTTTTGAAAACATGTAAGTTTTGTAGAAAAAACACTATTTCAAAGTAATTTAATTGATAATCACTAAGGGGAAAGGAATGTTTTACACTTTTTTACAGAGCGCTGCCAACGTGCAACCGCTTGCCTCGGTGATCGGAGCGCCTGTCCCGCATTTCGGACAGCAAAAACCTTGGAAAGGTAACAAAGACAAGACAGACAAAATAGACAGATGTCTTATTTTGCACCCGCTAAGTCTTTCTGAACCGATGGGCGAAAAATCAAGCTTAGGTGCGAAGGAAAGGTATATAGAAAGAGGGGCAATTTCGGTTTCCAGAGAAGAGTAAAAAGAACTTCGTATTGTTTTATACGAGTTCAAAAGGCCTGGAAGAAAAATTGGGACAAAATAAATTTAAAAATAAATGGCCCGTAGTGTAGTAAGAGCAGAAAGGAAAGGATAAAAAAAAGTGTGTCTCGAGAGGAAAAGGAAGAGAAGTAGAAAATATCTTGATATGTTATAACGCTCATTGGTGTGTGTGTATGGATGTGTCAAAAACCGCCCCCCCCCCAAAAAAAACTCCTCTGATTAGGAATGTAACGTGAAGTAAACAAAATTAACATAAGTTTGGAATATATAGATACCCTAGCATAATTTTGTAAATGAGCATATAAAGGAGTTTTAGTTTGTAACTTATAAGGTATATAATATATCATATAATTTTGAGCACCACTGGGAAGAAAAGGCATGCTATAAAGAAAACCTTACCGGTAAATACGTATACAAACTGTTTTTCATTTTCAGATCCCCGCTCGTCGTTTGAAGGATAACTTAGTATGACTGGTTTCTGAGTCGTTGAAGGTATTTCAGCACTTTGTATTGTAGCAATCAAGAACCTGTAAGTAAATCTTTAGGGGAAAAAACAGAGAAAACTTCTTATTGTTATGATATCAGCTAGTTGTACCTTGAATGAAGGAACGGAGTAAGATTAATGAAAGAGCATCAGCAGATGCTGTAAGAATATCGAGATTTCCGGAGGTGGCAGAAGGCCCCGCCCATCAAAGGTAGCCGCGCCTTCATGGGAGAAAGAAAAACCTCTTAACCCTTTAACTGCTTAAGACGTGTTTAAACGTTTTTGGAGTTTCTTTAAAAATGCTTAAGACGTGTATACACGAAGCCCGAATTTCGCGAAGATTGCTTAAGACGTGTTTAGACGACGCGATCTGGTCTTCCTTCCCCTACCTTTCTGCAGGCGGCTGTCAGTTGACACAAAGGTCTTAATAGGGTGTGAAGTCTGTTTGAAAAGAACACTTTACGGATGGGTCCTGAGAATGAAGAATCATTGTCAGAGAGCAGGTGTGCATTATCTTTCCAACGACTGCAAGCTTGTGAATGAAGATAAATCGTTTTACAACAGTTTGCCTTGTGGTTATTTATACAAATGAAAGTTAAACAGAATCGCTCGTTGTTATAATACATTACCGAAATTTAGAAGAAACAGGAAAAAGTAACAATTGTAACGTAAGACGTACTTTTTAATAAACCATATATTATACAATGCATTAAAAGTTGACTACAACATCAAGAACAGGATAAAATATAAAATGCTGCAAACTATCTTGTTTGTCCTCGTATTTCAAGTGCGGGTGTTTCTAATAGTATATTTTTCCTTTTTACATTTTGAAATGTTAAAAATGTGCTTTCAGTATGCCTGATTTTTGTATTCGAATATGTGGCTGTGTGTTCCTTGTAAACGCGAACTGACATATAAAAATTTCTTGGATGTCGAAAGGAAGATATTCTACTCGAAAACTTCAATTAAATCGAATAAATTCATATGCCGCAGGAATTTCTAGAAATATTTGTTTTTAAAAATTTTATTATTAAGATTTGAAATACAAATTAGTTTTAAAATCTAGGGGAAAAGTATGCATTTCTTGGAACTTTTTTGGAAAGAAATCTACCGGTAGAAAATCGCTTAAAATCAATGGAGTATAAGTTAAGTGAAACAGTTAATGTATGGAAGAGTTACATATACTGCGCACAAAAATTAGTCAGAGGAACAATTAGCTAACGAATTAAATTAATTACATTAAAAGAATTTCGTTAGAAAATAACGTCTCCAAATATCAGTGCTGATAGCAGCCCTATGAATGAAAGTTATTAAATCCCTAACTTAATTGATCCGTTGGTACTCAATAATTGTCACCTACCAGAGGCCGATCAGTAAACGTCGCTGAACACTGATAATTCGGTCTGAGGTTCGAATCCGCGAACGGGTTGGCTGCAAGGACGTTTTCGTGATTTTTCCCACGTGTAACGTGTATACGAGCCAGTATCCCTTAGAAAGTCCTCCACGAAGGCATCCCTCCTCTTAGGCAGATAGCCCTCGAGGCTTTGCCGTAATCACATAAAACCAAACCAAATTAAAAACCAATAACTATGTGTTCGCGATGCTAGGCTACATGGCAGTTTTCTTGGATTTTTGCTGCCTATTTTTAACGCGAATATAAGCCAATCTCATTTAAAAAGTCCTTCACGAAGACGTGCTCTGACTACGAGTCCTCGCTTGGGATTACTTTTGGACTGTTAGATTAATGACAAAGCTCGCAAAGGGCGATCTGTTTAAAGAGGGTATGCTTTCGTGAAAGACCTTCTAAGGGAAACTATCTCGTACCGGTGTTACATATAGGTAAAATTCACGAAAACGCAGATGTGGTGTACCAGTTCACAGAGGTTTCAATCCAAGTCAAACTACCAAATAGTCCTCGTATATTTTGTCATGAGCTAAGTAAAATAAAATACAATATCGCGAAAGTCACTTTATGCTATTGAAATGGCAATAACTTTGTATTATACAAGCTATCATTTTGCCTTTGTAATGAGATTTTGATCTTTTCCGTTATCCAAGCTAGCCCATAATGGAATACTGGTAGTTCTATCCGGGGTTCGAATCCCGGCTACATGGATGCTTTCGTGTCTTTCTCATGTGTAACGTGTACACAAGCCGGCTCCCCTTAGAAAGCCCTCCACGAAGGCATCCTTCCCCTTATGTAAATAACTCTCGAGTGCTTTGCCATAATTAAATAAACATGCTTAAAATATTTTGTATTGAAAATTTTATGCGTCAAAGTTGGTCCCCGTTAAATGAAATATGCTGTTTTTTTTCTTTGCTTTTATAGCAATGTTCTTGTTTTCAGAATATGAAATGTCAATGAAACATTTTTAATAATGTCTCATTCTGTTTTGTTTTTTGTTTAATGAAAAAATGAATTTAAGTAACAAATTTCTTATGTTTAGAAAAATTTTACCATTATCGAAATGAGTTGCTGTCGAAGTGCATTTTCGTACTAGCGCATATATTTGTAAAGAGAAAATTGTTTCGCGCGTGTTATCCTATAACTGAAAAGATCAAGAGAAATTTCTATAGGGAAATAAAGTTATTAATTTTAAATAAAAAATATAAGTTATTTGTAAATTAAATGTGTTTTGAGGCAAGAGTAAAAATACGAGATATGCAATGAATTTAAAATAACGATGTATATAATAAGGATTTTGCCGACAGACATTCCCCGCGAAATTTGCTAAAATTTTCTATATGTAGAATTAATGTATATTCCGCTTAGTATTAGAATTCAGTGATATAACAACTCACTTTATCAGTGTAATTATGTGTTATATCGAGATTTAGTTATGTCCGATACCAGCATTTTATTTTTGTTTTATAAATCTGGTTCGTTTGTAGCGTTGCGCGCCTCCAACTTGCACGCAACCAAGAGGTGACTGTTGAAACTGGATAAATGACAGAGTCTTCTTAAAGGTTTAAATCCCTTTTTATTCAACGTAATAAATTACAAGTGTGTGCTCTTGACGCTCACAAACTACGCCAACTCGGCGGTAAAATAAAAATAATAACCTGAAAAGAAACTAAAGACAAGACTCTAACTACGAGGCTCTCTAAAAGTAACCAACCTCACCGCGTTTTACAATACCGCTGCTAATTCAGCAAACTTGAAGATCACTTGAACGATTAACAATTCTTCCAGGCAAGCACACAGGCCGAAACGCGGGGTTCTTCAATTTCTGGCTAACTACCTCCGCGCTCGTGAAGTAAGAACAGCACACCTCGAACTCATTTCCTTCCTATTTAACTCAGAATACTTCCGCTGATAATTTGAATCCTTGCGCTTTCTACTAAAATTTACATACTCTGGCATTGGCAGTTCCAGGGAAAAGTAAGGCTTGACAGGAAAGGTAGTTTAAACTTAAAATAAATGTTAGTTAAAATAAATATAAACCCTACACGGTTACTGATATTATGTTTATTAAATACGATTTATCAGGTTTTCAAATTCTATCAGAGCCCGATAATGGCCCACCTAGCTAAGACCGCTGATTACTACTAATTCCACTCGCACTGAAACCAAAACGAACACATTGGCTGCATAGTTGGGTTTCATAGTTTTTCCCATGAATATGAGTCACATGGATATGAGTGAGTTTTACTTAGAAAGCCTACCACGGCGACTTGTCTATCCTTAGACAGACAGATCCCGTTTGCTTTGCCATATTCAAATAATCTGACAAAATGTGACAACAAAGGCTAATAAATGCATATACCAAAATAAAATAAATTTAAACGCATATTACAAAAATAAAATAAATGCATATAACGTAAAAAGTGATATCACAACAAATATTTTATTATTTTTAATACACTAATTCCTAAATTGCATTATTTTCAAATTTTATTTCATTTTTATGTATGTATTAATGTATATATGTTCGAAAGTGCGATTGTTTAGTAAATTAAGACAACTTAGTAAATTAGGCATTAAATAAATCTGATTTGAAAATACATGCACTTAGGTGAGATTTTCGTAACTTGAAAAACATTACTCGCAAAATAATCTCTACGAAAATATAATAATACTTTATCTTCCTACTTGATTCTCTGAAAAACAATTTAAATTAGCTTATTACTTTTTTTTTTCTATATTGAAAACAACTTGATTTTGTTAAAAAATCTTGCTGTCAGAACGAAAGTATTTAGAAGTATAAAAGTGGTCTTTTTGAACATATGTTTCTGCGGTATTTCTTTACAGACGTAGATCAACAGATAAGAAGCCAACCCTTGATGTACGCATTGACAGATTTCACCACCAAAAGGCCTTTTCTCTAACATAGTGGACGCCACTTTTATCTTCTTTGTAATGTAGTATAACTAAACCCGTTGGCCCTGTTTGTTCGAATAGCTTCTGAGAACCGTTCGCATTTGAATGCGTCGGAGCTTGAGTGACTGAAAGACTACATATTCCCAAAGCTATTAGTCAGACACCAATAAAAATCTGTTGTCCGTATTTCTACTCTCTCTCTGTGAGTTCTTCAAATCCAGGAAAGGGTAATGCGTGCATTTGGGTGCATGTGAGAAAAAAAATATTTCTATGCTTCATTTTGTATTACTTGTATAGTGAAACATTTCGAAAAACAGCTTTACATGCAAAGATTTTCTCTGATGAATGAATTCAGCTGAAAACACGTTATTATTTTCTGTAAATCCCCCCCCCCCAACAAAAAGGATGCTCTTTTAAGTGAATTAAATTCTTATTGTGCTCTTATTACATTTTTCTAAATTTTTCTGTTCCCCTTTTCTTATAATACATAAGCAATTTTTTAAATATGCGTGACCCCTGAGCGCTAAGATCGGTAAGCTCGTTAAAGACTGGTAATTTGAAGGAATTCAAATCTCGGCAAATGGGTTTATTGCAGGGGAGGTTTCTTCGTTTTTCCTCATGTGAACGAATACGAATTCTTTCCCTTTAAACCTTCTTTACGAGACGCAACTCCTTTTAGGAATATAATCTTCCAGTGCTGTGAACAATTCTAATCACCGGTGTATGTCGAAAATCACAGATATGCTCTGGTGAAAGTCGAAAAGAGAGATCATAAAGTGCCATTATAGTTTAAGTTGTTGCAATAAATAAGATTTGAATCACATAATTTAGTAAGTTTTTTTAATTACTGTTATTTTATTTTCTCATTTAGAACGTACTGTATAATTAAGTAAGTTTTTAACGTCTATTATTTTCCTTTCTCATTTTGAATGTATTGTGTGTTTTAGGTTCTCATGTTCTTAAGTTCTTATTTCAAGTCTCAAGTGCGTTTATTCGCGACTGAATTACGGAGAAGAAAATATAATATTGTTATATGTTCAACATTCACCATTAGTACATGGTGAATGTCGACATTGACCGGTTAAGTCAGAAATAAGAGTATTTGGAAAATATTTCGGACATACACCAACAGACTATGTGAATGTTGATATTCACCTGTGAAAGTGGACATTCTCCAGATTTCGGTGTTTCACCGTAATATATTTTATATATTTATATATATATCCACTCTGTTACCCGGCTCAGTGATCTCAGTTTCTTTACACTTATATGTTTGTAAATTGTACATTTTTTGCTTTAAAAATGATTGACTTATGTTGTTCTTATCTTCCGGTTAAGGTTTTTATGCCTTTAGTAAATCTCTATGCAATGTTTTTAGAATTATCAATAAATTTAAAGTTCTTTTAAGTGCCGCTAAGCCTAATAATTTTTTTGATGGCGGCCATTGCTTGTTTACGTTTGAAACAGCAGAGTAGTGGATTTGTTGCCAATCTAGAGAAACGTAGCTTCGCAACAACAAAGATAACGCCTTCATTTATTATTGCGAATTAAATCATGCTTAATCCTTTCTGGAATTTTTCGAAGAAATAAGTCATTAAGAAGAAAATACAGATATTTTGAGTTTTTATGTGTTTTTGCATTGTCGCGAAGTGAGAACTGAATTAATCGAATGAGAAATACTCAATCGTCTGTGAAAAACTGTTTCTTTTTTGTTTTGTTTGCTTAATTGCTTTTATACAACGTTCTAGCTTTATTATAGGATTTGAATAGAACATGAGGCAACGATTAGATAATTCTTTAAATGATATAAATTTTGTGCATTCTGTGTTATAATATGAACGAAATATAATACTAATGAACGAAATATAATACTTAAGTGAATTTAGCGCCAGAGTGTCGCTATGGTAAACAAATAGAGTGAATTTTAAAGAATGCATTTATTCTATTGTGGTTTATGCGCTGTCGGCGAAGTAGATTTAATTCAATCCAATAAGTTTAAATGAAATGCAAGAAAAAAATGCGTATAATTTAATATTCCGTACAAGGAAGTCATGTGGTGTATACATCAGATTTTTATAATAAGGTAACATGCGCTAAACAGTTTTGAATAGAAAGAAACCGCTCGCGCGCTATTGGGCCTTTCTCAGCTTACGAAATATATATTTTAAGTTGGTTATTTACATAACAGAAGAACAAAATACAGATTATAAATAGTGCATTTTACTGACAAAACTTTCTTTGAAAAAAATAAAAGTATTGCAAAGAATAAGAGATATAGTTAACTTAACAGCGGCCGATAATCAGTGCTGGTGCATATGTTTTTGCAGAGAAAATCATTTTGCTCGTGCTGTCGTATAACAAAAAATATCCATAGATTATTTTTTACAGTTGTTAAAATAGTCCTGGACTATCTGTTTTAAGAGAATACCTTCTTGGAAAATTTTCAAATTGAAATTGGCTTGAACTCGCATAACGCATGGGAAAAATTATAAAGACACCAAGCCGCTAACTTGTTTGGTTGCTAGCGACAAATCCAGAACAAACATCAACATCCAGTACTCTTATTCACTCTAGTGAACGTAAATATTTGTTTGTATATTAGTAATAGTATTAAAATAAAAATATTTATTCTAATAAAAGCTGTTGTTCAAAAATACACCCTCGTAAGGCATTTTCTTTGGTTAAGGGACTTCATGTGAATAATTAATTCTACGTTGAAGCAAGACAATTTCTTAGAACTTAATGCTTCAAACAATTGAATGCTGGGATTCCTAGGGAAGAAAATATCCTCAAAAAGTATATTCCACAAAAAATATTGAATTATAATCTTATAATGACTTATTAAATAATTAATAATTGTTATAATTATTAAATATAAAGCTTACTTATTTTTTACAAAATGTACAATAATACCCTTTATTTACAAAAATGCCATACTGAACAATTATATTATAAGCCAATAAAATAACAACATTGTATTGTTTCTTATTAACTATGTGTCATCTTTCCTTTTCAGCTTTCTGTTATAGGATAATGTTTTTAATCCTATTTCAGACAATGTGTACTGGTGTTTCAAGGACGGGAAGGCAAGAATTTTTAAATTTAGTCAATAAATTTATGATCACCTGAAAATTCATAAAGAAAAACTATTTCAGATTAAAATTCAATTTCAGAATACTTTGAACGTATATAAAAAAGTGAAATGCAAATTTGACACTGATATTGTCACTGTTTCAGCCCTTAAATAACTCCTAAATGTTTTATTTATTGCTCTTAAAAACAGATCAGGTGTTTAAAAGTTAATACCATAATTTTTTGTATTAAAAAAGATCTCGAAATTATTGCTAAAGAAAAAGCCAAAACAAAGGCATTATTATTTATTTATACCTAGGCAAATTTAATTTCTTTGAGATCGAGAAGATATTTTAAAGGAAAAGGTTAATGTTATATCCTGAAATCACCTAATTTTTTGTTGTCATAAATCAGATGAAAAAGTCACATTTGAAACCCATCCCTTTTTCAAATCAGCTAGCTATCCAGGTATAATCATGAAAATCTTGTTCCGCTCTTGAAATTAAGATATTCAGTTACCAAATCTTAGCTCGCTGAATAATTAACTTTACTTAAAAGAACATATTTGGTATACATTAAGTATATATTGTTCATTCAAAAAAACGAAATCTTTTCAGAAAATAACATCCGTTTTAAAAACTAAGTAAATTTCAGCATTAAATATGCTTTAAAAGTTTAAATTTTGAAATCTCCTTAATATTTAACTATAGTTTCTCTAAAAGCAAGTTTAAAAGTCACATCAAATTAAGTTGATTAAATTTGCCAGAAATAATAAAACAGATATTTTTCATAGTAATTATTCAAATATTATGCTAAATATCTTAAATTATAGGTAATATTTAAGTAAAAAGAAATTTAAAATAATTATTATCTGCATGTAAATGCATTTCTAATTTATGACAAAAACATGGAAAATCAGAAATAATATCAAATGCAATCGAACTATAAACATTGCTTTTCAAATATTTCAGCAATCTCACAGAAGGAATGAATATTGCACCAGATATTTTTTAATATGGATTTTATTAATAGCAGTTTAACCAATCTGCGTTAAATTCTGATGATAATCAATGACCCAGCGATTTAGGTAACTTAGATTAAACATGAAAAATAATAATAAAAGAAAAGCGGGTAAATTTTAAAATCAAGTTATTTCAAAATAAGAGTCTTTTAGGAAAGAAAAACCTTTAAGATAGTATTCGCACCTGTAGCCTGCGGCATTCGGACGGTCATCACGGAGAAGCTATTATAGTCATTTGCAACTTTCTTGACAACTCGCATCTACAGGTACTAATATTTATGGTAGTAATCCATCTTACGTACAGTCGGAACCCTTGATCTAGTATTCAGGGAGGGGAAAGAAATAACAATAGCAGTAGCTGGCATTTTTCAGAGGTTTAGGGTTATTTTCCCGACATTTTAAGGGAAGCTCGGTCCAAAATTAGTGACAGTTTTAAAGGTATTTGTAGAAAATAACTCGACAGGCTAAGGGTTAAAAGCTAATTCATTTTGATTAAAAGTATTTTAAAACGTAAGAGTAGATAGAATATGAGAGTTTCAAGCCACAGGGAGCGGGAAGCCGATGAGCGGAGCCTCCTGAGGAGCAGAGGGAGAGGGAATAGAGCACGCCAGGTTGCTACGTCACCAACTAATGACGCGCTGCATCCTGTTTGTGACGTCATCACGCATTGTCACCGTCTTACTATTGCTACGTCAGCCACAGGTTTCATCCTGCTTGTGTTGTAATCCAGTTTCATGTACACTTTTATCGATTGAAGTAGAACTCCTCGCTGCTCTGATGTCATACTTAATCTGCAACCTGATGCAGATACATGTTAGAATTTCTAGAACATTCTTTTTAGTTCAGGAACGGCCGCTAGAGGGCAGTAGTCTCACCCATAGTGCATTCTGATTTGTTCTCCTGGATCGTAACCAAGTTATTAACCATTATTCCTAATTGATTATACTATTTGACTTAGTATAGTAGTATTTAATGAAAAACGTTAATGTATTTACATGCATTTGTCCATCTATGGCATGGGAAACGTGGACGATAACACAAAGCCCTCTTTTTATCTCTATTATTTTGATAGTATCTATCCTTTTTGTTCATCTGACATTGTGCAGCGGAAACCAGCATGAGGCTGATGGATTGCACATAGGCAATTCAGTTCAAACTTGCTCAGATCTTTGTACATCCTCGATCATGAATGAATTCATAACTTTAAATTTATTTTATTTCTATTTTAGGTTAAGATATTTTAAATTTCTCATTTCTTTATCTTGTAAACATAATTTACGTAATTTTCTTTTCTTCTCGCCGTTAAATTAAATGTACTAATTTTCACACCATATTTTCTATATACAAACATAAAATTTTCTTTTTTTCCACATTTTTAAGTTTTACATTCTTTTCCCCTACGTTTAACTTGCAAAAGTAATAGATTTTATAAAAGTAATACGTTTTTACAATTTAATTTTTTTTCTCTTTTTATTTTACAGAAGATTTTTTACCTTTCAGTTTAATCATTCCTTTCCGTGTTTTACATTTTTCACTTTATTTGTTTTACAAAAGCTGTACTTATTTTCATACGATTTTTTCTTTCTTTTTTACGAACTAGGTCTTTTTTCCTATATTTTACTTCAAGAAGTAATTTTTAATTTTTCTTTTATATAAAAGTATTTTTTGAATTCTTTGAAGAATTTTCTTCTCTCATGTCTTCTTTCTTTCTTTTATTTTCCTCTTAAGGTTTTTCTTAATGTTTTAAATACTTATTAATGTTACACCTCCATTTCTCGAAGCGTAAAGTTACATATATATTTCTCTGTCTATGAAATTTAAGCTGGAACTTACACGCATATAATTTCCCTCTAGAGGCTTTCATGGATAATATTTTCTGTAAATTTAAACCAATAAGTACGATGTTCCTTCCATATAGCTTACTTAGCATATTGTATTTCTTATTAGTTTTTTTACGCTACTTATACTAAAGATATACAAAACTTTCTTTCCTAATGTATTATACCATATTACTAACACTTAACAGGTGGTACTTCGAACTTTCTCTTCTAACGTATTATACTAACCTTTTGAAACACTATACAAAAACGTCGCGGATTCTCTTTTACACATCTCATTTTTGTTCTAAGGACTCACGAAATGTGTCAAACAAATGCAAATTTTTAACTTTCTATTTTCCATTTAGACATTTTGCCTTACATTTAACCT
This sequence comes from Stegodyphus dumicola, assembly GCF_044657685.1. Taxonomy (NCBI): domain Eukaryota; kingdom Metazoa; phylum Arthropoda; class Arachnida; order Araneae; family Eresidae; genus Stegodyphus; species Stegodyphus dumicola. The sequence continues at coordinate 151,464,926 of NC_140768.1, forward strand.
TTATCATGTTTTCAAAACATATCCCTGATAATAATTCTGATTCTTTTTTTCCTAAAAATAAATACAGACTTATACGGAATTTTTAAAGACTTTGAATTAAACCTTCTAATTCAGAAATAATAAATTTTCAAAATCTACTTGAACTAATATATGGACATCTCTAGCCAGTTTAGTTCAAATACCTACGAAACAATACGAAATTTCTTATTATCGTCAACCCCAGTTTAATACGTACCAACAGCATTTCGTTTCCTATTATTTTACACTACAAACATTTACATGAATATATTCAGAACACTTCTTTTTTATAGAGCCGGAGGTTTCAGATATATTACTAACACAGATTGACTCTTTGACATATCTTACAAAAATATCTTGGATTTTCTTGTACACATTGTATTTAAATCACCGAACATACATTAAATTTTAATTTCTATCATGTGAAAACTTCACCCGGATTCTTAATGTGATCCCACCATTTACCGCAGAACTTCACAAACACAGCTATATTTGAACTTAACACAGTTATAATTTTTTAACAAGCTACAGAATTTTTAACTACAAAGAAGAGTATTGACATCGTAATGTAATATTTTAAATTCACTATAGAGACATATTTGTATAAAACATCTGAAACGAAAGGATGTCTACAGTACACACGGAATTAATGTTCAGTCACGGAAGTGAAACTTTGTCATCTTTTTCCCAACTTAGAATATAAAAATTTCTCAGCTCGGAATATTTTTTTTAAGAGTATGATCATTATTTTTACAAGTCTAGAAACTTTTCAATATATTCCTTCTAACTTAAGATATACATTTCAAATTGACAAACACTGAACTCTTATAGCTTTTTGAGAACGATTTTTATGAGACATAGCAAATAAAATCCTGCTCAACAGAAACTATTGACATGAATTCCAAATAATAATCCAACTTAACTCTAATATATTCAATTTAACTGAATATACGCATTTCAAACTCACATTACTTTACTTTACTTAGAGTTTTACAGATCTTTGAGTACACCTAAAATTAATTTTTCACAGATATCAAAAAACATTTTACATAAATACCATACAAGACATATAATATTGACATGAACTCCATATCATGGTCCAACATCGATAACTTAAATGAAGTTTTAATACATTTTAGTATGAGTTAATTTAAAAAAGAAAAATTCCAATGTAAGCATTCAAACAGAAATGCTTCACAAATTTCAGATAAAATAGTAACGGAATGAAGCTAATTGGTAATAATGGTAAAGTATGCAAAGCACTATGAAAAGATGCATTCGTGCAAGACATTCTAAGGGCCTATTTAGCACATGGGTTGCATTGTTTCATTTTTCAAATTAAGCAAACATTCAAGATAATACCTATATATCTATAGATATTATTTACACTAGTTGGTAATGTAATTTATTAGAACAGCCGCAGACGAAAAAAATGTCTAAGTATGGAAAACATGAACAAGGAATGAATATTTTTTTCTGAAAATGTCCCGAATGGGATAAGTCAGGGGTAAGAACTTTAACCAGTTTCAGGAATAGGGCCTGAAAACTAATGAAGTATTTTTAATCATATTTTAATCTATAATGCATTTATTTATACTAAAATATTCTGTTTGAAGACTATATTTTACACTTAGAAGGAATTTAATAAATCAGAATGATTTCGTTTTCTGAAGATTCACAGGTTCAGAAATATTACAACTCAAAAGAAAAAAGGTTAGAGCGAGAATGAAGTATACCGTAACCAATAAAAAAATTTTTTCTTCCTAAAAAAATTAAAGTGAAACTTTTTCGACCTAAAAAAATCTAAATGAATTTTTTTCGAGTTTTCAAAATCAAAATGTAAATTTTTCCCCTTACATTTTGAATTTAACATGGGTTTTCCCATAGACAATATAAAAGTGGAGAATTTTCTCCATAAAAAAATTAAAGTGAAACTTTTTCGACCTAAAAAAATCTAAATGAATTTTTTTCGACTTTTTAAAATCAAAATGTAAATTTTTCCCCTTACATTTTGAATTTAGCATTGGTTTTCCCATAGACTTTAAGTGAGAACCTGATCTTTGCTCTTACAAAAGTTAAGTAGAATTGAAGATTCTACGTAAGAGCGAAGATCAGAGGCCCACTTAGAGTTTTAGGAGTTTTCTTCGCTGGAACTACTTTTATGAGAAACCTTCCGTATAACTAGTTTTGTATAATTACCGTCTAGATTTTTGCAGAGTAATTGATCTTCATTACATCTCTTTTCAGTAAATTTACATTTTTATGCTATGTAATTCCAAAAATAAGCTTCGAATAGGATGAATATTTGCACATTCTACTGAATTGCCTAGATCTGAAGAATTTCTTTTACATCCAGATTTTGACCTTATGCCTCCATAACCTCCATTTATTCCATTCGTCTTCTTATTATTGATAAAAAAAAATAAAGTTATGTGAGAGATTTAGAATACTGAAGTTCATATGACTGTTGAATACTGGGAACAAATCCGGCATTCTGTCATAATTGACTAATACTCTGAATAATAAAATTTTAAGAAAACATTAGTTTCATTCATGTGAATAAAATAAATACATTTTCCAAAAACACATCCAGGAAATCTATCACAAGTGTCAACATAAATGATCTACAAATATATTTTTAAGTATTTAAATTATTCATAAGCTGAAGATAAACCAAGAGAAAAAGTATCGAGAATTCATTGGCATATATCAGTAGCAAAGATAAAATAGTTTCCAATAGCAAAGAGAAAACAGTTTCGAAGTGTTTAAAAGAGTATCGAGAGCACACTCTCTCAAAGCGTTTGCAAAAAGTCAACGACATCACAAATTCATAAATTTTATGGAACATGACATTATTTAAAAATTTCCGTTCTGATATAGAAAAATACTCATTAAATTATTAAATGTGGGTATTCTGTACGGGGTTTTAAAGAAATAAATGCATACATTTTTAGGGAAATTTTGCATTTCATTTTGGTAATAATACTGATAAGTTAGAAAATTTTTATGCATTGAACACATGTATCTACGAAATTCTTTGATTGTTAGTAGCAGATTGTTAATAATCATTTCGATAGTTCATTAGAAATCAAGTGTTATAGATGAAAAACAATTTAAAATTAACCAAGAGTACAATTGAGTACATGTATAAACTATTTTGCTAACCAGTTACGAACGTTTAAGTAGGATATATCCAGAATCATCAAAATTATAATGAAACATTCAATTTAACGTTGAGATTTTACTAAAGAAGTTTCTGTAATAGTAAAATGCTCGTTCAAATTGTGCTAACAGAAGGACAAAATGTGCCTTTTTTATAATATTCGCATGATATGTAATAAAAATGAAAGCATGGCCCCGGTTCAGCAATGCAATGCAAGGTGTTAAGTAAGAAAAGGTTGTAAACTGAGTTTATGTCACATACGAAAGGCACTGAAAACGCGAAAATCAGCAATATATTAGCACTGGACTAGGAAACAAATTTTCAAAGATAATCAAGTGGTATGAAAATTAATCAAAAAGTACAACATGCACAAATTTTTCTTCACAATAACTTATGAATGTTTCCGTTTCAGTAGAATGAAGTCGGAAAGTACAAATTTGATAATGAAACACTCATTTCAGCCTTTGAGATTTTATCAAAAAGTGCAATAAACACATGTGTGTGATAGTAAAATTCTACTTGAAAAATGAGCATTTAGGGGAAAACATCACTTTCTTCTCATAGTCATTTAATATGTAATACAATAAGTTAAAATATAACACTGGTTCATCAATACAATATATTACATATGTACGGTTAGTTGTTCATTTAGAATATGATAAAGTAAAAACTTTTGAGTCAAAGAGAAACATATTTACAAAACAATGATTCTTAGGTTCCTAGTAATTTAAATCAAAGTGCTGATGTTTCTCATGAATGTCAGATATTTTCTTAGACATGTTTCTAATGAAATTAGTATATAAACTTCTTTTAAGAAAGAAATAAACTTCATGAGAAAAATCTATGATAGTGCAAGTCAGTGATTCTTGGCAACTTCGAGAAAATATTCTTTATGAGCTGGGTTAACAGTCTTTATTCCCCTAGTATACTAAGATAAAAAAATTCCATTTCTTTTCTTAATTCTCTGATTCAGCATGGTAGTGTTATTGAAGTTAAATCTTCCAAACGTGCCAAACGTTATTAAATCAAACAATATATCTATTTAATAAAAATTTATTCCTAAATCTTTACATGGCAATGTAAAAGATAAAAAAGAAAATATTTGAAAATTCAATGATTTGCAGTGGCCGTAACGTTTACGCCTTAATTTTAAAAAAGTATGCTGATATAACACAGTTTTTTCAAAATGCTTTGATCATGTATGAAAACAACTTTTTGTTTATTGAATATATTAATTTTAATATTTTATGCTAACCATAACACAATATAAACCTGAATTGCCAGTGCTGGAGCAAACAGGCATAGAAATCACAAGAACAGTACACACTCAAGCAATGGTTAAGACACTACTAAATGATCCTCGTTCTTCTTTCTGCATAAAAAAATTGCATATCTTACAATGAGATCTTTGACAACTTATAATACCAAACATAATCATTACTCAACCACCTATAATTATAATGCACTTTTTGGCCTTTTAAATGCTAATTAGACTATATATTTATTACATCAGTTTATATTTTAGTAATTTTAATTTGTTTAAATATAATTTCAAAGTTTTTTTTTTTTTTTTCCTAATCCGAGAATCTTTTTCCATTTAAATTAATGGTAAATAGTCCTTTGATATATACCAATTTGTTTATAAAAATGTTCAATGAAAGATTGCTTTCATTATGTATTAAAAAATCTGATTTTAATTAAATCATGTCATCCGACTAAACAAAAGTTAGCTTCATTTTATTACTATGTTTTCCGTGCTCTTCAAGTTTGCTCCTCCAAACTAGCCCTTGATGAAGAACTAAATAATTTAAAAGCAATAGCTATTGACAGGGGCTTTCCACCCAACATTATTAATCAAACAGTTAAAAAATTCTCATCTCAACACACTAAAAGGCACACTCTTGTTTTAGGAGATTATAAAAATTCTTTTGTCATTCCCTTCTTTCCATCAATCAGCTATAAATTTGCACATATTTTGCAGAAATTTAACTTTCGGGATGTTTATTCTCCCATCAATAAAATTCCGAGTTCCATACTCAAGGACCCCATTCCGGATATGAATTCCTGGGGTATTTATAGGATTCCTTGCCAGTGTGGTTTAATTTACATTGGCCAAACTAAGAGAGCCTTAAAATTTCGCGTCAAGGAACATGAGGCATATGTTAGAAAAAAGGAAACACAGAAGTCTTCTGTTGCTCAACATTGTTGTTCCGAAAACCACACTTTCAATTTTTCTGCTGCCAAAATTATTCAAAAAACATCTTGCATTGGAGAACTGGATTTTCTAGAGGCATTTCACATTCATGAAAATCTTTCTGTTCTAGTTAACGATCCTAATTTCAATCCAAATTTGCCTTCGGCCTTTAAAGAAATTATGTTTTTGTTCTGGTTTCACCAACAGATGGCGCCACTTGCTTATTCCTGTCCAGGCTTTCTTATCTTATCTAATCATTATTTCCTATCTTGTTCATTTGCGATTTTACAGCTGAGGATGGTGGTTCGGTAAAACCATCGAAACTAGTCCTGTGAAAATTTTGTAAATATAACGCTGATTTTTGTTGTTTGACTTCTGAAAGTGCATTTCATTTGGTGATTCCTGACTGCATTAATTAATTAAAGTAATTGAATTGAGCTATTTTGAGGAAATATAAAGAACACAGTGTTCGTTAATTTTAAACATAGAAACAATGTCTTACTTAGGAAGAGCTGGTAAGGAAGATTTGCAAAATCTCGCGGCTGAACTGGGAGTTCATGTGACTGCAGATTTGAAAATAGTTGATTTAAAACAGAAAATTGTTGAAAGTAGAGATTATGATGAAGTCTTCGTCAAAGGAGTCTTAGACACAATAATAGAAGAACGGAAAGAAAGGGAGAAAAAAGAAGAACGGAAAGAGAGGGAGAAAAGAGAATAACGGAAAGAGATGGAGGAAAGGGAAAGAGAAGAACGTAGGACATAGGAAGAAGCAGAAGAGCGGAGAAGGAACGAACAGTATGAATTAGAGAGATTAAGACTTGAAGCAGAGACAAAGTCTCAAAATACCGGACAGATCCGGCCGAAAACGGAGCTGCGTCACCTTATGCAGAAATTCGATGACAAGAAAGGAGATATCAGTCTATATTTGCTATTGTTTGAAAGGCAAGCAGAATGGGCTAAAATTTGATAAAGAAGAATTTGTATCTCATTTACTAGGACTACTTCCTTTCGAAGTAACCCAGTTAATAGCTAGAGAACCCTCCGATAAAGCTAAAGACTATGAGCATGTGAAGAATTTATTGTTAAGACGGTTTAAACTAAGCCCGGAAAAGTTTAGGCAGAAATTTATGAAACATCAAAAGAGTACCGAATCCACATGGGTGGATTTCCATTATGAAATAGAAAATTATTGCAAAGAATGGGTGACTGGTCTAGGAGTTAAGACTTTAGATCAGTTGCTAGATTTGATGGTGATTGACCAACTTAAACGTCGAGTTCCTCCTGAAATTCGAGATCATTTTCTTGATGAGTGGGTAGAGATGATTTCATCTAAAAAGTTAGCTGAAAAACTTGATGCCTATGAAAACGTTTCCGGAAACTTTCAAAAAAGACCTGTAGTGGATAGGCAGAAAGAAAGATACAATGCACTAACTCAAGGTAAATTGAATTCAGATAATAAAAATAAAACTGAAAAAAAATTGTCATCAGGATTTAATTCGCAAAGCCGGTTTCATAGACCTAGAAGTCCACGTCTGGATGATAAATATGAAAAACGCCACAATGCTATCAGTGTGGGTCCTATCAACATTTAAGACCCCAATGTCCAAAACTTAAGAATAGTACTGAATCTCCTGGTAATCTTAAAAGAATTAGTGCAAAACCAGAGGATAAATTTCTATTACCTTATACTAGTATGGGTTACGTAAATGGTCATAAAATTCCTATATTAAGGGATTCAGGTGCTAGTATTGATATAGTTTGTCGCAAATACATCACGTTGGAAATGCTGACAGGTGAAAATGTGTGGGTGCAACAACCATTAGATTTGAATCCAACCTGTTTACCATTGGCTGAGATCGAACTAAATTGCGATCTTGGGCGAGTAATAACTAAGGCTGCCTTTATTAGAAATGAACTCGACAAAGGAAGGTATTTATTAGGCAATCGAACTTTTGCACTGTTGAATAAACAAGGAAAGGAACCTGATAGTTGTCCTCACCAGGTTAATGCTGTCTCTACTAGAGCTCAAAAGAAAAGAGAAATAGCTGAAGAGAAGATCTTGGAACCGATGAAGGAAGAAAATAAAGCATCCAGAGATGTTTTTGAAGAAGAAGATAATTTACCGGAGCTAAATTCGGAAGATAAAACTCTCATGAAACTGGTTAACATTGACTCAGAAGAAATTGCACAACTTCAGCTTGCTGATGAGGAACTGTCTAAAATCATCCAAGAAGTTAAAGAAGGTACATGCAAAAATGAGAACTATAGTCTGACAAGAAAAGAGCTTTTAGTTAAAAAAACGATGGATAAAATGGGCTTTGAAAGACAGCTTGTTGTTATACCAGAAAAACTCAAGCCGTCAATTATAAAGATGTGCCACGAAGGAACTTCTGGTCATTTGGGTGTCAAAAAGACCAAAGAGAGACTTGCTAGATATTTTTACTGGACGAGGTGTTACAAAGAAACTGAAGATTTTGTAAGAACCTGTGATGCTTGTCAGCGCGCTGGAAAAGGAAATGACAAAAAGAATGCTCCAATGACATTAGTACCAGTAATTTCCGAAATATTCACTAAAATAAATGTCGATGCCGTTGGTCCGCTACCTACTTCAAAGACTGGAAAAAAATATATTATTACAGCTCTGTGTATGTCGTCCAAATATCCAGATGCTGTTGCGGTGACAGACGTTTCTTCGCCATCTGTGATTGATGCTTTCTTACAGATTTTCAGTCGTATGGGTTTCCCAAAAGTGATCCAAACAGATCAGGGGACCTCTTTCGTCAGTGCTTTGACAGAGGAATCTTTGGAGTGTTTCGGCATTAAACATGTAAGAAGCTCTGTGTATCATCCGCAGAGTAATCCCGTTGAGCGATTCCATAGAACGCTAAAAAAGGTGTTAAGAGTCGTATGTATAGGAGCGACTTCGGATTGGGAGAATTATCTACCATCAGTTCTTTTTGCTCTCAGAATAGTCAAACACGAAAGCACTGGTTTTCCACCAGCAGAATTAGTTCATGGCAAAAACCTACGAACGCCAGTCACTTTACTTTATGAGCAGTGGCTAGAACCGATTGAAGAAAGTAATAATGTTGTCAGTTACGTTTTCGAACTTATTAATCGAATGAAGAAATGCCAAGAACTTGCCGTGGAAAACACGAAAGAAGCTCAACAACGGAGGAAAACATGGTACGATCGAAACGAAGTGAAAAGAGAATTTGCTAGAGGAGATTTAGTTCTTGTTTTATCAACGAATCGTCAAAATAAACTAGAAGTACAGTGGAAAGGACCTGGAAAAATAGAGCAAAAAATTTCAGAAACCAATTATATTGTAAGTTTCGAGGAACAAAATGAGCCAAATCAAGTATATCACATTAACATGCTTAAACCATATTACAAAAGACCAGAAATGATTAATATGATAACTGAAGTGGAAGGAGACTTAGAAATGGACATTCTTCATTTATTTTCCAATCCAAGTATATTAAATTTCTCGGACATCATAGAGGAGAATGAACTCATGAAAAGGTTGAAATCCGAGCAAACAGAAGATTTACGAAAGATTTTATGGAAATATTCTGGTTGTTTTTCAAATAATCCTGGACTAACAGACTTAGTTTGTCACGATATTGAGCTATTAAATAACGAACCAATAGAAATGAAGCCATACAGACTGTCACCCTGACAGACTGAAATTCTCAAAAGGGAAATCCAGAAAAATGCTCGATCTTAAAATTATAGAGCCGGGAGAATCGGAATATACATCTCCCATGATTTTGATAGAATCTTCATCAAAGGATCCTCGGCCTTGTATTGATTATCGTAAACTCAATGCTGTTATTAAAACTGAATACTATCCTTTGCCTAATATTGAACAACGTATCGAAACTGTAGCAAAAGCAAAATATATTACCGTATTAAATTTAACTAGAGGCTACTGGCCAATTCCAATAACAGAAAGAGCACAAAGATATGCAACATTTGTAACTAGTTTTGGAAGTTTCAGGCCTCTACATTTACCCTTTGGATTAAAAAAATGCCCCATATTTTTTTAGCAAAGTTATCACTAAAGTCCTGGCTGGATGCGAAGGCTTCGCTGTACCATACCTGGATGACATTGCCATTTACTCAGAAAACTGGGAAGAGCACCTTAAAAACTTAACTTCTGTTCTAGAGAGAATACAGAAAGTAAATTTACGACTAAAACCATCAAAATGTAAATTTGCACAAGATCAAGTGAGATAACTAGGCCATGTTGTGGGACAAGGACAACGAACCCCAGATGAAGTAAAGATCCTGGCTGTAAAGGAGTATCCTACACCTAAAACCAAAACAGAAGTACGTGCTTTCTTAGGACTGGTAGGGTATTATCGCCAGTACATACCGAGATTTTTGGAAATTGCTTCGACCCTCACGGACGCTTTGAAGGGGATAACAAAAAAAAGGAAATATACAATGGTCTGAAATATGTGACAAAGCTTTTAAAAATTTAAAAGAGTTGCTATGCAAGAAACCAATTCTGTATGCTCCCGACTTTGATAAAAGGTTTATTATACAAACCGATGCCTCAGACAATGGCATGGGTATAGTACTATGCCAATTAGATGATGAACAACGTAAACATCCTATCTTGTATATAAGCAAAAAATTTACTAAGTTTGAAAAGAATTATTGTACTACTGAAAAGGAGTGCGCTGCTATCATCTACGCTATCAAGAAACTGCATTTTTATCTGGATGGTCAGCAAGAATTCTTGATTCAAACTGATCATAATCCTTTGGTCTGGCTACAATCCAACGCCAAATGTAACTCTAGATTGATGCGCTGGGCACTCTCATTACAACCTTATAATTTTAAGATCATTCATCGCAAAGGATCTTTGCACAAGAACGTAGATGTTCTGAGTAGAATTAAGTAATGTAATAACTCTTAGTGTATGCAACCACGTTCAGAATTTATTTTATTATTTAATGTATGCTCAACTGATGTATTTGAACGCTCTCCATTTTTTCTTTCTATTTAAATGTGGTGTAAAAGTATTTGTTTAAAACTTAAAATTTTTGCCCTGAAATTTGAAAATTTATAAGAGAAATTACCTTTTCTCTTTAAGCATTTGAGCAAGCCGAGCTTATAAACTTTCGAATTTTACAGAACTTTTCCCTTCGGTAAAAGTCTCTCCGTTGGGGTAGAGGTTGTAACAGCTTTGTATATTATTAAAATCTTGTAGTTTAAATAATTTAAATAGATGAACATTAAGGTTTTTGAGAATGGCAATATTTGAAACCAGACTCGAGTGCCACGTGCGACTCTCGCACGAAGAATGTAATTTATTTTTAAATGTTAGAATATGTTTTCTCTTCTTGTTTGTACGTCGCCATTTTTGAGTGTTAAATAAAAGTTATTGCTGTGTTCCATCATTGGAGTTGCTTCATTTCGCCAAAGAAGTATTACAGCATGTATGTATGTGCCTTATGCGTACACATATACATACGTATGTACATATAATATACATATACACTCATTTCTGAATCCAGTTCCGATAACAGAAGAGTACCGAAAAATCTTATTCCAGGGTTACAAGAATTGAGGAAGTATTGATAACTGACATTCAGTTTCTTTCCCTGTCCCTGAAAAATACTTATTTGTACTTGATTTAATTTCTCAGAATACAAATATGTTTGACAAAATGTGCTTATTTCCTTCCTTAAATAATTTTATTTTAAAATTTTGGGCACATATCTATAAGCCAATAGTCTCTCCCTCCCTGCAGTGCCAAGAAGTTATAAACTGCACTGTCTCCATATGAACGTGTCCTGCACACAAGAACATTTTGCATTTATTGCAAAGATCTTCATATTATAATCAGAAACCTGCAAAATATTATTGTTATACATAAAGATCTTATCTAAAGGCTTAAACAAGAATAAAGGAACTATATGCTATCAATAACAGGAAATATAATATTTATCAGGATTATAGAAATACATATGTTTGATAACTTTTAAATGCTTTGAAACTTATTAGCTAAATGATAATAATCTACTCAATATGAAATAATATTCTACAATATAAAATTATTGAGGAGTGTTAATTAAAATCCTTGGGTTTACTAAGAAAATAACTTACATAAGCATTATACAAATCTCATTTAAAATTTCTGGAAAGATATATGTTTATAACATTATGAAAGCTGAGTTATTATTCAAAACTAATCCTACTTCAGAAAATTCTCAATACACAGTTTTATAGTTTTACACGTATGTAACAATTATGAGTACAATCTCATAAAATTAACATAACCTTCTCATTTGTGGTGTCCAAAATCAAGATCCGAAAGAGATTAAAATGACCTACTGACACCTACTAATTGTTTTTATAAACTGTATTAATCTATCACATGAGAAACTTGTAATATTTTCACATGATGCTTCTAAAATAGCATAATAATATACTGGTAAAGTAAAATGGAGAAAAGAATACTCTTTTTTCAAACATTTTCATAACAACATATCCTTCATAAGAAGAAACAGGGTACTTTACATAGATAGGTTGACTTCAAGAATAATATCAAAATCTAAAATCCCAACAAACACTGTAATTCATTTTTAAATAATACTACAAATGAATCCAACTAGTTATCTTTTTCAAATCCTGATTTTTGACAACAAAATACAAATGAGAATGTTATGCACCAAAGATGTAATTTATTATGAAAACCCGAGAGAAATTTAACTAACATATTCTTCTCTTTTTACTATTATATAATTCGGAACTTAATTCCAATTAAATTTTTCGAATGTTTCAGGTGATACATAAGAAATATTAAGCAGAAAATTATTCGTTAAGTATAGAGGAATTCATAAAAAATGTTTCTACAACTGAAATTGATCAGAAAACCAGAAATCACGACACATGTAGAATATATAATCATAAATTATAGAATAATTGATTAAGTTATTGACAATTTTAGACTGAAATTTCAACAATTCAAATAAGTAACTTACTCTTAGCTCAGGCGGCAATCCAGTAAAATGTAAGAGTCTTCGAACAAAAGCTGTTAGTTCAGAACAGAATACAACTGTTTATCTTCCCTAAATAACTTTATAAACTGCTTAACAGATAATGCAAACGTATCCAGTCTGCTTCGGAACATTCTTCTTTGAATTGAATTACGATGATATATTCAGTTTAAAAGATACATGGCTAAACATTCATCCGACGCCATTACTTTTCGATCGCAAGATTTTTAAACGGTTGCACATAAGCAGCCGATACCCAGACGATAGCTACGCCACACGAAATGGTTTCGATCGTTCTGGAGGATTGCAAATTGTCGCTCCGCACGAAAAACCCGTCATATGTGACGTCACTCTCGTATCGAGATCTCGTCGCACGCAAGGATATCCTCCTTGCGTGCGACGGCCCAAGGTTTCCAAATATGTTTGACTGAGTACAAAACACCTGCACATAAATGAATGCTAATAACTGAAGAAAAGGGAAAACTATTGTTATAGCCTAGCCGTAGTGTGAAATGAGAACAATTTAATTGTCTAAATTCAATGTACACATACAAAAATTATAAAATAAAAAATTAATTATTACCGTGTCTTAATTAAAATGTTATGATTCTCTTAACAGCGTAGTGATCCGGAAGAATAAATACCATGCTCAGAAGAGAAAAAAAAAAGGAAATAAAAATAGTGATGGAATAAATTAATAATTATAATTTGGAGTAGGAAATATGCGCTTTTTTAATTTCATATTTAATTACGTAGCATATTTATGTAAAATGGTTGCTATTTAAAATGAACAAATACAATCAGCAACTCTAGAAATTATAATTTGTAAATATGAAATGATTTTAAAAATAAGTAAGAAACTGAGAGGAAGAATGAACCGTAGACGGAAATCTATTTAGATTTTTGCCCAATTTTTTTTACAGTAGGCTTAAGTGTAATGACATATATTAAGAAATAGAGTGCATTGAGAGCGTAGCCCTTTTAGGCGGGGCTAATGATACCCAGCTGCGAGATGGAAGTCTGAACAAAATGCGCCATCTATCGGCAAAGAGCTAGTTTAATAATATATTTGGGGGGAGAGGTATGCAAGGAGTAGAAGCTAGAGAGAAAATTTAGAATTACTATCAGTAGTTTTTATGAATATCAAACATCATTAATTGTTATTAAATTACCACTAATATTGAACCATAAGCACTCCGTAACTTTTAATCATTGGCATTGGCCACTAATATTTACAATTTATCACAATGACTTAAAAAAACCCAATAATAACAATGATAATAATAATAATACAATTTAATAATGGTAAAACTAAGCGGATACGTCAGAGAAGGGAAGTAATACATACCAAAACCATAACCAATATTGTTTTTATTATCATTGTGTAGGGTTTATATTTATTTTAACTAACATTTATTTTAAATTTAAACTATCTTTCCTGTCAAGCTTTACTTTCCCCTGTAATTGCCAATGCCAGAGTATGTAAATTTTAGTAGAACGCGCAAGGATTCAAATTGTCAGCGGAAGTAATCTGAGTTAAATAGAAGGGAAACGAGTTCGAAGGTGTGCTTTCTTGCTTCACGAGCGTGGAGGTGGCCAGTTAGAAATTGAAGAACCACGCGTTTCGGCCTGTGTGCTTGCCTCGGCAGATTGTTAAATCTTTCAACGTATTCAGAAGTTTGCTGAATTGTCAGCGGTATCTTAGAACGCGGTGAGGTTAGTTACGTTTAGAGAGCCTCGTAGTTAGTCACTTGTTATTATTCTCTTTTTAGTTTCTTATTTTTATTTTACGGCCGGGTCGGCGTAGTTTGTGAGCGTCAAGAGCACGCATTTGTAATTTCTAAAGTTGAATAAAAAGAGATTTAAACCCTTCTCAAGACTTTGTCTACTTTCCAGTTCTTAGCAGTCACCACTATTGTTGCGTGCAGGTTGGAACCGCGCAACATTACATTGGCGCCCGAACACTTGTCGAACTGAAATGGCCGAAAATTGGATGGAAGCTGCTGGACAACAACAAGAAATGGCAAGCCAATTGGAAGGATTTGGATACCTGGTCCAGACGATGAGAGCGTCAATCAAGCCAAACGTCAATTTCGACGAAAAACATTCGGTGGAGATATTTCTAAAAGGCCTAGAAAATCACTTCCATCTCTACCCTGTGCCTGAAAGACAAAAAGTTGCCATTGCCACATCTGCACTAAGAGGACAGGCCGCGCTATGGTGGAAGAATATAGGCAAATTTTTATTAGGGGAATTCGGAGGGCAGACATATACATTTCAAAATTTCAAAAAATCGTTATTAAAGGCCTTCCCCATAGTGAAAGATCGAGCAAGGCTAGAAGCCGAACTATATAGTTTTTATCAACGGAATATAGAGGAGTTGACGGACTTTATTCTGCGAAAAATTAAGCTGACGGATATGCTGTTTGGGAAGAAACCCGACGCGGAGATTATTGAAATAATCTTACCAAGATTGCTACCTTCGGTTCAAGATTACTTTGAAATTAGAAACCCAAGCACATTGCAGGAGCTCTCCGAATTGGCGGTCAAGTTCCAAAATCGCAGAATAGCGGAAAAAGCTAGAGGGCCATCGTATTCTCAAAGTATCCGAAGGCAATCTTCAAATGAGCAAACCAGAAACGCATATCGCTCATATGGGTGAAAGAGCTATCAAGCTAACTCATCGAAGCTCGAAGGTCAAGGCCCAAAAAGGAAATTTGAAAACAAACGTCCGCGCACCCAGAAGGCAGAAGTTGAAAGGTAAGCTTTAAACGAGTAGAGGGGCCTGTGAAAGCGAGGTTCCAGACCCCGGAAGTTTTAAAAAAACCCTCAAGAAGATACTTAAATACGGTCATCGTAAAGAACTTACAGTTACCAATTATACAAGTCCTGGTTGGCGATGTACAGTAGAAGCCCTCATCGATACAGGAGCAGAAGGTAATTTTATGAGTGATATTTTTTTAAGAAGAATTTTAATACGTTTCGATTATTTAAAAATAAAAACACAGGAATTATAGCAGCGCAAGGACAAACTTGTCATTGTATTGGAAAACTATCTTTAAAAATACAAGTTCAAAACGAAAGACTTAAAGTATTAATTTTTGTAGTAAAAAACTTGCAAAATCCACTTATTTTAGGTATGGAGTTTTTAAGGGCCGCGAGGGCCAAACTCAAATTTCAGGAAAGTTCTATCGTGCTGGAGATGGATCGGAGGGTAGTGGAACCAGTGGAACAACCGCAAGTTGAATGACCATGAAAGTCAAGCCATCCAGCAAGTGGTGAGTACTTTTTCAAACTTGTTTTCAGAACGGCCTGGTAGCTGTCAAATAGTTACGCATGAGATACAGTTAACTGCCGATAAACCCTGTAGGACTAAACCTTACCGCTATGATAAACAGAAAGAGCAAATCATAGAAGAACATATTCAGGAAATGTTAAAGAACAAAATAATAACGTCCATAAATAGTGAGTACGCGAGTCCAGTCGTACTATAAAGGAAAAAGAACGAGTTTCCTCCTTCGGATAAAAGGGCTTGGAGGTTTGCTATCGCTTACAGAAATCTTAATAGTATTACTAAATTCCCAGTTTACCCTCTGCCGGTTATAGAGGAAATTATTAGAAAGATTAAATCTACAAGATACATGACTACTTTGGACTTAACGTCTGGCTACTATCAAATAGCTATGAGACCCGAAGACCTACCTAAAACCGCGTTTATAACAAAATCGTGCACTTATGCATTTTTACGCATGCCCTTTGGGTTGTGTGGGGCCCCATCAACATTCCAGAGAGCTATGGACATTTTTCTAAAGCCTGTCCTAGGAAAATCGACTTTACTCTATCTAGATGATATAATTATAACGAGTAGTACGTTGGAACAAATTATTAAAGATCTAGAAGAAGTTTTTAAATTATTAAAAGAGGGCGGTCTTACAATTAACGCCTCAAAATGCACGTTCGCAACTAAAGAAGTTAAATATCTGGGTTATAAAATTTCGCAAAAGGGTATAGAAACTCAAGATTCAAAAATAAAAGCAATCAAGAATTTCCCACCTCCCAACACCGCCAAGAAACTTTCTTCTTTCCTTGGGTTATGTTCTTATTATCGGTCATTCATAAAAGATTTTGCTAATATTGTTCAACCCTTGTTAGTAATTAAAAGAAAGAAAAGTAAATTCACGTGGACAGCAGAAGCAAATACCGCATTTGAAAGGTTAAAAGAAGCGCTCATCAATGCCCCTGTTTTGAAATTCCCGGAGGGGGACGAAAACCAGGAAATTGCAACAGATGCGTCGGACTATGCTGTAGGTGCTGTTCTCATGCAAAATGGCCATCCTTTGGCATTTTTTTGTAAAACGTTGAACCCTACACAAAGGAATTATACAGCTACAGAGAGAGAAACATTAGCCGTATTAATGGCTGTACACAAATTTCGAGTTTATTTCGGCAAAGCGCCAGTAACAATCTTTTCGGATCATGCGGCTGTTAGTAGACTTTACTCGTGGAAAAACCTAACGTCCAGGTTAATAAGATGGGCTTTAAAATTTCAAGAATATAATCTCATAATTAAATATAAATCGTTTAAGGAAAACAATGTAGCTGAAGCACTTTCTCGTATAAAACTGGACGTTGAAGGAAATGAACTCAAATGCGCTGTGTTGACTTCAAAAATTTTAGATTCTAGAGATACGATTATCACTGAACTGAAAGCTGATCCTGAATTTGGAAATATCTATGCATATTTGAAAGACCCCGAAAGCTTTGAGCACACAGATATCGATGCGATAAGAAATAGAGCAGAAAACTATGAAATAATAGATAATTTATTATTTTATACGAAAACAACAAACGAAAATCTCGAATACAAACCAGTCATCCCAGCCTTGCTTCGAATAAGCATTTTGAAGGAATCACACGACGCGAAAACAGCGGGTCATTTAGGGGTCAGAAAGACTTTAAAAAGGGTACGCGAGGCGGTATATTTCCCGCAATTATACAAAATAGTAACTGCGTATGTCAGGTCCTGTAATCAATGTCAGTTAATAAATGATATTAATTACAGCCCGGCCGGGTACTTAAATAGCATTCGCGTTACATTTCCGAATGAAATTTTAGGCATAGATCTTCTTGGTACTTCGCCCAGAGTGAGTTAAATAAAAATCGTTTTCTTTTAGTAATTGTAGATCATTTTTCAAAATGGACAGAAATTGTTCCACTTAAACGCGCGTTAGCCAAAACAGTCGCAGATGCATTCTTACACAGATACATTTTAAAATACGGTGCACCGATAAAAGTCATTAGCGATAACGGTAAACAATTCGTTAGCTAAATATTTGAAAACATATGCACTGGACTTGGCATACACCATATCAAAATGGTTCCGAATAGGCCACAGGCAAACATAGCAGAAAGAGTTAATAAAAACATTGTAAAAATAATTCGAAGTTATGTTAGCACACATCACAAGCGCTGGGATGGCTACATAAATGAGTTAGCTTATGCTTTAATAACGGCAAATCACGATACTACGGGAAAATCCCCAGCAGAATTATTTTTAGGACGGAAGTTAATTACGCCATTAGATAAATTATTCTTTGTGCAACAAAGAGAGCAAGAATTTAAACAGAAAGATGTGCAAACACTTATTGACCATGCGGTCAAAAGCTCGGATACGGCAAGAAATAGACAAAAGTTATACTATGATAGAAAAGGCCGTGAAGCAGATTTTAAAGTTTGGGATAAAATGTTGAAGCGGAAATTTTCTTTATCAAGTGCCCGAGACAATTTTACTGCAAAGTTAGCTCCAAAATTTGAAGGCCCCTATGCAATTCAGGAAATAAAGGGAGTCGTATTGTACCTTAAGAACGAGAGAGGGGAAATCTGTAAAGCAAGTCCCGACGAGGTGAAAAAATATTATAATCAAAATGATTTTGAAATCCTTAAAAGTTTCTTGCAGGACTCAAGCGTAAAAGAAGTAGAAGGTCATGAACTAACGTCACCCGCTCCACCACCCAAGAAGCAGAGAACTGAAGAGAAACCTAGTCCTTCTACAAGTCATGCGACCGTACCGAAAAGAAGAAATAAAAACGGTCAAACTCCAGCTTTTAAGAAATACAAGAAAGCAACGCCGCCGCGTAAAGAAGTTTTGGTAAAGAGGAAAACACCACTTACAACGTATCGCAGTAGAAATTCTGCATCGAGGAGAACGCTTCCAGGGCCAGAGTGTCAGGTACAAACAAGGCCGCCGTTCCCGAGAACGAAAAGACAGCAGAAGGAACGAAAAGACCACCACCAACAGAAGAAATTCAAGCATGATTCCAGACCGGAGGACACCAAGACCAGCCGTCCAGGGGCAAAACGGAAAAGACAACAACCCGACAACTACCACTCCAAGAGGCCAGCATGCAGAGGGCGAAAAAGAAAAAGCAACGTGGACGACACTCGAAGGACACTAAGGAGATGACTGCCGTCGACGAAACCTATAACGTGGGAGCAGTTCTGCCAGAAGAGGATGTCGGAATTCCAATCATCGAAAACTCAAAGATAAGTTAAAATCTTCTATAAATTTTTTTCTTTTGTTCCGAAATGTTATGCGTAAATACAAAGTTCTATGTTTTGACGGAAGTCAATGTGTCTCGTTTGTTTTACTTTATTTAGCTAAGGCAAAAGTATTATTTTCTTTAAGTATAAAATCTAAGAACAAGCAGTTTCTGTTGGTCGAAAGACTAATTCTGTTATGTTAAAGCCAAAATTTGGCCGAAGATAAAAATAACTTCGTATTCTTGTATTAATAAGAAATTTAGTTTCAGTGCCGCCAGCATGGCGAAGAATGAGTAAAGTAAAAATTTATTTCTCTTATTCATTTTATGGTAAATTGTAAAAATCATATGTATTAGAATTTTGTAAATATACGTAAATGCTTGAAAGTTATGTAAAAGTAGAAGTTAGTGTAGAAGCATAAAATTTTAGATGCTAAAAGTAAATGCTCAAAAGCAATGAATTCGAATTTAAGTATTAAACTGTAGATAAAATCATGCTTTAGAGCGAAAGCCTGCATGTCTAAAGATGAATGAGGGGGAATTTAGAATGAATGTGTTTGTGGGGTTCTCCACCTACACTTGAATTTTAAGAATGTTAAAATAGCCCATCGAGTTGTAGATTGTCGAGTAAGGTGTGTCTATTTGGTCGTTGAATTCTAACAAATCATTGTGGTTAGGGGAAGTGTTGCAATACTAAAACACGAATATTCCCGTTTGACACCACACATGGTGGAGAGCCAGGGTAAAGTTAAATTAATGCTTGAAAAATTGAATGAATGTCAATTAAGCAGTAACTAAGGAAAATAAATCGTTCAAAAACAAAAACTTATTCAGTGTCAAGAAAGTGTAAATTTTAATATATTTAGAAAGATACTGATACTTATTCCTTCCAGAT
Source organism: Stegodyphus dumicola (assembly GCF_044657685.1). Taxonomy (NCBI): domain Eukaryota; kingdom Metazoa; phylum Arthropoda; class Arachnida; order Araneae; family Eresidae; genus Stegodyphus; species Stegodyphus dumicola. The sequence continues at coordinate 151,484,751 of NC_140768.1, forward strand.
GCTGGAAGGAAGAGAACAGATTGATTGCTGAAGTACAGGAAAGGTTGCTGTAAGAAGAGAGAGTTAAATAAGTATCGACAGAAATTTAGTATACATTTTGTTACATAAGATTTTTTTGTGCAAACGAGGCTTTTAAGAGCTAGTTCAGAATTCTAGAAACTTTACAACAGGTCGTTTGTATTACCTGCTTCCAAGTTTTCCGAATTCTGGCACCGGCAAATGTAGGGTTTATATTTATTTTAACTAACATTTATTTACGAATTTCAAATCGCACGAAAAATGCTTAAGACTTGTATACACGAAGCCCGAATTTCGCGAAGATTGCTTAAGACGTGTTTAGACGACGCGATCTGGTCTTCCTTCCCCTACCTTTCTGCAGGCGGCTGTCAGTTGACACAAAGGTCTTAATAGGGTGTGAAGTCTCTTTGAAAAGAGCACTTTAGGAAAAAGTCCTTAGAGTGAAGTATCTTTGTCAGACAGCAGGTATGTATTATCTGTGTGCCGACTAAAAGTTTGCGAAAGAAGATAAATCGTTTTACAACTGTTTGCCTTGTGGTACTTTATACAAATGAAAGTCAAACAGGATCTGTCGTTGTTATAGTACATTGCCGAATTTTAGTAGAAACAAGAAAAAATAAGAATTGTAACGGAAGACGCCTTTATGCCTATATGTTATAGAATCAAAAATTTTATTTTTGTATTGAAAAATGATTACAATTTCTGATTCGTCAGAAAAAAATATAAAATGTTGCAACCAGCTTTCTTGTTTGCCTTCGTATTTCAATTGCGCGTTATTATAATGTTATATTCTTCTTTTTACATTCTTAAATGTTAAAACTGTGCTTTCAGCATGCCTGAGTTTTGTACTCGTATGTGTGGCTCTATGCTCCGTAGAAATGGCGAACTGACATATAAGAATTATATGAATGTTGAAAGGAAGATATTCTACTCGAAACTTCAACTACCGTAATTTCCGGAAGAAACGCCGCGGCGTTTACGTGTTTAAAACTTGAATTTTCAGCGGGTGCGGCGTTTCTACCCATGCGGCGTTTAGGTGCACTGAAAATAAAATATTTCCTATGATGGTCATTGTACATAGTTTGGATGGCCTTGTCATTGTGCATAGACTGGTGCTGTTCCCACACAAAAGACCACTCAGTTGCTTTTTGCGAACGTTATTTTGTTTACATTCTTTCCCTTGAACGGACCTACATGCCTTATTCACCCTAAACGTGATCTCAGAACAATAACATTCTTCCCCCTTTCAAATCAACATTCTCATCAGTTTGAATAGTCTCTCTCCTCTGTGATTCGATGAATCTTCCAGGACCCATCCTCTCCCCACACCTGCCTTTTCTACAATTTTTTTCAAAGGCGGAAACAACTCCACCTGCCTCGCAATAACGAACTCTGATGTATTTCCCCTTCAGCATGAATGGATTTTTCTTGGCATTCTGCCAAATACAGATCCCATCAGTTTGGGTACAAGTACTTGTTGAATAGTTTTTAAGTAAGAAGGGAGCGGAAAATTTTTGAAAATGTCTCTAAACGGTACAGAAGCTATACATTTCTTACCTTTAATTTATTTTCATGGTTTCATTTCATGCATTTTTCTTAACTGGTATGTCATATATCAGGACATAGGTTGAGTTTTTGCATCTATACGGCCCACGACGATGTCACGCGCAATTTAATCTATTGCGGCGTTTACGCTGATGCGGCGTTTCTGTGTAATTTTAATTTTTTTCCCGCCATTTTTCTCGAGTGCGGCGTTTACGCTGATGCGGCCTTTCTTCCGGAAATTATGGTAAATGGAATAAATGAATACGCCGAAGGAATTTCTAGAAATACTTGTTTTAAAATTTTTATTATTAAGATTTTAAATACAAAATGTTTTGGAATCTAAAGAAAAAAATATGTAATCCTTGAAACATTTTTGGAAAGAAATCTATCGATATAAAATCTCTTAAAATTAATGGAGTGTAAATTAATTAAAACAGTTAGTGTACGAAAGGGTTAGATATACTGCGCACAAAAAATTACAGTCAGAAGATCAATTATTTAAAGATATGAATTAATTACATTAAAAGAATTTAAAATAAATTAACATCTGTCCAAATGTCATTGCTAACAGCAATAGCACGAATGAAAGTTATTCTTTAAATTCCGAACTTAGTTCATCCGTCGGTACGCAATGATTGTGTCTTTGTGATTACTTTTCTTATAGATACTACAAAAGGCCGCCAACGAAGTAGCGTTAAAATCGTTGAATACTAATAGTTTAAAGCGGGTTCAAATCCTGATGAATGGATTGCCTGCATACCAGTTTTAGCGAATGTTTGTTGCGCATGTTTAATGTGAATATGAGACCATTTTAGTTAGCTTTTCATGATGACGTGCCTTGACCACGAGTCCTCGCTCGGGTTGTGTTTCGTTTGGCTTGTTATATTATTAAGCACGTGAAGGCGATCTGTCTAAGGGAAGGTATGCTTTTGTGACAGATTTTCTAAGGGAAACAATCTCGCACTACAAAAAGTTAAAACCATAAAAACGCCCATGCAATCAGCTTGTTCACGGGGGTTTGAATGCAGGTCAAACTACCAGTATGTTAAGAGAAGCGATTCCAAGAATGTTTAATTATTTTATTTAGTTTGTCATAAGCTAAATAAAATAATTAAACATTCTTGAAATCTCTTCACATTACTGAAATGGCAGTAACTTCGAATTATACTATGCTACTACTTTTCCTCTAATATGAAATTTTGAACTTTTCCGTTATCGGACAGCCCACCAGCGACTGAGCGGAGTCTAACGGAACAACTGGTGGTTCTGTCCGGGGTTCGAATCCCGGCAAACGAGCTGGTTGCCAGGATGATATTCTTAGTTTTCCATATGTGTAACATGTATGCAAGCCAATTTCCGTTAGGCAGTCCTCGAACGAAGGCATCCTTCACCTTAGGCAAATAACCATCGAGTACTTTGCCATAATCAAATAAACCTTTATCCATAACATGCTTCAAATATTTTTATGTTGAAAAGTTCATGCGCCAAAGTTGGCCCCCGTTGAATGAAATATGTTGTTTATTTTTTCTTTGTTTTTATAACAACAATGTTCTTGTTTTCAGAATCTGAATTATTAATAAAATTCTTTTAATAATATGCGATTCTATTTTGTTTTTTTGTTTAATGAAAAATTAATTTAAGCGACACATCTCTTACATTTAGAAAAATTTTCGATTTTCGAAACGAGTTGCTGTCAAAAGCGCATCTTCTCGTTGCTGCATATACTTATTTAAAGCAAACTGCTTGGCGCGTGTGCTTTTATATTTGAAAAGATTCAGAGAATTTTCAACAGAGAAATAAAGTAATTAATTTTACTGAATTTTGTGGATTCTTTGTGTTTTGAGGTAAAAGTCAAACCATCAGATATGTGATAACCTTAAAATAAGGGTATATATAATCAGGATTTTGCGGCCAGACATTCCCAGCGAAATACATTACAAAAAATTATCTATGTAGAATTAATGTATATTCCGTTTAGTATTTTAATTTATCAGTGTTATTACACATCAGTTTATCAGTGTAAGTTATATCGAGTTTTAGTTGTGTTCGATATAAGAATTTTATTTGGTTTATATAAATCCGATTCGTTTAATAATATTATATTTATTAAATACTATTTATTAAATACTATTTATTAGGTTTCCAAATCTGTCATACCCAATGAATGGCCTCCTGGCTAAGATATCTGATTATTGCTATTTCGACTCGTATTCGAACCCAAACAAACGAACTGGTTGAATTTTGTGATTTCCCCTTTGTGTAACATGAACATGAGTACGTTTTACTTAGAAAGTCGTCCATGGAGACATTCATTGCCTTCGGCTGATAGATCTCATTTCCTTTGCCATACTCAAAAAAAATTAAAAATTTTTCAAAAACACTAACAGATGCATATAACAAAATAAAATTAAGTAAATGCATATAAGAAAATAAAATTAAGTAAATGCATATAAAAAAACTGAAGTAAATGTATATAACGAAAAAAAATGAGGTAAAAACAAATTTTCAATAATTTTTCAATACAGTAGTTTTTAAATTGCTTGTTTTCAAATTTTATTTCATTTTTATGTATGTATTTTATATGTGTTGGGTACTGCTCAGTTATGATTACAAGTTGTACACAAACATCGTTTATTCTACATTACTCATCTACTATTCTATATTACAGTTATAGTTAAGATAATAATAGATACAGTTACAGTTACATATATAACATCTCCCTTTTTTATAAAAAATAATAATAGTAGTAAAATTAAACATATTCTTTTAAATAATAAGGTTTCTTAACAGTCCTACCAGATCGAGTGACGTAGTTATGTCCATTTGAAAAATTTGATGATACTATACCTCTTTTGCTATTTGGTGACACAACACTTCTGTTAGATTTTGAAGGACTTACAGGCACATCTAAATTTGAAGTGCTCCGACTATTTTCATGTATCTCGGGCTCATCTATAACTTCATTCTCATAGTTGTTTTGTATTGCAAACTCTTCCTGATTAGTTCCTTTAAGAAGGTCTCTTCTGTTCCTTTCTACAATTCTTCCATCTGTTCTTATAATCCTATATGAACGTGGTCTTTCTGCTTCTTCTATAATTTTCCCTCTTTCATTTAGTTTTTTCCCTTTCTCTTTTATGTAAACATGATCTCCTGTTTTCAGTCGTTTTAATGGTCCTTTTAATTCCTATCATAATAACTTTTTTGTAAGATTTGTCTCTTCAGTAAATGTTGTTTATGGTCTTCATATCGTTTAGCTTGGACAAAATTCTCTTTTATAGGCATCAATCCATTTACTTTTCTTCCAAACATCAATTCTGAAGGTGACTTAATTTCATCTGAAATAGGAGAGTTACGATATTCCAGTAAAACTAAATATGGATCCTTGTTGTCAACTACAGCTTTTTCTAACATTCGCTTGACAGTTTGAATATGTCTTTCAACCATTCCATTAGACTGTGGGTATTTTGGACTTGAAGTTCTGGTTTCAAAATTCCATCTTCTTGCAAAATCTTTATATTTCCTGCAATTATATTGTGGACCATTATCCGAATATACTATTTTCGGAATACCATGTCTTGCAAAAATTGATTTCAATTGCTTTATCACTGCTACACTTGACAAATCTTCCAAATGTCCAATTTCAACATATTTGCTAAAATAATCTATAACTATTAGATAGTCCCTTCCTTGAAAGTAAAAGAGGTCTGTTCCCAATACTTCCCATGGACCATTAGGTATTTCTTTAGATATCATTGGTTCTTTAGTATTAGCTATTATATATGTAACTGTAACTGTATCTATTATTATGTTTAACCATAACTGTAATATAGAATAGTAGATGAGTAATGTAGAATAAACGATGTTTGTGTACAACTTGTAATCATAACTGAGCAGTACCCAACACATATAAAATACAACACATGGCGCAGCCCGTCGTTGATTAAAAAAAGAAAATCTTTTTTCAAGAACCATGCAGCCTCGGTAAAGATGTTCTAAACAAAAACATCATGGGAAGTTGTTTACTGTGAAATCGAAACTTATATCGCTGGTAAGTGAGTTGTTTATTTTTATTGGAAGTGGCTAAAAATACGTATATATAAACTATTTAATGTCCTAAATTAAATATGGATGGATTAAAGCCACCAAGTAATCTAAGTTTCGAAGGAAATTTAAGCGAAAATTGGAAGAAATGGAAACAAAAATTCCAAATTTATATGTTAGCGTCTGGTGGTATTACTAAATCACCTGAAATTAAAGTAGCTATTTTATTGCATATAATTGGTGAAGAAGCACTTGAAAAATTTAATACTTTTAATTTAAGTGAAGAAGATAAGAAGGATGTTGACAAAGTAATTGAAGCTTTCGAACATTTTTGCATACCGAAAGCAAACGAAAGTGTTGATAGACATATATTTTTCTGTCGAACACAACATGTAGGTGAATCGTTTGATGATTTCTTAACCGATTTAAAGAAATTAAGTAGCAACTGTGGATTTGCAGAATTAAAAGATAGTTTAATAAGGGATAGAATAGTAAGTGGAATTCTAAATAAAAATCTCAAAGACAGATTATTAAGGGAAGATCAGTTAACATTGGAGAAATGTATTAAAATGTGTAAAGCTTCTGAATTAGCAGAACTTCAGCTGAAAACTTTAACTGAAGAAAATAAAATAGAAGCTATCAAACGTAATAAATTTCGACCTTCAGAAGAAAAAAGTCAGCCTTGTAAGAAAGACTATCATGTAAAACAAAGTACTAAATCTTCTTCAAACTATCAAGGAAATAAGTACAATAATCCAAAACCATGTAGAAAATGTGGAACTTTTCATAAGTTATACAACTGTCCTGCTTATAATAAGATTTGCTTGTACTGTAAAAAGAAAAATCACTTTTCTAAAATGTGCACTTTTAAAAATGTTAATGTTGTACAGAATAATTTAGAGCATGAGTTACATAATAATGGTAATGAATATATTTTAGGGTCAGTAGAAGATATAAATCCATTTTCTAAAAATAAAACCGAATGGTTTGAAAAACTAAAAGTAAACATATCTAAATATTTATTTGTTAAGTTGGATACTGGAGCTCAGTGTAATGTGCTACCATTGCCTAAATTTAAACAATTAAATTTAAGAGAGAAATGTTTGACTAAATCAAAAGTCACTTTAAATAATTACAATGGTACTACAATTGATGTAGTTGGAAAATGTAAATTATTATGTGAAACATCAAAAGGGAACAAGGATGAAATAGAATTTCAAGTCGTAGCATGTGATAAAAATGTTCCAGCTATTTTAGGGTTACCTACATTGCAAAAATTAAACCTAATACAAAGGATTTGTACAGTAAATCCTGATTCTAACGAAATGTTACCAGAACTTTTAAAAGGATATCAAGATTTGTTTAAAGGAACTGGGAATTTAACTGGATATACATATCATATTAAATTAAAACCAGGAGCTGTTGGTAAAATAGAACCCTGTAGGAAAATTCCACTTAGTTTATTAAATCCATTAAAAAAGGAATTAGCAAGAATGGAAAAAGATGGTATTATAAAGAAAGTTAACCAACCAACAGAATTCGTGAATTCATTAGTGGTAGTAAGGAAAAAGGATGGAAATTTAAGAGTGTGTTTAGATCCTCAGCACCTTAACCAAAATATACTGAGAGAACATTATCACATACCAACCTTTGAAGAAATTTCATCTCAAATGACAAATGCAAAGGTCTTTAGTATTTTAGATGCAAACAAAGCATTTTGGCAAATTAAACTGTCAGATTCAAGTTGTGAATTTACTACATTTAACACTCCGTTTGGTAGATATTGTTTTTTAAGGTTGCCATATGGACTGAGTTCATCACCAGAAGTTTTCCACAGAAGTTTTTCTGAAATTTTTAGTGATTTAGAAGGAGTTCAAATATATATAGATGACTTATTAGTTTGGGGTAAAGATAAAAAAGAACATGATTCAAGATTAAAGAAGTTGTTGGACAGAGCCAGAGAAAAGAATGTTAAATTTAATTTAAATAAATGTAAATTTGGGCTGAATGAAGTGAAATATATGGGACATATATTTTCTAAAGATGGTTTAAAACCAGATGAAGACAAAATTAAGGCTATTCTAGATATAAAACCACCAAAAAATGTGAAAGAATTAGAAACTTTCCTAGGAATGATTACATATGTTTCTAGATTTATACCTAATGTATCAGAATTGACATCATGTTTAAGAGATTTGTTGAAAAAACAAGTTATCTGGAACTGGAATGCAACACATGAAAAAGCATTTAGAAGACTAAAAGATGTCTTGGTAAATAAACCAGTTTTACAGTATTATGATATAAACATGCCAGTAGTTTTATCTGTAGATGCATCTCAAGAAGGACTAGGAGCAGTCTTACTGCAGAATAATTTACCAGTGGCATATGCATCTAAGGCATTAACAGATACACAGAAGAATTATGCTCAAATTGAAAAGGAAACATTAGCTATTGTATTTGCGTGTGAGAAATTTCACCAGTATATATTTGGAAAAAATATTACTGTGGAAAGTGATCATAAACCACTGGAATCAATTTTTAAAAAGCCATTAAATAAATGCCCTGTAAGACTACAAAGAATGCGTATAAGATTACAGCCATATCAGTTTGAGATAAAATATAAACCAGGAAAAGAACTTTTTATAGCGGATGCATTATCAAGATCATTCACTGATAAAGGATCTGATTTCTTTGAAGGAGAAATAGAAGCTCATGTTGGATTAGTTGTAGAATGTATACCAATGTCTAATGGTAAAATGGAAGTTTTTCAACTGGAAACAGAAAAAGATGAAGAACTACAAGTTTTAAGAAAATTAATTAAAACTGGATGGCCAGATGAAAAATGTATGGTTCCAGAACTGGCAAAACCATATTTTAACTTCAGAGAAGAACTATCAGAAGCAAATGGATTAATATTTAAAAATTCCTGTGTTGTTGTACCAAGAAGTTTACGAAAAGATATGTTAAGCAGAATTCATTATGGTCATTTAGGAGTAGTAAAATGCAAGATCAAAGCAAGAGAAATATTATATTGGCCAGGAATGTCCAAAGAAATTGAAGATTTGGTACTGAATTGTCAGACATGTTTAAGTTTACAAAAAGCTAATACTAAAGAACCAATGATATCTAAAGAAATACCTAATGGTCCATGGGAAGTATTGGGAACAGACCTCTTTTACTTTCAAGGAAGGGATTATCTAATAGTTATAGATTATTTTAGCAAATATGTTGAAATTGGACATTTGGAAGATTTGTCAAGTGTAGCAGTGATAAAGCAATTGAAATCAATTTTTGCAAGACATGGTATTCCGAAAATAGTATATTCGGATAATGGTCCACAATATAATTGCAGGAAATATAAAGATTTTGCAAGAAGATGGAATTTTGAAACCAGAACTTCAAGTCCAAAATACCCACAGTCTAATGGAATGGTTGAAAGACATATTCAAACTGTCAAGCGAATGTTAGAAAAAGCTGTAGTTGACAACAAGGATCCATATTTAGTTTTACTGGAATATCGTAACTCTCCTATTTCAGATGAAATTAAGTCACCTTCAGAATTGATGTTTGGAAGAAAAGTAAATGGATTGATGCCTATAAAAGAGAATTTTGTCCAAGCTAAACGATATGAAGACCATAAACAACATTTACTGAAGAGACAAATCTTACAAAAAAGTTATTATGATAGGAATGCAAGACCATTAAAACGACTGAAAACAGGAGATCATGTTTACATAAAAGAGAAAGGGAAAAAACTAAATGAAAGAGGGAAAATTATAGAAGAAGCAGAAAGACCACGTTCATATAGGATTATAAGAACAGATGGAAGAATTGTAGAAAGGAACAGAAGAGACCTTTTTAAAGGAACTAATCAGGAAGAGTTTGCAATACAAAACAACTATGAGAATGAAGTTATAGATGAGCCCGAGATACATGAAAATAATAGGAGCACTTCAAATTTAGATGTGCCTGTAAGTCCTTCAAAATCTAACAGAAGTGTTGTGTCACCAAATAGCAAAAGAGGTATAGTATCATCAAATTTTTCAAATGGACATAACTACGTCACTCGATCTGGTAGGACTGTTAAGAAACCTTATTATTTAAAAGAATATGTTTAATTTTACTACTATTATTATTTTTTATAAAAAAGGGAGATGTTATATATGTAACTGTAACTGTATCTATTATTATGTTTAACCATAACTGTAATATAGAATAGTAGATGAGTAATGTAGAATAAACGATGTTTGTGTACAACTTGTAATCATAACTGAGCAGTACCCAACACATATAAAATACAACACACTAATATACAGTGTATGTGTGCGAAAGTGTGCTTGTTCGGCATATCCATATATATTAATTAAATAAATCCGATTTGAAAATGCATGCACTAACGCGCTATTCTCGTAATTTGAAAAACACTAAAGTATTGTCTGAGAAAAATATTTATAAAGAAAATTAAATTTCGTCTCCTTACTCGGTGCTGTGTAAAAAATTTAAATAAGCTTATTAATTTTTTCTTCTTTATTAAAAACAAATTAGTTTCTTTTCATCTATATATGAAAAGTAACAAAATCTTGCTGTCAGAATGGAAATTCTTAAAAATATAAAACTCGTTTTCTTCGAACAAAAGTTTCTGAGAAATTTCTCTAGGTCAGCAGGTAGTAACAGGACCACTGACTGCTTTGTTTGAAAAACCCGATGAAGTGGATGATTTTACCCCCAATAGGTTTTCTTTAACAAAGCAGATGCGGTCCAAATGGCTTTGGCCCACCAGCGGCCGAGCGGTAAAGACGCTGAACACTGGTAGTTCGGTCTGAGGTTCGAATCCCGCGAACGGGCTGGCTGCATGGGCGTTTTCGTGGTTTTCCCCATGTGTAACGTGTATACGAGCCAGTTTCCCTTAGAAAGTCCTCCACGAAAGGCATCCCTCCCTTTAGGCAGATAGCCCTCGTGTGCTTTGCCGTAATTAAATACACCACACACCACCAAATGGCTTTGCTGAGAAGCGTTCGTATTTGAATAGCTTGAAGCTTGAGTTGGAGGACTTATTGTTTCCGAAGCAATCAGTCAGACAGCAACAAAATTTGTTATAGATATTTTTCTCTCTCTGTGAGTTCTTGAAATCTTGGAATGGGTGAAAGTTTATTTTGTTTTACATATATAAGGAAATTGCATGTAAAGCAAAATAATTCAAGGCACATATTGTATGTTAATCATTGTACGTCCCCTCAGCTCTTCGGTTGGGTATTAAGAAAAGAAATTCCTATACTGCTTTTGTATTACTTGTATATTGAAAGATTTGAAAAAAATAGCTTCATATGAAAAGTTTTTCTCCGATGAACAAATACAGCTGAAACATGTTTCTGTCTTCAAGTATATCCACAAAACATGAAATAGTATTGTACTCTTTTGTATTCTATTGCATTTTTATATTACTTCGTGGTAAATTTTTTTATTCTTAAATTTCTCTCTCTCTTTTCTTATAATACACAAGTACTCTTTCAAATATGGCTGACCTATGAACCTAAATTTTTATACTATAAAATTTTATATAAAAATTAGCCGTAATCATTAGACACAGCTTTGTGTATATTATATTCTTGAATACATGCCTGCAATTAATACTAAGAATACTATTGATAAAATTCGTGATATAATTAATAATGAAAATACTGTTTAAGCTAAAAACCGATTTGAATCTTTTTTTCATTATAGGGTAACATGAGCCAAACAATTTTCGTTAGAAATATACAATTATGCTAACTTGACACATCAGATAGAAAATATTTTATCGTCATCATCGGATATGATAAAAGATTTTTACGCTTAAGATTTTGGATTATGATAAAGCACACAGGACCTATTTGTCTAAGGGAAAGGAAGTCTTCGGGATAGATTTTTTTTGTGGGAAACAAACTGTTAATTCACAATCAATTGTACTTATGAAAAACCCCTAAACCCCCCATGCAGCCGCTAGAATTTACCGGTGCTCAGCTATCTTACCGCTTGGAGACTAGTTGGCTTTCTGAACTTACGCAATACCTATCTGAATTTAGACAGACAGACAAAGTAGACAGATGTCTTGTTTTGCACCCGCTAAGTCTTTCTGCACCGATGGGCGAAAAATCAAGCATAGGTGCGAAGGAAAGGTATATAGAAAGGGCGCAATTTCGAGATTTAGAGGATAGTAAAAAGGAACTTCGTATTGTTTTATACGAGTTCAAAAGGCCCGAAAGAAAAGTTGGGACAAAATAAATTAAAAAATAAATGGCCCATAGTGAAATCGAGAGGAAAGAAATTTATAAAGATATATATATATATAAAAGGGCCAATAGAGGAAAAGGAAGAGAAGAAAAACCTAATTTGCTAATACGTATGAGTATGATGACGGTGGAACTATGTGATGAGTGTAGGTAAGAAATTTAGGTAAATAATATTATTTTAAGATAGTAGTGTCCACAGTCAGTGAATATTTGCATCGAGGAGGCACTAAATATTTAACATATTTAAAAATTTACACGATATACAGGGAGAGGGAAGGAAAAAAAAAAAAAAAGAAAAACACAGGTGAAAACATAAGTACATTATGCAGTAATAGAGCATGTGGACTTGTGAAGTTTTATAAGTAGTTTAATTGTCACATTTTATTCTTTCATATATACTTTACAATAGAATATGCGGTAGATTCCATCAGGTTGTACGTAGAGGAAGAAAAGCAATTTATAAATAAATAAATATATAGATAAATAAATAAATATATTTTTTAAGTATATAAACAAGTAAATACAGCATATAATCATGGTAGGGAGAAATTAACAACATAGAATAGTTATATCTAGTTGCGCATAGAAATTATATTATCATATAATAACTTCAGTAGGATTGAGGAATTACACGTTTGATAGAAATGCAAAAAGGAGGGGGGGGGAAATTAATAAAAAGAGAAGAAAAATTTAGACTAATTTTATTCATAAATATAAGATGAAAGGGTAATTATTGAAAAAGAAAAAAAAATTTAAAAAAAAATGGGGGGGGGTGAGGTAAAAAGGAAAGTTCTTACAGTTTTGGAGGAGTGTCTCAAACCAATTTCCTTGTTTTGGTTCTTCTTGTGTCGCTTGGCGTCCCGATTTCGATGTCCTGATCGGCTCCCGAGAACTTGACGATGCCAAAGAACTAGGACTTTCAGTACACTGGAATCTAGATATCAGTCTAGAATGGTTAGTGCATGGATTTTCAGAAATCTTTGGGACAGAGTCTAAATCCAAATGGATAAAAGGAATGGACGGAGGATTTTATTTAGTAGGAAAAGGGGGGATAGAGAGGCCCCTTTCGAGTTATTAGAGAGAAGAGAAATATATAAGGTAAATAATTATAATAGAGGGGAGAGAGACCGGGAAAGCTTGAGATATCCATAGAGTAAAGGGAAAGCGAAGGATGGTAAGGTCAGGAAAATTCAGATAATGTAGCATTAATTCATATATTCGTGCAAACTTGCCCATGTAAGGTGATTGATAAGATTTCTAAGAGTAAGAACAGATATATGTGAAAAAATGCATAGATAAGTACGTCTTGAGGAGGAATATTTTGAGAGCAGGATTTGGAGATGGAGGTAATATGGAAGTAGAATGAAGGAACAGAAGAGCCGGAGATGAATATGTGCATGACCTATTTCAGAATAGGAAGGCAGAGCAGGTGATGAGCTGGCGTGGTGAAGTGAAGATATAAATTAGAATAGGAAGAGAGACATAAATTTGGATACTTAGTTATTTCCGAGGTTTGTCGGTGCTGGTTGTAGGGTGTTGGAGGTGGCTAGGAGAAGAGTTTCTCGGTTGAGGAACGTTTGTCGAGTAGTATTTTTGTCTCTTACAGAAGTAGGTGCTTTGGACTCTCGGTCTTGTAGTAATGCATAGTAGGGAGAGAAGGGGAAGAAGAAAGTTGAGTATAGTGGACAGATGTTAATGAAGGAGGAAAGCCAGCAGGCATGTAGAGCTCTAGAAGAGGTTAGTGAAGAAGTAGTGGTTGAGGGAGACAGAGGGCTGGAGGTAGAAGGGACAAAGAGGTGATTTAAAGCATATTTATGAAATTGCAGTCTTTGACGAAGTCTCCTAGGAGTTTGAGAATGGTAGAGGAAGTGGAGTAGAGTGCAGCAAGGATAGAGGGGGATTCAGAAAGTGCAAGAAGATGAGTCTGTAGGGTGTTCCTGGGCGCGGAGTAGAGAGAGCAATAAAGTAGGATGTGTTCGAGGGTGTCAGGGACCTTACAGAATAGGCAAAGGGGGGAGTCAATTTTATTAAATTTAAATAGTAATTCGCGGGTGAGGATAGCGCCTGTTCTCAGACGGCGCAGGCAAATGTCAACTTTTTTTAGGGATGAGAAAGTAGCTTATTGGAGAGAGTGATTGAAGAGAGGGGGCGCCAAGGGTTGGCAGAATGATTTTGTAGATAGGAAGGGAAGTCAGTATTGAGAGAGAGTATAAGAGATTTTTTGGTTTGGAGGGCGGAAGGTGGAAGAGAAATTGGAGTACCTGTGGGAAGTTTAGCGAGTCGATCCGCCTCTTCATTTCCAGCAAGCCCAATGTGGGAGGGGATCCATTGAAATTTAACTGATTTATTGAGCGAGATGCAAGTCTTATAAAGGGAGTAAATTTCTGATAGAAGCGTGTGAAGGGAAGTAGAAGAAGGGAGCTTTTGAAGGGCCAGTAGGCCAGATTTGCTATCGGTGAGAATAAAGCTATGGGGATGATTAGAAGAAGAGAACCATGAGAGTGCCTCACGTATGGCAAGGAGTTCCAGCTCCATAATGGTACATTTGTCTTGAAGGGTGAAGTTTTGTTGAATGCCCAGTTTTGGGATAACATATGCTGCACCATTGTGGGTTGGTGTAAGGGAGCCATCAGTAAAAATGAAAATGGAATTAGGAGGAAGATTAGTAAGAGTGTCCAGGCAGAGAGACTGAATAGCTGATGAAGGAAGGGAGGATTTTGAGGGAAGGAAAGGTATATAGCATCGAGTGGGTGCTGGAGAGAAGTCCCAGGGGGCTGGGGAGTTGATAGGAGAGGCAGGGGGGTTGTAAGAAAGGAAAGATTTGGAGTTTTAATTTTGAGGAAATCCATTATATTGCCTGAACCAACACCGACTCTACTTCAAGCCTAAGCGCGCGGTTCGAAAATTCGTGTGACGTTACGACTTCTGGTCATAATAAACTTCGGAACGCATGCAGTGGCTCTTTGCTGATTGCTGAAGCTTCTTACGTTGAGCGAGCGCTGAAGCAGAATACTTTGATTTTTTTATGGTTTTAAGGTTGGATGTATTTTAGAGAGGTAAGAATACATTACTTTACTTCTGTAAAGTTATATTTTTCTAATTATATCAACGTTTTTAGGCGTATGTTTTAGTATACATGTGTTGTTTCTGGTAGAGACAAGGCTGCTGTGCTATGTATAATTTCTTTTTGAATAATGTTGTGTCAGCCCATCGTAGAATAAACGGGCTTTGCATAATTATATTACCTGATCTGTTTCAGAATAAAACATTTTTTTATGGACCTGTATAAATTTGATGTTATAATATAAGCTAACACGGCTTATTCTTAAAATTTTACATGCCATTAGCTATACACTATAACTATTTACTCCCTTTTATATTTAAAAATAATTAATTTATATTTTATACATAACTATTTACTCCCTTTTATATATTAATTTAAATAAAAATATTTCAGTTATTAAAATGCCGGGTAAGTGCTGTGTACCATTATGTAAGGGAAACTGCCCAACAGGACCAAAAGTGTCTGTATTGTTGTGTAGCGAATTTAATTGAATTAAGTGATTAATAAAAATCAAAATTTTAAAGTTTTAATTATTCAAAATTTGAGCTACACAAGTTTGGTTATATTCTTTTTGGGCCTATTAATTCTAGTGTAATATATTTTGGCTTTCCGAGTTTACGCGAACTGCGTCTTCAATCTTGTACATGCAGACAATGGATAAGTATTTTTGTTTCTGCGTAATAAACTCAGTTTTTCATGTCAAAAATTAATTTGATTTCTTAGTATTTAATATCATTAGTTGCAGAAAAATTAGCTCTTTAATTTGGCATAACTTTCATTTTTCTAACTTTAATTGCATTTCAGTTATGAGCTTTAATTAGTAGATTTTCTTCGTTTCGCATGTAATTTAGTTAAAGGGGGATGAAATGCCTTCTTTCCGGTTGAAAAGTCACTTTTTGCGAGTTTTCAGCGTTCTTTCCTTGGGACCCTTGCAGGGTTGTTGAAATTCCTAATCTCCCCCGGTCGCAGGTGGCAGTTATTTGGCGAGGGTTTGGCGACTTGGATTTTCCGTTGAGGTTTCAAAATAGTGGTTTTGGCGAGTTTGATAACATGAGGGTATGCTGTGGTTGCAACTATTTCAACTTTCGGCGAAAAAATGGGTTGCGCCAACTTGGCAGTCCGGCGCTCTCCCTTTTAACGGGTTGTTTTAGGGGACGAGCTGACTTTTGACACTTTTTGCACTTTACTTCTGTTGCCCTTTGAATTGGCCGGAGGCGACAGCTGACTCCGACGAAGAAAATGGAGCTTCTCCCCGTTAGGCCTACGGGCCTCTTGGCTAAGCGCTGTGAGCGCGGGCCGTAGGTATGGGCATCTATGTCTTTAAAAAAAAAACAAATCGAAATTCTTTATCAGTTTTTGTTGCGGGTGTTTGTGTATCTCAAGGAAAATATACCGAAGTGAATTTCTAGAAAAATGATGCGCACCATTGATTTTCCGCTTCACCCGAGACCAGAGCGTTAATTAAAAACCGTTGTTTTTGGAAACCTCATTTGCTCATCCTAAATTCTACTAGAACTTCAAGGCTACCGTAAGGAATCAAACTGTTCTACGAACTTCTTTTTCCATTCAACAGGCCGCCAGCACTGTATTTCACTTATCTTGCCGTAATGGAACCTCAATTGTTCATCCTAAAATCTACTAGAACTTCTAGGCTACAGTAATTGAATCCAAACTGTTCGACGAACATTTTTTTTTTTTCCATTCAACAGGCTGCCAGCATTCCTCATGAGCTTCGATGGATTTCTTTTGTTTGATGATCCTTATCAGATAAGTGCCCTTTTCTTTTTGGTTAATTCTTGGTTAGTTA
Source organism: Stegodyphus dumicola (assembly GCF_044657685.1). Classification (NCBI taxonomy): domain Eukaryota; kingdom Metazoa; phylum Arthropoda; class Arachnida; order Araneae; family Eresidae; genus Stegodyphus; species Stegodyphus dumicola. The sequence goes on from NC_140768.1 coordinate 151,501,495, forward strand.
AATATTATAGATTTCTGCAGTTAAAATGATTGAATTAACTTAATTTGTTAATTTATTGAACCCTAAAATTTTTTTTTGTAGTTGATAACTTTATCCTAACTCTATAGAAATCATTTTTCTTTGGTGTATCAATCAAGTAAAAGCATTAAATGGAATAAAGATTTATAACCTTATTAAAATTATTGTAACTTAACTTAATGGTTAAGAAAATTAAGTTCTTCAGGAAATTGTTTACCTTAATATTTTTTTTTTTTTGAATTACTCATTGGTGAGGATGATTTGAAATAGTGCTTGTATTAGAGCTTTCTTGTTTCTCAGGACGAACTTGTTTGTAGAATAGTAAATGTGTCAATACTTATCTTATCCGGTTAAAACCATATTTAATTAATCTAAGAAAAAAAAATTAAATAAATAAAATTGTTATGTGCAATAATAGTATTTAAATGATTATATTGAGTGCAATATTAAGCAATATTTTTGTTGTATTGATGAATTCTGTGTGAAGTAGAAAGTGTAGCTTGTTAAATTTTTTTTTATTATTTTTTCCCCGGGGAGGGTAGTGTTTCTTAAATTTATAGTTTATTTTGGTATGTTTTACCAGATTTGCAATATTAAATTTAATAGTAATTACAAGGATGTAAAATGTGTAAAACAATAGTTCAAATTTTGTTGAATATACTTTGATATTTTTTTTTAACTAATGGATATATATATATATTTATAATTGGCATTAATAGTTAAATAAATAAGTTTTTCTAGATCACTCAAAGGTTAAATTTTTGTGTGTGTGCTCATGATTTTCACCCTTCTCATTCTCAAGTTGATTTCAGGGTTAATCCGAAAACACAACGCAAATGTACAGGGCTTATTGATATTAATATATTTATGTTAAAAAATTTTAAGTGTTATGTCAACAGAGTAGGAAACCATATTGATTTTTCTATAACAATTATTGGTATCATGATTTTTTTTTTCTATAACATATTGGTGCCATTTGAGTTTTAACATAACATTATTGGTGCCGTGAACTTTAGAACCAAATTTTTAGCACTTAACAATTTTGTTGTGCTGTTTATTTTCGCATCACTTTTGGCTTGTGCTTATAGTGGAACTTAATTTTGACTTGAGACTGGTGATTGTCATGTGCACTATTTCATATTTATGTGAAAGTTTTCTTCCACATGTCTAGGCTTTTTACTGAAACCCTGCTCGTTAGTTAGTTACAGTGACAGGCCTATACAGTGGTCGTATTACTGTGCTTATTTTATACTTATTGTTTGAGGTTGCATACCAGATATGTACTACTGATACACATTTGGACTTTAAAACTATTGTATCCAACACAAACATTTTCACGCAGTACCTGTTTAGTTAAGTATTTTGTTTTGTGCAAAATTTTGTATTGCATATTTACATATTGATTTTGAGGATTACTGTTTCACACTTTTGCAACTGTATGTTTGCACATAAGGTTAAAAGGCACGCGTGTTGATCACACATTGGGATACATCCCTATTTATGTGCTGGAAATTGCTGATCGCAGTTTGAAATGCCAAAGAAAGTGTCAAAACGAGCAGCCAGAGTGGCTAGTAATAGTGCAATAGACTGGAGGAGAGTCAAGAAGTAATGGCTCTATCAGTTTTTGGTTCTGATCCTCTGGATTCTGTTCCTCTGTTCTCAGGTGCAGACAAGGGAATTAGTCTGAATGACTTCTTAGATAGGATTGATCTCATTGCCACTCATGTGGGTTGGTCTGACGAAGATAAGTTAACAGTGATCAGAGTCAAGGTGGCAGGTGAGGCGGCAGAATTAATTAGGAATAATCCTAGGTTAAAGAAAGAAGCCAGTCTTGACTATGTTGTGAAAGCGTTGAAAGAGAGGTTCAGTTCAGTGCACAATTTGCACTCTAACATCCGTGCTGTTATTCAGGCTTTTCAGAAACCACACGAGTCAGTGCGACAATTTGCAGCACGTATAGAAGCTCTTTCGTACAAAACTGTACCAGTGGAAAGAAGCAGTGATCCTGCAGCAGAAGCACAGAGACAGGATTTACTTCTGTCAGTGTTTATCGAAGGATTGCAGTTGCATTTGCGACGCTTGTTGCTGCCACAGAATCACAAAACTTTTGCATCTGCTAAACAGCATGCAATTATTGAGGAAGACATGTGGGCTAAGAGCCATGCTAGTAGTGATTTTGCAACAGCTGAGGTTAGAGCAGTGAATGCTGCTAAGCCAGCAGTTGAGAAGGCAGTTACACCGCCATCAGTAACCAACTCAGAACTCACTACAGCTATTAAGATGCAGCAGGAAAATATAGCTCAGCTTACAAAAATGATGGGCTCTCTCCAAACACAGGTGCAGAGTTTATTATCACAAGGTACTCGTTCAAGACCCATACAGCCTCGTTGTTACAGATGCAACAGAATAGGGCATGTTAGCAGGGACTGCTATGCGAATATTGTGCCTAATCAGTATTCTAGACAGGGTCAACAGAGATTTCGAAATAACCAAACAGCCAGGAGACATTCTAATAACACCACACCAGCTGTTTCGGGTGCTCCAAATACCACAAGTGTGGCTACAAATGCTTTGAATCCCCAAGCACCAAGTTTTATTTTAAACTAATTCAGGGTGTGGAGAAACCAGTCTCCGTTTCGTCTCCTAAAACCCTTTTGGAGGTGCCATCGGTTTTTACAGTATCCACTAGTGAGGCGTCTTTGCCTATTGTTGAGGGATCTATTTTGGGGAATAAAGTAAAGTTTTTATTGGACTCGGGGGCAACTGTAAACATCATAGAAGCTAAATACATTCAATGTTTTGGAAATAAAATCTCATTGGATTCATGTAACATATATTTAAAGGGTATTGCTGCAGAAAAAGTAAAAATAAATAAGAAAATGAATTTAACAATAGAATTTCAACAACAATATTTTGAAACAGAATTTTTAATTACTGACACACCTCTTTCATCTCAGTATGGTGCTTTATTAGGAACTAAATTTCTTGCAGACCACAATATGCATTTGGATTTCTCCACTTCTCAACTCTTAGGATCAAATGTAATTCTTAAATGGAATCTAAGTCAGCCTAGTGCTATGAGTAATAAGGTTTTCTCAACTTCAGTTTCTCAGTCATTTTGTTACTCTGTAACCAAACATAAATTACCACCTTTTTCTGAAAATATCATTAAGCTCACTGCTCGTTCTGTAAATTTCACTACTGATACTGTCTTAATTGAACCTTTAATAGAACATGCTCAAAGTCAATTTTCCATAGCCAGGTCAGTTAATCAGACTTCTTCATCTAACGAATTTTATGTCAAAATTGCAAATTTTTCACCGAATACACTACATCTCAATAAAGGAATGAAATTGGCCAGTGCCCAACCTGTGAATGTCATCATACATAACTCTGAACTTGTAAACAACACCACCATAGAAACAGGGGAGGATTTCGAGTCTTGGGGTGGTGAATTTGATCTTACACATTTACCTGAGCAGCAACAACAACATTTATCACACCTTCTCAATCAGTATAGTAACATCTTTGCTGCCTCAGTCACTGAGTTAACAGGGTGTGACACCATCTTACACAACATCAACTTGCGTGATAATATTCCTGTTAGGCAAAAGCCTTACAAAGTACCTTACCATCTCAGGGATGAATTAGATAGACAGGTCGCAGAGCTGCTTGAAGCCAACATCATTCAAGAAAGTGACAGCCCTTACAGTGCTCCTGTTTTATTTGTTAAGAAAGCGGATAACACCTACCGTTTAGTCACTGACTTCCGCAAGTTGAATGAGAAAACGATAGAAGACAGTTTTCCTCTGCCTTCCATGATTGAATTGATAGAACAGTTAGGAGATTCAAATTATTTTTCCACACTTGATTTAACTTCAGGGTTTTTCCAGATGAAAATTCATCCTGATGACACCTTCAAAAGTGGTTTCTCGACTCCTTCTGGGCACTATGAGTGGTTACGAACACTTTTTGGCATGCGAAATGCTCCTAGTTCCTTTCAAAGGTTGATGTCTATAGTTTTGGCCAATCTTTCACCATTAAAAATAGGGATTTACATTGATGATATTGTCATTGCTTCTAAAACTTTTGATGAACATTTGGAAAAATTGAAGTTAGTTTTTGATAGACTAAAACAGCATAATTTAAAACTTAAACCTTCTAAATGTCATTTTCTGAAAGAACAAATTACGTATTTGGGATATAAAGTTACCAAGGGTATTATACAGCCGGATGATAAAAATTTAAAGACCATTCAGAGTTTTATTGCACCTAAAAATAGGAAAGAAGTTAGGCGATTTTTAGGCCTTATTGGCTTTTACAGAAGGTTCATTCCAAATTTTGCCCAAAAGGCACTTCCTTTAACTCAGCTCACTAAAGATAAAGTTCCATTTTATTGGTCACATGAAGCTCAGCATGCTTTTGATATTCTAAAAGCTGAACTTCTGAATGAACCCATTTTGGCTTTACCTAATTTTCTTAAACCTTTTTCCTTGTGTACAGATGCTTCTAATTATGCATTGGGTGCTGTCTTGTGTCAAGAAGATTCTAACGGTTTCCAACATCCAATTTGTTATGCTAGTAGAAAATTAAAAGGTCCTGAAACACGTTATAGTACTGTAGAGAGGGAAATTTTGGCAGTTGTTTGGGCCACAGCACATTTTAGACAATATCTTCTTGGTAAACCATTTACTGTATATTCTGATCAAGCTTCATTATCTCATGTTTTAAAACTTAAAGATCCCACTTCTCGAATTGCACGTTGGATTATGGGTTTATCCCAGTTTGATTATAAGATTGTTCACAAACCAGGTAGATTAAATTTAACAGCAGACTATTTATCTAGAGCAGTAAATGTTACACAGTTAATTCAAACTTCCATTACGCCTGAATTGTTGGATTTATTCAAAAAAGAACAGGCTTCTGATCCTTCTTGCCAACAGATTGTAACTGATCTTAAGAATAATAAGTCTCCTACACCTAATTCTCAGATATTTTTTGTAAAGGAAGATGTTTTGTATTGCAAATACAAGAAACCCAAGTCACGTTGGCAGGAACAAGATAGACTAGTTGTTCCTAAAACACTAGTATTAAGAATTTTGCAGGAGCATCATGATTCTCTTACTGCTGCACACTCAGGCTATCACAGGACACTTCATAGAGTTCAAAAGTCTTTTTTCTGGAAGGGTATGCATAAACAGGTGCACAATTACATTAAGTCCTGTCACTCCTGTATCCAGAGGAGGGGTCATAGACCTGCTCATAAGGCTCCCCTTATGAGAATGCCTATGGCTACCCGTCCCATTGAGCGAATTGCGATGGATATAGTGGGTCCCCTTCCAGTTACTACGGCAGGCAACAGATATATTTTGGTCGTAACTGACTATTTTTCGCGATGGCCTGAAGCTTATCCTTTGCAGGACACTACATCCATATCCATAATTGAGAAATTAGAACAATTTATTTCAACTCATGGTATACCTCAGCACATCGTTACAGATAAAGGTACTAATTTTATTTCTCAAGCTATAATGGAAGTTTATAAGAAATTGGGGATTACTAAACATACTACTACGAGTTATCATCCACAGTCTGATGGTGTAGTAGAAAGATTAAATGCCACCTTAATTAATTCACTTAGCCACTTAGTTTCTCAAACTCAGGAGGATTGGGATAGACATCTGCCTTTTGCCTTATTGGCACACAGAACTGGTCGTCATAGTGCACTTCAGGAATGTCCAGCTTTTATTTTATATGGCAGGGATTTGTGCTTACCAATTGATTTATTATTGCAAACCAATTTTAGAACTTATGATGACACAAACAATTATTCTAAAGATTTGGTTTTGAGATTACAAAAGGCTTTTAAATTAGTCAATCAGAATTTAACAGAGGCTGCTGATAAGCAAGAAAATTTACGTGGAAAAAATTCTCATGATAAGGACATAAAAGTGGGAGATTTGGTGTATTTATACACTCCAGTAGTTCAGCCAGGTATGGCTAGAAAACTCTCTAAATTGAATCAGGGACCTTTCAGGGTTATTGAGAAACTGACTAAAGTTAACTATAAAATTTCTTCAATTACAAATCCTGATCGGATTCAGACGATACACATGGACAGACTCACGAAGGTACCAGAGAGAATTATTTTTCCCACTCTTCAAAAGGATGACTCAATTTTGACAGATGATGTAAAGAACTCATTACACGATTCACCTTACCATCTAAGGCTTAGAGATACACATGGTTTTGTGTCGAAAAAGTGAAATGAAATATTTTGAGAAATAGTGTGTTTTGTATACAATTTTGGTTAAATTATTATTTGTTTCTGGTAATTGTATTCTTGTAGTCAAATTTTATAATCAATTGGTATAGTTGTTGTAGTCTTCTTGGCTTATCATTGGTTGAGTGTTGCGTTTGGATTTTACATGTTTGGCATGTGAGGTTGTGATCAAGTTGTCTTGGCTGGGAACTTTCTAGTCTCAATAGCCCAGGTTTTTTTTTTGGAGGTTTTGCTGGGCTGGTCCCCGCTTTTCCCATTTTCTTAAGTTCAAAATTTTTTTTTCTCTCTCTCTTGAAATCCCTTAGCCATGGTAGTCGGGATTTGTTTCGGTTAGAATTTTTGACTAGATAGTTTTCCAGCCAACACTTCGTGGTGATTGCCTTCTGTTCTTCTTAGTGTAACTCGTTTTTAGTTTTCTTATGCCAAGAATTTATTAGTAGTTTAGTCGGCGCTGTACAGTCGCGGTGTTTACTCATTTGCCCTCTCGTATTGGTGGGGTGTCAGTTCTTAAGGAAGTGAAATTCTGTGTGTTAGGGAAACTTAGGATTTATACGGTACACTTTTTCCTTAAGCGTACTTTTGAGTTGATATTGTCACTTCAATGGGTGATTGCAAGAACTAGTTTGTTTACATTTTGTGTCAAGCGCCAGTAGCTCTTGAATTGTTTTGCTTTAAACACTCGTATACTCAGTGGTGTTTGTTTATTTACATATATTTTGTTTTACACACTTTTCACTTGATTTGCCTTTGGGGGGGTTTCGTGATTTTACATTTTACTTTTCACATTTTATTTTAGGGTGTGTCACGTGTTGTTTGACAACATTTTTATTTTGTTTTGATGTATGCTTGTAGTGTGCCAGGGACACTTCTTGACCCTCTTACTCGGTTCACTAATGGATTTGCTAACCATACAATTATGGTAGGATTGGATTTGCTAACGATACAATTACGGTAGGATTGGATTTGCTAACCATACAATTATGGTAGGATTTGGATTTGCTAACCATACAATTATGGTAGGATTGGATTTGCTAACCATTGTTTTGGTAGGATTTATATTTGCTAACCATGATTTATGGTAGGATTAATTATAAATAGGTATATGTGTCCTTCTTTGTGATTAACATGTGGTACCATTATGTATTTTTTTTTTTCTCTTCGTATTTAGTAACTTATGTAAAACTTTTCCATTGTCTGTGGTCCTAAAATTTTTTTGGCTTCGCCAAAAAAATTTTTTCACGATAATCGGAGGGATGTTGTGTAGCGAATTTAATTTAATTAAGTGATTAATAAAAATCAAAATTTTAAAGTTTTAATTATTCAAAATTTGAGCTACACAAGTTTGGTTATATTCTTTTTGGGCCTATTAATTCTAGTGTAATATATTTTGGCTTTCCGAGTTTACGCGAACTGCGTCTTCAATCTTGTACATGCAGACAATGGATAAGTATTTTTGTTTCTGCGTAATAAACTCAGTTTTTCATGTCAAAAATTAATTTGATTTCTTAGTATTTAATATCATTAGTTGCAGAAAAATTAGCTCTTTAATTTGGCATAACTTTCATTTTTCTAACTTTAATTGCATTTCAGTTATGAGCTTTAATTAGTAGATTTTCTTCGTTTCGCTTGTAATTTAGTTAAAGGGGGATGAAATGCCTTCTTTCCGGTTGAAAAGTCACTTTTTGCGAGTTTTCAGCGTTCTTTCCTTGGGACCCTTGCAGGGTTGTTGAAATTCCTAATCTCCCCCGGTCGCAGGTGGCAGTTATTTGGCGAGGGTTTGGCGACTTGGATTTTCCGTTGAGGTTTCAAAATAGTGGTTTTGGCGAGTTTGATAACATGAGGGTATGCTGTGGTTGCAACTATTTCAACTTTCGGCGAAAAAATGGGTTGCGCCAACTTGGCAGTCCGGCGCTCTCCCTTTTAACGGGTTGTTTTAGGGGACGAGCTGACTTTTGACACTTTTTGCACTTTACTTCTGTTGCCCTTTGAATTGGCCGGAGGCGACAGCTGACTCCGACGAAGAAAATGGAGCTTCTCCCCGTTAGGCCTACGGGCCTCTTGGCTAAGCGCTGTGAGCGCGGGCCGTAGGTATGGGCATCTATGTCTTTAAAAAAAAACAAATCGAAATTCTTTATCAGTTTTTGTTGCGGGTGTTTGTGTATCTCAAGGAAAATATACCGAAGTGAATTTCTAGAAAAATGATGCGCACCATTGATTTTCCGCTTCACCCGAGACCAGAGCGTTAATTAAAAACCGTTGTTTTTGGAAACCTCATTTGCTCATCCTAAATTCTACTAGAACTTCAAGGCTACCGTAAGGAATCAAACTGTTCTACGAACTTCTTTTTCCATTCAACAGGCCGCCAGCACTGTATTTCACTTATCTTGCCGTAATGGAACCTCAATTGTTCATCCTAAAATCTACTAGAACTTCTAGGCTACAGTAATTGAATCCAAACTGTTCGACGAACATTTTTTTTTTTTCCATTCAACAGGCTGCCAGCATTCCTCATGAGCTTCGATGGATTTCTTTTGTTTGATGATCCTTATCAGATAAGTGCCCTTTTCTTTTTGGTTAATTCTTGGTTAGTTAAATATTATAGATTTCTGCAGTTAAAATGATTGAATTAACTTAATTTGTTAATTTATTGAACCCTAAAATTTTTTTTTGTAGTTGATAACTTTATCCTAACTCTATAGAAATCATTTTTCTTTGGTGTATCAATCAAGTAAAAGCATTAAATGGAATAAAGATTTATAACCTTATTAAAATTATTGTAACTTAACTTAATGGTTAAGAAAATTAAGTTCTTCAGGAAATTGTTTACCTTAATATTTTTTTTTTTTTGAATTACTCATTGGTGAGGATGATTTGAAATAGTGCTTGTATTAGAGCTTTCTTGTTTCTCAGGACGAACTTGTTTGTAGAATAGTAAATGTGTCAATACTTATCTTATCCGGTTAAAACCATATTTAATTAATCTAAGAAAAAAAAATTAAATAAATAAAATTGTTATGTGCAATAATAGTATTTAAATGATTATATTGAGTGCAATATTAAGCAATATTTTTGTTGTATTGATGAATTCTGTGTGAAGTAGAAAGTGTAGCTTGTTAAATTTTTTTTTATTATTTTTTCCCCGGGGAGGGTAGTGTTTCTTAAATTTATAGTTTATTTTGGTATGTTTTACCAGATTTGCAATATTAAATTTAATAGTAATTACAAGGATGTAAAATGTGTAAAACAATAGTTCAAATTTTGTTGAATATACTTTGATATTTTTTTTTAACTAATGGATATATATATATATTTATAATTGGCATTAATAGTTAAATAAATAAGTTTTTCTAGATCATTCAAAGGTTAAATTTTTGTGTGTGTGCTCATGATTTTCACCCTTCTCATTCTCAAGTTGATTTCAGGGTTAATCCGAAAACACAACGCAAATGTACAGGGCTTATTGATATTAATATATTTATGTTAAAAAATTTTAAGTGTTATGTCAACAGAGTAGGAAACCATATTGATTTTTCTATAACAATTATTGGTATCATGATTTTTTTTTTCTATAACATATTGGTGCCATTTGGGATTTCACATAACAGTATTCTCCTTTCCTAAAAATGAAGATTTGAAGAGAGAGTGGCTTTCTGGAATCCAACGGAAAGACTTTTCACCCAAAAAGAGTTCAAAGGTAAGTAAAGTAGAGTTATTAATTAATAGTGTAGATTCTAATTACATATAAGGGTTCATTCAGAAATTTTTAAATGATAATATTTTGTTACATAATCCAGGATATACAGAAATAAAGGATTGAAATAAAGCTTTAATCACTGCAAATATTCTCTGGTTCTATCTGTGAAATGAATATTCTTTACTACAAATGCTCAGAATGAACCCTCTGATTTTTAAACTATTACTATTAACATAATGTTTTTTTTTTTTTTTTTGTTTTTTTGTTTTGTTTAATTTTCTCTAAAGGTTTGTGAATTGCATTTCAAGGAAAGTGATTTTAAAGTTGAAGCTTCAGCATTTGATTCTAAGAATGGAATTTTAATTTCTGCTCCACTTCAGGTGCGTAGATTAAAAGAAAATACAGTGCCATCAATATTTAAGGACTATCCATCTGTATACAGTTCAAAATGTAGCACCATTGTACGAGAAGATCCTGATGCAAAAAAAATTGCCCGCGAGTGCCATAATTTACAGAAAGCATTGCATGAAAGCCTTAAAGAATATGAAATGTATAATAATGATTTGAAAATTAATTGTTCTAATGATATTTTGTCATGTATTGATCGCTATGGAATATCAGCATTTTGGCATGTATACACAGTTCCAGATACCTCAACTGATTGCTTTATTCATATTGTTTTTAGTCCTGAGCCATCAATTGATTATTCTGTAGTTGTGAATGACAATCAAGAAATGTCTGTATTTATTAAAGAAAAATCTATTATGCAATTATCTCCTTACACATTCCCACATAAAGTTACAAATTTTAATGAAATTAGGACTGTTTTAGATAAATTGGCTAATCTTCAAACCAAAGAGTTAAATTCAAAATTAACCATAACAATTGATATAATTAATGAATTACTGCAAACTATCTCTAATGACAAAAATGAGAGCATTATTAAATTTTTGCAAGACCAGATGAATCTTTTACTTTGCCCTAAAAATAATTTTAAATACAATCCTGATGTACTAGTGTTAGCATGCTTGTTAAATACTATATCACCACATGCATATAAATTTTTAAGGGATAGTGGCAGTATTATTATGCTTCATCCTTCGACTTTAAAAAAAATTTGTAGCAATTTAGTATTGTCACCATGTAATGAAACTATTGATGAAAATTTTTTTAAATATATAAAAAATCGTGTAACTTTCCTTGAGGATCGAGAAAGAAAAGTGATTCTTTTGGTAGATGAAATTTATGTTCAGCCATATTTTGATTACAAAGGAGGCTGTCGTTGGGGCTGCATTTGATTCTTCCAGTCCGGCAACCAGTGCATTTGCTTTTATGATATCCAGTTTGGAATCTTCATTCAAAGAGGTAGTACATATTATGCCTGTTAACACAATAAATTTTGAAACATTACATTATGTAATTAAAAAAGTGATTAGAGGTCTTGAAAATATGGGAATTATTGTTATTTGTGTTATTACAGACAACAATGCAATAAATAGAAAAGCCATGAGTTTGTTTTCAAATCCACCACGTAATTCATTTGTTTACAAACATCCAATGAATGGGAATAGGCCTCTTTTCTACATAATAGATGCAGTTCATTTATTTAAAAATATAAGGAACAATTGGCTGAACCAGAAAAATCCTGGTACATGTATGTTTTTTCCAAATATTGAAGATCTTTCAAAGAAGCACTTCAAAACTGCTTCGTTTATGTCTTTGAGAAAGCTACATGAAATTGAAAATGACCAACTGATTACATTTTCTAATGGTTTAACTCTAAAAAGTCTTTCACCTTCTAATTTAGAGAAACAAAACATTAAACTGGTTCTTAAAATTTTCAATAAATTTACTATTGAAGGTCTGATTCATTTGGGTTCTTTGCATGAAATACCACACTATTCAGATACATCTGAGTTTATATCCATAATATGCAAATGGTGGGATATTATGAATGTTAAAACTATGTTTAAAGGTATACATCAAAAGAGTGAATTTATGAAGCCATTAACAGCAGATGATTCTGATCCAAAAGTTATTTTCCTCAATCAGTTTCTTAACTGGTTAGATGCATGGAAATCAATGAAATGTTCAACAGGCATGCTTACAAAAGAAACTCATGCAGCTCTCAAACAAACTACTTATGGTATACTGGAGTTGACTAGATATTGTGTTGAAGAGCTTGGAATTAAATATATACTTCCAGGAAAAATTCAGACTGATGCTCTTGAAGCCCGGTTTGGTAAATACAGACAACTTTCTGGTTCTCAGTATCATATTTCAATGAGACAGTTATTAGAATGTGAAAAAAAATTAAGAATACAATCAAGTATTAAGTTAGAATTGATTATTAAAAATATTACTGTCCCTTTAACATCATTTGAATATGATGATAATCTTCATGATATTATAGAATTAGATAATACAGTATATTACCCATCATTAAATATTACGGAGAGTGATGTGAAGGGCATTAGTAGCCATCTGCCAGTTCTGACTTATTTGGGTGGTTACTGTTGTCATGCAGTTTTAAAGAAAGTGAAATGCTGTACCTGCAAACAAAACATTGCAATAAATTCCACAGTTAATCATGATCAAACGTATGATCTTATAAAGAATCTTGATCGTGGTGGACTCAGGTGGCCAAAACCATTTATTGTAAATATAATTATGTATAATTATTTAATTGTAAATAAGCTGTTTAGTGAAGAATATGAAGATTTTTTGTTGGAACAAAATCAGAGGAAAATTGTTGCAAATTTGACTTTTAAAATTTTAGAATTAAAAGAAATGCTCTTTGATGATATTATTTGTGATAATGGTCATACAAGTGAAAGTATAAGCAAACTGATAATTTGGATATCAACAAATATCATGCTCAAGAATCTTTGCAATAGGAAAAATGACGATATTAAGTCCAATAAAGAAAAAAAAAAGAAAACTTCAGACACTTGCAAAGTAACATTGATGCTGTCTTTAAAAGTAATTTTTAAAGTTCTCTTAAACTGCATCTTTGCTAAATATCTATATGTCATCTTTGGTGAGCAGCTGAGATTTAAGAAGCATGTTTGTTATACATTTAAATTGCTTTATTCCAAAATTTATTTTGGACTTGTATATATTATTCTTTGCTTATTTAACCAAGTTTTTAATATTACTCAAGATTTTATATAATTTTTAATTTGCTTTATACTAAGTTACTTCTCAAGGTCCTGAAATTTCTATATTGTATTTACAAGCGCCTTTGCTAAATATCTACGTGTCATCGTTGCTGAGCAGCTGAGATTTAAGAAGCATATTTATTATACATTTAAATGCTAAATATCATAATTTATTCTGGACTTGTAGATATTATTCTTTGCTTATTTAGTTATTTAACCAAGTTTTTGGCATTACTGAAGATTTTATATTATTTAAAATTTTCTTTATACTCAGTTACTTCTCAAGTTCCCAAAGTTTCTATTTTGTATTTCAATTGTGTTAAGATTTTGTATCCTGCAATTACATGGCACAGTGTAGAAAGAACATATTACATGGCATAGTGTAGTAGTGTAGAAAAAAGACAAATTCCATAATGTCTTCTTTCTGCACGATCTAACTCTAATATTTCTATTTATGCAATAATTGTATGGACTCTTTCTGGATAGTACTACATGTTCAGCTCAAGTAATATTTGCTCTTCACATTATTCACAGTGAATAAGCACAAATCAATCTACTAATATACCCGTGTGGTGACCGGGTGTGAAAGAATAGTCCCAATGTAGCTCATACATGTCGTAAAAGGCGACTAAAATGGGTACTCAGCGTCTGGGGGTATAGCCGGGCACCCTGCCCCTGGTGATTATATCAGGGAACTGGTCCTCCAGGTTGGGGGTTGGGTGTGGGGCTAACTACCCCACCCCATAAAAAATCTCACTGTTAAGAAATCCAAAGATAGAATTAGCCGGACTGCTTCTACTGGAAAACGACTTGGAAATGGCCTAGGGATTTTTCGTTTTGGAACATGAAAAATAAGCAAACAGACTAAAAGTTTGAAAAGTTATTGAAATAATTAAATAAAGAATGATGAAGTGTGACTGCAAGGGACGTCCAGTATCCTTTTCTGTCATTGCACTTTTCCTGACATGATAAGGCTCTACCACGTACACTTTGGTAACGAGGCTTGGAAACCTCGGCAAACACCTTGTTGTTTATTAAAAAGAAAAAGAGACATACAGCGATAATTATATTTCATAATAATAATTTTGACCCAAGCTCTATAAATATATTATGATATTAATTTATAAGTCTTTACAAAGTTACATACATAGGTCTTTATAACATTTCACCTGTATAATAGTTATATGATATATGATTTTAAAGACTAAAAAATAAATTTGTTCTGTTTTTTCTTTCTTTGTTTCAGGTATTCATAACGAAGAAAGGAGTGTTTTTATCATGAAATGGCTCTCAGGTGTAAAAATGCATAGGATATATCTTAGTTTATTGAAGTTAAGAATTGGTGCTTTGTGGACTAAAAAATATGTGCAATATCCATTGTCACACCACTCTGTTCAAGAATATCGATCAGTCCTGAATGATAAAGAAAATGATTAACAAAGGAATATCTAGAACTTGATTGTGTGCATGATTTAATTCCAAATATAAGTATTGGAATAATTCATCCTCCTTATTTTCAACAAAAACTCTTCATTTGGTAATATACATTTGTGCTTATCAGTGTGGTGTCTTGTGTAACAAATCGTCAGTATTATAAAATAGATGGAAAGATCTTTGATTATTGCAAGAGCTTTATGTGCTGAAGAAGTAAAAAAATGTCCCAGATAATTGTGGATATTATGAAACTGAGTATCATAAGAATGGAAAAATATTTCTTAAACAAATTACCTTGTGATGCATGTAATGGGTATGTTTATTTTATTTCATATAACTGTAAATTTAGTTATTGATAATAAGCAAACTTTTTTTTTTCCCCTAAAATGCCATTGGTGTATTGTCATTATTCTATATTGACATGTATTCTCTTACAATTATCATTGAAACCAGAGATTTTATAATAGAATATGGGAAACTTGTGTTGAAGGCCTGTTGATTGAAATACAAGTGACCATTACATCTTTGGAATTTGCATTCTCATTGCCAATTTTGAAAAGACATTCTTTTACATTTTCTTAAAAAAGTTAACATTCTAATGACTTCAGAAGTAAACATTGGCGACTTCGTATGAACCAGTCTCTTGGCGAGTTTAGCAAAAAATTTGCCGATGGCTTCCCCATAACAGAACTGTACTGGATTCTATACCTGAATATTGCATTAAAAGGAGAGAAAACCATTTATTATGAAGATAATAAATGATTCATATTACGAATGTTCATTTCTTATAATGATCGAGTTTTATATTCTTGCATTGTATTTCTTTTGTGTCAACGCAGAATAAATTGTGTCGGATTTCAGTTATAATGATATGTGTAAAGATGCTGTAATAAAATTTGTTATAAATGTACTGTTGTGTATTTTTCTTTAGCAGTTGAATTTATGAAAATTTGTATTATTTTCTAACAAATAAAATTTTATATTTTAATATAAATCCATCAATGGACATTACAACAGATATTATATTCTGGAAAATAATTTATTATGCCTTTTCAAAACTAAGTTTAAAATGAAAACAAACTTGAATGCATAATAATTTTTAATGAATAAATAAAATGTGAAATATGAAAAGTGTTCTGACATGTCACATTAAGACTGCAATCAAATAAAGAATTCTTTATACGTGCATTGGTTTTTGTTTACAATTTGCATAGTCTTGAATATTTTACTGATCTAAATTCATTTTAAAAAATTTGGTGTCATGATGAGTAGTGATTTTAGGTAAAAGTTTACAATTGGGTATCCCTTGTATTTTGGCGATTCTTTTTTGACACCAAGATTTGCGTCAGGAAGGCACAATTTCAAAATGGCCGCTATACAAAACCAAAATAAGAAGTCAAAGAATCGCACAAGCCCGCCAGTGGGCAAGCGGTAAAAGCCGCTGAATACTGGTAATTTGGTCCAGGGTTCGAATCCCGGCAAATGGGCTGGCTGCATGGGCGTTTTCGTGGCTTTCCCCATGTGTAACTTGGATATGAGCCAGTTTACCTTAAAAAGACCTCGGTTTAATCCTAGTATCCGGTGCACACAGGATTTGGCTACTTTTGGCGACTTTATGATGAGCAGTAAACGCGTCATTCAAAGAATATATATAGTTATACATAGCATATACTATGTATATAGTGTATAGTATATACATAGACGTTCTTTGGGTCATTTTTGGTGTTGGCGATAAGTTTCAAAATCGCACCATATACTAGGATTTTAAAAGTTTAATCCTAGTATCTGGTGCACAAGGGATTTGGCTACTTTTGCCCACTTTATGATGAGCAGTAAACGGGACATATACGATGAGTAGTTATACAGGTCATTTTGATGTTGACGATAATTTTCAAAATTGCACCAAGGCTGCACCGTATACTAGGATTTTAGCAAGACCTCCACGGGGCATTCCTCCTTTTCCTGTAGTGCCTAAAGGCGGAGCATGTAATAAGTAAAAGGAAAAAAAAGAATTGCACGAACTCTGTGTCCATGTACACATCGCTATGTTTTCACTTAAAAAAGCATCCTAGAATTGCACAAACTAGGCATTGCGCACTGCCTTAAATTTGTCCATGTACACATCAATCTATTTTCATTTAAATAAGGAAGCTAAAACAAAGTAAAAACTATCATGGTAACCTGAAGTGAGGTTTCATTGCCAAAATAAAAAAAAAAAAAAAAATGTCGCTAATCAAAGGGGCACCCAATTCTACACTAGAGCCTGATTTTATTTTCTTAATATATATATATAATGTTTAAAAACTGATATCATTTTTACTTTAAACAATATTCCCGAAAATATATGTTCTCTTTTGTGAAATGTTTACTTTATAATCTGTGCAAAATATTACCATAAATAAAAAAACTTAATTATTTCTTAAATATAAAGTAATTAAATACTTTCATTATCCCTATGATTATAAGAATTATAACTGAAAGGGCATAAACAAAAACACAATTAAAGGAAATGCAGTACTGAAAGTTTCTGGTTAGTGAAAAATTTGCAACAGAGCAAGCCATTACAATACTATAAGAATTGATTAGTAAGGTAAACATTGAGCATTCTTCCACAGTAGCAATAAATTTTTCATTTATAATTCTTAAAACACGCCAAAACAGATTCACGATTGGTGCCTCTGATTTAAGGTCACACAAAAGTAAATTTGATTTAGCAGACCAAGAGATATTTCATGTCAAATTTACGAGAAAGATCTTCACCAATGTTAAGCTTATTATCTAATATTCATAACAGTTTGGTTAGTTGACTATCACAAAGCTCAAAAGTGCTATCTGCTCATGGTGAAGGACTTTCTAATGAGAACTGGCTTGTATTCACTTTATACACAAAAAAAACTAAAAAAAAAAAAAAAAAAAAACCATGCAGACACCATGTTCAGAAAAAGAACAGAAAATGTACTCTTAGCATTCAATAACCTTAACCATTCAGCTACTCGTGGGTATAACTTTTGTTCTAAGAGATAAGCAACAATTTTTCAGCAATAACTAATGTACTTTTTCACAGACAGAACTGAACAGTAAAAACTTCTTAAACTGTCTATTCAGATTCTAATTTAGTTTCTTCCTTTTAAAAGCAGGAGCTTCAAAACTTTCCTCATGCTGCTTTTTATTTTAAATAAGCCTCTTGGAAAAAAAAAAAAAAAAATTCCACGTGCAGTCAAACATTTTATGATCTTTGTTTTGATATTGTAACAGGAGGGAATATTTACCTCATCTGATTTTGCATATTTATAAATTCTTCGTCCATAGTTATATTTCCACATATTATTTTGTCTTGAAAATTTTGAATTATTTTTTCACATAGAAAGCATAATTTAGAAATTTCAGGAGGACTTTTAAATCCCCCCTAAATTTGCAAAATTAATTAATTAATACTGCTAATTAAAACATATTTCCTGTTCACACATTCAAAATAAATTTAAAGTAACTATAGTTAGAAATACAACATGAAGGTTTACTATAACATAAAAGCATGATAATAGGATCAAAATGATGCATAGAATATTTAAATTAATACTTCTTCAAAATGCCTAGACAAATACACAATTTATTTATCTTAATATAACGAAAAACCTAAATAATTTATAATTTAGATCATAACTATGTATCCAATTTTTAACAAAGGTGCAAACCAACAGGTTTGGTGACAATACATCAAAATATAGCATGCGACTTTAAATTACCAGTCGTAGAGTAAAATTGAAACACGAAAAGTCACATAACATTTCTAACCAAGCACAAAATTTACATGAAATGTAGTGTACAATTTTACAAACGATAATAAAAGAAACATCACAAACAGTATCGGCTATAATTTACTGCACAAACACACACACATTCCGCAGTTTATTTTGTATTTATGAAATCATTTGATCATTAATAAATGATAGTTAAACGAAAATGCACGTTTTAAAGAAATACGAAGAGTAATTTATTCTAACATTCTATGAGAAAATTCGATGCTGAACTTACCTCAAAAACATGCTTTTGAGACCGGATCCATTGATTTTGAGAATTAATTATCCATTTTCTTCATCTTTCTTCATTTTTGGCGAAAAGTCCTAAACTTATTTTTTGAATGATTGGAACAATTTGATGCAACACATCCACCCATATTTGTCAAAATTAAGTCGGAATCGACCAACAAATATGTCAACAAAAGGACACTGTAAAATAGCGATAGCAACAAGCACGCTTCGTTCGTTACAACGGACGACGCATCAAATCCCCGATGACCACAACTTGTCACGTCACAAAACCGCCATCTGGCTTGTAGTAGAGTCGGTGTTGCCTGAACGCATAGGTGAAAGTAGCAGAGGAGATAAGGGATGATTATTTGCTGAGATGCACTTTCTGTGAAGAAGATGGAGGAGTTGGTGTTGGGCTTCAAGGAATATGGGTTTTAGTTGGGATTCGATGTACACCTCAGAGGAGGGGGTAAATCGGAGAAGTCCGAGAGCTCTCTTAATAGCCATTTTGTGGTCAATCTCCAGGGTTTGAGCTTATTTGTGGATAGATTACATAGCACGGGAAGGCTGTAAATGGAGATAGAGCGGACAGTAGAGATATAAAGGAGGAGCTGCAAGTGTGGGTTAGGGCCGATAGAAGTGCCAGTGCAGGATTTGAGAATGTTAGATGTAGACTTTGTTTTAGATGTTAGTTGTTTGATATGTGGAATAAAGGATAGTGAGTTGTCAAGAGTGACTCCTAAGAATTTGTGAGAGGAATGGGGAGGTCATAGATTAAGAGAGTGGGGGGGCATGGATGTCGTTTTTTGGAAAAGAATAGATGGCGGCATTTCTCTGGGGCTAGGGAGAAACCCCATTCTTTGCAATAGTCACAGACTTGGTCTATTGCGTATTGTAAGTTAATATCCTTGTCCAAGATGGACCAAATCGCAATATCATCGGCAAAAATGGCGATGCGGATGTTGCTATTGATGAGGGAGGGGAGGTCATTGAGCATAAGATTAAAGAGAAGGGGAGAAAGTACTCCTCCTTGTGGGGTGCCGTGATCCATGGAGAAAGGGCTGGAAAGATGGGAGCCGAGTTTAATACTGGAATCACGGAGAGAAAGAAAGAATTGGATATATTCGTTAATAATTTTACCGAATCCTAGTTTAAGAAATTTGCAGAGGAGTGCTTTTGGATTTACAGAGTCGAATGCACTTTTGAGGTCGAAGAAGACAACAGAAGTCTCTTTTTTTGTGATGAAAGGCATCTTGGATGTCGAGGCTAAGTAGTAGAACGATGTCGATAGCAGATCTATTTGATCTAAATCCATACAGATGAGGATTATAAATATTGAAGTTTTCGAAGGCCCAAGAGAGTCTATTCTTAACAAGTTTTTCAAAGAGTTTTCCGAGACAGGAGCTGAGACAGATGGGACGATAGGAAGATGGGGATGAGAGGTCTTTCCCCGGTTTAGGGATTGGGATGATGAGAGATTGTTTCCAGGAGGAGGGGAATTTCGAGTTGGTCCACAAGAAATTGAAGGTTGAGAGAAGTAGGCTGAGTTTTTTGTGAAGAAAGAGTTTCAGTGTTTTATTGGAAATGCCGTCTGGCCCTTCTGAGGAGTTTGTGCGGAGGGTACGAATTGCGGTACGAAGTTCGCAGGGGAGAAAGGGCATGATGAGTCAAGGGCATGATTGAGAGGAGGTTTATGAAAGAAAATATAGGCCTCAATGAGTTGGAAAGGAAAGGATAGGATAGGATTTATAGGGGGGTTAAATTCTGAAGAGAAGAGGGTGCAGACAGAATTTAGGTCTCGGTTTTCAAGAGCGAGGATGGTATGCCAAGCAGGATTTGGGATAGGCGAGAAGGAGAGAGATTTAATAATTTTCCAAATTTTAGATTTTGGAATCGAAGGAGAGACTTGCATGTTCCCATTTTTTTTTTTTTTTGCGAGATATTTGATTTGTCGGTTGATTTTAGCATTTATCCTACGATAAGATATAAGATCTTTAGGATCTTTAGTACTATACGCAATCCTTTTGTATCGAGTTCTGATTGCGCATAATTTATTAAAAGAGGTAAGGTTTTTCTTCCAAACAGGTACTGTAATTTTATGCGAGCTCTCGCGGGTGACGTTCTGAATGTGAGAGAAAAAAGACTCACAGTCAGATAGGGAATAGAAGGAGGTGTGGTGAGATAGTTTAGCAAATTTAGAGACAACCTCAGAGTGGTCAAGAATCTTTCTCTTGACCGTCTGAGGAGGAGAGGAAGAGGGAAAGTGAAGATAGATAGGAACATGGTCGCTGCCGTAGGAGTGGGGGTGTGCATGCCATGCAAGACGGTGTGCGAAGTGTGATGAGATTAGAGAAAGGTCTAGAGTGCTGGTAGTGCCTGAGTGGTGAAAGTAAGTAGGAGCAGGATAGTTCATCAGGGTGAATTGGAACTGGAGAAGAAATTTTTCGAGTGAGGCCCCACTAGCGTTTGTGCTAGAGGAACCCCATAAGGGTGAGTGAGCGTTGAAATCACCTTGAATAATAGTGGGGATAGAGGAAAAGGTGCTGAGAGACCAAAGGAAGTTTTCAGAGAGCACATGCTGAGGGGGATTGTAAACTTCAATCAGGAGAAGGGGTTTTTTTTTTTTTTTTGAAGGTGATTTTAACAGCGATCGCTTCCGTGCGGGAGTCATGCAGAAGGTGGTCTAGGGAGACTTCGCATTGAGGGAGATCTCGGTGAACAAGGATGGCGACTTCGCCTGCGCAAGTATCTCTGTCTCTGCGATAGAAGATGAATTTATTTAGTTTTGGAGATTTTTTCTTTCCCAGTCTTGTTTCGCTTAGGAAGATAGCATGCGCATTTGTGAAAAGGTTGCTATTTCACATGGCAGTAAGGCGACCGTTGAGTCCATTGCAGTTAAAGTGAACGAACATTGTGGCAGGGAAGCTTGCTGGGACAGAGCTTTAAGAGATGCTCATCAGGTATTGTAGAATGGAGGTGGCTTGTTGTAGATTTAGGTTGAGGAGTAATCAAGGATACAATCCGATATCTTCAGTTTTTCATAGATGCACACACTTTATTACATAGGAAAGGTAGTAATCCATAGGTATTTGCCAGATAAGTGCACTAATTTGCAAAAGAAATGCAAAATGGAAAAATGTTTAATTTTCTTATACAGGAAGGAATGATCTAGCGAAGAGTAATAAGGAGGTATTGGAATTCCTGCATAGACCAACGCCACCAAGGAGGTTAGAATAGACCTCCTTGGTGGCGTTGAACCAACGCCTAACCTCCTTGAACCTCCTTGAACGCCACAATTCTAACCTCCTTGAACGCCACAAAGGGGCTAAGAAAACTCTCATATGGTTTACAGTTAATTCGACGTTGTCAGTAAATAGCAGGGATTAAAGATACGAGTAATAATTTTAAACTTTCCGATCTCACACATATAAAACAATAAAAATATCGTTATTAAGTTCATATATAATAAAAGGTTACTATTAAGTTCATATATAAGTTCTATCAAATACTTCGCCTTAGTCTGAAATCAAATAATAACACCACTTGAGAGTATAGTATATAGTACTCTTATTTGGCAATATCTTCACGTTCGGTAACTTCTTGGTGTATGTTTTTGTGTGTGGAGTTTTGAATGTTTTCATAATTTGCCATTCTGAAATAATATTATCCCTTTTAAGTAAACATCTACATTGTATAAACATTAAAGGCAGTCATCACAGCCATGTCGACCATAACGGGTACTTTTGGTACGATTTATCTTTTAATATTTTAATCATGGTATTACCATTCTTATTTACAGAGTTATTTAGAATCTTATTCACAGACTTCTGTAAATTCAAGTATTTTGTTTGCTACTCGCCTCTTTTTATTACGGTGGTAATTTTATTGTACGTAAATTTCAGGATTTTATAATAAATTGCATGTGTTTCGTTTCTTATATTTGTGTAATAGAAGGTTTAAGTTTTTTAGTTGTTCTACAAATCGGTAAATTCTTACTTTCCGAGAGCGAAATCTGTTTATGCACGGTGGCCAGTATTAGATCAGCTATTTTTTTTTTTTAATTTTTACTCTTTCATTACATTCTAGTAATTTTTTCCTTCCACGTGATAATAATTAAAAATAACAAGAAAATCAGTCTTATTAATTTATACCTCATTTTTAATATAGAAGAGGACTGTATTTAATAAATCAGATTAAGGCATTTTTGTTATTCTTAACATTCATCCTAATGAAAGCGGTAAATCTGCATTTATATTATTCCTTTCTATTAAATTTTGCCTTTGTCTTCCAGCTTCATCAGTAGACAGTACAAGGAAAACGAATATGAAATATTTGATATTTATGTATTATCCCATTGACTGTTGACTGAAATTATGGCAACAGTTGCCAATCATTATTGCAGAATTTTAAAGGACACCTCATGCATAATTCGCACTTAATCACACTACTCAGTCAATCAGTGGAATAATACGTAAGCACCAAATATTTTGTTTATTCTTATTATTAGTAACGCCAACTGCAAAAATCCATTTGACAATGTTTAGTTTTTAGACATAGAAAACATATATCTAGTATCTAGGTGTGAGAGTTGAAGCTCTTTGGAATGTAGGGAAGTGAAATACCAATTTTGTAAAGAGTTGGTGTATGTTGATGGTGTGTTTCTAAGTCTTCTAGCTCAATGAAAATGCTTTAACTTTGAAATGAGAATGAAAACTACATACTAAAATGTTGCAAAATGCATAATGCTTGAAATTTCAATCGAAACTTTTGCTGAAATAGCAAAATAAATATGTATAGAAACTCAGTTTTTTTCAGGAAAAATTTATCTGTGTAGTATTTCAATGACAAGTAAAACTTATTTTAACCAAAATAGCAACCTTATATTTGCCATGAGATTTTAATTAAAATTCTATCGATATTGAGGGTAATCAATCTCGGTTTCTTCTTTGTCAGGAGCAATAATCTATAAAGAAGGGACCATAAACCATGATTATGCAACAGGCTTGACAACCTCCTTATATTTTAACCTGGAATGGATAGGCTGTGAAACAAATAGCAAAATACAGACTAAGCATAACAAAATAATTGTGCAGTCATTGAAACAATTAAAACTGTTCAGCATGATGACTGGAACAGATAAAATTAAAAAAATAAATAGTCTTGGCTTGAGTTTGAAAAAAGCTTGTGAAGTTGATATGCACAAAGCATAGGAGAGGGAAAATTTGAGGAGCCACAGCATCTGCAAAACATACACAATGCCTGGAAACTTGAGGGTTCAAGAAATGAGGGTAACCAGTAAATTCGAGAATTTGAGGGTAACCCAGTGCATGGGAACTTGACAAACACTTAAATTTATACTTTATTTAATAAACACTTAAATTTTATTATTTAAATTTATACTTATAAATGATGACACAGTCATAATGTGGCAGTAACTATTGGAGCATTTATTTGAGAAAATTTCATTTTCATAAATAGAATTCAGTATTTGAAAGCCTGAGAGTTACACATATGGGAACTTGAAAATGATGACACTGTCACAGTGCAGCAGTCAATGTATTTGCGCATTTACTTCAAAACGATTTTTAACGTGAAAACAAAAAAATAAACAGTAATTCCTGTAAATGTAGACATGATTGCAATAAGGCAGTAATATACGAGTTTGAGATATTTACTTGGAAAACTTTCAGTAGAATTATGTTAGAAATAAGTTCATATATAGTAATTAGTTTGTCGCATTATAGTGAATTGTTTGTGAACATTTACGTGGATTTGCACAGTGGGGTCATAGTTTGCAAGATTAACTGTACGTATGATCATGCTGAGAGTTAGATTACTCATAGAGATTAATAAACATTTCAAAACATAGTTCTGAGCAGTGTCAAGCTGTCGATGTATCTGTAGATTTCTTGCATACCAAGAAGAGTTTATGATTGTCCTATGTGCTTTGTGTTGAAAGATATTTCTATATTTCTTAGGTGTAGTTGCCGATGTGAAAACTTCATTAAACAAAACTGGACAAATAAGTGGAAGATATAATGTTCTTTTGACTCGGCTATTAGGGTTGAAATAACATCCAACAAAATTATAAATGGCCACTTATGCTACATTATCTTTTTTGTAGTGTATGCATAATTTGCAACTTAAAGTTTAGCAGTTGTATGTAGGCAAAGTTTGGTTGCATGTTGTAATATTTTATTTACTTTTTGGTTTTACTTGAATCTTCTGAGCAGAAGAACACAGTATTTTGATGTATTGTGCTTTATTATCTATATTTTGCATCGATGTGCAATGATACTAAAGCCAAACTGACAATTATCCAGTGCTTAGTATCAATGAGTTTTAGTGATTGAGTCATCAGTGCTTATCCTAACTTGGAAATTGCAGCTGAGAAAATATTATCTAATTTCACAAGGTCAGTGGGAAGGTGAATAAGTTTATAAGTTAGACCATGTTGCCATTAAGGTAAAAACCAAGGTCTGTAAAGTGAAAAGGTTTGTGTATTCGGAAACTGAGATATAGAGTGCATGCATCAGGTCTAAACGTCTGACATCACGAGGAGACCAGAGTTTAGGGAAAATGCGAAGCCATTGCTTTGGAATGTTGAACTCCTATGAGGTTCTCTGGTCACTGTGAGTGAGAATCTTTTTTCAGTGTTAGTAAATTTAAACATAGAGCCAAAAACTGAAATTAACAGTTTACAGAAAATGTTAAAATCTGCCTATCATACAGTTTGCTTCCTGAAGAAACAGTGAAAAAGGAAAATACACAGTTGAAAAGAGAGAGATTTAAAAATGAGGGTA
Organism: Stegodyphus dumicola; assembly: GCF_044657685.1. Classification (NCBI taxonomy): domain Eukaryota; kingdom Metazoa; phylum Arthropoda; class Arachnida; order Araneae; family Eresidae; genus Stegodyphus; species Stegodyphus dumicola. The sequence goes on from NC_140768.1 coordinate 151,526,916, forward strand.
GAGTAGACTTTAAGGTACTCCTTGTATTATGGCGAAGTTATTGTTTGATTTATCGCCAAGTTGTTGTTTCATTTATGGTAGTCTGAGTAGTTGAATGTTATGGAAACCCTATTATGACATAATCAGGTGCATGATTCTGGGAAATTTTGAATCATGGGATGTATTGTAAGCATTTTTGTGGTGTGTGTTGCTTTGATTCTTTAGACGGTAGAATGGCCAAATGTAGTAAGATTAATTTGAAGTTTCTGTACGATTTGGAGCGAAAGGGGAAAAGAGCTTAATTGAATGGTGTGTAAATGAAGGTTTACTTAGTAGCCATTATAAGTGTCCTGTATGTAGGAAGGATATGCGTCTAGTCGAACGTAGAAACCGTTTAGATGGATTTGAATGAGTGTGTAGGAAGAAAGGTTCAGATGGTATGTGAAGTGTTCGATCAGAAAGAGTACCTGATTTGAAAAAGTCATTTGAGTATGATTGATATTGTGAGTTTTACGTGGCTCTGGGTGTATGAAGCGAACTCGAAAATCCTGCTAAGTGAATATTTGCTTTTGGTACTGCTTAAATGTATAACATGTTTTTCTTTTTTTATGTTATTTTATTGTTTTGTTTGAAATGTATTTTATTGAGATTATGTATTTTTTGTTTGGCTATATTGTAGAATTTAGTGCTCCTTTGACTTTTTAAGTGAAAATATATCGATGTGTACATGGACAAAGTAAAGGGAGTGCGCAGTGCACGTTTGTGCAATTCTGGGATTTTTTTAAAGTGAAAATAGGTCGACGTGTACATGGATAAAGTTAAAAGAGTGCGCAATGCCATTTTTGTGCAGTTCGGAGATTTTTTTTTAAGTGAAAATAAGTCGACATGCACATGGATAAAGTCAAAGGAGTGCACAATGCTATTTTTGTGCAATTCGGGGATTTTTTTTTAAGTGAAAATAAGTCGATGTGTACATGGATACCGAGTTTATGCAATTATTTGTCTTGTTATTTTGGCTTTGTGTAGCAGCGCAAAAATCGCCACTTCGCAAGCTAAAATAACAAGTGAAAGAATTGCACAAAATCGGTATCCATGTACCGCCAAAAATCGCCAAGTTTCGCCAAGGGGTACCCTAAACTATACTTTTACCAAAAATGACAAAGTATCCTCTTCCACATTTAGCTACTCTTAGGCGTTGGGCATCATTATTTCAATTGTGGCAAGGCATTTTACACGATGCTTTAAAAATTATGAAAATAATTAGAGAAATTAATAGAATTAGAGTTAGGAAGCTGTTCAGTGTCTCATAGTTATGTTATTTGATGAAATGAAAATTAAAACTACATATTAATATGATACGAAACAGGATAAAATTTTTTACTGGTATTCGCAAATGCAAAAGCTATTAGCACGAAGCCTTTCTGATAGCTGGAAGCAACCACTGTTTATAGACTTAGAAGAATGACAGATGCCATTCGTTTTGACGTGATTTCAAAATTCCATCAAGTTGGGTATAATGAGTGCATCTAATTGCACACTGTGGAAAACATTACAAATGAAAATAAATCGTGGTGTATGCATCCAATTACCAATGAAATTACTTTTTTTTTCCAGATGTGCTGCATCTTTCGAAACTTATATGCAATTGGCTTTTAGATACTGGTTTTGTCTTAAGCGATAACTCCATTATAAGTAATACTCCACTTATAACTCCATTATAAGTAATACTCCACTTTTGGAATTACTTTATATTAAAGCTGGTAAAATCTAAAGTTTGCTGCCAACTAACAGAAATTTGCATATTATGTGAAAAAACTCATGTTGTGATTTAGCAAATTTTATATCAGAAGCAAATAACTGGTTTCATATTTTCAATAGTTGTATTCCGGAAGTGTTTGGACTCCCTTGTAAAAGTGCGTACAGAAAGTGTATAACTCAATGCAGCAATAGATAATTTTTGCAAAACTATGAAAACATGAGGTGGATTGTAACGAAATCATAGCAGATATTTAAAAAAGATGTTCTAATTTCTAAGACAACTTTAAACGTCTCTTCCATTATGTGAAAGAAGCATATAACCACTTGTAATTCTAAAACATTGCTTAAATCAAGATGTCTCGAAAATGAAGTTTTGCAGTTAAGAAGCAGACTAAGACTATATGATCATCATACTCCTCTTAGTGCTTTATACCATTTACGTATGGTGACCTAGGCAAGAATGGTTTTATTGGAGTTAAAAAAAAAAAAAAAAAAAACATGAAAGATAGATTTGAAGATGATTATCTAATTTAAAACATTTTGCTTATGTAAAAATTGTCATCAGAAACGATGACAAGATGCCATTTTCATATTCAAATAATAGTGATACTGAAAAAAACATCGATTACCCATTACCTCGTGAAGGACTAATTCCACCATCTGAAGAGTGGAAAATGCAAGTTCATAAAATGCAAGAACAATTTTTAATTTTCAATGCTTCCACTTTAAGAAAGGAAGAAAATATTATAAAGGACTTTGCCAAAACTCTTAAACAACAGTTTTCCAACACTGATGAAAAATTACTTACAACATATGCTAGAATTCGAACTTTCATATGATTAAGGAATTTAAATAAAAAATTAGATAACCAAAAATATTCTAAAGCTAAAAGTAAAATACTTAATTCAGTTGACGAAAGTTAAGCCATAACGTAGAAAACAAGAAATAAGTTGAAGAAAACAATTTCTTCATATTGTAAAATAATTACTTTAAGTGAATGAAAATCAAGCTATCTTTTGTTTTGTTGTCTTAAATGTGCTATTTTTAGAGCTTAAGCTTTGTAAGTAATGCTTAAATATTTTCTTCAGGAAACGCTTAGCTGCAGCAAAAATGGTATATTATATCCAGTATATCTTTGTCGAAAATTACATTTTTTAAACAGAACTGATTCAGATTATCTATACTATCTATCTATTCTGAAATTTTAGATGCAAATACCTGTTTACTTTTGTAAAGAAAATATATTTTGCTGTATTATGTGTTAAATATATTTTGTTCTATTATGTGTGACTGTTTAGAAATTTTTTATTTTTAAACATTCATCTCAGGATATTTTTTGTATATATATATATATATATATATATATACATATGCCTTTTATGTAATGCCTCATGTAGCGATGCCTAAACCTTTTTTTTTTTAACATTAGTATTTGAATAATAGAGGAGTATGGTAACCTTTTATGTTGACATTACGCTTGGCCATGATTACAGATTTAAGTTAAATGCGCTAAAAAATGTTGAGGAAAAATGTACAAAAAATTTCTTTCCATATGCTAAAAATAGATTTTGTTGATGATATTCATAGACCCAAAGATTACGTTTAGGGCTATTTGAATTAAGAACAACTGATTTGTTATTCACATAAACCCCAAACCAGCGCCAGGGCTCGTATGGCTGCACCGAGTCGCAGAATTTAGGACCCACAAAGACTGCAGTAGAGTAACTAGCGCCAGCCCTCAATAAGGCTAAAGTATATGTAAGAATTTATTTATTTAGAACTCTGATAAGCCTTAAGCATGTGCAAGAAATAGACATAAGTATAATAAATAACTAAAGTAATACAATTCAGGCTTAACTCAGTGCACGATAGAAGCAACATAAAATTTAACGAAACAACTTCTCGCTAGTCGCCAAGCTCATGATACATAGCTAAATATGTATAATGAAGGATAGCTAAATTTCATGATGATAGCCACTAATTTTAAAGGTTTTTGGATATTGCAAAACAAAGGTGAAATTTTCCAATTAACGGATTTTGTAAAGAAATGTGGAGAAGCGGTAATAAATGAAGATGATATAAAAGAAGTTTTTCATTGTGATGACAATGCTTCTCAATCATCAATCAATTATTAATTGAATGTCAAAATTTGTAGTATGGTTCTAGATCCATAAAATACCTCTACTGTTAGTGAAGAAAGTGACAAAGAAGTTACTGAAAACGAGAAAATTTTGATTGCCAAGTTAGTCGGAATTCTTGAAACAGCAGTCACAAGAGTTCAACAAAGTAACTGAACAAGATATTATGTCTGTCTGCAGAATTAAAAAGAAAGTATTTTCACAAAAAACGAAGCAACTTAAAATAACTTACATTGAAAGAAATGTTTAATAAGGTAAACAAATAAATATTAAGTTTTATTTTTGTAAATTTTGATACTCTGTAGATCATAAATACTTCATTATTTCATAAATCATGATTTCATATTTTTAATTTTATAATTTGTACTTGCCATCTTGCTAGATTTAAAATGATGATCTAATATCCAGAAAAATCCCAAATCCGGAATCGCCGAAGTCTCGACGAATCCGGATTTCGGACGTTGTATTGTATATAGCTATCTGTATTTGTTACTTGGCTGGGTGAGCTCAGTATTTTTATTCTTATATGTTGGTAAACTGGTTTTATTTATTTATTTATTTTTTCGTGAAAGTGGTTGAATTATGTTGTTCGTATGTTCTGGTTAAGATAGTTATGCCTTTACTTAATCTGTGTGCAGTAGTTTTAGAGTTATCAACAATTAAAAAGTTGAAGTGGCATTAAGTCTAAGGAAACGGCCATCTGTTTACCTTTGAAATTCTTATTAGAATAGTGCATTAAGTTCGTTGTATGCCATCTTCAGTTTGTTTTTTCAAAGTGGAACCAAAAGTTAACGTTCAATTTTGTTCACCAGGAATTTGGTCGTTCTGCCCTTTGACTGAAGTGTTTGTTTTTACATGTATACTCTAATTTTAATTGTACGTACAAGGAAGTCATAGGATGTCCGCATCAGACTTTTTTTTTTTTGGCCTGTGGAAGGGAGCTGATGTGCACTTTTTAATTATGACTTATCTTTAAAATAAGTTTACAAAAATCAATTAAATTTTATATTGAGAAAAGAGTGACACTTTCTTATTCACTATGCTACTGAAATGCATGGAATTCTATGTAAAAATATATAAAACCTGTTTTTTATATAATTTGAATATTGATTTATTACCTTATGATTAATTTTTTAAATTTTACATATGTATATGTGTGTAATCTTTCCCTTGCCTACTAATGTCAACAACTTTTTATTGTGTCGTATTCTAGAAAAGTGATATCCACTTTGTAAATTCATGTGTTTGGACATTACATTTTTGTCATTTTCAAGAAACCTCCAGATTCAAAGACCAAAATGAAACGAAAAAACATGATAAATTCTCATTCATGTAAACACTTTTACTTGCTGTTGGTTGATGAGTTGCAGACATAAAAATCAATTTTTAGAACATGCCATGAGAAAAACTATATCTTTTGCTGCCACATGTAATTAATACAGTCAAAAGTCATTAATTCGGACACCCTTAATCCGGAATTATCTGTAATCTGGACCTCAAAGCTACAAACTTTCTGCGCATGCGTCGCGTTGACGCATGCACATAGGCATTTACGCGTGCGCGTAAGACCTTTACAGCTGTGCATAATATGTTTACGCATGCACGTTTATTGTATAACGGATGGTATAAGCTAAAATTATCTAATTATCTATTTCAGTTAATGTTGCAGATTGCGTTGTTCCTTAATCTTCGAATTGGATCCGGCTTATTATTTTTTGCAGACTGTTAGAGCAATTTTATAAAAGTAAGCTCGAACTTTCAATTATGTCAAAAAGAATTTCAGATTCTGGAGCTGCCAAAGGATCTACAAAGCGAAAGCATGTTTCAATGTCCATCAAACAGAAAGTGGAATTTCTGCAAAAAATGGATAAAGGCATGTCTTTTGTTTCTCTAACCATTCTGAAATCTGTTTATCAATTTCGTGCTGCTCTGCGGCGGTGGGGGGGGGGTGATGGTGCGGCACGCAATGAATTGGAAGTTGATCTGTCAGCACTATCCTTATCTTCAGGGCAGATGTTTTTATTTTATTTGGCTTATAATTCCTTACTAAATGTAGTATTTCATCTAGATGTACTCCGTCTTTGATATAATTTAAATCATATTTCTTGTCATTATAATTCGCTTCCGATAGTGAAGAAAGTGACACAGAGGTTATTGAAAACGAAAAAATTTCAATTGACAAATTAGTCGGTATTTTCGACACAGCAATTATAGGACTTGAACAGCAGAACTTTGTAACTGAACAAGAAATTATGTCTGTTTATAGAATTAAAGAGAAAGTATTATCACATAAAACGAAGCAACTAAAACAACTTACATTGAAAGAAATGTTTAACAAAGTAAACAAATAAATATTAAGCCTTTTTTTTTTTTGTTTTTTTTTTGTAAATTTTGATACCATTTAGATCATAATTGTTCTTTATTTCATAAATTATGGTTTCATATTTTTAATTTTATAATTTCTGCATGCCATCTTACCAGATTTAAACTGATGATCTATAATCCGGAAAAATCGATAATCCGTAATCGCCGATCTCCCGACGAGTCCGGATTAACGACTTTTGACTGTACTGGGAATAAACTTTAAATTGTCTGATTAGATGGAACAAATTTAATGACATCCCTACTTTGTGCAAATCTGATTGGCTGAGTTTGACATTGGATTGTAGCATTGTGACAACATTGTCTAAATGAGTTTTATATATATATATATATACACTTCATAATTCCGTGAAATAAGTAAAGAATTATTGAAAAGAGAGACACTTTCATGAAATATTCGAGGTTTTTGGGGTTTGATGTGGCATTATTGGAATAATACGCATACAAATAATGGGAGATGGCCTTTTGCTCCATTTCAAGGCTGACCTAGGTTTAAACGCAGCTGTAAGTCAGTTTCAATTTTTCATGAAACCTTATTAAAACTTTATTAAAAGAGTTTACATTTTCGCATGCAACTTGTGTGACATCTTTTGTTCAGTTTATAGTAGTAGTTAGAAACCAGTATAAATAACTTTAAACGGTTATAAATAATTAAGTAATCTCAATAAACTATTCTTATTTTTTTCTGATAAAGTTTAGGAATTAAATGTCCAGTTCAGTTTAGAAATTATGTTCAATTCATTTCTTCCGAGTTAACACTGAGTAGTTTGGAAATTGGAAAGAATGGCCTTCTTTACGCTGGTGACCAAAAAATTTGCACCAGAAATACTGCTAAACAAATGCGTGTGAAATAATGCTAAAATCTATGGCAGTGCTCGGATGCTACAGACATTATTTTGAAAAAATGTATACCTTTTCTCGCATTAATGAATTTCAGAAATGACTTTTTTTTTTTTATTCCAACTTTTAAAAATTAGCTACGAACAGTCTGAAGCTCAGCAGGGCTGAATAAATGACCACTTACTATTAAAAGTTTGATTCGAATTCGAATCTTGTGGTTGTATGGATATTTTTGTTTCCAGATATGTGTAATGTAGATAAGATTTGTTCTGTTGAATAACTTATTTGAAGCACAAGTAAAATTAATAGTTTGTAGACTATAAGGGTTGAAAGCTCATTGTCTCCAACCCCCCCCAAAAAAAATCACGCCATAATATTGACAGACAAACGAGTATTACATTACTTATGAAAACGAAAGCAGTATCTACCGATAGTTCACAGTATGCGTAATGTGAATGAGATTTATTCTTAAAAAGATTTCAGTCAACCACCCATTACTGCTTTCAAATAAACAAATATTAACAGTTTTAATAATGAGTCGAAGGGGCAATTGCTCTTTGTTTCCGACAAAAAAAAAAAAAAAAAAAAAAAAAATCATGCCAAACTGTTGATTTAAGGAAAACGCAGTTCGCAGAAAACAGGCATTTGCGTGAACTGCTATCCTGGACCAAACTGACGGCAGGCGCATGCGTATTCTGATGTCGCCAAATGTTATGGGTATTCGAATTGCGAAACAAGGTACATCCCAAAATTAAGCCAAATTCTGGGGGGGGGGGAAAAGAGAGAGAGAAAGAAAATATTAATGCATGCTTTTAAAAATTAATCAAAATTGTCACCTCTTTATATGTAAGGAAAGAATTATATTCCACTGCCAAAATGATAGAACAACTTGGAATTGCTCTTTTTGAATCGTTAAGGCTGAATACATTTTTTTCGTTGATAATTTTATTTCATCAGTTAACAAAAAAGGAGGGAATTAGGGATGCATTCCTTTTTTTAAATTCCCGTCTGGGTTGGAGCCTAGCAGAGCCCACACCCTTCGTGCGAATGATTTCGGTTATGGCGCGTATCGATGTGTACATGGGCAAAGTCAAGGGAGTGTGCAATGCAAAGTTTGTGCAATTCTCTGATGTTTTTTGAAGTGAAAATAGGTTGATGTGTACATGGATACCGAGTTTGTGCAATTCTTTGATTTGTTATTTTCAAGTTGACGATTTTGAGAAATGTGCCAAGCAGTGGGCACTTTCCCAGTTTGTCACCAAGGGTGTGGGCTCTCCTAGGATTTTACCCCAGTTTGCAACAATTTTCCTGTTTTTCAGTAATAAACAGGTTTGTGCCCAAATAAAAATACATTCAAACATGAAATTTTTGTTTGTAAAAATCAAGAAAGATAGATGTCCATGGCTGAGATTTTAAATTCTTAATTAGAGAGAGTATAGTTTAAAAAATAAAGTGCAAGTAAGATGGGGTTTCATTTGTATGAAAACTCCTAGTGGAATAACATACATCATATTTAAATTTATATAAACAGGGTGAGGCATGCTTTTGTGGCATAACTGAAAAGCATGTCCAGCTAGCAGTCAGAAGATCAGAGTTCATTCTGTTAGATCACTGCACATTTTTCACATCTTCAGCTCCAAAATAAAATGCCAAATGATTCTATGAGGGGGTATGTTATTTATTGGTAAAGTAGTAGATGTTTCGTATTTTAAAGAAATCAAAATTATCTTACATTGTTATATTCCATATGAATTTATATTTGCCATTGAAGGCAATGTCTTTCTAGTGTAAATTATTGTGCAGTCTGTTGTTTAATTTTATATCAGATCATTTTAAAATTTTTTCAGACACATCTCAATGGATTGCATTCTTTACAAAAGCTGGTCTCCCACCAAATGTGGCTGCCAATTATGCATTGATATTTTCAGATAATCGAATACAACTTGATATGCTGATGGATTTGTCAAAAGAATATCTTTTTGACATGGGAATTAGAATTATGGGTGATGTTATTGCTATATTACGATTTGCAAAAGAATTCCATACCCAGGTAGTTATTATTGTTTTTCATGTTAAGCTTCAATTTTTTTTTTTTAAATCAGAAATCATAATGTATTGTTAATTTTGTTGTATGAAGCATTTGTTAAATCTATATTTTACCTTTAAGGATATTTTTCAGCCTTATGTTGGTAGAATGTAACACTTTTGCTGCCATCTATGAGAATACTTGTAGTTGGCACACTGTAATAAACCTGAGTACTTGCCAGGTATGAGTTTTTTCCTAGAGTGTCTCATAGCTACAAGTATTCTTGACATGTGTGAATAGATGCACTATATCAGCTTTGGCAGTAAATGTGTTAAGGAAATACATCTTATCTTTGTTGTTATACATGACGTGTCTTTGCTATCTACAGCAGTTAAAAGAATGCTTAAGACTTTTTACATTATTTTCCATAGAAAATCCAGTTATATTTATTTTTTAAGTGAAAGGGGAAAATATGCTTGTATGTGTATTTATTCAATAGTTGAAGTTTGAAATATATATATATTTTTTGTCTAATATAAATTCAGATTTGTATACCTATATTTTCTATTATTTAGAATTTCGTCTCTTTTTTTTTAGTTAGCAAAAGAAAGGGTTATTGGAAAGATGCCAATGGTCAAAAATAAATCAGCAGGTGTGTATATGATTTGGAGCTTTATCATTAACCTGCTTTTATTTTTATACCTTTAGTTAAATAATGTAGGTTGAAAACTTTAAAGTAAATACTACATTAAGATGCATGTTCAGTTATTTTCCAAACTCAGTGTAATATCCATTTTATTCCAAGTTTGTATGTCACCTTTTAGTATTACAGTACAAAGTCCGAAATCCAGACGTCCATTATCCGGAATAATCTAAAATCCGGACCTCAAAGCCACAAAAAAAATTTTTTATTAATGCTTTACGCATGCACATTTGGTTTTTCCTTCCGTAATAAAATGTGTGGAGATTTTCACTTAAAAATTCCGATTCTTAATTTCGCTTAGGCACTAAATAAAATACCTTGTTATGGAAAAACAATCATGTAAGCATAAATTTGTGAGATTAATAATTTGGCTCCGTAGCTGAGTTATCTTCTTGGCATACATCTCAAACCGAAACATTCACCTATTTTATATCCCTGATGCCGACTTGGCAAGTCGTTATTTATTATATTTTGTTTTCATCACCGCATGTTTATCAATATATGACAGCTTCAGTAATAACGCATGCTGTGATGTCTAAGCATTTTTATATTAGTAATTTAATAACAAGAGTATGGCAACCTTTTATGCTAACATTAATTACGCTTGGCGATTATAGATTTTTAATTGCTCTAAGAAATGTTGACGAGGAAAAATTCAACAAAAATTTCTTTTCATATGCTAAAAATGCCAAAAGATTACATTTAGTGCTATTTTAATTAAGAATAATTGATATGTTATTTACCATAAACTCAGAAGTGGCAGCAGAATATGTTGTTACCAGACAGCAGAATTTAGGGAAGGCAAAATTTTTGGAATTTGAGGAAGCACTGAGCGGCAAAATTAAGGGATGAAAAGTTTTTATGATTTACGGAAAGCACTGGGATCCAAAGTTTAGGCACGGTGAAAATTTAGAACTTAAGAAAGTGCTTTGTAGCAGAATTTAGGATCCGTAGAGACTGCAGCAGGCGGTATCGAGCGCCAGCCCTAAATAAAACCTTAAATATATGTGGGAGTGTATTTATTCAGGACTCGGATTAGTTTGAAGCATGTGCAAGAAATAAATGTAGGTATAGTAAATAACTAAATTAATACAATCCAGGCTTAATTCAGGCTTAATGTATAACAGATGCTATTAAGTTAGGCTAAAATTATCTAAGGCATTTCAATTAATGTAGCAGACTGCACTGCTCCCTGATCTTCTAATTTGATCCAGCTTATTATTTTTTGCAGACTGTTATTATTACGGCAATTTTATAAAAAATAAGCTTGAACTTTCGATTATGTCAAAAAGAGTTTCAAATTGTGGAGTTTCCAAAGGATCTACAGAGCGAAACCATGTTCCGATGTCCATTAAACAAAAAGTGGAAAAAGGCATATCTGTCTCAAAATTACGCAAGGACTATGGCATTGGAAAGTCTACTGTATATGACACAAAAAGAAAAAGGAACTTTTTGAATTTTTTGTGGAAGCATCTTAAACAACTTACATTGAAAGAAATGTTTAATAAAGTAAACAAATAAATATTAAGCTCTTTTTTTTTTGGTAAATTTTGATATCATAATTGTTCATTATTTCATAAATTATGATTTCATATTTTTAATTGTATAATTTCTGTATGCCATCTTACCAGATTTAAATTGATGATCTATTATCTGGAAAAATCCCAAATCCAGAATCACCAAAGTCCCGACCATTCCGGATTTTGGACTTTGTACTGTATTTACAAAATAAAAATTCTGAATTTTATGAGGCAATTTACTTGAAAAATTAATTTTGAGAAAAATACAATTTTATATAAAATTATTGTCTTCATTAAGAATGAAGCTAGCTCAAATGATTTTCATGAAAGAATATGAAGCAGAAATAATGTTAAAATTACAGTACTCTCACTTATCCACCCAACCTTCTTTGTACACCCTATTAAATATTCTTTTCCCAACAGCAAAAAACTTATATTGTTCGATGTTTATTATTAGACTAACTACATATATAAACTGTTATTATATGTGTAGTTAACTTTTGTTATTTGTTGAAATTTTTTTTTTTTTAAACTTCACATTGTCAGAACATAAATTTTTTCATCATTTAAAACACTTCTGTAATTGGAATTGTGACTATGACTGACGATTATGAAAATAAAGGTGTGTGTAATAAAATAGAATTCTCTTTATTTAAGATTATTCTAATTAGAATTTACTTTGTTTTTTCTTTCTTTGGGAAAGAGACAGAATTTTCGGGTGAACTATTAAAATTAAAATACATTAAAACGGTTCATTGGCTAAATTCTGGGTCCAGAAAAGGAAGGATTTTTGTAGAAGAGAGATTTCAATTAATTTCAGTGTTCTTTCCCTCTGGTACAGTGACACTGAGTTTGAATAAATTCCTCTTCTGTTTCCCCCCCCTCTCCTCACCTGTAAATTTCATTAATTTTTTTGAAATGTGGTTTTGCTTGTTTAAAATGTTTTGGTTTTAATATTTTTCAGTTATTTGTTGCGTTTATATGATTATTTGAAATTTAATAATTATGAATTTCAGTTTCTGGTCTTTGTGAAATATTAGTTCTAAATTTCTTACTTTATGTCTTTAACGATAATTTTTCTGCAGCTTAATGCACAAAAATACTAGGCATGTTTATATTTTGTTTTCAAAAGGTTTTTTAATTTTGTTTTGTAATTATATATATATACATATATATTATATATATATATACATATATGTAAGATTAAAAAATATAAAAGCAAACTTCTGAAGTTAATTCACTATAACATTTTATTTTTTTTAAATTTCATTTAAGAACTTCCGCTAGTGCTGTAAGTCTAAATTGCGTCATTCGAATTAATCATGTGATCTTACATAACCCTTAACCTTTTGCGGTGCACTATACGTTAATGTCGGCATTTCAACAAAAAAAAGTTGTATGCAGTCTCTTTAGTCCTAAAGGAGTATACAGGTAAAATTTTGTAAAAATTGCACATACCGTTTTAATTCTGTGGGTGTTCCATGAGGTGGAACACTGTGCTGCCAGAGCTTTTAAAAGTGTGACTAAGCGAGCATTGCAGTGAAGCACGAAAATGAGTAGAAGCGTTTGTATAAGAATGAAATTATGGCTGTATAAATGGTTTCCTGGATATACACAATATTCTTGAATATATACGGATAAATGAGGTAAATATCTATATACACAAGTCCTATATACAAAAATACGAGGGTTGGAACTTTAATAGTGGCAACACAGCTGAAAAACTGCTACGCAACCAAACCAAAGAATATCGCGTATACCACACGTAAACTACATACCTACCGTACCTCTCAGCAAAAAGACTCGTCCTGCCTACGTCACGCGCATGCGGAGTGACGCGAAGAACGGATCCTTGTATTAGCTCGCGGTCTAAAGTAAGCGTTGTCAGGATGTTTTCAAAACAAGAACAACGATGTTGGATAAAAATTGAATGTGCCTGAGGTCGTACAGCACGACCTCTGGCACATTCTTGCGGCACTAGACCGGTCTGCATTGCCTTACAGAACCGTAGCAAGATGGGTGAAAGCATTCAATGAAGGACGCCAAAACGTGGCAGACATGCTGCGGCCAGGTTGTCCGAGTGTCCGAGAGCCAAACGATTCGTCAGCTGGCCGGACAAACAGGATTAGCGCATACGACTGTGCTGCACATTCTGAAGGAACGCCTGTCCATGAGAAAAATTTCTTCACGATGGGTTCCACATCAGTTGACGGAAATGCAGAAATGGCTACAATACGATGCTGCCAGAACCCACCTGGAGCGCTATGAGCACGAAGGAGATGCTTTTTTACGCCGTATCATTACGCTGAATGAGACTTGGGCCCGATAGTACCAGCCAGAACTGAAACACCAATCAAACGAATGGCATCATCACAGGTCACCACGACGTTTGAAATTTCATCAGAACCCCAGCAATGTAAAAGTTATGGTGATTCTCGTGTGCAACTGTGATGGTGTCATCCTAACGCATACCGTTCCATTAATATTAACAGTAAAGAAAAATAAGCCTATAATATATACATACACGAAAAATATCTACACAATTATTGAAAATAAACGGGAATGAGACTAAAAAGCGACAGCAAAATATTCATGCAGGTCTAAGTAAAGATGAGTCAAGCTACTAATAAAATTCCTGCCTAAAAACGACTTCCAAAAAATTCAAGATGCCAATATTAGGGCTTTCATAACACAAAACACACCTCACCCCTCAGATGCACAGATGTTCTGACTCGTAACAGCATGAAATCGCTAAAGGCCCAGTGTTCCCGCTAATGGAACACCTGGTTTCATTCAATGATTCTGCGTATGGTTTTTATGTGAAAGATTAAAAAAAATATAGAACAAATAATTTGGAGTACAGCCAGAAATATTATGCCTAATTTTTTTTTCCAAATAAAATTTTTTATGTCATTAAAAAAACAGAAAATTACTTGAAAAAAGTGGATTTTAATAACACATAATAAATGAAAATTCTGTGTCTCCTTGTGATATGCTGCTATCTACTGTTTAAAAAGAAAAGTTCAAAGTATATTATAAAGGCATTTTTATCTATTTATGGTTTAATTTAAAGGTTTCAGAAGCGATTCAATTTGGGTGTTCAATGTAGTGGAACACTGAGCCGCAAAGGGTTAATGCAGATGCCTCTTGGCCAATCACGAAAGTATAAACCAAAACTAAAAACAAACTTTTGACTCCCTCCCTTCTTTCTGTGAACTGATGCGTCACTTTTGCTTGTTCTTTCCTCTTAGCTAGACGCCTTTCTGCAATCACGTGTGTGCTGCTACATTCACTACTATGGCAATAATATCAAAATTGTAAATGTTCTTTATTAGGCATAAGTAGAGTGCCAAGTGAATTGTGGCCACAAAATGAGAATTTAAATAAAAAAGGAATTTAATCCGAGTCGACTGCTTCTTCATTTTGAAAATGGATGGACACTGTAAGCATCAAATATCTACGCAATTAGTATTTCTACGCATCTACGTCTCAGTGTTTTTATTGTAGTGCCTCCAAAAGTGTTCTGTCATTACCTTCTTCAGCCAATTCTAATTATGAAAAAATCTACATGAGTTTGTTCAGCTATGTTCACAGTGAATCATGGAAAAAGTCCTGCTTCACCGAAAATTTTAATGCAAGTTTGTGCTGCATCCATAATCAAATCTTTCATCTTGTGTCATCAAACCACAGTTTCATTACATATACAGTCAAAAGTCGTTAATTCGGACTCGTCGGGACTTCGGCGATTCCGGATTATCGATTTTTCTGTATTATAGATCATCAGTTTAAATCTGGTAAGATGGCATGCAGAAATTCTAAAATTAAAAATATGAAACCGTAATTTATGAAATAAAGAACAATTATGATCTAAAAGGTATCAAAATTTACAAAAAAAAAAAAAAAAGCTTAATATTTATTTGTTTACTTTATTAAACATTTCTTTCAATGTAAGTTGTTTAAGTTTTGCTTCGTTTCATGTGATAATACTTTCTCTTTAATTCTATTAAAAAGACGGAGTACATCGAGATGAAATATTACATGTAGTAAGTAATTATAAGCCAAATAAAATAAAAACATCTGCCCTGAAGATAAGGATTGTGCTGACAGATCAACTTCCAATTCAATGCGCCTCGTGGCGTTAACCCCCCCCCCCCCCGGCTGCAGAGCAGCGTGAAATTGATAAACAGATTTCGGAATGGTTAGAGAAACAAAGGATATGCATTTATCCATTTTTTGCAGCAGTTCCACTTTTTGTTTAATGGTGGATTAATGGTTACATACTTTCGCTTTGTAGATCCTATACATATTACTAAATATTTATCGGAAATTCTATTTGACATAATCGAAAGTTCAAGCTTACTTTTATAAAATTGCTCTAACAGTCTGCAAAAAATAATAAGCTGGTTCCAATTCGAAGATTAAGGAACAATGCAGTCTGCAACATTAACTGAATTAGATCATTTTAGCTTAGCTTATACCGTCCGTTATACGTTAAACGCGCATGCGCACACGCATATTCGCAGCCGTAAAGGTCTTGCGCGCGTAGCTTTGAGGTCCGGATTATAGATCATTCCGGATTATGGGTGTCCGAATTAACGACTTTTGACTGTATATGTGCTATAATAAAAGCAAGAAAATGGAGCACTGTTGATGCGTACGTATATGCATATTGAAGAGGAAGAGTTTTGATTGCGTATCAAGCTAATATGTTGACTTTGTAATATCTAAAGAACTTGGCAGTCGAGGCAGTTTTAATTCTATTTTTATTTGCCTATTAACATCTGTGGCCACAGTTCACTTGGCATTCTAGTCATGCCTATTCAAGAAAATTTACATGTTTTGTATTTTTGCAATAGGAAGCCAAGACCATCGAAATTACATCCTAGCAGAGAGTGAAGCTGAAGTGCATAGTTATGCAAGATGGAAGCACATGAAGAGAAAAGTTTTGGTTTGAGTTAACAAGTTTTAGTTTCCAATTATCACATGCCATGTAAAATAGAATGATCTAGAAATGACACAATCCTGAGAAGTTATTACGATTTTTAGAACAGAGAGGGAGAATTAAAGTTTTATCCTTAGTTTAAATTATAATTTTGATTCACATATTTTTTATCTTGCGATAAATACGATGACTATGTTAAGAAATAATTGGCAACCTTAAAATTGACTATTCGAAAGTATATGTTCTTCCCCTAAGTTCATCTTTTCTCCCAAATTACATAGCTCTGCTTGAAAAAGGGTAACTAAAACTAATATTAACCAATCATGCCTTAGCTTTACATTTGCACCTACATTGTATAAATACTGCTTCGAGCAATTGTGCCTTGCTTTTTTTCAAAAAAGAATCCACTAGGATGAATCTCTGCTGCTAATCCAGTGGCTAAAGTACCTTAAAAGAGAAATGATGTCAGCGAAATGTGTTGATTCTAGAATCAAGAGTTATAGTCTTCTCTTGATTAAAAAGGGTTAAGAATTAATCTAGCATAATGAAAGTAAATTAACGTGTATGAAGATTCTGAGTTTATTTCAGCAATGCTATCTGGTGATTATTGAGGTCATTGTTCTTTCTGTGGGTAATTTACTGTTGCATCTGTTCCATCGTGTTATTTGTGCATCAGTGATTTCCATTAAAAGTTAGTTCAAGGTTGCTTTTCTTGTCCAAGCCGAATTGAAAAATTGGAATGATTTTTCTTACACGATTTATTCATTGATCTCTGATTTCTAAGTTTTGTGATATGGATTTTTTTTCAAAAAAGGTTTTATTTAGTGCAACTAAAAATACCATATTGAAATTGCTGATTGTTATTATTATATTGAAAATCTGAATACATAATGCTGTTTCTTCTTGTATTGGATTAAAAGCATAGTATTGTTTTATGAAAAATTGTATTAGAAATTCAAATTCTAATAATTTAGTAAAGTAGGTAAAGAATTGTTAGGTATTTAATTATTTTTAGGGAAGGCTGTTAAAATAAATAATTATATTGAATTTCTGTTGAAAATTTTGAATAAAAATTTTATAATTATTCTAAAATGAAGTGGATTTAAAAAACAAGTGAAATAAGTACAAATAAGTAGTCTGAAATTATGGTAAATGCATATTAAAATTTATGGGTGACTGTATATTGAGGGAGTACTGGCTCCGAAACGAAAGCCTGTTATTACCTCTGTACAGTTGTTCCTTTTTCCCTCTTCATATAAGTTATAGTTGAAGGCTCTCATTTTATGTGTGTAATTTTTTATATATTATTATACTTTTTTTAAATTATGGAATGTATTAGTGCAGTTCACAAAGGCCACCTTATGCAAGGAATGGAGGCCTTTGCAAGTAACTGCCTATTCTACATAGCACAAAAACATCCTCGGGCTGTCTTCAGGACATCCTAGCTACAATAGACAATAGAAAGAACCTATCAACAGCATATAGGTTTTTTCTATTGTCTATTGTAGCACAGCATATGGGATGTTGTCAGGATCTGAAATCCTACTTACTATATCCTCAGAACATCTTGGGATAGCCCACTAACATCCTAAACACATCCCATAGATCCTCAGAACATCCTATCTAGGTCCCATCGACAGCATAGGGGATATTGTTATGATTTAAATTCTACTTACTACATCCTCAGGACATCCAGTAATATCCCAGTTTCCTCCTAAATTCATCTTCCCAAGTGATTAATGTTACATCCCAGTATATCCTATACAGTCAAAAGTCTTTAATCCGGACTCGTCGGGACTTCGGCGATTCCGGATTATCGATTTTTCCGGATTATAGATCATCAGTTTAAATCTGGTAAGATGGCATGCAGAAATTATAAAATTAAAAATATGAAACCTTAATTTATAAAATAATGAGCAATTATAATCTAAAGGGTATCCAAATTTACCAAAAAAGAAGCCTAATATTTATTTGTTTACTTTATTAAACATTTCTTTTAACGCGTGGATGCGTAAAGCATACCTTACTCATAGCCGAAATTAGAAAATTGCAACCAGAAAACTATGTGATTTGTATTCGGGATATTTATAATGATGAGGAATTTGATTTAAATCATATCAAAGACGGAGTACATCGAAATTAAATACTACATTTAGTAAGGAATTATAAGCCGACTAAAATAAATACATCTGCCCTGAAGATAACGATAGTGTTGACAGATCAAATTCCAGTTCATTGCGCGACGCCGCGACGTGCCCCCCCCGCGCAGAGCAGCGTGAAATTGATAAACAGATTTCGGAACGGTTAGATAGACAAAGGATATGCTTTTATCCATTTTTTGTAGCAATTCGTTTTTTGTTTGATGGACATCAAAACATACTTTCGTTTTCTAGATCCTTTGGGAGCTCCAGCATCGAAAATTCTATTTGACATAATCGAAAGTTCAAGCTTACTTTTAGAAAATTGCTCTTACAGTCTGCAAAAAATAATAAGCCGGATCCAATTTGAAGATTAAGGAACAACGCAATTATCAACATTAACTGAAATAGATAATTAGATAATTTTAGCTTTTACCGTCCGTTATACATTAAACGCGCACGCGAAAACGTATTCTGCACTTGCGCAGATGCATATGCGCAGTCGTAAATGTCTTGCGCGCACAAGTAAAACGCCTATGCGCATGCGTCAATGCGGCGCATGCGCAGAAAGATTTTAGCTTTGAGGTCCGGATTATAGATCATTCCGGATTACGGGTGTCCGAATTAACGACTATTGACTGTATAACAAAAACATTTATACTGTTAATATTCGAATTTGCTTTTTGATTTTAACAAATTTGTATGCTAGTAAATACAATGTAGTAGTAATACCAACAATTAGGTAGTAGGAATACCAACAATTTTTATAATAATCTGACCATTAACCCATTCAGGATTATGACCACATAATACGTGATCACGCGATTTTGCCCTCATGTTCCAAGGTATCATATATGTGGCCACCCTTTTTGTGTCTCGAGACCTGTGATCACAGCAGTATGATATCAAATTGGAACTTTTTATTTAAGTTTTAAGCAATAGATGATGGTTCAAGTCCATTATATTTTTAAATAATGGTCCACAGAGCTTTGACTGTAATATCTCTCCTTTTTTGGGGGACGGATCAGGGGAATTTGAACATGTAAACAACCACACAAAGGGCTGTGTTTTATTGTGGATTTGTTTATATTTTGCAGGAGAAGTTATCTTGCTCTATTCTTCAAATGTTTCATAGTAGTTATATTATTTATTAGTTGTGCTTGTTCTTCTATTCATTGTCCTATCCAGAAACTTTTTAGTTTGTTTTCTGACATTAATCCTTCTTCCTTCATGAAAAATTGATGTATTATTTGGAGAAGGAATTCAGTTGTATCTCTGAAACTGGATAGACTATTTCATTTGGATATTCTAAGTATGCTTCTTAGTTTGTTAGAAATGGTACTTTTTGTGATTGATAAAATTTGTCTTTATAAATATAACTAATAACCTTTTGAATTAAATTTTAGCCTCTCTTTCTTTTAAATAGTAATATTTGAAAAATGAAATTTAATGTATTATATCTGTGTATATATATATATATATATATTAATTTAATGTATTAATGAATAGTATTAAAATAGTAATATTTGAATAATCATTTAAATAGTAATTGAATTTTTGTGTAAAAATATGAGATGCTCATAATGTGGAAGAATTGTGCCCCAGTGAATTCTTTCTATTGTTACCTCATGATTTAAAAATTATCACTTTATAACTTTCAGTTGTGGGGCGGATGGTCGGCCATTATACCTGTCAGTCACCGAATCGATTTCCAGTCAATAAAACAGAAGTGTGTATGTATACTTTTTTAATGGATTTAATCTGTTTTACTTGAATTAGATTTAATTTTAAATTTCTGAAAAAAATGTCTTCTCTGATATAAAATGTGGAAAAATTTGATGTATTTTTTAAACCTTTTTTGTATTTCAGGAGAATTTTTTATACCGAAGTACCAATTTTTAATTTTCTTTTTTTCTTTTTTTTTATAGTTAAAATTCTTGAAATTTATTGTAAATAGATGTTTATTATAATGTTAACTATTTTAATTTTTAATAGAATTATGGTATGATTTCACCTTTTTTTTAATATAGTTGCAAATTTGCATTTTTTTAAATTTATGACGTAAATATGTATTGAAGAGTTGTTTAAATTTTATGTAAGGTTTTTTTAAATACCTTTAAATTAGATTTTCTACTCATATGACATATTTAATATTTGAATTAATCTGATAACCAGGTTAACTCAGTTACAAGAGCTAAGATAATGGTGTGAATTTTTTATACTTTCTGTGAATTGTCAGTATGTTGTATAAAATCAACGTAATACTTTTTAATGTTAAATGTTTTATATTTGGGTAATATAAGATTTTTTAAAAAATATCTAAAATTATAAAGTTGCTTGTGTAGTTATTTGACGTGTCAGTCTGTTTATAAGTGGAATGAACAGATTTTTTTCTATGAAACAGTAATTTAATTTATGCAAACACAATATAAGGTATTTCTCCTGCCTTCTTAGCGTGCCTTTATGGTGTGGTGGTCTCTGCACACTGGGCCGGTATTCCAGAGGTCCGTGGTTCAATTCCTGGCGAAGGTGATTGCTCATTTTTCATCTTGCCTGCTTCCAAATTACCTAATATCTCTACAGTGGGGCTCAAACTAAAAGGGTGTTTGATGATGATTTTCCTCACCTAGGATTTGGCAATTGGGCAGAGTCGTAGCAAGGGTTTTCAGCACCCAGGGACAACTGAAGATTTCGCGCCCCTACTTCTTGCCAAGGATGGAAAACATTTAATTCTAAAATGTCGTAACATCAGTTTAGCGCCCCTTGGATTCTGCGCCCGGGGACAGATGCCCCCCCTTGCCCCCCTCTAGCTACGCCCCCGCAATTGGGTCCTCTAAAAACCCTATTCGCCCTTTAAAAGGGGGAGTATATAAGGTATTTCTCCTGCCTTCATGGTGTTGTAGTCTACACACTGGGCTGGTATTCCAGACGTCCGTGGTTCGATTCCCAGCGAAGGCTTTTGCTCATTTTTCATCTTGCCTGCTTCCAAATTACCTAATGTCTCTACAACAAGAGGTTATTCTGCCTTGCTGTGTATCAGTTTTTAAGAGTACCCAAGGAAATGGAATCCAACAACATACTCTGTTTTTGATCTGCCATCAACCTTTAACCCTGTTTTTTTAATTTAATTTTTTTTTAATTCCTTCTTTAACCCATTATAACTAAATAGTAGAAACAGAAAGTATAAGTAGCAATAAAATTAAATTAGTGAGTGTTTTTCCGAGTCTGTTCAAGTGCCAACTTTTCTACTAAATGGATCTAAATGTTTCAAGCCAAGTGTCATCAAGGATGTGCTTCCTATAGTTTAATAATATTTGGAAATAAAATACATGCTTCCTTATCAAAGCAAGCAGCCATTGCATAGCCTTAAGCAGCATATAAAGTTTGCACACTGTAGGCTGGATAGTTTAAATTTTCTAATTTTGATGACAAAGCACAATGGCCCCTTTTAGCAAGGATGCAAAACGTGCAGTAATCAATTAAGCTATACTTGTTTCCAAGTACAGATTAATTTTGAATGATTTTACAATTAATTCCTCAAATTGATTTTCCTGTAGTTTTTTATTACTATTATTTACAATCATTAATTTTTATTAAAAACGTCAGTACATTAGAAACATCTGATTTTCTGCAGTCCCAATGAAAATCTGCAAATTTTTTTATGACTTTGGAAAGAAATGTTTCTTTGGGTGTCTTTAGAATGCATCCAGTGTGACCTATTTTTTTCGAATAACACATTCAAGGTTTGAACTAAAGATCTGCAAAAGAAGGAGCAAATAAATTCTTCATACATATTTACCGTGCATATTTAAAATTAATTTTAAAAGGTAGTGGAATATTTTAACTGAAATATTTGCAGAGGTTTCACAGTCCATATGTATAATAATAATAGAAGCTCATTAAATGAGTTCTTTTTTCAACCAAAATATGTTATTAATGTAATTAATGTTACAAAATATGACAAATATTAATATTACAAATATTACAAAATATGTTATTAATGTAATAATGTTATTAATGTTAGTGTATTACATTTGTTAAAAATATTATTTGCATATAGTGTAAAAGTTGCTAATAAATATGTCACCATATTGAATTTTTGTTTTGTTTATTTAATCTGAAAACTTGCAGATTATCAGAGTTCTACATTTTCTATGGCTCAGAATTATTCTGGGTATTTCACTGTTTGGTGTTCAAGGATAATTTTTATAAACTGAATTCAAGAAATAGCACATATTATTACAGTCCCATTACTTAAACAGGAATAAGAACTCTTGTTTGATTGATTGTACTGAAACATCAACTCAACTCTAAGGTCTTCTTATGACAAGCAGACTGTAAATAATGGTGGTTAAGATTGCTGGCTGTTTGGCTGTGGTTAGTGAAAAGTTCTGAGCAGCATTGCCACATTGGGGCAGTCCAGTATCAAAAAGGTTTTAGGCAGTTTTAAATAATAGGGGTCATAATAATAATAATAATGAAGTGCCTCCAAAACTACTTGTTTGATTGCTATCATTCTTCTAAACACATCAGACTTTTTAATCAGTTTGTTTCATATTAAGCTAGTAAAATTATTAAACTTCATACCATATACATTTTCTTTACACTCTTGCTTGATTTTTATTTATTTTTTATTAATTTATTTTTATCTTAGCTGATAATAGAAAGTCCACTGTTATAAGTTTAAAAAGGCGTTCTGAGGAAGAGCCTAATGCAAAAAGAATTCGGAGAGTCCCACCTGAAGAAGAAGGTGCCTACAAAATTAAAATGCCTTTAGGTACCACTGAAAGAACACGTAAAATTCTGCAGCAGATGCAGGGTAAATAAACTTTTTTCATATTTGGGAGATCATAACTCATTAATTTTTGAATTATGATTTCTGAGTAATACAATGCAGTAATAATAATTGATAAATCATTTTCAGTTGATGGATACAGTACTGATAATATGGAAGTCTGATTATTGTAGCTTGTTTCACACAAATTTGACATGACTTGTATGTATTAGCTTACCCACTGTGTTCAGTTTTGCTGTTTGTACACACTTGGTATCTGCTTTCTGTATTTGGTGTAGGCTTTTATTATTTTATAAATCAAGGTTACATACCAATAGTGAGGATTGAGATTAAAATAAAAAAACTTCCATCAGAATTAAATGGGACAAAATGACAGCCAATTTTTAGTTACAACAAGCTATTTGAAATATATTAAATTTGCTAAAAGATGCAGGAGGTGATGCAAAAGCTCCTTAAATTAAGAGGAAAAAGGTAAATGCAAAAATAATAAAGATTATTAAAATTTCACTACTTAATTAAGAATTAATGAGATTTTTGGGGCTTATGCTGTGAAATTAAGTATGTGATATCTGGTTCAATTTTAGTAGCAGACTATAGGGATGACAGATGGATGATTTATAAAATTTATGATAACTTATAATAGACCACATGCCCATTATGCTCTAAATCAGGGGTTTCCAAACTTTTTCAGTTGGCAGTGCACTTAACAGGTTTAGTATTTTGTTCATGACACCCTTGTTCAAAGAAGTGTTGTACAAGATTTGTACTTTATAGCCTGCTTTCTATATAGTGTCATAACAAATTACAACACTTCATTAAATATGACTGTATACTGATACTAGTGACCAGACACAGAAATGAAAACACCCACAATCTGAGCCTCATATAGGTATGAATTGAAATGATACACAAGAATATTATATTATCATTATTAAAGAAAAATAGGAAAAATTCATTGGACAGGTGAGCTTGCTAATGTCCACAAAGTTTTTCAAAGTGAGGGATAAGACTTGACACTGCCACCCTCATTTCTTGCTCCCCGTTGATCTTTGAACGATATTTGCTCTTTATTAGAGGTACAGCTGAAAATCCAGTTTCTCATAATTATGATGTTGCAAAAGGAATGAGAATCCTTAAAGTTTTGGTATTTAGAGTTGGATGTTAATTTTTGATGATTAACCAAAACTCCACCAAATCGGAACAAGCAAATTTTGTTTTAAGGTTGTTGTAAGAGAGTTCAATGAGATTCTTTCTTCTTGTGAAGTTAATTCTGAAGGAGCTTGAGCTTAGAAAGGATTTTGGATCCACAAATAATTCTTGATATTTTCTTTCATGAAATATTTTGTGAAGCATTCATTGAGCTTCGAAAGGTGTTCCATGAAAAGAAACAGCAATTTTTGAGAGAGAACGAGCTCATTAGAGAATGCAGATTTATGCAATTTGGGGAGACAATCTTGCCCGCCATCTTCATTAATTTTTCTTATCCACAACTGCGGTTTTCTTGTAAATGCCACAATCTTCTCCAATAGTTTCAAGATGTGCATATTATTGCTTAGTAGAGACAGATTTAAGATATTCAGTTTGTGAAATATATCGCACAAATATGCCACTTTTAGTTAAAAGTCTGGTTCGGGAAGCATTTGTAGTTTGCATGTCCTTCCTCTTGCAGAAAAGTGTAAATATCTTGATGTAGCTTTAGGATTTTAGACATTGAAACTTGGAAAGTTTAGAAAGATTTTAAGGCAAATTTATAGACCCACGATTCTAAAAGATTCCAGAAAAATATGATAAAATGAAAAATATCTCCATGGTAGTAACACGCTGTTTCTTACATTTTGGAGAACATCTGGAAGAACAATGAAAACATAATAGTTGAATGTTTTACTTCTGATTCTAGAATCGCTTTAAATAATTCATTGGCAAGAGGTAGTGGTAACTGTTCCGCCCAGTCTAGCTTAAGCAACCATATGCTCTTACATCAAGTCAGAAATCGTACATACTAATAAAGCAAAAACGAAATAACTTTAGGGTTACACTAAAGCCAAACTCTGCTTGGCGTAAAACAATTCTGCCAAGCAATACTCTTTCAGACACTGAACAGACATTTTTATCTTCCCTTTATTTTCTCTACTTTTCACTAGACAGAAGCATGGAAAATATCAAAAGTATTTCTAATCTTATCATATGGACAGGCATTATAGAAAGGAATTTTTTTATTAATAAAGAAATTGAAAACTGACAATTCAAAAGATTCGTCAAATATGTCTTAATGCATCATACACAGAGCTGGTGCTAGACATTTTGCCACCTGACGCAGTCTCTGTGGATCCTAAATTCTGCTGCTTGGTGCATTTCTAAATTCTGCTTCCAGTGCCTGCTCTAAATTCTAAAAGTTTTGCCATTTCTAGATATTGTTGCTCAGTATGTCCCTAAATTCCAAAAATTCTGCCACACCAGCTCTGTCACCAGACTTTACCATATGTATTTCATATTTCTTCTGAATGTTCATATTACTAAAGAAATAAAATTAGCAGCTTTTTCCATACATTCTAAATTCATTTAGTCTTTTAGAATAACAGAAGTCTTTAATTTAATCCCAAAAATTTAAAGTGAAAGGAAACATGTTGAAAAAAGAAACTAAATATGTAAAGAGAAAGAAAATTATTCTTCAAAGATATGTAGTTATTATTATGTAAATTACCCAGTTATTTACAGTTTCAGCCTTTACTATAATTTTTCACATCTATTTCCTCACCAGAATGCAAATCAGACAGTTTTTAAACTGAGGTTTTTGTAGTGTAAGACGAGTATGTTTCTGACCTCCACTTGCTCCCTGAAATAGTTCTGTCAGCTCTGATAATTTGTAATTATTAGTCTTTCCATCACTGCTGCTGGCATTTGAGTTAATTAAAAAACACATAATTATTTTGTTGAGTTTTATATTTTGTAGCTTTTAATGTGTAATTATCCTAATATTGTTTTAAAATCAATGTCATAAATTGCATGTATTTTAAACTGTGAAATTTTATGAGATTGTGATATTAATAGGGTTTTTTTAACAAATATTATTAAAAAATAAATTTAATTTAATAGTGGCTATATAAATCCATAATGACTAAGGTTATCTAATACAGTCAAAAGTCTTTAATCCGGACTTGTCGGGACTTCAGCGATTCCGGATTATCGATTTTTCCGGATTATAGATCATCAGTTTAAATCTGGTAAGATGGCATGCAGAAATTATAAAATTAAAAATATGAAACCGTAATTTATAAAATAATGAGCAATTATGATCTAAAGGGTATCAAAATTTACAAAAAAAAAAAAAAAAAAAAAAAAGAATATTTCTTTGTTTACTTTATTAACATTACTTCATTATACATTAAGCATAGCCGAAATTAGAAAATTTCAACCATAAAACTATTTGATTTGTATTCGTGATATTTATAATGACGAGGAATTTCATTTAAATCATATCAAAGACGGAGTACATCGTGATGAAATACTACATTTAGTAAGGAATTATAAGCCGAATAAAATAAAAACATCTGCCCTGAAGATAACGATAATGCTGACAGATGAACTTCCAGTTCGTTGCGCGCCGCGACGTCCCCCCCCCCACCCACCCGCAGAGCAGCGTGAAATTGATAAACAGATTTCGGAACGGTTAGATAAACAAAGGATATGCCTTTATCCATTTTTTGTAGCAATTCCACTTTTTGTTTGATGGACATCGAAACATACTTTCGTTTTCTAGATCCTTTGGGAGCTCCAGCATCAGAAATTCTATTTGACATAATCGAAAGTTCAAGCTTACTTTTATAAAATTGCTCTTACAGTCTGCAAAAAAATAATGAGCCAGATCCAATTCGAAGATTAAGGAACAACGCAATCATCAACATTGACTGAAATAGATAATTTTAGCTTATACCGTCCGTTATACATTAAACGCGCACGCGAAAACGTATTCTGCGCTTGCGCAGACGCATATGCGCAGTTGTAAAAGTCTTGTGCGTAAACACCTACGCGCATGCGTCAACGTGGCGCATGCGCAGAAAGATTTTAACTTTCAGGTCCGGATTATAGATCATTCCGGATTATGGGTGTCCGAATTAACGACTTTTGACTGTACCTAATTTAATTATAACTGAATGCATTCTCTTAAAAATTATCTCTCTATATCAGTGTTTCTTAACCTTTCTAGCGAGTCGCACCCCATTGAATCTGAAAATATATCTCCGCATCCCATTGAAAAATATGTTTTAATTTTTTTTAGTCTAGAAAATAAATTTTTTTGTGAAACTTATTGTTTATTGAAAAACATTATACATTTTATATAAATACAAAACAATATTATTTTTATTAATGACTAGTCTGTTGTTGTTTGTTCATTATTATACTGGCGAAGCGAGGTTCCTTTTTTGAAAGACATACGTGTAAGTCTTCACTTGCATTTAAGCGATTTATCGCTTTAGTTTTTATATGCAAAAGCGATGAAAATCCCATTTCGCACAAGTAGGTGGTAGCAAAGGGCAAGAGTAACTGCAGTGCTCTGTTTGCCAACTCTAGATAACGTTGCAACTGTGAACACCAGAATTGTTGCAATTCTAATTGTTCGAATTCCATTTGAACATGTCCACTTGCTCGCATTTCAATAAGTTGATCTTTTTTTGAGATCACTATCATCCATCAAGTTTAAGTCAAATAGAAATAGATCCAGTATCCATCTCTGAGTTTTGGTAATATTTCCGGTAGAAAAATATCCGTTGAATGATTCGCTCAATCGTCTCAAATGTATTACAATGTCAGGTATAATTGTATTCTTTTCATTTTTCGCAATAACAGAATCAAGCAAGGGAAAGTTTGCAAAATTCCCCTTTTCTACTCAACGTATCCAAATTTCTAATTTTGTGATAAATAAAGATAATTTTTCACTAGATATTATTATATTTATACCAAATCCTTGCATTGATGGATTCAATTCATTTAAATGGCTAAACATGTCTACTAAGTAGGCCAGCCTCAGCATTGCATCATTACTCTCAAAATCTTTTACTAAATAACAGTTTTGACTAGTCAGTAATTGAATAATTTCCTCATGCAATTCAAACACTCTGTTAAGCATGTGACCCTTAGATAACCATCGTATTTCGGTGTGATATAGTAGCACGGTACGATCAGCACCGATTTCTTCGCAAAATGCACGAAAAATGCGATGATCAAGCGCTCGCCCTCGGATGTATTTTACTACATTTACTGCTGTAGTTAGATGTTGTTTTAAACTTTCTGGCAATGCTTTCGACGCAAGTGCATGACGATGCTACATGTAGTGCGTTATTATAACTTCCGGTAATTCTCTTTTCATGTGTGAAAAAAATCCTGAATTTTTGCCTAACATTGCTGGGGCTCCATCAGTACATATTGAGCCAATCACATTCATTGGTAATGGATATTTAGTAAAAAAATCATTGATGTGATTGAAAACATCAATTCCTCTCGTATTCACCTCCAGTGGCTCACAAAATAGAAATTCTTCTATCACCTCTTTTTCTTTCACATACCTGACAAATACCAAAAGTTGGCTACAATTATCAACATTAGTTGACTCATCCAGTTGCATGCTTATTTTTAGTGGACTGATTTTTAAGTCTTCAATTACTTGCATTAAAATATCTTCACTGAGGTTTTGCATTTGTGATCGTATAATATCATTCGATAATGGAATCTGTTGGATTTTTTTACGTGCTTCCGAATCTAAAACTGTTTTAGCAATAATTAAAGCTGAAGGTTTAATTAACTCTTCAACGATCATGTGAGGTTTCTTCTTCTTCTTTTTTTTTTTTTCACATAAATATACCACTTGATATGACGCTTCTAATAAAGGTTTTTGAATTGTGCTGGTCCGCACAATTTTAGGATAGTTCCACTGGTATCAAACCGAGCCTTCTTTGACTTCAAGCTGTTCATGCTATGCGCTTTTTCGCCACCATGCAGATTGTTGAAATGCTCTCATAACTTTGATGGTTTGAGATTGCTGTTTGAAAATATTTTGGAACACGAGATGCATTGCGGTCGTTGTGTGCCATCTTTTTCGGTTGTGCAGGTAAATCCATAACCGGCATACTTATCGTTCCATTGTCTTTTTTTGACATGGTGGGGTTCCTGTAATCGTTTTAATTATTTAGAAATAATGTAATATAATATATATAATGTTCTTACGTTTGTAATATCACTGAATGCTATTCGGCTTGAACGAGCAATTAAGAATGTATTAGTCTCAAGAGGTTTCTGGACAAATCAGAATATGCAATACACATGTCGCAGACACAATAGTTGACTCGGCTTGACTAAACCTAACACAGGCGCAGTAGATGCAGATACAAATCTGTGAATCTGTAGATTCCATTGGAGTAGCACATATTGAACTCGGCGCATGTGCAAGCTGGGATAACGTTCTCCGCTTGTATTCCACAAAGTTTTTTTCTTTTCTCCGTCACCTAGCTGCCTGTTCGCATTCGTTTGTAGCGTTTCATGCCTTTTCATAGCGTAGTGTATACGCCCATCGGCACTGGCTCTTTCCTGTGTCTTTTGCCGATCAGTGAGCTAGGTGCTACTAATTTTTATGAGCTTCAATATTGGGAACACTATTGCAGATTTCAAATATTATATTATAAGAAATTTAATAAATGATATTTAATAATTTTTATGGTTAGGTAGGGGCTTCTCCCGCACCCCCAAAAATACATTCCCGCACCTCCGGTTAAGAACCACTGCTCTATATTAAAGCAAGTTTTTGCCTTTTGTTAACACGCTGAGCCAGTGTCGGTCCCTGGGAACTGGCACTGGAATTTTCGTTTGGCTGGTTGGTATTAAAGTTAAAGAATAAGTGTAGCGTCAATGAAATGTGATCAAATGTAGTTTTAATGAAATTTATTCAAACATTCTAAACAAAAATACGGCTTAGCTTTACACATATTACAATACGAAACAACTATTTTGGTAACATTTTTGACTATCTTGCATCCAAATAGTTTTGAATTGTCATCATAACATTTCTAACAGTACTTTCGGACTTTATGTGCATCTCCTTCCTTTTGGTATAATTTATGAATAATTGAAGTCGGCAATATTGCACCGTTTGATCGCAATATTGCCGCTGACTGATAGCTGCCGGCTGAACGGAAAGGACAGCAAATTCGATCCCGCGCTCAACATCGGCACGTGGTCACAAGGTAACACACAAAAATATAAAAATTCATGTAAAACTTATTCTTTGCATCTAGTGAGACTTAATGCAAAACAACTTATCACCGCTAATGCTTTAGTGGCTTAATAGAACCTTGAAGTATATAAGGAAGTTAAGGGAGTTACAACCTCTGGAACTCTACGTGAAGTTACGACACTAACAGCATCAGACAGAAGTCAGCTAACTTTCAAAACTTGCTAACTGTGCCTACATCAGGCCTTTCAGGTTTGTTCTGATCAGCAGGTCTCTCTATAGGCAAGCAGGAGCGGTGACAAAAGCCAGTCTTTTGTTGTGAATCATGCTGATTATGATTTTAATGCTCGTTTTAACCTGTGCTGCTTGACATAAAATCTACTTACTGTTTACTAAACCGCTAGACTGAGCAAGCATGTGACAAAATGAGACATTAAAAAAAAAAGCTGTTAGTAAAACATAACTGAAATGTCACTTATCTTCTTTCAAATATATCCAGTTACTATGAGTGTAAAATATTTAATGCTACTTGGTAAATTTCATAAAATTAATTTTATTCTCAAACATATTAATAATTATGTTAATTAAGTTATGTTTAATAATAATGCATCGTACTCCGTTCAGGCATAGATATAATATTTTTAATTGAATTTATTCGGTTCCCATTTGTTCATAGGTCCTTAATTTTTTCATTGATGGTCCTTAAAAGTACTTAATTTCCTTGTGCAGAAATGTGTACAAACCCTGCATGCAAATGCTTCCCTGTGGGTAATGCAATGGGTCACCATAGCATGTGATGATCGTGATGAAAGCTCAAGACAAATCCTGTCGATGCGATGGCCGAATTCGGGCTTCTGGAAATCTCTTGCATCAGCTAGCAAAGAATTCCACATTGCCAAACCCAACCCGAAGTCTGTATGTATACTGAATAAATGAATGAAGAGTACTGAATATATGTCTGAAGAGGAAAGCGGTGTTTTCGGTTTCCTACACACGCAATTGGAATTTACATTCTGTAATAGAGTTAACAGGAGCACCTTATGGCGCCACTTTGGGAACCCCTTCTCTAAATTCTTATCTTTGGTTAGGTAGTTTCCATTTGTTGCTGCCTTATTCATGAGTATATTTAGAAAAGTTTGTGATTAATTGTTATCTATATTCATAATTTACAGCTGAATTTTGAAAGTAAATTGCAAAAGTATGCTTTGAAAAATCAAACTCCCAAAGCTGTTAATAATGTGTTTTGCATTTAAAAAAAAAAAAAAAAAAAAAATGTAGTACAGTCAAAAGTCGTTAATTCGGACACCCATAATCCGGACCTCAAAGCTAAAAACTTTCTGCGCATGCGTCGCGTTCACGCCTAAGCTAATATTATCTAATTCAGTTAATGTTGCAGATTGCGTTATTCGTTAATCTTTGAATTGGATCCGGCTTATTATTTTTTGCAGACTGTTAGAGCAATTTTATAAAAGTAAGCTTGAACTTTCGATTATGTCAAATAGAATTTCCGATATATATTTACTAATATGTAAAGGATCTACAAAGCGAAAGTATGTTTCAAAATCCGAAATCTGTTTATCAGTTTCACGCCGTGGCGCGCAGTGAATTGGAAGTTGATCTGTCAGCACTTTCCTTATCTTCAGGGCAGATGTTTTTATTTTATTCTGCTTATAATTCCTTACTAAGTGTAGTATTTCATCTCGATGTACTCCGTCTTTGATATGATTTAAATCAAGTTCCTCGTCATTATAATTCGCTTCCGATAGTGAAGAAAGTTACCCAGAGGTTATTGAAAACGAAAAAATTTCGACTGACAAATTAGTCGGTATTCTCAACATAGCAATTATAGGACTTGAACAGCGGAACTTTGTAACTAAACTAGAAATTATGTCTGTTTAATAGAATTAAAGAGAAAGTATTATCACATGAAACGAAGCAAAACTTAAACAACTTACATTGAAAGAAATGTTTAATAAAGTAAACAAATAAATATTAAGCTTTTTCTTTTTGTAAATTTTGATACCCTTTAGATCATAATTGTTCTTTATTTCATAAATTACGGTATATTTTTAATTTTGTAATTTCTGCATGCCATCTTACCAGATTTAAACTGATGATGATCCGGAATCGCCAAAGTCCCGACGAGTCCGGATTAACAACTTTTGACTGTATAGAACAAAAGTCCCCAGTGCCAGTTTTTGGCTTGTGAGGAATAGGCTGAATTCATGCATGTTTTTGTGTAAAATATTTAATGCTATGAAATGGTATTTACATGTATAATGTAAATACCATTTCTGTTCATAAGTACTCTATAAAGGTTTTTCTGCTATTAGGTTAATCTTTGTGTTCTTTGCTATTTTCAGTTCAACTACCAACCATCAGGAGAACTGTAGTTTCTCACTAGTGGGTTGTAGGGCCAGCATGAGAACCTGTGGTTTTAAAATTTCATCTAAAGAAAGTTCAGAGTCCGCCTTCCCTCCATTTTTACCTCATTACACTTTCTTTCATTTATTGAAATATAAAGGTCACTGGTATCCCATTGAAAAAAAAAAAAAAAATGTTTCTGTCTCAAGTTCAGTTTGAAAACTCTCTGTGGTTTCAGATTCCTCTTGTGTATTTAATTTTAGTTTGGGCCTAAAATTTTATTTTTTATGTTTTCATACTAGCAGTTAATACTACCTTTTCGAAAAATTTTATTTGTTCCTTGCTTCTCTCAAGTATTCGACTGCATCTACCAAAAATTTTTTTCATTTCATCGCCATAATCTTTTGACAATATTCTTATATTCTGAACTTATTAGATTTGCTTCTTGAGTTGTGTATATAGTCTTCTGAATCATTAAGTGCTGTTATTATAGTAATTATACAAGTCTAGTATTGAAATTTATTTGGTAATTCCAAAAGCTCTAAAGTGCTTTACTAATTGAATCTTGAATAAGAATGTAACAAATCAACTTAAATGGTGTACATATAGCAATCAAAAAGGAATAAGATGAATTATTTGAAGAGAGGTGAAATTGAGTCTGTATGACAAATTATGCGAGGCAGAAAAAGGATTACTTTAATAATTCAAGAATCATTTACTGACAGCACTTGAAATTTGCTCTTACAGTAAGAATTTGAGATTTGGTTCTTTGTAGATTCATTTAAAACTGTTTTGTGATGAAATTAGAAATTTCTGGGCTCAGCTTGTTATGTATTTGAAGGTTATATTCAGGTTAGAAAGTGGTCATCTTAGAAGACACTTATCAATTTTATCAGCTCTAATGTTTTATTTATATTCTCAGAAATACTTGTCACTTTCTGAGATAGTCCCATTAGAAGGTTGTATTAAGAAGGTATAATTGTGTTGCATATATTTGCATTTTCAATAAACAAGTAACTGGTGAATTATTTTAAATAAATTCTAAATTTGGAAATATTTTCTTTGCCCTGTTTTATTTATTATAATTGTTTAAGCTGAAGT
Source organism: Stegodyphus dumicola (assembly GCF_044657685.1). Taxonomy (NCBI): domain Eukaryota; kingdom Metazoa; phylum Arthropoda; class Arachnida; order Araneae; family Eresidae; genus Stegodyphus; species Stegodyphus dumicola. The sequence continues at coordinate 151,560,821 of NC_140768.1, forward strand.
TGATCGATAAATTAGTAATGTCAGTGCTTCCAATTATTAAAACTATTATAAGTAATACAGTTTCTGTTGTTATTTGTGTTTGTACTAATGTGAGAAAAGAGTGAATTCTAAAATACCGTTTGCTTTTCTTTTCTTCCCATTTATGTCTTCTGTATGTCATCATGTATCAGGGTTCGTACAGTCCTTAAGAGTACTTAAAAGTCCTTAGATTTTTTGGAATCAAATTTTGGTCCTTAAAAGTCCTTAATTTTGGCCAAAATCAGCAGAAGGCCTTTAATTTTAATCATCCTAAATTTCTGTCTGTTTTTACGACTGTCATTATAAATGTGAATTAGTATTTTGGAGGAATATTTTTAGCGATTCACTGACATATATGGTTATCTTTTGAATGGGTTATAATTTGTTTCTATTTCTAATATAAATGATAGCTTACTTGAGTTTCTAAGCAAGAAGTGAAACCATATCGAAATTCATTTTTTCTAATAAAGTTGTTTTCTAATAAACAACTTTTCACTTTTGGGAATGTGAATTCTTTTATTACATGGTTCTAAATTTGGCGATTTTAAGATCAGTTTCTATGGAAAATTTTTAATTCCGAGATCTGAGGATTTTTCGATGATTTTTTTTAAAACCTCATAACATTAATAAATTTCGTTAAAATAATGGTAATATATTGAAATTATATTAACATTAAAATAATGTTAATAAATAAACATTTTTATTTTTCGCTGTCATATTATAAAGTTTCATTTTGGCACCTTATTATACAGTATTTTGAATTTGAAAAATAAACAAGGTATAATGCTATAAAAGCACAATTTACAAAACAGCTGTTAGCAAACGCAAATTTAGCTATGTAAATACTTAAAAAGTCTTCTTTTTAATTTTTCATAGTAAGAGTTTTTCCCATGTAATTGTCTCAGAATATTATAAATTCTCAGAATATGCATCAGTTTTCTCTCTATCAAATTAATTTTACACTTTTACACTTTTTCCCTAAATATTTCTGGCTTTTTGCTGTTAGAGAATTGGTAGGGGTAAGTTTTTTTTGGGGGGGGGTTTAGACATTGCAGCTTGGAAATTTTAGTAGGATTTGAAGGCAATATTTATAGACACACGTTTGTAGAATGTTCGAGAACTATGTGACAAAATGAAAAATGTCTCCATGGTATCAACACGTAATGGATGTATTTTACAGAAAGTTTGCAATGAGTTTCTTACTTTTTGGAGAAGTCTGGAAGAACAATGAAAACATAGTTATTTGAACGTTTTACTTCTGATAGTAGAATCTTTTTTGTAACATCCCATTATTTCTCTACTTTTCACTAGACATCACTTTTTATCTTCCCTTTATTTTCTCTATTTTTTACTGTACACAAGCATGGAAAATATCAAAAATGCTTCTAATCTTATCACATAGACAGGCATTATAGAAAGGAATTTTTTTATTAATAAAGAAATTGAAAACTTACAATTTAAAAGATTCATCTAATATGTCTTAATGCATCATACACAGAGATGGTACACATTTTCCCACCTGATGCAATCTCTGTTGATTCTAAATTCTGTTGCCTAGTGCCTTTCTAAATTCTGATTCCAATGCCTGCTTTAAATTCTAAAAGTTTTGCAACTTCTAGGTTTTGTTGTTCAGTCTGTCATTAAATTCTAAAAATTCTGCCACCACCAGCTCTGTAACTAGTTTTTATTATATATATTTCATATTTCTTTTGAATGTTCATATTTCTAAAGAAATAAAATTAGCCACTTTTTCTATACATTCTAAATGCATTTAGTGTTTTATTAGAATAACAGAAATCCTTAATTAAATCCAAAAATTCTAAAATGGAAAGGAAATATGTTGAAGAAAGAAACTGAATTCATAAAGAAAATTATTCTTTAAAGATATGTGCAGTTATTATTATGTAAACTAACCAATTGTTTTTAATTTCAGCCTTTACTATAATTTCCCATTTGTTTCCTCATATGATAGAGTTACTGATCCAGATTAAATTAAAATTAAATTGTGTAATCTTTGACCACTAGTCTACATTTTTAGTTTGAATTAGACTGTTCTTGTTTAATTACATCACCATGAGCTGTAATTGATTTTGTTAGCATCAGAACATGCCTTTATGTTCTAAGTTCTTTTCAAATAAGAGGCTTATTTAAACCTTTGTCTGATATTGTAATTACTTTTAGCCATAAATAATTTGCTTCACTTCTGTTGGGGGTTTTGGACTATTTAACATTACAGGGTGGTTCCCACTGGGGTTTAGCTGAGCTAACGGAGTCAGTTCCCTGTGTCGACTAGCTCCGTTATGCCTGCAGTTCAGATTTTTTAACTTGCTACCCTCTGACTGGTTTTGGAGATGGCTCGGCTACGTCTATTGTCTCCGTTACCTCAAATAAAGCCCAGTGGGAATGACCCTTACCAGATCAAGTAAACCCTCATAGGTACATTGTGGAGAGGTTGACAAATTACACTTGCCAACCATGCCTACATCAGGCCTTTCAGGTTTATTCTAATCAGCAGGTCTCTCTCAAGACAAGCAGCAGCGGTGACAGTATTCAGTCTTTTGTTATGAATCATGTTGATCATGATCTTACTTCTCATTTTAACCTATGCCAGTTGATATAAAATCTACCTGCTATTTACTAAACCTCTAGACTGACCAAATATGTGACAAAATGAGACAAAAAAAAAAATCAACATAAAGCTAACTGTTAGTAAAATGTAAATGTCAGTTACCTTCTTTCAAATATGTCCAATTATTATAAGTGTAAAATATTGGTACATTTCCATTTTGCCGGCGCAAGTGATAAAGTCGCTAAAAATCGTACAACCGATACCAAACAAAATATCCTCGCTGGTAATGTTTCACGCCTCATTTTCAAAACAAGTTGCAGCCATTTCTTATCAGATTGATGTTTTTTCTTTCGATACTGGTATACAATTACATAGAATTTTTACCCAGGCAGTTTAATTTTATACCCTAAGGCCATTCGCGGTAATCAAGTCATTTAGGATGCAATCACACTACTCACCCGAAGGCGAAAATATAAAAAAAGGCAAAGTCAAGGGTTCAATTCATCAATTCTAATGAGAATGCACTTGCGAAGTAAAGCACTGCAGTCTTACATAATTTCGGAGTTAGTTATTCGTACTAATTGAAATAATTCTTGCATTTAAACTTGTATTCCAAATTAAGATTTAACTTGAAATTAATGTAGATAATTACTGAGGGAATTAGATTTTTGTAGCGTAGTTTACGTGAGATGAGATCACTTGGGGTCACGTGATAAGAAATTGCGAATCAGGATGTACCATGAAAGCATAGTAAATTCTTAAATTAATGCCTTTTTTACAAATTTATTGTCTCTTTACAAAATTTTAAACGATATTAAAATGTTCATACCTTCAAAATAAAAATTTCTTAGAACTAACATTTGTTAAAATTTTTTATGTGTATACTGTGTGTTGTCACCAATAAAGTCTGCTTAGCAAGATTTGCGCTGGCAAAACGGAAAAATACCAAAATATTTAATGCTACTTGATAAATTGCATAAAGTTTATTTTATTCTCAAACTTATCAATAATTATGTTAATTAATTCATGTTTAGTAATAATGCTTAGTACTTAGAGATCTATTTTATTTTTAAGATGGTATTACAAAAGTAAAATTCAGGCATAAATAATATTTTTAATTGTATTTATTCACTTCCCATTTCCTTATAGGTCCTTAATTTTTTTCATTAATTGTCCTTAAAAGTACTTGATTTCTGTGTGCAGAAATGTGTATGAACCCTGATGTAGCTGTCTGCCATTCTGTTATAGGGTCCTAATTGTATAATAATAAATCAGATATTGAGACCCTATTAGACTGACAAGCAAATTATTGTTCCATCTAATGTAAATTCACCAAGACCTCAGAGGAAAACCTTTTTATTAAACTTGAATTTTAACAGAAGGCACTGCTTATGCATACCTCTGCCACCTGCTGGTAGTAAAACAACAAAATTGAATTTACAGTTTAAAAGTATCATCATAGTCGGAGACTATACAAATTTGACCTAACTAGTCTAGCTAAAAATTTTAATGATGTATTTTAATGCTGTGTAGTGAATGGCTGCCGCTGAAATATTAACAGGCACAGTTAGTTGGACATCAGAAAATAAAGCTGTAAGCATTGCTGCCAAAAGCTCTCTAAAACATTCCAAACCCTCCCCTTAAATGCTGTTTGACCTCATTTGCATTCTGATGAAGGCTAATGAAAAGGAAAAATTATAATATTGATTAAAATCATAAAAAATTGGCTTATTAACATAAAATATACCTTATAGTAATATAGTTTAACATTGCTATTTTAGTATCTGTTATATATTTTTATTTCTTTTGAATTATTTTGATTTGCAATTTGAAACTTTTTCAGCATTCAAATATATGAAATATTTTAAATACAGTTAAAACCTTGGATCAGGAACAAATCTGTTCTGTAACTTTTTTTGTGTGTGTGTTTGCGTATAGAGAACGAAAAACACTCAGATTGACAATAAATGATTTTTTTTGTGTGTGTTTTGAGGCGATTTCTGACCCAGAGTTAACTCTTGGAGAATTCTGGAAGCGTTATCCCAATATTTTCTGTTGCTTAATTCACATTGACAGTCAGCGATTTTTTGCATTGAGGAAATTATGGCCAGATTGTACTGCAGACAGAAAATAATAAGGACATTAATTCTCAGGATTTTTTCATTACCTGTGATACTGTATCCTTTGGCAAATTCATTGACTTAAAAGATTTAAAATTCTTTCATGCTGAGATAATTTTTGTGGTTGAAAAAAATTAGCTCCTTCTCTGAAGAGCTGGAGCAACTTACCTGAGCAGCAAGAAGGTGGTTATGGAAAAAATATTTTTAAAAGAAGTGGTAGGGGAAAAGGAAAATTATCCTAATTCTTCAATTGAGAAATGTGTACAAAATGCAGTAGAGCACAAATTTTCATAGAATGATAATCTCGGATAATGCAGCAGCAAACCATAGCATATGCAATTTTAAAGACAGTGCTTTGTTCCACTTCAGAAACAACATTTATGAAAACAAATCACTTTGGGAAAATATTTGAGATCAAATCATTGAAACAGAGGCACCGTGACTGTCAAGCAGCTCTCAAAGAGAAAGCAGAAGAAAAAGTCAAAAAAACAAATATGTCTTATAAGTATTTATGGAAGTGAAACTCCAGGGAATATCCGTTGCCTTTCACTTTCTTGCCACTTTCTGCTTATTCTCTCATTTCTTTGAATGGGCGCAGTGAAATTAAACTTTTAATATCATTTTACTTTTGTGTTTGTCTTTTTTTTTTAAATTTTTTTATTATTATTATTTCAAATACAATTTTCGGTATCGTTTTGTGCTATGAATTTCTACACATAAATAAGCAACCATTTATATAGTCCAAGAATGCATTATTCTGTTTACATTAACTCCTATGTGAAAATAGTTTCTGTTTATGAATATACAGGATGGCAATTGACCTTTGGAACAAATTACATTCATGACCTGAGGTGTATTAATTTCTTGTAATTAAGAGTTATTTTTTCTGTCTTCCTTTAGGTTCAAAACGTTCAGTTTTCACTAGGCTTGGAGACAGTGCAGTAAGCAGCTCCACTGACTCAAAGAAAGTAAATATTTTTTTGGCTGTAAATTATTGGTTTGTATCTTTATTTGTTGATAAATATAGTTTCCCTGTGCTTCCTTCTGTTAATTTCGGTATAATTAGGCTGTTTAGTTGTTAGAGAACCTATTACAATCCAAAGGAACACTGCCTTTTATATACTTAATTTGTTTATAATGTTTACTCCAAAAATAGTTATAGAGTGATGCATATATTAATTTTCTAAATTTATATAAAACAAATGGTTGAAATGTCATTTCTATTCTTTCTCTGCCCCCCCCCCCAAATTGCTTTAATTTTTATGTTCTTTTTTTGGAGAATATAGATATTAGGCAAGTATTACTTAAAAGTTCATGAGTAAATGATACAATCTCAGAATTAGAAACTTAACCAAAAATATCATCAAAATATTACAATCTAGCAAAACTCAAATAGAGGAAAATGCTAAACAATATGGAGGGGGAATGATAGTGTCAAACTAAAGGGCACTGGATTTTTTTAATTATTATTACCTGAGAAACCCTTTATTTTCCATATATCTGCAAACTTTCAGGGAAACAAATTAAACTTAATTGGAACGGTCCTTCAAATTCTTATTGCATACATCCTCTCTTCAAGGCTGCATATTGCACCATGTTACATCACACTTTCTTTGCGGTAACTGCAGTATGAAATCTTTTGGCCTAGTCACTGCCCAGGATTAAAACAAAGACTTTCTGAGCTTTAAAATACTACTGCAATTATTACGCATCACTGTTTTGCTGCTTGCTCTACCTAGGAAGGTCATGTTTCTTTGCTAAGCTTCTTTTTCTATTACATAAAATGTAAACTGCATATATAGAAAAACTATACGGCACATTTATCACTCCTAATGTTGACCCAATTAAGCAAAAATTATTTTCTGAAGAATTATTCCTGTTCAGAATAAAAAGCACATTAACTATCAAGCCATTTGTGTTTTTTCGTTCTGTCATAGCTACACAGCAATTTTTCTTAGCCATGACTATGGTTTAATTTCTTTCTACAAAAACTACATCATCACATGCATAAAGTTCATTTTCTTCTTTTTCAATTTTTTTCTAAGGCGGGTAAAGCACAAAAATGTATGTACCAGTTTGGTGATTTGTCTTCAGATCTGTATTAGAGGCACATGCTTAAAATATAGACTTGACAAGTTCAGCTTATTATTCTAATTCATCCTGTACATTAAATGGAAAAACAAGTTTTTCCCATTTTGGTATAAGAATTATTTTTTTTGTTCACTGCCAGATATGGAGACTTGTCAACATTTTGGAAATTTTAAGATCAATTTATGCATAATATTAATAAAATTGGTGATTGAAAAATTTCTAAACAAATATAATTACTTTATTCTGATATCTCTAGTGTAAAAGTGATGTATCAGATTATATTTTTAGTAAAAAACATTAAAATGAGGTATTTTCATTTCTCTCTCCCTCTTATGTGTTATGCCCTTACCTTTCATGTTTGTGATTTTTGAAGTCCTTGTAATAATAAATGTTATAAAGCATAGTTTCTGCATTACTTTTTAACATAATCTAAAAAGCTGCTGTAAATATGTTAAAGTAAATTTTATATGTATAATTTTCTATTTTTTATGGTAAGTATTTTTCTCTATGTTAATGCTTTCAAAATATTTAGACAAGTTTCAGTTTTCTATAAAATTCATCTTATGCTTTTATTTATTTTCTCGTTGTATAAATTAATCTCTATCGCTAGGCTTCATCTTCGGTTTTTGAACGATTAGGACCATCAACCAAAAGTATTCGTGATGATGTCCCAACTTCAACAGTTGTTAATGAAATGGATGGGCTTAAGAAAAAAGGACCTCCATTAGCATATCAAGGTGTTTTGAAAATGACTGTTGGTCAGAAAAGAACAGTATCTACAAATGCACCTAAAATTGGTAATTATGTTAATTTTAATTAATGAAGATAGTATTGAATGAATGCATATTTTAAAAAATTATGTATCATGAAAGTTGATCAGTGCTGAGAATAGTGATAAAATTAAGTAAATAATTTAGTAAACATCATGTCCAAAAAGGTTCTTACCAGTCTGTATTTTTGTAATGATTGGTAGTCACATATACTTCAAGTACAAAAAGTAAATGATGCAAATTTTCATATTTTTTAATTAAAAAAATACTTGTATGAAAGTAACTAAATCTGACTTTTAATAAGGTCGTCTGGTCAGTATACGTAAATTTAGGAAAAAATTTATTCTCATCATAAAAATAAAAAATTGTAGCTTTGACACCCATATGACAAAAATTGGGCTAAAATATATAATTTTAAATTTTGGATATTTACCTCATTTTCTGTTTTAAAGGATTGGTTAATAATATATTAGAGTAATTTGAGGTGGATTTTTTCCTCCTCAAATGCCATTCAGGAATAGTCTTTTTGTAATTTACTAGCATATAACATTATTTATTTATAATTTTGTTAAAATTGGTATGCCGAAAGAATTTTCACATGAGTAATTTATAAGCATTCAAACATTAAAATTGTGTTATCAATATTCTCCTGAAATGTCATTACTTAAGATCAATTTTTCTTAAACTGTGGGCTGCGAATGGGCCCACAGTTTAAATGGGGTCATAAAGCAAAATGTTGGAGGTCGCAAAAATTAATTCTACTATATTAATTTAAAGAAACTTTACTTGCAATCCCTTCATTATCTTTTACATATTGAAAAATGCCACTAAAATGCCTCCTTCCATTATTCTGTTTCATTGCAAAAACTGTGTACATCACAAGAACAATAAAATATTTTACTATTTTATTTCACTGAGGTTGCTAATTTAAATAATTATTATGAAGGTGTTATTTTATTTATATTTTTGGATAAAAGTATTGTTTACCCATGGTTAAACTTGAGTTACAAAAGTGATGACACAGATGGAAATGTTAAAAAGTCTCTTCAAGCAGGCTCTATAAAAATCAAAAAGGGGCATCTAAGGTGTGAAAATTTTGATGAGACATTTCTAAAATTTGGGCCAACCAGCAGTCGAGCGGTAAAGTCGCTGAACACTGGTAGTTTGGTCCGAAGTTTGAATCCTGCGAACGGGCTGGCTGCATGGGTGTTTTCGTGGTTTTCCCCATGTGTAACGTGTATACAAGCCAGTTTCCCTTAGAAAGTCTCCCACAAAGGCATCACATACACATACCATATTCACATACATACCATACATTGCCATAATCACATACACATATCTAAAATTTGATTTAACTTTTTTAACTGATGGTAATGAACAATTTCTGTATTTAATGCAATAATGTTTCAGCTTTGAAAAGTATGAAACCATCCAAATTGAAAAGCATCTTAAATACGAGCATCTTTTATATATCAGTAAACCGAAAGAATATTTTAAATGACTGTTAAAATCTTCACAGAAAGAACAAAATTTTGAGAAATTTATAACTGTTAACAAAGAATGCTTCATATATTTTTAGCATCTGGTGCTAAAGTAAAAAGCCATGCACCATTGGAGAAGATTTCGGATTACCTACTACTCTTAAAAATGGCTGAAATACTTCACTGCAGTAAGATAGTGAGATTAAGAAAATTCTTTTGTAAAACGATACCATCAATAATCAAATTTTTAAAATTAGCAAAGATCAATTCAAGCATATTACTTATTTACTTACATACTAGCAAAATTTTAAACTGTATTAAAAGTCGTGCCCTTGACAGCCATTTATTTTCAAATCTCTGCAAAGATATGAACTCGACTACAAAAGTTTATTAATACACCAAAATAAAATGGATGTCAAGAGGGCCAAGTTTAAGATTATTGTTATTAAAAGATAGAATTTTCAAGTCTTATCTTGCTGCTCTTTTTCAAAATAAAAGCTATCGAAACTGTGCTATTTATCACATATTTTTGAGGAACTAAACGATCTCAGTCTCTGTGTTCCAGGAAAAAAGTCTTCAAGAGAATATTTACATTGAGTAATAAAATTTTGTGAAAAAGATCAACATTTGAAACAATAGGGAGGAAAATGATTCATTCGAAATATTTCGACTATCGACAATTTTATAACCGAATAAAATTCTAAAACTTAACTGCAAAAATTATTAGAGATCACTTAAAACCCCTATAAACTCAGTTTTGTGTTGGTAGATTAATCATCTGCTATAGGGCTGATGCCCAAGACAAATTTTTTGAGCTCTTGAATAATACAAACTCAAAATTTGAGTTTCCACAAAAATCCTCGACTGAATTTTAGATGAGGTCTCAAACTGAATTTCCCCAAATTTCAAAAATGATCTTCTGCCGTTCAGTACTACATACATATGTGAAACAATTTTTTTCAGCTGTAACATTTCTTATAAACCTAAATATCGTTCTATGCTGAAACATCAAATATTGCACCATGATTTAATTTGTTCTGCACAAAAAAAAAAAAAAAAAAAAAAAAAAAAAACACCACATCTATCTTATTAGAACATGGTTTTCTTAGGTAATTTTTTTATATCTGGATCAAATCCTAAAACTAATAATTTTCATATGCTAGTGTTTACCAAAGAAATAAATTACATATGGGAAAATATTTATATTTTTATAAATGAATATCTTAGTTAATTTTTACTGTACCGGATTCTGTATTTTTTTTTTAATTTTTATTTATTTATTTATTTATTTTTAATGTTGTGTATAAAATTTTCCTAAGTATAGGGACTGGGGGCATGTGTGAAAAGTAAGATACTGTAATTTTTACATTTAAAAAAAAATTAAAACTGTTAGAACATGACACAGGGTTGCCACGCTACCTGGAAAACCGGGAGAACTGGAAAAAGTCAGGGAATTCGAAAATTGACCAAAATATTCAGGGAAAAGTCAGGGAATTTAACCCCTTCGAGCCGGGTAGCGAAAACGCGCGCTTATTGCGGAGGCCGGCAGTGTCTTCCGCGAGCGTCTCTCCAGGACGCCTATTGTATGATCACTGGATCTGTCTACAACTTGAGCGAACAATATTGATTCAAAAAAACCGGTATGGACAACCCATCACAACTTACTGGAGAAAGCCATTCTGTGGTCCTCAGTTGGTGGGCGGGTGGGTCCATTTGACTTTACTGAAAGGGGACAAGGCTTCAAGGAGCTTTAGACCAATCGCAGTACAGACGAGTGACGAAATTTATAGCGCGCGCTGGCTGAAGTTCTAGGAATATTCTTCTATTATTTCACTAACCCACGCGCTGCATTTGTAGTTTGAAAAAAATGGCACAAAACAGTATTATGACCAACACGCAGCAGAATATGCTGCTATGTTATCCGTTTTTTAAGGGGAAAGTTAATGCAGGAATTTAGGACTAAGAAATATAGAGTGATATGGGATACCATGAAAGCAACGGTAAATAGATAAGAGTAAATGAATTAAGCTTACTTCAAATCTTTTTAGAAATAAACAATTTTATTCATTTAAATTTATAATATGATTAACTTGCATTACAATCTAATTGCAAACTAAGTCCTCTTTTTTTTTTTTTTTTTTTTTAAATATGCTTACATTAAGCTGTTTTCACGCATTTTATTTTACAGTTAATATTAGAAAAATATTTCTTTAAGTAAGAAATTAGAAAGAAAATATTTCTTCCTTTTTTTTATTTTCTTTTTCTATGAAAATTATTTCTTTCAGGAAAAGGACTAAAATTCATTCGCTATTACAGTACGGCCGATTGCTGCTGCATTCAGCTATCACACACGCATCAATTTTATTTTAAATAATTTATTCTATAATTAACATGAAAGAAAATATTTTTTCAATATAAAATATATACCAAAATTATACTAATTTATCCTGTATGTGTGATTAATTCGTATTGTAATTTTTGTCACACAATTACTAATACTTTTTTTAACATTATATTGCTGTTATTTTAATTTCTTATATATATAAAAACTGCTTATTTAAAATATTCTTCCTTTTCAAAAGATTTTATTATGTGAAAATAATTAAAAGATAGTAATATTATTTTCACAATGCAAGTACCAAAGTAAAAATAATCAATGTACGACGTATATAGGAAATTGAAGAACACGGGTTAAGATTAATCGTTCTTTGACAAAACGTTTCTTTGACTTTTCGCGATAATTTAAACTCGGATTTTCGTGCATTTTTTTTCCCTCTCAAAATAAATAATCCATTAATTAATTTAGCACGAAAACATATTTTCTTTACCTTTACACAAAACAATATTCGCGTTCATAATATTGTAACTAAATGCACTTAGATAATTTCATATAAGAAAATCTTTTATATTAATTCAGATTATTTTATAAATTTATCAGTGTTTTTTAAATATACTGAAGGTGATTTTTTTCCAGATTCGCACTGTTTCTTTAAATATTTTTCTGCAGTTGAAGTCCTTGTCAAACCAGCGTTTCGACACATTAAATAGAAAACTAATAATAATCAATATCTCTTTTACAATATAAAAATGAGAACTCTGCTATGAACAGTATCTTTTTTTTTTCAAGTTTGCAAAGAAACAATGATTTTTTTAATACTAATGGATTACAAAAGTACTTTTCCATGAACAAAAAAGTACAAAAAAGACATTTTCGTCTCTAGCGCGCGAAACTATGTATCGGAAATTCTAAAGATATGTCTCAGTCTTATAGCATTGTTACTTTATAGCATAATAAAATAATAATACAGTATAATTCTGCTAATAAGCCCACCAGTGGCCGAGCGGTAGAGTCGCTGAACGCAGGTAGTATGGTCCGAGATTCGAATCCCACGAACAAGCTGCCCGCATCAGTGTTTTCGTGACTTTACCCATATGTAATGTGTATACAAGCCAGTTTCCCTCAGAAAGTCCTCCCTTAGAAACCAATTTTAAAGCGTAATAAAATTACACACACACACACACACACACAAAAAAAAAAAAAATCTGAAAGCTTTTTCAGATTTTATATTACTCCCAAAAGACCGGTTTTTTTTAATTTTTTGCATGTCACCTTTATTTATTAAATATCATGTTCTTTATTTATTAAAATCATATAATTTAAAAAGAGCGTATCTTTAGAATTTCCGATACAAAGTTTCACGCGCTAGAGATAATTTTTTTTCCTCTTTTTTTTTTTCCGTACAATGTTCCCATTGCTCGCTTTGAAATCATTCAGTTTCTTAATTAAACACTCATAAATGCTTTACAAAATATGAAATAGATAGTAAAACAAATTCCCAGTTCAAAATTATGGCCTCCAAGATGCCTATATTAGGATGGAAGATTACGTTATTCAAAATTTCATGGCTCTAGGTACCGTTGTTTTATCACAGTGCGAGAAACATTCATACATTTATGCAGATTTCTCATTATTTAATTTCTTTAAATATAATACAGTGCGATGATATTTAGTGGCAACGATTTGAAAAGTGAAACGCTACAAAATGGAAAAAAAGTTAATAGCCCTTCTGGGCTAAAACTTATTTTTAAAAGTATCACACTAGTAGTAGTACTGCTACTGAAAAAATATGATAAAGCTATTTTATAGTTTTATAATTGTTTTTTTTTTTTTTTTTTAATTTTTATTTTACAGTAGAGTGAATTTCGTGTAATAATGAACGACATTCCTTTTTGTGTACAGTATTGTTTGTAAGGTATTCAACTGTTAGGTTTTAAAATAAAAGTGATTCTTGCTGTACATAAATAGAGTAGAAACTTATCGGATGTCTATATGTGCTTAATAAACTTATTATCTTCTACATTTTTAAAGCATATAATTACAATTTATATCTATAATTTCAGAAATAGTATAAATAACCTTTCTTTCAGTAGAAACTGCGTTCTTGTTTTCTGAATGTGGCTCCAAATACTCTATCAGTTCATCGCAAATTAAAATAACCGTAAATTTTGGCAATCTGAAATACGCAATGATAACATCTTCTGACAGAGCAAAAGCACCAACATATTTTCTATAAATCCGCCCCCGATTCAGAGATCTATGACCGTATTCTTTGTTTAAATATGAAAAAAATTAGCGGCGAAAACCTATACAAAGCCGTTGTCTACTTAGTACGTCAACTGCACAACCCTGATTGACGACGCGGCAACACTTTTTTGCGCGCTTTCTAGAACTTCCGTACTCGGAGAATATAGGATGTCGGGCAGACCTGTTTTTCACTAGCAGCGACATCTGGCGGCCCACAACTTGCTGTTGACTCTCGTAGCGTAGAATAACCGTCCAGGGCCGGGGGATTTTTTACTACTAAGCCTAAATCCATGAAATTTCCGAAGTATCAACACATTGTTTAATAATGCTCTATAGAGTATTTAAACGGCTTATGCTTTATAGATATTTTTATATATATACTTTAATTACCTTATTTCTTGTTTAAATGCATATTTTACACATTTTATTTTAATTACTCACCATTTTATGACTTTTAACATTATAATCTGAAAACTAAATATATTACTTAAAATTCTGTTTTCGTATGAAAAATTTTAAAACAGGGATCTACACACAGTCCTACGTTACATTCCTTGAACTCATAATAACTCATTTGCCGTTTTGGAGGATTTTTCCGGGAATGTGAACAAACGAAGCATCGTCGTCTCATTTTCTTATCAGTCTCTTCTGAACAAAGTTTTGGAAAATGTCTTTCAGTTAATCTTTCAGAATCAATATCTGAAATATTTTGCATCATTTCTGCTATTTCATGCTCTGTTAAACATTTTTGACGCTTTGACATTGAAACGGTAAAAACAGAAAGAATTCACGTCTAACAAAATGTAATTATTTTCTAAAAACTGAACTGTAAACGGAAATACTCAACGCTTTAGCGCATATAAAACTTCTACTTACAACAAGCAACTACCACGTGTGAATAAAGTGCGATTTAAAGAGACATCATAAATCACGCCATTCGGAAACATTTAGTTCCCTGTTGGTTTATATAATCAAAAACACGTGTATGTGAGTCATGCTTCTCTCATTTCAAGTAGAAGGTCTAATGCACATGTATCTGAAATCATATGGAGATACAGTGCCATCTTGTGGCAGAAATTATAGTTTGAAAAACGTTCCAAGGTACTGGCACAAATACGTGACAGTCGGTAGAGAATGCAACAATGCTCTGGCATGCCTGCGTGTCGGCCGGTAGATAAGTGTGTTCGTTGCCGGCACGTATACGTGACAGTTGGCGCGAAGGGGTATTTTTGTCAAAATCTGGAAAAGTCAGGGACGTTCATACAACGATCCCGCCAAAAAAAGCGATTTTTGCGCCGACGTCGGAAGAGATAACTTTTTTGGCGACTTATGTATCACGTGAGTGTCATTCGGGTAGCTGGCATAGAGCCAATTTTCGCAGCTCCAATTTGATTGTCTTTTAGAAAGGCAAAGCAACTTTCCCGCAGCTTTTGGTTTCCAGTATTCTCGAGAATCGCATGTGCAGTGCATGAACTAAAGAAAGTACCTGTTCTCGTATAAAACAAAATGGGTTTAATCCTAGTATACGGTACCATGGAGGTTAGAATCAAAGAATATGTATTGTAAAGAAGGAAAACCTCTCTGCAACAGACAATGCTCCGTTCCATCATAGAGGGAAACAGCTGTGCATGTCTGATATCTGTCGCCAAAGCTCGAAACCGGTGTCGAAGTTCGAAGGTCACGTTATCAAGAGTTCATAAAATGAATATCGTTTTAAATTTCTTTAACAACTTGCGCTAAAAAGACGTGCCACGCATGTCGAGATGCTTTTGTCTCAAACCGTGAGCGACGTGAACATCCCGTCGATAAGCATTTATCGCAAAAATGAAAATAACGTGGTGCACACGTCGCCTAACAACGAGATTGTTTAATTCTCGAGTTACAGCTCTGGATTGCACTCGCAGATGCAGAGCGGCGTAAATGAGACACTTTACCGCTTGTTATATTGTAGCGCACGGCACCGCAATCGTGAAGTTTAGTCTTAGCACAAGTGGTTAAACTCTAAAGGAAAAGAAAATATTTTTTGGCGCAAGTAAATTAATTCATGGATTAGTTATTTTCAGGGGAAAAAAAAACTACGAAAATCCGATTTTAAAATTATTGCGTGGATTTTTTGTAATAATTTTAAAAACGGATTTTCGTAGTTTTCTTTTTGTCAAAGAGCGTTTCTTCTTAACACGTGTTTCTCAATTTCCTGTACACATCGCGGAGAGGGAAATTCTGGCCGCCAGGTTCCATCGCCAAATCCCTTGGCAAATTTTCCCTCCGCATTCTAACGGCGTAATAGCATTTTACTTATATGGAACATTTTCTTCTTTACATAAACGTTCTTTGGTTAGAATAATAATGGGATTTGCCGACATCATGATGCTCAGTAAATGGGTCATTTTGGTCTTGGCGACAATTTTGAAAATCGTGCCAAAGCCTTACCGTATACTAGAATTTTACCGCAAAATCTTTTTAAACCTTTTTTTTTTTCTTTTTAAAAAATACCTTGCCATTTTGCAGTAAAATAAAATAGTAATCAGTTATCTAGGCTAGCCATGTAATATAACTATATTCGCTAAAATATCGTTGATTATTCTAATTCAATTTTTAAGTAATTATTTGTATGTTATTCATATAATTTAATGTTGCTTCTTCCCTCTAAATTTATTTATTATTAGTAAATAATATTTCCAAATTTCAGGAAATTTGCTCTGGCATAATCCTGAAATAAATTATAGCAGTATGATGACATACCATCACGAAATTTAATGCACTTATTTTTTCCTTATGTATGCTGCGAAATAAATATAAAATACCTCAATTTATTAAAATAGATTTCTTTCTTTCGCTTAGCTGCAGAATGTCTGCAAAAAAAAGCCTTATTTTATTCCAGATTGGGAAGATTCTAATCTCAATCTTCAGTGGAGAAAACAACAACTATTATAATTATATTTGTGTTTTCAAGTGTTAAGGTGCCTTTTAAGAACATACCTCACGCAAATTAAATTTACCTAAAATCTAACCTAACTATTTAGCATTGCGTTGTGATTTATAAGGACCGGATGAGCCTCATGTTGAACTGGTGATGATCATGAGTAATAATTAAATAAAACATACATTTGTTATCCAATGTATATATCTTAAATTTTATTAAGTTTCTTAAGTGGAAAACTAAACAAAATTATCAAACAAAGTATACCAAGAATAATTAAGAATAAATGTCCTCTTGGATTTGTTGAATAATTAAGTGAATTTGCTACACAATACAAGTAATACCATAATTAATTTACCTCTTAGCACAGCCAACGTACATTACACGGATAGACTGGAATTTTCTTGAAACACACCTGGAAAACCTGGAAAAGTCAGGGAATTTCATTCTCCTGTTTGAGTGGCAACCCTGATGACAATTTGCATCATTTAAAAATTTTTTTATTTAGAAGTATATGTGTATATAAATGATAATTATGAAAATAAAGTCTGCAAATATTTGTGGGCACAGTGAATATCTAAAGAAGATATATCTATTAATAAAAAATTATGGAAAAAAGATAAAACTGCTACCTCATTCTTTCAATATTTCATTTTGTTCTACTCACGGCAAGAATTTTATACAGGCTGGGACAAAAACTGTACGGTGCTTTTCAAGGAAATTATATAATTCTATTTTAAATTAGCCGTTTTTTAATTGATCTTCTAAACGCTAGTTATCTTATACAGTCAAAAGTCGTTAATTCGGACACCCATAATTCGGAATAATCTATAATCCGGACCTCAAAACTAAAAACTTTCTGCGCATGCACTGCGTTGACACATGCGCATAGGCGTTTTCGCATGCGCGTAAGACCTTTTACGACTGTGCATATGAGTGTGCGCAAGTGCAGAATATGTTTTCGCGTGCGCGTTTTATGTATAATGGATGTATAAGCTAAAATTATCTAATTATCTATTTCAGTTAATGTTGATGATTGCGTTGTTCCTTAATTTTCGAAGGATCCGGCTTATTATTTTTTGAAGACTGTAAGAGCAATTTTATAAAAGTAAGCTTAAACTTTCGATTATATCAAATAGAATTTCCGATATATATTTGTTAATATGTAAAGGATCTAAAGCGAAAGTATGTTTTGAAATCCGAAATCTGTTCATCAATTTCACACTGCTCGGCGGGGGGAACGCCGCGGTGGGCGCATAATGAATTGGAAGTTGATCTGTCAGCACTATCCTTATCTTCAGCGCAGATGTTTTTATTTTATTTGGCTTTTAATTCCTTACCAAATGTAGTATTTCATCTCAATATGCTCCGTCTTTGATATGATTTAAAACAAGTTCCTCGTCATTATAATTCGCTTCCGATAGCGAAGAAAGTAACAGAGGTTATTGAAAATGAAAAAATTTCGATTGACAAATTAGTCAGTGTTCTCGACAGAGCAATTATAGGACTTGAACAGTGGAACTTTGTAACTGAACAAGAAATTATGTCTGTTTAATAGAATTAAAGAGAAAGTATTATCACATGAAACGAAGCAAAACTTAAACAACTTACATTGAAAGAAATGTTTAATAAAGTAAACAAATAAATATTAAGCTTTTTCTTTTTGCAAATTTTGATACCCTTTAGATCATAATTGTTCTTTATTTCATAAATTACGGTTTCATATTTTTAATTTTAGAATTTCTGCATGCCATCTTACCAGATTTAAACTGATGATCTATAATCCGGAATCGCCGAAGTCCCGACGAGTCGGATTAACGACTTTTGACTGTATAAGTATGACATCTTTAAAAGTAATCAGGCTAGTTACAAATATGCAGTTTTCTGGAAATTTGCTCTAATTCTCAAATGTTATTAAAGACAATACAGTTTTACATAATTTTTCATTATTTGTATAAGGCATATGCAGAAAGTAGTATGAGTTTGAATGAAAGAATTAAAATAATTAATTGAAGGGAGTCATTTTTATTTTAAAAGTATATGCTGTGGGCCATTATATAGTTGCTGATGACACTGAGGTACTTACTGAACCAGGAGTCTTTTTAGTCCAAAGGGGCAATTTGCCCTGAAAGACTATTATATTTGTTTTGGCATTTTGCATTGGTTCACTATATATGTCTGATTCACTTTTCAAATTGTTGCCACCAAATATTATCACCCAGTATTATATTTAAAGAAATTAAATAATGAAGAATCTGCATAAATGTATGTATGTTTCTCGCATTGTGATAAAACAACGGTTTCTATCCAATTTTGAATAATGTACGTTTCCACCCAAATATGGGCATCTGGAAGCCCAAATTTGGAATTTGTTTCATTATCTATTTCATGTTTTGTAAAGCTTTAATGAATTTTTGCTTAACATACTCAATGATTTAAAAACGAGCAATAGTAACACTCTACGGGGAGGGTAAAAAACTTTTTATCTCCAGTGCGCGGAACTGTGTATTGGAAATTCTAAAGATGTGCTCATTTTAAAATTATTTTGCAATATTGCTGTTGAATTGAATTTTATGGTTTAAGTGCAAAGAATATGATGTTTAATAAATAAAAGTAACACACAAAATGTAAAAAAAATGCTCCTTTGGACGTAATTTAAAATCTGAAATCTTTCAGATTTTTTTATTAAATATTTTTAGCTCAAAGGGACATTAACCCAAATGCTCTCAAAACAGGTATGTGTATTCAAATGAAAAAAACTCCCCTTTGAGCGTAATATAAAAGATATTTTATATGTATATACATCTAACAAATACAATATTATAATCTCATTCATATAAAGCAACCGAGGTTCGAATCCCGCGAACGGGCTGGCTGCATGGGCATTTTCGTGGTTTTCCCCATGTGTAATGTGTATATGAGCCAGTTTTCCCTAGAAAGTCCTCCACAAAGGTATCCCTCCCTGTAGGCAGATAGCCCTCGTGTGCTTTGCCGTAATTAAATAATCCATATAAAGCAAATTAAAATTTTTAAATTATGTAAATTCAATTGCAAACAAAATAATTTTTTTTATTATTATTTTTTATTTTTTTGGTCATGTATTACTAACTCTAGTTCATTAAGAAATGTGGTTACTGCTTGCTAGAACTCGTGTTTTCAGAAAAATTCTTTACTGCTTGCTGGAACTCGTGTTTTCAGAAAAATTCTTTTCAATCAGAAAAACACATTGTCTTCTTAGCTATGTAATATCACATCCATACAACACTTGATGAGGACACCCACCCTTAGTGATTACCAATTTTTTCTCAAAACTAAGGGAGTTTGTTCTTCATATGCTCTACAGCTGATTTCCAGCCAAGGCTGTCTCAGTTAGCCTCTGCCATCTTGACCCATCCAGTGTCATAGTCCTCCACCTATTAACACCAATGTTCTTTAACCACTTTTCTACATTTTCTAGCCACCTTTTTTGCGATCTTCCTCTCCTTCGCTTTCTCTCTGGCTTTTGAAATGTCAGTTTCTTCACTGGGTTTTCATCTCCATATCTGTATATGTAGCTTAGCCATCTTAATTGTGAGGCTTTAATAACTTTTATTATATTTGGTTCTCTAAATTTTTGCTGTAGTTTAAAATTATATCTTATTATCCACTAATATTGAGCCTTCATTCTTTCCCTAATGTCAGTGTCATCAGCAAAGACCAACAATTGCACAGATTTTATGAATATAGTATTTTGTGTTTGTATGCCTAAAACTTATTGATATTAAGCAGCTGGTAGGAACCTATGGGAGTTTGGAGGTGGAAAATATCTTGCTGATAATGAAAAATTCTAGCAAAGTAAGATTTTTCGATGGATTGGGTTTTGTAAAATTCAGTTCTCAGTAGACTAATGTTAGAAAGGTATGATAGGGGCATGCAAAAAAAAACAAAAGCTTCTAATGCAGTAAGTGCTTTAATTCATAGGGACTATATGGAGTAACAGCTCAAAGTATGTATTTTTAAAATTAAAAGATTTTGTTTAAGTAACTTTTTATTGATGTAATTAAATGATGCCGATAAGAATTCAGTATTCAACTCCCCTCCCCTCCCTTCCCCTTTTCTGGAGACAGATAGCCCATAATTACCTTATTTTTCTTTTAAAAATTGGAAAATTTATGATTTCAAAACTAGTGCATAAACGTGATTTTTATGAAGAAAAGGTTTAATGAATATCTCAAGAGCACACATTCATATATATTTTAGTAGCAGAAATTTTTTAAAGTCACCTGCATCATACAGTCTCTGTTACCAATACCTAAGTGTAACCTATTTATGAATGACAAAAGAGATTTCTGTTATATATCTGTTGGCACTAATTATATACATCATTAAGTAGCAATGCCACTTATGGGGAAGCAGTGTTTGGTAATGCATTTTAGTTAACTGTGGCATTGATTTGGTTTAAATTAGCTATGGCAAAGCACTTGAGAACTATCTGCCTAAGGGGAGAGATGTCTTCGTGAAGTACTTTCTAAGAAAGACTAGCTCATATATGCGTTACACATGGGGAAAACCACGAAAATGCCCATGCAACCCTGACCCATTTACAATCCCTGACCCCCCATTTACAATCCCTGACTGAACTATCAGTGTTCAGAGCCTCCGGTGGGCCTCAACTGTAGTATTGAACTCGTAGTATATTTATTAGTAATCTGTAAATATAATAAAACCATTACTAGCAATATGAATAACGTAAATTAAAAATCAGGTATTATATTCATTTAGGAGCAATATTGAGTTGACTAATGGGCTTTCAAAGGCAGAATAACTAATTGTCTGAAGGCAGAGAGAGCCCTTAGCATACCAGAGTGTCTTGTAAATTATTGCTGGTCAGAAAAGAATAATTTTCAAAATTATGAGAATTCATCTAGCTGAGAGTTTCAGAATGTTCTATCCTTTGATTTGCTGTGGTTGAAGAGAATATCAGAGAAGTTCTAGAGTCAGGATGTTGATAATCTGAAATCGAATGACTTTAGAGACAGAAACATTGTAGACTGCTCAAATTTTCTGACGCTAGTTGTGAAGTTTAATGTCAAGTAGAACATTATTATAGAAGTTACTACTTCTGTAATGTCAAAGTATGCCATCCCACATACCTTACTGCCTTAACTGTTTGCCATTGACCTTTAAACTGAATCTTGCAGGACAAGCATTCATGAATATTCTAAATGTTAACCCTTTGCGGCACGGTGTGCCCGGTCTGAGCACACCTAAAAATTTCCTTCTGTATGCACAGAAAAATTGAGTGAAAAAGGATTTAAAGGTTACTATAGGTTGCTCTGAACCTTCTTTATTTATAGTAGATGGTAGCTCAACACAAACCAGTCCATATATTTTAGCCATGTTTAGTTTTTTAAGACCCTCATTTTTCAAAGAAATCTTCCAGATTTTTTTAGGGAATAAAAGGAATTGTTTGAAAAGAAATTTCTATGTTTTTTTGGCTGTATACTAATCTTCTTATTCTATATGAGTTTTAAATTTTTATCTTGAAATCATGCCTAAAATCGAACGGCAAACCCGAGGTGTGCCCAAACCAGGCACACCAAGACTGTAGGACAACTGAGAGACTGTATTCTTTGTTTCTCCGCATGTCATCGGTCAGTTCATTGACATTAGAAAGGTGGGTCCACATCTGTGTGTCATTTTCTTCTTTTCTCTCTCTTTTTTTTTGGGGGGGGGAGGAGGACGTTCGGTTATTAACTAACAAATTGTTGGGGTGATTTTCTGAAGTATAATTTTATCAGTTAGCTGATTGGTTTTTCACTCGAACAATTCTCTTTTTCTCTTTCGCTCTCGTTCAAAGTTTCGCTAGCACTACGTTTAGTAGTTTTGAGTTGTAGACGTTTATTTAATTTTATTTTACAGTTTATAATTTCTAATTGTAGATATAATATTAGTTTATTTTTTCAGATTTTTAATTATTTTCCAAATGGATCGGAGAGGGCTGATCATTTCTGAAGCACTGAAAGTGCTAACATGAATTGCTTTAGGTAGTGAATCTGATACGGGTCCCAGTATATGTGAAAACATACAATATTGGGTTGTGCTTTTTCAAAGGTGGTGTCACTTTATTTGAAAAGAACCACCGTGAAAAAATGGATTAAAGTGTAAATATGAAATGTAAATAATGTAGATATTTTCCATTCATACGCATGTTATCATCATATAACCAAAAAAGAGCCTTTTAGGGGGTGTAGAGTAGTAGGTCTCTCCGTGGCACACCCTAGGTAATGCTAAATCTGCTACGGTATTCAGAATCTAGTGTTTTTTCAATTGTAGGCAAAATCTCTTACTCGTTTACCACGCTTCCCAGCAGTGCTCTTTTCGAAGCTCTATTCAATCAATGTGCCCGCTTCGGGCACACTCAATTAAAACAATAAGTAGTGATCTTCACAAAATTTTACTTGTGTACTCCTTTAGGCCTAATTAGACGGCCTACCTTTTTTTTTTTTAAATCGAAATTCCAACTTTAAAAGGTAGCATGCCGGAAAGGGTTAATGTAATACTTTATTCAGATATTTATCTTATTTCATAATTAATCTGTAATTTTTAATTTCAAAAAGTGAAAGTTTGTTTTCAAATTTACCAAGTATTTTAAATAAGTTTTTAATATTTCTTTGTTGAAATATTAACATAGTTGTGTAAAATATTCAATAGTCTGGGAAACAGAAAATATGAAATTTGAGCATATTATTCTAATATGAAAATATGTTCTGCAAATTCTTTGATTTAGATTTTTACAGTATATGAATAGTTTAAAATTCATAATTGTGATAGCAATGTCATTAAGAAAATATATTCTTTTCCCTTTCTAGTGAAAACGTCAAGAACTGTATTGAAACCAAGCCCGTCTCGATTACAAAATATCACAAAAACTGTTAATCTCACTCGGATCAATAGTATTCTTGAAACAAATAAACAGGAAAATCCATCACAAATTGGTGTGACCAAAACTGGTTCAAAGTCAGAGGGAATTTTTGGTAATTAATATATTTCTAATTTTATATATGTTTATGTATATTTATATATAATAATTTTTTTTTTCAGTTCATTTATAAATAGTTTAAAAAAGCATAAACTTTTATCAGAATACTAAATCTGATTATGAACTATTTTGTCTTTTGGTATTATTTAACAAAAAAAGAAAAACGTAATTAGCTTAACACAAAGCAGCAATGTTTTGAAGCAGCATAATCAAAGCCAAAATTTGTTTAAACACAAAAGCCTTATTAGCATTAGCAACCTAAGACTTTTTTTCAGCATAATGTCCAGCATTTGGTAAAATGTAATAAAATTTCTGATTTTGAATAAATCATTTTTAAAAGGAGGTCATGCTTTTCTAGTAAATTTTATTTTGCTAGTTTATTGTGGAAAAAGAATTTTTTTTTTTTTTTTTTTTTTTTTTTTTTTACTCAATGCACTGTATTTGTAGCCCATCGCCACCAAGGATAAATTGTTTCTGTGCACTAGAAACCCACTTGGAAGAAAATTAGCTTTTATTTATTTATTTGTATTTATTAATATCAAGACTTGTATGTATCATTTTGGCAGGTTTAAAAAATGGGAGCAGAAAGGAACCACTTGTCCTTTGTCCCAGCGATAAGCCACATAGGTGATGAATATTCATTGAAGAAATATTCATTGATGGCTCTGAAATGTACTTATTTGTTGTAAACTTTGAGTATTAGTTAAATTTTCCAAGATCTAGTGCACTAGATTCTTGTATTCTTGTTCAAGAATACCTAAGGGGATAGACTGGCAGGGAAATGCTTGAATCCTTTTTTACTTCCCTGTACGAAGTAAAGGAAGTACTGCAATCGTGAAAAATCGTGAAGGTGTCATGTTTCACCAAAAATATCCATTTTGACCACGCTCAAATCCATTTGAGCGATGTTTTTGTGTGACATCTGTACATATCGACAGAATAAAGAAATACAGAAAAAGTTGAAATTTTGTATATGGTACTGATATAAAATGTAGTTGTGCACCTCCCTTTTGGTTGCAACTGGCCACACCAAACATACATAAATATATATATGTGATAAAAACAAAGTCAGAAGTAATGACCAGGTGGAATTTTGAAGGCGTAGAGGTGTTGATCCATAATGAATAAGAAATTGGATGCAAAGGCAGATTAAATCTTCACTTTTATTTGAACAAACATGTCGTGGCCATAATCTATTCCAAAAAGCGTACATTTTAGATAAATTTGCAGTAAGATAGCAGGTGCAGACAGAAGTCCAGCTAGGCCAAAGCATAGGAAGCAAGTGCGTTATGTTTGGGGTGAAATCTTAATTCAGACTAAGTTAGTTTCGGTTCTCAATGGATTTTGATTGGATAGTTAATATTGCTGTAAAATTACTATTGGCTTCTTGAGTATTAGTTGCATTTACATCATCAGAATTATGTAAAAATCATATGACATAGATTTTTCTTGAAATAATGCAGTGCAGAGAGAGATTACTATTTTTAGAATAGAGAAGGGAAATTAATCTTTTACATATTCTTTACTTTTCTTACATATGTATATCCACTCTGTTACCTGGCTCGGCGAGCTCATTTTTTTATTCTTATATGTTGTAATATACAAGAATAAAAAAAAACTTTTTTACTTTAAAAGTGATGAATTAGGTTGTTTTTATGCCTTTAGTTAATCTGCATGCAATAGTTAGAGAATTATCAACAATTTAAAACTTTTTTAGTTCTTATGACCCGACTTTTGCATGATTGAAATTTAACTGTGAAAAGTAATTTAATTTAATGTTGACATACTAAAAGAAGTGTAATGTGAGTTTAAAGTTTTTAACTTTTTCCATTTCCTGAAAATCTCCTGGGACTATTTGTCTCAGTCGTCTAGGATATTGCGATAACCTTACACCGCATGTGAATAAATAATAAAGTTAAATGAAATGTACCGAATATTTTATTCTTACAGTACAAGTTAAGTTTGATATGGTGTAAAGCAGTCTTTACGAAGTGCAACCTGACACATTTGGCAAATAGGATATTTGTTCCCACTTCCTTAGAAACACTGCAAACTTAAAAACTCATTTAAAAGTGGATTTCATTTACCCAATGGGGAATGAAATCTAATCTCTGGGACGTATGTGCCCATTAGGAGCGAAAGGGTTAAATGGTACTAAGCCAAATGAAGCCGCCATTTGTTTACATTTGAAACTCTAAGTAGAAAGTCAGTTTGTGCACCGACTTCAGTCTTTTTTGCTGAGTAGGACCAAAAGTAAGCTTTCAATTTTGTGCACCAATCTGCCTTGTGTGCTGTCCAAATTGCTCCCTATTTGGGGGGGGGAGGTCTGTAGAATCTCTAATTTTAATTGGAAAAATTGTTTTTAACTATTTTTGGTGTTTTATGCTTTTTTGTATTTTAGAATAGAAAGGCCTGCATAGAAAATCAAATTTTAATTGTTTTATTTATTTATTTTATGCGTGTATTTTACGATTTTTAATGAAGATGTTTTTTAGTTTCTATGTATTTTTGCCTCGCCGTTCTATTTTTATGGAGAACTATATAACCGCCGTATTTTTGCCTCGCCGTTCTATTTTTATGGAGAACTGAATTAATTGAATGAGAAATATATCTCTAATAAAATTCTAGGAAATAAGTTTAAATGAAATGCAGCAAAAAGTATGTATAATTTAATGGGTTTTATAAGGAAATCATATGGTCTAAGTGTTTAGTTAATACAGTACAAAGTCCGAGATCCCTACTCATTAGGACTTTGCTGATTCCGGATTTTTCCAAATATTAGATCATCAGTTTAAATCCAGTAAGATGGCATGTAGAAATTAAAAATATGAAATCATTATTTATGAAATAATGAAGCATTTATGATCTAAAAGGTATCAAAATTTACAAAAAAAAAAAAAAAAAAAAAAAAATCTTAGTATTTATTTTTTACGTTATTAAGCATTTCTTTCAATGTAAGCTGTTTTAAGTTTCTTCATTTTTTTGTACTAATACTTTCACTTTAATTCTATAGACAGACATAATTCCTTGTTCAGTTACAAAGTTCCATTGTTAAAATCCTGTAATAGCTGTGTCGCGTATTCTGACTAACTTGTCAATCGAGTTTTTTTGTTTTCAATAACCTGTGTGTCACTTTCTTCAGTATTGGTAGCAGTATTTTCTGGTTCTAAACCATACTACAGATTTCGTCGTCCGTTGATTGATAGTTGGGGCATTATCATCATAATGAGAAACTTCTGTTACATCATCTTTATTTATTCCCGCTTCTCCACATTTCTTTACAAAATCAAGTAATTGGAAAATTTTCCCTTTGGTTCGCTATATCTTAAAACCCTCAAATTCAAGGCTATTATCCTCACCATAAAATATGGTAGATGGCCATAAATTATGCCAAGCATTTTTTAAAATACCTGGAGACACATCCCTCCACGATCTTGAAATGCTCCACACAGCAGATTTTATGCTAAAATATTTCAAAAAATTTTTAATAGGCTTGCCATTATTCAAGAAATTTAACATGGATTTTTAAAAATACTACTTTATATTAGCCAAGCACGCACATTATTCTGATATCCACAGGCTGAATGATGGACGTGCAATTTGAAGAAAAGAATAATGCAAATGCATTATCTTTCACTAAAACTTCAGGTGAAGTATGAACTGAATAGTTGTCTACAATCAGGACAATTTTTTGCACCATTAGGTAAACCAACCGAATTCAAATGTTCCCGAGCCTCGGGTATGAAACGAGTTTCAAACCAACCATGCATTTATGCTTGTGCCATCCAGGCTCTTTTATTTGCATGACATATAACGGGAAACATCTTTACTCCTTTAAATTCTGTGTCATTTGTTTTTTCCGATTACAAAACGTTTACACTTGTGCGTTCCTGCAGCATTTGTGCATTCTAAAATTGTTAGTCTTGCTTTGGAATCTTTGATACCTGTTTGAGCCTTTTCTATAGATATTTCATGGTACATATTCCAGAAAAGATCAGTT
Source organism: Stegodyphus dumicola (assembly GCF_044657685.1). NCBI lineage: Eukaryota > Metazoa > Arthropoda > Arachnida > Araneae > Eresidae > Stegodyphus > Stegodyphus dumicola. The sequence goes on from NC_140768.1 coordinate 151,588,396, forward strand.
TCATCAGCATTGTAAATTTGTTATGGAGATAACTTTCACTGTTAATGAGTTCAATGAATCCATCTGCAAATAGTTCATCAACTTCAGTATTAGCTGAAGGTTTTTCATCTGAAATTTTTAATTGCCTTCTACCATGGCGATTTTTAACTAATCTGTCAAATATGTGCACTCAGTTTTTAAGTTCATTTCTTCATGGAATATTTTGGCTTGAACCATTAGCATTGGACCTATCAATGGCATGCCTCGTTGCGTTGCTGTCTGACCCATTGAATCATCATTTTTAGCATAATGAATAATATTTCTGTTCTTCATTGCGAGTGGGGTGTCAGAATCCTCAAAAAGTTCTTTTTTCTATGTCGTACACGGTTTACTTACCATTGCCATACTTGTTTGACTTTAACAGCACTTCTGTTTATTACAAAATATTTTTTCCATCAGGCTTCGTTTCCTGAACAGGATAGCCTTTCGGCTGAAACTCGCTTATTATAGTATTTACTTCTCAAATGCCAATTTTTATGGATATGTGCATAGTGTTTCCCACATTCACAATTACATTTTGTGTAACTAATTTTCGATTTACAAATTTTACAGATACCATCATGATTAATTTCACCATAGTTACAATGCTTGTAAAAAATCATCTATTGGTTTTACAATTTAACGTGTGCATTATTCTCATCACCTCCATTTATTAGGAAATGTTTTTTAATATCTTTGCCTTAGCTGTTATTAGAAAATGTTTCTAGCAGTCTGCCTTTGTTTGTTGATTGGAGTGATGTTTCTAAAAACAGTCTTTTAAAGGAAAATTTAATTAGAAATTTGTACAAGGAAGTCATGTGGTGTCCATACCAGATTTTTTTTTAAGTCACTATTCTGCTGTGGATCAGAAGGTTTTAAATGACATTATTTTGTTATTTTGTGCAGAGATACTACAGTTATAAGTTATAAATATTTGTGCTTTATTTGGGATTCAAACTCAAGTCATACTTCAGGATATGCCTTAACCTGCTCCTTGTAATTTCTTGGGCGAGAAGTGTCTGGGATATTTTTAAAATTCATCCATTGTTCATGTTTCAGACTTGTCTGACAGTCCTGTTAAACTAAGCTGTATGAATGCATTCACTGTATTCCAAATTTTCTTAATTGCTTGTAAGTAATAATCTCAAAGTAATAATTTTAAAATAATTCCTAGGTGTAATATTAATTCCTAATTCCTTTGTTAAGTTTTTCTAAGATTTAAATAGTTGATACATAAAATAAAATAGATGTATGTTCATATGCTAGTAGAATAGTCATTAGTTTTGTAATCAGAATATATAAATGTGAATTTTGTTATTTTGTAAAGTTAATAGAGAAGTAAGTATTAATTTTTAAACTAGAAAATATCTTACACACTTACACCTATGTGAGGCATGCCCCATTTTTATTATCATTGATTAAAATTTCTTTTTTTTTAATAGGTCGGAATATTAACCTGGTTCGAAAAGCAAATGTTAAAAGTCGATTGGGCATGAAAACAAACATTCAGAGTTTAGGCCAGACAAAAATATCATTAAAACCAAAGACCAGAATAGCAGTGAAAACATCAAGTGTGTTTGAAAGGTTAGGCAGGTAAGATGTCTTTTTTATCTGTTGTATAAATAATTGTTTATTTGTGATGAGACCATGCAGTTCTAATAGCCATCAATTCCAGTTCCTTAAGAGCACCAAATCAACTCCAGTTTGTTGCTCCTAATAATAAATTGTGCTGTATAAAAATAGAGATAATTAAAGGGACAGTTACTTAGCATGGAAATTGTTAGTTGTTAGAAAATTAATTTGAGGAATTAAATGTAAGAATTCATCTTGAATTTTATTGGGTTTTAAATGTCTTAAATATTAAAACAAGTGAAACATAATAAATGCTGCTGAGATTTAGGTCAGGTCTAATAATTTCTAGATATCCAAATTCATCTGTACACCGATAACTTCCATATGATTTTTCAGAATAAAATTATTAATTCTCTTTAACTGTCTACGCACAGCTCCCACAATTTGAGCAGAATTATCAAGTTGGTTCAATGTTACGGTTCATGTGAAAATTGCAGCTGAGGAATTTTTCCCCTTTGATTTCAGTATGAATCCCACTGTTTATCTGTACAGAATGAAATTGTTTTAGATTCATTATTTCAATGATAGGTGCCTCTAACAGGTCCACTTCATTTAAGAGAATTTGTTTAAAAGTTCTGAATTTTTCATCGAAACGTTTCAGTGATGCTTTGTATTCGTGTTGTAAAGAGGCATTTTGCAAGCCATATATTACCAAATCCTATAAAAAAGAAGTTTCGAAGATAGTGTGCTGCTTCAAAAAAGGGGGGAACAGAAAGTACGTAGGGAGACTTGTATTTGATGTGAAGACTTTCAGGTTTGATTATAATGGGGGGCCATGCTTCGCACTTTCAAAAAACCTTTGCATAATAATAAAATTATGTGAGTAAAAATAACAATGCTAGCTTTTTTTTCAAAGGTCAAATGTGAATAATTTATAATATTTGTAAATAACTAAAACCTTTGTCATTTTAAATGTTCTTCATTTTTGGTATGTATGCAATTTTAATATAAAGCAAGATTGATTTTTCTTTTCTACAGATTTTATATTTTCTGTTTTATTGTGAAATTTTTATAAAAATTTCTGCACCAAATTGGTTAAACCAAATTGGTTAATTCATCTAAAATTAAGAATATCATGTGCAATTTTTAACTTGCAAATTATGCTTGCTAAAATTGCATGTGCCGTATTAATTTGAAACTAAAATAAGCAATTAAAATTCTTATATTTAAAAACTGTTGTTAAAGATGTGAATAGTAATAAATGTAGATGGAGGGAAAAAAAAAAAAAAAACTTTTATTTCAGAATTGGAACGTATGGGGGGGAAAAAAAAAAAAACAAGCCACACATGGAGGATTAATACAATGAATGCTATAATTTTTCTTAAATAATTAATGAAGGCTAGTTGTATGGAATTTTTTCCTCCAATCTGAATATAAGCTCCCAACCATCCCAGTTTTTAATTTTTGCATTTGACTATGCAAAATTTATTCCCCCATCCTTAGGAATTTTAGCTTAATTTTTCTGTTTCATTTGATATAAATTGTCTTAAACTACTGCAGACATCTGTAGAAGGGCATATTTTTTCTATTGAATTTCATTTGATCCGAATTTTCTTAAACTACTGCAGACATTTGTAGAACTTTTTTTGAAGATTTGACCAATATTTAATCAGTTAATATTTGTATTTCATTTTGTTTTACTTTAGTACATGTGCATTCCTAATTTTATCCCCACAATAGATGTACATAATTATTATTTTCATCTTATTTAAAAATGGTAAAGAAAATTGCAAAATGAAATTAGCCTAAAAATATAAAATTTAAAATATTCAATTATATATTAATAAACAATCATTTAATAAATAGCACCATAACTTGAATCCTGTATTTTAATCCTCCAAAGATTATGGATTGAAAAATTCCATATTGAAGGCTTTCCCATTCGCTACACATGGAAAATTTCTGCCAGATCCTGATCAATACACTTTCGGGTTAGATGTACAGGGTGATTAAAAGTTGAGGAACAAATGTCTAGGAGGGGTAGGATACACCTAGACAACTTGGAGTCGCATAGCAATACAGAGTCTTGAGATTCCATGCCATACGTCACATTATGAAATAATTGGGGACTTTCAAGTTAGGACTTATTTTTATGATCTTTTTTAAATGTCAATTTGCAATCACATTAAATTAAAATAATTTTTTCACTACTACCTCTGATCAGCTGGAGGATAAACAAAGATGCAGGAATAACAATAATAGCCAATAATGGATAGAAAAACTTTATTTAGTGATAATTTTCAGTACATGTACATTTTCAGTTTCACAATAACTGCTCAAAGTTCCAACCATTCATCTTTACATAGGCTTCACATTGGCGCTACTTGTACTGTTGAACCCTTCCAAAAATACCCAGAATGCTGCCATTGTGACGAAGTCGGTTTTACAGTCAATGGTCTCATAGACAGTGGCTTTCTGGGTCCCCCACAAGAAGAAATCCAGGCTAGATAAATTGGTGGATCACTGTGCCCATGGCATGGGTCCTCCATGTCCTATCCACTGGTGTACAAACATTTTGTTCAAGTAATCTTGCACTACACATGCAAAATGAACTGAAGCCCCATTGCCTGGTACCACACTGCATGCCAAACAGATGTAGAAACATTCTTGAGTAATTGTGGCAGTACATCCTCCAGAAAAATGCAATATTTTCAACCATCCAACAGGGTTCATAACAGATATTGCTGGATTAAGTAATCACCAGTAATGCCCGCCTATACAATCATATACCATCATTGGGCACCATGTGGTTGCATACTTTGTAGGTTTTAGTGGCTTCACTCATGAACATCGTGTTGACTGAAGATCCCTTTATGACAGAAAATGACTTCATCCATGAAAAGAATACAAAATGAAAATACTGGATTCTTGTTACATTTGTCCACATACCAGTGTACATATCCCACTCATCAAGTTCTCAAGTTGCTGCAAATGGTTGATGGACCCACTGCAAATGATATGAATATAAATGCTTCCTGACTAATGTGCACCATACACTGTCTTGAGATGCTGCAATATTACAAGCACTGGTTCATGTATGTGTAACAAGAACTTAACTCGATGCAGTATCTCATCTTCTAAGGCAGGTGTTGTGTATCATTCTTGGCTGCCTTGTATTATGCTTGCTTTTTTGCCGAATGTTCCGTATTTATACAGGTTTATCGTGCAAATTTTCAAACATTTGGTAACTGTGCACGTCTGTTTGGGTACCATCCAGCATATAACCATGCCGCAACCCTTCTATTGCAGTGAACTTCACCACACACAATGTGCACTTCCATGTTCTTCATATGCAGTTGAAACATAAAAATCACCAACACTGCATTCTAACTTGCAGCACTCTCAGACATGCAAAACTGTAGATGGTAAGAAGGAGGCACATAGCCAGGAAACTTGGAGCAACTTAATTATCAGGAAGATAATGTCTTATTTTAAGCTCGTGGTCTTTAAATGTTAATTTCTGATCACAGTGTATTCATATTTTTCATCTTAATACTTCTGTGAGTGACTGTTACAGCCCCTAATATCCCCACCTCATTAGGATTGCATTTCTAACCCTGCATTGCTATGGTTTCCTAGTCATCTAGGTGTATCCTACTGTTCCTAGAAGTCTGTTCCTTATTTTTGAATCAGCCTGTGTATCCAGAAGATAAAAATCAAGGTATAAAGCGAGAAGATCATTTTGAAGTTATAATCAAGAAAATACCACTTATTCATGGCATTTTAGGAAACCTTGAAATTTTAAGGCTTAAGTCAGAATGCTGATAGTTAAAGTAAATTAAGTCAGTGAGGGCATTTTTGAAATGGTGTCACTGCACAGCATGGAAACCTCCATGAACTCTCAGTTTTTCATATTTTCAAGGCTGGAAGCTATGGAATATGAATACAAACCAAGTTTCCTCAAACTCACTGTGAATATAAGCTGTCATGATTATACAAAGCACATGAAACTAATTCACCAGCCTAGTCAATTTCATCCATTAGAGTAATAAGTTAAGAATTCCTTGCTGACATTTTACCAAATATGAGAATTACTAAAAAAGGCATTTATATTAAAGAATTCTAGCATATACAGTTGTATGCTAGAGGTATTATATTTTTCTCCAAAAGAAATTGCCAGACTTTTATTTGTACTGAAACAGATGCAAAAGTTTTAAAAAATGTGTATGACTAAGTATTTTTTGAAAAGTTATTTATAGACTTTTAGTCCAAGTAATTATAAGATTCCTAGAATTAAATAACATAGGCTTTCAGACTGAATACAGAAAAAATATATGACTTAAATATTGATAGAAATTTCATAAGAGAAAAATGTATCAGTCAGAAAAATGCATAGTTGATTGAGTACTCCTACATTAATGCATCCTTATATGATCAAAATTACCCCAAATATCTTAAATTTTGTGGAATCGTACAAAATATTTCTGAAGACAGTTATACATATTAAGTTTTCAAATGCAAATTTCTAAAAGAAATTTTTTTTATACCAGAAAAGAAGCAAGCAAAAATTTCAGATATTCATTGAATCAAAGTTGAAATTCAGAATTTTATATCAAACAATACTGAAATTTCCTTACAATTTTTTCTGAAAATTAAAAACCTTTTGTTTCATTAGGTAAAAACAGCTAGTAGTTTTATAATTTTAACTGTAACTGGTTAAAAAAATGTAGGTGATTGGTATTACCAAATTGTTGATATTATGCACAAATGTTGCTACACTTGGAAGATACTTATGAAGGGTTATTAAGAGATCCATGCATGGATAATACTAAATTACTGCCAAAAATGTATACATAAGCATGCATCAGGAACTTCTAGGAATGGTAGCCATTCTCAGCCTATTTATTCCAGGGATCTTGCCTCATCTGACTTCCAAATGTTATTTAACCCTCCAGGCGGCAAGGCCGTATATATGCATTCGAAAATAATGGCTCTCATAGCGGCAAGGCAGCATATATGCGTCCAAAAATTTTGGTCCTCATGGTGGCAAGGCAGCATATATACGTAAACTTAAATTTTGGCACGAAACGGCAAAGCAGCATATATACGGCCTGTCTCAGAGTACCCTCCCCTCTCTGCTCTTAATGTAAACTGACAGGTGATAATTTTTCTCTGCGGGAGGTAATTGAGGAGAGGAAACTATCTATTCGCTAGGAGCAAATGGGTTTTATCGTTAGGTTTTGAATAACAACTCGGAATAAATAGCTCGTTCAAAACTTCCAGCTGTTCTGTGCTTATACTAGCTATAGTAAACTTAAATGTTTATGTTCGTAAAGAGAATTTTCATTTTCCAGCCTAATTATTCTCCAAATTTTAGATGCAGTTTGGCAAAATGTAATTGGAATTAAAATTCAAATTGCAAGAAACTGCAACAATATTTTGAAATATGTGATTTCAATTAAATTGCAATTGTAATTAGCTTCGCAATTACTTTGCAATTACAATTAGAAAGTAAGTACTTTTTAAATGCAACAATAATGTATGTAATTGCATTTTAATTTTCAAGTCTTACAATTACAGGCCTACCAGCGGCCGAGCGGTAAAGTCGCTGAACACTGGTAGTTCGGCCCGAGGTTCAAATCTCGTGAACGGGCTGGCTGCATGGGTATTTTCATGGTTTTCCCCATGTGAAATGTGTATACGAGCCAGTTTCCCTTAGAAAGTCCTCCACGAAGGCATCCCTCCCCTTAGGCAGATAGCCCTAGTGTTCTTTGCCATAATTAAATACACCAAACCTTACAATTACAATGCAATGATAATCACAAACATTATAATTATATAATCTAATTACAATTACAAATTTTATTGCATCTAATCACAACTACTGTAATATTAGCTAATTACAACGTAATTTTAACTGCAATTGCAGTAGGTAATTATAACTACGTAATTAGGAAAGTAATTGTCTCTGATAATTAGAATTACTCAACCTAGTGAAATTATGATCATAATTGTAATTCTAAGTGTAGTTTGCAATTGTAATAAAATTATGCAATTTCTAAGTAGTTATAGTTAAAAAGTAGCTGTTTTTTTAATTACAATTACAATTTACGTAATTTCATTTAAATTACAATTACTCTATATTTGTGAAATCCAATTTCATATTCAATGCAACTGCAATCATATAATCTAATCACAATTACACTGTCATTGTAACTCCAGTAAGTAATTATAATAATGTAATTAGGATAGCAATTGTTTCTGATAAAAGCAGTTACGTAGCCCAGGAAAATCATGATCTTAATTGCAAATGTAATTGTAGAATGCAATTGAAAACACAGTAATTGGAATAATATTATGCAATTATCTTGTAATTACAATGTAACAATTTTTAACTACATATACAATTTACGCAAATGCATTTTAATTGTGAAATCTAATTGAATAAACAGTATAACTGTAATTATATAATCTAATAAAAATTACAATGCAGTTGTAATGACCTCTTAATTATAATTGCGCAGCAGATGATTGTAACTATTTAATCAGAAAAACAACTGCCCCTTATAATTTCAGTGACATAGGCTAAGGAAATCGTGAATATATTTGAAAATTACAGTCAATAGTATTATAATCGAAATGTTTCTGCATTTTGGATAATGAGTTTTTAAATAATACAACGAGATAATGACCTATAAGAAAAATATTAATATTTTCTGTCATGTCTTCTGAATCATCTTACATATATTGTAGTTTCTGGTACCAGCATAAATTGGAGTTTATGTAAAGGAAATATTTTATATAGACCGAAATGCACATAACAGTAAGCAAATATGTATGTTTATGATCTTCGATATACATGTGAACTTAAATTACAAGATTAAGGAAAAGCATGCAAAGAGTTTATGCCAGTGCAAAGGGATGTTTTCGCAAAGGATTTGTTACGGGACGCTTGTCTTGTTTACATTACACAAGAAATAAATCATAAAAATTACATTTATCCTTTTCTTTTCAAAAAGGAGATCATCAAGGACTAAACTAAGTCTCATAATTTTATCCAACCTATTTCTTTAGCTGGTAAAAAAGGATTCTGATCAGCAATCAGTATGCTTAATTGCTGTGTGTATTGGACATTTTACTAAATCCATTTATTATGAATTACCGCCCAGACAGTAAAGCGGTTCGTGACTCTGGTTGCCGTACCGAAGAGCCTGGGTTCAAATCCCGGATAGGGCATGAATGTAATTTGTTCGTCCTCTTCATAGGTGGCAACGGTGGCCCACGTATTAGTTCTGTCCTTAATAACATGACCGGCCTTAGTAGTGATCAATGTCTATAAACGGCTACTACCTGCCATTGGAAAAAAAAAATTTACGAATTGGTCTTTTATTCAACATAACACACATTTTCCATAAATAGTTAAAATGCATTATTCAGTTATAAGTGAAAATACTTGCATGAACTATTTTCCATCATTGTTTCACTTCAGAACAAATAAAAGCACAATTTTCTTATGCACCTGTGATTGTCATATTATTTGGATTACGGTAAAGAATGCAAAGATGCTTCTGTGGAGGACTTTCTAAGGGAAACTGGCTCGTGTTCACATCACCCGTTAATAAAAGCAGGAAAAGATCTTTATTTAATTGAATGCAACAAAATGTTTAAGAAGAATGATGTACTCATAGAGAACTTTCTAAAATAAAATTATTTGTATTCATGTTACACATAAGAAAATCCAAAGAGCTATCTAAACATTTAGATTGTTTGCCAAAATGGGCATCCGATTTGAACTAGTAGTATTCAAAAGACAACTTATTACTCTGCTGAGCGAAAAATCTAATTGCTTTTGAAGTTATATTGTAATTCGAACAATCATTGTATTACAATTATTATTATTATTTTATTTTTTCCCCAATGGCAGATTGGGAACAGTTACAGTGCAACACAGTCCATTAGTCTATACAAGGCCAGAAGTTGCAGTCACTTTATTATGGAGGCATCTAATATGTGAGCCACCATCGCCTCCTATGAAAGGACGAACAGTTAAAGCCATGCCTTTTCCGGGATTCGAACCCAGGCCCTTCGGTATCGCAGTCAGGCTTCCCTAACCACTATACCATCTGGGCGGCACAATTACAATTATAACTGCATTAGTTGTAGTTTTAACTACAAAGTAACTACAATGAATTACCAGCTTTTCTCAGTCAATAACAAATAGCTTAAACTTTAAAGATAAATGGAAGGCCTTATAATTTGTCGAATGGCAATATTCTAAGAAAGTGTATCTCCAGGATGGTCGAAGTTTAATTACAGTCTTACATTTCGCATACTCGCAGCACTTGCCCAAAGGCTGTTCCAAGATTATTTCTGTTCACCTCATCCATTAATTTTGGAGACAGAATCATGTCTAGAGACATTTTTTTCTGAGGACAGTATTTTATATAATAGAAAAAAAAAAAAAAAAAAAGAGTCTCCCTCAAGGTGCAGGAAACAACGAGTACTGATAAATTTAATTGAAATTACAATTATAATTCTAGTTAATACAAATACAATGTTACTTTAACGTTTAGAATTACATTATAGTTCTAATGGCAAAAATATCAAATGAGTGTTATAGATTAGTATACTTTTACTTATCACAATATTAAACTTTTAATACCGTTTTATTTTATTTAGCTTATCACAATATTGAGCTTTTTAATACCGTCGGTACTGAAAAAATGTTTTACTACTGTCATGAAATGTATATTCGATAATAGTTTCTCATTGATGTTTTTCTTACATATTTTTCTGCATAATTCATAAATGTTTGCAATGGAAATAATTCTGAGGCTTTTATAATACTTCTAAATTTTCATGAAATAAAGTTCCATTAAGGTTTACTTGAAGGAGACTCTCAGTGCAAGCACTCGAAAAGAAGTTATGCTACATTTACATATTATGAAATGGTCGAATGTACAGTATTTACTTGTAACAGCGGTGCTCAATATATCGCGTTTTCTGAAAGAATGCATATGTTGCCTAAAATCGAATTTAAATTACTATAATCAGAATAATTGGCTAAAGTATTAAATTGTAATTTTTACAGCATCAATCGAATTAGTGGATTTTATTGAAGATAAAAATGTGTTGATATTGATACAAGCTATATTAGTTTTTGTACTATAATGAATGCTAGCTAGTAGCTATATGAATATAATGAATGTACTATAATGAATGCTACCTAGTAGCTACTCTAGCTAAAAGTGAGGATATGGTAACATTAAATAAATAAATAAATAAAATTACGAGGGCCATCCAGGAAGTAGATTACGTTTCCGTCTGTGTCCGCTAGGGGCGGGGCTAGCGCGGCCATCTTGGGGTCAGAGCGTTGCGCAGCTCAGTCTGCATCTAGCCGTGCTAGTGAGAGGTTTGTGCGTTCGTGCTGTGCTCCATTCAGATACTGTGACGGTTTGAAATGTCTGCGTTAATTGAAAATCCCGCGAGCTGCGCTCAGTAATAAGGTTTCTGACTGCAAAAAACTGTAAACCGATAGAAATCTATCGGCAGCTTCGTGAAGTGTATGGGGACAACATTATCACTGAAGGTGGAGTGCGTCAGTGGGTCATAAGATTTCAAAATGGCCGAACCAATGTTCACGACGAAGATCGAAGTGGGAGACCCAGCATAGTGACCGCCGAACTTCTCGAAAAAGTCGATGCCAAAGTCCGTGAAAATCGAAATTTCACAATAACGGAACTTTCTTTGAGTTTTCCACAAATTTCGCGAAGTTTGTTGCACGAAATCATCAGCGAAAAGCTTGGTTACCACAAGTTTTGTGCAAGATGGATTCCAAAAATCTTGACAGAGGACCACAAAAATCAGCGAATGGCTGCAGCGTTGAACTTTTTGGACGCTTACCATAAGGATGGTGACTCTTTACTCGATCGCATCGTTACTGGTGACGAAACATGGGTGAAACATGTGAACTGTGAAACGAAATTGCAATCAATGCGTTTTGATGACGACGCACAGCTGCAAGAAGAGGTAACGAAGTGGTTGAAGGTGCAGGCGGCCGAATTTTTCGACGAAGGAATTTCCAAGCTCGTACATCGCTACGATAAATGCCTTAATTTGTATGGTGACTATGTAGAAAAGTAGTATTTGAGTGTGGCTTTCATCTGTATATAATAAAATTTGTTTCCTATACTTTGTTTATTTTTTTATTCCAAAACGTAATCTACTTTCTGGATAGCCCTCGTAAAACAAAAGAAGCAGAAAACGAAAGCGAAAAGGAACTGAATACATTCGGAAAGAGAAGGCTTACTATGGTGAAACATTAAAAACGTGTAGACAAAGTGTTAATACTATATGTGAGAAAATACTAAGGACAAATTGAAATATATCATAGCTACGTTTGGTGCTTTCTATATTATTTGTATCAATATTAACATAAGTACCGAAAAATACTTAAAAAATAGGTATTTTCGAAAATTTAAAGGAACAAAATTGCAGTCTGAAAATTTATAGCAGCGGAACTTTTGAAGTAATTTGATGCCTTTTGAAGGTCACCATGAACATAACAATTTATAACTGTCAGCTTTTACAACTAGGAATCAGATAAATTCTATTGTTTGGTAAACCGGACTGTCTAGTTTCCGGGAATGGTGATGTATGCAAGCTTTTTCCGCTTTCTGCCCTAAGAATAAACAGCTCATAGGGGAATTCTGAAAAATATATAACCCTTTCATATATGTACTCATACCCTGATATTCACAATAGCGTTTCTTTATTTAGATAGCTTTGAGCATGCAAATTCAGTAAAAATCAGAAAACAAGTACCATACTTATAATAAAGCAGGTTATCGCAGTAAATGAAGGGAATTAAGTACCGGCGATGGCAAGATTTTCCCATGGTTTGAAGACTAAGTAATTTATTCCTTTCAGAAAATTTTATCGGAAAGCAAATCATCACTTTCGTATAGAAGAATGTTCTAAGAACTACTGGATAAATTTATAATGGGAATAAAAGAATGAAAGAAATCGGAAACTCTTTTCTAGTAATCATTTTACTCCTCGAAAGTTGGTTTCAGTATCACCTTTTTAAGGAAATGACACATGAAATGGATTTCAGAAACTGAATCTCAAAATCATCAATAACTATTCAATATTCTGCATTTGTAAATATTTATTTAATTTGCATTTCAACCAAATGGTGAAGACAAAGTGGAAAAAAATCTCCTTACAAAAGGAAAAAAAAAAAAAAAAAAAAGATTCCCATTCTTTTACAGTGATATTCCATTAAATTATATCAGAAAATCATATCACTGTTGGATGCAATAAATACTAATTTCAGACATGTTGGCTGTTTATGTTGTTAACTCTCTTTTGCAACTGAACACTGGTAGTTTTGCCTAAGTTTGAATTACGGTGAATGCGTTTGTTGCTTGGTATTTTGGTGAATTTTAGTTTGAATATACCAAACCAGTTTCCCTGAAAAAGTCATCTACAAACACATCCTTTTCCTCAAGCAAGTGCATATCGTATGCTGCCTGACGAATGTGCAAGAATTTTTCTTCTTTTACACAGCTTTCATAATCACATATTACCCACCAGCGGCCGAGCGGTAAAGACGCTGAACACTGGTAGTTCGGTCCGAGGTTTGAATCCCGCGAACGGGCTGGCTGCATGGTGGTTTTCCCCATGTGAAACGTGTATACGAACCAGTTTCCCTTAGAAAGTCCTTCACGAAGGCATCCCTCCATTTAGGCAGATAACCCTCGTGTGCTTTTGCCTTGAATAGTACCATACCCATAATCACATGGCTGCATGGTGGTTTTCCCCATGTGTAACGTGTATACGAACCAGTTTCCCTTAGAAAGTCCTTCACGAAGGCATGCCTCCATTTAGGCAGATAACCCTCGTGTGCTTTTTGCCTTGAATAGTACCATACCCATAATCACATATTATATTATTGAACATTTTTAATTTGCAAAACTATAAGTTATGGAAAACTCAATGACATATTTATTTAGATTAATAAAAGGATAAAAATTAAATGCGTCATCGGCATCATTTTGTTAGTAATATCATTATATAATGTATTGTACTTTTTTTTTTTAGTGTACTGGGGAATTAAAGAAAATTTCTCAAAAGTATCATCATGTTTTCGTAAACTGATATATAGTGTTAAATTATTATATTAAATTTCAGTTTATTATAGCAGAAATCATAAATAGCTGCATTATGTATAGCTCTTGCTTCACTGAGCTTTCGGAAGTTAATCTGCGTCCATCCGCATAATCGAGAAGCAGGTCGATTTGTTTCTCAGTGCAATCGCTGTTTGATCTTAATTCTATTGACCGATGTTCTATAAATTTAAAATATTTTGCCCTGCCTAAATTCTGTAGCTCTCTACATTCTAAAACTTTTGCCGTTGTCAAGTGCCAAATTCTTAGAATTTCGCCATCCCTAAATTTTCTTGTTCGATGCCTCTTTAAATTCTAAGAATTTTTCAGCCATTAAGGCCTCGTTCAGACGAGGGCGTAAAGGACATAAGTGGTTAAAGCCGAGCTCCGTTGCCAAGGCAACCAGTCACTGCTACGTTACAGAATCTGGTTTAGGGCTCGTGGCACAAGGTTCCAAGGTTTCAACATTACGCCGAGTTTGGGATAAGCGTCGACCAATCGGAGCGAAGCTAAAACGAAGCGGCTTTCTTAAGACGATTTCGCAGTCACATCGAAGGCGACGTTTTTTTTTTAATATGGAACACATTGTATCCGAACAAAATAATGAGTTGTAATCATATCCGAACGAAATAAAGAGTTGATCTCGCAAGAAATCTACGATGATGACATGCATTTTTTAATGAGTTTTTCAATTTATATTGAAATATATGGATGAAACTCGTAAAGCGAAAGTTAAGCTCAGGATTATGCACGCTATGTATGATCCTGTAGATGATTGATCCCTTCCAATATTTTTCATTTTATTATGAAAATTCTTTAAAAAAAGCATGCTCGCAAAAATTTTATTTTTTCTGTGTAAATTATTATTATTACTTTCTTTCTGCCTATATCTTTTTTAAAATTATTACTGTAATTTTTTTCCTGTTTAATTATTTTTGTATTTAAGAATAAATTTATTAAAAAAGCTGGAAATATTGTATTGGTATTTGCTTCAAATGCTGATTTTCTTTCCAAACAAACTTCATGAATTAATTTTACTAAAACATCAAATCAATATCAAGAATCTGCTGTTTATTTAACAGTAAAAATATTACTTAAAAAAAATTATTTTCACTTATTTAGGAATAGTCACAATAGTCAATTCAATAGTGTAAGCTTTGTAAAAGTAATAAAAGATTAATCTTTTGAGAAAAATGCTCTTATGAATTCCAAGAAAGGAAAGATGTAGTGAAATATCCTTAAAACAGCAGTCAACAGTCTAGACAGTTTTGTCTCCTGTTAAAGTGCAGTTTTGTCTGTTCTGTTTTTTAATTACGTTCTCCATGAAAGGAATTTACTTTTAATGAAACTAAATAGCACACATAATTCATAACATGGACTATAATTTAATGAATAGTATTTGTTATTATTAACCACTCTTTATTACTATCATTTGAACGGAGTTTTGATCATTAAATTCATGCTATTTCTCTGGTAGAAATTCCTGGATAAGGTATGAATGTTTATAATTTTGATGTATTTGAAGACTTGGGTACCTAAAATTTGTCAATGTGAAATTACTTTTGAGATTTGGTCGTAAATAGAAATGACAGCATATCTTGAAATTAAGTTCAGGGGTGCGGCTAATACATGCAAATTATTAAAAATAGATGTATACAAACAGCTGGCAAGACAGCAAAATGTATTTAATGATTGAGCATAAAATACATTGTTGGGTGAACGTTTCCTAGTATTGTACTAGTTGTGTTTGCTGGTCATTGTGACCAGTTGTGGGATACTAGTACTAGTGATAATTGATACTGGTAGTGTAGCAAACTACTATAGTGATCGATAGGTACAGTGAATAAGGAGTGCTAAGCACACGTTTCACTGTCACAGAAACATGTTCTTTTTGATTGAAAATAATAATAATAATAATAATAATAATAATAATAATGTATGGTAAGTACTGTTTTTAGCTTAACTGCTTTCACACCTGCAAAATAGAAAAATATTATATCAGGGTTGCCACGCTACCTGGAGAACCGGGAAAAGTCAGGGAATTCGAAAATTGACCAAAATATTCAGAGAAAAGTCAGGGAATTTAAGTATTTTTGTCAAAATCTGGAAAAGTCAGGGAAGTTCATACAACGATCCCGCCAAAAAAAGCGATTTTTGCGCCGACGTCGGAAGAGGTAACTTTTTTGACGAATTATGTATCACGTGAGTGTCATTCGGGTAGCTGGTGGCATAGAGCCAATTTTCGCAGCTCCAATTTGATTGTCTTTTAGAAAGGCAAAGCAACTTTTGGTTTCCAGTATTCTCGAGAATCGCATGTGCAGTGCATGAACTAAAGAAAGTACCTGTTCTCGTATAAAACAAAATGGGTTTAATCCTAGTATACGGTACTATGGAGGTTAGAATCAAAGAATATGTATTGTAAAGAAGGAAAATCTCTCTGCAACAGACGTGGCTGTGGCTCCATTCCATCATAGAGGGAAACAGCTGTGCATGTCTGATATATCTGTCACCAAAGCTCGAAACCGGTGTCGAAGTTCAAAGGTCACGTTATCAAGAGTTCATAAAATGAATATCGTTTAAAATTTCTTTAACCACTTGCGCTAAAAAGACGTGCCACACACGTCAAGATGCTTTTGTCTCAAACCGCGAGCGACGTGAACACCACGTCGATAAGCATTTATCGCAAAAATGAAAATAACGTGGTGCACATGTCGCCTAACAACGAGATTGTTTATTTCTCGAGTTACAGCTCTGGATTGCACTCGCAGATGCGGAGCGGCGTAAATGAGACACTTTACCGCTTGTTATATTGTAGCGCACGGCACCGCAACCGTGAAGTTTAGTCTTAGCGCAAGTGGTTAAACTCTAAAGGAAAAGAAAATATTTTTTGGTGCAAGTAAATTAATTCATAAATTAGTTATTTTCAGAGGGAAAAAAAAAAAAAACTATGAAAATCCGTTTTTAAAATTATTGCGAAAAATCCAAGAAGAAACGTCCTTTGATAAAACGTATCTTCTTGGATTTTTCGCAATAATTTAAAAACGGATTTTCGTACTTTTCTTTTTGTCAAAGAGCGTTTCTTCATAACACGTGCTTCTCAATTTCCTGTACACATAGCGGAGAGGATAATTCTGACCGCCAGGTTCCGTCGTCAAATCTCTTGGCAAATTTATTCTCCGCATTCTAGCGGTGTAATAGCATTTTACTTGTATGGAACCTTTTCTTCTTTACATAGACGTTCTTTGTTGGTTAGAATAATAATGGGATTTGGCGACATCTTGATGCGCAGTAAACGGGTCATTTTGGTCTTGGCGACAATTTTCAAAATCGTGCCACAAAGCCTTACCGTACTAGAATTTTACCGCAAAATCTTTTTAAACCCTTTTTTTTTTCTTTTTAATAAAATACCTTGCCATTTTGCAGTAAAATAAAAAAAATAGTAATCAGTCATCTAGGCTAGCCATGTAATATAACTATATTAGCTAAAATATAGATGATTATTCTAATTCAATTTTTAAGTAATTATTTTTATGTTATTCATATAATATTATGTTATTCATTTAATGTTGCTTCTTCCCTCTAAATTTATTTATTATTAGTAAATAATATTTCCAAATTTCAGGAAATTTTCTCTGGCATAATCCTGAAATTAATTATAGCAGTATGATGACATACCATCACGAAATTTAATGCACATATTTTTTCCTTATGTATGCTGCAAAATAAATATAAAATACCTCAATTTATTAAAATAGATTTCTTTCTTTCGTTTAGCTGCAGAATGTCTGCAAAAAAAGCCTTATTTTATTCCAGATTGGGAAGATTGTAATCTCAATCTTCAGTGGAGAAAACAACAACTATTATAATTATATTTGTGTTTTGAAGTGTTAAGGTTTTAAGAACATACCTCACGCAAATTAAATTTACCTAAAATCTAACCTAACTATTTAGCATTGCGTTGCGATTTATAAGGACCGGATTAGCCTCGTGATGAACTGGTGATGATCATGAGTAATAATTAAATAAAACATACATTTGTTATCCAATATATATATCTTAAATTTTATTAAGTTTCTTAAGTGGAAAACTAAACAAAATTATCAAACAAAGTATACCAAGAATAATTAAGAATAAATGTCCTCTGGGATTTATTGAATAATTAAGTGAATTTGCTACACAATACAAGTAATACCATAATTAATTTACCTCTTAGCACAGCCAATGTACATTACGCGGATAGACTGGAATTTTCTTGAAACACACCTGGAAAAGTCAGGGAATTTCATTCTCCTGTTTGAGTGGCAACCCTGTTATATACAGGCTATCTGTTAGTTATCCTCAAGATTTTTTTTTTAAATTAGGCATATTTAGAATATCGTATTTCTCCTAAGAGAAATTATATATAAAAATTGAAGAAGGTTTTATGTAGTATATAAATATGCATGTGCATGTTTATAGTATAGAGAGTTCTACAGTACAATGCAGAAATATTCCATACTGCTTTGTACAGAAAGATATGTGCCAAAGTATTGGTCTTTCAAAAAAATATCTCTAGACCATTTTGTTATTTTTCTTTTTTTACCTTCTTCCGTTGCCTCTTGGCTAATGAGAAGGGCAGATAAAAGATCATTCTGTTGAGCCGATAAAACTTTGTGGCGAGTTGAAAAAGCCATGACACAACGAAAAAAACAAGCAGAGCGAACGCGGGAAATCAATCGAGCGGGAGAACAGTGTTGTAGACATTCCACGCACACGCAAATTTAGCTTCTCTCACTGGCTATAGCTTACACCTCGTTTTCGCAGGTGTGAACGTGTCTCCCGTATTTTATGCCCTTATGACTATGCCTCTATGTGCTTTACGCCCGCGTCTGAATGCACCTTAATCTGCCTCCTGGCCAGACGTGTTTTTCGATGCCACATATGTCACTGTAAAAGGTTGAAAAATCGTAATTTTAAAAGCAAACTTCCTACTTTTCATCAAATAAATTTTATCGATTAGCAGTGCTATGGAAGCATTAAAACATTTATGTAATAAATACACAAATACTTCAGAAACATTTTTTTCTCTCTACTGAAGAAAGGCCTGTCTCTGACTACCTGCAAATTTGATTAAGTTTTATCCAAAATCTACATCAAAGCGTTTCTTTTTGGACTAATATTAAATTTTACATTGGCATGTTCCTCTCCCTGCTTGATGTTGACAGGATTTATTCAAAATTTACTGTTCTTATTTTTTATTTTAAAACAAACAATTTAAATGGAAATCCTCAGCTTGCTTTTATTTATTTAAATAATAACATTTGATAATGTGAATTGAGATCTCTAAGTAATTTGCATATTTGAACCCAAAAAAACGTTAAACACCAATTTTGAAGCTTTTGTTTTGGTTTGCTTTATTTTTCCTTCAAAGCACGCGAGAGCTATCTGCCTAAAGGGAGGAATGCCTCCGTGGAGGACATTCTAAGAAAAACTTACTCGCACCCACATTATGCACAGAGAAAACCACAAAAATTCCACTTTGAAAGGTAAAAGTGTCTAATTTTTTAGAGCGAGATTTTCCTAACAATGAATTTTAGCAATTTAATACAAGTGCTATATTTAATTAAGAATTAAAACAATGTTCTTTTGTGATTTACGTAAGGTAACTCTTTCTGTCAAAAATAATCATTTGAAAATGCACCGAATTTCAGTACCATGTAATTTAGTTCGGAAACTGAGAGGTATCTGTGACATCTTGTCTATATGTAGAAAATTTACTTGTAGTAATAACTTCTATCAACCAATAAATGCGATAAAGGTAAACTCCCCTTTTATAAATATGAAACAAGATAAATGAAATAAATTTGTGGTAAAATGAATTACAAACATTATGTCGAAATGACTGACACTGAGCATGTGTTTGTTATTTTAATAGTAATTTAATTATCAATTACATGTAGCTTTCAATAGGAATTAGGTATTTTAAGCCTCTTATAAATTTTTCTTAGCATTAAAGCTCGATAACATGAATTAAAAGCAGAAAATTAGTTAAACTACACTGTCTCACTAGTCGTAAGATTATATTACGCATATAATATTAATATATACGCATATAATATTAATATAATACGCATATAATATTAATATAATTATAATTATATGCATATTATTATATGCATATAAAAACAAATTAACATTCTATAAACGTACATTAAAATACCGAAATGTAATAAAAATCAATAACATTTATACTTAAAAAGCAACAAAGCCGGGCTCATGTGAATCACTAGAAGAGGCGCCAAATTGGCTATACGAATTCGAAAATTACTTTAATTATTAGAGGAAATAGGCTTTGTCAAACTTAAATCAATAAAACAAACCCAAAAAATTGCAAGAAAACCTGGAAATTAATGCAATATGCATTTCAGTGTTATTTCTTATTTATCAAAAACGAATTTTTTAACGTTTTCATTTGAAAATTATAAATAATTGGCTACATTATTTCTATGAATTTATAAAACTACGATTAAAAAATACTTTAAAAATTATGGTATAATTATGCTATAAAAGTTATGACATTTTGATTTAATACAATTACTTTTGCTTAATACAAGTGTAGCTATTTTTATATTTATATGGACGCGCATTGACCTTTCTGCCTCAGGTGAAAAAATATCTTGGCACGGCTCTGATAAGCAATTAAGATTAGAAATATGCACAAAATTAGTAACAAGGCAATACAAAACTTCCTTTTCTGTTTTGGATTTCCAGAAAAAAATATATTTTTTCATCTAACCAAAGCATGGACACAAAACGTTTTTCTTCCTCCGTAAGGGCAAAAGCAGCCCATCTGCTTAATCGCCTCTAGGCGGTAATCAAAGGACAGTAGGAAACCATCACTTAAGTGAAACGACTTGTTGATCGCCCTACAAGGAGGGGGGAAGAAAATCTAACAAAGGCCGTTTTCAGGACAATTTTGGTTCACTCTAAATGAAAAAAAAAAAAAATTGTAAACATGGTTAATTTTTACTGCAGTTTTCGAGACGTAAATAGATTCGAATGCGAGCCGCCCGGTGGGTTAAGTTCTCTGTTCACTTCTTTGTAGTTTCCTCGCCTTCTATTATTCACTCTTGCAGTATCATAAGCTGTTTGTTTTATAGAATGTGAAAACTTATTAACTGTTTTAAGTATACTTTTCACCCATTATTAATGGAAGGAGACTTCAAATTGTGATCTATCAAAATGAACTTTTTCTTTTTTAATGTCAAACTGTCCAGTGTTTTCATGAAGTTGCAGTTGAATTACCGTTTCAAAGAAGCACCAAATCCAAATTGTGTTTAGTAGGAAAAGAAAAATATAAAGTTTTCCTTCTTTTTTTTTTTAATGAATTTTTCTTTACAATACAGTCAAAAGTCGTTAATCCGGACTCGTCGGGACTTCGGCGATTCCGGATTATCGATTTTTCTGGATTATAGATCATCAGTTTAAATCTTGTAAGATGGCATGCAGAAATTCTAAAATTAAAAATATGAAACTGTAATTTATGAAATAAAGAACAATTATTATCTAAAGGGTATCAAAATTTACAAAAAAAAAACTTAATATTTATTTGTTTACTTTATTAAACATTTCTTTCAATGTAAGTTGTTTAAGTTGCTTCGTTTTATGTGATAATACTTTCTCTTTAATTCTATAAACAGACATAATTTCTTGTTCAGTTACAATGTTTCGCTGTTCAAGTCCCGTAATTGCTGTGCCGAGAATACCGACTAACTTGTCAATCGAAATTTTTTCTTTTTCACTAACCTCTCTGTCACCTTCTTCATGTCTTTATCCATTTTTTGCAGCAATTCCACTTTTTGTTTGATGGACATCGAAACATACTTTCATTTTGTAGATCTTTTGGGAGCTCCAGCATCGGAAATTCTATTTGACATAATCGAAAGTTCAAGTTTACTTTTATAAAACTGCTCTTACAGTGTGCACAAAATAATAAGCCGGATCCAACTCGAAGATTAAGAAGCAATGCAATCATCAACATTAACTAAAATAGATAATTAGATAATTTTAGCTTATACCGTCCGTTATACATAAAACGCTCATGCGAAAACGTATTCTGCGCTTGCGCACCAGCATATGCGCAGTCATAAAGGCCTTACGAGCATGCGTAAACGCCTATTCGCATGTGTCAACGCGGCGCATGCACAGAGATTTTTTGGCTTTGATATCCGGATTATGGGTGTCCGAATTAACGACTTTTGACTGTACTTTGTTAATGCTGTATTATATTTTAACATGTGTATTGAAGCCAGATGGTTTTATTTTAGAAGATTCATTTTTCAGTTTATGATGCTTTATCTCATATAAAGATTGGTTATTCAGTTAATCTTTATTATAAAACTACATGAACAAAAATATTGCATTTTATTTATATAAATATTAATACTGTATAAAATTTGAGAATTGTATATCAAAATAATTATTTTTAACTCTATGTACAATAATGATTTCAGGTAAAAGACATGGCATTGGAGATCACTATTTTATCTTGATTGGACTGTGAAATTAAGATCTGTGCATTTACAATATGGAAAGTTGCAACATGGTTGTAACCATGGTTTCCAAACAGAATTTAAAAAACTAAATTGGTCCTCTGGGTATTCCAAGGACGAAAAATGTTGGAATTTTGCTTCATTTACTTTTGAAATTATTTTTAAGTAATAATCATTGGTGATTGCATCAATTGGATTTGATTCTGATGGATCAGTAGACAAATCAAATAGAAGAGGTGGATCATGATGAACAACAAACTTTCCAAAACAGTGGCACACATATAGACACCTGTCCGTACCTGGTATGAATTTTGGAGTGATCCAGTGTACTTTCCATACATTTTGTCCTATTAAAAATAAAACACAATTAAAAAAATTACTTTTTTTAAAGCTTATGGCATTAAATGTATAGCATATTGTTTTGTATCATACATATACTATTTTGAAGCAGTTGCACATTTTATATGCATTCTTTTTAGGACTATTTGTAAAGTATAGAAAGAATTTGATCATATCGTTTGTTTCATCCAACTTGTGTAAAATGAATTTTTTTTAAATTCATCAAATGTTCTATCATTAAAATCGTCAGTTACTATTTTTGCTGTATTATTGCTGTAGTTGTTCAGTATTTTAGTTTAGTGCTTTTTAAAAAATGCATCTGTGCAATGGAATTTTACCATTAGATGATTATTAAGAAATATTTAGGTAACATTTAATAACTTGAGTAATCCATAAAAAAGTTTTCCCTTTTTTATTTACAATACATACCAATGTAAAACAAATACATTTAATTATTTTATTTTTGCATTCTTTATAATTTCAGGGCGTGTGTAAATGTTTAAAAATTTATTGTTACTTCCTTATTAGAGTGGCTCCCAAAATTTAATTACTAATCAACCGAGATATAACATGTGGCATATAAAAACACATGAGATTTCGGTGAAATATTTCAGTTGATTAGCCATTCAATACTGAGGGCCGCTATAATAAGGAAGTACCATTTCTTCTAAGAAATATTAAGCCTCCAACTGTCCAAGCTATATATATGACCCTGAAAGACCGAAATTGGAGAATGTTGACTTTTACCAGAGAATGTCAACATTCACCATATACGTCGGTGAAAGATCGAATATTGCATTATATTCTTGTATATTCGTACCCTCACCGGTGTATGTCAACAATCACAGATATGCTCTGGTTTTGATCTATCAAAAAGAGAGGAGTATGTGTACACACTGTCATTGCAAAAGGAAGAGTTCCACAAATAAATGCAGTTGTAAAAGCAAGGGCCTCTTGTGCAATTCAAAGTGTCATAATAGTTTAAGTTATTGCAATAAATAATATTTGAATCACATAATTTAGTAAGTTTTTAACTTCTATTATTTTCCAATCTCATTTTGAATGTACTGTGTGTTTTAAGTTCTTATTTCAAGTCTCAAGTGTGTTTTTTCGTGACTGAATTACGGAGAAGAAAATATTGTATTCTTATATGTTCAACATTCACCATTAGTACATAGTGAATGCCAACATTTACCGGTGTAAGACAGAAATAAGAGTATTTGGAAAATATTTCGGACATACCCCAAGTTACTATGTGAATGTTGACATTCACCAGTGAAAGTCGACATTCTCCAGATTTCGGTGTTTCACCATAACATATATACACACACATTCAACAGAGCAATATCTGGATGACATAATGCAGCACATCACAATAAACAGAAAAGATGCAAAGGTTAAGTTAAATATTCTGGATTGCATGTTATAATCAAGAAAATATCTTTTTTTATGTAAATTTTCTAATAACTTTTTAGTTCAGGAAGTAAATGCTTGGATGGTTGGAGACGAATTTCAGGTTTAAAAGGGAAAAAAAAACGGTTTTCTTTACAAAATTATTTTTGTAATATGTGAAAGGGAAATAAAATTATTAAAAAAATTGCTTATTTTCATTTGTTCTTATAATTTCAATATTGTTCAGTTAAACATGAAATGAAAATGAATTTTGATTTCAAACTGTGTAAATGCAAAGAGGGGGGGAATTATATATATTTATTTTAGTATAAACCATTCATTACAATTAAAAATGCTGTCAATATACACAAATAGCAAATTTCCAAATATATTTCAGAAGCGAAAATAATTTCAAGGTTATTAAAGAAGGCGGAAATAATTCAAGGTTATTATTAATTCAAATTAAAATAAGTGCTTAATTTATAATTTATAAGAGCAATTAATTACCTTTGAGGCCCAAAAGGCCATTTTAATGTGAAGGTTTACTGTATCTAAAATCTATGTTTCTATATGAAGAACATAATATCTATATGATTGACTCAAAGCAAGGTTAAGTTAAATATTTATTTGTGCACGATATACAGTTAATTAATAAATCTGCATATGGAAAATTCTACATATCAAAGAATGAGGCTTAATTGAATTTTTCTACTTCAGGTGGGGGCGCTCCTATTGCCGCATGACGACATATTTCTCTACAATAAATAGCATATATCCATGAATATAATTTAACAGTGTTTTTATCAAGTTCATTCATACAAAAATATTTTTATTAATTAAAATTTTAAGATTTGATTTTGCCACAAATGTTTATTTGCAAAAATACACCCTCAAAGTAAAGTATCCATTCCGTAATTACAGAATTAGCAACTCTGCTAATAAAACAGAAATTTTCAATTCCCCCCCCCATGCCTCCCAATTTTTAATTTCTCTGAATTTGGACCATCTGACAAACGTACTTCCAAAACTGCCAAAAAGAAAATTCACGTGACAAAAAAAGGCTATGATATTATATCTTAGTGAAATTTAATTCCACTTCCCCAGCTAACTCACTTCAGTCTAATTTATTCCATTAAACTGATTTAATCTGTTCAAGATTGCAGCTCAGGTTTAAATCCCAATGGACAAACTGGCCAGATAGGAGTTTTCATGGTTTTCCCATTATGTGTAATATGAATAGGATGCAGTTTCCATTAGAAAGTCATCCATAAAGGCATCTGCCCTTTAGGCAGATAGTACTCACATGCTTTCTATGATCAAAATGATTAATGATTTCTACAAACCCCTCCCCATTCAAGTTTCACTAATATAACATTTTAAAAATATAGTCAAGTGAAACTGGAAATCAAGTTCAATATTTAACTCATTATTCTGAAAGTTAACATACTGGTTTACAGCAAAGTAATAATATATACTAATTAATAGTTCACTTTATGTACTGTAATGTGACTTATGAATGAAGAAATATTAAATTTACCCCCCAAGCAAAATAATAAAATAAATAAATAAATAAAATAACAAATAAAAAGAAATCATTTACTCTCAGAGTGACATCTGTCAACTTGGAGTGTGCTTTTGAAATTGCATTTATGTACATATTTCATATTTTCTATGGTAATATTATAGACTTATATAAAATATTTATTAGCATATAAATTGCAAAAACAACATTAATCCTTTGCTGTAATTCTGCACTTCAAAAGCAACTGAAAGCACAAAGGGTTAAACGCTTTATTAAAATCTTGTTTAAAGAAAGATTATACTAACCATTTGTATCAATGTAAGTAGCAGCATGAATCTGTTTCCCACAGTAATGAAAGAGAAATTTGTGTGGACTTTCTGAACCATCTTTTAGAAGAGGTACAAGAGATTTGCCATCAATTATTCTATCTGTAGGTAAAGGAATATTTGCCAGATCACTAATAGTTGAAAAGATGTCCATTTGAGATGTTGCAACATCAATATCATGTTTATGGATGTGTCCAGGCCAAGAAATAATGCTTGGAACTCTTATTCCACCTTCCATTCCACCCATCATTTTGCCACCTGCATTAAATATGAAACTCACTGCATTGCCTCTTACCTTTTAATAAATACGAAACACAGACCACTGAATAGCTTCTATCTCAATAGTAGATATATCTTTCTGAAGTTACAGCAGTTCAACAAATATTTCATATAAAGTGTAGATTAAATAATAAATTTTATATATTAGAAATAATTATCTTGTACTTTTAATGTAATTAAATAAGCAAGAAAAAAAGATGGTTCCCAAAGGAATAAAATATAGTTCTAAAAATTTATAATAGGTGTAATTTTTTAATAAGATTTTTAAATAGTAGCATAAAAGCACAGATTTCTTTTTACCTCTCTTAGGATTTTGGGCAGACAAAAACTACTTTTGTTTATTAACCCTTGTGATTTATTTATAGCAAGTTTATTTTGCCTTCTGCCAACCTACATACAGTGGTGGCCAAAATTGTGGACACTTTTGGAAATTTTTATGTTTTTGAACTTTGTATGCTTATAAAAAAATAGTTTTGCAAAATGCGAAATTGCATATATCATTTTAAAGAGAATTTATTACTGAATTCAATACAAAACACAAAATTCAATTATTTGCAATACAAAAAAGTTATATGTACTTTAATACAAATAAAAACACAGTTATGAAGTGGTTTGTAATGTCTAGCTTTCCTGGCCAATCACTGTTCTTGTTCTGAGAACCAATCAAATGTTAGTAACTGCCAGTAGAAGCTGACATCATGTTTACACTTGAAACAATTCATTATTTTGCTTTGTTCTGTAGAAGGAGGACCTGTTTCTTATACACTGCAATTACAAGTAGGAATTTTTGTAAAAAATTTTAATATTTAGTCAAGAAGCAATGACATCAAATAAAAGAGTAGATTGGACACCTAGAAAGAGATGCAATATTATTGTGTTACGAGAAAGTGGTCTTTCGTATGCTGAAATTGCAAGACAAGTGGGTGGTACAGTGACTACATCTGGAGTCCGAAAGTTTTGTTTACGATATCAGGAGACAAATTTAATAAAAAAACAAAGAAGGAAAAGGCCGAAAAAGATGCACCACATCTATTGATGACAGAAGAATAAAAAGACTATGTCTCCAAGATAGAAAAATGTCATCAGCGGCCATCAGAAGTGATTTGAATGATGCTGGTGTTTCTGTCAATTTCAAGAACAATCAGGAGAAGATTAACAGATGTTGCACTGAGAGGTAGAATTCCACGAAAAAAGCCTTAATTTTCCGCAACGAAAACAAAGACTACAATAGGCAAAGGAACACATTAATTGTACAGATGATCAGTTGTCACAAGTTATATGGAGTGATGAAACTAAGATATCGTTATTCGGTAGTGATGGGCAAAAATATGTAAGACGTAGAATAGGAGAAGAGTTACATCCTGGCTGCATTCAAGCAACTGTGAAGAACCCAGTTAGTGTTATTATTTGGTCATGCATGTCAGCAATGGTATTGGGCATCTTCATGTCATCAATGGGACACTGAATGCCAGAAAATAAATTGACACTATTCTAGAACCAAAACTTCTACCTTCCATCAGAGATCTCTTTCCCAACAATGGTTCATTTATTTTCAACAGGATTCTGCTCCTTGCCACACGACCAAATATCGAAAGAGTAGTTTCGTAGAAAGAGCATTAAATTGTTGTCATGGCCAGGAAACAGTCCTGACCTCAATCCTATCGAAAATTTGTGGCACCGTTTGAAAAGTCTTGTTTGAATGAGGCGCCCATCAAATAAAAGGGAACTAATTGAGGCCATAATTGTTTCCTGGCATCATGTAATAACGAAAGAAGAGCTTAAAATTCTTGTCAGCTCAATGAAACGTCGATGTGAAGCTGTAATCAAAAATAAAGGGTACCCTACTAAGTACTGATAACTCACTGGAATCATCACTATCTAACGTATATCGATAATTATCATTTAATTTTTTTGTATTGCAAATAATTGCATTTTGTGTTTTGTATTGAATTCAGTAATAAATTCTCTTTAAAATGATATATAGAAGTTTGCATATGGTGAAACGTAATGTTTTCTATAAGCATACAAATTTCAAAAACATAAAAATTTCTAATGGCCAAAATTGGTGTCCACAATTTTGGCCACCACTGTACATTGGTAAAAGAGTTAATGCTTTCGGTTCAAGTCCAATAGTTTTTGTGAAAAGGCCTGAATTAAAAATCCAAAAAATCTTTTTGCTAATTACGATAACATGACAAACAAATATTAATTTAGAAGTCAAACAAGAAAAATCAGCATTATATTTTCAAATTTTCACTTCACCCAACATTATTAATCAAGCAGCTAAAATAATTCTCATCTCAACGCACCAAAAGGCACATTCTTGTTTTAGGAGATTATAAAAATTCTGTTGTGATTCTTTTCTTTCCATCAATTAGTTATAAGGTTGCACATATTTTGAAGAAATTTCGGGTCGTTTATTCTTCCATCAATAAAATTCCGAGTTCCATACTGAAGGACCACATTCCGGATATGAATTCCTGGGGTATTTCCTTGCCAGTGTGGTTTAATTTAAATTAGTCAAACTAAGATAGCCTTAAAATTTCATGTTAAGGAACATGAGGCATATGTTAGAAAAAAGAAAACACAGAAGTCTTCTGTTGCCGAATGTTGTTGGTCCAAAAATCACCTTTCAATTTTTCTGCTAATAAAATTATTCTAAAAACATCTTCCATTGGTGAACTAGATTTTCTAGAGGCATTTCACATTAAAAAAAGCTTTCTGTTTTAATTAACAACCCTAATTCCAATCCATCTTTGCCTTCAGTCTGTAAGGAAATTATGTTTTAGTTTCTAGTTTCATCAACAGGTGACGTCAGTAGCTTGACTCCTTTCCAGCTTTCTTATCTTATTTAATCATTACATCTTATCTCGTTCATTTGCGCTTTCGAAGCTGAGGATGATGGTTCAGTAAAACCATCGAAACTAGTTCTGTGAAAATTTGAAAATATAACGCTGATTTTTGTCGTTTAACTTCTAAATTAATAATCTTTTTGCTAGTTTTGGAATACAAGTTTTTTTTTTTTTTTTTTTTTTTTTTTGTGTGTGTGTGTGTGTGTGTGTGCGTGCGTGTGTGTTAGTTATCCACAACATTTTAAATGGAACTTAAAAATTTTCTAATTTTTGCATTTAAGCTTTCTACATTTCTTGATTATAGATTTGAATTGATATTGGACAACTAGCAATGGTATTTTACTGACAGACCATAACAAAGAAAGTGATGTTTAATAAAGTTAAAATGAGAAATTAAAAAATGTTTGTCAACTTATTAAGAAAACTGAACATATTCTGAACTATGAAAGGACTGAAAAAATATATGGTGACACTTTATCTGGAATTCTAAGATATGATACTTTTACAAATTGTGTGATTGTTAAATCATTGATTTGTGAATCCAAAGCACTGTACAACCAGATGATATACTACGATTAATGCAAAATTTTCAAACGGAAGCATGAGAAAAGATGTGCACATAATTATACATCATTTCTATTATATTAGAGAATAGAATAATAAAAAAACTAGTGTTTATAATTAACATTGATAACATGAGTTTGTAAACATATTAAATTTTATTTACAAATGCTCAACTAATTCCATGTTTTAAATAGCAATAAGTAAAGCATCATTTGATATTTTACTTGAAGCTTGTTATTATTTAAAATTGGTCATGTGCTGGTCACATCTGATTTTTTACTGTGCAAAACAATAATTCAAAACCCTGCCTTAAAAGGTTGATGAAATTCTTAACTACTAAATGCAAATTAAACCTTCTGAATTTTTTCACTAGAAGCTTTTCTTACAGCAGAAAAAATAGCAATTCAAAGATTTTTTTTTTTTTTTTTTTGCTAAAAATTTCATGAAATTTCTTCAAACTAAATAAATTGTATAAATTAATAAATAGAAGTAATTCACTTCCATATTTCATATAGTTCTGAAGAAATAATATTCAACACAGTCAAAAGTCTTTAATCCGGACTCGTCGGGACTTCGGCAATTCCGGATTATAGATCATCAGTTTAAATCTGGTACGATAGCCTGCAGAAATTATAAAATTAAAAATATGAAACTATAATTTATGAAATAAAGAGCAATTATGATCTAAAGGGCATCAAAATTAACAAAAAAAAAAAAAAAAGCTTAATGTTTATGTGAGTATTGTTTGCTTCATTTTATTGTTGCAGTGTAAATTTCTTTTTTCTTCCTTTAGTTTTGAAATTTATGTGTGGCAACAAGATAATTGATTGATAGAATTGTGTTTGTGACAGCCATGTAGAATGACTCGCTTATTTTGTATCAATTATTTCGCATCGCTGACATCTTATTTATAATTAGTGTAATGAAATAATAGTGAAGGAATACAGTCCATGTGTTAAGTGATTATTGTTTGTGAAACATATTAAGTAAAGAGCATTTATTAATGGTCAAAAGTCTAGTGCTAGTGAAGATAGTGACTGTTCTAAGCGTATTGTAACAACGTAAATATGCATATGGTTGGTGAAAAATTACTCCACTTTGTGAGGTAAGTGGATTTTGAACAAAAACTCGTTTAATTTGTTGTTAAATTTTAAGAACAATGTTGTAATACAGCATAGAATTTGATTTCATTTTAATAATAGTGTTAAGTGATTTAAGAACAATTTCAGTTTTTGAATTGATCAATTATGAGTGAACTTATAACTTTTAAAACAAAAAGAACGGTTTTACGCAGGAGTGTTACTAATTATGTAAAGAAAATTGAAACTATTTTAACTGCAGATGAAATTAATTTAATAGAACTAGAGGAATGTGTCAAATTATTGAAACAAAAAGAAACTGAGTTACGGAAGCTTGATTCTGAAATTGAAAGTTTAATTACAGATACTAAAGAATTAGAAAACAAAATAGATAATGTTCAGGAGTACACAGATAAAATTTATTTGTGGAAATTTAAAGGTGAAAAAATATTAAAAAATCAAAATAGTAAAAATAATTCTAATAGTGTAATTTTAGAACAGGTTCTTGACAATATTAAATTACCCAAGTTAGCATTACCAACTTTTGGTGGTAATATTACAGAACAGATAGCTTTTAAAGATCTTTTCAGTGCTTGTGTAAAAAATAATACAAATTTATCTAATGCTCAAAATTGCAGTATTTGAAGGCTTCGTTGAAAGGTGAAGCATATCGCATTATTTAAACCATTCAAATTTCGGATTGTAATTTTGAAATAGCATCGGATCTGTTAAACGAAAGATATTCAAATAAGAGAGAACAAATTTTTGCATATATTAAACGTTTTCTAAGCTTATCAACTATTCAAAATGAATCAGCATTTGCTATTTTAAATTTAGTTGACAATATTAATGAAGTAATTCGTTCTTTAGAAGTATTGAATCTAACCATTGATAAATTTGGTGACACTTTAATGACTTATTTAATTTTGAAAAAATTAGACCCTTCTACAAAATTATGGTGGGAACATCAGTTAAAATGTAATGAGGTTCCAAAACTTATGACTTTAATTGAATTTCCTAAAAAACTATGCAAGAACACCTAAATCATAAATAATAATAAGGTACCTAAATCTGTGTTTCAAAATAAGAATAATGTTCTGGTTGCTACTTTGGGTTGTGGTTATTGTAAAGAAGATCGTAGTTTAGCCAAATGTTTGAAATTTCTAAATTTATCGGTTCAGCAAAGAATAGAATTAGTAAAATCTAATCATTATTGTTTTAATTGTTTATCTAATATGCACTTGCTCAAAAAATGCAAGTGTTTAAATACATGTCAACATTGCTTTAAGAAGCATCACAGTATTTTGCACATTGTAAATAATTCAAAGAATAAAACTCAGTTAACAGTATATCTCCGCCTACGCAATCTATCCCTAAAAGAGATGAACGAGTCCTAAGGATGTTTCAGCCACAGTTTGTGCCTCTCATTATGATTCGAATGCAAAAAGTAATCAAACCAGTCACATTTTATTGTGTACTGCTTTAATAAAAGTTCAAAATTCTGAACAACAATTTGTGAAGTGTAGATGTTTATGTGACACTGGATCTCAAAGATCATTTATTTCAAGGGATTGTGTGAAGAAATTAGGATTACGAGTGAAAGATAATTCCATTTCTGTATCATGTCTAGGAGAATTTAATACTATAAGTAATGGGGAAGTCGATTTAGTATTCACTTCTCATTTTAAAAGTGATATTCCTGTATCAACATCAGCGTTTGTATTGGACAAGGTGACAGATAACATTCCCTATGTATCTTTGCCATCAATCATCTTTGATAACTTCAGTGATTTACAATTAGCTGATCCATTATTTTACAAGTCACAACCAGTTGACATTTTATTTGGAGTAAATGTATTTCTGCATTTAATGATGGGAGAAATTGTCAAACGTGGTCCTGATCTACCATTTGCTCTAAATTCTCGGTTGGGATGGATAATTTCGGGTGCTACAAATTTTGAGCCAGTATATGTAAATCATTTGAATACAAACACAGATGAGTTAGTAAATTCTTTTTTTGAGTTAGAAAAGTTTCAAAATGTACAAACTTTAGCAAATGAAGAAAAAGTTTGTGAAGAACATTTTAAAAACTCGCATTTTAGAGACATATCAGGTCATTATTCAGTTGCATTACCATTCAAACATAATAGAGATATTCTAGGTGACTCCCTTGAAATGGCGTACAGAAGATTTCAATACTTGGAGAAGAGGCTGTTATCTATGAAAGAAATTTACAACCAGTATATTCAGTTTATGAAAGAGTACTTTTCACTAGAACACGTAGAATTAGTGCCAGACACAGATTATAAATTAGAGAATAAACACTATTATATCCCACAACTTCGTGTTGAAGGACTCTAGCTTAACAACAAAATTGAGAGTTGTTTTCGATGCGAGCGCTAAAACAACCACAGGTGTTTCTTTAAATGATACACTAATGATAGGCCCAAAAATACAAGATGATTTAATTTGTATTTTACTAAGATTTAGACTTCATAACATTGCAATAACTGCTGATATTAAAATGATGTACAGACAGATAAAGGTTCATGAAAAAGATAGAGATTTTCAGAGAATATTATTGAGAGATAGCCCATATAAAAAATACAAGTTTGTCATTTGAAAACAGTTACATATGGAACTGCAGCTGCTCCATATCTTGCAACCAAAGTTTTGAGTCAGTTAGATTGATGAAGGATTGAACTTTCGAAAGGCAAAGAATACAGTTTTAAGAGATTATTATGCTGATGATATGTTAACTGGTGTAGAAGATAGTTCAGAAGGTATTGCATTGATAGACGAATTGCAACAATTGCTAAAAAGGGGTGGCTTTGAGCTTCACAAATGGTCGTCAAGTGAACCGTCACTGTTAAAAACCTCTGGCTTAACAAACATAGATAGTGACAATATTCATCGTGTAATAGAAGACAAAACATTGAAAGTTCTGGGATTGGAATGGCATCCGGACATTGATGAATTCAAATGTAATGTCGGTGTAATAGTGTATCAAAGTGTTCCGACTAAAAGGATTATTTTGTCATTCGTAGCAAAGCTATTCGATCCATTGGGGTGGATAGCTCTGTTTGTAATTCTCGCTAAAATGATCCTTCAGTAATTGTGGAAATTACAATTATCATGGGATGATCCTGTAACAGAAGAGATTGATCGAAATTGGAAAAATCTATGTAGAGAAGTTAAACTTTTGAATTCTGTAAATATACCTAGGAAAATTCTGCTACCTGATTATTTTGGATGTGAACTTCACAGATTTTGTGATGCATCTGAAAGGGGTTATGCAGCAGTTATTTATATCAAAACTTGCAATAACTCTGACATTAATGTTAAACTTGTAACAGCTAAAACTCGTGTAGCACCATTAAAATCTATTATGATTCCAAGACTGGAATTATGTGCAGCAGCATTATTGGCACGCTTGATTCAGTCTGTAAAAGCTGCATTAGTTATAAATTTTGATTTAGTGCAAGCTTGGAGTGATTCACAAATCGTGTTGTCATGGCTAAGGTCAGATCCTAAAAAATGGCAAGTATTCGTATCCAATAGAGTTTCTGAAATACAATCCATCTTACCACATGAGAACTGGAGTCATGTTGATGGAAAAGAAAATCCAGCTGATTGTGCTGCTTCACGTGGGTTATTTCCTGCAGAATTATTATCTCATCAATTGTGGTGGAATGGTCCTTCTTGGTTAAAGTGCAGTGAGATTGCCTTGTCTAAAAATATTCTTATAGATGAAGAGGCATTACCAGATGCACGTAAAACAATCTCATTTGTAGTTTCTGAACCTGTACAGGAACATGCTATTATATCAAATATATCTTCATTTCCAAAGTTACAACGCATATTTGCTTGGATATTAAGATTCATATCGAATTCTGAAGTAGCATATCTAGAAAGAAATATGCCTTTTTTATCTAGTAATGAAATTCAAGCTGCAAATTTCTGTATTGACTGAATAATACAGCGATTTCACTTTTTTTAAAGAAATTCAATGTTTGGAGTTGGGAAAGGACTTACCTACAAACAGCAACCTCCTTAGTTTTTGTTCAATTTTAGATGACAACAAAGTGTTTGTAGGAGGGAGACTGTAATTTTTTTTTTTTGCAATTCCAAGTACCAGATAAAAAAAATAAAATAAAAAAAAAAATCTTGGTCTTTTTCTGCTAATCGAGCATCAGGTGCCAATTGTGGTGGCATATTAACAATGCAGTATGCACAGCTGTATTGCCTGTTTGTAAGGAAAGTTTTCTGACAAAAAAATGTTTTTAATAAGGTCAGGAAAAAGGTATGAACAAAGCAGAGCCTTTAGTGCGGGTAGTAATAGCACTCAAATCTATGGTTTTCTGTTAATGTTTTAGTAGTTTTTCAAAGCCTTTGGCCCAGAAACTTGGTGGCCACAAGTTCAAAAACAGAACAACCTCATTTCAGGCGTCCTGTGCAGAATGGAAGATAGCACCAGCAAGATGTAGCTGCAGGTGTGAAAAAAAGTTACCAGTCCGAAGGAACGATGTTGGGGCTATATGGTGGGGTGTGGCAAAAGATTCCGTACAGAGTCCAGCCAGTGAATGCAGACACATGTGGTCTTGCATTATCTTGATGGAACACTGTTTTTTTGTGCCGGAACTCAGTTTAACATTTTTTCTTGATAGCAGTGTCAATATGAACTAGCATCTAGCAGTGCACCTTACTGTGGAGGGTTTTATCCTTTTTCTAGATACTCTTTGTACATAAAACCACGCCAATCTCACCAGATATAAAGCAAGATGTGCTTAGCGACACTGCCGATAGACTCGCCAGGTGCAAGCCAACCCAGTTTTAGGTCTGTGCTGTTGAAGTAAATCCACTTTTCATTACATTGCCATTATCTAGTTAGATTTCTCACTAAGATTTATGTTTAGCACCTAGAGGAACGCCATTAACAGAAAAATACAAAAATCTTACTCAATTTGACAGAAAATTTCTATAACCTTTCATATTCACATGATTAACAGCTCATTTTCTTGTTTATTCTATTCTTTGCAATTAAGTCATGAAGATACAAGAAAAAATAAATACAGACAATTAGACTTACTGAAACCAATTATGCATTCAAAGAGATTAATAAAAATTATATTTTTAAATATATATACATGCATATTTTCTATCAAAGTTGCAGAAAATAAATAAAATCACATTTACTAAGCTTTCGAATAAAATTTTCTGCTCGAATGAGTTCTTTACTTTTTTTCCCTCCCACTTTAACTAAATAATATAAAGTAGAATTCTAGTTATCAAGATAGCTTGTTCTTCTTTCGAGACCAAATAAAATTTAGTTTGTTTATACGTTTTAAATTTTTTCATTGATTTCAATGCTATAAAAGAGATAATACAGCATATATTTTAACAAGCTGTGTTTTAGTTTAAATGTAATATACATTTTGTTTTTGATAACTGAAATACAATTCTTTTGGTTAGTTTTTATGTATTAAAAATAACTACAAATTTATTTGCTTAGTTTTAAAACATGAACTTATTTTCATTATTTACCTATTTTAGTTGAAATATTAATAGGAAGCACGTTTAGGAAAACAAGAAAAATATTCAACCTTATTAAAAAAAATTAATAAAAATGTAAACTTTGCTAGAATAAAATATAATAAACCCCCCAAAAAAAAAAAAATCTTCAATATAACAAATGTACATTTGACTGCCCCTTTCCAAAGAAGAAATATCTGTATTAAAAAAAAATATTACCTAAATTTTTTAATATTTCAGATGGATTATGGTTCCAGTAACACGAGATATTTTTTAATCCTACAGTCTCGAAAGGAATGACAGTTATATTTACCTTTAAATATGCCATTATGTCCTCCTTCTCTTTGTCCATTTTTTCCTACTTCTTCAATGTGTCCACCATTATCTGATGAAAAATATATAAAAGTGTTATTTATAAGCTCTAAAGTTTGTAAACTCTTCACTATCTCACCAACAGCCCAGTCCATTTCTGCAATATTATCACCATAGCGTCCATATTTACTTTTCCCAGAAAACTCATCTGAACAAAATAATGCTGTATGAACATGCACAAATGGCATGTAAAGTAGGAATGGCTTTTTCTCTGCAGTTTGAACAGATAAAAAATCTTTAGCCTTTTTCACAAATCGTTGAGTAAGACCTTTAAGTGTTATTGGCTGTTCAATAACCTCTTTGTTTTCCATTAAAATTCCATTGACTGTCTTCAGGTTTAAGATGAACAAACTCAAAATAATTGGTAGAATTACAAAAAGTATTAATATGAAAATAGATACAAATTTGTGCTTTGAATAAATAAAATAAATTACTGTAATTGCACAAATAATAAGTGCTAAGCTATATGAATAAAAATCT
Source organism: Stegodyphus dumicola (assembly GCF_044657685.1). Lineage (NCBI taxonomy): Eukaryota > Metazoa > Arthropoda > Arachnida > Araneae > Eresidae > Stegodyphus > Stegodyphus dumicola. The sequence goes on from NC_140768.1 coordinate 151,625,424, forward strand.
GGTACATAAGTAGTTACAACACTTTGACCATCATCTCCAAAATCTTTGAAATTTGATAATGGCAGTCCATAAAAATAATCAAATCCATGATTTAACGGATGGTGGCAACCATCACCTCTTATATGACAGTCATTTCCCAGGTGCCATTTGCCTAGAAAGAAAAGTTTAAAATGATAGAATTTGTAATTGATAAATAGCTTATTTAACATTTGAATGCTATAAATGTCTTGCATATTTGAAAATTAATATTAAAATATCAGTTCATAATATTTGATGAAAATGAATAAAAATATAAAAGTAATGAAATTAATATTATTCATTTTTATAATGCTATAATATTTATTGTAACATACTCCATAACTAAACAAATTATTTATTCATTTTAGAGTTAATTTTCAAGTAACATGTTTGCTCCAACTTTAAATTTTTCTTCATTAATGTACTTATGTATAAAATGAAATGTCAGAATGTACTTATGTATAAAAATATGAAATATTATTGCTTACGTATAAAAATATAAATAGATAGCTTTCTTTGTTAAAAACTGGCAAGACTGACACAGAAATAAATCTAAGCAGATATTTATGTCTTAAACATTTCATAATCTCTGCAGTAATGCTAGTGATATGAAATTAAATAGGTATATTTAAAAGCAATAATTACGTATCACTTTGGTACATAATGGTGATTTTTTACAGTAGAAAAAGAATGACTTAAAAAAAAATGTTTGCAATGAATGCATGTTAAATTTTAATTAGGTACATAGCAAGCTTTTTAAGTAAGGGTCATTTTGCTATACGCATTAATACGTCTTGCATGGGTGGCAACGAGTGCTTGTGTTGTGTTCCAGCATTCCTTGGAAACAACTGTGCTCAACTGCATCTGTGTAGGTAACCAGTAGGGTCTGTTCTGTGTCTTTAAAATGTTCAAGATTATCAAATCGCCCAGTGCAAGGTTTGGTCATTGGCACGTTTTTTTGTCGGTACTGACTGAGCCTCACACATTTTTTGTCAGTACTGATTGAACCTCACACATTTTTTGTCAGCACTGACTGAACCTGTCTACTGCAGACATTCACTGGAGGATTTGACTGGTGACTTTAACCTGCGAGCACACGCAACGGGTATGTCATACCCATGTGCATTTTTCTTTTTGTATATTTCTCACCCATTCTTTCATAAAAAGACGAAACTTGGTGTAGCTCAGTTCAAGGTCACATACGTAAATGGGGGAAATTCTTGAGGTGACAGGTGCAGCGGTTTTTTAGGAACAGCATTGTTCGGGCATGTCATACTCTCGCGTGTACTCACGTTTCTCAGTGAGTCACTTCGCAGTTCTCGTTTTCAAGCTTTTAGTATAGGCTTTTTTTGAGTTGTAAGTATGGCGCCGTATATTCCTTACGATGAAGAGATGAAAAGATTGAGAAATCTTCTTGAAACAGTTTCTTCTGATGGGGATTCATTTAGTGAAGATGTTGATGACGAAGAATATAATAGTAATCATGATTCATCCGTAGAGATCTATCCATAGAGATCATGATTCATCTAGTGATTCAGATACAGAAACAGAAAATGAAACTTTGGAATGTAGCAATGAGTTTTATGTTCGTAAAAATGGAGTAAAATGGAACAAAAATAAATTCCGGACTAATGTTAGAATTGGCGCCAAAAATATTATAACTAAACTCCCTGGGAATACGAAGTATTCTAAAGACGTCTCAACACATTTAGATTCCTGGTCACTGCTTATCGATGAAGATATGTTAAAACATGTAGTCGACAATATAAATATTTATATTGATTCAGTACGTGGAATTTCACTCGTGAACGGGATGCGAAAGCAACAAATGAGTTGGAAATCAAAGCTTTAATTGGATTGCTGTATTTATGTGGAATTTATAAATCATCCCATGTGAACGTAAGAGATTTGTGGGCAACAGACGGAACGGAAATGGACATATTTCGGGAAACAATGTCAGTGAACCGATTCCTCTTTCTTTTACGATGCCTCCAGTTTGATGACATTAGAGATCGTCCCAGTAGAAGAAACATTGATAAATTAGCTCTGATCAGAGAATTTGTTGGAAATTTTGTCACAAATTGCCAAAAGGCTTATACTGTAGGAGAGTATGTGACCATTGATGAGAAGTTGGAATCATTCAGAGGTCATTGTTCCTTCAAACAATATATGCCCAACAAGCTAGCAAAGTATGGCATAAAAATATTTGCTCTTGTAGACGCAAGGGTATTTTATACCTGCAATATGGAAATTTATGCTGGTAAACAACCAGATGGACCATTTCAAGTTGAAAATGGTACAAGCGAAGTTGTCAATCGTTTAATAACGCCCTTATACAACTCTGGTCGAAATTTAACAGTTGATCATTGGTATATGGGATATGAATTATCTCAAGATCTTCTAAAGAAGAAAATTACGACAGTAGGTACAATGTGTAAGAAAGAAATCCCACCTGAGTTTCTGGCAAAGAAAAGAGAAGTATATTCATCAATTTTCGGTTTTCAGAAAGAAGCAACACTTGTATCTTATGTGCCGAACAAAAATAAGAATGTGATCCTGTTATCCACAATGCATTCCGGCTATCAAATCGATGAATCTACTTGGGAATCTTAAAAAGCCTGAAATCATTACATTCTATAACATGACAAAAGGAGCAGTCGATGTTGTAGATGAGATGGCAGCTGCATATTCTACAGCAAGAGTAGCACGTCGATGGCCTATGGGGATTTTCTTTTCAGTGTTAAAAGTGGCTGCCATTAATGCAAGAATAATTCTACTATCAAAGAAGGAACCACCAACGGAATACCGTACCAGGCGTACTTTTCTCAAAGCCTTAGGGATGCAGCTAATAGAAAGTGTTCAAAATGAACGACAACGAGCATCTGTAGTTCTTGATTCTAGGCAAACACTGACCACCGATGAACATGTTAACAATGAACCACCCCCCAAAAAAACCTAAAATTACTTACAAGAGATGTACAGAGTGCCCCAAGAAAAAAGATAGAAAGACAAGATTCATTTGTGAAAATTGTAGCAAAAGTATATGAATGGAACATATGACCTCATTTTGTAAACAATGTTCAAAAAATTGTAAGTAAATAATTTTACCTCTCCTTATTCTTTCATATATTGTCTAAAATGAAGTATTAACTTGGTTTTGCATTTTAATTTCTTTTAAAAACCGATTAATTTTATTCGCCAAATTTGTAATTTTTTTTTAAAACTTTTTATTCAGGTATGACAGACCCGGCACGTGTTCTCGTGTTCGTCGGATCGGTGCGTGTGCTCGCGGGTTAAAGCTGGCTGCTACAACGTTCCTGATGAGTCCCGCTCCAGTCACCCATCTGTGATCACAGACGATATGGTGGCTTCAGTTGAAGCGAAAATTCTTGAGAACAGACGCTTCACCATAAGCACTCTTTCAAATGGCAAGTTTCTATGAAGAGGGTATTTAAAATCTAGTTCTAAGGTATGATAAAAGTTTAAACAAATTTAGCAACTGTGTTGAGTACGTAGAATTTGAAAATAAATTTGTTTTTTGAAAATTTTCTTTTATTTGGTTTTTATTTTCAAATGGGCCTTACTTAAAAAACAACCCTTGTATTAACCCCAAAAAATCACTCAATGTACCTATTTACAAGCAGGTTTTTGTTCCTTTTCTTCTGGTGGAAACTACACAGTGATGGATTTAAGAATCGATTCAAAGCAATGGTTTCCTTTAAAGATTTTATAGCAAAAACACTATTATTCTCGCAGAAATGTTACCTCCATTTCTTCCATTGCTGATTTATATCTTAAAATTGAATTTTAAAACCAAATATATCAACATTTGTCACTAAAACCCACTGGAATTTCAAGTACAACAAAATGAACACACCAAAATGATGATATAACTGGCTAAAACTAAAGAATTATTATACATGTGGTTTCTAAAATTTGACACATTCTGAAATATTTGATGAATTCTAGGAAACTTATATAGCTATAGAAATTATATAGTCCAAATTTCAAATAAAGAACAACCTCTCAAAAATGCCCATAGAAATTAATTCACTTAAGATCAACAATTACTTAAAACACTCAAGCAAGAAGAATTTTTATGTCCATACTATTAACCAACAGCTTTTGCATGTCTACACTTTGTATTTCAGATAATTATATTCATGAAAATTTAATATGCAAAAGAAATAAGCATATGTAATTAAGTTCTTAGCATTTTTATATATAAAATAATGCTTTGGGTAAAGTGACCACATTTTCATTGAGACAAAGTGGGACAAATGGAATAAAATGAGAATTGCAATTTAATTATGAAAGCAGACCAATAATTAAAAAAAAAAAAAAAAAATATTGCGTTATTTGATCATTTCAGACATACAATCAATTGATCTGAAACTTTGATTGTGGTTTATGGTGTGGAAAGCAAATGCTTCAGCTAATGCTAGCTGTTCCTCCATTAACAATACATATTCCTTGACGAGACGTAATGTTAATGATCGAACACCACCGAGTAAATCTAACTCGTTACATCGCCTAATTTAGTTTATTATGCATGCATTTTATGTGTTTTTTTATTTATGTATTTTTTTCTTTATATTTACTATAATAATTAATAAATAATAGGTAATATATTTTAATAGTACATTTAAAGTAAGAAATGCAGATGTTTTCTAAAAAGCGGGACATTTTTAAAAATCGGTGGGATGCGGGACAGTCCTCCAAAAAGCGGGACTGTCCTGCCAAAATTGGGACGTGTACTCACTTTAGCTTTGGGGCAGTTTAAAAAAATAGTAATTTGTTAATTCTTTTGGTAATATGTTTATGCAATGATTTAGGAAGTGAGAGAAGTTACAAGATAACAGTTATAACTGATGGCTGTAGATGGTGGTGGCATTGAGACCAAAGAGGTTAGAATAAATGCATTCTAAGTTATTTGATTTTTCCTTTCCCATTTCGAAATTTAGGTTCATTCTGAATAAAATTTCCTCTTTTTTTATGAATTATTCTTAAAATTTGTATTTTAAATAATTTTTTGAAATTTTGAATTATAAACCTATAACATTTTTACCATCATTTTAAAGTATATGTATTTCTAAGCACACCTGCAAAATTAAGAGTTTTATATTCAAAATTTCCTAAGATATACGTGAATTTACATATTGGTATGTTTTGAAATTTGGTATATTTGTTATAAGCGATAATAATGTCAAATGTGGTTTACACACTTTTGTTAAAATTATTTGAAAGTATGAACAATGACCTTTTTTTGGCTCATGTATAATGAAAAAAAGGAAAGGAAAATAGGCTGGTAAAAATTAAGTTCCCCATATGAATTATTCTTGGTGCAAACTGAGAAAAATGCACCAAGATAAATTTTTAAATTTCACCATAAATTTATCAGCAAAAATTACAAATTTAATACTTAGGTATAATTTGAATCATAAAATCAAAATATGGAAAAAAATTGGTATGTTATTTCAGAAAAAGTCTGGTTTTGTGTCAAAATACCTATGTTAGAACAATGCTATATATAAACCTAATATATATCCTAAGTCACACTTTCGAGACATAGAAAATGCATGTTAAATTTCGACAATCAGTCCAGTAGAGCAGGAGATACAGAACTGTCTTTTTTTTTTTTTTCATATACAGGGTGTTTGAGATAAATTTGACATATTTATAATTGATTATATTTTTCCGTAGATTGGAGGTACTGACACACACTACTCGTCATTTAAAAGTTTGGAACCTTCTTCATTCATATACAAGATGTCAGAAAGAATGGATGACTGGAACCCACCTGAATCATGGAAGAGAATAACTTGCATCATGATGATTCGTGCCGGCCATCAAAATAAGGATATTATGACTGCTGCCCAGTGCTCCCTGAACAAAGTAAAAACAATCAGGCATGAACTAGAGACTTGCAATTGTGACTACGAGGATGTAGTAAGAAGAAAGATCCCTAGCAGACGATCTGATTGTGTTCGTACAGCAGAATTTCTCGCAAACCTGCAGGAACAGGTGTTGAAGAACCCTGGCATTGGAATTCGGGCTTTGTCACGTGAAATGAATGTTGCAGCTTCTACTATGAAGCTTGCACTCAATGAAGACCTTCGCTACTACTCATACAAGCGGATTTTCTTTTTCTTTACGAAACTGTCAAATTTATCCCGAACACCCTATATATAAGTTTCTGTACTTGGTATGAGATTTCCTTTCCCATCCATGAATTTGGATGGATTGTTTTAAGATAAATTTCTATACCTAATGGTAATAAAAATAGAAAACAATATGCTTCTTTGGAAAGAGCATAAAATAAATTAAATTAGTGACTAAAAAACTAAACATGAACTACATCTTTATTAACACACTGTAACAGAATATAAATGAATGTCTATATTTTTTACATAAAACTGTTTATTTACATTTTATAGCAGAAATTATAAATAATTTAATATCAAATAAGTTAAACTGTTATTAGTAAATTTATCCTCTTTAGTAGCCCAACAGGTGCAACCACTGTTGATTTGATCCAAAAGAAACACAATTCTGATGAGAGCATCCCTTCCCTTATAGAGATGCCTTAATGAGTTTTGCCATAAAGTACATAGCTTAACCCTTCCTTTCATAATTGCACTTTCTCGTGCAATTTTATGATACAATTTACCAGAATATATTTGTAAAGGGTTCATGTAACAGGGTTGCCACTCAAACAAGATTGAAATTCTCCTGACTTTTCCAGGTTTTCTAGGTATGTTTCAAGAAAATTCAAGGTTATAAGCATAGTGCGCAGTGGCTGCGCTGAGGGTAAATTAATTATGGCACTACTTGAAAACACAAAAATTTGCCAACTACATATGACTTACATATATATCTACACAGTCAAATACCGAAACTCCGCCAATTCCTGAAATCAGCGTTGCCTCTCAAAATATAAACATTCAGTTTATAGGTTCTGGAAATCACAACATTGAGTATGAAATATCGAAGAAAAAATACTTACCGAATAAGGACAGCATAATTATCAAATAATAATGAGTCATAATGGAAATACCAAATTATGGACATCATGATAAAAGTTTTTCCCCCTCTAATCTGCACCGCGGTAAAAAAACAGACGATTCACTCTTCTTTCAAGCTCACGATTCACAGTGTTGTATTTTCTGAGCTTTGTTATTTCACGAGATTATTTTATGCTGCCTTTTTTTTTATCTCGATATTTTGTGGATAAATTAAGAATATTTTAAATTTCAGCTATTTTTAATACAATTACAGATAAGAAACGCACTCATGATTTTACTGCTTGCAATGTTGAAAAACGTAAACTCGTTGCATTAACGGTAATGCAAAAAGTGCAAATTCTGCAAAAGATAGAGACAGGTGCTACTCCTCAGTTTAAACAGAATCGTATGGAATTGCAATACGATTGTGTATGATATACCGAAAAATAATGAAAAGCTATTGAAATTTTATAGCAAGAGTGATTCTAACACCAGAATCTGAAACCGGAAATCGACAAACCTCGATGCTGTGTATATATAATATAATGAATAATAAAATCAATTTATATATGTAATAATAATTTAACGCATATAATAAGTTATTGCAATAATGTATATAATAATTTAATTAAATGTGTTTAATACGCCTTATTTATTTTGCACTTTTAATCTGAATATTATGATTTATCTTCTCTGTCCTGAAATCCTAAAATCCACACAACCTCTGGTCTCAAGCTTTGTGGATTTCTGGACTTCTACTGTATTCTCAAAGCATTATAACTATAATAGCAGTTGCTTTCTCCAATGTGGCTTGAGAATAGAATCTGCTCAATCGGGATTACAAAATGCCTTTTCTGCAAACATTTAAAGTTAAAGGAAGAAAGTTAAAGGCAATTAAAGGAAGAAAGAAATCAATTTAATGATATTTAAAAATAAATTCAAGTATTTTATATTTATTTAGCAACATACATAAGTAAAAGATATGTGCATTAAATTTCATACTGATATGCAGTCATACTGCTAGAATTAATTTCACAAGTATGCCAGAGAAAGATCCCTGAAATTTGAAAGTATTATTAATCAATAATAAATAAATTTAGAAGGAAAACACCACATTAAATGATGAGAATAACATTAAAATAAAGTTAATTACTTAAAGATTAAAAACTGAATTATAAAAATCAAAGGTATTTAAGCGAATACAGATATTTTAAATGGTTAGCCTAGATGACGATTATTACAGTCAAAAGTCGTTAATCTGGACTCGTCGGGACTTCGGCGATTCCGGATTATCAATTTTTCTGGATTATAGATCATCAGTTTAAATCTCGTAAGATAGCATGCAGAAATTCTAAAATTAAAAATATGAAACCGTAATTTATGAAATAAAGAACAATTATGATCTAAAGGGTATCAAAATTTACAAAAAAAAAAAAAAAAAAAAAGCTTAATATTTATTTGTTTACTTTATTAAACATTTCTTTTAATGTAAGTTGTTTAAGTTGCTTCGTTTTATGTGATAATACTTTCTCTTTAATTCTATAAACAGACATAATTTCTTGTTCAGTTACAAAGTTCCACTGTTCAAGTCCTATAATTGCTGTGTCGAGAATACCGACTAATTTGTCAATCGAAATTTTTTCGTTTTCACTAACCTCTCTGTCACCTTCTTCATGTCTTTATCCATTTTTTGCAGCAATTCCACCTTTTGTTTGATGGACATCGAAACATAGTTTCATTTTGTAGATCCTTTGGGAGCTCCTGCATGGGAAATTCCATTTGACATAATCGAAAGTTCAAGTTTACTTTTATAAAATTGCTCTTACAGTCTGCAAAAAATAATAAGCCGGATCCAATTTGAAGATTAAGGAACAACGCAATCATCAACATTAACTGAAATAGATAATAAGCTTATACCGTCCATTATACAGTCAAAAGTCTTTAATCCGGACTTGTCGGGACTTCGGTGATTCCGGATCATCGATTTTTCCGGATTATAGATCATCAGTTTAAATCTGGTAAGATGGCATGCAGAAATTATAAAATTAAAAATATGAAACCGTAATTTATAAAATAATGAGCAATTATGATCTAAAGGGTATCAAAATTTACAAAAAAAAAAGCTTAATATTTATTTGTTTACTTTATTAAACATTTCTTTCAACACGCGCATGCGTAAAGCATACATTATGCATAGCCGAAATTAGAAAATTGCAACCAGAAAACTATTTGATTTGTATTCGTGATATTTATAATGACGAGGAATTTGATTTAAATCATATCAAAGACGAAGAACAGTGAGATGAAATACTACATTTAATAAGGAATTATAAGCCGAATAAAATAAAAACATCTGCCCTGAAGATAACGATAGTGTTGACAGATCAACTTCCAGTTCATTTCGCGCCGCCACGTTCCCCCCTCCCCGTGCAGAGCAGCGTGAAATTGATAAACAGATTTCGGAACGGTTAGATAAACAAAGGTTATGCCTTTATCCATTTTTTGGAGCAATTCCACTTTTTGTTTGATGGACATCGAAATATACTTTCATTTTCGTAGATCCTTTGGGAGCTCCAGCATCGGAAATTCTATTTGACATAATCGAAAGTTCAAGCTTACTTTTATAAAATTGCTCTCACAGTCTGCAAAAAATAATAAGCCAGATCCAATTCGAAGATTAAGGGACAACGCAATCATCAACATTAACTAAAACAGACAATTAGATAATTTTAGCTTATACCGTCTGTTATACATTAAACGCGCAGCGAAAACGTATTCTGCGCTTGTGCACACGCAAATGCGCAGTCGTAAAGCTCTTACGCACATGCTTAAATGCCTATGTGCATGCGTCAACACGGCGCATGCGCAAAAAGTTTTTAGCTTTGAGGTCCGGATTATAGATCATTCCAGATTATGTGTGTCCAAATTAACGACTTTTGACTGTACATAAAACGCGCACGCAAAAACGTATTCTGCACTTGCGCACACACATATGCGCAGTCGTAAAGGTCTTACGAGCACGTGTAAACGCCTATGCGCATGTGTCAACGCGGCTCATGCGCAGGAAGTTTTTAGCTTTGAGGTCCAGATTATACATCATTCCGGATTATGGGTGTCCAAAATAACGACTTTTGACTGCAATACTAATATTTACTGCAAAATGACAAATAAAGCATTTAAGAAATAAAAGGTTTAAAAGGTTTTGTGGGTAAAGTAGACTTTAAGGTACCCCTTGTATTATGGCGAAGTTGTTGTTTCATTTATCGCCAAGCTGTTGTTTCATTTATGGTAGCCTGAGTAGTTGAATGTTATGGAAACCCTACTGTGACGTAATCGGGTGCATAATTCTGGGAAATTTTGAATCATGGGATGTTTTGTAAGCGTTTTTGTGGTGCATGTTGGTTTCATTCTTTAGACGGTAGAATGGCCGAATGTAGTAAGATTAATTTGTAATTTGAAGTTTCTGTACGATTTGGAGCGAAACGGGAAAAGAGCTTTAATTGACTGGTGTGTAAATGAAGGTTTACTTAGTAGCCTTATAAGTGTTCTGTATGTAGGAAGGATATGCGTCTAGTCGAACATAAAAACCGTTTAGATGGATTTCAGTGGGTTTGTATGAAGAAAGGTTCAGATGGTCACTATGTGAAGCGTTCGATCAGAAAGAGTACCTGGTTTGAAAAAAGTCATTTGAGTATGATTGATATTTTGATTTTTACGTGGCTCTGGGTGTACGAAGCAAACTATCATGGTAAGTGAATATTTGCTTTTGGTAGTGCTTAAAATGTATAACATGTTTTTCCTTTTTTATGTTATTTTATTGTTTGGTTTAAAATGTATTTTATTGAGATTATGTATTTTTGTTTGCCTATATTGTAGAATTTGGTGCTCCTTTGACTTTTTAAGTGAAAATATATCGATGTGTACATGGACTAAGTAAAGGGAGTGCGCAATGGAAGTTTGTGCAATTCTGGGATTTTTTTAAGTGAAAATAGGTCGACGTGAACATGGATAAGTTAAAAGAGTGCGCAATGCCATTTTTGTGCAATTCGGGGATTTTTTTAAAGTGAAAATAGGTCGATGTGTACATGGATAAAGTCGAAGGAGTGCGCAATGCCATTTTTATGCAATTCTGGGATTTTTTTTTAAGTGAAAATAAGTCGATGTGTACATGGATACCAAGTTTGTGCAATTGTTTGTCTTGTTATTTTGGCACAAAAATCACCGCTTCGCAAGCGAAAATAATGAGTCAAAGAATTGCACAAAATCGGTATCCATGTATCGCCAAGGCGTACCCTAAACTATACTTTTACCGGTTTTGTTTTATATGAAAATGAGGGGGCGGGAAATTTATTTTCATTCAACATGCACAGCACTTGCGTATGCAAATCTCTTGATTCTCAAGGCTACTGGAAACCAAAAATGCTGGAAACTTGCTTTGCCTTTCTAAAAGATGATTTGATTGGCACTGCAAAAATTTGCTCTCTGCCAGCTGTCCGAATGACACTAACGCTATACATGATTCACCAAGAATGTGATCGCTTCTGACATTGGCATGAAAATTGCTTTTTTGGAGATTGCAGTATGAAATTCCCCGACTTTTCCAGGTTTTGACTAAAATATTTAAATTCCCCGACATTTTTGGTCAGTTTTCAAATTTCCGACTTTTCCTGGTTTTTCCAGGTAGCGTGGCAACCATGATATAATTTTTTAAAAAAATTCTTATAAAAATAGTTTACCATAAAACAATAAAAAATGCAACTTAAATTTATATATTACTTTCAATAAAATGAATACTTACCAATAATAGCAGTTGAATAGCCTTTTGTTTTTAAAGCTTGTGCAAATGTTATTTCCCTTTCAGGTAGACCTCCACTAGCAGCCACAAAAAGGAAAACTTTATTTCTATTGGAACTTTCCATTCCTAAAAAATGTTATTTTAATGATTATTTATTACCATATTCAGTACAGTTAATATGAGACAAACACTGTAAGTAAATCCAGTCAAAAGAATTTATAACTAACTTAATGCACATTCATATTTTAAGTTAAAATATGTTTTGGTGCTATAAATGCTTACTGCAAGAAACTTTTTTGCCAATAGATTTTTTGGTACTTTTGCATTATCAGGATCAGATTCCAAAATGTATGTATGTGTTCATGTACATATTTTTGTATGCATATACACACACACAGATGATGCATGCATACACATTCCTGAGATAAATGTCGAACAGACTTTGCAGAAGAGGACAACAATCGTTGTTTCATGTCAGTCACTTTTTCTCCCGATAATGGCAGTCGTCCCCACTGTGAAGATCAAACACCGCTCTACTGCTCTCAAACTTGTTCAATAACTTTTGTATGTAGCATTTAGATGGTATATGTTGGTCATCAAATCGTTCAGCAAACATTTGCTGACATTTCTTAATGGAACCGGTAATGCAATATTGTTTCACAATAAACACGCATTATTCGACAGAATAGCGATGCATTGTCACTAAGCACAAACCTCTGAACACTGTCACTAAGCTCAAACCACTGAGCCACAATGATTCCTGGTTGTTGCAGAGTGCAGTAGACTGCAATGTGTTTTATTTCCCGATTCTTATGCAAAGCCTTCACACTACAGAAACCTCTATACTTAAAAGAATTAAAACTTTTCATAAGGAACTCAAACACTCTGTAAATCCTAGGTAACACAGATTTACTAACCTGTATGCTCTTTCCAAATTCCATAAAACACCACTAAAATTCAGATTCATTAGAAATGGCACCAATAATGACAAGAAAAATCTAGACTATTATTTTGCACTTAAAAAATTGTAAATTAATTTTCAATGCTTGTAACACTGAACATAATTATTGCTGCATCATCAATAATAACACTCTTGTCATTAATACCATTCAGTCTATCGACATACAAAATTTTAACTGCTATGAATTTGAAAACATATATATCTCGCTTCCATTAGAAGAAATCTATACTAGCCTCCTTGATCTGCCTACTCTGCTCACAATTATAGACTTTAATAGACGCAAAACCTTTCTTAAATGCACTATTTTTAATAACTACATTATTAATTACCAAATTCGCCCTTGATGAAGAACTAAATTATTTAAAAGCAATAGCTATTGACAGGGGCTTTTCACCCAACATTATTAATCAAGCAGTTAAAAAATTCTCATCTCAACACACTAAAAGCCACACTCTTATTTTAGGAGATTATAAAAATTCTGTTGTCATTCCCTTCTTTCCATCAATTAGCTATAAAGTTGCACATATTTTGCAGAAATTTAACTTTCGGGTTGTTTATTCTCCCATCAATAAAATTCCAACTTCTATACTCAAGGACCCCATTCCGGATATGAATTCCTGGGGTATTTATAGGATTCCTTGCCAGTGTGGTTTAATTTACATTGGCCAAACTAAGAGAGCCTTAAAATTTCGCGTCAAAGAACATGAGGCATATGTTAGAAAAAAGGAAACACAGAAGTCTTCTGTTGCTCAACATTGTTGGTCCGAAAATCACACTTTCAATTTTTCTGCTGCCAAAATTATTCAAAAAACATCTTCCATTGGAGAACTGGATTTTCTAGAGGCATTTCACATTCATAGAAATCTTTCTGTTCTAGTTAACGATCCTAATTCCAATCCAAATTTGCCTTCGGCTTTTAGAGAAATTATGTTTTAGTTCTGGTTTCGCCAACAGATGGCGCCACTTGCTTATTCTTGTCCAGCCTTTCTTATCTTATCTAATCATTATTTCCTATCTTGTTCATTTGCGGTTTTGCAGCTGAAGATGATGGTTCTGTAAAACCATCGAAACTAGTCCTGTGAAAATTTTGTAGGTATAACGCTGATTTTTGTTGTTTGACTTCTGAATTAGTATTTATTCGGCGTGTTATTGTGTCTTAATTATAGAAGCCCCAAACAGGCTTATATTTTGCTTTCTTTTTTGCACGTGGTGTGGCCGCCATTTTGTGATTGTAGGAGTTTCGGTGAGTACATTTTTGCAATTTTCAAGTTATGTTTATGTTTTGTACATTTGGATATTGTGCTTTGCTTGTCTGATTTCATGTATTTTGCTTAGAAACGTTTTGTTTTCTATTCATTTCAGCGAGGGATTTTTCTGTGTTTTGTGTGTATTTTATTATTGCTCAGTTAATTTAGTTTGATTTTTGCATTGTTTATCATGCCTTCATCCGTTAATCGTTTCACTAAATTACGCCTGAAACGGCAAAAATTCCTGAATCATCTTGATTTTTTACTTAAATGTAAATGTAAAAAATTGATCCCCAATTTTATTCAAATCAAATCTAATCAAAAACCTTCGAGTCGCGTTTCAAGAATTCTGTTAAATTGCAAGCTTGCCTTACTTCGGTCCGTGATAAGGGATACACGTCAACAATTGTCCAAAATTGAACATGAACTCTATAAGCTTCATCTGGAACTCGCTAAATCATATCCAAAATTCACTGCCCTTGAACAAAAGTCTTGGTCTAGAACGGAGAATGCAGTTAACCGTCATAAAAACACCCTTGCAGTTAAATTCGAAAAACTTCTTTTACAGTCTTCCAGTTCAAGTAGTTCAAAAAATCTTCCCATTGTAAACATCAAGCCAATAGTTAATATTTCTAATGTTAGTCTTTCAGAAGAACAAGAGAGAATTCTAAAATATAATTTTAACTTCTCACAAACCTGTAAACCCTCGATTCCAAAGATTTTGGCTCCTATCGAAAAAGCTTTCAAGTTCAGTAAAGTTTCAGATTCACAGAAAGAAATGATTAGGCATCTTATCGCTCATAATGTGAAATTCAATAATAAACCTTTAAAACCAAATCTAACTGCGAGAGAAAGAGCTACAATGCGCGAAATTCATTCTAACCCGGATATTATCATTTCAAAGGCCGACAAAGGTGGCCAGATAGTCGTCATGGATAAGAACACTTACATCGATGGTGTCACTAAACTCTTAAACGAAGGACCATATAATCCGATCCCTAAAGATCCTTCACCTTCGGACTTATCCAAAATAAAAACTGCGATCAAATCTTCGCAAATCATTTCAAGCAACTTAAAACATTCGCTTATCCCATCTGTTGCGAATTGTGCCAGATTATATGCTCTTCCCAAAATTCATAAAAGTGGTATTCCTTTCCGCCCTATTGTATCAAATTTAGGTACTGCCTCGTATCCTTTAGCTAAATATTTAGTTTCTAGATTTTCCACTCTATTAGACAATAATATTTACACCATAAAAAATTCAATAGAGTTTGTAAAAAAGGTTAAAAACATTTCTCCTAGTAATTTACTCATGGTTTCTTTTGATGTAAAATCATTATTCACCAATGTCCCAGTGGAGGGTGCATTAAGATGTCTAGAAACCAGACTTCGCGAATTTCATTTCTCTTGCATCGAAATTGAGGAGCTAATTTCTCTCACTCAACTCTGTTTGAAACAAACACATTTTGTTTTCCAAAATAAATATTACAAACAAACTGAGGGATTAGCCATGGGAAGCCCCCTCAGTCCCATCCTGGCTGATATCTACATGCATTATTATGAATCAAAATTGTTTGAAACTTTAAACTTTCCGGCATGGTTCCGCTACGTAGACGATACTTTTACCCTGTTTGAAGGTAATAAAGATGATTTAAATAAAGTTCTTTCAACAATGAATTCTATTGATCCTGCTATTCAGTTCACTTTTGAACTTGAGACTTGCAATTCTCTTCCGTTTCTCGACATTCTGGTCACACGTAACACATCCAACTTCAGTACTACAGTTTACCGTAAACCTTCATCGGTTTGCCTTCCACCACACTTTAAATCATGTCATCCGACTAAACAAAAGTTAGCTTCATTTTATTCCTATGTTTTCCGTGCTCTTCAAGTTTGCTCCTCCAAATTCGCCCTTGATGAAGAACTAAATTATTTAAAAGCAATAGCTATTGACAGGGGCTTTTCACCCAACATTATTAATCAAGCAGTTAAAAAATTCTCATCTCAACACACTAAAAGCCACACTCTTATTTTAGGAGATTATAAAAATTCTGTTGTCATTCCCTTCTTTCCATCAATTAGCTATAAAGTTGCACATATTTTGCAGAAATTTAACTTTCGGGTTGTTTATTCTCCCATCAATAAAATTCCAACTTCTATACTCAAGGACCCCATTCCGGATATGAATTCCTGGGGTATTTATAGGATTCCTTGCCAGTGTGGTTTAATTTACATTGGCCAAACTAAGAGAGCCTTAAAATTTCGCGTCAAAGAACATGAGGCATATGTTAGAAAAAAGGAAACACAGAAGTCTTCTGTTGCTCAACATTGTTGGTCCGAAAATCACACTTTCAATTTTTCTGCTGCCAAAATTATTCAAAAAACATCTTCCATTGGAGAACTGGATTTTCTAGAGGCATTTCACATTCATAGAAATCTTTCTGTTCTAGTTAACGATCCTAATTCCAATCCAAATTTGCCTTCGGCTTTTAGAGAAATTATGTTTTAGTTCTGGTTTCGCCAACAGATGGCGCCACTTGCTTATTCTTGTCCAGCCTTTCTTATCTTATCTAATCATTATTTCCTATCTTGTTCATTTGCGGTTTTGCAGCTGAAGATGATGGTTCTGTAAAACCATCGAAACTAGTCCTGTGAAAATTTTGTAGGTATAACGCTGATTTTTGTTGTTTGACTTCTGAATTAGTATTTATTCGGCGTGTTATTGTGTCTTAATTATAGAAGCCCCAAACAGGCTTATATTTTGCTTTCTTTTTTGCACGTGGTGTGGCCGCCATTTTGTGATTGTAGGAGTTTCGGTGAGTACATTTTTGCAATTTTCAAGTTATGTTTATGTTTTGTACATTTGGATATTGTGCTTTGCTTGTCTGATTTCATGTATTTTGCTTAGAAACGTTTTGTTTTCTATTCATTTCAGCGAGGGATTTTTCTGTGTTTTGTGTGTATTTTATTATTGCTCAGTTAATTTAGTTTGATTTTTGCATTGTTTATCATGCCTTCATCCGTTAATCGTTTCACTAAATTACGCCTGAAACGGCAAAAATTCCTGAATCATCTTGATTTTTTACTTAAATGTAAATGTAAAAAATTGATCCCCAATTTTATTCAAATCAAATCTAATCAAAAACCTTCGAGTCGCGTTTCAAGAATTCTGTTAAATTGCAAGCTTGCCTTACTTCGGTCCGTGATAAGGGATACACGTCAACAATTGTCCAAAATTGAACATGAACTCTATAAGCTTCATCTGGAACTCGCTAAATCATATCCAAAATTCACTGCCCTTGAACAAAAGTCTTGGTCTAGAACGGAGAATGCAGTTAACCGTCATAAAAACACCCTTGCAGTTAAATTCGAAAAACTTCTTTTACAGTCTTCCAGTTCAAGTAGTTCAAAAAATCTTCCCATTGTAAACATCAAGCCAATAGTTAATATTTCTAATGTTAGTCTTTCAGAAGAACAAGAGAGAATTCTAAAATATAATTTTAACTTCTCACAAACCTGTAAACCCTCGATTCCAAAGATTTTGGCTCCTATCGAAAAAGCTTTCAAGTTCAGTAAAGTTTCAGATTCACAGAAAGAAATGATTAGGCATCTTATCGCTCATAATGTGAAATTCAATAATAAACCTTTAAAACCAAATCTAACTGCGAGAGAAAGAGCTACAATGCGCGAAATTCATTCTAACCCGGATATTATCATTTCAAAGGCCGACAAAGGTGGCCAGATAGTCGTCATGGATAAGAACACTTACATCGATGGTGTCACTAAACTCTTAAACGAAGGACCATATAATCCGATCCCTAAAGATCCTTCACCTTCGGACTTATCCAAAATAAAAACTGCGATCAAATCTTCGCAAATCATTTCAAGCAACTTAAAACATTCGCTTATCCCATCTGTTGCGAATTGTGCCAGATTATATGCTCTTCCCAAAATTCATAAAAGTGGTATTCCTTTCCGCCCTATTGTATCAAATTTAGGTACTGCCTCGTATCCTTTAGCTAAATATTTAGTTTCTAGATTTTCCACTCTATTAGACAATAATATTTACACCATAAAAAATTCAATAGAGTTTGTAAAAAAGGTTAAAAACATTTCTCCTAGTAATTTACTCATGGTTTCTTTTGATGTAAAATCATTATTCACCAATGTCCCAGTGGAGGGTGCATTAAGATGTCTAGAAACCAGACTTCGCGAATTTCATTTCTCTTGCATCGAAATTGAGGAGCTAATTTCTCTCACTCAACTCTGTTTGAAACAAACACATTTTGTTTTCCAAAATAAATATTACAAACAAACTGAGGGATTAGCCATGGGAAGCCCCCTCAGTCCCATCCTGGCTGATATCTACATGCATTATTATGAATCAAAATTGTTTGAAACTTTAAACTTTCCGGCATGGTTCCGCTACGTAGACGATACTTTTACCCTGTTTGAAGGTAATAAAGATGATTTAAATAAAGTTCTTTCAACAATGAATTCTATTGATCCTGCTATTCAGTTCACTTTTGAACTTGAGACTTGCAATTCTCTTCCGTTTCTCGACATTCTGGTCACACGTAACACATCCAACTTCAGTACTACAGTTTACCGTAAACCTTCATCGGTTTGCCTTCCACCACACTTTAAATCATGTCATCCGACTAAACAAAAGTTAGCTTCATTTTATTCCTATGTTTTCCGTGCTCTTCAAGTTTGCTCCTCCAAATTCGCCCTTGATGAAGAACTAAATTATTTAAAAGCAATAGCTATTGACAGGGGCTTTTCACCCAACATTATTAATCAAGCAGTTAAAAAATTCTCATCTCAACACACTAAAAGCCACACTCTTATTTTAGGAGATTATAAAAATTCTGTTGTCATTCCCTTCTTTCCATCAATTAGCTATAAAGTTGCACATATTTTGCAGAAATTTAACTTTCGGGTTGTTTATTCTCCCATCAATAAAATTCCAACTTCTATACTCAAGGACCCCATTCCGGATATGAATTCCTGGGGTATTTATAGGATTCCTTGCCAGTGTGGTTTAATTTACATTGGCCAAACTAAGAGAGCCTTAAAATTTCGCGTCAAAGAACATGAGGCATATGTTAGAAAAAAGGAAACACAGAAGTCTTCTGTTGCTCAACATTGTTGGTCCGAAAATCACACTTTCAATTTTTCTGCTGCCAAAATTATTCAAAAAACATCTTCCATTGGAGAACTGGATTTTCTAGAGGCATTTCACATTCATAGAAATCTTTCTGTTCTAGTTAACGATCCTAATTCCAATCCAAATTTGCCTTCGGCTTTTAGAGAAATTATGTTTTAGTTCTGGTTTCGCCAACAGATGGCGCCACTTGCTTATTCTTGTCCAGCCTTTCTTATCTTATCTAATCATTATTTCCTATCTTGTTCATTTGCGGTTTTGCAGCTGAAGATGATGGTTCTGTAAAACCATCGAAACTAGTCCTGTGAAAATTTTGTAGGTATAACGCTGATTTTTGTTGTTTGACTTCTGAATTAGTATTTATTCGGCGTGTTATTGTGTCTTAATTATAGAAGCCCCAAACAGGCTTATATTTTGCTTTCTTTTTTGCACGTGGTGTGGCCGCCATTTTGTGATTGTAGGAGTTTCGGTGAGTACATTTTTGCAATTTTCAAGTTATGTTTATGTTTTGTACATTTGGATATTGTGCTTTGCTTGTCTGATTTCATGTATTTTGCTTAGAAACGTTTTGTTTTCTATTCATTTCAGCGAGGGATTTTTCTGTGTTTTGTGTGTATTTTATTATTGCTCAGTTAATTTAGTTTGATTTTTGCATTGTTTATCATGCCTTCATCCGTTAATCGTTTCACTAAATTACGCCTGAAACGGCAAAAATTCCTGAATCATCTTGATTTTTTACTTAAATGTAAATGTAAAAAATTGATCCCCAATTTTATTCAAATCAAATCTAATCAAAAACCTTCGAGTCGCGTTTCAAGAATTCTGTTAAATTGCAAGCTTGCCTTACTTCGGTCCGTGATAAGGGATACACGTCAACAATTGTCCAAAATTGAACATGAACTCTATAAGCTTCATCTGGAACTCGCTAAATCATATCCAAAATTCACTGCCCTTGAACAAAAGTCTTGGTCTAGAACGGAGAATGCAGTTAACCGTCATAAAAACACCCTTGCAGTTAAATTCGAAAAACTTCTTTTACAGTCTTCCAGTTCAAGTAGTTCAAAAAATCTTCCCATTGTAAACATCAAGCCAATAGTTAATATTTCTAATGTTAGTCTTTCAGAAGAACAAGAGAGAATTCTAAAATATAATTTTAACTTCTCACAAACCTGTAAACCCTCGATTCCAAAGATTTTGGCTCCTATCGAAAAAGCTTTCAAGTTCAGTAAAGTTTCAGATTCACAGAAAGAAATGATTAGGCATCTTATCGCTCATAATGTGAAATTCAATAATAAACCTTTAAAACCAAATCTAACTGCGAGAGAAAGAGCTACAATGCGCGAAATTCATTCTAACCCGGATATTATCATTTCAAAGGCCGACAAAGGTGGCCAGATAGTCGTCATGGATAAGAACACTTACATCGATGGTGTCACTAAACTCTTAAACGAAGGACCATATAATCCGATCCCTAAAGATCCTTCACCTTCGGACTTATCCAAAATAAAAACTGCGATCAAATCTTCGCAAATCATTTCAAGCAACTTAAAACATTCGCTTATCCCATCTGTTGCGAATTGTGCCAGATTATATGCTCTTCCCAAAATTCATAAAAGTGGTATTCCTTTCCGCCCTATTGTATCAAATTTAGGTACTGCCTCGTATCCTTTAACTAAATATTTAGTTTCTAGATTTTCCACTCTATTAGACAATAATATTTACACCATAAAAAATTCAATAGAGTTTGTAAAAAAGGTTAAAAACATTTCTCCTAGTAATTTACTCATGGTTTCTTTTGATGTAAAATCATTATTCACCAATGTCCCAGTGGAGGGTGCATTAAGATGTCTAGAAACCAGACTTCGCGAATTTCATTTCTCTTGCATCGAAATTGAGGAGCTAATTTCTCTCACTCAACTCTGTTTGAAACAAACACATTTTGTTTTCCAAAATAAATATTACAAACAAACTGAGGGATTAGCCATGGGAAGCCCCCTCAGTCCCATCCTGGCTGATATCTACATGCATTATTATGAATCAAAATTGTTTGAAACTTTAAACTTTCCGGCATGGTTCCGCTACGTAGACGATACTTTTACCCTGTTTGAAGGTAATAAAGATGATTTAAATAAAGTTCTTTCAACAATGAATTCTATTGATCCTGCTATTCAGTTCACTTTTGAACTTGAGACTTGCAATTCTCTTCCGTTTCTCGACATTCTGGTCACACGTAACACATCCAACTTCAGTACTACAGTTTACCGTAAACCTTCATCGGTTTGCCTTCCACCACACTTTAAATCATGTCATCCGACTAAACAAAAGTTAGCTTCATTTTATTCCTATGTTTTCCGTGCTCTTCAAGTTTGCTCCTCCAAATTCGCCCTTGATGAAGAACTAAATTATTTAAAAGCAATAGCTATTGACAGGGGCTTTTCACCCAACATTATTAATCAAGCAGTTAAAAAATTCTCATCTCAACACACTAAAAGCCACACTCTTATTTTAGGAGATTATAAAAATTCTGTTGTCATTCCCTTCTTTCCATCAATTAGCTATAAAGTTGCACATATTTTGCAGAAATTTAACTTTCGGGTTGTTTATTCTCCCATCAATAAAATTCCAACTTCTATACTCAAGGACCCCATTCCGGATATGAATTCCTGGGGTATTTATAGGATTCCTTGCCAGTGTGGTTTAATTTACATTGGCCAAACTAAGAGAGCCTTAAAATTTCGCGTCAAAGAACATGAGGCATATGTTAGAAAAAAGGAAACACAGAAGTCTTCTGTTGCTCAACATTGTTGGTCCGAAAATCACACTTTCAATTTTTCTGCTGCCAAAATTATTCAAAAAACATCTTCCATTGGAGAACTGGATTTTCTAGAGGCATTTCACATTCATAGAAATCTTTCTGTTCTAGTTAACGATCCTAATTCCAATCCAAATTTGCCTTCGGCTTTTAGAGAAATTATGTTTTAGTTCTGGTTTCGCCAACAGATGGCGCCACTTGCTTATTCTTGTCCAGCCTTTCTTATCTTATCTAATCATTATTTCCTATCTTGTTCATTTGCGGTTTTGCAGCTGAAGATGATGGTTCTGTAAAACCATCGAAACTAGTCCTGTGAAAATTTTGTAGGTATAACGCTGATTTTTGTTGTTTGACTTCTGAATTAGTATTTATTCGGCGTGTTATTGTGTCTTAACTACATTAAATTTCAAAATCAACTTTTTAAGCAAGTCGGAGGAATCTCAATGGGAGCGGGCACAAGCACATCCACTTGCAATATCTTTTTATTCATTAAAGACCTTCCATTCCAAAAACTTAAAGACCTTACCTTCCAAAAACAATTTACAGCAAAACGATTTAATTTACTATGCTCATACTTACAGATATATAGATGATTTTATTACCTTTATTAGTTCAACTCATTGCAAACTTTTATTCATAATCATGAACAGCACTAAAAACTTATACAGAAAAAAATTACAGACGTCCACCTTCAGCACATCCAACACCAACACATGTGGTGAACGAAAAAACACATGGTCAACAAACTCTTTAGTCAATGTTACAGTTACATATGAAAATTTAAAAACAATAACACAGCAAAACAAAAATGTTCTGAAAATTCACACACTTAATTTCAAAAAAATTAAATGCACATTATTACAGTTAGTAGCAATGACAAATAATTATTACACTTTTCTTTCATAATTTAAATTGATTTTTTTACCAATGTCTGGGCTATCACCAGGCCACTGAAATGCTAAGTTCAAATCCAATGTATTGGACTGGTGCAGCCATCTACTGACAAGATAGTGAAATGCAAAGTGTTCTAACATTACTCCCTCACCAGTAACTAAGTTACGATACTTAAATTGCATTGGTAAGGTCAATAATCGAATAACGTGATCACTACATCTCATGATCAAAATGCACTTCACGCATAAAAGAATGAATTTCTAAGCTTGCATCTGGTTCTGAATTGTAAGGTTATAGCAAATTAAAATACAAATAATAATTAATGTAGCTGGAACTTCAAGATATATCACTAATCTTTTTTGTTCCATGCTGGAAATCCACATAATTGTAGATACCACATTCAATATTCTATATATTCATTATACATTTCATTATTATATCTCAAAGTTAACATATACATACATACTCCATATCTGGGCTTAACTGAACAATTCAATGACATGCTTTCAGTGACATGAAAATAGTTAACACCAATAAAAATCTGATCAGTATTACTAAAATTTTCACATTTCATAGCAGGTATTTTAAACACCAAATGCACTTTTCTTATTTTACTCACTCCTGACTGACTCAATGCAACACTGTCCTGAATGTACACCTTAGCAACTAATATTCTTTGAAAATTATTAGCTTTCTGAAAAACAGGTATTAGTACTGCATTAAACTGCAGCTGGATAGAAGTTATATTTGCTCTAAAGCTCATATATGCCTAATACCAACATGATTAGAATTCTACTTATTTTACATACAGCTCAAATTCTTAATTTTCAATACTGCAATCTAACATTAACAAATAAGTGAAAAAGACATATCTCATAATACATAGATATATGTGCACTACACTATATAGCACTGAAATATTCTAACTGAAACAATAATTGTATTTTATAAGATAGCTTCTAAGGAGGTAATGCAGATGTTATGCCTAAGCAAAAACACACTGTATTCCAAAACACAATAATACCAACCCTTACAGCTAATACATGCATACAGAATTTGAAGCAAAAATTTCTAGAACAGTAAAAACAATATGGAAAGTATATCTGAATATATTCATGAACAGTAATATATTGCTCAATATCTACACCACTACGACTCTGGTATATTACAGAAGATACATAAATTAGAAATTATAAAATCAGTATACATTATTGTGAAGGAGATAAATACGATATGACATTAGCCTTAATTGGGGAAGTAGATCATGAATAATAATATTTGCAGTAACAAGAGATAAGAGTTGTGATTTAGTTTTAAGTTCGAAACGTAACAGGAAGTTTTATTTCTCTACCACAACGAGTGTTTGTTGGGAAATTACTATGATGCATTTCCTTTGAGGATCCACCATTGACATCGTCGTCAAAGAAGCTGATTCGGTAGTTCTGGCATGCTATCTGCATTCATAAGGTAAGCAGGTTTCAGCCTATCAATAGAGATGTTAACATCTTTTCCTTTAATATGCACAGAATAATACTTATCATGTCTTTCTGCTACAGGAAATGGGCCATCATATGCAGGCTCTAGTGGTTTTTTCACCCGATCAACTCGAACGAACACATGAGTACAGGTCCTTAAATCTCTATGTACAAAAACTTTTTGATCAGATTGACATGTATCTGCAGACTTCATTGGCTTTACTAGGGCCATCTGCTGCTGAAGATTGTACACAAATGTGTCAGGTTCAACGTGGACACTGGGTTTTTCAAAAAATTCCCCAGGAAGCCTGATATTGGTACCATATACCATTTGAGCAACAGAATAGTTTGTACCATCTCTGATAGCAGCTCTTAAACCCAACAAAATAGTGGGTAGCATATCACTCCATTTTACATTATTGTGAGCTTTTATTGCAGCCTTTAGTGTCCTGTGAAAGCGCTCTATTTTCCCATTACATTGGGGATGATAGGGCATTGTATGCAGAAGTTTAGCACTACAAATAGCAGCAAGATTTTTAAACATTTGGGAGGTAAACTGGCGACCTTGGTCAGTTACAATACACTGTGGCACTCCAAATCTGCTCACCCAATGGTCATAAAAAGCTTTACTCACCAGTCCTGCAGTGATCTCTTCTAATGGATCTACCTCCATCCAACAGGAAAATCTATCAATGCATGTTAGACAGTAAATTTTACCATTAGATGGTGGCAAAGGCCCAATCAAATCAATATGGATGATGCTAAATCTGGCATCAGGTTCTTGATATGTACTAAAGGTCGATTTGGTGTGTCTTGTTACTTTAACTTTCTGGCACTGCAGACAAGCTCTAGCCCAATCACTTGCTTGTTTCTTCATCCTGGGCCATACAAATCTGGCAGTTATCTGTTTTACAGTGGATCTGACACCAGGATGTGCAAAACTATGGATATGATCAAAAATTTTCTTGCGAAAACTTTGAGGTACATATGGGCGAATATTGCTAGCTGAAGTATCACACCATAGGACATTTTTAGATTGTAGTACATATTCCTTGAAAATTAATGAGGTGTTACTTGCAATTAATTCTTTCAACTCAGGGTCATTCTGTTGTGCCTTTGCAATTTCTTCATAATCAATTACAGATATCTCTTCAATTCTGGAGAGAGTATCTGCTACAATATTGTTCTTTCCACTAATGTGCTGTATATTTGTAGTAAACTGGGAGATGTACTGTAACTGACGCAGCTGCCTAGGTGAAGCTTTATCATCCTTTTGCTTGAATGCAAAAATCAGTGGTTTATGATCAGTGAAAATTTGAAAATCTCGTCCTTCCAGCATGTATTTAAATTGCTTCACAGAGAGATATATTCCAAGCAATTCACGATCATATGTACTGTATTTTCTTTGAGCACCATTTAGCTTCTTTGAATAAAATGCAACTGGTTTCCAGTTACCATCTTCATACTGTTGCAAAACTGAACCAATTTCCCAATCTGAGGCATCAGTGCACAGATAATGGACATTCAGACTTTGGATAACTTAAGAGGGCAGTATTAGCCAAGTCAGTTTTGCACTTCTCAAATTGCTTTATGCTTTCTTCAGTCCAAGGTACTTTACTTTTAGCTTTTTTCTTTGCTCCCTTAAGCATTTCATGTAGCATGGCCTGGGTCTGCGCTGCATCTTTCAAGTACCTCTTATAAAAATTTACCATGCCTAAAAACGTTCTTAAGCCATGAAGAGTGGATGGCAGTTCATAATCAAGAATAGCTTTAACTTTGTTTGGCAGAGGTTGCGAACCAGAAGGCGTAATGAGATACCCCAAAAATTCAATTTCTTTAACTCCAAATACGGACTTTGACACATTTAAGCATAGGCCATATTTATCAAGCCTTTCAAAAATTAAGCTCAGATGTTTTTTATGCTCATCCTCAGATGACGAGGCGATTAAAACATCATCAAGATAAGGAAAACAGAAATCAAGCCCTCGAAACACCTCATGTACAAATCTTTGAAAGGTTGAGGGAGCATTTCGGAGACCAAAACTCATAACGTTAAACTCGTACAGTCCAAATAGTGTAATAATGGCTGTTTTTGGTTTATCCTCCTCAGCTATGGGTATTTGATAGTATGCTTTGAATAGGTCTAATTTTGAGAAAATTGTTTTCCCACTCAAGATTAAATGAAAATCCTCAATCCTAGGAATCGGGTATCTGTCCGGAATAGTCTGCTCATTCAGACGTCTATAATCACCACAGGGTCTTAAAGTTCCATCTTTCTTTGTAACCAGATGCAGAGGACTAGCCCACTGTGATTTAGATGGCCTGATTATACCATTGTCTAACATGAACTGAAACTCTTGTTTTGCCAAATTCAGTGTCTTAGCATCAAGCTGCCGAGCACGAGAGTAAACTGGCTGTCCTTTTGTAGCAATATAGTGCTGGACCTTATGTTTCACTTTGGTGTTCAATAAATTGGGCTTCGTAATACCAGGGTACTTTCGCAACAGCTCAGAGAATTTTACAGAATTGCTCACTGTGCTAATCGCAGTATTTTCAGTTACTGACATTACATCACTATGTACAAACATATTTGTCACACCATCAATTAATTTTCTCTGGCGAATGTCAAGCAGTAAGTGAAACTGATTCAGAAAATCGGCACCTAAAATGCCTCTGTTTACTTTTGCTACAACAAATGGCCATTGGAATGGGCGACGTAGTCCGAGGTCCACGGTCAACACCTTACTTCCAAACGTTGGGATTTCAGTTCCGTTAGCTGCGTATAGCTTGTATGAAGTGCAGGTACTTTTAGATTTCGTATCAGCTGGAATCAAGCTGATATCTGCTCCACTGTCAATAAGAAATTTGATTCCTGTTTTTCTGTCTTTGATAAAAAGGCGAAATTTGTGGCAATTAATGTTTCCAGTAGCAGCAGGGCTTACCGCTGATTCTACTGCTAGTTGCAGTTTTCCAGCTGCTTCCAACTGCAGGGAGGTTTGCATTTATCAGGGTAGCATTTTTTTCCAAATTTGAAATGGAAAAAACAGTATTTTCCATCTGGGTCAAAACGCTTGCGGGATCTGCTGCGGCTCCTATTTCTTTGATGGCTTTGACTTCGTCGTCTGTCTCTTGTGTGTTAAACACTCAGAGTCGCAATTTGTTGCTCAAGTGAAGAATTTTTTTTTAGCAACATATCATATGGGCCAGCTTCTTGGACCACACTTGCAAGCTCTATCCGGGGATTCATCTCAAGAATTTTATCGGCCATTGTGGCCAACTTATCAGTACCTTCATCACTAACAATTAAAATGTTTTTTACTTGGTCTGGCAGTTTCTCCATCCATAAGGTTCTCAGAATTTTTTCAGACACATCATCAGCATCTTTAAGGGCACGCATTTTTCGGAGTAGTTGGCTGGGCTTTAGGTCTCCCAATTCTAGTCCAGTTAGCAATCGCTTGATGCGTTTGTTTTCACTTTCTTTAAAAGTGCTCAGAAGTCTTTCTTTAGTGGCTGAATAATTGTTTGGCGTGTCGTCTCGAATGATGTCCCAAATGTTTTCTATAAATTTGGGTTCAAGTTGTGCAACCAGGTAATTAAATCTTGTGTCTTCGGAAGTAATTCCACTGATTTTAAACTGTGCCTCTACGGTGAAAAACCACATTTCAGGTTTCTCTACCCAAAATGGCGGTATCTTCACACTCACTTTACTAGCTTCAAGTTTTGAAGTTGATGCAGATTCACTGTCCAATGGCATGTTTGCAATTTTAAGTCAAACTAAAACATTAGCATTCCTAATAAAACATGGGTCACCAGATATTAGTTCAACTCATTGCAAACTTTTATTCATAATCATGAACAGCACTAAAAACTTATACAGAAAAAAATTACAGACGTCCACCTTCAGCACATCCAACACCAACACATGTGGTGAACGAAAAAACACATGGTTAACAAACTCTTTAGTCAATGTTACAGTTACATATAAAAATTTAAAAACAATAACACAGCAAAACAAAAATGTTCTGAAAATTCACACACTTAATTTCAAAAAAATTAAATGCACATTATTACAGTTATTAGCAATGACAAATAATTATTACATTTTTCTTTCATAATTTAAATTGATTTTTTTACCAATGTCTGGGCTATCACCAGGCCACTGAAATGCTAAGTTCAAATCCAATGTATTGGACTGGTGCAGCCATCTACTGACAAGATAGTGAAATGCAAAGTGTTCTAACACCTTCGATAATTTTAACAAGATTGAAAATTCAGAATTTTGTCCAGTGCTTTATTCTTAATAAAACTAATGCTTCACAAATATAGATCTTCAAATAATTAACCCGCGGGAAGGCGTGTGGGGTGTATCATAACCCAACCCTACATAAAAGTGGAATATTCCTAACTTGTGAAACTGAAATTCTGTGCAGCTTTCAGTAGCTGAGTTTCTAGTTGTGGTTGACTTTCAGAACCGCCTTTTTCTTTGCCTGTGTGTTTCAGAAAAAGATTTATCGGTATATTGTTGGAACTGGGGTATGACACACCCCACGCGCCTGTCCGCGTAAGTGTTTTTCTGACTGAATATTTAGTTCAGAAATTTATTTCTAGAGTGTAACAGTAAATATTTTTACTCCCAAGTGATTTTAAAGTACTTGACATTAAATTCTTAAAAATTTTTAACTGCATTATGGTAAAAAGAATGACTCCCTATGAACTGGAATGCCTGTGAGATTTATTAGAAATATTTGAAAGTGATGAAGACTGCATTTCGGAAACTGAAGATGAAACTTGGAATGTTTTCTACACTGTTTTGGTTTCGAAAAAGATTAAACATTAATTCCTGATGTTCTTAAAGAAGGAAAAACTATTCTTATGCTTTCAACATTACATAACGATCATACTATATAGATGATACTATTGGAGAAAATAAAACGTCTGGAATTATATGTTTTTATAATATGACTAAAGGAACAGTGGATATGGGGGATGAAAATTCAGCCACTTATTAAATTGCCAGAATAACAAGGAGGTGGCCAATGATAATTTTCTTTCTTGCACTGAATGTTGCTGTAATAAATGCTTGAATTATATTACATTCAACTGCTAATCCACCAACCAGAAACAGAAGTCTGTTTTTTAAGGACTTAGCATTACAATTAATAAAAAAAGCAGTACTGAACAAAGATCAGAGACTAATACTTTACCAAGAAACCGACGTACTGCATGCAAAACAAAAGCAGAAGTTTCGACAAAGAATTAAAACGAATACATGAAATTTGAAACAACTATGAAAGATGCGATAATTTTTTTGCCCTCGTGCCAAAGACAGAAAGAAGAACATGAATGCAATGTTTAAAATGTGGAAACATTCTGTGTCACACTTTGAACGAAATGTGAAGAAATAAAATGAGCATTGTGTATTACATACAATGAAACTTAGAGGCATGATGTTTATATTTTCATTTATCTTAATTTTAACTCTAGGATTATTTTGGAAATTGATTTTTTGAAACCCAACTATTATTCACGTTTTTATAATACACGAGAACAAGAAAAACAGCTTTAAAACTAAATAAAACTATTTTTATTGTATTTTAAATATTGGGGTATGTAATTTATTATTTGGTATTAGGGTATTTTTATTGTATTTTAAATATTGGGGTATGCCCACATGCCCACTCTAGTAACTTTTCTTGGTGCGACTTCCGCCGGGTTAACTGCAAAATGATTCTACTGCATGACAAAACGCACAACTTGAATTTAAATACTAACAAATTAATAAACTGGATTTCCAACATTTCCAAAAAAGTATTAGTAATAGCATATTAAATCAGATACAAAGCATTAAAAGATTTGTCCAGAAACAATAAACCTACAACATGAAATTCTACTACTTATTCTTAAAAATAATCGAGTACCTAATAACTTTATTAATTATTTTCTTAAAAAAGCAGGCATTAAGTACTCAATCTAAATCATCTGGCAGATAGGGAGATGAAAATTTATTCCTAAACCTTAAAAGGTGGTACATGTTGGATGACAATCTGTTAAAAGATATTTAAATAATATAATTATTGAAGTTATTGTATATAATGTAAAAATCATTATTTCTGGCATTTTTTTTTTTTAGCTTTTACTAAAAAAAAAAGGAGGGTCTATTTCCAATCTTTCCAAGTCTGCTTAAAATCTCTTGAGCAGTCAACATTACTAGTAATCTTTTCCTCTTTCCGCTATAGTTTAAAGTTTTCCGCTATAGTTTCCGCTCAGTTTAAATCTGGTAAGATGGCATGCAGAAATTATAAAATTAAAAATATGAAAACGTAATTTATGAAATATAGCTAGAAATTAATTAATTCTTTTGTTTGGTAAGTTTAAAGGCAAAATTTCTACAGACACCTCTTACACTCAAAAGAGAGTTTCACAACCACTTCTTTCCTGCATTCTAAAAATAGATTTCAAAGTCCTCGCCTACACATTAACATATTCTCTCTGCTCCTCCATTCTCTATTCTGGTTCAAATTCCATTCCGAGTAAAAAGAAACTAACAGACATATCTCGCTTTAAACAATAACAAACACATAATTTATTGATTATCTTCTCGCCATTTATGTATATTATGTACATTTCCTTTTCACACATTTTAAATTATACCTTTTTGTCTTATACAGTCAAAAGTCGTTAATCCGGACTCGTCGGGACTTCGGCGATTCCGGATTATCGCTTTTTCCGGATTATAGATCATCAGTTTAAATCTGGTAAGATGGCATGCAGAAATTATAAAATTAAAAATATGAAATTTTAATTTATGAAATATAGAACAATTATGATCTAAAGGGTATCAAAATTAAAAAAAAAAAAGAAAAGAAAAAAAAAAACTTAATATTTATTTGTTTACTTTATTAAACATTTTTTTCAATGTAAGTTGTTTAAGTCAATTTGTTTTTGTGATAATAATTTCTCTTTAATTCTATAAACAGACATAATTTCTTGTTTAGTTACAGAGTTCCGCTGTTCAAGTCCTATAATTGCTGTGTCGAGAATACTGACTAATTTGTCAATCGAAATTTTTTCATTTTCAATAACTTCTGTGTCACTTTCTTCACTATCGGAAGCAAATTATAATGGCGAGGAATTTGATTTAAATCATATCAAAGACGGAATATACGAGATGAAATACTACATTTAGTAAGGAATTATAAGCCAAATAAAATGAAAACATCTGCCCTGAAGATGAGGATAGTGCTGACAGATCAACTTCCAATTTATTGCGCGCCGTTCCCCCCATCCCCTGCCACAGAGCAGCGTGAAATTGATAAACAGATTTTGGAATGGTTAGGTCATTTTTTGCAGCAATTCAACTTTTTTTTAATGGAGTTCGAAACATACTTTCGCTTTGGTAGATCTTTTACATATTGGTAAATATATATCGGAAATTCTATTTGACATAATCGAAAGTTCAAGCTTACTTTTATAAAATTGCTCTAACAGTCTGCAAAAAATAATAAGCCGGATCCAATTCGAAGATTAAGGAACAACGCAATCTGCAACATTAACTGAATTAGATAATTTTAGCTTAGCTTACACCGTCCGTTATACATTAAACGCGCATGCGTAAACGTATTTTGCGCACGTGCACACACCTATTCACAGCCGTAAAGGTCTTACGCGCATGTGTCAACGCGACGCATGCGCAGAAAGTTTGTAGCTTTGAGGTCCGGATTATGGGTGTCCGAATTAACGACTTTTGACTGTATTAATATATTTTTTTACCTTTTCGTACTCATTTTTTTGTTTTTGAAAAGACTACATTATGTTCATTGTTTTTACAAAGTTTACATTGAGTTAACATGATTAAAGGTGAAAGTGTCAGGGGGCATTTTTCTCAAGTAAGAAAATACTACTACTTACTCTTATAATAATATCTCACAATTTTGAAATTTATTTTTAAACTTGACAGAACAGCTATTTTCTTACTGAATTCTATACAATGCTTTTATTTCAATTCATCTCAATTAAGCTCTACTTAGCTTAAAATACCTTTTTGGCAAAATAATTCCTACTTGAGAAAAAGATGAAACACCTTCGCATTTATTAATTATTGTTAACTAATCGGAAGTTGGTTTGTTTCCCTTGAAAAATCAACTAGTTTCTATTCAATCACGATAATTACTTGGTTTATTAATTACATTTTCAATTTTAGCCGCTTGCCTGATTATCCCGAGTTATCTTGGGTTCGTATATATTGCAGTTAATCATTAACTCGAGAAAACTCGGGCGAAGCAGAATTTGTCAGTATGATTTCTTTTATCATGGTGTTAACTCGGCCTGGAGGTGTTTTCCCTTGTGGATTGTGGATTAGTAATGTATACAGAAAGATAGTTGCGTTGAAAAAAAGTAAAATGATGGCGATGATGTAAGATAGTGAAAGCGATGATGTTTCGGATAGTGATTATGAAGAGGTAGACATTTTCCCGATGTTATTCCTGCTATGAAAAAAAATTAAATGCAATGAGACAGTGTACTCTGTGCTCTGTAAAAAAGATTACAGAGGTAAGCCAGTAAGAAAAGAGAACAGATACCTGTGTACAGAATAATAGGCATCACTTTGTGTTATCCCTTGGTTCAAAAACTATCATACAAAGACTAACATTTAACTGTTTTTCATTTGCCCGAGATAACTCGGGATAGTAAACTAATATTAAATGTAAATGCTTTTACACCTGTAAAAAATTAAAAAATCCAACTTACATATTTTGTTTTATTTTATTTCCTTGTATTTAATAATAAAATAAAAAATGTGATGATTTCTTGCAATTTTTTTCAAAAAAATTTGTAAGGGAAGCTGTTAATTATGCCTTTTTAAAAGTTTCCATTTTCAATTTATTCTCGATTCATTTTTGATGTTTCCATTTTAAAATATTTCAAGATTCATTTTTAAATTTGCTTATAATTTACTTCATTTCAATGAAATTCTAACTACCTTTATCAAAGGAGATAATATACTAAATAATCCATTAGTAAATAAATTATTTTATTACATTGCAGCTTTTGTGGAAGTACTAGGCAATTTATTATGATTAATTAAAATATTTACTTAAATAAGATATAAAATATGAAAGCAAACTTCTAAATTTAATTCACTATAACCTTTTTTATTTTCTATTTCATTTGGGAACTTCATCTATCTGTCTTAAAAACAGCGCTTACTGCATCATTCAAATTAATCATGCAATCTTATGTAACCCTTAATGTCAATGCCTCTTGACCAATCACCATATTGCAAACAAAAACTTTTCTTTTTACGTGCTTCCATTTTGCATAACTACGCACTTCAACTTTGCTCTTTACTGTGCTAAGATGTAATTTCGCTGGCTTGCTTTCTATCTCAACAATATTGAAAATGTAAATCTTCTGTGGAAAGGCACGACTAGAGTGCCGAGTGATTGTGGCCACAAATATCAATTGGAAATAAAAATCGAATTACAACTACCTCGACTGCCATGTTCTTTAGATATTTCCAAGTTAACATTATTAGCATACTACACAATCAAAATTCTTTTTCAATTTGGATCTAAGCATGCATTCACACTGCTCTGGCTTTTCCTTGTATTTTTATTATTTAATGTATGTAATGTATATATATATTTACATAAATACAAACACATATACATAAAAAGCAACTAAAGTTAAAAGTAAACTGGAGTCAGATACATATATAATAGGCACAATGGCAAAACCCCAAATCAGCACTTTTGCATTACTTTTTAATGTTTCACTCAGAGCTAAAAGTGCACAATATCTGAGATTCATATAACACAATTCTTAGAACCAATACGTTGAACGTTTTGATTTGCATACTCACACATTCGCGGTTTTGGTCTGTTACTGTGATGCATAAATATATATTTCAATTTCACTCACCAGATCTAACAGGATATCGGCCAGTTAAAAGAGCAGCTCTACTTGGGGTGCATACAGCAGCAGCACTCAAATGATGCTTAAGTTTTACACCATCAGCAGCAAGCATATCAATATTTGGAGTACTAATTGAGTTATTACCAAAGCATCCGACATCTCCATATCCTAAATCATCAGCCAAAAATATTACAAAATTTGGCCCACAAGTAATAAATAAACTTACGTGAAAAATCAACATGATACGAAAAATAGCAGCCATAACTGTATTCGGATGCTAACGCAATAAAAATGATTACGTATAAAAAATACTACTTTTTTCCATTAACGAATTTCATATCGACTGCGAATTTTATTTCTCAGCAAAAACATATTTACTACTTCTTAAAAATCAAGCTTTGTAAATATTATTTCTCAGGGAAAACATCTACTTCCTAAAAATTAAACTTGAAATAATTTACTACTTTTTACAAATCAGTTTTAAAATATGGATATAAATGGGAAAAATTTGTAAACGCTTTTATCGCAGTATGTACGAGGTAATCACAAATGAGTAAGCTATCTCAATTCTCGAGTTAGTGAGAAACTAGAACTAGAATATGGCTGCCTTTTAACTTATCGATAATAAGTAACAATAAATAAGTTGACTTATTTATTGTTACTTTTATTAAGGAAGATAAAAATTGCAAATGAATTAAATTAAAATCTTTAGTAAGTTTTGGTTAAAAAAAAAAAAAAAAAAAAATTTCGGTATATCACAACATAGAATGATGATAAATATTTTGTTTTGCAACAGCTATGTCTTTTTGCGGATTCTCATTATACAATTTCTTTGAATAGAGCGATATTTCGTGGCAATAATTTAAAAAGTGATTTATCGTATTTCAATATTTTGACAGAAAATGCCATTTTGAGACTAAAACACGGATTATACAAAGAAGTTAGAATAGAAGGAAGGAGGGTTCGCAGTTTCCTCCGCTATCGGGTAATGAAACTCCACCGAACAAGCGGCGTCCATGTTTGTAACTTCAAAACATTGCAACAAGCGTCTAGCCAGTACAAGGTCGCCGCAATTTCAGATAGTCCAGACTGGAAGTGTCTACAAGTACGACGTCGGACGGTTAGCTCAAACATGGTAAAAAGCAAGGAGGTTAGAATAGACCTTGGTAAAAAGCTAAACGTACGACTAGTTGCGCAGAGACCATCTGCGCATCAACATGCCTACTATGTGATAACATATCTTTAGTTGCCAGTCTGATGATGCATCGCCAATCCTGTAGAACGGACAGCAGCCAATAACGACAACGAAGCTTGTCATCGCGCATGCGTGAAGCAACTTCAAAGCTAGGGCGAGACGCTACTGATACGCGGCAGTGGAAACGCTTGGACGGATGCCGTAGCCGTGTCTTCAATTGACGCAACGCGTTCGTACGCAGTAATGGAAACGGGCCTTAATTCAAAAATAAGTATTTTTTCGCAAACTTTCTTTCCCTGAGCGAGCGTTCATCGCTACTTCTGCCGCCATTAATTTTTGGTGACAACACCTGATTGCTCCTTTTTTACCACGTAACCCCAACGCATCCGCAGATATCCGGATAGAAGTTGAACTCCATCCGTACGTCATCCGTCTCCGCACATCGACCGGATTGCAGATGTCAATCAAAGTGAAGTCGCTCGCTGATTGGAGAAACGCATACGCACCGCAACGCATGCGCAGCAGTATAAACGGGCCTTAACAGCTGATAGAAAAGAAGAAATTTTGGTCGCTATTCAAGGCGATGTTTAAAGGCCAGATAAGAGCAGCCCTTTAGGGGGTCGAAAGTAACCCGTTTAGCGGATGAAAAAAAGCTTTTAAGAAGCAATTAAGAATAAAGGGCAGTCGCCGCGTACGGCTGCAGAGATAAAGTTGTCTCTTGTTAAAGAGACATAAAAAGACTCATTTTAAAGAGTTAAAGACCAGAGTTCTTCCGGTCAATGCCCTTACGTAAGGCTCCTCTAAACCAGGCTGAATCACCAACTTTTCTCTCTTGGCGAGGGAGGGAACGCGCTACCAATTTTGGCGCGTTTATCGCACGCGCTGGCTGAATGTCTGCTGTTTTTTTTTTTTAAAGATTTATTTTATAGACGCGCGGCATTCAGCGCACATAAACTTTTCGGATAATTAATTAATTCTCGAATAGTATATAGACGTTTTCACTTAAATAAAAATTTCGCGTATATTTTGTAAACATATTTAAAATAACTTATTCTTTAGATGTTTCAGTTTCGTTAGCAGACTAAAATAAATAAGATATGAATAAAAACATTCAATAGTGTCAAATGGGGAAATAGTTAAAGCGTAGAGTGTGCAAATAAATTTATCTTAATGACATTTTAACAAAAATTTCCATAAAAACACTGTAAATTCATACTAAAAAAATAACTTAAGAATATGTTGTCATTTTAGTCTGAGGTATATGGAAATAATTGTGCAAGACTCTGAAGAAACACTTTCTTTTAAATGTGTGAAATATTTCATAACATATATGGAAGAAGAAAGTACAGCATTCTGTGTTTTGGATGACTTTCACCAAATGTAATATAAATACGAACTAGAAACCGTAATAAAAAGTCCTTCCTCTCCAATCAGATCACCTTTGTGTTGCATTGTATTTGTAATACTTCTAAAAATCCAATTTTTACCTAAATTAAAAAACAGTTATTCCATAAAAGATAATAAATTTGAACGTATATATATAAAATTATGAGGGTACACTTTTAATTTTTAGAAACTATTTATTTACAATCTTAGAATGTATAATCACAGAGAACTGCAATACCAGCATAGTTCTATTTTTCAATCTCTATCCAAAGTGTTGCCAATTACAAGTTACTAAATATTAAATGTTACCATTTACAAATTATTAAATATTACATCTTCCGTTTTTTTAAAAAGTTCAAAAGTTTTAACAGTCTAAAATCAGTCCAAATACCTGGCCGGCTTTCTAATCAGTCTCCCACTTCTAGTTCTTAGCTCACCGTTCCTTGTTTCTGAGTTAGCAGAGTTTGGTAGTTGATCTTCTAAACTTTGCCCTTGAGAATATCTGGAATCATATCCTTTTACATCTGTTTTCTGTGTATTAACTCCTTGTTCTGTTCCTCTGATATTCTCATCAACAGCTAAACTGTTTCCTCTAATATCTTTTCTATTTCTTCTCAATACTGATCCACCTGATCTAAGTATATATGATCTAGGCGTCTTATGCACTTCTTCTACAACTGCTGGTTTCCAGCGATTATCTTGATATACCCGAACACAATCTCCTTTATTTAGCAATGGTAATGTTTTTGTATGACGATCATAATATGACTTCTGTTTAGTTCTTTCTTGGTTGATTTTTTCTTTTACATTTCTCACAACTTGAGGTTTAAGTAATTCTTCAGATGTAGGAAGAATCGTTCTTGTTCTTCTACTCATAAGTCGTTGAGCTGGTGATCCTAGCATCTCATTAGTTGGAGTGTTCCTATGAGCTAACAATGCTAAATAAGGATCAGCATGATCTGCTTGAGCTTTCTTTAACAATTTCTTCGCCATTTGTACTGAACGCTCTGCTAATCCGTTCGACTGTGGATGGTATGGACTGCTTGTTATATGTTTAAATTGGTATTTCTTTTCAAATTCTGAAAATTCTTTACTTTCAAACTGAGGTCCATTATCAGATATCACTATCAATGGTATACCGTATCTTGCAAAATGAGATTTCATGTAACTGATCACTGTCTGACTTCGAGTATCCGGTAGTTTGCAGATTTCAAAAAAGTTGGAATAGTAATCTACAATTAATAAATATACATCTTTGTTAATCTCAAATAAATCTGTCGCAACTTTATACCAAGGTAAATTGGGAATTTCATGTGGTATCATAGGCTCTCTTATGTTTTTGTTCTGGTATTCATTACATATAGAACATTTTGAAATTTTATCTTCTATCTGCTTGTTCATAAATGGCCAAAACAAAACATCTCTAGCTCTTTTCTTACATTTTTCTATACCAAAATGACCCTCATGAATTAAATTTAACATTTCCTTTTGCATAGATAAAGGAATAATTACCCTTCCTCCTTTGAAAAATAAATCATTTTCCATTGTCAACTCATCTCTGTAGTCCCAAAATACTTTGACTTGAGGTTCTACCTGATGTTTCCTTTCTGGCCAGCCTCTCAGAATATATTTCTTTAAGCACTGTAGTGTAGCATCACATTCACTTTCTTTCTTTAATTCATAAATTTTGTCATCAGATGCTGGAATCAGTGTACAAATTTCTGTATCTTCATCATTATCTTCTTCTGTTGTATTCAAATATGCTCTACTCAAAGTGTCTGCTATTAATAAGTGTTTCCCCTTTTTGTATTGTACATCTAGATCATATTTCTGTAAATTTAACAGCATTCTTTGCAATCGCTGTGGTGCTTTAAAAAGAGGTTTCTTAGTTATGCTTTCTAATGGTCGATGATCAGTTTCAACTGTAATACGTTTGCCATATATATATTGATGAAATTTAGAACATCCAAAAGTAATAGCTAAAAGCTCTTTTTCTATCTGAGCATAATTTTTCTGATTTTTTGTTAGAGCTCTGGAAGCATAAGCAATTGGTTGGTTTTCTTGTAGTAAAACAGCACCTAATCCTTCAGAACTTGCATCTACTGAAAGAGTTACATCCTTATTAACATCATAGAATTTTAATACGGGTGCTTTTGCAATCAGTTCTTTAAGTGTTTCGAAAGCTTTTTGATGCTTTTCAGTCCAGTGCCAGAGGACATTTTTCTCAAGTAACTGTCTTAATGGTGCAGTAATAGTAGTTAAGTTAGGAATAAATTTGGCTAAATAATTAATCATTCCCAAAAATCTTTGTAGCGAAGGCACATCTGTAGGTTCTGGCATTTTAACAATTGCTTCCACTTTAGAAAAATCAGGTTTTAGTCCATTTTCACTTAACTCGTGTCCTATATAATTCACACGATTAACTTTTATTTTACATTTAGCCTTATTGAACTTCAAATTATTTTCTCGTGCTCTCTGGAGTACTTTTTTAAGTCGTAGCTCATGTTCCTTTTCATTAGATCCCCATATTAAGATATCATCTATAATACATTCAACACCATCTAGACCTTCTATTATTTGGCTTAATTTTCTTTGGCAAATTTCTGGAGCT
The DNA here is from genome assembly GCF_044657685.1 of Stegodyphus dumicola. Classification (NCBI taxonomy): domain Eukaryota; kingdom Metazoa; phylum Arthropoda; class Arachnida; order Araneae; family Eresidae; genus Stegodyphus; species Stegodyphus dumicola. The sequence goes on from NC_140768.1 coordinate 151,664,904, forward strand.
GAACATATGCCAAAAGGTAATCTTTTAAATTTGTATCTGCCAAAAGGTGTATTGAATGTACACAAATTACTACTTTCTTCGTCAAGCTGGATTTGCCAAAAAGCACTATTAGCATCTAAAACAGAAAATATTTTTGCGTTAGGCATTCTAGTGACAACTTCGTCAATGGTTAACATCGGATAATGTTCTCGTTTTATAGCTTTATTTAAATCTCTAGGATCTAAACATATTCTTATTTTGTTCGGTTTGACAACTGTAACCATTGAATTTACCCATTCAGTTGGTTCTCTTACTTTCTCAATAACATTTAAATTTTCCATTCTTTGTAATTCTTTCTTAACTTTATCACGTATAGCTATGGGTATTTTTCTTGGAGGATGAATGACTGGCGTTACATCTTGTTTTAACTGGATTTTATATTCTCCATTCAAACAACCTAAGCCTTCAAATACATCTTTGTATTCCTCCAGTAAGTCTTCAGTGTAAACAGACATTACTTTCTGAATCAAACCTAGTTGCAAACATGATTTTAATCCTAATATAGAAGGTACTTCTTTGTCAATAACTTGGAATTCCACAACATAATTATTTTTTCCATATTGGCAGTTAAGTACTACTTTTCCTAAAGTATCCATTTTATTCCCAGAGAATGTAACTAATCTTTTAATTTCAGACTTCTGTATCGGAACATTTAGCAATTTCAGTTTGCTTTTAGAAATAACATTGCACATTGCTCCAGTATCTAACTGCAAATTTAGTTTACTTTTATTTACATTAACGTCAACAGTCCATTTCTCTTCCTTGTTATCTGAATTAAGGTTTAATGTGCCAACATAAAATTCTAACTCTTTCTCAGAGTCATGATTTATTAATTTAATTTGTCTATCTTTTTTGTTTACCTTGACTGCTTCATTTTTTATTATATAGCTTTTACACTGACTCGCGAAATGATTTGCCTTTTTACATTTATGACAGATTTTTCCATATGCTGGACACATTCGATACTCATGAGATGTTCCACATTTAGAACAAACTTTTGTCTTTTGTTTATTGGTATTTACCTCTTTGTAGGTATTCTTATTATATTTACTTAGTTTCTTTTTCACTAAGTTTACAGCAGTTTCCTCATCCTTTATGATTTTCATTTGATGTGCACTTATTTCAGCAGATCTGCATATATCAAGAGCTTTTTCTAATGTTAATTCTGTTTCATGTAACAATCTTGCTCTCACTATATCATCTTTAATACCACAAACAATTTTATCCTTTATTAAACTATCCGTTAATTGTGCAAACTCGCATGTTCTAGCTTTATTTCGAAGATCAGTTACGTATTCATCTATGGTTTCTGACGCGGTTTGATTTCTAGTAAAGAATAAATGTCTTTCATATGTAATATTTTTCTTAGGAATACAATATTCTGTAAATTTTGTTTTAATTTCTTTACCCTCTTCTATAGGAAATGTATTATATATTTCAAGACCACGAATTCCTATTACATGAAGAAAAGTATTAACTCTTACCTTCTCTTCTTTATTATGTAATCCACTAGCTACTTCATATATTTCAAATGATTGCAGCCATCTCTGCCAATTCGAAGCCAGATTTCCATCAAATTTCATCGGCTCTGGTGGTTTTAAACTTTCCATTTTGAAAGCAAAACACTTCTGACACCATATAAAATTATGAGGGTACACTTTTAATTTTTAGAAACTATTTATTTACAATCTTAGAATGTGTAATCACAGAGAACTGCAATACCAGCATAGTTCTATTTTTCAATCTCTATCCAAAGTGTTGCCAATTACAAGTTACTAAATATTAAATGTTACCATTTACAAATTATTAAATATTACAATATAGAATGAATTTTGTAATTTGAGTTATGTTACAAAATAATTCATAGTTTATATATTTTATACTAATAATTTAGATAAAACCTGTCCAATTTAAGAATGTGTGTTAACCACATTCTTAAATTGTACGAGGGCTATCCAGAAAGTAGATTACGTTTTGGAATAAAAAAATAAACAAAGTATAGGAAACAAATTTTATTATATACAGATGAAAGCCACACTCAAATACTACTTTTCTACATAGTCACCATACAAATTAAGGCATTTATCGTAGCGATGTACGAGCTTGGAAATTCCTTCGTCGAAAAATTCGGCCGCCTGCGCCTTCAACCACTTCGTTACCTCTTCTTGCAGCTGTGCGTCGTCATCAAAACGCTGCATAGCCAGCCACTTCTTCATTGCTGGGAATAGGTGGAAGTCGCTCGGTGCCAGGTCGGGACTGTACGGCGGATGAGGAAACAACTCCCACTTAAAAGATTCAAGAACTTTACGAGTGACATTTGCCGTGTGGGGCCGGGCGTTGTCGTGAATCAACAAGATCTTCGAGCTCAACATTCCTCTGCGCTTGTTTTGAATTGCTCTTCTGAGTTTTTGGAGAGTTTGGCAATACCTTTGAGAGTTTATTGTAGTGCCTCTTTCCAGGAAGTCCACCAAAATTACACCTTTTCTGTCCCAAAAAACAGTCGCCATCATCTTCCTTGCCGACATTGTTTGCATGCATTTCTTGGGTTTTTGGGGAGAACTTGTGTGCCCCCACTGCATTGATTGCAATTTCGTTTCACAGTTCACATGTTTCACCCATGTTTCGTCACCAGTAACGATGCGATCGAGTAAAGAGTCACCATCCTTATGGTAAGCGTCCAAAAAGTTCAACGCTGCAGCCATTCGCTGATTTTTGTGGTCCTCTGTCAAGATTTTTGGAATCCATCTTGCACAAAACTTGTGGTAACCAAGCTTTTCGCTGATGATTTCGTGCAACAAACTTCGCGAAATTTGTGGAAAACTCAAAGAAAGTTCCGTTATTGTGAAATTTCGATTTTCACGGACTTTAGCATCGACTTTTTCGAGAAGTTCGGCGGTCACTATGCTGGGTCTCCCACTTCGATCTTCGTCGTGAACATTGGTTCGGCCATTTTGAAATCTTATGACCCACTGACGCACTCCACCTTCAGTGATAATGTTGTCCCCATACACTTCACGAAGCTGCCGATAGATTTCTATCGGTTTACAGTTTTTTGCAGTCAGAAACCTTATTACTGAGCGCACCTCGCAGCTCGCGGGATTTTCAATTAACGCAGACATATCTTAAAATGTGACGAGAAAAAAAGATCTAGTAAAATGTGACGGTTTGCCGTCACAGTATCTGAACGGAGCACAGCAGGAACCTCTCACTAGCACGGCTAGATGCAGACTGAGCTGCGCAACGCTCTGACCCCAAGATGGCCGCGCTAGCCCCGCCCCTAGCGGACACAGACGGAAACGTAATCTACTTCCTGGATGGCCCTCGTAAAAGGACGACTTAACCACATGTAATTCATTTCAAAGCATAAAAGAAAGCTTATTTTTTATTTTACACAGCAACAGCATTTTCATGCAGTCAAGTTTTTTTAATTGTTAGTTATTATACATAATACTCAATTTTTAACACATTCTTATTAGAAAGCATAACTAAGAAACTTCTTTTTAAAGCCCCACTGTAATTGCAAAGAATGTCGTTAAATTTACAAAAGTATTGAAGATATATTGAACAGCATTATAACAAGAAACTACTGTACAAAATATGTAAATTTAACATAACTTCTTTTTTAGTATTTGCATAGTTTCCTCCAAATGAACCTTAATGGGAAGTTATCTTGCAAAAATTTAAAAGTATTAAAATGGTCTCTATTTAAGATGTAACTGCATTTATAATTATTTTGTAATTGTGAATAGATTATATTATTGCAATTAGATTATGCACTTACAACATAATTGCATAAAGTAATGAAATTAAGAGTTCACAGATACAATGTAATATAATTACAAAGCAATTATCTAAATTGTAATTATAATCACTTATTTAATACCACAATATTATTACAATCACAATGTAATTTAAATTGGGTACTATATTTGTATACCCTCCACTCAAAAGGAGGTACTGATAAGCCTGGAAGTTATTATCAACAAAAAGCCTGTTCAGGACAGTTTGATGACAATTTCCACCGGGCGAAAAGTACATTCTTAAGCCCAGGCAAATCATGACAATAAAAATCATTTAGTCTCATGATTCACTATATTTCAAACCCTAAATTTGAATTCTGCACCAAATTATTTACCTATATTTTAATATACTTTATGAATTATTAGAAGCGATATGGCAAATATCTTCTAAAAATAACTGTAAAATATTTGTATCCATTAATTGATTCAGATACACACTTTTATTATTTAAGTATATCAAAATAACAGTTTCATGTTCCTGAAATACAAAAGTTATGAAAAAAGTTAAAGTAATATTCTTAGAAGCATATGATATTAGTCACCAGCTGCAAAACAGTTAATTTTTTGCCCTAAATACAAGTTTATTATACAGTAGTCATACGTGTAACTTAATAACATGGTATATAAAAAATTAATGATAATAAGTTTATCAGAAATGAATTAATTCTGCAAATAAACTTTCTGCATTTGAAAATTTTCTACACCTGAGGGGACGGAGAGATCTAGTAAAATTAGATTTATTATAACTTCAGTTGGACCAAATACCTTCTCTCTCTCTATATATATGCATCACTAAAGAAATAAATAAAATTATCATGCTTAAAAAACAGATGTACCATACCAGTTTTTTTCCCCTTGTTACCCTTTACATTGAGAAATAACAAACAGTACAACGCTGAAAAATACTATCTTTGAAATTTTATTTAAATGAAGAAACACACACCATCTTTTTATTTAAGCATTACACTTCAAAAACAGATACACATACCAATTTATTTTCACTAGCCTTTATACTAATAACATGCCATATAAAAATGAAAAGAATTATCCTTGAAATTTAGATAAAATGAAGTAACACAATGAAAAATTTATGCACACGGACATCTTTTTTCTATTGCATGTTGTCTGACATGATCCACAAGTGCCTAAAAATGTACCCAAGGAAACACATTTCAATATTAACAAAAAATTGTTTACAGATTAAAATTCATTCATTTCATACCAGTATTATAAAGATCATGCATGAAACAAATCTGCTTTCCCATACTTTTAAGTAAAACTGAACTGAAATTTTATACTGGAAAATATGCTATATTTCTATATATTAGAAACAAGAAAATAATACCATAATAATATACTCATAGCCTAGCAGAAAGTAACATATATAACATCAAACACAGAAATTTATATACTCGTAGCCTAGGAAAAAGTAATACATATTACATAAAACACATAAATTATTTAATATAAAACATACATACCTTCTAAAATTATTTTACTTTTTGTTTCTTGTTGGCCGATGCTGATGAATATGAAACGTTATGGGCTCTTTTGTTGATAAGATGCTGTGTAAGGCCTTTGCATCTAGTAATAAAAAAAATTATCAATAATTACTTTCTTAAGATTACAGCATTCTGGCATGGCCACATGCGTACATTTATCAATTATTCTTTCAACTAATTCTTTTGTGATGGCTGATTGTAAACGAAGGAGTACATCTTTACATTTTTGAAATTCTCGTTCAGCTTCCCTACATATTTGATACATTCCTGCAGAGATGACCTTCAGTCCACCTTTATTGCTATGTTTTGTAAGAATTGTGCGATGCTCGGGTATGTCAGGTTCCAGCATGTCCTCTGAAATGGTCATAGCTGTTTTACAATTTTCACATATGCTTTTTTTTTTTCAACAACTTATTATATATGGCTCCTGCGATGTAATGTATATCATTTTCTTCCACAGCTGGGGGCAAGCGACGTTTCACTGCCACTGCAGAAGAGGTAGATGGCACTACAGAATTGGAGATAGGATGCAAGACCTCCTTTCTGATAGCAACTTCTAATTCAGAAGCATCAAAGAGGCTGTGGTCACTTTCAGAACAATAATTTGGATTATTGATATCTGAAATGAACTGTGATAGGCACACTAATTTCAGTGCTCTCTTGGCTTGCAAAGCAGTAGGCTTTGCACCCAACTTTCGTCTAATCTGTGAAAAGGCATTTTCCAGTGCATCTTGTGTCAACCTGCCTGGTAAGAAAAATGTAAACCCCTCGGAAAATAATTCTTTTGAGAGTTTCACAACACTCAATGTGCTCATAATAATGCCAGTTTGAAATGGCTTCCATGCTTTCCCAAACTGAACAGTTTCAGTCACATGAATGAATTTCAATAAAATATTAAATTTCTCATCTTGATTTTTGATAGTGATGCCTTTTTTTGGATGCCTTGTAGTCATAATTGTAAACCATTCTGCTACAAGTCTCAGCCACCATGCAGAAGTTAATGCTTCTTTTGCAACTTGGTGTAAAATACCTGCTTTTTCAATAGCAGCAGCTGTTTTTACAGAAAACAATTGCACAGCAGATGCCCCATTCATCGAGGAAAAGTGTGTTGGGAAGAGATGAACTCTGTTCAAGTGATGTAGAGATCTCAGGGCAGCATCTGCTTCTATCTCACTTGACCAGAGTCGTTTCACATACACTGAAGATACTATCCTCGATGGCAAGGCATGCTGGTAGCGAAATTCCTCTGGTAATATTATAATACTTGAAAGAAATGTATTTCTCATCTTTTTAATGAGATGTGGTACATCTGCAATACTGTGAATGAAAACATCAGGTCCTCCAATGTTGTAATTTGTCTTCCTATCTCTCCTAGAGACAGACACATCCAATGACGACCACATTGCTCTGTTATTGCTTCCCATATCTGAAACAGAGGCTCTTACAGTTAAACCTATTTCTGTAGCTGCTACTACAGTTCTATGAATTAGATCTTTCATGTCAGAACCTGATGTTGAAGGCCCTGTTAATTCATTGGCAACAATCTGTTTCCATGATGTTTTAAGGCCTCTAAGCATTACAATAGTGTAATGCTTAGCTTCCTAACGTAACATTTCCAATGAATGACTTAGACGATGTATCAAAATCTTGATATGAAGCTATTTCCATTTCGTCAACTTAAAGGCAGCAGTTCCTATCAAGAGCATCCAATGAATGAACTTTTGTCTTGAGGAAAAAAAACAAATTTTCTAAAATGCCGAAATTAATTTTTATGTATCTAATCCTCCTGTTCAAGGTACTGTACGATGGTGCTGCATATCCAGTACTTCTGAGGTAATTATATCCATGTTTGCTCAAAGCAAATTGCATCTTCAGTCCTTTTATAATGGACTTTTCTGACCAGTTCCTTTTTGGCTGCACAGCAAGGGTTCCTACTTGCTCATCGGACAAAAATGATGTCAATTTTGCATCTTTTTCTTGAAGCTGTTGCTCAAGGAATTCTATTTTTTTTTTAACAACTCTTCATTTGAAGCAGGTAGAGTTTCCTAAATTCAAAAAGAAATAGTAAACATGTTATGCTGTGATTATTTTTTTAAACAATGGTTGACTGAATTAATATATTTGTAATAACAATGATTTTTTTCAACAATTTTTTTGGAGAATATTAAATAATTTACCACTTCAGTATTTGGCTTAGGACATCTTACTTCTCTTATCCTCTTGTCAGTTACAGATGGTGGTGGATTTGGAATGCTAAAGAGTGTTGGTACTGCAGTTTTTCTTAGTTTTTAACTATCTTTGCATAGTGACTCAAATTGAGATTCGTCAAAATGATCCTGTAAATACATAAAGTAATAAAAAAAAGTATACAAAATAAATAAAAGTACAAAAAACAAACCACACGAAAGAAATGTGAGAAAAGTGTTTCACACAGTGAGGTTGTGCCAAAGGCAGCAAGCATGAACTGTAAGTAAGTATAGGCAATAAATAAATATGCAGGTAATTAAATTAGGCCCAGTATTATAAAAAACTGAAACAATAAACAAACCATGTCTAACATATCAGCAGCAGCATCTTGTAAGCTTGGGCAGAATTTAATTATCCAATATTTATTTTTTGCCTATAATTTAAAGTGTTCTTTAGAACATTATCCAAAAATTAAATGAAGTAGTGTTTTGCTATAAAATTAAAAACAACTAAAATAAAACTTTATATTTCTTGCTATAGTGCTCTTACAATAGATAAGAAAATATGAGTTCACTTCACCCAACTTTTAAGATACTAGGCCGATAAATACATTTATAATTAGAGCAGACTATGATTCTTGTTATAATTGTAGTAATGTTTATTGCTTTAATTGAAATATTTAATTTTTAATTCTCTAATCATTCAAAACATAGGCCTAATTTCGAAGCACAGTGCCAACATGCATTTTAAAAAGCATCAAGGCCAGTTTAAACGACAATTTTTTAAATTACATCCCCACAGACATATCCAATTAAAGTTATTAAAAACTCTAGAACGTAGTTCAGTAGCTTTCTGAATTTGTAGGCAATTTCTTATTTAGAGATGACAACACAAAATAACGCTTCAGAAAATATTATTTATCATGTATAAAAATCTGCTTTGTAACACATATCAGTAATAACTGTTTATCAATGTCATGAGGATTTAATTTGACGAGATCACATTCTTTAGAAGTATCAAATTCATGAAAGGATTTTGGCTTGGCCTTTGAAATTCATCATTATAGGCAGATTTATTTGATTGTTATGCATGCATTAAACACTACACATGCATTAAAAACACTACAATTATTTTTGAAAAATACACATGCAGTTTCACAAGTTTTCTGTGCTTATTTGAATGTTCTGCATTCATTTCTAAATCTTTACTCCATTGCCAAATTGTATAATACTGTGATTATAAATATATGGTACTTGCAATTATTGAAGTCAGATTATATATATTTTGTCTCATACTATTCAATTTATTCTATTGACTTCAGATGTCAATGTCAAAATTCTGGAAGTTATTTTAACCAAGAAACATTAGTGGGCACCGTGCATAAAAAACTCATCTAACTTTTTAACAATAGTGATTATAAAATAAAGAAAAAAATTATATATCATTCCAACGATATTGCAACTATAGTATAATGTTACATACATCTTTAGCAAACATTCAGATTTTATCTTGACTTTCCAAATTATGATTTGTTTTTTAATAAATTTCAATATGCTAATGATTTTCATGTTACATTAGTATAATTTCCACAATTAGCACAGGAAAACAAAATTTGCGCTTTATATTAGAAGAGAAATTTCTTTTCCACATTCAAAACATCCACATTGGCGATGTTTGGCGACGGGTACATTAACCCTAGACTAATTTAATTATAGCTATTATTACAGAAATTAGCAGATACTTAGGTTATTGTACACAAGAATTTCACTTTACTTACACATTATAAACATCAGAGAAGATATAAACTCTAAATCAAGGCGTAATTAACATTATACTTACTAAGCAAATTTCAGCGCTTGGACCAGGTTTCCAATTGTCTCTTCGGCAATTATTTACCTATATTTTTCTTCTTTCTTCATTTTTAGGAAATTTTACCAATGTATGACCTTTCCGTGAATGATTTGAACAATTAATAGCTGCACATCCGCCCATTTTACACAAAAAAAAAAAAAAAAAAAAAAAAAAAACACAAAAAATTGTTGCACCGTAACTACACAGCCGCCATTTAATCTCCCACTTGGGATAGCGAATGCCTGATGATTCAGCCTGGTATATAGCAGCCTTACCCTTACGTATTGCTAACGCGGAGGCGGTTGAGGTTCAGGAACATGAGGTAGGCATCCACTTGGGCGTCCGTATGAATTTTAATGCCGTATTATATTTAAAGAATTCTTAAAGTTTTTATTTTTCATTGGAAATATTGAAACGTACTCTTTTACTTTTTAAAAATATAAACATTATATTGATTTTAAAAGGAAACTTTGGCGATTTTAGCAAAACCGGCGACAGCTCCGGTCCCGAAAACAGAAGTGTACCATAATTTTATTTTAAATATAGGCTGGGCTTTTTATTTTACTCTTTTAATCCACTTTCCTATCTGGCTTTAAAAATAACAATTTGTTTTAATTTCTACGGATTTCTTTTACTCTCCTCTTTGTTATTCGCATTTAAATTTGATTTATCGCGCTGCAAGCGAAAAGACTTAGCGGGTGCGAAGTAAGACAACTCTCCTTGTTTTGTCTGTCTGTCCTTTTTGAAGCCGCTGCTTGTGGTGACACGTTATTAACCGGACCTCTTCTCGCTCCTCCCACTAAATGGCACCCTCTCATTGGTTATAATGAATGTCAATCACGCATGACGTTCAGATGAAAAGTTTTGGCTCCGGGTTACTAGAAGAACTTTATGTTTGTCATAGTAATGAAGAGCAACTGAAATGTCGCCAATTTGTCGTGATTTTGGGATCTTCGCACATTTTCTTTGTTCTTTACTGAAATTTTTTCTTCGTTGTTCGTATGCAGACAGAAATTTTCCATAAGCTAATCACTAATTTTAATGCTTTAACGTATTAAACGCTATTTTATAAGGAGAAGCATTTACAGTATACTCTGAAATATTTTTTAATCACTTAATACTAAAACAATAATTCGTATCACTGAAATAATTTTTCAGTATTTCCTGAATTAAGTTTTTATCAGGATCATCAAAAGTCTTTCGATATGAAGCATGGTTTATGTATGAACAAATGTAGTTTCAAAATATTAATCCTAATTTTGTTTTCTAACATCTCATAGTTAGATTGTTCTTTTATAATTTTGAACTTATCTACACCGATTTCAGCAGGTTGTTATAACACAAAACAAGTATAATAATAAATGTTTAATAATTTTAATTTATCTTAATTTAATTTGATCCTGTTTTTATATTGTAACAGATATGCAACAACAAAATATCCTTGATTCAACTTACTTATGTAAACTTGTCATTGTGATATATAAATTATACTTTATAATTGAGATTTTCATCAAATTTCTATGCATCTCATACAATTAGCTAATAATAAGTAAATGGTGTATCATGTTGTATCTGGTTAAACTTTGTAAAAAATTAAGAAATCATATTGCATGGTTTCAAATTATAAATAAACTGTTTAAATCTCCTTTAATTAGCAAATTAAAATGGTTTGGATAAATTTATGTTACTTTTGTTTTGGATAAGTAATTATTGTTTCTTTTAGAATTTTCGGTACTTTTCCGTTTCGCCGGCGCAAATCTCGCCAAGCAGACTTTATTGGCGACAACATACAGTATACACATAAAAAATATTAAAAAAATGTTAGTTCTAAGAATTCTTTTTTTGAAGGCGTAAACATTTTAATATCGCTTAAAATTTTATAAAAAGCCAATAAATAAAGACAATAAATTTGTAAAAAGACATTAATTTAAGAATTTACTACGCTTTCATGGTTCAACATCCTGATTCGCCGGTTTATATCACGTGACCCCAAGCGATCTCATCTCACGTAAACTACTCTACAAAAATCTAATGCTCTCAGTAATTATCTACATTAATTTCAAGTTAAATCTTAATTTAGAACACAAGTTTAAATGTAAGAAATATTTAAATTCGTACGAATAGTTTACTCAGAAATGATTTAAAACTGCAGTGCTTTACTTCGCTAATTCATTCTCGTTAGAATTGATGAATTTAAACCTTGACTTTACCTTTTTTATATTTTCGGCTTCGGGTAAGCGCTGTGATTGCATCCTAATTGACTTAATTACCGAAAATGGCCTTAGACATAAAACTGAACTATCTGATAAAAATTCTATGTAATTATATGCCAGTATTGAAAGAAACAATCAATCTGATAAGAAAAAGCTGCGACTTGTTTTGAAAATGAGGCTTAAAAGGTTACCAGCGAGAATATTCCGTTTGGCATCGGTTGTACCATTATTGGCGACTTTATCGCTTGCGCCGGCAAAACGGAAAAGTACCGAATTTTCTCTTCAATAGCTCATTTTAATAATTAAACTTATGTTTGATTTGGATCCCATCAGTGGTCAAGCAGTAAAGTTACTGAATACTAATAGTTTGACCTGAGTTGGATTCCAATCGAAAGGGTTGGCTACATAAGCATTTTTGCAAATTTCCAATGTGTAACTTGGATACCAACCAGTTTCCTCTAGAAAGTCCTCCACAAAAGCACTCCTCCCTTTTGACAAATAGCACTCACATGCTTTGCTGAAGAATTTTCTGTTGAATAGCTAGCTTCATTTATAAAGCAAAGTGAACTATAATTAAGACACAATAACACGCCGAATAAATACTTATTAAAATACAAGTCAATAATAATAAAATAAAATCAAGCAACTTAAAACATTCGCTTATCCCATCTGTTGCGAATTGTGCCAGATTATATGCTCTTCCCAAAATTCATAAAAGTGGTATTCCTTTCCGCCCTATTGTATCAAATTTAGGTACTGCCTCGTATCCATTAGCTAAATATTTAGTTTCTAGATTTTTCACTCTATTAGACAATAACATTTACACCATAAAAAATTCAATAGAGTTTGTAAAAAAAGTTAAAAACATTTCTCCTCGTAATTTACTCATGGTTTCTTTTGATGTAAAATCATTATTCACCAATGTCCCAGTGGAGGGTGCATTAAGATGTCTAGAAACCAGACTTCGCGAATTTCATTTCTCTTGCATCGAAATTGATGAGCTAATTTCTCTCACTCAACTCTGTTTGAAACAAACACATTTTGTTTTCCAAAATAAATATTACAAGCAAACTGAGGGATTAGCCATGGGAAGCCCCCTCAGTCCCATCCTGGCTGATATCTACATGCATTATTATGAATCAAAATTGTTTGAAACTTTAAACTTCCCGGCATGGTTCCGCTACGTAGACGATACTTTTACCCTGTTTGAAGGTAATAAAGATGATTTAAATAAAGTTCTTTCAACAATGAATTCTATTGATCCTGCTATTCAGTTCACTTTTGAACTTGAGACTTGCAATTCTCTTCCGTTTCTCGACATTCTGGTCACACGTAACACATCCAACTTCAGTACTACAGTTTACCGTAAACCTTCATCGGTTTGCCTTCCACCACACTTTAAATCATGTCATCCGACTAAACAAAAGTTAGCTTCATTTTATTCCTATGTTTTCCGTGCTCTTCAAGCTTGCTCCTCCAAACTAGCCCTTGATGAAGAACTAAATTATTTAAAAGCAATAGCTATTGACAGGGGCTTTTCACCCAACATTATTAATCAAGCAGTTAAAAAATTCTCATCTCAACACACTAAAAACCACACTCTTATTTTAGGAGATTATAAAAATTCTGTTGTCATTCCCTTCTTTCCATCAATTAGCTATAAAGTTGCACATATTTTGCAGAAATTTAACTTTCGGGTTGTTTACTCTCCTATCAATAAAATTCCAACTTCTATACTCAAGGACTCCATTCTGGATATGAATTCCTGGGGTATTTATAGGATTCCTTGCCAGTGCGGTTTAATTTACATTGGCCAAACTAAGAGAGCCTTAAAATTTCGCGTCAAAGAACATGAGGCATATGTTAGAAAAAAGGAAACACAGAAGTCTTCTGTTGCTCAACATTGTTGGTCCGAAAATCACACTTTCAATTTTTCTGCTGCCAAAATTATTCAAAAAACATCTTCCATTGGAGAACTGGATTTTCTAGAGGCATCTCACATTCATAAAAATCTTTCTGTTCTAGTTAACGATCCTAATTCCAATCCAAATTTGCCTTCGGCTTTTAGAGAAATTATGTTTTAGTTTTGGTTTCGCCAACAGATGGCGCCACTTGCTTATTCTTGTCCAGGCCTTCTTATCTTATCTAAGCATTATTTCCTATCTTGTTCATTTGTGGTTTTGCAGCTGAAGATGATGGTTCGGTAAAACCATCGAAACTAGTCCTGTGAAAATTTTGTAAATTAACGCTGATTTTTGTTGTTTGACTTTTGAATTAGTAAAGTGAACTATGTTTGATTTGAGATTAATTAAAAAAAGAAAGGCAACTAAAAGCTAATTATCATTTATTTTAATTTTTCTCTTCAAGTTAAACAGCAAAATACAACTAATATGTTAATATAGTATAGAAACTAATACATAATGATCATACTGGATATTTTCTGGGCACTTGATATAAGAAATACAAAAATAAACTGTTGATGGACTCCATAAAAATAGACAGATTTAAAGATTTTATTCCAGTTATTGAAAAATTAGTATATATATTGATTAAATCTGTGCAAATTAAGGATTAAAACTTTAGCGTGCAACTGATTTAAAAGCAGAATAGGTAACACTGATTTCTTGAATTTATGGGTTTCTGTGCTAGGCGAGAAAATGCTGCCATCCTTAGCTATTTATAATTCATTCTAAGGAAGCATTAGATCTCTGTATAGTTAATTTTCTTTTTAAAAAATGTACATTAAGATGGTAAATAATGATTTAATGTTTCTACTGGGTTACTAGAACTTGTATTTTAAGGTTATTTTGGTAATGAAGATCAACTCAAATATTACCAGTTTGTCCTGATATATTCTTTGTAGATGTATTCTGTTCCTTTCAAAATGTTTGTTGATCATTTACTTGTAAGATAGTTATAAAGTATTTTCTCCTGTCCTTCCACATGTCTTCATGGTGTAATTGAAAACAGACTCGATGCATATTTGAGAGTTCCAGGGTTCCTGTGAGAACACTGCACATTTTTCACACCTCCTACTTCAAAATAATCTAATGACGTCACATAGTACTTAATTGTTCAAAAGCTAGTCAATAATTTTAATGCTTTTGCCATTTTGTAAGGTGAAACATTTATATTATAATGTGAAATATTTTTATAATCACTTTAAATTATTGAAAAATTAGTAATTATATTTGTTATTTAATAGCTGATTTAATAACAGAATTGTTAGTGCTGTGGTTTCGTTAATTTTGGTTCCATTTCCAGCTGAGGAGATGCTGATGTCCTTAATTATTTATAATTCATTCTAAAAAAGCATTAGATCTGTGTATAATCAAGTTTCTTATTCAAAAATGTACATTAAAATGCTAAATAATGATTTAATGTTTCTGAGTTAAATTATAAAAATAATCCAATTTCTTTGTGATGATCTTGCATTTCATTATTAGCTTAAAATGTATTATGACATGGATATGTATTAGTTTACTACTCACACATTTAAAAAATTAAATACCTTAAAACTTCCACAGACTGATATAATTAAAAGTTCAAGATAGTGTGGTATCTTGATATTGTGCTTACATCAAAATTTTAACTAAGCTTTACACATTTGAGCAATATAATCACAAATTAGATAACTGACCTAAATTTCTGCAACATAACATTTAATGATTATGAAAAAGCACACAATGACTTAACTATCTAAAGATAAAAATTACCTTTATGGCTTGTATTCTATTTAGGATCCAGAAAAACCACAAAACCACCTTTACGGCTAGCCCATTTCTAATGATTTCAATGTGTTTTGAACTATTAATGTGTGGATGGAGAACCCCAACATACTGATTTTTTTTTACTCAAAAGACTTCTCCTTATCTAAGAAATTAAATTTTTTCTAAA
The DNA here is from genome assembly GCF_044657685.1 of Stegodyphus dumicola. Taxonomy (NCBI): domain Eukaryota; kingdom Metazoa; phylum Arthropoda; class Arachnida; order Araneae; family Eresidae; genus Stegodyphus; species Stegodyphus dumicola. The sequence goes on from NC_140768.1 coordinate 151,680,393, forward strand.
AGACATATATTTCATACATAAAATATCAGTAAATGAAACATTTAAGTTTTTTTTTTATTTTTTTATCTTATTTTATTTATTATTATTATTATTTATTAGATTTACCTAAAACATTTTAATGAACACTATATATTATACTTAGATTCAAGTCATAGAATATCTAAATATTAATTCTGATTATTGATTTAATCCCACACGTAGCTGAGTAGTTAAGACTGCTGAATGCTGGAGGTTTGATCATAGGTGAAAGTACTGGCTGTATGGATTTTCCTGTGTGTAAAGTAAATGTGAGCCATTTTTCCTTAGGGGAGGCAGATAGCCCTTGTGTTCTTTGCTGTACTATTCAAATATCCTAATCTAAACTTTTATTCATTTTTTCCATTTAGTGAATATGGCAGAGATAGTTATAATTCTTATGTATTACAGTGCAAGGATAAATTGTTGTTAATAAAAATAAATAAATTTCATCTTTACCCTCCCGCTTGTGTGTGTGTGTACATGCATAAAATTTTGATTTTTCCATTTAATTTGTTTTTCGTTTAATTATTAAACTTGAAATGTCAGTTTAATGCCGCATATGTAACTCAAGTGCATTTTTATCCAGCCACAACTTTTTTTTTTAACTGCAGTGTGTGTACAAAACTTATATCATTTTACTTTGGATTCACTAGAATTTTTAATTCGATACTGCCATTTTACCTCTGCAAGATGAGTGTTTTCAGAGATAATCAAATCTTGAGCTTATGAGAAAACAAATCACTCGCGGTAGTTCTAATTTTATTTTTTTTTTTTTTTAGCTTAAGGAACAATGTAATAAAAAAACATGAGCATTTCTTAATCTTCATTGGGCTACATTTTGTTATTCTGTTGAAGTATTTATCATCTTTGCTGCATAATACAGTCAAAAGTCGTTATTCCGGACTCGTCGATTCCGGATCATAGATCATCAGTTTAAATCTCGTAAGATGGCATGCAGAAATTATAATATTAAAAATATGAAACGTAATTTATGAAATAAAGAGGAATTATGATCTAAAGGGTATCAAAATTTACAAAAATAAAAAGCTAAATATTTATTTGTTTACTTTATTAAACATTTCTTTCAATGTAAGTTGTTTAATTTCCTTCCTTTCATGTGATAATACTTTCTCTTTAATTCTATTAAACAGACATAATTTCTTGTTTAGTTACAAAGTTCCGCTGTTCAAGTCCTAATAATTGCTGTGTCGAGAATACCGACTAATTTGTCAATCGAAATTTTTTCGTTTTCAATAACCTCTGAGTCACTATAGGAAGCGAATTATAATGACAAGGAACTTGATTTAAATCATATCAAAGACAGAGTACATCGAGATGAAATACTACATTTAGTAAAGAATTATAAGCCAAATAAAATAAAAACATCTGCCATGAAGATAAGATAGTGCTGACAGATCAACTTCCAATTCATTGCGCGCCGTGTCGTTTCCTTTCCCCACAGAGCAGCGTGAAATTGATAAACATATTTCGGAATGATTAGATAATCAAAGGATATGCCTTTATCCATTTTTTGCAGAAATTCCACTTTCTGTTTAATGGACTTCGAAACATACTTCCGCTTTGTATATCCTTTACATATTAGTAAATATATATCGGAAATTCTATTTGACATAATCGGAAGTTCAAGCTTACTTTTATAAAATTGCTCTAACAGTCTGCAAAAAATAATAAGCCGGATCCAATTCGAAGATTAAAGAACAACGTAATCTGCAACATTAACTGAAATAGGTAATTAGATAATTTTAGCTTATACCACCGTCCGTTATACATTAAACGCGCTAGCGTGAACGTATTATGCGCATGCGCACATGTATATTCGCAGCTGTAAAGGTCTTACGCGCATGCGCAGAAAGATTATAGCTTTGAGGTCCGGATTATGGGTGTCCGAATTAACGACTTTTGACTGCAATTTCCAGTTTTCAGAAGTTAATTCAATGTAGTGTAATATTTAATTTATCTTTCACATTAAAATTTCAAAAATAATATGCCACCTTTTTTATATCTTTATTTCATTTTGAGTTTTATAATAATTAAGAGATAGAAGTCTTCAAAGGAATATAACTGCAATTTGTTTTAAAATTTATTAAGATCTATAAAGAAGGCAATACAAGAACATATCATATATGCATAAAAATTTTGGTTCTTGTTCAGTAGCAAGAGGTTTAAAAAAGGAAGAGAACGTTCTGACTGGCTTCCCAATGTAATCTATATATCTTCAAGATTTGGCCATCAAGTAACTTCCTGAATTCTAAAAATTATGTCACCTGTATTTCACCAGGTGACTAGTCCTGTGTTTTAGGCACCATACACTGACAATACTGAAAGAGAATTGTCATTTCATTAAGCTCCAAACTTTGAATGCTGTTTTCAACTTTGAATTAACAATCTATTTTATTAATTTGATCTGAAGTGTATGAAATTGGGAAAATTTATCTTATATTAAAATAAAAGAAGAAAAACAATATTTTTATTTGCATGAATAGGGAGTTTGGAAACATACATTAAAGTTTTAGCATTTTCCTAAAATATGATTAAGTAAAAATAACCTCAACTTGACAATATCCTTATTTAATAAAAAATTCATGAATTATGTCACACTTTGATTACTATTAATTGTATTTTTGCATCCTTAATTGACAAACTTAATGACTATAGTACAAGGAATTAAAAAAAATTACTGAATTTAATTCAATGAACTTTTCATTAAGTACTCGTGGGCAAAATTAAGAGAATTTGCAAATTATGTTCATGTTTAAGAAAAGTTTTGAATCTAAGGTACTAATTATGCCGCCAAAGAATTATGCAAATATTCAGAGTCGAATACGTAATCGTACATGTGCGTATCTGCGGAGCTATGATCGTGAAAAGAATGTCAGCGCACGAGGGGTTTTCAACAATTCATTACAATACTGGATATTAATCTGCATTGTGATTGCACCTGTATATATTTGTGTACATTTGATATCTCCTTTTTTAATATCTAAATTATATTACACTTCATTTGTATTCTTATTTCATTGCCCCTTTGCTGTGTATATCAGAGACTTCGAGGATTTTTTCATCCCACCATTTCATGTGTTCTATAACCACTAGTTGGCACCACATTACAGTAAATCACCTATCTGCATGTTGGAAAATTTTTTGTCACCAGTTTGGACTAGCGTCCACTTCTGCAATGGAATCAAAGAGTTAAATGCAATGGTATCCACAGTAATTTGCTATAGAGTTTCGCCGATTACGGTGTGTATGTATAAAGCCAATAGCCTAGAAGAGTTCTCCCAGATTGGGGTAGCCAGATTAGTCAGAAGCGCAGGTAGTTAAAGAGCTCAATGTGACACCCAGTGTCGTCAGCAATTTATGGAAACAGTTTCAGAACTTTGAAAAGTTCAACCAAGATCCACAACCAAGGTACAAAGCCGACCAAAATCCACAACGACAATTGAAGCTCACCATTTGCCTCTTTCAGCGCTGCGACACAGAACTGCTACAAGATTCACAATTCTCACCTGAGCTGTATGCTGCCGCTGAAACCCGAGTTTCACAGTTTACAGTTGTCTGAAGGCTTCATGAGATAGGACTGTATGTCAAAAGACCTGCTATTTGCGTTCTGCTCACTTCAATACATGCTTTGGTTGATCTTTACATTATGGTAACTTGGCGTTTTTTTGGCGAAAATTTGGCGATCAACTCTCTTACAGCAACCCTCTATTTTTTTTTCCCGCCACCATTTTGTCTTCACGAAGTAAAGACATGTTTCTTTTCTTTTTATCTACTGAACACTTCTTCCAACAATCTACTAGCCGAATTACACTTATGCTAGAAATTTTATCTAACAAAACTGCTTAATCATGACAAATATTCACTGCAAAATTGGGAAAAGTGCACAATACCATACTCCTTACGTGTTTTTCAAAATAACACATACACATAAACCATGTACACGTCGACTTATTTTTACTTAAAAAAACATCCCAGAATTGCACAAAAATGGCATTGCGCACACTCTTCACTATATCCATGTACACTGCTTTTTTCTCATAAATTAGAAAAATTTCACGAAAACACATGACAATTTTCTCAATCTTTAAACCCGGTAAAAAGAACATATATGAAATTACCTAATAACGAAAAAGTATATACCCTTTCCAAATATGAACATTTCCACATATAAAATAAATAAAATATCCAAAAACTTTTACCTCTAAATTATCTATTATATTATAAACGTCACCAACGAATTCATACCGCAAACATTACATATACTTAGTGTCAGATATTTAAATTATTTCCATGCACGTTTACTTCAACTAAAACGTATACCAAATTCCTACAAACATAAAATTCACAAAATAACTATCATTTAATTAAAATATAATTAAATTCAAAAACACTACTTAAAATATAAATGAGCACATACATTAATACATACATAAATACCCATTTCGAATTCACTTTAGTTACGGCCATGGGATCCAAAAATTCACGAACACTGTTTCACACAACACAAAATAAAGCCAAATACAAAATTTCCAGATTTTTTCCCGATTTCCCCCCTTTTCCGATTAAAGAACTGTAATTCGTCCATTAATATCACATGACATATCCCATGATCTCATTTCCCTCGCACAAAATAATGCGTAATCGGAACTGAGTACTGCTCACATTATTACCAAAGTCCCAGGTAGTAACCTTTATCGCCTCCAAAATGTCGCCAAACTACCAGTTACCATATTGTAAAGATCAACCCGTGCTTTTTAGACGAGCCGAGATATGCCTGGCCATTGATTCTTATTGTGTCTGCATCTGGAAAGAGCCTGGAACATGATACCATCCCTCCCTCATCATGGGAAAGGATCATTACGGTGGTGGAGGTGTAATAGTTGGGTAGGTATTATGCTGAACTGCCCTACACCCCCCACATGTGTTTGACAAAGGCTTTGTGATTTCTGTGAGATGTAGAGAGGCAATCTTAGATTGTATGTTTCAGGAGCACAGTTGGTCCGGTGTTCCTGTTAATGGATGACAAAGCTCATCCACATAGGGCTCAGCTGGTCAACAGTAACCTGGAAAGTGAGGATATTTGCCACCTGGCTAAATAACGCAACACCTAACTTAAATAATATATCCCTATAAAGCATGTCTGGAACGCTCTTAGGAGGGCAATTTTCCCCCCTCCAAGAACCATCCTGGAGTTGAAAACTGTCTTGTTGCAGGAATGAGACCAGCTGCCATAGGGGCTCTTCATCTGCGTCCTGTCTAGTATGGCGTCACGCTACACGACCTGTCTGGCTGTGGAAAAGACCACACCTCATATTAGATCTTAGAGAGATGTTAATTTATTTTACCGATGTTTATTTAGAGCTTTATTGATAATCATGAGACATAAAATGACTTGAAATGTTACATTCCTTTCTCTGTTATAAATGTATATTCATAGCGTAATTTTAAAATAATTCATATTCAGCGATTTTAAGTGATTTACAATAAATTTGACAGATGAACTCCTGTGTAAATAGAAAGTTTAAGAAACATTAATGAAGTTCTCCTATATTTATGTCTTTATTCTAAACAACGCAACACCTAACTGAAATAATATATCGTAGTTTCGCTTTCAGTTTCAGGATAAGTTCTAAAAAATTAAGTTATTTCAACTTTTAAAAAAATTAACAGTATTCAGGATCTTACCTGTTTTTGAGGTGATCCTCTCTACTTCTCAAGGTTCCATACGATTTCGATCTTGTGCGAAAGTGATTTTCAATACCGATATTAGTCTTAGAAATATTTTGTTCTTTTCAGAGATGGACGCAACTAGAGAGTTTACTGCATTTTGTTTTATTCCGTCACAAATAAGGTGATGAACGATTTCGTCATGTTTGAATATTTGTAAATGATTTCATGTTATGCCCTGTTAATTAAATAAAGGAAAACTTTTTAAAAACTATTTCATGTGATATTTGAATATCATGCAAATGTTATGCCATTTTTTTAATCATACTTAAAGACAATATCCGCATTTTTTTTAAAAGCTAACTTTTAACAGTTACCGTTATTGAATCTAAGAACCTCTAGAAACAATGCATTTTTGTCTCACAAATATAATAAATAATGTAACTGTTCAATAACGGACTGACAATACTTTTTCTAAATTTTAAATAAGTTTGAGTAATTCGTACATTTATCAGTTAACCAGATTTTTAAAATGCTATAATTTAAACACTTTTTTTTAATATGCTTGGCACTTTTTTCATTTTTGGCATTGCGAACTTGGTATATAACATATTTCGAATTATTGAAAACAGTTTTAAAAAATTATATTTGAGAATGCAGGTCATGATATAAAGAATTATCGCATCTGGCTCTTGCCTGTTCTCATGACTAGCACGTCCAGCTGTCATGAAGACCAAACATTAGCTTATTCTTGCTGTTTTTTATGGCAGTTTATGTAGCACCGATGTGCGTAATAAAAAAACTGCGCATTAAATTATTCATAAGTCAAATGAAACAGTTTACACAGTTCTTTTTAAGCTGTACAAATAACAAACTATGCATGATTAGCTAAAAAATTATTTTATTTTAGTAATTGAGTTTGTACATGCATTTTAACACATTGACTGCCATGTACATCATCAATGATTCATAGCGGCCTTACTTTTCAGAGCCATGCTCATCGAATGTGAGTCAAATTTTGTATTGTTTAAAGCTGTGTGAGTCATCGGTGCTTCACAAATGGATCAATTTATACGGTTAAAATTATTTCTACATTTAGAAAGTTGTTCGTATTCTTGGTTTCGGCTTCTGGAAGCTTTTTTTGATAGATTATTATCTGATTTTAATATAGATTTTGCTACAGTAAGTAATCGTTATTTATGAAGTAAAACAACGAAGTTATAATTAAATGGGATTGAGTTGTTTATTGAAAGAATACAAGACTAGCGATATTTTTAAAGATGTTTACACATTCACTAAGTTATTTATTTTTGGTTATGTATTATATTTCATTATTTGTATTGTAATACAGTATTTGTCTAATTTTACCAATTTTTCCTATTGAGACATAGAACTCTTGTGTTAATTTACAATGAACTGAAATGTAATAAATTTATTGTTTAAAATATAAATGGGATTTATATTTGGTGCTACTTTGGTAGACGGTTGCACGGATTTTTGGAGATTTACGTTGGCGCGATTTCTACAAACGTCAGCCATCTTGAAAAACGCTGTTTTTACGCATAGTAAAGTATTCGAAACTTAAAAAAAAAAAAATAAATAAATATCGTTAGAAATAATGGATTAATTTTTTTGTTGAAAATGTCGTTTTTAAAGATGGCAGGCAAGTGCAAATAAATACATTTACTATGAGTATAAAATACTAAAGTAAGGTTATTATTACTTTCATATAGCAAAGAAGAGAATAAAAACACCGCTATAAAAACATTGTGCCAACGTTTAATTAGATTAAAATATTACTGAAATTGAATATCGAAATAAAAAACATCATCCAACATTTAAAAGAATTAGAATATTATTAAATTTAAATACTTTAAAATACGTTATATAGAATATATATATATATATATATATATATTATATAGAATAAATACATTTACTACGAGTATAAAATACTAAAGAAAGGTTAAATTATTACTTTCATACAGCATAGAAATAGAATAAAAATACCACTATAAAAACATTGCGCCAACGTTTAATTGGATTAAAATATTACGTAAATTGAATATCGAATTAAAAACCATCATACCAACGTTTAAAAGAATTAAAATATTACTTAAATTAAATACTTTAAAATAAGTAAATAAGAACGCTTCGTACACTAGAGCTAAAATGACAGCAATTAGTTTATTGTTGGTAAAAAAGGAGGAATGTCTAATAATTTTCTTACCGTTACAGCGGTTATTTCTTCCAACATGACCACAATATCATATACGGCCGTCTCAGAATCGGCTGTTCTCATCTGTGATCTACATTTTCGCACTTCATTGAAGAAACAATTAGCGACGTTTCCTTCAAAAATTTAAAATAAATTTCCTCTGACCCTTGTAAGAATTTATAAATAAATCTTTGATTAGGAAAGCCAGGCTGGCGAAAATAAGGTCTCAGACGGCAATTTTTTATTCCGAAACCAAAAATTCTTGGTACTTATCAAAAACAACATTCATCTTTGAAGGAATTCGAAGATATGAATTAAATTTTAAAATGGCGCGGTAATGCACAAATTTTCAGCAACCTATCAGGGAGCTGATTACAGCTCATTAATGCACAAATATTCTGAAACCAATCAGAGAGCTGATTACATCACGCCTAGAATTAAAATTATTTAAATAATCATACATAATAAAATCATTTTAAAAAAGAAATGCAAAATTAAATTGTATTTTAATATTTAACAGCCATAAATAATGTTTAAAACATTAAATTAAATTTATAGATATTAAAACCAATTACTTTTAAAGTAAGGTGACGTCACTAATTACATCATCCACAGCATAAAATTTCATAAAATATGATAAAGAATAAAATTTTTATTTCAAATAAAAATGCAAAATTAAATTGATTTTTAATATTTAGAAGCCATAAATAATATTTAAAACACGGAATTTATGCATAATAACACGCATTATTTTTTAAATAAAATGTCAACAAAGTATCGGTTTCCATAAATAACTTGTCCAGCAATGGGTTTACCATAAGTCGTATTACTCGCCAAAAGAAAAGCTGCCAAGAACTCGCCAAAATCCGTGCAACCGTCTACCAAAGTAGCACCTTATATTTTAAACCAGTTATTTGTTTATCTATTTATTAAATATTCATAAAAATATATTCAGATTAGGTACTGAACTGATTTTTAGGATAAAGGAGACACGAAACCACTAGAATTAAAAAAATGATCCGACAGACTATTTTACCAGATTTTGCTGTGGCACTGTGTTAAATAAAAATTACACACCCACATGTTAAATAAAGATTCTTTTCAAGTACCCTAAAAAACTTTGATTTTAGAAAACATCAATTATGTCCGTGAAGTATTAGCAAGTTTGTTATATTTATAATACCGCTGGCATGGCTTCAGCCATGGCATGCAAGTCCCCAAGAGCGAAATAATGATATATTTCATTATTTTTTTATTATCCATTAAAATGGGGGTATCGCCTCAACCAGAGGTTCATTGTAGCCCAAATAAGTCTGTAGAGTTCCAAAAAAAGGTGAATTTGAAGATTTAATAATGTTCTTATTCTTCAGAAACACAATTTGGGTACAGTAAAATTAAATAATCATGCTAGAAAATTAATTTCTTTAAAGTTGCACAGTAAACACCACGTGATGCGAGGTGGCCAATAGCGAGTGAAGGAGTCATAAGACCGCGAACTAAAATTTTCATCGAAAGCAAAGTCTTTGCTTTAAAACACTAAACAGTACTAAATAAATTCTTGGTTAAATGAAAATAATAAGTAAGAAATGTAAGTTGCAATCAAAGTCCATAAGCTTTGTCAGAGCATAGTCCATAACGTAAACTGATCTTGAGTAATGAAGAGTAATAAGATACGTAAATTAAGTAGAAATAAAAGATATACACTGTACACTTACTTAAAACTTAAAACGTGAGACAGTAGAGATAAGAGTAGGTAACTTTAATGAAGCTATTAGGCAGAAGGGAATTTGACAATTTGTGGAGTAAGCCAAGCATGCCAGACTCGGTCAAATGCCTTCTCAAAATCGAGAAAGCATACTGCTACACCATTCTTTTTTCTAAATTCTTGGGCGATAAATTCTACCGGGTGGAGTATCTGATGAGTAGTATAGTGTCCCTTTCGGAAACCAAATTGGTTCCTACCAATGCCAATTTGGTAAGTCTTGTACTGATGACACGTTCAAAAACTTTGCAGAGAGCTGGTAACAGGCTGATGGGTCTATAATTTTTGGCATATTTAAGGTCTTTTCCAGGTTTCAAGATGTTAATAATTATTGAATGCTTCCACTGAGAGGGAAAATAGCAGTGACGAATGCCTGCGTTGAAAATATTGGTGATAAGTACTATACATCTGTTAGGCAGTGCTTGTAGCCCTTCATTTGAGATATTATCAAAGCCTTGGCTTTACGTTTTATGATGGCTTTTAATTATGATAGCATTTTCGCCTCCTCTGTTGTGGTGTCTATCCTCTCTGATGGCCATGAATTCTGAATCTGTCACAAGCTCGAAGATGTGTTTCATTGACTAACATGACATCAATGTCATGTTTTTGGAGGTCGGAGATCGGAGATCATCATTCGTTAAGTGGTGTTCAACCCAAAGGCCTTTACCACTACATGTTTATCCATCCCCTAAGGACCTCTAAAAGGTAAGAGATGAGCTGAGGTTGTTGCTTACGGATACCTTTAGCATTGAAGAAATTAATTTTTATAAAGCTTTTGGTAGCTAAAATAAGATTAGGAATATTATGAATCGGCTTAAAATTCATAATCAATATTTGACAGATAATCAAAAATGGCCATGCCGACCTCTAATTTTTCAAATATTCCTTTAGCATTTTTAATTTTTTAGAAGAAATCTTTAATTTGTAACTTTAACCTCTCATAAAATCCTAATTAGCTAGTTGTTGATCCTTTCGGTTGGTTTTCATCTCTGGATGATTGTTGCCAGGCAGGACTACGTTTAGGGATCTCCTTCGGATTGAGCGCCTGGAATTCGTTTTTGTCGTAATGGAATTGATTCTTCGTCGCTTCTATTTTGGCTTTAATTTCTTCAATCTGTTTCTGTATATTAAATGGGTGCTTAGGGCAACCTTTAAAAGAAGAAATGTGATCTGTTCCGCAGAGGGCACAGACTGAAGGTTTATCTTATCATTTTTTGTTTGGGAGTAAGTATGGGTCTTGTGAGGTTTTGCACAATTTAAACAGCATGCTTTGTATTTGCAGCGATCCCGTGTATGTCCGTACTGCTGGCACGTATGGCATTGCATGGGGCCAGGGCGAGATTTGTAAGGTTTCCACGAACACGTTGAGTCCTCTTAATTTCTTTATGTCATATATAGCTTTACCTTCTTTATTGCGGGTGCATTCAGCTAAGTATACAGGTAAATGGATAATTTTCCCCTCAATAACATGAGTGATTTAACGGTTTTTTTGAATGGGTATTTCCATTTCTTTTATTTCAGATTTGATACGTTCAATATCAGCAGTCTTTGGCAGTTTCTCGATGTTCATTTTAAAAGTATGGTAGGGAAGTTCAAGTTTATCTAAAAAATCAGTGAGCATTCTGTAATGTTCAGAGTCGTAAACTCTGATGGTAAGAGTTCCACCGGATAAATTTCCGCGGAATTTTTTGATTTGTAACTTTTCTTCAATAGCATCTTTTAATTTGTCCCAGTCACCTGCAAAGTCAGCTAGGACAGTGGGAGGGGGATAAAATCACCCTGCTCGTTAGTAGAATCCATATTGTCTTCGAGATTTAATTCCTGGAATTTGTTTTTCTGTGCTGGCTCATTAACCTCTGCGTTTGAAAGAGTGCGTTTATGTTTTATGCGAGGTGTAGTAAAACCTTCTTCATCCGTTATGTTTTTCTTACGCTTAAATTTTAGCGTTAGTAGATTCGGTAGATTTATTAGTTTCCATGGTAGCTGGGAGTAATTAGTGGGTTCATCCTCAGTTTGAGTTCAATAATGTACTGGCTTAGTGCTGCGATTTGATTTTTGAGATCATTAAGATAAGCTAATTATTCCTCGGACTGATTGGGAACATCTCTAAGCGAGTAATATTCCTCCTCTAGGTTTTGCATAATAAGTATAAGATTAGATGGACGTAATTCTATAGTATGATTTAAACACCATTTCTCGGTCCTTCTGAAAGCCTCCTCTCTCTCCATGATAATCTGTTGATCCGTTCACCTAACCAAATGGCTAAGATTGAATGAAAAACATACTTCTGGGACTTAATAGCCCTTCTGTGCTGTTATATTTATTTTGTGCTCCAGAAAAATCTTGTTTACAAGCAGGTTACATTATAACATAAAAATCAACTTGTGTTAAGAATCACTGAACTGTTGTCTCATTGTACGTACCAGGACCACCAGTATGCCTGATTGCGATCAATTTTCCCCCTTCAATCTTCTACGAGATTTTCCTTCTCCTGAATGAACTACTACAAGTGCCACTTCAGCATTACTAGATAGGGCCGAAGGTATATGGCCAAAAAAATTACGTTCTGCTCAATTTATTTGCAAAATAAGGTGGAAAGGTGGGAAAGAGCACATGTGGTGTAATTTTCTTTAATTACCCTAAAGAAATCACATATAGTGCAGTCAAATTGTCTTTCTACTATGACATTAATGTAAATTATTTTAAGATATGAAGTCTAACATATCGTATGTCTTTAAAAGTTCTTATGCCTTATGTAACTGCCAGCCATTTAAACATATATACTTGCACTTACAAACATGTTTTGAATAAGACAAATATTCATGTTTTTGTATTTTTAAATTTAAAATATCAGTTTTAACTCATGAAATTATAAAATCTATGAAATTAATTTTGTAACACTTGCATTCTTTGATTTTATTTCCAAATATCAGTTAATAATAATCAGTAAAATGACTTTTCTTTCACATGTACTATTGTTCATTATTTAAAAAAAAAAAAAAAAAAAAAAGTCTAAGCGTTTTTGGTTAAAAAAAGATATTCAAAATGTTTTCAAAATAAACTCATATAAGTATTCGAATACTTTGAAGAAAGAGTCAATAAAAAAAATAAATAAAATAAAATAAATTAATAAAATAATGGGGCATTTAATACTCATAATGGTTAGATATCTTTTAGCTAAAGTTACACTTTTCACATGCATTATCTATATTTTTTGAGTAACTGTTGTTCCATTCATACATTTTCAATTTGATTTAAGTCTGAAGACTAAATAAAGGAGAAGTTGTGATAACTTCCGAACAGTTGTATGAAAATCACATGTGAACATTTAGGGCTGCATGTTTAGAATCATTATCCTGATAAAACATGAATGTATTTTGCATTCCAATTTTCTTGCAGATGCTTTCAAATTTTCATAATAGTTATATACTGATCTATATAATTTTCCACTATAAATGATACAAGATTCTAGTAAAATTGGCTGCCTTTGGTATCTAGAATACTTGAGAATTGTGTAGCGACTATTCATTGACTTCTAAAAGTCTAAAGCGACAAGTCAAAAGTAGGGTTTAAATATCCTTTTATTTAACTTGAGACCATTTATAGTTTGCCAATCCTGGGCTTACATGAAGTCTCCACTTGGGCTTTAACTTAAGATAGAAAATAAGAAACAAATGCTAACTAAAAACTAGAAAAAGCTGTACAGAAATAACTAACAGATTTGGCCCTTAATTAAACATCACTGGCGAATACTAACAGGCACGTAACAATACGGCCGAACGTAGTAAGATTTAGCTTAAAGCAATGACGTGGCCAGAAAGGAAGACATGCATTACTAAGCTCTTCCACGGAAGTAACTTCTGTAGAAGAAAAAAAATTGACGTGGTCATTATTCTCCCTGACACTTCTTATTAAATACTGGTTCCACCTCGTTTATATAAAACGGGATTTTGAAAATTCATTTTGGTAGGGAGTTGTAGGTGGAAAACAAGAAAATATAGGAAAGCTGTTTAAAATAAAATTTAAAAAAAAAAAAAAAAATAAAATAAAAAAAAAATAAATAAATAAAAAACCTACAAAGGTAAATTTCCCATTCCAGGAGCAGCAAGAAATATACAAACCATTTTGCTTCCAACTTCGTGCTTAACAGTATGCAGAACCATATTTAGACTTAATAAGGTCCTAAGCTATTTGAGATACGGGGCCCTTTATAAGTCTGTTATACAGTACAAAGTGCGTAATCCGGACTCGTCAGGACTTTGGCGATTCTGGATTATAGATCATCAATTTAAATCTGGTATGATGGCATGCAGAAATTATACAATTAAAAATATGAAACCGTAATTTATGGAATAAAGAGCAATTATGATCTAATCCGTATCAAAATTTACGAAAAAAAAGCTTATATTTCTTTCAATGTAAGCTGTTTAAGTTGCTTCGTTTTTTGTGCTAATACTTTCTCTTTAATTCTATAAACAGACATAATTTCTTGTTCAGTTACAAAGTTCCACTGTTCAAGTCCTGTAATTGCTGTGTCGAGAATACCGACTAACTTGTCAATTGAAATTTTTTCGTTTTCAATAACGTTCTCTGTTACTTTCTTCGCTATCGGAAGTTGTGCGTGGGTAAACGCTTTACTGGCTTTAAGCGCATGCGGAAGTTTGTGGCTTTGAGGTCCGGATTATAGATCATTCCGGATATTGGACGTCCGGATTACGGACTTTGTACTGTAATATATTTTAATATTATTTATACTATATCTTAATTTTTGGGGCCCCTCAGCTATAGCTCGTGTAGATTATACATAAATCCGACCCTGACAGTATGCAGTAAGATTTTAAGCTAATAAAATTTAAATTAGGAAACACTTCTATAGAACAGCAAGCAGCAGATTGCTTTCAAAGTTATGAAATCCGACATAAAAAAGTTTAGATTAATCTATACAATATGTTCAACAAAACAGTAAACTACCTGCAGAAAGTCTGCACTCATAGCATTCTAAACAGAGCTTCAAGTAAAATCAGGAAGGCAAAACAAACTAATAGAAATTGATGAAAGCTTTTTTACAAAGCAGGTTGAACACTGATTTTTTGTTAAATAAAGATGTGTCAGGTTTTCAGAGTTCCACAGGAACAACTAACAGATATTTGGTAGCATCTCCCTAACTTTCACAGTCGATGAGATAATATGTAAGTACTGCAGAATGTTTTAGTGAAGAAATTGAATAGCCACAAAATATAATAACTACTACTGAAATATAAATTAATTTTTCTATAAAAAATAAAGCTTTATTTATCCCCCCCCTTTTTTAAAACCTCGGGTTCTTAAAATACCATTTGAACTTTACCTACAACCAAGAACTAGCAAGTCTGCTCTAGGAACAGGATTTAAAAATTTAAAAACCTTGCTCCACAGAACATCCCAGCTGTTTTTTTTTTTTTTTTTTCCCTTGAAATAAAATACCAAGTATTTTCCTGTGATAAGAGATAACATATCATCATTACAGTCATTAACTCTGACTTTTTTTCTATTATGTCATTCACATTTAATGATTTGAGTTCAACTTAAATGCAAAACAAATATTAGATACTTATGCTTCATAAAACAGAACTCTTAGTATCTAAGCCTGAATTTAAACCAGTTTTCCTAAAACACATACACTAATGATTTTAAAAATACTGATAATTCTTATATTGATTTAAGAATGTATAAAATGGAAAATTTACTGGAATACTGAATGCATAATTCACTTCAATACATAATTTATCTTCTTTTAATATGTTACATTATTCCAAAAATTCATATATACAGTTTCATTTTTTAAAAGTATGTACTATACTTAAGAAAGATATCTCAAATTATGTTGAATTTTAACGATGGCTGTTACATTTTTCAGTCAGTTGTACACTTCTATCAGAAGCAAAAATGTTTTATTCACTACATTCCACCCTTTTGTAGTTCTTTTAATACTGTATATATATTAATAAAACAATTTGAAGGACCAAAGTCCATAGCTATCCTATAACAGTTAATATGCATGTATGTCTTGATCATCCAAGGTGACCTTGGTGTATATTACTTTGAATAATCAGTCTATCATATAAAAAAAAACTGAAATTTATTAATTCTTGAAACTATTCTTAGCATAAAGAATATCAAAATTTTCTCAGTATCTTGCACAGAAGATTACCCACCCTGTGAAATTCCTAAACAAATATGAAGTTAACTGAATAATATTAATACAAACTGAACATAAATTTTAAAAGTTTTTCCCCACCAAAATATACTGAGGAATGGGTACTTGCCATTTTATTTACCATGTTCACATTCTAGGCGCCTAAATAAATGTAATGAATTAATAGAAAAATCAAATTAAACTTCAGTTCAAATTTACATGGACTAGATTTTTGAACTATTTGAAATTCAATTCTGTTGTAAAATATATTAACATTTAATTCTTATATTCTTTGGCTAATTCCATTTTTTAAATCTTCATATAAAAATTTAGAAATGACTACAGATTAAGACAACTCTGACCAAATGAAATTTAATAACGTCAATAAAATGTAACAAGTACAATTCAAATGAAATAGAATTTAAAAATTCTGAAAATCATTAGAGATTGAGGGAATGGAATTTGCCTTATTTAAGTTTAATTAATTAAATACATTCCATTTATTTCTGAGAAACATTTTCCTTTGTTAAGACTAAAAATTAAAAAAAAGGAGAGTAGGCAGCAATGAATTATTCTTCAATATCAAAATGTCCTAATTTCCATACTGGCTTTAGTTATCTATTAAATGAAAGTCCACAGGAGACATTCAGATAAATTTCTAAAATTACTGCACTCAAAAGTCTTTAATACGGACTCGTCGGGACTTCGGCGATTCCGGATTACAGATCATCAATTTAAATCTGGTAAGATGGCATGAAGAAAACATAAAATTAAAAATATGAAAACTTAATTTATGAAATAAAGAGTAATTATGATCTAAAGGGTATAAAAATATACAATAAAAAATTATTTATTTGTTTACTTTATTAAACATTTCTTTCAACGCGCGCAAGCGTAAAGAATACATTACACATAGTCGAAATTAGAAAATTGCAATCAGAAAACTATTTGATGTGTATCCGTAATATAACGACGAGAAATTTGATTTAAATCATATCAAAAACGGAGTACATTGAGATGAAATACTACATTTAGTAAGAAATTATAAGCCGAATAAAATAAAAACATCTGCCCTGAATATAAGGATAGTGCTTACAGATCAACTTCCAGTTCATTGCGCACCGTGATGTTCCTCCTCCCCCCCGCTGAGAGATGTAAAATTGATAAACAGATTTCGAAATGGTTAGGGAAACAAAGGATATGCCTTTATACATTTTTTGTAGCAGTTCCACTTTTTGTTTGATGGACATCAAAACATGCTTTCGCTTTGTAGATTCTTCGGCAGCTCCAGAATCAGAAATTCTTTTTGACATAATCTAAAGTTCAAGGAATCAGGAATTTAAATCTGGTAAGATGGCATGCAGAAATTATACAATTACTAATATGAAACCATAATTTATTAAATAAAGAGCATTTATGATCTAAAGGGTATCAAAATTTACAAAAAAAAGCTTAATATTTATTTGTTTACTTTATTAAACATTTCTTTCAATGTAAGTCGTTTAAGTTGCTTCGTTTTTTGTGCTAATACTTTTTCTTTAGTTCTATAAACAGACATAATTTCTTGCTCAGTTACAAAGTTCCACTGTTCAAGTCCTGTAATTGCTGTGTCGAGAATACTAACTAATTTGTCAATCGAAATTTTTTTGTTTTTAATAACCTCTCTGTCACTTTCTTCACTATCGGAAGCTGTGTTTTCTGGATCTAGAACCGTACTACAGATTTCGCCGTACGTTGATTGATGATTGGGGCATTGTCGTCGCAATGAAAACTTCTGTTATATCATCTTCATTTATTACCGCTTCTCCACACTTCTTTACAAAATCCAATAATTGGAAAATTTCACCTTTAGTTTGCGATATCTGAAAACCTTCAAATTCGCGGCTATCATCTTCATCACCCTCACCATAAAATATAGCAGCTGGCCATAAATTATGCCATGCATTTTTTAATGCATCTGGAGATGCACTATCCGACAATCTTGTGATGCTTCACACAGCAGGTTTTATGCTAAAATACTTCAAAAATTCTTGAACTGTCTTGCCATTGTTCAAGAAATTTAACATAGATTTTAAAAATGCTACTTTATATTTGCATTTCAGCACGTGCACTATTCCCATATCCATAGGCTGAATGATAGACACACAATCTGGAGGGAAGAATAATACGGATACATTATCTTTCACTAAAACTTTAAGTGAAGTACGAGTCAAACAGTTGTCTACAATCAGGACTATTTTTGAGTCATCAGGTAAACCAACCGAATTCAAATGTTGCCAAGTCTCGGGCATAAAATGATTTTCAAACCAATCATTCATTAACGCTTGTGTCATCTATGCTCTTTTATTTGCACGATATATAATGGGGAAAATCGTTACTCCTCTAAATGCTCGCGGTCTTGCCTGTTTTTTGATTACAAAAAGTTTGCACTTGTGCATTCCTGCAGCATTTGCGCACGCTGAGATTGTTAGTCTCACTTTGGAATCTTTGACACCAGTTGGAACCTTTTCTGTAGAGGTTGCCAATGTATTTCGTGGCACATATTGCCAGAAAAGACCAATGAATTCATCTGTAAATTGTTCAGCAGCTTCAGTATCAACTGAAGCTTTTTCACCTGAAATTTTTAATTGTTTTATACCATGGAGATTTTTAAATTTGGTTAACCAACCTGTCAAATTTGTGCACTCAGTGTTCAAGTTCATTTCTTAATAAAATATTTTGGCTTGAACCATTAGCATTGGACACGTCAATGGCACGTCCTCGCTGCGACGCTGTCTGACCCATTCAGTCATCACTTTGTCATGATCGTCACTTTTAGCATAACGAATTCGTTTTCTGTTATTCATTACAAGTGGGGTATTGGAATCCACAAAAAATTCAAAAAGTTTCTTTTCTTTTTTGCTTATGTCATATACAGTTTACTTTCCAATGTCATACTCCTCGCATATTTTTGAAACACGTATGCCTTTATCCACTTTTTGTTTGATGGACATCGAAACATGCTTTCGCTTTGTAGATCCTTTGACAGCTCCAGAATCGGAAATTCTTTTTGACATAATCTAAAGTTCAAGCTTACTTTTATAAAATTGCTCTAACAGTCCACAAAAAATAATAAGCCGGATTCAATTAGAAGATTAAGGAACAACGCAATCTGCAACATTAACTGAAATAGATAATTAGATAATTTTTGCCTAGCTTATACTGTCCGTTATACATTAAACGCGCATGAGTAAACGCATATGCGCAGAAAGTTTGTAGCTTTGAGGTCCAGATTATAGATTATTTTGGATTATGGACGTCCAGATTAAAGACTTTTGACTGTATTCTTATAATAGAAAAGGGGTGGTCACTGTATGCTGCAGAAAAGCTTCTCGAACAGAAAGGTGATGATAAAGAAAAACTAAGTTATTTTATGAACTTGAGCATACTCTCTATAGCCACACTTGAATATTTTCATTTTTGGGGGTTAAAAATCTATTATCACCTGTGCCACTAAAACGAAAGGTAAAGTCCAATAGGAAAATTTTTCACAGATAACAGCAAGTTTAACGAATTAATCAAATGACAGGAAAATCCAGAATGACTTAAAATTTACACACATGCTCAGACATTCATACCCAGAATTAAAAAAAAAATTTTTTTTTGTCAATAATGAAATTCTGAATTTAGTTTCAGTTTTGCATGATAATCAAAACCAACACTTAAATGTCACTAACATATTTAATGAACTTTTGTCAGTATGCAGAATGATACTGGCACAGCTATAACACACTGATTTTTACTTGAAAGAAATGCTCACATTTTTTTAGTATGATTAGTCTTCATACTAAAAAAATGCTGGATAAATAGCTCAACCACCATACTCAAATAAAAACTGCTATTGACTGGAAACTTGCTTTTACTAGAAAATCCACGAGCATAGCCTTTATACTTTAATATCATAAATTACATGAAATAAATAAAACTATTAAAAACTAAATTCCATATTTATTCAAATTGGTAGGACCATCTGCTACTACTTTTTTTTAATCCTGAAAACAAATAATTATTAAATGATACACATGGCTGGAAATTTATGAATACAGCAAATGACAGACTCTTTAATAAATTCATTTCACATTTTGTTCAATTGATCGATTTATTTGGAGAAAATTTAAATTATGGACATATCCCATATAATTAGCAGAATTCAGTAGTTAAGGTCAAACATTTCACCAATCTGTTTAAGCCTCGAATTTACCAATGATGATACTATAATTAAGGCCTTTTTACAAAAAGTTAACTTCTATGCAATCAAATAAAGCATGTTAACCTGCAAAACAAGGCACAGAAGTCAAACTTCAAATCTGAAAAATAGCAAGACTTTTGGGAGAAAGCAGAGATGCTTTTACGCTGCGTGGCAACATTAAAAATACACTGATGGTACTTTTTCATTTTGCTGGCCAAAAATGGTACAACAGATGCCAAACGGAATATCTCCGCTGGTAAACTTTTACGCTCATTTTCAAAACATATCGCAGCCATTTTTTTTATCAGATTGATTGCTTCTTTCCCGTGGCGTAGCTAGGATTCCAGCGCCCGGGGACAACTGAAGAATTTACGTCCCTTTCTATGTGTCAAGAATGCAAAACATTCATTAAAAATTTCGTAGCATTAATTTGGCACCCCCTGGATGCTGCGCCCGGGGATAGATGTCATCTCTTGCCCCACCCTAGCTACGCCATTGTTTCTTTCAATACTGGCATACAATTACATAGAATTTTTACCAGAAAAATCAATTTTATACTCTAAGGCCATTTGCAGTATTAAGTCAATTAGGATGCAATCACACAGCTCAGCGAAGGCGAAAATATAGAAAAGATAAAATCAAGGGTTAAATACATCATTTCTAATGAGAATGCACTAGCGAAGTAAAGTACTGGGTTTTACATAATTCTTAAGTAAGCTATTCGTACGAACTGAAATAATACTTGCATTTAAACTTGTATTCCATATTAAAATGTAACTAAAATGTGACTTATTGTAGATAATTACTGAATCATTGAGAGAATTAGATTTTTGTAGCGTAGTTTGAGCAAAGAATTACGTGAAATGAGATTACTTGGGTTCACGTGATACGAACCTGCGAATCAGGATGTTGTACCATGAAAGCATAGTAAATTCTTAAATCAATGCTTTTAAAAAAATTTATTGTCTTTTTACAAAATTTTAAACGATATTAAAATGTTTATGCCTTTAAAATAAAAAAAATCTTAGAACTAACATTTGTTTACAATTTTTATGTGTAGTCGCCAAAAAGTGCGCTTGGCGAGATTTGCGCCGGCGAAACAGAAAAGTACCATACTGATTTATACAGAAATATTTTAATGCCTTTATTTTTTAAATTGCTTCCACATGAATTTGTTCTTAATTATATCCAAAAAATTAAAGATTAAAATTGCGATTTAAAAGGTCTACTAGACTTTTCGAGAAATGAAATACTTAGCAGAGAATGCACAGCTTATGTTAATTATAATTCTGAAGAGAAATTCTTGCAATTAGAAAAGCCACTACCTTTCAAATTGAAACCTTTTCCCGACTGCAATATTTTAAGTTTAGAAATGAAAAGGCAGATGTTATTTATGTCTGGATAAAAGGTACAGAGTTAAAAACTGCAAGCAAAAAGTAAAATTAGCTTCTATAGTTAACAAACATTCAAAAGTGAATTGTTGGGCATTAAAATAACACAAACAAGAACTAATTATCATACTTATTCAAAAAAGGTACAAAGAGCAAATTCTATATAGACTAATATGATATTCACAGGAAAAGAAGTGCACAGCAAAAATGGATGAGAAAAATACACATGTAAGAATAAATCTTCAAACTGATACATATTCAAAAGAACTGCATGACAAACAGCAACAACTAACTAGCTACACACAGAAATGGCATTTTTCTTGAATCATTAAATTTGGCACATAATCAGATAAAATAAAAATTTTCACACGTAAAAGGCAGAATTTTATCCTAGAATATAATAAAAAATTCAGTAATTAAGATCAGAAAATCTTTTACCAATCTGTTAGGCCAAGAACTTACCCGCATTAGTTTTAATGAATATTCTCAACAAATCACATCTCAATCTGTCAAATAAACTGTGTTAATATGCACAACAAGATATTAAATAATACAAACAAGAATTGACATATTTATAATTGACATATTTATTGACATATAAAAAGAACAATTTTTACGCAAACTAAGTAAAAACGGCACATTTACTTGAAATTTTCTTAAAAATTTAACAGCACAATAAAAAGAGACATGGAGGGACAAAAAATAAAAAACAAGAATTAATTTTTATATCTACTAAAAAGAAAATTGCAGAATGAGCAGCAGCAACACAAAACAAAGTAGACAATTAAAAATAGTAATATTTATGAATCGATCATTAAAAATGAAATTCTGAGCATATACCACGTAATCAGAGATAAAGTACAAATTTTCATACATAAACAGCAGATTTTATCCTACAATGATTCAGTAATTAAGAGCAGGTAACATTTTACCAATTTGCTAGGCCAAGATCTTACCATCATTGGTTCTAATGCATTTTTCAACAAACAGAGCATTACACATCTGTCAAATAAACTGCATTAATCTGCAAAACAACACATTAAAAGAATACAACTAATTAACATATTGGCTCAAAATAGGCATAACGAAGAGCAACTTCTACACAAATTCAGTAAAAATGGCACATTTACTTGAAATATCCTCAATCAAAAGTTTACTAGTAAAGCTTTTACATGTGTTAGAATTTTCGTGGTTACTTAAAAAAAAATGGAAACAGTAATCTCTACACGACCTAAATGGTGCATTTATCTAAAAACACGGTAATCGGCCAGAAATCTACCGGCACATAAAACAGAAAATGAGCATGAAAAAATTACTTTTAATATTTAATAATAAATATAAGATATAAAGCAAACACTTACCAGAGAAATAGAAACCTTGGTTATTTGACGAATAACCTGAAATTTGCCATTGCGCACATCTAAAAACAAACAACTTCAAATTAATCAAGAAAAATGTGTAAATTTGAAAAACAAGGTATTAAAAATTTATGGTACAATTTTAGCATACTTACGGATCAAAAATAGACCACTCATCAACCACAGTTCCAGAAATAAGAATGAGCCGATGACGCCAAATTACTTGGCGAGAAAGTTATTAGTAGATCTTCATGCAACCCAGAGAATCTCGTAACTCCTCCCATTTTCCCCCCCTTTTTTCTCGTGAAGATAACCTGTCAACAACGAATTCCGAACAACGAATTTCGTTGTGGTGATTGGAAAATAATGTCTAAATCTCGTAGTTTATCTAGTCTTTCAGCATTTGCAGTTTTCAAGGGAAAAGTAAGATACTTTTAATGATTGTACATTTCATTTACTGCAGTGCGTTTCTTCTACAGTTTCTTTTTGTGTTCCCAACTCTGAAAAAATGCCTAATAATCTGTCTGTGAATAGAATATAATATTATTAAAGCATTGTATATCTTACCATTTCATTATCTTATAATAAGACAGTAATTATCTTACCATCTTATAAAAATATTAAGTAGTGTTGTAAGTTCGTATTTGACAATAGTCAAAACAAAAGTTTCATTTAAAAAAAGAATGTTATATATGTATAGAATTTAATAGTACTAAAGTAGGTAAAATCCTAGTATACGGTGCAGCTTTGGTGGGATTTTGAAAATTATCGCTAACGCCAAAAATGACCCAAAGAACGTCTATGTATATACTATACACTATATTATCACTACATACATACTATATACTATGTATAACTATATATATTCTTTGAATGGCACGTTTACTACTCATCGTATATGTTTCTTTTTTACTGCTCATCATAAAGTCGCCAAAAGAAGCCAAATCCCGTATGCACCGGATGCTAAGCCCTAAAGTATTTTATAGCTAGATCTTACCATAAGAACTGGTTAAAATCCTAGTATACTGTGCAGCCTTGGGCACGATTTTGAAAATTATCGCCAACACTAAAATGACCCGTTTAACTACTCATCATATATGTCCCGTTTACTGCTCATCATAAAGTCGCCAAAAGTAACCGTATCCCTTGAGCACTGGATACTAGGATTAAATCAAGAACTGTGGTATGTGCTGCTATTATAACATGTCTTGTGAATTTTTATTTGATAATAGTTAATGTCGGTAAAATCCTAGGAGAGCCCACACCCTTGGCACAAACTGGGAAAGTGCAAATCATCCACTGGGCCAATCTTTGGAATATGGTAACAGGTGGTTTGGCGACATTTTGGTAAGGTGATAAAGGTTACTAGCTAGGACTTTAGCAGTGTACACAGATAAAGTCAAGAGTGTGCGCAATGCCATTTTTGTGCAACTCTGGGATTTTTTTTGAGTGAAAATAGGTCGACGTGTACATGGATATTGTGTATGTGCAATTCTTAAAAACGCGGCAAGCAGTAGGCGATTCTGCACTTTCTCCCAATTTCGTACCTAATCTTCGTCATGATTAAGCACTTTTGTTCCATGAAATTTCCAGCATAAGCGTAATTCGGCTAGCAGATTGTTGGAAAAAAATGTTGAGTAAAAAAAAAAAAAACTGCCTTTACTTCGTGAAAACAAAATGGCGTCCATAAAAAACAAACAGTAGCAGGGTTGGTCGCCAAAAAATTGCCAAGTTACCGTAATCCGAAGATTAACCAACCACTGCTTTGCACGTTTCTCAAAATCCCCAACTTGAAAATAACAAGTCAAAAAACTGCACAATTTCTGTATCCACGTGCAGATCGATCTATTTTCACTTAAAAAAAAATCCCAAAATTGCATAAACTTGGCATTGCACACTCCCTTGACTTTGTCCATGTACACATTGATAGGCACCATTTAAGTGGGTGCACCAAGGGTGTGGGCTCTGCTAGGATCCAACCATTCATTTAAAAACAAATGTTTGTAAAAATATATTTTTGGGTGCCTCTTTTCGAACATTTAGCGATTTTTGGCGGTAGATAGACACCGAGTTTGTGCAATTCTTTGACTTTGTACCAAAAATCGCCCCTACACAAAGCCAAAATAACAAGTGAAAGATTTGCACAAACTTGGCATTGTGCACTCCCTTGACTTTGTCCATGTACACATCAACCTATTTTTCATTCAAAAAAAAAAAAACATCAGAGAATTGCATTACATGCTTCCTTGACTTTATCCATGTACATATCGATCTATTTTCACTTAAAAAGTCAAAGAAGCAGCCAATTCTACGCTAGAGCCAAACAAAAAATATATAATCTCAATAAATTACATTTTAAATCAAACAATGAAATAGCATAAAAAAGTAAATTTATCTTAGAACTACACAAAGGAAATATCCACGGTTGATCTTTACAATATGGTAACTGGTAGTTTGGCGACATTTTGGAGGCGATAAAGGTTACTACCTGGGACTTTGGTAATAATGTGAGCAGTACTCAGTTCCGATTACGCATTATTTTCTGTGAGGGAAATGAGAGATCATGGGATATGTCATGTGATATTAATGGACGAATTACGGTTCTTTAATCGGAAAAGGGGGGAAATCGGGAAAAAATCTGGAAATTTTGTATTTGGCTTTATTCTGTGTTGTGTGAAATAGTGTTTGTGAATTTTTGGATCCCATGGCCGTAACTAAAGTGAATTCGAAATGGGTATTTATGTATGTATTAATTTAATGTATGTGCTCATTTATATTTTAAGTAGTGTTTTTGAATTTAATTATATTTTAATTAAATGATAGTTATTTTGTGAATTTTATGTTTGTAGGAATTTGGTATACGTTTTAGTTGAAGTAAACGTGCATGGAAATAATTTAAATATCTGACACTAAGTATTTGTAATGGTTGTGGTATGAATTCGTTGGTGACGTGTATAATGTAATAGATGATTTAGAGGTAAAAGTTTTTGGATATTTTATTTATTTTATATGTGGAAATGTTCATATTTGGAAAGGGTAAATACTTTTTCGCGATCAGGTAATTTCATATATGTTCTTTTTACCGGGTTTAAAGATTGAGAAAATTGTCATGTGTTTTCATGAAATTTTTCTAATTTATGAGAAAAAAGTGTACATGGATATAGTGAAGAGTGTGCGCAATGCCATTTTTGTGCAATTCTGGGATTTTTTTTAAGTAAAAATAAGTCGACGTGTACATGGTTTATGTGTATGTGTTATTTTGAAAAACGTGTAAGGAGTATGGTATTGTGCACTTTTTCCCAATTTTGCAGTGAATATTTGTCATGATTAAGCAGTTTTGTTAGATAAAATTTCTAGCATAAGTGTAATTCGGCTAGTAGATTGTTGGAAGAAGTGTTCAGTAGATAAAAAGAAAAGAAACATGTCTTTACTTCGTGAAGACAAAATGGCGGCGGGAAAAAAAAATAGAAGGTTGCTGTAGGAGAGTTGATCGCCAAATTTTCGCCAAAAAAACGCCAAGTTACCATAATGTAAAGATCAACCATATCCACTTACCACATGTAGAAATTTCCATGTCTTCAGTGAAACAAAATTCCATAACAGCATGGAAAAACTTCCTAAAATTATCTGAACTAAAATCTTTATGATGTCGTCGGCACATAAATTCACAAAAATAAGAGTAAAAATATCCTCCGTGCTGTCGGTATCATCCAATGTTTAACAATATGCATTTTCTTCATACAAACAGGACACTTAAAATGGTTACAAAGTAAACCTTCATTTACACGTCAGTCACTTAATGCTTTTCATCCCTTTCATTCCAAATCATACAGAAACTTCAAATTAATCTTACCACATTCAAGCATTTTACAGTATAAATCACAAAATAGCCATGTGCTTCCTAACCAACATCCAACACACAAACATGCCATGGTAAAATCCTAGGAGACCCCACATCCTTGGCGACAAGCTGGGAAAGTCCGCACTGCTTGACATGTTTTTCAAAATCTCCAACTTGAAAATAACAAGTCAAACATTTGCACAAACTCGGTATCCATGTACACATAGACCCATTTTTGTTTAAGAAAACATCAGAGAATTCCACATACTTGGCATTGCACACTCTCTTGACTTTGTCCATGTATACATTGATACGCGCCATCACCGGGTGCGAGCTCTGTTAGGATCCAACCCATACCTTTACAAATCTTTTCCCATCATTCAAATTCACTGCAATTATGCAACCTGTTACATCATAATCGTGTTTCCATCATATTCAACTACTCAGGTTACCATAAATGAAACAACACCTGAGCAATAATCTAAGGACCTGCAAGCTTTACCACGTACATAATAAGAAAGATACTGAAGAGGAAGTTAAGCAGCAACGGGAAAAATTAATTATCACAAAAAAATT
Organism: Stegodyphus dumicola; assembly: GCF_044657685.1. NCBI lineage: Eukaryota > Metazoa > Arthropoda > Arachnida > Araneae > Eresidae > Stegodyphus > Stegodyphus dumicola. The sequence goes on from NC_140768.1 coordinate 151,707,648, forward strand.
GACAAGGCAAGCAACAATTTCAGTATTTTATGAAAGACCTTCTACTACAATCTAATTAAACATGAACAACTAAGTACTACTGCATGTCAAAAAGTCAATACTAATGCTCTCATACTCCAAAAGCATTTCAGAGCTGTACATTGAACACTAAAAATTACTCTACAACAGGTTTTTGAATCGAGATGTGCTTCCTGGAATTTCACAAAAACCCAGTTAAATTCAGATTGCTTGCCAATGGTACAAAAAGTTTTTTGAAAGAAATTGACTATCTTTTTGCTAAATACGAGGGCCATCCAGGAAGTAGATTACGTTTCCGTCTGTGTCCGCTAGGGGCGGGGCTAGCGCGGCCATCTTGGGGTCAGAGCGTTGCGCAGCTCAGTCTGCATCTAGCCGTGCTAGTGAGAGGTTCGTGCTGTGCTCCGTTCAGATACTGTGACGGTTTGAAATGTCTGCGTTAATTGAAAATCCCGCGAGCTGCGAGGTGCGCTCAGTAATAAGGTTTCTGACTGCAAAAAACTGTAAACCGATAGAAATCTATCGGCAGCTTCGTGAAGTGTATGGGGACAACATTATCACTGAAGGTGGAGTGCGTCAGTGGGTCATAAGATTTCAAAATGGCCGAACCAATGTTCACGACGAAGATCGAAGTGGGAGACCCAGCATAGTGACCGCCGAACTTCTCGAAAAAGTCGATGCTAAAGTCCGTGAAAATCGAAATTTCACAATAACGGAACTTTCTTTGAGTTTTCCACAAATTTCGCGAAGTTTGTTGCACGAAATCATCAGCGAAAAGCTTGGTTACCACAAGTTTTGTGCAAGATGGATTCCAAAAATCTTGACAGAGGACCACAAAAATCAGCGAATGGCTGCAGCGTTGAACTTTTTGGACGCTTACCATAAGGATGGTGACTCTTTACTCGATCGCATCGTTATTGGTGACGAAACATGGGTGAAACATGTGAACTGTGAAACGAAATTGCAATCAATGCAGTGGGGGCACACAAGTTCTCCCCAAAAACCCAAGAAATGCATGCAAACAATGTCGGCAAGGAAGATGATGGCGACTGTTTTTTGGGACAGAAAAGGTGTAATTTTGGTGGACTTCCTGGAAAGAGGCACTACAATAAACTCTCAAAGGTATTGCCAAACTCTCCAAAAACTCAGAAGAGCAATTCAAAACAAGCGCAGAGGAATGTTGAGCTCTAAGATCTTGTTGATTCACGACAACGCCCGGCCCCACACGGCAAATGTCACTCGTAAAGTTCTTGAATCTTTTAAGTGGGAGTTGTTTCCTCATCCGCCGTACAGTCCCGACCTGGCACCGAGCGACTTCCACCTATTCCCAGCAATGAAGAAGTGGCTGGCTATGCAGCGTTTTGATGATGACGCACAGCTGCAAGAAGAGGTAACGAAGTGGTTGAAGGCGCAGGCGGCCGAATTTTTCGACGAAGGAATTTCCAAGCTCGTACATCGCTACGATAAATGCCTTAATTTGTATGGTGACTATGTAGAAAAGTAGTATTTGAGTGTGGCTTTCATCTGTATATAATAAAATTTGTTTCCTATACTTTGTTTATTTTTTTATTCCAAAACGTAATCTACTTTCTGGATAGCCCTCGTAGCTTAAACATGTTCTCAACATTATTAATAGTTATCAAGACCACAATTTCAGTTGGCTTAGCAATAACCACAAACTGATTATAGAAGCCTTCAAGTCTTTGGATATTAAAAATATTAATTGCTATGACTTCGAAAATCTTTATATCACTTTACCATAAGAAGAAATATATGATAGTCTGCTCACTCATCCAGATTTGGTTACACACATTCTTACAATAATCTCCAAAGAAGAGTGGAAGATATGCTTAAAAAGTGTTTGTTTCATAATTAGATCAATTTTTAATAATACATTTTTTAAACAGGTCAGGAAGATTCCAGTGGGATTGAGGACTTTTGCAGTCTGTAATTTATTCCCCTTCACAAAAAAATATCAGTTTCAGTATTCTCTTAGAAATATACAATTTACTTTTATGCATACATTTACAGATATGTTGATGATATCATCGCATTCAACAACTTTAATAAAATAGATGCTAATATTTATCCTAAATGCCTCAAATTTAACAAAACTAGCCTACAATAAAATAATATAAACTACCTCGATTTACAGATTTCAAACTAAAAAGGATTTTAAATTTATGATAAAAGAAGAGATTTAAATTTTTATACAATTAAACTCAGTAACTCCAACATTTCCAAGAAAGTTATACATATATATGTTATATGCAGAAATTACTAAACTTCATGAATCTTCTATTAAAAAAATTAAATACCCAAATTCATAATTTTGCATACATTAAAAAAATAAGAAGCTGTCATTAGCGTAATATTTTAAATTTATTGTTAACAGTGATATGAAAATTATTACCCAAAGTTGAAAAGACAGTTTTAGTTGGATTGTTATAACACATAATTTAATCTGAATATGTAACTAAGAGTCTTTAGCATTTCTCTGAATAGGCTAGGCTTTAATAAATGTAATGTACATTTAATTAAATCCTGGCATACTTTCCTTTGATTAAAAAAAAAAAAAAAAAAAGGCCAATTTCGATTTCTCAGGCATTTTGTAGCTCGATTATATGAAGACTTTTTGCCTTTTTTAACTCTACTTTTGTTTTCCTTAACTTTTGGCCAGAATTTTCACTTCAGATTAAGTGTAAAGTGGTATAGCCATCTTTGGTTATTTTAAAACATGACCCTGAAAAAAGACACCATTGTCTCAAATAACTTCTGGTCTTTCTGCAAAGTTTTCACACTTCCAAATTTCCACCAATAATTTGACGCTTAGCACTGGCTTTTTTTATTGTTTTTCATTCGTTTCTATTTCTCGACCCTTGTTGCACTTCCGGTTTTTGGAGCAACTTTTCTCACGTTCTAGTATACCCACTAGATGGGATTCTCTTTATTTTTTGGCAATTCTTTTGCAGGCATTGATTCTAATTGATTTTTTTCTGCCTTTTAATTTTTGATTTTTCTTCAACTATGAAGTCTTGGTGGCAACAGTAAGTTTTCTTATTCATCAATTTGTTAGTTCCAATATTTAATGTTTAATTTGTTTTACAGTTTCACATAGTTTTTGCAAAAAAGAACACCATGCATCAAGTCATTGGGCCTACCCTATTTGTGTGCTTTGTAATTCAACAGTTGACAATTTTGTCATTTTATTTGTTTACTTGCTAGTTTTAGAAGTTTTTTGATTAATTAATACTGGTCCTTTTTTTATTATTTTGTTTTGTCATCTATAGAATCACTAAAATATTGCAGTTTTGAAGTAGTTTATGCTACTATACTTTTATAACTACTTTGTTTATTTATTTATTTATTTATTTATTTATTTATTTTTTGAGTACAAATGCATGTAGGGGATAGATCTGAAGGCATTTGAAACTCGTTTGAAATTTCATTCTAAAATATGCTTAGTAAATTGCGAAGTCTCATAAAGTTCAGAGGAATGAAACATGTATTCGGAATTCATTAATCAACTGAGTTCAAGGGCTTCATAACACTTTTCCCTTGACGAGTTTCCTGTAAACAAAGGAGATTAAATTTTCATGTATTTTTATAGCACTTTGTATTTTTTTCCAGTCTCTTTTATGGCAGTGTTTAAGAATTTCCTTGATTGACTTATGTTTTTAAAAAACATGCCCTTAAATAAGCTTAATTCAATTTTCATTTCCAAGTTCATGAAGATAGGTTGGCCTTTATATATATTTTTTTTAACTAAATTTATATTTAATTTGCATTCTGACCTTTTACTTCACTTTGAAATTATTTGAATTTTTCAGCTTCTGCACAGATTTTTCTATTTCTTTGTCTATTTAAGGTAGTTTCTACAATTTTGACTTTATATGTATAGGTTGCATCAGAAAAATGTATGCACACTTTGAACTGTGATAGAAAATTTATTTTCAAACTTACAAGGTTAAGTTTCTAGGAAAAGTAAGGATATAGTCCAGTTTGAAAAATAAATGTTCTTTCTGGTCAAACTGAATGTTACAAATGATGTTTAAAGTAAATTATTGTGCCCCATAAAAAAATCGAGTGGCACAAGGTCTCGAGCGGTGGTCAGGTACAACTTTGTGAATGGGTTCAGAAGATGTTTACATGTGAACCAGTATTTATGGGTAGCATTATTTAATCAGATTCAGCACAATTTAAACTTAAAGGAGCTGTCAACAGGCATAATTGTGTGTATTGAGTTGAAAATGATCCCCCACATTACTGTTGAAAAGTCATGAATTTTCCTGTTGTAACTGTAGGGCGTGGTTTGTCTCCTAAGGTACTCATTGGGCCTTTCTATTTTGAAGGTATTGTAATTGGAGAAAAGTGCCTAACAGTGCTTGCTAATTCCATTTTCCCTGCTGTTCTGCAATGTACGGAACGAGTTTCATTACCAACAAGATGACACTTCTTCTCATTATCATTGGATGTGTGAGCATACCTGGATCAAAATGTACCAAGCCAATGGATAGGATGCAGGGAACCAATTGAGTTTTCTGCATGCTCTCAAGGCCTTATACTGCTTAATTTCTTTATGGGGCATAGTAAAAGATGAGGTGTACTGTTGTAAACCACGTAACCTTGACACGCTTTGGAGTAAGATTCAAGTTGTGTGAACAGAATTCCCATTGGGAACTTAGGTGAGAAGTACGGAATCAGCCTTAACTTGTACTAAAAAAGGTATCAATGCTGAAGGCCACCATTTTGAGCAATTACTTTAAACACCATTTAAAATGTTCAGTTTAATCAGAAAGTATACTTACATTCGATACTGTACTATAGCCTTACTTTTCCCAGAAATTTAACCTTGTAGATTGGAAAATAAATTTTCTATGACAGTTCAATGTATGTATACATTTTTCTGATGTACCTTGTATATTGTAATGATATACCCTGTATATTGTGTATTGTATTATCAGCAAGTTTATGAATTTGAGAATACAGTCAAAAGTCATTAATCCGGACTCGTTGGGACTTCGACGATTCCGGATTATAGATCATCAGTTTAAATCTCGTAAGATGGCATGCAGAAATTCTAAAATTAAAAATATGAAACCATAATTTATGAAATAAAGAACAATTATGATATAAAGGGTATCAAAATTTACAAAAAAAAAAAAAAGCTTAATATTTATTTGTTTACTTTATTAAACATTTCTTTCAATGTAAGTTCTTCAAGTTGCTTCATTTTATGTGATAATACTTTCTCTTTAATTCTATAAACAGACATAATTTCTTGTTCAGTTACAAAGTTTCGCTGTTCAAGTCCCGTAATTGCTGTGCCGAGAATACAGACTAACTTGTCAATCAAAATTTTTTCGTTTTCTTTAACCTCTCTGTCACCTTTTTCATGTCTTTATCCATTTTTTGCAGCAATTCCACTTTTTGTTTGATGGACATCGAAACATAATTTCATTTTGTAGATCCTTTGGGAGCTCCAGCATCGGAAATTCTATTTGACATAATCCAAAGTTCAAGTTTACTTTTATAAAATTGCTCTTACAGTCTGCAAAAAGTAATAAGCTGGATCCAATTCGAAGATTAAGGAACAACGCAATGATCAACATTAACTGAAATAGATAATTAGATAATTTTAGCTTATACCGTCCGTTATACATAAAATGCGCACGCGAAAACATATTTTGCGCTTGCGCACACGCATATGCGCAGTTGTAAAGGTCTTACGCGCACACGTAAATGCCTATGCGCATGTGTCAACGCGGCGCATGCGCAGAGAGTTTTTAGCTTTGAGGCCCGGATTATGGGTGTCTGAATTAACGACTTTTGACTGTACAACTGGAAAAGTAAAATGTATGTCAGAATCTTATGTCTGAAAAGAAGAAATCAAGAAATCTTTGATAGCTAATAATAGTTGGACATTTAATCACAGTTTTGACTTCTTCAGAAATTATCTGAAAAACTTCTTCATTTGGTGAATTGGATTTCCTTGAAGCCATTCACATTCATAAAAATTTATCTTGTTTACTTAATGGCTTGAACTCCATTCAATTCCTCCTAGTGTTTTAAGTAATTTATTTATTTTTTACATTTCATTACTATTTCTGTAGACGTACACTACCTCTTGTTGGTTGAACTCTTTTGCTTTTGATATAAATGCAGCTCCCTTCTTTGCAGAAGTTCTTTTCTCCTGATGATGAGGAGCCTGCATTAACTGAAAGACTGCCGGTGAACTATGAGAAGCCAAACAGAGATAAATCAGTTCTCTGTCAAAGCTTAAAATTTCATTAGATACCTAATTATAAACATGTTTTTATGGAAAACGATTTAATATATTTTTGAGTTGCATAATTTGATTTTAGGATAGATTTTTAATTATATTAGTAGTTAGTCATTATCTTATCTTATTAGGTAAGTTTAAGTTGATATTACAATTTCCAATGTGCCCACCAGCGGCCGAGCGGTAAAATCACTGAACACTGATAGTTCGGTCCGAGGTTCGAATCCCGCGAACAGGCTGGCTGCATGGGTGTTTTCGTGGTTTTCCCCATGTGTAACGTGTATACGAGTCAGTTTCCCTTAGAAAGTCCTCACCGAAGGCATTCCTCCCCCTTAGGCAGATAGCCCTAGTGTGCTTTGCCATAATTAAATACACACACAATTTCCAATGCTCCAAATTGCCTTCTGTTTAACTTATTTGTTTAATAAACTCAAATCTGTTTGGTACATAAGTGATTTAAATTAGCAATGGGTAGTGTAATCAAGTAAGTTCACTATTACAGATAAATACTGTTTTATGTTAACAGTTTCATGTATTGCAGGTATCATTTATTGCAGCAAATGAATTTATTTGCAAATAATTGGCTAATAGCTTGATATCTAAATTTTTATTTAGAATATATTATGTTAAGAATTGTGATCAACAAATAATTTAAGAACTTGGTATAATAAGAATTTTAACTTAATTTAAAAATTATACTTAAAATATAATAATATAAAAATAATACAGTACAAAGCCTGTAATCCGGACGTCCATTATCTGGAATGATCTATAATCCGGACCTCAAAGCCACAAACTTTTTTTGTAGGCTTTACACATGCGTGTTTAATGTTTATGCATGCGCGTTTAGCACAAAAAATGAAGCAACTTAAACAACTTATGTTAAAAGAAATTTTTAATAATGTAAACAAATAAATATGAAGCCTTTTTTTTTTTTGTAAATTTTGATACCCTTTAGATCAGGGATGGGCAAACATTTTCGGTCGCGGGCCAAGATGTTTTCCTAAAATTTTAAGAACAATATACAAGTATTACAATTTAATTATGTTAATGAGGTAACTGAAACTGTGATTTCATTTTTAAAAGTTTCTTATATTGAGGTTCGAGGCATGATGTACTGATTCTAAGGAACGAAGCTAAATGCGCATATGTCAATCTACTTCTGAAATACTTCTTTCTAAGGTTTATGGTTGAAAACACTTGTTCACATATCTAAGATGAAGCAAATATGGCACTGATTTTCTGGGCGTGAGATATTAAATTCGGGAAACTTACTTTTGATAATGATTTGTAAAACTCTAACTTTGGCATATTTAGAAACAGCTGCTTGAGATGATTGTCAGATTGCAACTCGATTCAAACTGCAAATCTGACCTCACTGCTTCCCAGTTTACGTTGAAGGGCATGGTAAAAAATCCAATTCTGTTTGAATGGCATTGAAATCTTGACATCTTCGTTCAAACTCAAAATGCAGTTTTTTCAAGCCATCTTCATAATTCTTAAGCTTCTCTTCAATTACTGAGGGTATTGAATTTAACCTCAAACGAGACTCGCTAGCTGCCCAGCAAACATATTAAGATTTACTAAGTTAAGATTAAGTTCTTTCTAAGAGGTCTAATTCACCTATAATTGGATTCCTATATGTCTGCTCCCCGAGAAAGAGATAACGCTTGTTGACGTCAATCTATAGCTATAAGTGACAAAGAACTTCCGCTGCTCACACTTTACGGATTAAAAGCTGCCTGTGCTTGCTATTTCTGTCATTTTATATTTTGTAGAACAAAAATAGAGAGAGTAAAAAGATCATCAGTCCTTTGAAAAAAGGAAGAAATAAATAATATTTAAACAAAACAGAAAAGAAGATGGATATATAATACATATCTCTTTTAATTTGCCTCAGACGGAAAAATTTAAATTCTCTCCGTGGGCCGGATAGAACCTTCCGGCGGGCCGTAGTTTGCCCATCCCTGCTTTAGATCATAATTGCTCTTTATTTCATAAATTATGGTTTCATATTTTTAATTGTATAATTTCTGCATGCCATCTTACCAGATTTAAATTAAAGATCTATAATCTGGAAAGACCCTTAACCTGGAATCGCCGAAGTCTCGACGAATCCGGATTACAGACTTTGTACTGTATAAAAAATTTTGGTTAGTCTATATTTTAGGGTACCCCCTTGTATTATCGCAAAGTTTTTGTTTCAGTGATGGTAATCTGAGTATTTTTTGCTGAATGTTATGGAAAGCCTATTATGACATAATTGGTTTTAATGTGTGATTGCGGTGATGTTGATTGTTGGAAAAATACTTGTAAACGTTTATTTTTGCATTGGATGTTGGTTAGGAAGTACATTGTGTATTTTGTGCTTTACACCATAAAATGATTGCTGGTGGTGCTTTAGAATGAATGGGAAAGGAAACATTGATTGACCGATGTGTAAATTTATATTTAAATGGCTTCGTTCACTTCTTTGTAAATTACGCAGTGAGATTAAGGATTTGGAAACTGGAGCTCATATCAACACTGTAGAAGGAATGTGGGATGTTTGATTTAAAGTGTAGTTTGTTGATGTTATATATTTTTTATTTTAATTATGTTTTGGATGCTATTTTACTGGAGAGGGTGTTGGATATAAACAGGAATGACGGCAAAAAATCATCTGTTTTTGCCAAAGAGTAACCTGAAATATATTTTTATCAAAATTTTTTACGTAACTGAACATTGAATTCTTAGCGTACGTAATTGTGTTAGATGTATACACTAGAAGCTAATAAAACTGTGATAAGATTTATGCCTTTTATGAAGTAATCATATTTCCTTTTATACTGATTACAGTTATGATTTGAATTCTTCATATCAATTTTATGAACTGACTAATTATTACACTTCTTAGATAAATTTAGTACATTTGTCATTTGATTATTGATTTCCTGTTTAAAAATTATATTATTCTTGTGTTACAAAAACTTACAGTCCAAGAAAAAGAAGCTGAGAGAAGAAGTAGATAATGAAGAACCTGAGCTAGTTGAAGCAGTCAGTCATACGAAAAGACGACGTTATGGTGAAAAATTGTCTGATCAGGAAGAAATTGATGAAGAACAGGATGAAATGGGTATGTATATATATATGTCATATTTTCCTGCGTAGTCATGATGGCTGAGTGGAAAAGGCAGGAAAGAGACGTTAACAAAACTAAGTTTGGCGAATCACCATCTGTAATTTTAGGCAAATCAGAATCATTTCTTTATAGGCAATATATGTTTTGATCATCAGCTGTTAAAATAATTTTTATATACATAGGTTATAAAGCAAGACGTCATCTTAGACCAGAAAGCATTGCAGCACAAAGATGTTTGCAGGAATGTCTTACCAGCAGGGAAGGGTAAGCGAAAGTGTCACAGCAATTCAGAGGAAGAAGTGAAGGAGTCAAAAAGTTTCAGTTCAAGTTTAAAAAGTTGTGGTTTACAACTTGGTGATTGGTCAAAGAGGTGTCTGCATTAAGTGTTTCGTAGGATCGCATGATTAATTTGAATGACGCAGTTTAGACTTATAATACTATTTTTAAGATAAAGAGAGGAAGTCACTAAATTAAATAAAAAAATAAGAGGTTATAGCCAATTAAGATTAGAAATTTGCTTTCATATTTTTTATCTTGCATATATATATGTGATGTACCAGCTTTTGTCCGGAATAAATAGATTGATGAAGAATCATAGACGTATTTGAAGCTCAAATTATCAGTTGATAAGTTTAAAAAACAGAATCCATTTATTATTATTCAGGAGAAATAGCAGTAACAAAAATCAGATCTCCGGGGTAAGTAAAAAAGAACTACTAATAGCTTTTTGTATGAAGTTTACTGCATCGTTACATTAAAGAAAAGACCCCGATATTCCTTTGCAAGTCCTTTTATAGCCTCTAGAAAGGCGGAGCTTCCAAGAAATGACGTCAGCCTAGTCAGCCATTCCAGTTTGCTTTAAATATCTCCAGAACATTCTATAACTATACGTGTAGAAAAGGCGGGAAAAACAACTTGACTACGGGGTGGTGGATTTAATTCCACGTACTTTCAAATAAGAGAACTTCGCCATTAAAAATGAAAAGAACATACACTTCAAATTTTAAGTGTATTTTTGACTATGGAATTTTATTATTACAAAATATTCCCCCTATCTGAAAAGGCTTGAAGCCGGGCGCCTCGATCACAAGACATTCCAGATAGTGAAAAAGTGCGACAACAGCTAGAAAATTATTTTAAATAATTGCTTAATTTGTTTGATGAACTTGCATCCAGAATTTGAGTTATGATGATATTAATATTAAATAGATACTCTCACTATAACACAGTCAATAGTAATATCAATATATAAAATTGTAAATAATATACCTTAATATATTGACATTTATAGAAAATAAAAAAAAAAATAACATTATGCATGCAGTATTGGGAAACTATTTCTCAAGAACAGTTTCAATTCTGGATTCAGGTCTTTACAGATTGCTGCAAAACATTAGAGCAGTTCGTATTTTACAAATCTTTCATTTCCAGTTCGCCGTGGCTTTAATATTAAAATTTTTTATTTGAGGTGAGGTATTCCTCTATTATTTTCTTCATATCATTGACAATTGCAATACTTAATAATAATTTCTTAACATTTCCTTTTGACTTTTAGTCTGTTTATAGTATTTCATTTTGACTACTTGTTCATATAAAACACTTATTTTGATAATAATCATTTTATACAATAATTTTACTCGTATTTTACCTTTTACTATCGACAATGACAATTATGTCATATACTGCATTGTCATTCAGCACAACTTTCAACTTCAATAGTATTTTATAATTACCATTAATGTCGTTGCCAAAAAATTAACACATAAATACAAAATAAATACAAAGATACAAAACAACACACCAAAAATTTACAACACAGAAAATTAGATATTAAATAATTAGAGGTGCTCTAATTACCTTTAGTAGCAACCCCAGTTGAGCGTTTACCAAAAGGAAGGTGTGAAGGTAAACATTTCGCGGTAAAAGATGTGCAGGGGTGAATTTAGTTCCCGAATGAGGGAAATTATTATATTCACTAATAACTTGATCCAAAATTCTTGTTCACGGAATTTTCGATGATGTAGAATTTACTTTACATCTTAAACGGGTTACTAGGGTTTGGTTCACATGCTCTACTTTACCATTTGTCTGGAAGTGATGGGCAATAGTTAGAAGTTGTTTTACATTATAATTTCTAAGAAATTTTTTGAATCTATTGCAGGTGAATGCGGCATTGCGGTCACTAAGGATTTTTTCGAGGACCTGAATATGGAAAATTTGTTTCAAAATATTAACATAAGTTTCTGTAGTTGCACTTTTAGATGGAAAAGCCCAGACATATCTTGTGGCATGATGGATCACAAGATGTAAATATTTTTTTGTATAATTATAATAATTAAAACCACCGACTGTATCAATAGAAAGACATTCAAAAGGTTTATCAGTTGGGGCTACTTCTTGCATAAGTCCAAATTATTTGGTTTTTTTTCTTTTTATTAATTTGACAAACACGGCAATATTTCACGAAATTTCCAATATCTTTACTAATGTAGGGCCAATAATATTGTGGGGTGATTAAATTTAACATAGCGTGAATACCTGGGTGTTCGAATTTTTCATGAGTTTCAGTTAATAATTTAATCTTAAGGATTTTGGTACCACAATTTTATAACCTTTTTACTTCCTTGTACAAAGTAAAAAGGAAGTATTGTAATCGCGAAAAGCTTCAGGCAGCATATTTCAATGAAAATATCCATTTTGACCGCTATCGAATGCAATTTAACGATTTGTGTGATATCTGTACGTAAGGACAGAATAAAAGACACTTTTCCTCCAAAAAAATTATAAAACTGCTTTAAAATGAATTCTGAAGAGAATTTTTTGTGGCGTCTACGTACGTACGTACCTCGCATAACTCAAAAACGAGTAGCCTCAGAGCTTTGAAATTTTGTATATAGGGCTACTATAACATGTAGATGTGCACCTCGTATTTTGGTTTCAATCGGCCGCACCAAACGTATATAAATATATTTATAAATATATCTACTCTGTTACCCGGCTCAGTGATCTCAGTTTCTTTACTCTTATACAGTGTCTCAAAAAAGTGATGGGACACTTGTGCTTTACAAAAGGAAACTGCAATAAAATAAATTTTAAAAAATGTAAAATTTTTTGTGGGTGTGTTTCATACTTAAATTTAGTAACAATACATAATTAACATACATTTTTTCAAAATATTAAAATGTTAATTTAATAAAAATACAATTGTTTAGAACGGAGCAGAAAATGGCTCACTTAAGTGATGGGACACTACGTACTATGCAACAAAAATCGTCTGAAGTAAGCAATAAAAATATCTTTTGGGGTATTTATTTTTACTCAAAAGCAATTGCCAATAATTTATAAAATCATCTGCAGTATTTCTCTCCAGTTTGTTTTGGAATTTTTGTGTTTTTTAGCTCTGTGCAGCCATGAATGCTAAATGAAAAGAAACTTTGCCTGGAATTTGAAAATTAGTTAATATTTGCATATTGAACGTGGAAAATCTATTAGAGAAACTACTGAAACAGTTAACTTAAGTGATTCAACAGTTTTCAATATCATTAAACGATATAAAAAGAATCATATGATTCAGGATAAAAGAAGACCTGGCCGACGATCAAAGCTATCCAATGGAACAAAGCGAATTATCGTTCGAAATATTGAAAAAAAATCCAAGAATGAGTGCTCCTAAAGTTGCTGCTGATTTACAAGCATTATATGGAGTAATTGTTAATTCTGAGACTATTAGAAGAGTAATTCGATCTACTGGATATCACGGTAGAGCAGCCAGGAAAACATTCTTCGTAAGTGAAAAGAATAGAAAACTCAGCCTGGCTTTCGCAAAATCCAACATAAATAAGAATTCTGATTACTGGAATGAAGTTATATTTGCTGATGAGAGTAAATTTAATATATTTGGTTCTGACGGTAGAATCTTGGTGTGGAGAAAACCCAGGGAAGAATTTCGCAAACAGAACTTGGCCCAAGGCCCAAGGCATTTGACTTCTGGAGTACCTTTGCAACTTAATGCAATTACCTCCACAACTTCGATAAGGAAACTGAAGTAATTAAGAAAGAGCATTGGTTAAAGGAAAAGGAACGAAACCGTTAAGGGTACAGAACTTGGTGCCAACAGTAAAACATGGTGGAGGAGGAGTTATGGTATGGGGGTGTATGTCGTCCGCTGGAGTTGGTAATCTTGTTTTTATTGACAGTATAATGGATCAGTACAAGTATATTGACATTTTAAATCAAAATTTGAAATCTTCAGCACGAAAATTGAACCTTCATAACGATTTTAAATTCTACCAGGACAATGACCCCAAGCACAGTGATTTGAACGTTAGACTCTGGCTGCTGTATAACTGTCCTGAAATAATAAAAACACCCCCACAATCTCCACAATTAAATCCCATAGAGAGTATTTGGCAAGAATTGGAATCAAGAATTCACAAACAGACCATTTCTTCAAAACAACAATTAAAATCGTAGCTTCAAGAAGAATGGGGTAAAATCACTCCAGAAATCACAAAAAAAATTAGTCGAATCCATCCCAAGAAGATTAAATCATGTTTTAAAAGTAAAAGGAAATCCAACAAAATATTAAAACCTTTTAAAAAGTAAAATTTTTGGATAAATATTTGATGGAAAATTAAGTGTCCCATCACTTAAGTGAGCCATTTTCTGCTCCATTCTAAACAATTGTATTTTTATTAAATTAATATTTTGAGAAAATGTATGTTATGTAATAATTGTTACTAAATTTAAGTATGAAACACACCCACAAAAAATTTTACATGTTTTTTAAATTTTTTTTATTGCAGTTTCCTTTTGTAAAGCACAAGTGTCCCATCACTTTTTTGAGACACTGTATGTAATTTGTGCATTTTTTGCTTTAAAAATGATTGAATTATGTTGTTTATATATAAATTTTGTGCATTATGAATTATAATATGAACGAAATATAATACTGTTAAGTGAATCTAGCACCAGAGTGTCGCTATGGTAAACAAATACTAGAGTGAATTTTAAAGAATGCATTTATTCTATTGTGGTTTATGCACTGTCAGTGAAGTAGATTTAATTCAATCCAATAAGTTTAAATGAAATGCAAGAAAAAATGCGTATAATTTAATATTCCGTACAAGGAAGTCATGTGGTGTACCCATCAGATTTTTTCTTCTTAATTACCATCAAATCATTTAGTTCTAATATTTTTTATCACACACATTGTCACTTTTTTGCTGTTGTATAATTTTATCATGATTAAGTAAATATGCAGAATGTGTGAGCTGATGAGAAACAGGTTGTCTAGAAAGTATATCAGCTTCAACGTTTGTAGAGCCTTTTTGATATCGTAATCAAACATAATGAGTCAGAGTGACCAACGGAATAATCTGCCTCTTAAATTCTTAACATTTTTAAGCCAAACAAGGGCTGCATGATCAGTATGGATTGTAAATTTTCGACCATGAAGATAGTAATAAAATTTATCTAATGCATCAACAATAGCTAAACATTCAAGTTCTGAATTGCATAATTTTTTTCGTAATCTTTTAAAGCTCTAGAATGGTAGGAAACTGGGTGTAATGCATTACTTTCATCTGGTTGCTTCAAAACAGCTCCCACAGCAATCTGTGATGCATCAACAAAAACATGACAAGCTTTATTTGGATCATACAATTGTAAGACTGGTTTTGAAATAAGAATATTTTTCAGTTCGTCAAAAGCAGTTTGACATTCATCTTCCCAATGCCATGGTACATCTTTTTCAATAATTTATTTAGAGGAGATCTTAATTTAGCATAATTAGGTATGAATCTATGATAAACATTTACACTGCCTAACACTCTTTGTAGTTCTTTTACATTACTTGGATATTTCAAATTTTTAATACTTTCAATGTTATGGTTATCTTGGGTAACTTTACCCTTTCTAATTTCATAACCTAGAAAATTGATTTTATCTTTGGCAGAGACACATTTACTCTGGTTCTATTTAATACCTTCTTGAATAAATATTTCAAATAATTCACTCAAATGCTTTAGATGTTGTTCTTTAGAAGAAGAGTAAACAATTATGTCATCAAAATAACTACAAGCAATTTGGATTTTATTTTTAGTGAGGATCCGTTTAATAACTCTGTTAAAGATAGCCGGTGCATTTTTGAAGCCAAAAGGGAGTCTTAGCCATTCATACAGTCCAAAATTTGTAATAAAAGCCAATTTTTCAGTGTCATCAGAGTGAATAGGAATGTGCCAAAACCCTGATCTTAGATCTGTTGTAAAAAAAACATTTGTATTACTTAATTTGTCTAATAAAAAGTCTATCCGGGGCAGGGGATGAGCATCAGTCTTTGCTAAAGCATTCAGCTTTACAATAATCAATACACATTCTGTTTTTTTTTGCCCTCATTGTGTTTTAATAGTAAAATTACTGGGAATGCATAAGGACTACTACTTTCTTTAGTAATTCCATTTTTTAATAATTGATCAATTTGTCATCTAATTTCTTCTTCTTCCTTAGGGGAAGTTTGATAAGGTCTTAAGGTGACAGGCAAATCAGAAGTCAAGTTAATTCGTTGTGGTTCAATGTTAATTGTTCAATTCAATGTTCAGTTTTGTTGTTCTCGTTTTGGAATGGGCAGATTTGAGCCCAGTGATAACAATTTGGTATCCCTTTTTTGGTACGTATTCTACAAGGTGATTTGGCTATACTGTCAAAATTACTATTAGTATGGTGACTTACAACTTTCTTTCCGTTGTTGATATTGCTGTTACATTTATTTCCAATTTGTTGAAAACTACGAGGTTTATAATTAGATGCGTTGGGTTAATTATCAACAATCTGACGATTATTATTCCGGAAATTAGCTTGTTTGAATTGTTGACTATTCATATCTCTGTTATAATTTTGTGAATTTTCATCTTTAAATTCATGAATTTGTCGAAGTTTGTGGGCTTGTTCTAGCCAAGTTATCGGATCAGCGGGACTTTGAACAATCATCAAAGACTTTAAGTTCATTGGCAAACCATCTGTCAAACCTTCTAAAATCATTGATTTATCCAAATTAAGCCGCTTACCCACTTCCATTTTCTTTCGAAAGTAATTTGTGATGTCTTCTCTGCCGCTATGTTTTAAATTAGCGAAGTCGCCAAAAGTAGTTAAGGTGGGATCAATAAAGTTTTCTTTTAATATTTCTTCAAATTCTGAGTAAGTTTTTAAGCTCATGGCAATTTTTAATATAGAGCCAGAGGGCTTGTCCCTTTATGTAACGAGAAATATTTTGAAGTTTCCAATTTTCGTCCTTATTTTGGCAGACTTTGTTAAAATAACCTAACCAAGAAATTATGTCACTGTCCTTAGAATCTTCAAATGGAATAATATTTAAATCTATTGTATCTTGATTCACGTTCAGTGAATCGTCAAGATTAACGGGTTCCTGATTTGTCGACATTGTAACTGAAACTTCAAATTTTCTTGAGAACAAAAATATGCACTTTTCTCAAAATATTTTTACAATAGTTAAAATATATATATTTTTTATTTTTTTAAACCAAAAACTCTTCAGAGTATTATCAACACTTCATAGAGTAATAGACTTAAATAAAAATGTTGTATTCTCAAATTTTATGATTATCACTACACATTTCAGGATAATATCAAATCTTAATTAGAATACTATTAATTAGAATAAAACTTGAAATTTAAATAAACTCGTAGTTACTTTAACGTAATATATTTAAACCAAACTATTGTCGTAGCATCTTAGTTCACACACTGAGAAAAAATAATTTCTTAAAATCTGTTCTTACTTGGCTGTTGAGTACACTATTTAATCCTGCTCGTTTGTGTGCTGTTAAAAAAAAACACAGCATAAATGATTGAAATTCTTCAGCTTCTTTCCAGCAGACGATATCCAAATCATGTGGTTCTAAACTATGAGACGCACTCAAAATGCGAAGACAAAGCTGTATCACAATTCACAATTCTTCAATTGTAAAAAACAGACACAACTTGCACTTAAAAAGTTCTTTCACTTCTATTGGAATTACTTTCCTCTTTGGGTACACCTATCCTGTTGACTCCTTGTGATGTAACAGCTTTTGACCGGAGTAAATAAATTGGTGAAGAATCATAGACGTAGTCGAAGCTCAAATTATCAGACGATAAGTTTAAAAAACAGAATCCATTTATTATTATTCAGGAGAAATAGCAGTTACAAAAATCAGTAAACCCAATAATAGGAGTAAATAAAAAGAACTACTAATAGCTTTTTGTATGAAGTTTACTGCATCGTTACATTAAAGAAAAGACCCTGATATTCCTTTGCGTGTCCTTTTATAGCCTCTGGAAAGGCGGAGCTTCCAAGAAATGACGTCAGCCTAGTCATCGTTTCCAGTACTCTTTAAATATCTCCAGAACATTCTATAACTGTACGTGTAGAAAAGGCCGGAAAAACAACTTGACTACGGGGATGTGGATTTAATTCCACGTACTTTCAAATAAGAGACCGTCGCCATTAAAAATGAAAAAAACATACAGTTAGAATTTTAAATGCATTTTTGACTAATTAATGCATTTTTGCATTTTGACATATAATTTGATATTTAAATGCATTTTTGACTAATTAATTAATAAAATTTTATTATTACATATACAGTGGTGGCCAAAATTGTGGACACATTTGGAAATTTCTATGTTTTTGAACTTTGTATGCTGAATTCAATACAAAATACAAATACCACAATTTACTGAATTCAATACAAAATACAAAATTCAATTATTTCCAATACAAAAAATGTTATATGTACTTTAATATAAATAAAAAACACAGTTATGTAGTGGTTTGTAATGTCTAGCTTTCCTGGCCAATCACTCTTCTTGTTCTGAGAACCAATCAAATGTTAGTGAACCAATCAAATGTTAATGAAGCTGACATCATGTTTACATTTGAAACAATTCATTATTTTGCTTTGTTCTGTAGAAGGAGGACCTGTTTCTTATACACTGCAATTACAAGTAGGAATTTTTGTAAAAAATTTTAATATTTAGTCAAGAAGCAATGACATCAAATAAAAGAGTAGTTTGGACACCTAGAAAGAGATGCAATATTATTGTGTTACGAGAAAGTGGTCTTTCCTATGCTGAAATTGCAAGACAAGTGGGTGGTACAGTGACTACATCTGGAGTCCGAAAGTTTTGTTTACGATATCAGGAGACAAATTTAATAAAAAAACAAAGAAGGAAAAGGCCGAAAAAGATGCACCACATCTATTGATGACAGAAGAATAAAAAGACTATGTCTCCAAGATAGAAAAATGTCATCAGCGGCCATCAGAAGTGATTTGAATGATGCTGGTGTTTCTGTCAATTTCAAGAACAATCAGGAGAAGATTAACAGATGTTGCACTGAGAGGCAGAATTCCACGAAAAAAGCCTTAATTTTCCGCAACGAAAACAAAGACTACAATGGGCAAAGGAACACATTAATTGGACAGATGATCAGTGGTCAAAAGTTATATGGAGTGATGAAACTAAGATATCGTTATTCGGTAGTGATGGGCAAAAATATGTAAGACGTAGAATAGGAGAAGAGTTACATCCTGACTGCATTCAAGCAACTGTGAAGAACCCAGTTAGTGTTATGATTTGGTCATGCATGTCAGCAATGGTATTGGGCGTCTTCATGTCATCAATAGGACACTGAATGCCAGAAAATACATTGACACTATTCTAGAACCAAAACTTCTACCTTCCATCAGAGATCTCTTTCCCAACAATGGTTCGTTTATTTTTCAACAGGATTCTGCTCCTTGCCACACGACCAAAATATCGAAAGAGTAGTTTCGTACAAAGAGCATTAAATTGTTGTCATGGCCAGGAAACAATCCTATCGAAAATTTGTGGCACCGTTTGAAAAGACTTGTCTGAATGAGGCGCCCATCAAATAAAAGGGAACTAATTGAGGCTATAATTGTTTCCTGGCATCATGTAATAAAGAAAGAAGAGCTTAAAACTCTTGTCAGCTCAATGAAACGTCGATGTGAAGCTGTAATAAAAAATAAAGTGTACCCTACTAAGTACTGATAACTCGCTGCAATCATCACTATCTAATGTATATTGATAACTATTATTTAACTTTTTTTGCATTGCAAATAATTGAATTTTGTGTTTTGTATTGAATTCAGTAATAAATTCTCTTTAAAATGATATATACAAGTTTGCGTTTTGTGAAACGTAACATTTTCTATAAACATACAAAGTTCAAAAACATAAAAATTTCCCAAAGTGTCCACAATTTTGGCCACCACTGTATATACATAATTTATAATGAGAAAGCCTTCTATATACCATCTGCATTTAGCACAAGTCATAGGCTTTGTAATTACTGTATTTTGAATATATACGAAGCGTATTCGGAAACTAAGTACCGTTTTGAAAAAAAAAAAAAAAATGAAAAAAAAAATGGAAAAAAAAAAAATGAAACAATTTTTTTGAATCCAATTTTATTTTTACATGAAAATACATGTCTTAAACTATTTTCAACATAGTTTCCACCAATGATCAAACACTTGTCATAGCGGGT
The DNA here is from genome assembly GCF_044657685.1 of Stegodyphus dumicola. Lineage (NCBI taxonomy): Eukaryota > Metazoa > Arthropoda > Arachnida > Araneae > Eresidae > Stegodyphus > Stegodyphus dumicola. Next base: position 151,727,637 of record NC_140768.1, read on the forward strand.
GACCAGTTTTTGTATACTATCGTCAAAGAAACTTCCTGCCAGTTTTGATAACCACGACTCCACAGCATTTTTCGTGTCATCATCAGATCCAAAGCGCTTGCCACCAAGCTCGCGCTTCATGTGCAAGAACAAGTGATAGTCGGACGGCGCCAAGTCCGGGCTGTACGGCGGGTGATCGATCTGCTCTCAATGAAACTGTCAAATTAACGATTGAGTGACACCAGCAGTATGGGGCCGAGCATTGTCATGGAGCAACACAATTCCTTTACTGAGCATTCCTCTTCGTTTGTTTTGAATGGCACGCCTTAGTTTTGTTAAAGTCTCACAATATTGTGCCGCATTAATGGTTTCACCTCTGGGAAGAAATTCAGTAAGCAAAATGCCTTTCCTATCCCAGAAGATAGTACACATGATTTTTTGTGATGACATTGTCACTTTGAACTTTTGTTTTTTCGGAGAATGAGTGTGTCTTCACTCCATCGATTGTTGTTTCGATTCTGGTGTGAAATGACACATCCAAGTTTCATCACCTGTCACAATTTGGTTTAAAAAGTTTTTCCCTCATCACTTTATCGCGTGAGAAATGTCAGGGCACTACCAAGTCGCTTTGTTTTGTGAACATCTGTGAGCATTTTTGGAACCCATCGGGAACACAGTTTGCGATAATTCAAGCGGTCAGACCCAATTTCGAACAAAACAGTACATGAAATTTGTGGAAATGCCTCTGAAAGAGTTGTCATTGTGAAGCGTCTGTTCTCATGAATTGCTTCATCAACTTTCCTTACCAAATCATCGGTGACAACAGAAGGCTGACCACTCCGAGCCTCGGCGTGGACATTTGTTCGACCTGCATTAAACATTCTTACCCACTTTCTCACCATTCTGTCACTTATCGCGTATTCACCGTAAACTTCTGTCACTTGACGATAAATTTCGGCCGGTTTAACATTCCTCGCGTTCAAAAATTTAATCACGGCACGAATCTCGCAGTCAGCGGGAGAACTAATTGTCTTAAACATTTTGAATGTGCACAGCAAACTGAAAACACAACATAGAGCTATCAAAATGGCGACAATGGAAAGTCAGTGAACAAGAAAGACTAGTGCGCATGCGCGGGACGCCTACCACAGCGCTGCGACGGCGCTAGAATGAAACGGTACTTAATTTCCGAATACGCTACGTATGAAGATCTTGGCAATAAATGCAAAATGTTCTTGTGTTCATGACACGTTCTTATAGAGACAGTGCAGTTCATAACTTCTTGGCACTACAGGGAGGGACAAACCATTGGCTTATAGAGATGTGCCCTTTATAAGAAAATTATTTAAAGAAGGAAATAAGCACATTTTGTCAAACATATTTGTATTCTGAGAAATTAAATGAAGCACAAATAAGTATTTTTCAGGGACAGGGAAAGAAACTGCATGTCAGTTATCAATACTTCCTCAATTCTTGTAATCCTGAAATAAGATTTTTGGTACTCTTCTGTAATCGGAACTGGATTCAGAAATGAGTGTATATGTATATTTTATGTACATACATCTCTATATGTGTACGCATATAGACACATACATACATGCAATGAATTGGAAGTTGATCTGTCAGCACTATCCTTATCTTCAGGGCAGATGTTTTTATTTTATTTGGCTTATTAATTCCTTATTAAATGTAGTATTTCATCTCGTTGTACTCTGTCTTTGATATGATTTAAATCAAAGTCCTCGTCATTATAATTCGCTTCCGATAGTGAAGAAAGTGACACAGAGGTTATTGAAAACGAAAAAATTTCGATTGACAAATTAGTCGGTATTCTCGACACAGCAATTATAGGACTTGAACAGCGGGATTTTGTAACTGAACAAGAAATTATGTCTGTTTATAGAATTAAAGAGAAAGTATTATCACATAAAACGAAGCAACTTAAACAACTTACATTGAAAGAAATGTTTAATAAAGTAAACAAATAAATATTAAGCTTTTTGGAACTACTCTAATATGCGCCCTCAAGTCGCCAAATTTCTCGCCAAACATTTTTGGCAAGAAACCCCTGCTAAAAATGCCCCGTAGAAACCCATAAAATTTTTTACGGGGAATTGAAAGAGTTGTCATTGTGAAGCGTCTGTTCTCATGAATTGCTTCATCAACTTTCCTTACCAAATCATTGGTGACAACAGAACGCTGACCACTCCGAGCCTCGGCGTGGACATTTGTTCGACCTGCATTACACATTCTTACCCACTTTCTCGGCATTCCGTCACTTATCGCGTATTCACCGTAAACTTCTGTCACTTGACGATAAATTTCGGCCGGTTTAACATTCCTCGCGTTCAAAAATTTAATCACGGCACGAATCTCGCAGCCAGCGGGAGAACTAATTGTCTTAAACATTTTGAATGTGCACAGCAAACTGAAAACACAACATAGAGCTATCAAAATGGCGACAATGGAAAGTCAGTGAACAAGAAAGACTAGTGCGCATGCGTAGGACGTCTACCACAGCGCTGCGACGGCGATAGAATGAAACGGTACTTAGTTTCCGAATACGCTACGTATATATATGTGATGTACCAGCTTTTATCTGGAATAAATAGTTTGGTGAAGAATCATAGATGTAGTAGTAGCTTAAATTATCAGACGATAAGTTTAAAAAACAGGATCCATTTATAATATTTTTAGGGGAAATAGCAATTACAAAAATCTGATCTTCAGAGTAAATAAAAAAGAATTACTAATAACTTTTTGTATTTAGTTTACTTCATCGTGACATTAAAGAAAAGTCCCCGATATTCCTTTGCAAGTCCTTTTAAAGCCTCTGGAAAGGCGGAGGTTCCAAGAAATGACGTCAGCCATTCCAGTTCGCTTTAAATATTTCCGGAACATTCTTTAACTATACATGTAGAAAAGGCGGGAAAAACAACTTGACTATGGGGCTGGGGATTTAATTCCACGTACTTTCAAATAAGAGAACTTCGCCATTAAAAATGAAAAGAACATACAGTTAGAATTTTAAGCGTATTCTTGACTATGGAATTTTATTATTACAAATATATATATATTTACTAAAGAAATATTGATTATATTATCTCCTAATATTAATATTAGTAGAAGTATCTAAAAAGAGTGAACCCACAGGTAGTAAGTTTAATTCCGAAAATTGTTTTAAAGTAACTTGAATGTAAATTGTTAAAAATGTATTAGGGATATATGTATACAGTCAAAAGTCGTTAATATGGACTCGTCGGGACTTCGGCGATTCCGGATTATCGATTTTTCCGGATTATAGATCATCAGTTTAAATCTCATAAGATGGCATGCAGAAATTATAAAATTAAAAATATGATACTGTAATTTATGAAATAAAGAACAATTATGATCTAAAGGGTATCAAAATTTACAAAAAAAAAAAAAGCTTAATATTTATTAGTTTACTTTATTAAACATTTCTTTAAATGTAAGTTGTTTAAGTTGCTTCGTTTTTTATGTGATAATACATTCTCTTTAATTCTATAAACAGACATAATTTCTTGTTCAGTTACAAAGTTCCGCTGTTCAAGTCCTATAATTGCTGAGTCTACCGACTAATTTGTCAATCGAAATTTTTTCATTTTCAATAACCTCTGTCACTTTCTTCGCCATCGGAAGTGAATTATAATGACGAGGAATTTGATTTAAATCATATCAAAGACGGAGTACATCGAGAAGAAATACTACATTTAGTAAGGAATTATAAGCCAAATAAAATAAAAACATCTGTCCTGAAGATAAGGTTAGTGCTGACAGATCAACTTCCAATTCATTGGGCGCCGCGGCGTTAAAGATAAACAAAGTTTAGATAAACAAAGGATATGCCTTTATCCATTTTTTGTAGCAATTCCACTTTTTGTTTAATGAACTTCGAAACATACTTTCGCTTTGTAGATCCTTTACATATTAATAAATATATATCAGAAATTCTATTTGACATAATCGAAAGTTTAAACTTACTTTTATAAAATTGCTCTAACAGTCTGTAAAAAATAATAAGCCGGATCCAATTCGAAGATTAAGGAACAACGCAATCTGCAACATTAACTGAATTAGATAATTTTAGCTTAGCTTATACCGTCCGTTATACATTAAACATGCACTCGTAAACGTATTTCGTGCACGCGCACAAGCATATTCGCAGGTTTTATGCGCATGCGTCAACGCGCCGTATGCGCAGAAAGTTTGAAGCTTTGAGGTCCGAATTATAGATCATTCCGGATTATGCATGTCCAAATTAACGACTTTTGACTGTATATATGTATATAATTTTAATCAAATTTAAATTTTAACAAACGTATATACGTAAAAAAGCAAATTTAAAGTTAAAATAATTAAAAAATGTGCAATTATATAAAAGATTTAATTTTCGAACTAATCTACAATATCATTTAAATTCAGAAGCATAAGCAAATCAAGTGCAAAACCAAACCATGAAAATAAATCCACCAATTTAGCAAATTAAAATTAATCTAATTTTTTTTTTTTTTTTTAAATGCATATGTGAATGACTGTTGAGCAGGCAGGAGACAGACTTATCAAGGGAAGTTGCCTCCAAACCTAACTCTTCAATCATTCAATTCGTGTTTCGTCATTCATGCAGGCAAGGGTAAAAGTCAAAACCAAAAGTAAAGAGTGAAGAATGTCCAAAAAGAAGTACCAATAAAGTGGTACCTTTAGAAATTAGGTAAAAGGAAAATATCAATGAAGTTTTTTGAGAAATAGGCAATGTAAAGTCTAGTATTAAATTAAACTTTAATACTAGACTTCACATTAATTAAAAAATAATTAAATTATTAAAAAATTAATTTTTCAGAAAAATTGAGAAAACAATGCATTTTAGAAAATTAAAACTTGAATTACATACTTTTAGGATATTTAATTTTTTCTAGATTTATATTATTTAAATATTTTAATATTAAAGTTTACAAAAAATTTTTTATAAAACAAAGATAGCAGCTTGGCACTCTACTTACATAGCGCCATCTATATAATTTGCAGAACACACTTACTTCACTTTGGAAATACTTTTGCAGACCCCAACGCTAATATAGTAGGTAAGTTAGAATTAAAACTTACTATTTACTTCCTTCAAGTATTTTTAAAATTTTTTTGTGTAGTATATAAGTATTTTCTAGATATGAAATATTTTTAAGTATATATTTGTTTTTTTATAAATTATGAATTAGTTCTTTTTGTTTCTTATTGGTTTATATAAATTATGTCTAGTTCCTTTTTAGTTTCTTTTTATTAATATGCATATTCGTGTCGGGGAGGTTTCTGTAGACAAGGGTTTCTAACAGGCATTGGTTTCTAAATTAATTTTTCTGAAAAATTAATTTTTTAATAATTGAATTATTTTTTAAATGTTTACTTTAATACAGTCAAAAGTCGTTAATTCGGACACCCATAATCCGGAATGATCTGTAATCCAAACCTCAAAGCTAAAAACTTTCTGCGCATGCGCCGCGTTGACACATGCGCTTACGCGTGCACGTTTTTATGTATAATGGACGGTATAGTCTAAAATTATCTAATTATCTATTTCAGTTAATGTTGATGATTGCATTGTTCCTTAATCTTCGAATTGGATCCGGTTTATTATTTTTTGCAGACTGTAAGAGCAATTTTATAAAAGTAAGCTTGAACTTTCGATTATGTCAAATAGAATTTTCGATTCTGGAGCTCCCAAAGGATCGTACAAAATGAAAGTATGTTTCGATGTCATCAAACAAAAAGTGGAATTTCTGCAAAAAAATGGATAAAGACATCAAGAATGTGACAGAGAGGTTAGTGAAAACGAAAAAATTTCGATTGACAAGTTAGTCGGTATTCTCAGCACAACAATTAACGGGACTTGAACAGCGGAACTTTGTAACTGAACAAGAAATTGTGTCTGTTTATATAATTAAAGAGAAAGTATTATCACCTAAAACGAAGCAACTTAAAACAACTTACATTCAAAGAAATGTTTAATAAAGTAAACAAATAAATATTAAGCTTTTTTTTCGTTAATTTTGGTACCCTTTAGATTATAATTGTTCTTTATTTCATAAATTAAGGTTTCATATTTTTAATTTTAGAATTTCTGCATGCCATCTTACGAAATTTAAACTGATGATCTATAATCCGGAAAAATAGATAATCCGGAATCACTGAAGTCCCGACGAGTCCGGATTAACGACTTTTGACTGTACTAGACTTTAGATTGCTTATTTCTCAAAAAACTTTATCGATATTTTTCCTTTTAGAAATTTTTATTGCTAATTTCTAAAGGTACCACTTTATTGGTATTTCTTTTTATACATTCTTCACTCTTTACTTTTGGTTTTGACTTTTACCCTTGCCTGCATGAATGACGAAACACGAATTGAATGATTGAAGAGTTAGGTTTGGAGGCAACTTTCCCTTGATAAGTCTGTCTCCTGCCCTGCCTGCTCAACAGTCATTTACTTTTGCATTTTTTTAAAAAAAAATTAGATTAATTTTAATTTGCTAAATTGGTGAATTTATTATCATGGTTTGGTTTTGCTCTTGATTTACTTATGCTATCTGATTTTAAATGATATTGTAGATTAGGTCGAAAACTAAATCTTGTATATGTTTGCACATTTTTCAATTATTTTAAGTTTAAATATGCTTTTTTACATATATACTTGTTTGTTAAAATTTAAATTTGTTTAAATTTAAATTTCATTCCTTGCAGCAATGGTGCAAAGAATTAATTAAATTTGCATTTAAATTAAATTTATTTAAATTCAATTTATTCTTTTGAAACATTATATATATATATGTTATATGTATGTATATATATATACACACAGTGTATCAGCAAGTAACTTTAAAGGTGTAATAATTATGGATTTCTTTGTGTAATTAACTGAGAAAATAGACTTCAGTACATTCAGTAATTTGAAATGTGTATAAATGTACACTGAACACCTGTCTGTTAACTAAAGTACGAAAGTGTAGTAGTGGCGAAATTTGGTCTGAAGCTTTGATTTTTATAAAGGTTCATATTTCAAGAGAAGGATCATCAAATGTATTAAAGTGCATTGAATCTTTTCATGTGAGGTTAATGGCAAAGAACTGAATTTTGTTGGTTAAATATATCTCACTTGTATTATTAAAATAGCTTATCTTAATATGTTAATTACATTTTCTCTGTTTCCTTTTTTTTATTATTTGTTTATTTTTATTTATTAAAACTTCTGTTAAAAAAAGAGGAAAAAAAATTAACAGTAGGGTTACAAATTTTTTGCATATTTACCATTATTTGCTAGTTATGAACTATTGCTAAAATACAAGGGCTTACAGTAAACTTATAATTAAATAAAAATTAATAACATAACTTAATAATTTAAATTTTTACATCTTACAACTTTCCTCAAATATTTTTTTATATAGTAAAAGTTTATATATATAATGTTTTCTAGGTATATGACTACATTAAAATAAGTCCAAGTTGGGCGCAGAAATTTTTATTTAAAATATGACTCGAGTTTAAAGTCACAACTGATCACACTGTCATTGTTTACCCTTAATTGTTACCTGTAAATGCACTGTAAACTTTGATATCAAAATCTGTACTCAACCAAATTTAGTGTTTTTTGTATCATCTGCCTTGGTGTTCCTGTAAATAGGATGCTTTCTTGATTCTGCTTTGCTATTATAGAAACATACCAATCATTAGAAGCCATAGTAACCCTTGGTCAATGCACAAGTCTCTGGACAACTATTTGATTTGTTTGGAGTTGTTTTCACATTCAAGATGTTTGAAAATCTATATCTTTGATTGTCTGTCATGCTTCAGTTATCCTAACCATCAGCAGTTTGTTTTATTTCCTCCATAGGAATATGACTATCATAAAAAAAAATATTTTTGTGAAATCATAAACACTTCAGATTACATTTAAGTGAACCTGGTCAAACCCAGAGATCTTCAAAAACTTCTTAATTAGCATATATTTGGGCAACCAATTGTGACTGTTTGATATTTGTAATGTTTTTGTGTATGATATTTGCATCTGCAGTGATTTTCTACAACTGAAATTGAACTAAGCTTCCAGAAATTGCTAGTTTGTATTATGTGCGTAACTTTTTGATGCCAGTGTATCTATGTGTAATAATTTTTTTTGGCAGTTTTAAGTTTTCATTTTTCAATTTCCATAAAAATCATCAAAAACTAGGCCACAGTAATATATAAGTATTTGTATAATTGTAACTCATACCTCTGTAATGTATACTTTTGATAACTAATTAGCAAAATGATAAAAGTACTATGAATCTATAATGTAATTAAATGTAACAGAAAACATAGTCTTTAAAATTGAACATATCCCTTTGAGTACAGGCTAAAATACTAACTTTATACACATTTAGCTCTAAATATGGTACTGAATAATATCAGGTTGGTGTACATTGAAGAATTTTGTTTTTGTTACATGCTTGATTGTGTATAATAATAATAATAATCCAGACCTCAAAGCTAAAAACTTTCTGCGCATGCGCCGCATTGACACATGCACATAGGCGTTTACGCGTGCGAGTAAGACCTTTTACCACTGCGCATATGCGGGTGTGCAAGCGCCGAATACGTTTTCGCGTGCGCGTTTTATGTATAACGGACAGTATAATCTAAAATTATCTAATTATCTATTTCAGTTAATGTTGATGATTGCATTGTTCCTTAATCTTCGAATTGGATCCGGCTTATTATTTTTTGCAGACTGTAAGAGCAATTTTATAAAAGTAAACTTGAACTTTCGATTATGTCAAATAGAATTTTCGATTCTGGAGCTCCCAAAGGATCGTACAAAATGAAAGTATGTTTCGATGTCATCAAACAAAAAGTGGAATTTCTGCAAAAAATGGATAAAGACATGAAGAATGTGACAGAGAGGTTAGTGAAAACGAAAAAATTTCGATTGACAAGTTAGTCGGTATTCTCGGCACAACAATTAACGGGACTTGAACAGCGGAACTTTGTAACTGAACAAGAAATTGTGTCTGTTTATATAATTAAAGAGAAAATATTATCACCTAAAACGAAGCAACTTAAAACAACTTACATTCAAAGAAATGTTTAATAAAGTAAACAAATAAATATTAAGCTTTTTTTTCGTAAATTTTGGTATCCTTTAGATTATAATTGTTCTTTATTTCATAAATAAAGGTTTCATATTTTTAATTTTAGAATTTCTGCATGCCATGTTACGATATTTAAACTGATGATCTATAATCCGAAAAAATCGATAATCCGGAATCGCCGAAGTCCCGACGAGTCCGGATTAACAACTTTTGACTGTACTAGACTTTAAATTGGTTATTTCTCAAAAAACGTTTTTGATATTTTCCTTTTAGAACTTTTAATTTAGAATTTTTAATTGTTAATTTCTAAAGGTACCACTTTATTGGTATTTCTTTTTGGACATTCTTCACTCTTTACTTTTGGTTTTGACTTTTACCCTTGCCTGCATGAATGACGAAACACGAATTGAATGATTGAAGAGTTAGGTTTGGAGGCAACTTTCCCTTGATAAGTCTGTCTCTTGCCCTGCCTGCTCAACAGTCATTTACTTTTGCACTTTTTAAGAAAAAATTTAGATTAATTTTAATTTGCTAAATTGGTGAATTTATTACCATGGTTTGGTTTTGCACCTGATTTACTTATGCTATCTGAATTTAAATGATATTGTAGATTAGTTTGAAAACTAAATCTTGTATATGTTTGCACATTTTTCAATTATTTTAACTTTAAATATACTTTTTTACATATATACATGTTTGTTAAAATTTAAATTTGTTTAAATTTAAATTTCATTCCTTGCAGCAATGGTGCAAAGAATTAATTAAATTTGTATTTAAATTAAATTTATTTAAATTCAATTTATTCTTTTGAAACATTATATATATATATGTTATATGTTTGTATATATATATATATATATACACGCAGTGTATCAGCAAGTAAGTTTAAAGGTGTAATAATTATGGATTTCTTTGTGTAGTTAACTGAGAAAATAGACTTCAGTACATTCAGTAATTTGAAATGTCTATAAATGTACACTGAACTCCTGTCTGTTAACTAAAGTAACTGGCGAAATTCGGTCTGGAGCTTTGATTTTTATAAAGGTTCATATTTCAAGAGAAGGATCATCAAATGTATTAAAGTGCATTGAATCTTTTCATGCGAGGTTAATGGCAAAGAACTGAATTTTGTTGGTTAAATATATCTCACTTGTATTATTAAAATAGCTTATCTTAATATGTTAATTACGTTTTCTCTGTTTCCTTTTTTTTATTATTTGTTTATTTTTATTTATTAAAACTTCTGTTAAAAAAAGAGGAAAAAAAATTAACAGTAGGGTTACAAATTTTTTGCATATTTACCATTATTTGCTAGTTATGAACTATTGCTAAAATACAAGGGCTTACAGTAAACTTATAATTAAGTAAAAATTAATAACATAACTTAATAATTTAAATTTTTACATCTTACAACTTTCCTCAAATATTTTTTTATATAGTGAACATTTATATATATAATGTTTTCTAGGTATATGACTACATTAAAATAAGTCCAAGTTGGGCGCAGTAATTTTTATTTAAAATAGGACTCGAGTTTAAAGTCACAACTGATCACACTGTCATTGTTTACCTTTAATTGTTACCTGTAAATGCACTGTAAACTTTGATATCAAAATCTGTACTCAACCAAATTTAGTGTTTTTTGTATCATCTGCCTTGGTGTTCCTGTAAATGGGATGCTTTCTTGATTCTGCTTTGCTATTATAGAAACATACCAATCATTAGAAGCCATAGTAACCCTTGGTCAATGCACAAGTCTCTGGACAACTATTTGATTTGTTTGGAGTTGTTTTCACAGTCAAGATGTTAGAAAATCTATATCTTTGATTGTCTGTCATGCTTCAGTTATCCTAACCATCAGCAGTTTGTTTTATTTCCTCCATAGGAATATGACTATCATAAAAAAAAATATTTTTGTGAAATCATAAACACTTCAGATTACATTTAAGTGAACCTGGTCAAACCCAGAGATCTTCAAAAACTTCTTAATTAGCATATATTTGGGCAACCAATTGTGACTGTTTGATATTTGTAATGTTTCTGTGTATGATATTTGCATCTGCAGTGATTTTCTACAACTGAAATTGAACTAAGCTTCCAGAAATTGCTAGTTTGTATTATGTGCGTAACTTTTTGATGCCAGTGTATCTATGTGTAATAATTTTTTTTGGCAGTTTTAAGTTTTCATTTTTCAATTTCCATAAAAATCATCAAAAACTAGGCCACAGTAATATATAAGTATTTGTATAATTGTAACTCATACCTCTGTAATGTATACTTTTGATAACTAATTAGCAAAATGATAAAAGTACTATGAACCTATAATGTAATTAAATGTAACAGAAAACATAGTCTTTAAAATTGAACATCTCCCTTTGAGTACAGGCTAAAATACTAACTTTATACACATTTAGCTCTAAATATGGTACTGAATAATATCAGGTTGGTGTACATTGAAGAATTTTGTTTTTGTTACATGCTTGATTGTGTATAATAATAATAATAATCCGGACCTCAAAGCTAAAAACTTTCTGCGCATGCGCCGCATTGAGACATGCACATAGGCGTTTACGCGTGCGAGTAAGACCTTTTACCACTGCGCATATGCGGGTGTGCAAGCGCACAATACGTTTTCGCGTGCGCGTTTTATGTATAACGGACAGTATAATCTAAAATTATCTAATTATCTATTTCAGTTAATGTTGATGATTGCGTTGTTCCTTAATCTTCGAATTGGATCCGGCTTATTATTTTTTGCAGACTGTAAGAGCAATTTTATAAAAGTAAACTTGAACTTTCGATTATGTCAAATAGAATTTTCGATTCTGGAGCTCCCAAAGGATCGTACAAAATGAAAGTATGTTTCGATGTCATCAAACAAAAAGTGGAATTTCTGCAAAAAATGGATAAAGACATGAAGAATGTGACAGAGAGGTTAGTGAAAACGAAAAAATTTCGATTGACAAGTTAGTCGGTATTCTCGGCACAACAATTAACGGGACTTGAACAGCGGAACTTTGTAACTGAACAAGAAATTGTGTCTGTTTATATAATTAAAGAGAAAATATTATCACCTAAAACGAAGCAACTTAAAACAACTTACATTCAAAGAAATGTTTAATAAAGTAAACAAATAAATATTAAGCTTTCTTTTCGTAAATTTTGGTATCCTTTAGATTATAATTGTTCTTTATTTCATAAATAAAGGTTTCATATTTTTAATTTTAGAATTTCTGCATGCCATGTTACGAGATTTAAACTGATGATCTATAATCCGAAAAAATCGATAATCCGGAATCGCCGAAGTCCCGACGAGTCCGGATTAACAACTTTTGACTGTACTAGACTTTAAATTGGTTATTTCTCAAAAAACGTTTTTGATATTTTCCTTTTAGAACTTTTAATTTAGAATTTTTAATTGCTAATTTCTAAAGGTACCACTTTATTGGTATTTCTTTTTGGACATTCTTCACTCTTTACTTTTGGTTTTGACTTTTACCCTTGCCTGCATGAATGACGAAACACGAATTGAATGATTGAAGAGTTAGGTTTGGAGGCAACTTTCCCTTGATAAGTCTGTCTCTTGCCCTGCCTGCTCAACAGTCATTCACTTTTGCACTTTTTAAGAAAAAATTTAGATTAATTTTAATTTGCTAAATTGGTGAATTTATTACCATGGTTTGGTTTTGCACCTGATTTACTTATGCTATCTGAATTTAAATGATATTGTAGATTAGTTCGAAAACTAAATCTTGTATATGTTTGCACATTTTTCAATTATTTTAACTTTAAATATACTTTTTTACATATATACATGTTTGTTAAAATTTAAATTTGTTTAAATTTAAATTTCATTCCTTGCAGCAATGGTGCAAAGAATTAATTAAATTTGTATTTAAATTAAATTTATTTAAATTCAATTTATTCTTTTGAAACATTATATATATATATGTTATATGTATGTATATATATATATATATATACACGCAGTGTATCAGCAAGTAAGTTTAAAGGTGTAATAATTATGGATTTCTTTGTGTAGTTAACTGAGAAAATAGACTTCAGTACATTCAGTAATTTGAAATGTCTATAAATGTACACTGAACTCCTGTCTGTTAACTAAAGTAACTGGCGAAATTCGGTCTGGAGCTTTGATTTTTATAAAGGTTCATATTTCAAGAGAAGGATCATCAAATGTATTAAAGTGCATTGAATCTTTTCATGCGAGGTTAATGGCAAAGAACTGAATTTTGTTGGTTAAATATATCTCACTTGTATTATTAAAATAGCTTATCTTAATATGTTAATTACGTTTTCTCTGTTTCCTTTTTTTTTATTATTTGTTTATTTTTATTTATTAAAACTTCTGTTAAAAAAAGAGGAAAAAAAATTAACAGTAGGGTTACAAATTTTTTGCATATTTACCATTATTTGCTAGTTATGAACTATTGCTAAAATACAAGGGCTTACAGTAAACTTATAATTAAGTAAAAATTAATAACATAACTTAATAATTTAAATTTTTACATCTTACAACTTTCCTCAAATATTTTTTTATATAGTGAACGTTTATATATATAATGTTTTCTAGGTATATGACTACATTAAAATAAGTCCAAGTTGGGCGCAGTAATTTTTATTTAAAATAGGACTCGAGTTTAAAGTCACAACTGATCACACTGTCATTGTTTACCTTTAATTGTTACCTGTAAATGCACTGTAAACTTTGATATCAAAATCTGTACTCAACCAAATTTAGTGTTTTTTGTATCATCTGCCTTGGTGTTCCTGTAAATGGGATGCTTTCTTGATTCTGCTTTGCTATTATAGAAACATACCAATCATTAGAAGCCATAGTAACCGTTGGTCAATGCACAAGTCTCTGGACAACTATTTGATTTGTTTGGAGTTGTTTTCACAGTCAAGATGTTAGAAAATGATAGATACCCCCCCAAAAAAATTGCTATATCTTTGATTGTCTGTCATGCTTCAGTTATCCTAACCATCAGCAGTTTGTTTTCTTTCCTCCATAGGAATATGACTATCATAAAAAAAATATTTTAGTGAAATCATAAACACTTCAGATTACATTTAAGTGAACCTGGTCAAACCCTGAGATCTTCAAAAACTTCTTAATTAGCATATATTTGGGCAACCAATTGTGACTGTTTGATATTTGTAATGTTTTTGTGTATGATATTTGCATCTGCAGTGATTTTCTACAACTGAAATTGAACTAAGCTTCCAGAAATTGCTAGTTTGTATTATGTGCGTAACTTTTTGATGCCAGTGTATCTATGTGTAATAATTTTTTTGGCAGTTTTAAGTTTTCATTTTTCAATTTCCATAAAAATCATCAAAAACTAGGCCACAGTAATATATAAATTTTGTATAATTGTAACTCATACCTCTGTAATGTATACTTTTGATAACTAATTAGCAAAAGGATAAAAGTACTGTGAACCTATAATGTAATTAAATGTAACAGAAAACATAGTCTTTAAAATTGAAAATCTCCCTTTGAGTACAGGCTAAAATACTAACTTTATACACATTTAGCTCTAAATATGGTACTGAATAATATCAGGTTGGTGTACATTGAAGAATTTTGTTTTTGTTACATGCTTGATTGTGTGCATTAAACACTGGAATAGGAAACTTAATATACAAAATTTAAAGTTTATATATTGTGCTATCTTTAATAAGCTTTGCTTTATCATTTATTATTTTTTTTCATTTTTACAGATAGTGTTCCTGATGTTCCTATTATCAATACACCTATAATAATTCCTAGGCGGCCTATCAGTGTACCTTGTGGAAATATTCTTGCAGAAAGAGTTTTCAAATGGATGATTGATCCTCTTCAGCCTGATAAATTTTTTGAGTATGTTCTCTTTTTTTTTTTTTTTTTTTTTCATTCTTTAAATATATTTAAATTTTATAATTTAGATATGATTTAAAATAGTTAACTGTACCTGCAGTTTTTTTTTTTTAATGTATACTTCTCATGACATAAAGTATTATTCTTCGGCAAAATTTAAATGATCACCCCCTCTTTTCTAAATGCCATTATATAAGATTATCATAAATAAATAAATAAATAAAAATAAAAAAAATTAAAAGGAAAAGCTGACCCTATAACAAAATTCAGATTAAAGTGTTATTTAGAAACAGATTAGTTGTTGCTGATAACTGTAAATGGTTAACAAAAAATAAGAGTGGTATGGCAAATATTTCTCATAACTTGCAAGATGTGGTACTCTTATGTTATTGGGACCGAAAATGGATGCAAAAACGTATGCATGTATACAGTGGTGGCCAAAATTGTGGACACTTTTGGAAATTTTTATGTTTTTGAACTTTGTATGCTTGTAGAAAATGTTACGTTTCGCAAAATGCAAACTTGTATATATTATTTTAAAGCAAATTTATTACTGAATTCAATACAAAACACAAAATTTAATTATTTGCAGTACAAAAAAAAGTTATATGTACTTTAATATAAATAAAAAACACAGTTATGAAGTGGTTTGTAATGTCTAGCTTTCCTGGCGAATCACTGTTCTTGTTCTGAGAACCAATCAAATGTTAGTAACTGCCAGTAGAAGCTGACATCATGTTTACACTTGAAACAATTCATTATTTTGCTTTGTTTTGTAGAAGGAGGACCTGTTTCTTATACACTGCAATTACAAGTAGGAATTTTTGTAAAAATTTTTAATATTTAGTCAAGAAGCAATGACATCAAATAAAAGAGTAGATTTGACACCTAGAAGAGATGTAATATTATTGTGTTACGAGAAAGTGGTCTTTCCCAATGCTGAAATTGCAAGACAGGTGGGTGGTTCAGTGACTATATCTGGAGTCCGAAAGTTTTGTTTACGATATCAGGAGACAAATTCAATAAAAAAGAAAGAAGGAAAAGGCCAAAAAAGGTGCACCACATCTATTGATGACAGAAGAATAAAAAGACTATGTCTCCAAGATAGAAAAATGTCATCAGCAGCCATGAGAAGTGATCTGAATGATGCTGGTGTTTCTGTCAATTTCAAGAACAATCAGGAGAAGATTAACAGATGTTGGACTGAGAGGTAGAATTCCACGAAAAAAGCCTTATCTTAATTTTCAGCAACGAAAAAAAAAAAAGACTACTGTGGGCAAAGGAACACATTAATTGGACAGATGATCAGTGGTCGCAAGTTATATGGAGTGATGAAACTAAGATATCGTTATTTGGTAGTGATGGGCGAAAATATCTAAGACGTAGAATAGGAGAAGAGCTACATCCTGACTGCATTCAAGCAACTATGAAGAACACAGTTAGTGTTATGATTTGGTCATGTATGTCAGCATATGCTATTGGTCGCCTTCATGTCATCGATGGGACACTGAATGCCAGAAAATGCATTGACACTATTCTAGAACCAAAACTTCTACCTTCTATCAGAGATCTCTTTCCCAAGAATGCTTCGTTTATTTTTTCAGCAGAATTCTGCTCCTTGCCACATGGCTAAAATATGGAAAGAGTGGTTTCGTACAAAGAGCATTAAATTGTTGTCATGGCCAGGAAACAGTCCTGACCTTAATCCTATCGAAAATTTGTGGCACCGTTTGAAAAGTCTTGTCCGAATGAGGCGCCCATCAAATTAAAGGGAACTAATTGAGGCTATAATTGTTTCCTGGCATCATGTAATAATGAAAGAAGAGCTTAAAACTCTTGTCAGCTCAATGAAACGTCTATGTAAAGCTGTAATAAAAAATAAAGGGTACCCAACTAAGTACTGATAACTCGCTGCAATCATCACTATCTAATGTATATCGATAACTGTTATCGTTTAACTTTTTTTGTATTGCAAATAATTGAATTTTGTGTTTTGTATTGAATTCAGTAATAAATTATGTTTAAAATGATATATGCAATTTCGCATTTTGCAAAACTATTTTTCTATAAGCATACAAATTTCAAAAACATAAAAATTTCCAAAAGTGTCCACAATTTTGGCCACCACTGTATATATGAAAATGTATGCATATATATATATATATGAAAATGTATGCATGTATATATATGAAAATGTATGCATGTATATATATGAAAATGTATGCATGTATATATATGAAAATGCATGCATGTATATATATGAAAATGTATGCATGTATATATGGATGCATACATGCGTACGTACATACATTTCTGAACCTGGTCCCGATAACAGAAGAGTACCCAAGATATTATTACTTTCAAATGAAAATTGGGCAATCATTGTTTCTAAAGCATTCTGCCTTGTATCAAGTCATGGAATCATAAAGATCTGTAACATACTCCTTCATTTTGTCATTCCATGGATCCTGTCATATTATTGCAGACTTTTGATTAGCTATGAAGTCAGCTGAGTGCCTTTAGCATCAGAAATGTTATCTTTTGGGAACAGGTCTGTTAATGCAGTTAAACATGGCTGATTGTCCATGCCTGCAAGGTAAACTTTTGGGCAATGGACAGCAGTGTGAGAACAAACATTGTCCTGTTAAAACAGAACATTGGGACAGGCATTCACTAAGAACACTAATTAAAATTTTTATCAGCATACTATTAGGCTATGAAAATGCCCATAATGAAATTGTATCTGTGATCAGTCAGTATATAAAATTCCGCAGTGTGCTGTTATAGCTGTTTGTTTGGACATGGAATCATGACAATAAAATGCTCATCACACCCTTACTTAAATAAAAGTGAAACTCATCATTAAAAATTGCCTATTCCCATTAAGCATGGCTCTAAAGTACTCTCTCATGGTACCAGGGCAGGACAGCTATCATTAACAGTCTCTGTTGCTGTGATTCAGTAGTATGCAAACATCTGCTAAAGCTGCTAGAATTTACAGATTGCTGCATGGAAGAGATCACTACTTGCTAAATGTCTGCAATCATACTGTGATTAGGAAATTTAAACAATAGGGTGAAACAAAACAAATAAATGCTATATAATTGAAATGTCCTACTGTTCAAAAATTGTATATTGACTAAATACATATAAAAAAGTACTTTATATAATTCCTTGCAAAAGCCTTGAAATTTGCAATTTTTACATTAAGTTTCTATATTATAACAAAATATTTTAGTATTTTGTTATATGTTATAAAATAAAATAATTACTGTTCGCATAAAAAATGAATCACAGTATTTTAATGTTCACATCATAAAATACAGTACAAAGTCCGAAATTCGGACTCTTCAAGACTTTTGGGGGTCTGATTAATAGTTAAACACCCAATTTAGAAAAATTAATTCTTTAATTAATCAAAATACATACATGGCAATAAATAACAGGAATCTCAACGATGAGTAAAACGCATACATGAACTAGTAAAAACAGAAGGCGGAAGTTCTCTTTTGCAGTCCCGCAGAGATGATATTCTTATCGCACATGCGCGAAGGAGAACTCAAAGCACCAAAGAAATGTGGGGAGAGAAGGAAGGTAGCCCCACACCATCTCCCTTTCTGGAAAAGAAAATATGCTATAAATCTGAAAAAGAGAGGGAAAAAATTAGTTTTCCACAAATCGTTTGGGGAAGTGGACACGACATCCTGAATGAATTTGATAATTTGCTTTCACAGGAGCACCTTTTTTCAGGTAGCTGTTTGTTTACTGGATGGGTTGGTTGCTGTGATGGGGCCTTATCCACATCAGTTAACCTAGGAGGTTCAGATACATCATCTGGGATTAAATAAGTAGGTTTTACTCTGTCGATAGACACAGTGATATCATGTCCTTGTTTAGATATGGTAAAAGTTTTATCACCACGTTGAAGTACTTTATACGGACCCGTGTAAGGTGTTTGCAAAGAGGGTTTTACTGTATCTACACATAGAAAAATGTGAGAACATTTATCTAAGTGTTTAAACTCAAAAATCTGTTTTTTAGAGTGATTGGTAGTAGCAGTCAGACGAAGATGTTCTAGATTATCATTCAATTTTTTTAGGAAGTCCCTCCTCAGAATGTTGCTGTCAGGAGGCATAAAGAATTGTCCCGGAAGACGCAAAGTTTGGCCATACACCACTTCGGCTGGAGAACAGTTAAGTTCCTCTTTGAAAGCAGTCCGAAGTCCCAAAAGAACTGAAGGCAATGAGATAGTCCAGTGTACAGATGTGTGACACATTATGGATTGTTTGAGGGATCTGTGATACGCGATGGTGTGAGAAAGGCAAATACCAAAGTTCTTGGCTAGTTCTCGAAATAGTTCACTGCGAAATTGACTACCACGATCAGTGGTGATCTGAGCAGGCACACCGAATCTTGAGATCCAGCCAGCATAAAGAGCAGTGGTGATGGTCTCTGCCCATGTAACTTTCAATGGATACGCTTCAGGCCAGCGAGTATACCTGTTGATGCATATCGGACAGTAAGACATTCCTTGAGATGAAGGAAGAGGTCCAATCAAATCTATATTGATATGAGAAAAACGTTCATCTGGAACTATAAAATTAGTTAAAAGAGAGTGTACATGACAAGACATTTTAGCCTTTTGACATTGTAGGCAAGTTTTAGCGAAGTTCGTGACATCCTTCTTCATTCCGGGCCAGACAAATTGGTCACTAATTAACTTCAGCGTTGCTTTAGGTCCAGGATGGGAAAGATTATGCAGAGCTGAAAAGACAAGTTTTCTATGACTGTCTGGAACAAAAGGACAGATTTTACCATGTGAAATGTCGCAATACAGTTCTATAGAACTCTCAGGCATTTTTAACTTCTTTAATTTCAGAACTGGATTTTCTTTGTCTGAAGAGGATTAAAGTACAGTGTCACTCTGTTGTGCTTTCGACATAGATTGATAGTCAATAGGAATGACATTAGCAACCATTTCGATGTGAGAAAGAGCATCGGCTGGTCTATTTTCTGCACCACTCACATGTTGAATATCAGTAGTGAACTGGCCGATGAAATTAAGTTGATTAATTTGTCGAAGTGAGAGCTTGTCATACTTTTGGGAAAATGCTTTTGTGAGTGGCTTATGATCAGTAAATACTTGAAAGTTCGTATCTTCAAGCAGATATCTGAAGTATTTGATAGCGGCAAATATTGCCAACAGCTCTCGGTTGTACATACTGTACTTTTGTTCTGTATCGCTCAATTTTCTGGAGAAAAATCCCAATGGTTCCCATGTTTGAGCATTGAGTTGTTGGACGCAAGTGCCTATGGCTTTGTCTCATGCATCGCATGTGAGAGCAATTTTTGTTTTGGGGTCTGGGTGGACTGAGTTTGTAGCCTGTGTCAGAAGCTGTTTACATGACTCAAAGGCTGTTTCAGTGTCTAGTGACCAATTTAAAGGTGTTTTGTCATTTTTCTTACAACGTCAGAGCATACCATTTAAAGGAAGTTGAACTTCAGCAGCATGATTTAAAAATCTCCTATAGAAATCAAGAATTCCTAAAAAATGTCTGAGTTCATTAACAACTTTGGGTTTAGGAAAATCTTGGATTACTTTAATTTTTTCTGGTAAAGGAATGATTCCATTTTTGTCGATAATGTGAACTAAAAATTTTACACGTTCTGCAGCAAATGTGCATTTAGGAAGGTTGACAGTCAAATTATGACTTTTTAATCTCTTAAAAACTTCTTCGATATGAAGTATATGTTCATAGAGGGATGATGAAGCAATTAAAATATCATCTATGTAGACGAAACAGAAATTTAAATGTAACAGAATTTGATCGAGTAATCTTTGCATGGTTTGCGCCGCATTACATAAACCAAATGTCATGTAGTTGAACTCAAATAATCCGAAAGGAGGAACTATTGCCGTTTTTGGTATGCCTTCTTTATTCATGGGTACCTGGTGATATGCCTTCTTGAGGTCTAATGTTAAAAAAACAGTTTTATTGCTCAAATTAGATATAAAATCATGTAGATGTTTAATTGGATAATTATCTGGAACAGTGATTGAATTTAATTTACGTTAGTCCCCGCAAGGCCGTCAAGACCCATCCGGTTTTTTTACCATGTGGAGAGGACTACTCCAGGAGCTTTTAGAAGGGCTACAAATGCCTTTTTGCACTAAATAAGTATTTTCTGCTTTTGCGGCAGCCTTGTCATGCTTAGCTGCTACTAGAGAACCTTTAGTTTCAATTACATGCATAATTCCAAGAGTATTATTATCCAAAGGCTGTTTTAAAACATCTTGAAACAGAGAATAATATTTTTTAAGTAAATCCTTAAACACATGTAACGGTTGGAAAACTGTAATTTTGGGTACAGTATCCTGTGATATCTTGCCATCTGACTCAACGTTGGTCATGCTGTCAATTAATTTTTTGGATTTCAAATTAACAATAATACCATAATTAATAAGTCTGCGCCCAAAATTGGTCGCAAAACATTAGCAATAGTAAAAGTCCATCGAAAAATTCGGCGTAGACCTATGTCTAAATTGACTAAATATTTTACATATACATCAATTTTGGTACCATTTGCTGCAATTAAATTGAGCAATAATGTGGGTTTACATCGGTCTTGTGAAGTCGGAGGCAAAACAGACAATTCAGCACCTGTGTCAACCAAAAAATGTGTTCTTAAAGATTTTTCATGTACAAGGAGGCGACAATTATTTGCCTTGCACTTTTAAATCGGAAAACTAGACGGCTACAAACGCTTGGCCGTCTAGTTTTCCGATTTAAAAGTGCAAGGTTTGTTGCATTTAACAGCTTTTTCGCCAAACTTGATGTGGTACCAACACATGGATGTGTTTTTGGTTTGTTTATTCGTGGGCAAGGATCTAGATCTAGAATTAGAACGGCTACGGGAATGAGATCGAACACAAGAATACAATGTAAAAAGTTTATCTACTTTTTTATTTAAAACAGATATTTGTTTCTGTAAATTATCTAAAGCTTCACTTGTATCATTAGAATTGGTTACTTTCGATTTCACGTCCATTGCATGAAGCTGAGGAGGACTTGTGATGTCAGAGATTTTGTCAGCCATAGCTGCTAATTTTTTAAGTTCGATATCAGAAGAGGCTAATATGTCTTGCATCTGGGCTGGAAGGCGTTGAAACCACAATGATTTTAGAAATTTAGTAATTCAGTTCCGACGAGAGGTCCAGCCAGTTCTTGCATTTGTCAGAGTAAAACAGATGGCCGTTTGTCTCCTAAATCAATGTCTCTCAAAAGTTTTTTTAATTTTTGTTCTTCAGAGTCAGAAAATACTTCAATTAATCTTTTTTTAAGAGTGTCATAAGCATCAATAACTGGAGGAGGATCAATTATATCACTTACCTGACTTAAGATGTCAGTCTCGATATGGCCTACCACTATATGGTATTTTGTGATATTGGTGAATATACGGCTTGTTTTTTAAAGAAAAAAAGAATTCGTTTCTAAAAAATACACTAACACTGTGTATTGCTTGCTGCCTTGGATTCGTGATTAATTTATTTTCAATTTTCGGTTTTATCTATATTGATAATTTAAAAAATTGTTTCGCTTCCTTACTAATCAATAAATGTAATCTAATTATCTAAAATACTAATTTATTTTAATAAGTTATATTTAACATACTGATTATGGATATTCACAAAATATATTTTGCAACATATAAGATTGTGTAAATACATGCTTAAAAATTTAGTATATATCTATGCTACTTTACACATAAAAACATGTCAAAGATTGAATCTTTAACTTGGTTAGCCCCTTCTTAAACAAAATCTGACACTTTGCTATGGATTAATCAAAGGCTAATTAGAAAATATATGTCTTTTTAAATATACTTTTACGTCGATTCGTTTTTCTATTCCTTGTTGACTGAATAGTTGACTAAATGGCTTCAGTATTTAAAAAAATAAAATCTAGAGCCCATATGAAAAGGTTAAGATTATTTTCTCATAAGTAACCTAAGTAAGTTCTCTTTAGAACACCCTCTTTGAAAGAAGTCCCTCTCATAATCTTAATGTGTTATTCCGTAATTTACAGATCTAATCCAACCCAACTGATGTGGGAACTTACCTCAAATTTTTACAGCATCCTTCATTAATTTATCCTTTTAGCCTACCTCGAGATTTGAGCAACTTTCTGCATCTAACATATATATAAGTAATGCTTCTAGCCCTAATTGCTATTTGTATGAGCCTCCTCTTCAGTTCAAGGTTTGTTACGATATCTAACTTGTTGATAAAGAATAACATTAAAGCTTTAAAAAAACTCTGCTTATTAATTTAATTGCCTTTTATCTTCTTTCATTGATTTAGAAATGTATTTTCAAGGAAATGCAAGCGAAGAATAAATACGCTAATATTTGTTATTTAACAAAACCTCAAAATCATAATTCAAAGAATGTTTACGAATGTGCAAAACAATTCTTACTTAGACTGTTACCTTTCCTTTTAAGTTCCAACAAATGAAAAAAAATTCTGAAGCATTTGAGTAGCAGTCAAATATAGTAGTTCTTGCTTCTAATTAGTATAAAATTCCCTTCATGCAGATTTTTTGTACAATTCGTTAAATACGTGTTAAATGTAAAACATACCGCAAAATACTTAATATATCCATTCCGCTTTACCAGGAATAGAGCTCGGACACGATACAGTTATTATTCAAGTATTATATCTCTTTGAGTCACTAAAAACATTAAGTATCATACATAGGCAGATTTTGCTTAATATAATGAAAAGTTTTCTTATGTTTCATTAGATTAATATTTACAATTGTAAATATGGTAAAATGACTTCCAATGAAAATGCAAAGCATTTCTAAAATATAATGCAAAAATTAATTTAATATTTTTATAACGTAAATATCAAAGACAAAGAATGAAATATTTTTAATGATGACACTAAAAATAAATTTAAAATGAAGTAAAATATTAAACAGGAAACAAAAATACACTTCAGCAAAATCTAAGGCAAACTAAATTCATTCAGTGAGTACAATGATATGAAATATATTATGAATTAAAAATAAAATGGGGAAATAAATAGTTATTCTTTAACTAGTAAAAGCATAAGTTCTTACTGTTGTATGTAGCTTTGACTCATATTTCTTGAAAATTTAACTCTTGGCAATATTCTACAATAATCTTTAAATTTACAATATAATTAATATATACATTCAAAATAAAAATATTTTACACTCAGATTTGATATTTAATGACAGGGTTTCACCACCAATTAAAAGTTCTTCTTTTCACTGAATTCGCATACATCTAACCAAAATTTTTTTTAAAGATTTTCTAAAAAGACAAAGTTCTGTATCTAAATATCTGAGTTATGGTAATGAAAATGATAAGATAAATTTAAAATATAATAGCATTTTCACTTTAAAAGTAAAAGTAATGAAGAATCATACCATAATTTAAAAGTCCTGAACAGTCTGATATGTTTTAAAACATGGGTGAACACATAGTCCTACATTACATTCTTTGCACCAGTATCTGGTTTCGCGTCTAATTCTTTTTCCTTTATCATTTCTTTGTTTAATGCCCACAACAAATCTACGCGAAGGATTGTTTTGAGTAGCACCAGTATGAGGAATAACAGAAGGAAAATGTCTTCCAGTTAAACGTACGATGCTACCATATTGTGATGCGTCATTTGGGTGCGATAACTGTGTTAAATGTTCTTCAGTTATTCTCTCTATCAGTCTCGGTCTAAATTCAAGATGCTCGTTAAGGCCTTCACACTTCGTATAAATGACGAAAGCATTCCATATGGCTTGATCTAAGAGATGCCGAAAAATCTTTTTATAATACTTTCGTTGTTGGTTTCTTATGACTGGATAATACACTAGACACTGATCAGCTTTATCCACTCCTCCCATTTTTTTATTGTAGTCAATTATAGCAGTAGGTTTTTGTATGAGTTTACCATTTTTCGAAAGAGTTTCAAAATCTGTACCATGGTAGGTACTTAAAAATGAAATGGGTTTTTTGTCTTGCCTTTCTGAAAGGCCTTAATTTCACCCTTCTTCAATCTTTCTGATTTCAGTTCTTGAGGAAGACCTTTCCTATTTGCACGCAATGTGCCACATATATCTGTTTTTCCCGCAATAAGTAATTCCGAAAGTTCAAGTGAAGTATAAAAGTAGTCTAGTGTTAAGCTATAGCCTTTGTTTAATAAATCATGTATCAGCGTCATTGTGCTTTTCATTGCAACTCCAAATTGTTCGTATCGCAGATCAAATTTAGTACCTTTCCCGGTATAAAGTACGAAATTCCAAATACCGTAATTTCGCGTGTGTAGTCCGCGGACTAACTGTGTTTAAAATGCGAATTTTTGAAGCTGCGGACTATCCACCAGTGCAGATAATACGCTGGTTGTTCAAGGTTAAAATTGTTGAAATTTAAAAAACACGCTGTCATGAACTGCCGATGATCAAATATAAAAAAGCGCGAGATTCCAAGTGTCCTTCGCACTGCTTTAGCACAACTGCCGGGAGGGGGAAAAGTAGTTGATGCTTCAGCTCAGTTTTTAGGAGCCATAGTAGAAAGTACCTGGAGTACGAAAAAAAAAGCGTGATTCGTTTACTTATAGCGTGGTTTGGCAACACCGAGTGAGTGGGGTCGAAGGTCACATTTCATTATCACTTATCACGAGGATAGCACGTTGCACAGTATTTTGTTTTCGTATTTTGTCTTTCATCTTCGCTAACGTTGATGAAACATCGCCGGAGATTTACTGCTGAGAGGTACTTGAGAAAACTGAAAAAGATGGAAATAGAGAAGCGGGCCGTTATTGGTTTAATCCTAGTATCCGGTACACACGGGATTTGACTACTTTTGGCGACTTTATGATAAGCAGTAAAAACGGGACATATACGATGAGTAGTTAACGGGTCATTCAAAGAAAATATATAGTTAAACATAGTATATAGTATATATACTATGCGTGTATAGTATATATATAGACGTTCTTTGGATCATTTTTGGTGTTGGCGATAATTTTCAAAGTCGCGCGAAGGCTGCACCATATACTAGGATTTTACTCCGTTATTTTAAAGTGGACAAGAAAGCAGTGAGAAATTTGCGCAAAAGGATGTGTTTAAAAAGCATGGGAATATTGCCGTATTAAAAAAACGTAATTTCGGACGTATAGTCCGCGGACTATACGGTGGTGCGGACTATCTGACAATTTTTAAATTTTTTTTTATATAAAATCGTGTCTGCAGACTATACGATGGTGCGGACTATACGTGCGAAATTACGGTATATCCACTTGATGATTCGCATAATTGGAATATTTTAATTCCGAATCTAGCTCTTTTAGTCGCTATATATTGTTTCCAACCTAGGTGGCCTTTATAACTCAGCAGAGATTCATCTATAGCTATATCCCTATCAGGGATGTATGCGTTTTTGTATTTTTGTCGCAGCCTTTCAGAAAAGGTATAATTTTTTTTTTTCAATTTAGGCTGAGGATGCACACTTTTGTCAAAAGTTTCGTTATTTTCAAAATGCAAGCATTTCATAAGGAGATATATGTATCGCCTCTCTGTCATTATTTTGCCTATAGATGGAGTGCTTATTATTGGTCTTTGAGTCCAAAACCATTTCTCCACTGGCTTCTGCATAATTCCTTGCAATAACAGCAATGCAAAAAACACTTTTATTTCACTTGGATTTGTTTCAGTCCATGCGCATGTTCTTGCTCGTGGCCTTAATATAGTTGCGGCCAAATACTGGGAGGCATATCTATTAGTTTCTTCAACTACAATGTTTACAACTTCGTCATCGATAAACAGAAGGAGGAATTGTAAAGAATCATTCGCATCCTTTATGGTCATTTTTAAACCTGGGCAAGCGCTGAATGGAAATTTAGGAGGAACAGGTTGAGTTTTAGAAGTGTCTATCTTGCACCAATCCCGCACTTTGCTTAATTGTTCTTCATCTGAATCACTTTCAGTTTCAGATGATGATAAAAACTCGCTTTCTGAGCTAGACAATAAACTTTCTTCTTCAGATTCACTAGCCATATATGCTTCTTTTCAAAACAGCACGAAATAGCAGCAGCAGATAGCACAACAGCAGAATAGATGAAGTGGCTGATAAATGAGATCAGGCAATTCAGCTTTTATAGAGTAAAATCACTTTGGGGGTAGAAAACAAGTAAATAGCTTGGTCAAAGGAATTCTTGAGAAAATAAATGCATTTTCGAGTTACAATGCAATTTCCTTGTAATTAGCTATATAAGACTTACAATGTAAGTATTTATATACTACGTGCATTATCGAGATGTTAATAGAACCCCCCCCCCCGCCAAAAAAAAAAAAATTCTTTGTAGCAAAATTTTTAACAATATTATTTCTCCAAGACAATTACGCAGGTGTGTATTCTTTTCATGAATGATGAAAAATAAGTTAACAGTTTTCCGAGCAATTGCTCCAAATTATACAGCTTTGAAGATTAAAAAATGAAAACATAAACTCTTATTTCTGGTTATGTGCTGAAAAAGATATTACCCTTTTCAAAGAAAACACCTAATAGCGGAATCTCCAAGTTGACTTCAACGTAAATATACCTCCAGGGGATACTGAACTAAAAGCTTACCACCTTTGTACATTTTCTACTTTATATGAGAGACCATTATCTTTGTGCAAGGACAAAAAACCATCCGCTATCTATAACTCTGGTCTTTCTCAGTTCTTTCATTTTGTTAACTATGACGAGAAATGGAGCTGCCGTAAATTCTAAATTTATTGCTTCTTCCAAAGACTCTAAATCTAAGTTGTGTATTTGCCGTCTGCTAGTAATTTAAGCTACCCTGGCTTTAAATTCAGAAACATCCTTTCATCAGTAATTACAGTACATATAAACACAGTATTATTATTTAAATTCAGACTTTAAAAACTTCATCTATGTTAAACGATCGAAATTGTAATATATATATATATATATAAATTTAAGCAGTTTATTTCTTGAAAATGTATCATATTTTTCGTAGGAATTATTAAAACTGTTTTGTATGTAAACTATATGTATATATATGTAAACGCACATACAAAACACTGTGTATACATATGGTGATGTATGCTTGTGAGCATGTGTGTGTGTGTATGTTATATTTCCCTGTTATATATCAGTATTTTATTAAAAGTAGTTGTAGACGACATTTAATAAAAAAAACTGGAAAGTATAGTAAATCTGAAAATGATAGTGCCATTATGAAACTGAATATTACATGAAATCGAAAATTTATGTGAAGCAACTATGGAATGAAAATAAATTCTAGTTAGGTTTCACAGCATACAAAATAACACTTTAATCTAATCACTTGAGTAAAATGAATGCCAAGAAAATATCCTGAAAATTTATATCGGGAAAAAAAATCTCCGGAAAATGCCTCACGGAAAATATGCACCTGGTTAAAAATATCGCTAGAATAATAAACAATGTAAATATTTTTATCAGGTACATATACACATGCACCTTGAAAAATACTTGTAATTTTTATACTTTGTGGAGATATATAGATGATTCTTTAATATTAAATATATTTTTCATTTATTTATTACAAAATATTCTTTCTTACTAAAAATATGCTTAATGATTACATCGTTTATATATCCTAATTAATTATGAATATATTTTTAGTTTCTTGTTATTTGTGTTTCGTTTCTGAGAATTATTAAAATTCAAGTAATCTGAATTTCACATAGAAATAAATTCTTTCCTTAGTAACAAGTATAACTTTTGCATTAGAAATTATTCACGATAAGTGCAATTTTGCTTTTTTGCCAACAGAATGTTTTGGCTTATTTGACTACATCAAAGCATACTAGAGCTGTCTGCCTAAGAGGAGGGTCTCTTCGTAGAGGACTTAGGTTATTTAATTACGGCAAAGCCTCGAGGGCTATCTGCCTAAGGGGAGGGATTCCTTTGTGGAGGACTTTCTAAGGGAAACTGCCTCGTATACATACACGTTACATATGGCGAAAACCACTAAAACACCCATGCAGCCAGCCCGTTCGCGGGATTCGAACCTCGGACCGAACTACCAGTGTTGTTCAGCGACTTTACCGCTCGGCCGCTGGTGGGCCCCAGGACTTTTTAAAAAAACTGCTCGTATATATGTTATATATGCGGAAAACTATGAAAACGCCCATGCAGCCAGCCCGTTCTCCTAGAATCGAACTTAAGTCAGAACTCGGTATTCTGCGACTATTCAGAGACTTTACCGCTCGGCTGACAGTGACAGAATGTCTGCTACCTATACATTAATCTACTACAGAGGTAGATTTGTTTCCGAGAAAGAGATGCGAAACAGAAAAGATATGCGAATGTGCCAATTGGTAGTGCTCTATTTAAATGGTCAACGTGTAAGTTAAGTGGGTGGCCAAATCAAGTAAATGTTTTAATGATATATCTAGCATCTAGATATGATTCGAAATTTTTTTGAATTGGAAAGGCAACGATCAGTTTATAAACAAACTTAAAAATAATTGATCATAATATTCATTTTCAAATACTATTCTATCTAATTTTCAAGTTAAAATGCCCAACAATTCATATAATTAATGCTGTCGTGCTAGTACATTTATAAAGACATACTGGTTTACCTTGCGTCCTGTGGTGGTGCAAGTAGTAGCAGATCCAGCTAGTACAATTGGAAGATCTGTGGTTCGAATCCCGGTCCTTAAGGGAGGAGAATATAAGGAATGCTCTTTTTTTGGGGGGGGGCTGCCCTTGTAAGGTAAATTGACAGCACGTCTAGATGAATAAGTTTGGAGATTCATGATTGTGATCCAAGCCTCATCAGTGGTTAAGATGCACCTCTGAATACTGGCAGTTCGACCTGTTTTGGGTTCGATCACAAGCGAACTGACCGGCTGCATGGTTGGTTCTTGTAGTTTTCCCCCTGTATAATATGCTAGTTTCCCTCAGAATGTCCTCCACGAAGGCATCATTCCTCATAGGTAGGTAGCCCTCACAGCTTTGCGTTATTTAAATAACTGAATCAATCATGATTTTGATCCTTCCAAGGACGTTTTGAGTTTATCTGTTTCATGGTTTTACATATTACTATTATTAATGAATTCCTCTCAGGATGTTATCCAAAAATATATTAACAACTCAGATTTTTCGAGAATTTTTTTTTCTATCCGAATACCCAGTAAAACACCTTTGTTATGCATGAACTCTTATTCATCAGTTTCGACTGAGGGATGGTAATTGAAAGAAATATGATTATTTTCTAAATCTTAAATGTGAGCTTTAGTATGGAAGAAGAAAGATACTAGGATGCTGAAACAATGAAATTTTTATTAATTACATAAGAATAAACTGGTGGTTCTAGCTTCATTAATCGTTCACATTATGCTATTTGTAATTATTCAACTTAGAGTGGATCACTTAGTTTTAAAAAACAAATGATTTATCAAATTTACAGTTACCAGACAAGGCATTTTTTAAAGCATAAAGATAATTAAATGTATTTCAGGTTTGGTGTATTTAATTATGGCAAAGCACACTAGGGCTATCTGCCTAAGGGGTGGGATGCCTTCGTGGAGGACTTTCTAAGGGAAACTGGCTCATATACACGTTACACATGGGGAAAACCACGAAAACACCCATGCAGTCAGCCCGTTCGCGGGATTCGAAACTCGGACTGAACTACCAGTGTTCAGCAACTTAACCGCTCGGCCGCTGGTGGGCCTTAAATGTATTTTAAAAATTGAGTTTGTAATCAAGCTTTGCTATCTAGGAATAATATATAGCTTGCAGTTAAGTTATATTCTTTCTTAAAAAAAAAAATATTTCTTTTGTTCACCTATTAAAAATAACAATCAGCAGCGTGTGTTTTTTGAAAATATCCCTAAATGCAACATAAATACAAGGCAGATTTCTTTAGGGAATCCTTTACGAAGACATTTTACCACTTAGGTGGAAAACGTTTTGCTAAATTAAACTCTAAATTTACAAAGGCGATTTTATGAGAAAACAGAAGGAGAACTCTACATTGGACTAATAATTAGCAAGTTGCTCATCAGTGAAAAATAATGGCAATCTTGGATAAAATGAAAATCAGAACGATATTATTGCAAATTCTTCAATAAAGCATCTAACATATTGCAAATTAAAAATTTACAAAAGCGTTCTTTATTTTGTGAGTTTATTTGTGAAACTATTTGAGAAATAACCTCATTTTATCTTGTAATATTGGAAAATATTTTCAGCTGTCATTATCTATCACAAATTAAATACTTTGAAAGTGGATTCATTTTAAGCTGTTTAAAATATTATTTGTGTTCGTGCTTAGGGTGAAGAAATTTTTGTGTGCTGTGTTCATTCATAAGTATATGTATTTCGCCAGGATTTTTATTTTGCACTTCCCAGTTTTTATCAAATAACATAAAATTAGCATTTCTTTGAAAAAAAAAAAAAAACATTTTTTGTTTATCTTTAATTTAAACAACAAAGGGATTAGAATTTTTGTTACTTAGTAAAAAGATGGATTTCGAATTTGAAATGTTTTTGCTATTTGGTTAGTAAGTTAATTAATATAATGTAGTATACTACTTAATTAACTATGTTTTAATTGGGAACCATTTAAGGACATATTATAACGGTGGAAATTACTTTTGTTCTTTTTGAAGTTCCTCTATACATTATAAAATTAACCAATTGATCAAAATTTGCATTATACAATAAAATAAGTACTATAACACAACAAAAACGATAAATAGCCTTCTTATATAACAGCCCCAATTAAAATTACTAACTAAAAACAACGAACATGGAGACATTTCTATTATGTAGTAAAGTAAGCTTTAAAATATTTTGGAAGAACTGGTCAGAAATTATGTGAAAGAAAGTATATCCAGTTTTCATTTTTAAAAATTTCCTTATAATGTGTCATTTTATTTTAAGCATTTTATCTAGTAATAACAACTTGATATTGTTTTAGATTAAAAGTAATGAAAGCAATATCATCCATATTTCAAAATGGGCTTATTTAATTATACTGTTATAACTGCTAATAACTGTTGATGAAACATTTCCACAGCAACATAATTTTGATCTGCTATGCAAGTTTATTTATGTGTTTATTTTTTTAAAAAATATTGAATCGTCGAATGTAAAAAAAAAAAAAAAAAAAAAAGCATTAATAAAATCTTTAAATGCCTATCTTTGAATTTGAGTTCGAACACAGCATATTTAAAACAAGAGACTATTACAAGACTTTGCTAGGATCCTACTAGCCGCGCAAGACGCTTTGTTAGAAGGAAACAACTGATTGAAAGCATGTGTTCAAATTATCACATCTGTCATTTATCTGTCGAAGAAAAGGTAGGACTTTTGTATGAGTATGTTTCAAAGCTTGTTTTTCCATTCCGTAAGTACGCCAATTCCCAGGGGTGTAATTACTCTTTTACGACAAATCTGAACTATTGCAGTTCTTCCGAAATGTGAAGAGAATATACTTACGATGACATTACTGAATGATCTCAAAGCCATCTGCTATTCAGAACTATTTTGTACTTTCTTTAAAAATACAGAAGGTTATAAGTACAGGTTTTTTGCACATCTACAGTTATTGTTTTCTAATTACTGTCATTTAACATAAATGCAAAAGTATTTAATATTTATTTAGTCTTTCGCATAATATATCAAAACAAATTTCTCTTAAGTCACCTGTTTATGGTTGAAGTCGCTATGTGTGTTTCTTTAATTTATGCTATGGAAATTAAAAATACAGCAATCAATAAAAAATATAAAAATTCTGCACACGTGAAAATAAAATTATGGTAAAATGCTTGAACACCATCTCCAAAACAAGAGACTAAATTTAAAAAAATCATGTTTGAGCTAAAATATTAATGTCTTGCAAAATCTTTCCTAACATACGTGACAATTTTCTATAGAGGGACAAACTTTTTTTTACTGCTTAGACCTAGAGTACTTTTTTTTTTACTTCTTACTAAACAATCATAGATCCTTTCCCAGATTTTACTAATCAGGTCTTGCTAGCCTAAGATGTAATACTTTGAAAAAGAAATTCTAAAAAGTTTAGCTTTTTTTATTTCAGTAATTCTGAATACTTATAAAAATTCGGACTACTACAAATTTTATTAAAACTCATCCTATGATTCAAAAAGGTGCTTCAGACCACTGACGAAGTTTTTAAATTAAAAAAAGAAACTGTATTTGGTATGGTAATGAAGTTAAAATATCATTGCACCTGCTTAGACAATATTCAATCTAAGAATGCTACTATTTTAGAGAATTCTATGCATTTCAAATAAAAAATAGCACAAATAATCATTATATATTCAGATTATGCACGACTACTGCGTCATTTGCCAACAACATACATTCTAAAAACAAATTTTTTTTTTTTTTTTAAATCTGACAGATTTCAGATTTTAAATTACATCCAAAAGGACATTTCTTTAACATTTTGTGTGCTACCTTTATTTATTAAATATCATGTTCTTTGCGCTTACACCATAAAATTCAGTTCAATTGCAATGTTGATAATTAATTTTAAAATGAGCATATATTTAGAATTTCCGGTACACAATTCCGCGCGCTGGAGATAAAAAGGTTTCCACCCCCTTAGAGTGTTGCTATTGCTTGCTTTGAAATCGTTGAGTTTGTTACCCAAAAATTCGTTAAAGTTTCACAAAATATTAAATAGATAATAAAATACCAAATTTCAAATTCGGTCTTCCACATGCCCATATTCGTAGGAGGATTACGTCATTCAAACTTGGATGGCCTTTTTTCAAACCTTTTTTTTTTATCACAATGCGAGAAATATACATACATTTATGCAGATTTTTGTTATTTAATTACTTCAAATGTAATGCGGGACTCTAACATTTGGTGACAACAGTCTGAAAAGTGATTCGCCGTTTATAGTGATTCAATGCAAAATCTCAAAAACGAAAACAGTATTAGTATTTAAAACAATAGTCTCTCAAGGACCATTGTTTTAAATACTAATATGCCCCTTTGGACTAATAAATAAAAATATGAAAGGTTTCAGATTTTAAAGTACACCTAAAGGAGCGTATTGTGTGTTACCTCATTTAATATCATGTTCTACGTACTCAAACCATAAAATTCAGTTCAACAGCAATATCTCAAAATTATTTTAAAATGAGCGTATTTTTATCTTATTTTTATCTATCATTTTCATTTTATAAAAATCCCATTTTTATCTCCAGCGCGAGAGACTCGAAGATTGGAGATAAAAATGGGATTTTTTCGTACGGTGTTGACATTACTTTGAAATCGTTTAGTTTTTTAATCAAAAATTCGTTGAATTGTTATAAAATATGAAATTGATAATAAAACAAATTTCAAATTCAAATGAGGGCTTCCACATTGCCCATATTGTATGGAAGATTACGTTATAGATTACGTTTGATAGCTCTAGGTACCGTTGTTTTATCACAATGCGAGAAACATACGTACATTCGTGCAGATTCTTTATTATTTAATTTCTTTAAGTATAATACAGAGCAATAATATTTAATGGCAACACTTTGAAAAGTGATTCGCCGTTTATAGTTTTCAATGAAAAATGCCGAAACGAAATTAAAAGTCCTTCAGGGCACATTGTGCCTTTGGACTAAAAATAAAGTAAGCAAACATAAAAAAGTAAATTTTCGTGCTTCTTTTCTTAATAGTATTTTGTTTTATTTATTTACTGCAGTTTTTTTTTAACTGAAATTTGTTACTTTTAGAAAAGTTGCGGGTTATATTTTGGACATTCAGTTGTTAGGCTGTAGGCTGGTTATTTTAATAATTTATATAGCAAAATACAGAAATTTTAACACACCTTTGCCTTTCTGCTTGTAGTTATTTTGCGTTGAACAATGTAATTACAATTATGTAAAAAAATCAAACTCATTGAATTTTTTTCTAATAAAAATCGCATTGAAATCAATGTACACTGCTCAAAAAAAAAAAAAAAAAAAGGTACAGTGCTATATCTCCCGTTCTACTGGGCCGATTGACAAAATTCAAGCTGCGTTCTTCATGTCTCGAAAGTGCAACTTAGGATATGTATTAGCTATATATATAGCACTATTCTAACGTAGGTATTTTGACACAAAATCGGACTTTTTCTGAAATAACATACCAATTTTTTTCCATATTTCGAATCTACTACTCAAATTATGCCAGAATACCACGCTTTGTAAAAATCGTACGAGTACTTTTTAAAATATTAGCTCTCAAAATTTTAGTTTCTCAATGCTAATTGAATTTGGCAAATATTTATTAATATCTGTTTTTTTATTAAACTTTCTTGATTTTTTCTCTCACATTTCGAAATTTAGGT
Source organism: Stegodyphus dumicola (assembly GCF_044657685.1). Classification (NCBI taxonomy): domain Eukaryota; kingdom Metazoa; phylum Arthropoda; class Arachnida; order Araneae; family Eresidae; genus Stegodyphus; species Stegodyphus dumicola. Next base: position 151,763,030 of record NC_140768.1, read on the forward strand.
ACATTCCAAATAAAATTTACCCATTTTTTGTGTTTTATTTTTTAAATAATTTTTATAAATTTTTCGAAAAAAATTTTGAATTATAAGCTAAAAACTTTTTACCATCATCTTGAAGTATGTGTATTTTTAAGCATATCTGCAAAAAAATTAGACTTTTTTATTCAAAATTTTCTAAGATATACACGAATTTACATATTTTCGCGTTTTGAAATTTGGCATCTTTTTTTTGAGCGATAATAACGCCAAATGTGGTCTAAGGATTTTTCTTACAGTGAATTGCCACAGCTCTTTTTAACCTTAAATTTCAAGTAAAATTTTACAGAGAATTAATTATATGGCATTTTTCCCCTCAATGGATGCGTAATAAATATTTATTAATACTATATGAAAAGCTATTTTTTTAACATTATAGATATTATTCAAATTCTTTACTATTTTTTTAAAATTTCTCTCTATCTTTTTTTTTTCTATCCATATTTTTAATGCACAGTATATTTTTATAGAAACATAAGATTTAGAATAATCATTTTTATAAAAGTGAAATTATGATATAAACATACAACCCTCTAGAGACTGAATTAATGGAAGTTCAATGGTTATGTAGAAATGATCTGCAGCTATTTAATGGCTGGATAAGTCGGCAGATTCTGTGGACAATTAAGAATAATTGTATAAACGACACCCAACATACTGGATTCAATTAACAACGAGGGTACGATGTTTATTAAATGAATTTAAGAAGTTTTAAAACATAAAAAGTTAACTAATTTTTTATCCTAAAATGTATTTTTGTGAGTAGCGTATTTTCATTATATCCTTAAAATTCTAATTTAGAATGTAATTGTCAAGAACTGAATCCTAATCATCAGTAATATAATAAGTAATTATTATGGTTATTAATAAATCCTTCTTATAAAGTAATTGCAAATATTTCAAAAAACTTTGTCTGAAAGCAAATATTTTAGATTTTATATTAATCAAGACTGCACACAATATTATTTATTTGCACTTCAATTCTTACCGTCAGTTCTAATAGAAGTTACAAATCAATTTTATTTAATTAAGGATTGGATTATTTAATTATGGCAAAGCACACGAGGGCTATCTGCCTAAAGGGAGGGATGACTTCGTTGAGGATTTCTAAGGGAAAGTGGCTCGTATACACGTTGCACATGGGGAAAACCACCAAAACACCCATGCAGCCAGCCCGTTTCCGGGATTCGAACCTCGGACCAAACTACCAGTGTTCAGCGTCTTTACCGCTCGGCCGCTGGTGGACTATTTAATTAAGGAATGACCATCTAAGTTTAGAAACAGCGTACCGTAACAGCAATTCAATTATTGGCGCCGTATCTTTCATGTTACTCCCTATTGGGAAGCTACATGATTTTTAATGAGTATTCGTGTTTTGCTAGTAACTTCACTTGGAAATTGCGCTTAAACTAGGTTAGTTGGTTATTTGAACATAGAAAGAACATGGGAGCTATTTGATTAAGATGCTTTCATAGAGAACCTTTGTAAAGAAAACCCAGAAAACTACGAAAACCAACCAGCCTGGGTTAGACTTCGCAACAAACAATTGGTATTTAACAATCTTCAAATGCTAGACGGTGAGTAATACTTATGGTAAGGCTCCAATTAAATCTCCAATTTAATATTTTATTTGTAAATATTTAAAATATTGTTGTATTCTTAGACACAAAAAGCAGAATTTAAGTTTTGTTAACTCGTTAGTAAACTACCAAGCCGTAGTGGAATTGAATGTTCAATTTCTTTTGCGATAATTGTATTCACTTAATATTCTTGGAATATGAGCTAAAGAAGGACAGTCTTGGAAGATTAAAGAAGTGATTAATCCAGTGATATTAGGTTTGTCTTACAAGCTCAGGATCAAAACGATTCTGCAATTTCCCGAGTAGTTGACTTGTAAATGGCTGTGAATTAAGCAGATGACTTTTAATCTTACGTTTTCAGTCAGAAAACGTATTCCAAATGTTTTGTATTGCATGATAATGCATCTTTTCATTATTCAAGGACGAGTTGGAGAACCGCTTGTATTCCGAAAATAAGTATGTGTACTCAATCGTCCTGCATGTTCTTCAAATTTGTCTTCTTGTGACTTTTTTCTTTCCCAAACCTAAAGTTGCCTCTCAAAGGAAAGTTTTTTGACATTGAAGAGAAAAAAGGAGTATGACATCTACTTTTAGAGGCATGTCAAAAACAGATCTCTACAAGCCTTCTCTTCCATTACATGTTGTGCAGTCAGACAAAAAGTTGCATCAGTGTAAATTCTATAATCTATTTTTTATTACACTCTGATTAATTTACTAACATACAGTGAATATATACTAAATCTTTTACTTCAGCTTAAGTAATTCGGAATTTTTGACGGAATTGTTGTCAGAACTAGGACTTAGAAGATAAGTCAAATTAAATAGTTCCATAACCCAATAAATTCAAGGTCGAAGTTTCAATATTTTATTTTCGGTGGGAGGGGAAATTTTTTCAGTTTTGGTCCATTATCCTAACTATATATTTGCTTCGATTCTTTATTTTTCCATAAAAGCGAAAAATTTACGCATGGTATACTTATAACGCTTAGCATCGAATTAAAATTTAATAGTATACAGAGTGGTTATAATTAAAGTTCCACATTGAAACGGTCATAAAAGGAAAACTACTGGATTAAATGTTAACAAACTTGGTAATCGTGTAAAGGAGGTCATCGGAATTTATTTTCTGCAAAAAAAGTTCGAAACCTCACCACCAGGGGGGAAATGGCGCTGTATGCAATATTGTTAAACAAAATATGGGTCAAAATCTAACTTAACCTTTTGTTACAGGGGTTAAATATGTTGTATACCATTAAGAAACTTTGAAATAGGCAAATTACCATTTAAAAGCGTTAAATTCGATAAAAGTCGAGTGCGCCATCCGTGTAAGTGAGAAATTCGTCCGTGAAAACCACGAATTAAGGATTAGAATATGTGAGATCGCAAATCACTCGCACAAGTGCATACAATCTGGAAATCGTTTTCTTACAGATTGCTCATTTGTAATTTTTGAAGCCTGAATTCGGCACTAAAACATGAAGATACTGATTCAATACGCTTTTAACCGATTTGGGCCAAAGAAATCCCTCATGTTATCTATCTAGTTCCATTGCATTCTCCTACTGCATTCGATTGCATAGCAGTCATTCCACACCGTTTAGTGTTGAATGGCAGCTAGTTTTATAACTGAACCATTTTTATCTGAAGAGCAGTCGACAACTGGACCATTGTAATTTCAGCTCACTTAGAGTCAATGTTAAAATGTTTCGTGATACATGAACTGCAGTAACGTGGCATTTTAGATACTACGATTTTTATGCAGGCCTGGGCCCCACCTCACGTGTGTCGCACAGTTACTTAGGCAACATATCACGAATGAACGTCTTATAGAACAACACTATAATTTTCTCTTCCCACCAGACCTCAACCTCTGTGACTTTTGGCTATGGGGTTATCTCAAAAGCACTGTTTATGGTGATAATCTAAACAATTTGGCAGAAATGAAAAATGTGATATACTGACATGTCCGTAACATTCCTCCTGATATGCTAAGAGCTGTTGTTGAGAATGCAGTAACAGGATTTAACTTGCTTTCGGAAAATGCTCCACGCTACATTCATCATGCTATGTAACACGTTTCGGAAAATATTAAACACATTTTAAACAGATGTTTTCATGTTTTATTTTATTTAACAATATTGTATACAGCGGCCTTCTTCCCCTGGTGGTGAGTTTTTTAACTCTTTTTTTTTTTTTTTTTCCGCGGAAAATAAATTCCCATAACCTCCTTTACACAATTCCCAAGTTTGATAACATGTAGTCCGGTAGTTTTCCTTTTATGACCATTTCAAATTGGAACTTTAATTATAACCACCATGTAAATTAAACTTGAAAAGTTTGACAATTTGGCTCAAGTCCCAGCTTTAAAAAGATATATATATAAGTGTAATCTTTTACATCAATACTCTTAGAAAGAATGTTTTAAGAAGCTAATTTTTCTCTCGCGTTATAGATTGTATAAAAAAACATGATCTTTAATATGATTTAGATTGTTTCAGCCTATATATGAATCGGGTCACTCGGTGGTACAAAATAAACTCTGCTGGACTGTTTTATTTCTTTGTCATTTAGCAAAAAATCTTTTAATTAAAATATTTATATTAATATCCTTTGGACTTCTCTTTAAACTTTATTTATAGTTAAAATGACTAGAAAATGAAAAGCTGTCTTCAGCTGAAATGCAATTCATGTAATTGATATTTTAAAAAAATTGACAAGAATGCAAAATTTATGGACGTCTGGCAATCGAAAAATCGTAATTTTCTTGTGTGAGAGCACTGAAAATAACTGTAAAAGGGAAAGAAGAAAATTAGGGAGAAAAGTAAGCAAACATTTGCAGGGAAATTTGGCTTTCAGGCATACAAAGATATTTAAAAAAGTTGGACGCTTTTGAATATACTTTCAGGATACTTCAAAGAATTTAGGCATTTAAAGAGAAAACACTTGAACGTGTACACCAGCAAATACCATCAATTGAGCTTGTGTTAACAGAAAAGACAAAAACGATATAATTGCAGATTAAAGTGAAGAATGACTGGTTTGTATAAATTTAAATTACGTTATAGAACATCATATCGTATCATAAATGGAGAAACCCATGATTTTCTCAGTCGAATTATTTGAAGATTCAGGACTTTATCTAGTATTGTATGTGGATGTCACCTAAAGGTGTTTTTTTCCCCTCCTGATGAAACAGCGGCTGAGCGGTAAAGTCACTGAACACTGGTAGTTCGGTTTGAGGTTCGAATCCCGTGAACGGGCTGGCTGCATGGACGTTTTCGTGGTTTTCCCCATGTGTAATGTGTATGCGAGCCAGTTTTTCTTAGACAGTCCTCCACGAAGGCATCCCTCCCCTTAGGCAGATAGCCCTAGTCTGCTTTGTCATAATTAAATAAACCAAAAACCTCTTTTTGAAACCAGTCTTTCCTTTCATCTCATACCTTCAAAGTGTTTAGCCTCTAAAGACTGATAAAGGCCCTGACGAAATACTTCGTGAAGAACTTTCTAAGTGAAACCAGCTGTCATACACAGTACTCATGAAAAAGTCCACAAAAACGCCCATGCAACCAGCCCGTTTACCGGGATTCGTACACCGGAGTGAACTACCAGTGTTCAGCGACTTTACCGCTCGGCCGTTTGTGGGCCTTTATGAAATGGAAGGCGATAACTTTATTTAAAATGATTGTCAGAAATATCAAGATATTTCAAAAAGTTGGATGCTTTTTAATACACTTGCAGAGAATGCCTAAAGAAAAATAGCAAGAATAAAGTAGAATGTCTGAAGAAAAAGAGAAGAAATAAATTTTTGCGTAAAATTAAGTATTAGTATTTTTTTTAAATTTAAAATCTTTTAATCTTATGATATTTGATTCTTGCAATTTCAAAAATAAAATATTTGACTAAAATATTAATAACATTTTAAGAAACCATATGTAGGATAAAATTGTGTAAAGCAATGGGCACAATGATAAGACTTTAAAGCAGTGTATGCAAGACATCCTAAGTTAAAATGTCGGTTATACATCTCTCTTATTTATGTATATCTTTTCTAAACGGAACATTGAAAGGTGTGTTAACTGTGCTTTACTGTATTTTCTCTTTCAATATATGCAGTTTTCAAATGCACCGTAGTCTGGGTTACAAAGTATTCTTCCGAAAGAAACACAATTCAAATAAATAAAATCAAATTGTGGAAAATTTATATTAATAAATATATTTAAAATGCTCAGTTCGAAGGAATAAGTAGAAAATTTTAAAACAACTACCTGAAGAGACAATGCAACACAAACAATTAAAATAAAAGTATAAAAATTTAAAAATTACCTAAAATAATAACTATGACAAAAATATATATAAAGAAAACTATTTGAAAGAAATTAACATTGCACCTTTATTTACGCTGTTCGAATAGGTAAATAGCAATTTTTAAAACAGATATTCAGGGAAAAAAAAAAAAAAAACATTCAACTTAAACGATTAAAATTAAATTCGAAAAAGAAAAAATTACTTAAAATAATAAGTTATAATTAAAAATATAATATAAAGAATACTATTTGGAAAAAAGGAACGATGGTGACTTTTTTTTCCTCTTAAGGTAAAGGAAACTAGGTTGCCATATATTAAGAAATTCGCCAAGTGAACTAATTTTGGCCCAAACTGAATAAAAAGCAGCAACATAAATTGTTGAATTTCTCCGTAAATTTCGCACCATATTTTACAAAATTTAATATTTAGGCATAATTTGAGTCGTAGAATCAAAATATGTAAAAAAATTGGTATGTTATTTCAGAAAAAGTCCGATTTTGTGTCAAAATACCTATGTTAGAATAGTGTTATATATAAATCTAATGTATATCCTAAGTCACGCTTTCGAGACATGAAGAACGCAATTTGAATTTTGTCAATCGGCCCAGTAGAACGAGAGATATAGAACTGTCCCTCCCTTTTTTTTTTTGGAGCAGTGTACATAAAAAGATTTGGATTATTTGAAATGAATTTGAACAGAACTTCATCAAACCAGTATAAGCGAAGAATATTGTTCCAAAATCAATAAATAATTCGCCATTATTATTTTTACTATCAAATTAGATTATGCTTCATAAACCCGTTCAAAATACGCTTATTATAAATTACTGTTGATGGCTAATTTTTATTTGAATTATTGCTTAATTATGTTATTCTTTACATGTAATTATATATAACTCATATTAAATGCAGTAATTAAATGCGCTATTCGTTTTGCTCAAATAATTAAAACTTATAACTTGTCGGTTTTAATTATGTATCTGTATATTTTTAATTGTAAGTAAATTTGTTTAAATATTTCCTAATGCTATTTTTTAATTGAATTCACGAGCATTTCGCATATTTCTGAACATTCAAAAAACTAAAGGATATTTTATGAAAATGTTATCTGTTTAAAGAGAGTATTGAAAAAACATACTTACATGCTACTTTTTTGTTTCGCGAAGAATGTCCACGTTTGTTTGTTGTTTATAAACCACTACATGCTCAAGCGTTTTTTTAGCGATTAAACATAGCAGTCTAAAACGAAAAAGAGCAACCCTCTTTGCCTCCTACTGAGAACTGTCATTTAGAGATCTCCAGGGTTCCAGAAATAAGGGGGGCAGGAGACATCTGCATGGCCGCTTTAAGGCGGTCATAACGCTTTCGAGGTCGTCACCACTGACTGCCTAGAACCATCAGTAACGCTTTCAAACACTTTTCCAGTGACTGCCTAGAAGCGTCCGTAACGCTTTCGAGCTAGGCCGTCTTCACCGCCTAAACCCGGTCATAATGCTCAGAGGGTTAAAGAAAGACTTTGAAAAACCTTTGCTGTGGATGATATACATGCTTCACTCTAACAAGCTATCATTAAGGCACATGATGAACCATCTGGATGAACTGACAGTGGGTCTTATTGCATTTTATTGATCTGCAAGTAAGAGCTTTTTCAACCTTGAGCACTTTTCAGTAGTTATTTTCAACCAGTTGAAGGAAATTCACCAGCCATTATAGGGAATGATGTAAATTTGAGTACATATAAAAAATATCTGTGGGATATAGCTGTTTTGTCTATGAGATACGCTAAGCTATTAGTATCTGGCATTTTGAAGTCCTAGAAAACTTTCTAATGCAGGATAACTCATTACAGCCAGCAGAATCCTTCAAGTTTACATAAGCAGCACTAATCTATCTGCTACCTTAAAGGAGATGGTTTCTTTTATCATGCTTGAATGTAGCTTTACATTAAATGCAATCCAACCATTAAAGAAGCTTCTATTAACCTATGCCCCTAAGGGGCTCAATCTGTGTGAGTGTGTTGGTGTGGATTTGGCAATCCCAAGGTAACCTAAGGCTTCAAGGGATCATCTTGGGGATTATGATCCTGGAGCCCTAGTGATTTTTCCTGCTTTTCTTTTCCAGCTCTCCTAGTCTATTCTTTTCCCCCTTCTGTTTTTCCGTTTTGAAGGTTAGGGCTTGAAATGAGATGACATCGCTTTGTTTCTAGTTTCTGATGGAGAGAAAACTTCCCAGCCATTTCTTGGTACATGGTAAACAAATGGCTGGAAAAAAGAGTGCTATACTTTTGGGAAAGCCGACTGTGGGGCTTCAATTTGCATAAAGACTTGGTTAGCCTTGGGCACAGGAGTCTGAATTGATCTGCATCCATAGTTACATTCAGCAAAGTGGTTATGCTGCATATCTGCAGAATCTTCTGGTAGATATGCTTGCAGAACAAAGAACACATTCGAGAGTTAGTAGGTTTGCAAAGTTTTTTTTTTCAGCAAGGTCAAAATCAAAGGAGCCACTTCTGCCAGTATGCAAGTTCAAGATCAAGCATTCTTTCTCAGTGCACTACGCTACGTTGACCTTATCGATTGTCAACATTGGGAAGTTACATTGTCACCTCTTTTATCCTGCGTATCGAGTGTGTTAAGGAAGACTTCTCATCACTTTGATTCTACTCTTTGTTTCCCACATCCACACTTTCTACTTCCTATGCCATACCTAGGCAGTTGAGAAGTCCGTTGTTACCAAGATTTCTAGACAAGTGTGCGGGGCTAGAGTTTGAGATGGAGTAGTAATCAGAGCAAAAATGTGGATTAGTCGATCATGCTCACTTTTGAAATTAAATCCAGATTGAGGACTACGAAGACTAAAGACATAGTGTCGTGTATCCTTTAGTGGGTAATTATTTCACAAGATACACGCTTTTAAACTACATGCTACTTTTATTATATATACAAAATATATCATCACTCACATATACACTTATATCTACAGTTCTTTCATAATTACAGCTACTCGCATTTCAGTCCTTTTCTAATTACTTCACGCACTTTGATGCTTAGTGCAGTGCCAGCTTAAAGTCCGATTATGATATACACATCTATAGTTCTCAATATACCACATCCCTACCCACTCTATCTGGGGGATGTCCAATTCTACTGGATCGATGCAAAGGTTGTGGCACTGCTGGTTTCTTTGGTAACCTGGTTATATTAGCAGCAGGTCTGGTAGGTCGAACATCTGGTACAACCTTGGACTCGGAGGATGACACAGACTCATCTGCTTGGTGGCTATTATCTTTGGGTGGTTTTGGAAATCACGAGAGCTGGAGGTGGACGTATGAACCCCTCTTCTGTTATGGTTCCTCCATCATGCATCTGAACGATATGTCGTCGCCATAGCTGACTATCTACATTTATGGTGTAATGAAGTGCCCATCCTTGGATTGGACGGTACCAAATCTCTATTGCCTATCGCCTTGGCGATAATTTCTTACTGCCACTCTAAATCCTCAGTCTGCAAACTCGTAGGTTCCTTTTTGAATTCTGTCTTCCACTCTCCTTTTGAGATCTGGTCTCAATAAATCGATTCTTGTTTGAATTTTTCTCTTCAGCATTAGTATTGCAGGGCTCTGTAGAGTAGGTAAATTCAGAGCTTTCCTATGTTACATCAAAAAGGCCTATAAGTCTGCTCATGGGTCTGGGGAAAATTTATGAATGAATCATTCTGAACAGGCTTAGGCCTTTCCTTGACGGGCTACCGCCCGAGCAATTTGGATTCCGGAGTAACTTATCCACCACCAAACAACTTGTTCGACTTGTGGAGTTTTGTGGAGACACTCTGCACCATAGGTAGAATATTGCCATCCTCATGCTGGACGTGGCGAAAGCCTTTGACTGCGTCTGGCATGAGGGGCTTATTTACAAGCTGATAAACTTTAATATCGATAGAGAGATTATCGAACTTATTGTTTCTTTCATTAACAATCAAAGTTTTGTGGTCCCCATTGGAAAGGATACTACTAATACACGAAAGATTAATGCTGTGGTCTCCCAGGGGTTCATTTTAAGACCCATTTTGTATCTTCTATATGTTGCTGATTTTCCCCGGACACACCTGAACTGAAATAACTTCTTAGGCTGTTACGCAGACGACACAGCTCTAGCTGTGAGGTCTGCTAACGGTAACGCAGTAAAGAAACTACAAGACATTCTCTCAGAAATTGAAAGTTGGTGTACCGAGTAGAGAATTTCAATCAGTGCCCAAAAATCCCAGTTGCTCTTAGTTAGAAGGAAACACACTCAGACTCAGCCCAAGAGAAAACTCTGCTTGTTCAACGAAGTGGTCCCACAAGTGTCATATGCAAAATACCTTGGAGTTACACTTAATGAGAAACTGACCTGGAAAAACCATATCACAAACGTCAGAAAAAAGGCCTTCACAGTAATAAATAGCTTAAAGCCCATGCTGAACAAATATTCTAGATTAGACCTACGCAGAAAACGGCTTGTTTACATCATGAACATAAGACCTATTATAACGTATGCATCACCCGCCTGGAATACGGCCAACAAGAATGACTTAATGACCATTCTCTACTGAATATTCTATCATGGTTTTCTTTAAGTTTTTATTTTGACCTTTATAATCTACCTTAACTGTAGTAAATTCCAAAGGTATCAGTTTTTCTCCATTATATGTTTTAAATGCCAGACTTGTATTTTTAATTTTCTTTTTTGAAATTTTCCGGAAATTTTTTAAACTCGTTACCGATACTGCATCCCCTATATCCAATTCCATAGCTACCGGTTTTCCTTCTATGTTCACTTGGACCATTATGGGCGGTTTCCTGTTTTTCACCTCACTGGAATGTATGCTGTTTTCATTTCCTACATCTAATTGTTTTTGTTTCGCTTTCGTTTTTTCAGTGTTTTTAGCGTTGTAGCATGCTCTTTCAATGTGCCCTATTTTCTTACAAAATCTGCAGATACTTGTCTTAAATTTACAAGAATTTCTATCATGGTCAGTCTCCGTACATCACGAACACAATTTGCCTTTAGCACTCTTAGCTGCGTTGTTTTGTTTTTCATACTTTTGTTTTTGAGCGACTGGCTTAAATTTACCTTTATTCCTGGCACTAAATTCCTTAATTTCAATTGGTTCCCCAATTATTTCATTTGCATCTTTTAAAGCTTTTTCCATTGCCAAAGCTATTCTTAAAGTGTCATCTATACTGATATTATCCTGCTCAAAAATTCTATCCAGAATAGCCCTATCTCTTAGCCCACTAACAAATACATCCTGCAACATTGTATTTAACGTATTCTGATCGTAAGCGCACGGTATGGCAAGTGACCTTAACTCTGCCGTATACACACTAATTGTTTCCCCCTCGTGCTGCTTTTGATTTAGAAATATGTGTCTGCTAGGAATTATAAGTGGCTTAGTATTTAAATGATTTCTTAATGTTGTTTTTAACACATTATAATCTTTACCGGAAGGAGTATTAGGAGCCAGCAAGTTTTTTAAGAGACTATACATTTTCCTGGACAAACTAGAAATCAGTACTTTCCCACGCTTGTCCTGTGGAACATTTTGTATATCTAAATAACTTTTGAATCTCTCTAGAAACGAATCAAAATGTTCTTCGTGTTCATTATATTTTTCAAACTGAACCGAAAGTTTCGAATTGTCCATCTGTGATGTAATAACTGAGATAAGTCTCTCCATTAGTGCTCTATTCTCTGCTATTAACTCAGTTACAAGCTGCTCCATGATCTTCTGAAAGAAAAATGATTATAAAAGTTTTACCTTGAGCGTCTTCGGGGAATCCCCTAAATCCTTATTAAGATTGCAATAGGCATGTATTTTTTTTTTTTTAAATCACACATCCCCATCGCCAGCTGTTGTGTATCCTTTAGTGGTTAATTATTTCACAAGAAACACTCTTTTAAACTACATACTACTTTTATTATGTATACAAAATATATCATCACTTGCATATACACTTATATCTACAGTTCTTTCATAATTACAGCTACTCGCATTCCAGTCCTTTTCTAACTACTGTGCGCACTTCAATGATTGGCGCGGTGCCAGCTTAAAGTCCGATTATGATACAGTCAAAAGTCGTTAATCCGGACTCGTCGGGACTTCGTCGATTCCGGATTATAGATCATCAGTTTAAATCTGGTAAGATGGCATGCAGAAATTATAAAATTAAAAATATGAAACCGTAATTTATGAAATAAAGAACAATTATGATCTAAAGTGTATCAAAACTTACAAAAAAAAAAAGCTTGGTATTTTTTTGTTTACTTTATTAAAAATTTCTTTTAATGTAAGTTGTTTAAGTTGCTTCGTTTTTTATGTGATAATACATTCTCTTTAATTCTATAAACAGACATAATTTCTTGTTCAGTTACAAAGTTCCGCTGTTCAAGTCCTATAATTGCTGAGTCTACCGACTAATTTGTCAATCGAAATTTTTTCATTTCCAATAACCTCTGTCACTTTCTTCGCTATCGGAAGCAAATTATAATGACAAGGAATATGATTTAAATCATATCAAAGATGGAGTACATCGAGATGAAATACTACATTTAGTAAGGAATTATAAGCCAAATAAAATAAAAACATCTGCCCTGAAGATAAGGATAGTGCTGACAGATCAACTTTCAATTCATTGCGTGCCGCCGCGTTAAAGATAAACAAACGTTAAAGTTTAGATACACAAAGGATTATGTCTTTATCCATTTTTTGCAGCTATTCCACTTTTTGTTTAATGGACTTCGAAACATACTTTCGCTTTGTAGATCCTTTCATAATCAGAAATTCTCTTTGACATAATCGAAAGTTCAAGCTTTCATTAAATTGCTCTAACAGTCTGCAAAAAATAATAAGCCGGATCCAATTCGAAGATTAAGGAACAACACAATCTGCAACATTAACTAAAATAGATAATTAGATAATTTTAGCTTAGCTTATACCGTCCGTTATACATTAAACGTGCATTCGTGAACGTATTTTGCGCACGCGCACACACATATTCGCAGCCGTAAAGGTCTTACGTGCATGTGTCAGCGCGACGCTTGCGCAGAAAGTTTGCAGCTTTGAGGTCCGGATTATGGGTGTCCGATTAACGACTTTTGACTGTATACACATCAATAGTTCTCAATTAACCACAGTTGGAGTGTTTTAGGTGGTTCATTGAACCACACATAGTTGCATTTTTATCTAGTACCTCGGCAACAATGTTGTTTATTTAAAAAAAAAAAAAAAAAAAAAAAAAAAGTTTATTGAAAATTTTCAGTTGTACCATGTCATTACAAAATTACAAGATTCTTGTACATAGTAAAGGTGAAGTAGAAAATTTTGATAAAATTCGCAAGTGATATTTTAGTCAGTACAAAACAAACTTTTGTGAGTTAAGTCATTTTCATCTGACAATTTTTCAAAATTTTGTGGTTCAACATATCATTACGAAACAAAATTACAAAATTTCAAGGTTCTTGTGAGAAATGTAGATGAAGTAGAAAAATAGTGAAAAAATTCACAATATTGATATGCAGTTTTTGAGATTTAGTGTATTTCAATAATTCGACCTTTTCCTTCCTTTTCCAATGGAATAACTCTTTTTTTTTTTTTTTCTTATTACGTGCTCTGCCGTTGGGCACTACACGGAAATGGTGGGATGCCCTGTTGAGGTCTTTTTAAGGTAAACTGGCTTGTATCCACATTACACATGGGAAAAAACACGAAAACGCCCATGCAGCCAGCACGTTCGCCGGGACTCGAACCCTGGACCAAACTACCAGTGTTCAGCGGCTTTTACCACTCGGCCGCTGGTGGGCTGGAATAACCCTTTGATAACCCTTTTCTTGTATTCATGGAGGTCTTCTAATTGGTATATCCTGGGTATGTACCTTCCACTGCTGCCAACATTGTGTATCGATGATATCTGACCAACCATTATGGTGCATGAATTCATCTCACAGGCATAGTATACTTTAAACCAAAGATTCAATTTAACATCGCCCACCAGCGGCCGAGCGGTAAAGTCGCTGAACACTGGTAGTTCGGTCCGAGGTTCGAATCCCGCGAACGGGCTGGCTGCATGGGCGTTTTCGTGGTTTTCCCCATGTGTAACGTGTATACGAGCCAGTTTCCCTTAGAAAGTCCTCCACAAAAGGCATCCCTCCCCTTAGGCAGATAGCCCTCATGTGCTTTGCCATAATTAAATACACCAACACACCACCAATTCAACATCACTTGTCAAAGTAAAAATTGCAGATATGGAGGCAGCTTTTATAACGTGTCAAGTATGGTGATAATCTTCACCTTTGCTAAAGTCGTTTGTATGGATGAGTGAAAGGTTTGAGTCATTTGCATATCACTCTTGCAGTGATCAAATAATTAAGACTTCTGAATACTAGTATTTCGAGGTGTTTTGGGTTTGATTCCCTGCAAACAGACTAACTACATGACTGGTTTTCGAGACTTTCCCTCTATAAGTGAATAGGAGCCAGGTTCCCATAAAAAGTACCTCATTAAAGCATCCTCACTCTTAGGCACATAACCCTCATAGCTTTACCATATTCAGATAACCTAACCTAATCTGACCATTTGCATATCTAGCATTGGTGAACCTGAGCATTTGATTTCATTTAGGTAGATCGAAAGCAAAATTCAGTTTCAGAATCTGTCTAAATTCTCAGATGTCGAAACAAATCTCATTGCAAGTGTACTAAAATACATATGTGTGTGTGTGGAAAAGCAAATGAAGTATTACAAAAACATAGGAAGGTTTTATTGAATCGCGTAATAACGATTTTGTTTTATGACTTTCTGCCATCTTTCCATTAGAAAATTATGTTAAAAAAATTCTTAAGTTTATTTTTAAAGAATTTACTCAGTAGCCTGTCTGACAATGTCAAAAGCATTCAGGTTTGATATTCTTTAGGCAGTTCAGAAAATTTTGAAGAAATGAAAATTAAAGGCAGTAAGATCTAATGGTTATGGGAGTGATACAAAACAATCCCTCCGTACTCAGTAAATGTTTGTCTGACATTCATCAGAATGTGAACCAAGCATTATCCTGATGGAAGATAAATGAATGGTCAATTCTGGGCACTTTATTCTGATTCCTGCTTTAAAATCTGCTGCTTGTGAACAGTAGTTTTTAAAATTTAATATCTGATTTGGTGGCAACAATTCATAGTACTGTTCCTTTCAGGGCTGTAGACTCACTAGGGAAAAATGATCTACTCCGACTCTGACTCAACTACGACTCCCTCATATGTATAAACATATACACATGGGTTACAGGTTATTTTTCTTAATATAAAAGAAGCAATAGATGCTACAGAAAAAAATAGATGGCATAGAAAATTATTTATATTAATTAGCATTTACAGTACAAAGTCCATAATCCAGACTCGTTGGGACCTCAGATCAGGAATTTAAATCTGGTAAGATGGCATGCAGAAATAATACAATTACAAATATGAAACCATAATTTATTAAATAAAGAGCATTTATGATCGAAAGGGTATCAAAATTTACAAAAAAAAGCTTAATATTTATTTGTTTACTTTATTAAACATTTCTTTCAATGTAAGTCGTTTAAGTTGCTTCGTTTTTTGTGCTAATACTTTTTCTTTAGTTCTATAAACAGACATAATTTCTTGTTCAGTTACAAAGTTCCACTGTTCAAGTCCTGTAATTGCTGTGTCGAGAATACTGACTAATTTGTCAATCGAAATTTTTTTGTTTTTAATAACCTCTCTGTCACTTTCTTCACTATCGGAAGCTGTGTTTTCTGGATCTAGAACCGTACTACAGATTTCGCCGTACGTTGATTGATGATTGGGGCATTGTCGTCGCAATGAAAACTTCTGTTATATCATCTTCATTTATTACCGCTTCTCCACACTTCTTTACAAAATCCAATAATTGGAAAATTTCACCTTTAGTTTGCGATATCCGAAAACCTTCAAATTCGCAGCTATCATCTTCATCACCCTCACCATAAAATATAGCAGCTGGCCATAAATTATGCCATGCATTTTTTAACGCATCTGGAGACGCACTATCCGATGATCTTGTGATGCTTCACACAGCAGGTTTTATGCTAAAATACTTCAAAAATTCTTGAACTGTCTTGCCATTGTTCAAGAAATTTAACATAGATTTTAAAAATGCTACTTTATATTTGCATTTCAGCACGTGCACTATTCCCATATCCATAGGCTGAATGATAGACGCACAATCTGGAGGGAAGAATAATACGGATACATTATCTTTCACTAAAACTTTAAGTAAGTATGAGTCTAACAGTTGTCTACAATCAGGACTATTTTTGAGTCATCAGGTAAACCAACCGAATTCAAATGTTGCCAAGTCTCGGGCATAAAATGATTTTCAAACCAATCATTCATTAACGCTTGTGTCATCTATGCTCTTTTATTTGCACGATATATAATGGGGAAAATTGTTACTCCTCTAAATGCTCGCGGTCTTGCCTGTTTTTTGATTACAAAAAGTTTGCACTTGTGCATTCCTGCAGCATTTGCGCACGCTGAAATTGTTAGTCTCGCTTTGGAATCTTTGACACCAGTTGGAGCCTTTTCTGTAGAGGTTGCCAATGTATTTCATGGCACATATTGCCAGAAAAGACCAATGAATTCATCTGTGAATTGTTCAGCAGCTTCAGTATCAACTGAAGCTTTTTCACCTGAAATTTTTAATTGTTTTATACCATGGAGATTTTTAAATTTGGTTAACCAACCTGTCAAATATGTGCACTCAGTGTTCAAGTTCATTTCTTAATAAAATATTTTGGCTTGAGCCATTAGCATTGGACACGTCAATGGCACGCCCTCGCTGCGACGCTGTCTGACCCATTCAGTCATCACTTTGTCATGATCGTCACTTTTAGCATAACGAATTCGTTTTCTGTTATTCATTACAAGTGGGGTGTTGGAATCCACAAAAAATTCAAAAAGTTTCTTTTCTTTTTTGCTCATGTCATATACAGTTTACTTTCCAATGTCATACTCCTCGCATATTTTTGAAACACGTATGCCTTTATCCACTTTTTGTTTGATGGACATCGAAACATGCTTTCGCTTTGTAGATCCTTTGACAGCTCCAGAATTGGAAACTCTTTTTGAGTTAATCAAAAGTTCAAGCTTAATTTTTATAAAATTGCTCTAACAATCTGCAAAAAATAATAAGCCGGATCCAATTAGAAGATTAAGGAACAGCTCAATCTGCAACATTAACTGAAATGCCTTAAAATCAGTAAAGATAATTTTAGCCTAGCTTATACCGTCCATTACACATTAAAGGCGCAAGCGTAAAGCATAAAAAAAAAAAAAAAAAAAAAAAAAAAAAAATTGTGTCTTTGTAGTCCGGATCATAGATTATTCTGGATAATGGACATCCGGATTATGGACTTTGTACTGTATTATGAAATGGAAAAACTGGCATTAGTTATTTCTAAGAAACAGTATAGATTTGGCAAGATTTTCTTTGTTGGAGGGTCATAGATCCGATTTGATAAACTTCAGAGCTGAGAAGAGTCTTTCCATATCAACTTGAGTAAGAGGGAGAGCTGTTACTGTTATGGCTACTTCTTTTAACTTTTCAAGATAGATTTTTACAAGTTCTAAAAGAAGTGTCTTGCAAGTGCAATCATATTTCTCTATTTCTTCAAAGGCCTTGTAGAAATCTTGTTTGTGTTTTTTCATTTTTATATCTAAAGGCTCTTGTTTTTTTTTTTTTTTTTTTTTATTTTCATTCACTTTCTTTGCCTTAGCCTTTTCAATATTATCCAAAAATATTTCTCAAAATCTAATTCATCAATGGAAAAGGATGATAGAGACTCAATTGCAATGTCTGCAGTTTGACTGTCCTGATTCAAATTCTCCAATTGTTCTGAGAATAATTTCATTCTTAATAAAAGTTCATAGATGACTTTCTTTGCCTTTTTAATTTGTTCGTCATCCAAGGAATTTCGGTGTTTCGGATCTCCATATGTTAAGCCCAGCAAGATCTCATTGTGTAGCAAACTAGTTTCTCTTTTCCTCATTGAAGAAATGATTCCTTCTGCAATAAACCCGCTATTTCAGAAAGAACAAACATCCCATTCTCACCTTCTGTCAATTCTTCAGATTGCCGCTTTTTTGTGGCTATATACGGTTTAGAAAGAAGAGTTTCCAATTCTGCAAGATCATTCCATAGTCTTTCTGTTAGTAAAACATTAGGGTTATCTACATCTCCTAAAAAAATTCTTAATTCTAAAAACCTCTTTATCATCAAATATGTACTTCCTTATCACATTGCTTGATCAATAATTGCTCCTTTTCCTGCTTGCTTCCTAAGAATGGCATCAATTTTAGGAGTTCTTGCTGCTATTGCTGCTTACCTAAATTTACCAGCAAGATTTGTAACTAAATGAATCAGTTTAATCACTAATGGCAAATATCACATCCATCCTCCTCCCTTATATTTATTTATTGATAGGTCAATAAAATATAAAATAACTATTTATTAATGTATACAATCCATAAATAAAAATAATAACTCAGCTTGTCATTAATTTTTTCAATACATTTTAACTTCAGTTCAAATTTAACCTGTTCAATGAAAACTGGAGTCGGAGTCGACCTGTTTTTAGCGACTCCAGCTCTGACTTCTTTTAACCCAAAATCTGCCTGATTCTGACTGCATGACTCCGACTCCACAGCAGTGGTTCCTTTGTAGTGCCACCATGCACAAAACATTACTTTTTTAGGGATGTAGCCCACTTCTTGATGTTACTATTTGAAGTTACTAGTGGAAATTCTTTTGGCTAACCTCATGATTTTTTTTTTCTTGTACCATTATTGTAAAATATCTATTTCTTGGCATGAAGAATGAGTTTTTTCAAGAAAGGAACTTCTATATTTCTTTCTACAAATATTCTGCTGTGTTAAGTTATGGAGTATCCATATACTGTAGAAGCTTAGACGCTTAATTTTTCAAATGATCATGTACTGTACTGTATGGGAAATTTAGTCTATAATTCTCATATATAATGTGAATTAACAGTTGTAGCTTCTTTTCTAGGTATTTGTTTACAGAGAATGTTTGTCCAGAGTAGGTATCATCATCGAGGCTGAAATTTCCTCGCTTAAAACTTCTTAAATCACCTTTAAACTGTCTCATCAGAAACAGCATTTTGCAACATGTAGCACAAATTTTAGAAGTACTCTTGACTAATAGTTTTTTTCGTTTTTTTAAAATAGAAGAGCACAATATGACAAAATGAACTTTTGGGTTCTCCATTTTTAATACTACACTAAAACAAAAGTTGTGCTATGCTGGACTTTTGAAAGACTGTATTTAAACTTCCTCTTCTTATAACTGATGACAAAATAATTAATGATAGCAACAAAATAATTTGAAGAAAATGTACTTCAGTTTGGGGGAGGGGGGGGAAGGGACCTTTTCAGATAACCCAATATAAATATGACAAATTTAAAAGTTTGTTTTTCTGTTTATTCCACCAAAGTGAAAGAAATATATTTTTTCATGTTGTACACTTTGGGAGAAACTTGGCCAATCTGTTAAAAATATAACCATGAATAATTGTAAAAAACATAAATGTTTCATGAAGTGAGTTATTCCATCAAACCAATTTTGTTTCACGTATTTTCGTCCAATGGCATTATCATTGACTTCAGCAACACTTTTGTGTTGTGTTAGCAGTACAGCGTAACTTTATAATATAGTTATTTGAACAAAATCTTGCACTACAGATAATTCCTTTTAGCTTAAGAATTTAATGTCATAAATTGGTAGCTGCCAAATTATATAATTCATTCAAGGGTACTACTCCTTAACTCGTATTTAGATCGGTGTCAGTTAAAAATGTGCCGCTTTTTGTGTGTGTGTGTGTGTGTAAAATTATGGAATAATAATAGTGTTCAAAAGGCCAATAAAATTAGTTCTATAAAAAGTAAATTTCTTTTTAATTTTTTAATGTGGAAGATTCTACACATAATTAAAAAAATAACAAAATGAATTCAGTCTAAACAGATGGCATAAAATTACAAATGCCATTCAGTACTGCAGAAAAAATTAATGTTTTTTAATATAATCTATGCCACAGAAATTCTGTCTAGTATGACTAAATGATGGTGAGCAGTACCCCACTGACATTTATTTCTTCCTTTAGGACTCCCCAACAATCGCTTCACAGTTTGGGTATGTCGCCCAGTTTCGAAGTGTACAAAATTATAACCATGAATCGCAGTGAGATGTTCGTACCCAGCATTTCTTTTATCCTTTCCAGCAGTCTGAAAATATAATGGTGCCATAAGTGATGCTTTTCTGAATGGCAGTCATCAGTATTGTAGTACAACGATTGAGAACTGCAACCAGAAAACTTTCTTTGCTTTCACAGTATAAACCCTCCAATATCCATACAGAAGAACGTGTTCAACATTGTCTTTTTTTCTTTTTGTGAAAAGGCTTTCGCCTATTTTTACAATTTTGCTAAGTTCGCCGATTTAATTTCTTTTACAAGACATCAAACTATTTGCACCAATCTACTGTTTTGTGATGGCTGATTTTTAACTAAATTGGCAAAATTCAGTCGACGTCAATTCCTGACACCACAGATAGATAAAGTGAATGGCATTGAGGAAAGAAAGATGCAAGCCTTCAAACCATGTTTTGGTTCTCAATCTTTTTTTTCTTTCAGCAAGAACGTACAAAACAGTGCCATACAGAAGCTTTATTTGAGTCAAAAGTTAACTTAATCAGATGATTTTGAGAACAAAGTTTATTGCTATGGAATTACCCCTTTGTCCTGGAAGAATCTTATGGCAGCCTCTTCATTATTAGGTAATTACCAAATTCTGTAATCCATAGTAATAAAAAAATGGCAAAAAAGTAACGAATGATGATAATTTAAATGAAAACTAGAAATCTTGAGCAATGGTATATTTATATTCTTGAGTCACAATATTTGACGTGGTTGTTAGCACATTTTTAACTGAACGCCACTTAAATGGAATTGTACCTATTCAAGTTCCAGCACCAAAATATTACATAAAGGACATGTGTGGATTGATTAACAATTGGTCACAATAACATTGTTCATAGCGTAACTTTATTATACTGTTGGCACACTTTCATATACTGTGAATATCCCTGATTGATTATTGTTATTGAGCGTTTTAATCTTATTTGACTGTTATATAAAATATATATGCATATAAAACTGCTTACTCATATTTTCAAATATTTCATTCCACAGCCAGGTTTTTGAGCGAAAGCCAGTACACATTGCCAAAAGAAATGAAAGTCCAGATTATTTTAAAACAGTAATGAGTTGTAAGCATTTTGATAACATGATGAGAGAAGTAAGTAAAATGTTTTTTAAAAATTTATTTCCTTCTACCATTTTTAATGTATTTAAAGAAAAGTATTCAATATATCTCACATGACTGATAAACAATTATTGTATGAATTTCAACTCAAAGAACATAACTTTAGAGTTTACTATTCTTATAAACATGGAGAAAATTCCTGTTCAGTAGGATTTTTATGAATTTTAAAAAGGCAAATGATAGCTAATTTTTAAAATCATGCAAAAAATTAGTTTTTTAAATGTTAAACTAAATTGTTGATGTAGCATAAAATGAAATTCGAATACTTATGTATTATCTTGTCAGACATGAAAGTTGCCTTCATGCCATGCCGAAGTTGCACCGATCATACAAACGGAATTCTGAAGAATTTTTGCGCCAAAAATTGCCGCTACTCAAAGCCAAAATAACAAGTTGAAGATTTGCGCAAACTTGGTGTTCATGTACTGCCAATTTTTGCCAAAGGGCCACCTGTAAATATATTTTTACCCTTGCTTTCCCCCCCCCTTCTCAGAAAAGCTTTCTTTGATTTCTACTATTTTGTGAAGCTCTCTTTAGAATGCTATAAGTGCAAACTCCCCATGGGTAATGGTTTCCATATATTTGTATTTTATGGGCTATATTCAGTTGTCCATAATATGGATCCAATAACTTTGAAAATAATCCACTATTTGCCATTCTGGAGAAGGCAGGTCCCAAATTTTAAAAAATATTTTTTCAAAACACAAGGAAAAAACACAACAATAACAATTAATTTATATTTTTATTCATAAAATGAAAAGATGGCTTTGTTAAAATCATTTGGGGTTACATTAAATGAAAGTGCAGGTATTATGAGTGTGTAGTTACATCCTATTTACCCATAATTGGTGCTAAAACTCATTCATTGGTGTTAGTATAGAAATCGATACGATAAATGTTAAGTACCAAAATTACCGAAACATTTGTACTTCGGTACTTAAGTATTATCGCAACCAGGTTGGCGCTATTTGTAACTTTGAGTAAAAAAGTATGAATAGAAAGAAAATGTACATTTATTAATTACAGATAAATTTTAATACAGTTTTTTATATTATTTTGTTTTAAAATATAAAATAGCAATTGAACCCTTCCGGTTTCGAATTTGAATAAGTTGAACCCTACTTAAATCTTTAGACCCTACTTACGGCAACCCTACGTGTTATACGTAGTTTTGTAAAAAGAGCATGTGGAGATTCACAAAATTTTCCTGCATTTTCGTGCAAATTTTTGTAATTTATGAGAAAATAGCAGTGTACATGGATAAAGTCAAGAGTGTGCGCAATGCCATTTTTGTGCAATTCTGGGATGTTTTTTTAAGTAAAAATAAGTCGACGTGTACATGGTTATGGCGAATACGGTTTTCAATCAGTGCTAAAAGCAAGAGCCAAAAGATTTCCGCCGAAAAAATAATTCTGCAACTTATTGAAATTCGAAACCGGAAGGGTTTAATAAGTTGCAGAATTATTTTTTCGGCGGAAATCTTTTGTCTCTTGCTTTTAGCACTGATTGAAAACCGTATTCGCCATAACCATGTACACGTTGACTTATTTTTACTTAAAAAAAAATCCCAGAATTGCACAAAAATGGCATTGCGCACACTCTTGTCTTTATCCATGTACACTGCTATTTTCTCATAAATTACAAAAATTTGCACGAAAATGCAGGAAAATTTTGTGAATCTCCACATGCTCTTTTTACAAAACTACATACAACACGTAGGGTTGCCGTAAGTAGGGTCGCCAAATTTGGCAATTTATGCGAATTTTGGCCTGGTTGCGTTAATACGTAAGTACCGTACTTCCTTGTACAAAGTAAAAAGGCAGTATTGTGATCGCGAAAAGTTTCAGACATCTTATTTCAACAAAAATATCCATTTTCACCACTATCGAATGAATGCAATTTAACGATGTTTTTGCACGACATCTGTACGTAAGGACAGAATAAAGGACTTCCCCCCAAAAAAAAAATTATAAAACTAATTTAAAATGAATTCTGAAGAGAATTTTCTGGCGTCTGTATGTATGTACGTATCTTACTAACTCAAAAATGAGTAGCTTCAGAATGTTGAAATTTTATATATAGGACTGCTATAACATGTAGATGTGCACCTCATATTTTGGTTGCACTAAAAGTATATAAATATGTGTATATATCCACTCTGTTACTCAGCTCAGTGATCTCTATTTCTTTATACTTATATGTTTGTAAATGATTGAATTATATTGTTCTTATTTTCTGATTAAAGTTTTTATGCCGGTTAAGGTGTGCTTTAGTAAATCTGCATGCATTATTTGTAGAATTATCAACAATTTAAAAATTGTTTAAGTGTTGCTAAGCCTAATTATTTTTGCCTTGGTGGCCATGTTTCTTTACATTTGAAACAGCAGTATAGTAGATTTGCTGCCAATCTAGAGAAACTAAGCTTTGCAACAATGAAGGAAATGCCTTTTTTTATTATTGCGAACTAAATCACGCTTGTTGTTGTTGTTACTAATCTCCATGCTTAGGAATATACTAGACGAGGTCCACGAGTCCATTCACCTTTAGAAAAGCGAAAACAAGCTTAGGAGACTGTAAAGGTCCACAAGAGACAACTCCAGGCACTCAAGGATATGTGCCAGTGATGCGGGTGCATTCTGACACTTAGAACAAATTGGGTGCATCTTGACACCACTGTCAAAAGTAAGTCCCCTCAAGTGCCCACTGAAGAATCAGGAAAGTGTTGTCTGAACACATCTTTTGCAATCCATAGCAAAGGATCTTCCAGGACAATCAGCTTGATACCAGGGATGACTCGGGGCAATGAGCCAAATTTGCCTGTCGGCATGTCTTCTAATGGAATGCAGTTCAAGATATGTCAGTGAATTGATAATTGGCAAAGGTTCTTCAGAAGCCTCCATCGCCAGAATGTCTGCCATTTCATTCCCCCATATATCAACATGGGAAGGAATCCACCGAAGATGCACTTCACAGAGTGACGAGACCTGCCTAACAAAGATTAAGTTTGCCGAGATTGCAAATCATGTTTAATCTATTCTGTAATTTATTTGAGGGAATAGGTGTTTAAGATTTGCTTCGTAATTTTTAGTATACATATTTTGAGTTTTTATGTATAGTGAAGTGAAGACTGAATTATTGAATGAAAATTATTGAATCGTCTGTGAAAAAAACTGTTTTTTTTTTTTTTTTTTACCCTTTTTCTTTTTTTTTTTTCTCTTGTGCATGTGTGTCTGTTTAAAAACGTGTGACAGTTATTAGATAATTCTTCAGATGGTATAAATTTTATGCATTCGGAGTTATAAAATGAATGAAATGTAATGCTGTTAGGGGAACTTAGCACCAGAGTGTCACTATGGTAAACACATATAGTGAATTTTAAGAAGTGTATTTATTTTATTTTGGTTTATGCCCTATCAACGAAGTAGATTTAATTCAATCCAATAAGTTTAAATGAAATGCAATAAAAAGTGTGTATAGTTTAATATTCCATACAAGGGAAGTCATGTGGTGTACACATCAGATTGTTTTATTTTATGGAAGTTACTTGCTACATAACTGTGTTGAGTATGGTTTCATCTGAATTTTAATTTAATTAATATGAAGCAATTATGTTATTTGTGAGGTTTTTTTAACATGATTTTTGGCTCGCTTCCCTTTGAATGTTTTTAACAGATTGTATACAATGCATGTTAAATCTTCGTAGCCTCATGTGCTTTGCCTTCAACAACTACATTAACGAGTTTTTTTATTATTATTATTATTGTTATTTATTTACTCTCAGAAGTCATAAGAATTTTCTTTTTGGCAAAGAAATGACGTTTAATCATAATAGGTAGAAATATGAAGTTTTTCTTTATTTATTTCTTATTTCCACATTTATTGAATATTTATTACACAAATTTAATTGAATTTGAGCTAAACATATTAGCCAGCAGTGTGATGTTTATTCAACTAGGCATATATATATATATATATGTATATATATATATACATGTATATATATGTAATAAATTCAGGAGCAGGGGTTGTAGGAGAAGGAACAAACTTAGAATGCAGAAACGACGATCTGCAATGAATAGGAAATTTGGAGACGAATGCAGATTAAATCTTCAGTTTTATTTTCCGCAACATGTTGCGGCTACACACAAGTCAGCACATTAAATGTGACTGTTCCAAAAGGCTTACCTTTTTGTAGCAAGAAAGCTGCAGCAGACAAACAGCTATGCCAAAGCGTGGAAAGCAAGTGCGTAATGTTCAGGATGAGATCTCAAGACAGACTGAATTAGTTTCGGTTCTTAAAGCATTTTGATTGGATGGTTAATATTGCTGTAAAATTATTATTGGCTAAGAGTTTTGACTCCATTTACATCACCAGAATTACATAAGAGTCATATGACATAGATTTTTCTTGGAATGACACAGTGCAGAGAGGGGTTACTATTTTTAGAATAGAGAAGGGAAATTAATTTACGCTGCCAATTTAATCTTTTACTTTTTCTTACACATATATATATATATATGTCCCCCCAAAAAGTAAACATCATGTCTTGTCAGTACATGAAATATTATCAGCTTAACCATAATATTTTGTACCTAGGCACAAAATATTGATAAATTGAAACTTTCTGTAGTTGATCAGTTATCAGATGCAATTCATTTACCATAATATCTCTGAATAAGAATGTTAACTCAATTGCCATAATCTTAAGTTTTTTAACGTTTCACTAATATTACATCATACATACATATGGATAAATATTTCCCGTTATTTAACATCAATATTAATTTTTCCTTTAAACTCAATATTTCATGCTGCATAGACATAATTATATTGTTTAACCTGGACCTTAAAAAATCTGGTTTTAAGTCCCCCTTTTCCCTGTATTCGTAAGTTTACTAAGTGGTTTAATAACAGTGTTAAATTATTATTAAAAGAGTTGTGCATTTTATTAAATTTCTTTGTTAGTTTTTTAAACATATTATCTGATGTGCCTGTATTAATGAGTAGTACATAGTTCTAGTTCATAGTTTCAAATGCTGAGCTTGTTTTAATTAAACATTTTTTATATGTGTTAGTAGCTTTAAAACAATCTTTGTTTCAATTTGTTTAATTGCCTTAATTTGTTTAATTTTTTAACTCTAAAAAAAAGTTTTTTTTTTTTTTTTTTTTTTTTTTTTTTTTAACATACAGTTAATTTTGTAAATTTTATAGAATTTCTTAGAGTATTCAAAGCATATTGATGTTGTCATTTATACTGATGGTGTGCGCAAAACATTTAATCCTGAAGGTCGAGCATATCCATCTAGTGTATGGAAATTTTACCGGGTAAGCCATTTTTGAAAGTTTTCAAGAGCATGATTTTATTGTGATTTTTGTAAGCAGTCCCTAGTGATTGCTTAAATTATTTGTAAGCTATATATGTTTTACACAGGCACTATACTATAATAAACTTGGGAACAATTGACTGTATTATATGACACTTTTATTCTCATTAATTTACATCGCTCATGACCACTCGAAGCCATGAATTCTCTCACTCGCTCTTAGCTCACAATCTCATGTCATGAACTCCAAGAGCTCAAGGCGCATGCGTAGATGCTAGTAATGAAATGCGCTGGCGCAACATACCGCCCGCCTTGACATGATGTAATCATTCAAAATTAAATCTTACAATAAAAAATTTTACAGTGTGACAGTACAAAATACAGGTATATAATTGTAAACATCAAACTACTATAATAAAAAAAGTACAATAGTTAATTACAAACATACTTTTTGTTTACTTTGGCATAGGTAAAACACAAATTTTATTAATTGATCTCTTAAAAATACCTCTTTTTGTTTTCACTGAAACTACTCTAACCTTATTGTCTTTACCTAAGTATATCTCTATGATTCTGCCAAGAGGCTAGTTACATACAGGAACATTATCAGTCTTTAAAATTACCATAGTTCCAACCTTGACATTGTCTTTTTCAAAGAACCATTTAGTTCTTCCTTGCATTGCATTCAAATAGTTATATCTCCAATACTTCCAAATTGTTTGCACTATTATAGTCAATTTTTGCCAGCTCTTTAATCTATTATCGTTAATGTTTAAAATATTAGGTTCTGCAATAGCCGTGATAGGTCTTCCTATCAGGAAATGGCCTGGTGTCAAGATATCAAAATCCTCTGGTTCAGATTATAAAGGATGCAAAGGACTAGAATTCAAAATGCCTTCAATTTGAGCAATTACTGTAAGAAACTCCTCATAGGTTAGTTTCAAATTGCCTACTACTCCTTTCAAATGAAACTTAACAGATTTGACACCTGCCTCCCAAAGACTTCTATTATTGGGAGCTTTAGGTGAAATGAAAGACCAATCAATACTCTCCCTCAATAAATAATTACCTAATTCATCATCTGGTTTGCTGACTAGCCTATTCAATTTCTTTAATTCTGCATTACTACCAACAAAATTGGTTGCGTTATCTGAAAATATGCGTGCACACTTGCCTCTCCTGCTGAAAAAACGCTTTAAGGTTGCAATAAATGCTTGACTAGACAGGTCTGTTACCAACTCAAGATGACAAGCTTTGGTAACAAAACAAACGAAAATGCACACATACACCTTGTTAAGGCGACCTTTTCTCTGATGTGGGTATTTTATAAAATAAGGACCAAAAATATCAACTCCAACACAATTGAATGGAAAATTCGGGCTGACTCTTTCTTGAGGGAGTTGACCCATAAGTTGTTGACAGGGCACTGGTTTTGCTTTGAAACATACGACACACTCATGTACTATTTTTCTACAAGTGTTGCGCCCGTTTAAGGGCCAAAACCCTTGTCTAACAATAAACAGTAAGCCTTGTGGACCAATATGCATGTATTTCTTATGAAACATCACAATAATTAGATTAGTCAACTTATGATTCTTTGGTAAGATTATAGGAAATTTTCTATCAAAATTCAACTTACAATTAGCTAATCTGCCTCCAACTCTTAAAATTCCATATTGATCTAAAAATGGAAAAACACTTCTTACCTTGCTATCTGGAGGTACCTTACCCTCCTTTTCAAGGCTTGAAATTTCTTTTTTAAATTCACTATCTTGAATTAGCTTAATCAGTTTAAGTTCAGCTAATTTTAATTTTGAGCTCTGAAGAGGACCTGAAACCTTGTCCTTCTCCTTGCAGTTATTTACAAACCTAAAAATAAAACTTAAAACACGAATAATTTTAGTGTAATTGTTACTTAAATTTAAGAAATCCTCAATGAAAGGGTTAGCTTTCACATTAAGAAAAATATTAGAGTCACTAAGGATTTTAAGTTCGTCTGGAAAGCCCTTCACAATGACTTCCACCGGAATCTCTCTATTTGGGTAGTCGTCGTATCTCAGGAACAGAGGGCCTTTCCACCACATATCATTTTGTAGAAGTTTACTGGGATCCAAACCTCGGGATATAAGGTCACTCGGATTCTCCTTTGATGACACATGACGCCATTGATGACCATTAGTCAACTCTTGAATTGTTGCCACTCGATTTGCAACAAACGTTTTCAATTGTAAGGCTCCTTTTGTATCCACGAAAGCACGATCATGGAGTCACTCCACAGATACACTTTGTTCACAGGAATATCTAATGCAGATATTACACTAATAATTAACCTTGCAAAGCTCCAGTCTCGGGATTGTAACTCGTTTTATAGGTGAGACTCTGGATTTACTATTCACTAGCCGTGTCTTCACTTCTCTATCTTTTGAACGGTACTTGCGATATATGGCTGCTCTGTATGCTACCTCAGAGGCATCTGCAAATCCATGAAGTTCCACATGGTCTACTTCTGCAATAGGAATAAACCTTTCAATTTCTATTTTACTTAAAACTTCCAATTCAGTAGAGAACTTCTTCCATTCATCAGCTTCCTTTTTTGGTAGTGTTTCATCCAAATTCAGCTTTAACAACCACAACTGTTGGAGGAATATTTTGACTTTACTTATGATTGGCCCTAGTAAACCAATCGGGTCAAACCATCTTGCAATTGTGGACAATATCTGTCTTTTAGTAACAACTATGTCATTATCAAGTTTTACTCTAAAACAGAAACAGTCTTTCCTAGACTTCCAGGACACTCCGAGTGTTGTAGATTCTTCTTCATTAGGAAAGGAATAGGAGTGATCTTCTTCCGCAAGTTCAGCATGATTACTGCACCACTTGTGCAGTGTCATTCCTGCACTCTTCAGTATTGCAGTTAACTGAGATTTAAGTTCCTTAGCTGTACTCAAAGATTCCGCTCCACTAAGCACATCATCCATATAAAAATTTTTAAGTAAGACTGGCACAGTTAATGGAAATTGTGGACCGTTAGCAATCGACAATTGTTTAAGAGTTCTCATAGGTAAGTATGGTGCACTAACTGTATTGTAAGTCACGGTATTTGGTTCGTAGATTTTCACAGGTGCATCACTTTCTTTCTTCCACAGGATTCGCTGCAAGCATCTCTGTTCAGGGTTAATTTCAATCATTCTATACATTCTTTTAATATCTGCCGTAAATGCGAATTGGTATCTTCTAAATCTAAGCATGATTGAAAAGAGATCATCTTGAATAACCCCTCCATTACACTGTAAAGAATTTAGTGAAATTCCATTTGATGTTAAATATGATGCATTAAACACTATTCTCAATTTAGTTGTTTTTTGAGGACGGTATATTCCATGATGTGGCATATAGTACACTACCCCAGGCTCATTTTTCTCTTTAACCTCAGTTAGCTCTTAAATACAGACTTAAATATTCAGGGTCTTTAACTAATCTTTTCCATAGGGAATTTAATCTCTCAAGGGCAAAATCTTTTGAATTTCCTAAGCAAATAGGATCTTCCTTTAGTGGCATTGTTACAATGTATCTCCCTTCTTCATTCCGCTTATGAGGTTGCACATATTGTTGTTTCCTTATTTTTTTGGAATGGCTGTTTCAACATTCTCTATTTCCCAAAATTTTCTCATTGTTTGTTCTAAGTCATCAGAGGCTTTTTGTAAAATAAGATTCAAGTTTTCATAACAAATTTGTTCAGAATATTTCGAAGAAAACCTTAGCTTCTAAAAGCATTTCTATGCATTCTGGAACATTAAAGTTCTCATCGGCTAATTTTACGTTACAAAAATCCTGCATTTTAATATCAATTTTCCTAGAAGGAATCAAATCTTGCATAATTTTGGGTACTACTAATAAATCTGAATGTCTCGCTTAACTTTTATCTTTATTGCTAATGCATGCCGAAACTCTCGATCGAATTGTAAACAAGGAATCATTTAATCTGAAAATCGCGATGTTTACCTTCTTAGAGTTCAATAAAAATTTATTTGCACAGTCTTCTTATAAACGATAAAGTACTACCCCCATCAAGTAATGTTTTAACTGAATGTA
This sequence comes from Stegodyphus dumicola, assembly GCF_044657685.1. Lineage (NCBI taxonomy): Eukaryota > Metazoa > Arthropoda > Arachnida > Araneae > Eresidae > Stegodyphus > Stegodyphus dumicola. The sequence continues at coordinate 151,793,796 of NC_140768.1, forward strand.
GCTTACTCATATCATCATTAATAAAGCAAATTTTTATTTACACTAGTTGCTGTAAGCAGAGCATTACGGTTGTTAAACAGAAAGTCTGGCACTGGGGGGGGGGAAGCACACTGAAATATACTCGCTGTTTCATTTTTATTTTTTTCCTTCTCTATCCATGATTTATTTTATACTGGAAAATGCAGTGTCACATGGTGTCTTTTCCCACAAACAGAACATGAAAACTTTGATTTGCAGTTTTTAACGGAATAATTTAATGCTATGCAATTAAAGCACAATTTATTACTTTTGATTATTTCAACTCGATCATTCACCAGTTGTTTCAAGAAATTTGGGTATTTTGCCAAAAAATGCTTTTCCTGACTAAGAACGCACTTTAAGCATTTTACATCGGCAAGGAATACCTTTGAAACATTTTTTGACGTTTTGTAAATGTTGCAAGATTTTTTAAATCTGTCCACACTTGTGGCAAGGGACTTTCTGTGAGATGTGAAAAATAAATCTACCTCTTTACCGAGTTTTCACTGGGTTTAAACCACTTGTCTCCTTGTCTCACACAAATATGAGTTGCTCTTTCTTTATCAAGAGTTTGATAATTTTTATCAGATATTATAAGTTGATTTAACGACTCAAAATCCTTTATGTCTCTTAATTTTAAATAATAGTTCCAACTAGTAGTTAAACGCAAAGCAAACTGAACATGAGTTTCGTTTTGTAGTCTAGATGCTTTTCTGAATTGCTCCAAACGTAAATACAGTGTTGGTTGAAATTCTCATAATACTATTTCTTTTACTTTTGTGTAATTAATAAAATCTTTCTCCTCTATATAAGTGATAATATTAGATGCCTTATCACCTAACAAATTCAACAGGATTTCTGCTTTGTATTTTTCCGGTATTCCCTTAGAGACAAATGCTCTTTCCAATAAGGAAAAGAAAAAACCCCAACCTTCTGGTACTGTAGGTATTTTCATAGTTAAAGTTCGAACACTTTTTATAAATGTGTCCAATGATTCGTTATTACTTTCACTTTTAGTATTATCTTTTTTATCTGGTTTTATTTCCGTGCATATTTTAACCAACTCTAACTCTGCTTTAGAACGTTCTAACTTAATTTTCTAAAGCTCTAACTGTTTGGATTCCTTAGATTTTCTCCTCTCAATAATCATGTTTGCAATTTCATTCACAGAATCTGGATCAGATTTATACGGATCACTGTTTTTGATGGCTGTGTTTAATTCTAAAACTATCATTTTATCTGTTAGCTCAACTCCTATTTCAAAGGCTATGAGCCTTAAATCTTCTTTAAAGTTTTTTAAAGTTAAATCTTCTTTAAAGTTTTTTAAAGTTAAATCTTCTTTAAAATTTTGCACATTTAAACATTATACTCTTAATAAAATAACATGAGATAATAAGTAATTGTTATCAAATACTTAAACACAGTATATAAATACTGTAAATTTTCTGAAAACTCTTATATCAAAACAGTATCTCTAATAAAATGTCACTTTATTTTTAAATCAAAACTGCTGACTTACTCGTTACTTGTGAATAACTCATAATCCATAGATCTTTGGCTCAAGGACGGACCATGTTTTTTTACACAGGCACTACACTATGATAAACTCGGGAGCAATGTACTGTATTATATCACACTTTTATTCTCATTAATTTACATCGTTTATGACCACTTGAAGACACGAATTCTCTTACACGCTCTTAGCTCACAATCTCATGTCACAAACTCCAAGAGCTCAAGGCGCATGCGTAGATGCTAGTAATGAAATGCGTGCACAGGTGCAACAATATAATTTTATTATTATTGTTTTAATCTGAATTGGCAAATGTGTATTTTTAATCAAAGATTTCTAGTTGCTTTTTCCAAAAATGATATATTTTTAGCTTATCTGTCAATTATTGTTTGTATTAGATTTATGTAACCAGCTCTCTTATATTTTGGTTAGTTTTTTCGCCATGCTGGCTTCTGTATTAACTTCTTACTTGTTCTGTATTTGGGTTAAAATCAGTAATATTCAAAATAATTATTCTCATAAAAATACATTTAGATATCAGTTTGATTCTGACACATTGAAAGTATAATATGTATTTAATCTGTATCATTAAATGAAACATAACATTTAGTTTATTATATTATAATTGGCTTAGCTACCACTTTTTCTCTTGCTGTGTTCATTTCATTTTCCTTTTCAGAAACCATTTTCATGATATTAAAAGTTAATAAAAAGTACCTAAAGGTCTTCCTTTTTAGATTTAACGCAAATGTTAATTACTCCAGAATGCTTTATATTAGATTAATTTTTAGCTTTAATGTACTTATGTTCAATGTAATTTCTTGTGTTTTTGCATAATTTTAAAAAAATCAAGGAAATACTTACAGTTATTACGTTTAAATAAATGACATGCTAAGTGAAGCATGTATTGTAGCTTAAAGTAAATATATTAAAATGTAATGTGAATTTTTTTTTTTTTTTTTTAGGAAGGATGTTCTGTCAGAATGCAAAATCCTCAGTCATATCATGACAATCTATGGAAACTTTGTTCTAATCTCCAAGAATATTTTGGCAGTTACGTTGGTGCAAATTTGTAAGTGTAACTAATTTTTAATGGGCTACTAAGTAAATTTATTTGTTGACAATTAATAGACCTGTTTGTTTTGTGTTCTTTTAAAGTGGACTTGAAAACAATGCTAAATTGAACGTGAAATTCACTCGTATATAATAATAATATTTTTCAGCTAGGCTAGTTTAAATTTTGCATAATTTTAATATTGTAATTGCAGTTTGAATTTTCAGCTGAAAAATCAGCTGTATATTTGTGATTAAGTTTAACTCGCTTTCATATTCAAAAATTGTTTGCACCATAAGATGTGAATCATATTGTTTAATGCATACGAGCTAAATGTATTTAATGCATCTGCTTTATTAAAAAAAGTCTGGAAAAAAATTTTTTCCTGTTTTTAATTTAGTAATAGTTTGATATTTTATGGTTTCCGACACCCCATTCGCAATGAATAACAGAAAAAGTGTTCGTTGCTAAAAGTGACAATCATGACAAAGTGATGATTGAATGGGTCAGACAGCGTAGCAGCGAGAGCGTGCCATTGACAGGTCCAATGCTAATTGCTCAAGCCAAAATATTTCATGAAGAAATGAACTTAAACACTGAGTGCACATATTCGACAGGTTGGTTAACCAAATTAAAAAATCGCCATGCTATAAGTATAAGATACTTAAAAATTTCAGGTGAAAATGCTTCAGCCGATACTGAAGCTGCTGAACAATTTTTAGATGAATTCATTGAACTCATTACTAGTGAGCAATTATCTCCAGAACAAATTTACAATGCTGATGAAACTGGTCTTTTTTAGCAATATGTACTGCAAAATACCTTGGCAGTCTCTACAGAAAAAGCTCCAACTGGTGTCAAAAATTCCAGAACAAGGACTAACAATTTTAGTGTGCGCAAATGCAGCAGGAACGCACATGTGCAAACTTTTCATAATCAAAAATCAGGCAAGACCTCAAGCATTTAGAGGAGTAACGATTTTCCCCGTTATATATTGTGCAAATAAAAGAGCATAGATGACACAAGCGTTAATGAATGATTGGTTTGAAAATCATTTTATGCCCGAGACTTGGCAACATTTGAATTCAGTTGGTTTACCTGATGATTCAAAAATAGTCCTGATTGTAGACAACTGTTAGACTCATACTTACTTAAAGTTTTAGTGAAAGATAATGTATCCGTATTATTCTACCCTCCAAATTGTGCGTCTATCATTCAGCCTATGGTTATGGGAATAGTGCACGTGCTGAAATGCAAATATAAAGTAGCATTTTTAAAATCTATGTTAAATTTCTTGAACAATGCCAAGACTATTCAAGACTTTTTGAAATTTTTTAGCATAAAATCTGCTGTGTGGAGCATCGCAAGATCGTGGGAGGATGTGTCTCCAGAAACATTAAAAAATACTTGCCATAATTTATGGCCAGCTACCGTATTTTATGGTGAGGGCGTGAAGATGATAGCCGCGAATTTGAAGGTTTTCGGATACCGCGAACTAAAGGTGAAATTTTCCAGTTATTGGATTTTGTAAAGAAATGTGGAGAAGCGGTAATAAATGAAGATGATATAACGGAAGTTTTTCATTGCGATGACAATGCGCCAATCATCAATCAATTAACGGACGGCGAAATCTGTAGTGTGGTTCTAGATCCAGAAAATACCGCTACTGATAGTGAAGAAAGTGACGAGTAGATTATTGAAAACAAAAAAATATCGATTGACAAGTTAAGTCGGTATTCTTGACACAGCATTTACAGGACTTGAACAGTGGAACTTTGTAACTGAACAAGAAATTATGTCTGTTTATAGAATTAAAGAGAAAGTGTTAACACAAAAAACGAAGCAACTTACATTGAAAGAAATGTTTAATAAAGTAAACAAATAAGTATTAAGCTTTGTTTTTTTCTTTTGTAAATTTTGGTACTCTTTACAGATTATAATTGCTCTTTATTTCATAAATGACGATTTCATATTTTTAATTGTATAATTTCTGCATGCCATCTTACCAGATTTAAACTGATGATCTAAAAGCAGGAAAAATCCCAAATCTCTAGAAACGCCAAAGTCCCGACGAGTTTGGATTTCGGTCTTTGTACTGTACTTGTTATTTATAGAGGTATTCATCTGTAAGAAGGAATTCACTGTGTGTATTTTATATGAAAGACAATGTGCATGGTAGGTGTTAGTACCTGAATGTTGCTCATTGGCATACAGTTAATTTGAAAGCATGTTGAATTTTAATTTAAAAGTTCTTAGAAGTATTATGGAATACTTTACGAGTGTAAAGAGAGGGCTTGAAATTCATTTACAAATGCAGTCCAACAAATAAGAATCTGAATGATTTAAAAATGTGAATTCTTTGCCAAAAATTTTTAATTCTTATTTCTTTAATGTTGAAAATATCTTTGAGTTGTCTGCTTTAATTTTGTTAAAAATCCATTTCTTGACATGAACAGGTAATGAAAAATCATGCATAATGAACAATTGAATGGTCATTAGAACATTTTATTTTAAAATTATTATTTAGACTATTAAAGAAATGAGAAACGTTTAAAAGTATCTCAGTGTGAAGTTTTCTTATATAATGCAAATCTTATACAATGCATTACTTTTAAGAACTGATAGCTGCTCAGAATTTCTAAAAACGAAACTTCATTAAATCCATCAATTTTCAACATAATAATAATGCTAGCCCCAAAAGGGACGATCCTAAAAGCCTTCTTCTGACAAGAACAATGTAACATCTTCTAAACGAAGCAATTCCAAATTTACTCGTATCTTACGACCTAAATCTTATTCCAAAACACTTAAAATCTCTAACCTCCATAAAAATTTTATTGAATTCTCCTGCAGAATGAGGGTACACTAAATTATCCTAATTAATATTTGTTATTAATAACAGCTTGCAACAACAAAGTGATGTAATTCCCACTTGTGGCATAGTTTGTTTTATTTCCCAATGCTCTGCTAGCTGGGATGTAAAAACTGGCTTCTGCACCGTTCATCTGAAATCAAGCAGTCAAAGATGTGGTATTTACAAGAATTTGCAAGGTATTTGCAAAGAATATGTATTGTTAAGAGGAAAACTTCTCTGCAACAGGAGTGGCTTCGTCCCAACGTAGAGGGAAACAGCTGCGCATACGCGAAATATCTGTCATCAAAGCTCGAAGCCTGCGTCGAAGTTCAAAGGTCATGTTAATCAAGAGTTCATAAAATGAATATCGTTTTAAACTTCTTTAAACTTTAAAGAAAAAGGAAATATTGTTTCATGCAAGTAAATTAATTAATGGATTAATTATTTTTAGCAAAAAAAAAAAAGTACGAAAATCCGAGTTTAAATTATCACAAAAGAAGAAACTTTTCTTTTTTTTTTTTTTCCTTCAAAGAACATTTCTTCTTAATACGTGGTCTTCAATTTCCTGTACACATCGCGGAGGGGAAAATTCGCACTGCCAGGTTCCTTCGCCAAATCCCTTGGCAGATTTTTCTTTCCGCTTTTTTCTCCCACGGGGTATAGCAAACTGGTTTACATTATGTCTATGGAACCTTTCCTTTTGTACATAAATGTTCTTTTGTATTTGGAAGGGTGACCAGTGCAAAGGCTGACTGCGCACTGGTTTTTATTTTTTTGATAATGATAAATGTTACAGTTATGAATTTATTTATGCAAGTAGAATAACACAGATATTTAAAATTAAAGCATAATTTAATATAGTATAAACATTAGAAGTAATAAAATATTTACATATGACATATTTATCAAATATTTGAGTATAAAAAGGATTAATCTTGAAACAAAAAATTTTCCTTTAAACTGTAAATCTATTCAAAGCATACTGCAGAGTAAGAAATTTCAAGATATAAATAACAGCAAAAACTAATTCTCAAGTAGGTAGATTTATGCTTTGTACTTTCCTACCGTTTAAAGTAGAATGAATTTCACCAGTATCTTGTGCGTTTATTTGATTGTGTACTGGCATCGATTAGAAAGTCGCCAAAGATGAGCAAGTTTGGGTTACATTATGTGTACGGTACCTTTCCTCCTTCATCTATTCATATGCTTTGGCTTAACATTAAGTGAAGCATGACAGATTTTAAATCAGATACAATACAAACATCAGTGAACTTTGGAAATTATGTTCTCCTTCTGTCTGGATCCAGTATTCAAGCCAATGCCAGGAAGCTTTTATGACCCATCTCAATATGTCCTGTGGAGTAGCACATACTTCATGGCAGATGACTGTCTTCAGTTTGTCAGTTTTCTGTAAATTATATGAAGGACTAAATCAAATCTCCAAAGCAAGAAATAAAATTATTTGGAAATGTCTGTCAGAGTACAGCCATTATATCATCCTGTTGGAACCAAACAGTATCTACCAACTGTCTTGCCCTCACCTGGCTCTGCTGATCTACATTATTCCACACCAATACTTCCTGAGCATCTGTAACCTATGTTTAAATGAATGCAATATGCAATAGCTTTTGTTTCTTTTCATGAAATCGAAAAGTAATCAAAGTTTTGATTTTGAATTTGAATTTGGAGCTACTTTTCTCTTTTTAGAAAAGTGGAACAGCAAACATTCTGATTTATTTAGCATGTAAGTTACTTTTAAAGATGATAAGATTTTTAAATTGTTTCCAAAATATTAAAAATATCGCCAAATGCTCAAACTTTTATCAAAACTTTCATTTACTTGATATCTTTCTATAAATCTAAAATATAGGAGAGCAGAAGTCAAAATTACATGGCATCCAGGTACTCAACAACTCATCACTACTGTCATCAGATTCATTATTTGTACTATAAAAAGTTCACTTCATAGTCACTGCTGGATACACTACAGTTGTATAATCATTATCTGAAAATTTTTATGTTATCAGAAAGCATATGGAAATAAAATAAATAAGCTATAATTGTGTGAGTCTGAATAAATAGGTTATAGTTGCACTATACAGCATGAACATCTTTAATTCTTTAGCCTGCCAATACCACTGATATTAGAAGTAGTGATCAATACCTCGTCTCAGAGTTTTGACAAGAACAAGTAGTAAAGTCTGAAAAAAAGTCTTTAACATGACATAGTTATTCTTTTGATACTGAAAGTTTTTGTTGAATTTTGTCATTATATAAAAATAAATAAATGACAAAACAAACTGATACTATTGACGTGGTTGTGAGTAGAATATGTATTTTCTTTGGGTTCAAAGTAAGAGATTTATGTTACAGCCCAAAAAATTGCCTGCTAAAATCACTGATAATTTTGTTAACTTGTTTTTTTATCACCTCTACAAAGTATTGGATGTAGAATATTCGAGGCATTTTATGTGCCTGTTTTTCTGAAAATGATATCTTAAGCTGATAGAATTACTTTTCTTTATTTTGGGTGGAAAATAGTTGGCACTCATTTCTAAAACAGCTTCAAGGATTTTTTACTGGAGTTACAACTTTCTGCCACCACATGAAATATGACTTCAAATGATGCCCTTGCTTGTTTTATATACAAAATATGTTTTGCCATTTTGAAGAACCCCATACCTGCTCGATATTTTGCATGTGAACTCCAGAATGTGCAAATTGAAACACTGACAGTTACTCAGCAGTATATTAAACTCTCATAAGAAACTAATAGCTTCACATTCATTGTTTGGTAAATAAATGTTCTTAAAACATAGTGACATCATATCATTGGAGTGGAGTTTAATTTTTATTATGCTGCCAGAGTTGGCAGCTATTCCTTCTTCCTTGGGGGGAGGGAGTATTTTGTATATTTTGTTTACAATTATATTTTGTTATTTTAAAATTTCAAAAATAGATACCTGACACCACCTGGATCACAAGGTTTTGCACCTCATTATGATGACATTGATGCTTTTATTCTACAGCTGGAAGGAAGAAAATTATGGAAAATCTATCCTCCTAGGTAAGAAAGAATGACCTAAAAATTTCATTAAAAAAATAATTAAAAAAAAAAAAAAAAAAAAAAAAAAAATCATCTAATTGACTCGATGACTAAGCAAATTATGTACAGTTCCATAGTTGATTTTTCTTAAGTGAAAGAGTTATGTGATAAAGTACTTCTTAAACATTTTCATTCAAGAGCCCTTTTTATCATTGAGATTTTTTCGTGGCCCCAGACATTTAATATAGTACTAAGATATAATGTAACTATTTTCCCATGCATAATTTATTTCTTGGTTTACAATATATGCATAAAAAATATAGTTTTAGAATTGTTTCAAGTATTCAAAAAGAATTAAATTAAATCTTGTTTTAATGAGAGTGAGGTGCTTGTTTTTGGCTGCATAACAAATTAAATCTTAATGCAATATTTAACGTTGCTGGACATAAAGCATCTGCAGAGTTTTTCTGTGTTGAATGATATTTGGATTTAATGTTATTGGATTTAATGATATTTGAATGCTAAAGCTGAAAAAGATGTTTCACATAAGTATGTGTGCTGAGTGACAAAATAATATTTAATGACATTTCAGAAATTATTGGCACTTCGGTTCTAGCTCCGGTCCAGAATTCGATCAAGAATTTTTATAAACTCAAATTTTTGAGTCACTCGATAGCTCAATGAATTCTTTTTGAGCTTTATATTACAGATGATTAGTCTCAATTAATGTAATTTCTTTAAAAGTATGGTTAATATAGTTTCTTTAAAATCATTAATTAATTAGTTAAATTTTCTTGATCCCAGCATTTTGCTTTGCGATCCCCTTTGAAGTTGTGACTCAGAGTTTATGAAATGCTGATGTAATAAGGCAGCTACCTCTGCATCTATTGCTTATTCTTTTAGCATAATATTTCATAATTGTATAGTACTGTAAGAGTAATTTTGTTCATATTTAATCAATGTATTAATTTGTAAAATTAACATGTGTATAATATTGTATTTTTTTTAAAAAAAAGCATTTATTTTTTAGAACTAATAAAGAAGTTCTCCCACGAACCTCAAGTGGTAAGCAATTTTCGTACTAACTGTAAATTTAAGAGATGCATATGCCAACTTTAGCATTTAAACAGAGCACATGTTCAGGATACTTGATTATATAATTAATTTTACAGTTGAAATTAATGTGAATTTATCATAAAAAATGTTAATGTGTTTTTAAAAGATTAATTATATCAGATTTTTATGAGTATTTGCATAACATTATATCAGATTTTTATGAGTATTTGCATACATGAAGTTAAACATTAGTAATAATAATAAAAGAAAATTTTTGAAAATGAATCCTTTTAAAAAATGTATTTATCTTTTATAGTTATTTTATGCCATGAGGGTATAATTTTTTTTTTTTTTTTTCCAAAATTTGCAAATATTCACTGCATGTCCTAAATTAAAGAATAATCTGAAAAAATTTACTTACTATTTAATTTCCAACCAGTGTCTAGGTTAATTTCTGGAACTGAGCACAAAATTGGATTTCAGCATGTGAAATATGAAAATTAGGCTTGTTTCTTTGTAAAAGCAAATTAAATCTTTGTTGTTCTACAATTTGTACTTTTTATTGATAAACACAAACCAGACACTAAGTGCTGTTAGTAAATTAATTTTGAAATTACTTGTGTGTGTGCATATATATGTATATATATATATATTGCATGCTTTTATTTCATAAAGATCTCATTAAATAGCTAAGCTTCAGCAAAGGAACATTTGGAACTTTATTGACCAAAACAACAGCTTTTGTAACAAGATAAACAGCTATAAATAGTAATTCAGAAGTTAGAGGAAAAAATCCCCCCCCCCCCCGATTTTGCAGCTGAGGATGGTGGTTCGGTAATACCATCGAAACTAGTCCTGTGAAAATTTTGAAAATATAATGCTGATTTTTTGTTGTTTGTCTTCTGAATTAGTATTTGTCCGGCGTGTTATTGTGTCTTAGCTATAAATAGCCCAAGAAAAAAAGAGCTAAAGCAAAATTCTTAAAATACAGGAAGTATTCTAGTTCTGCAAAATTGCTCATTAAGTCTGAAACAATAATTACTATACAGAAGCTCAATATCTTAGTGAAACTCTGAAACCAAACTAACTCACAGCTGCTCACTGCATCTTATTTATAGGATTGGTTGAAAAAGAGGTGAACATTTCTGGAAGCTTGTAATGTTGTACGTTCCTTGGAAGAAAAAATCATTATTAGGGTTCTGAAAATGCATTTTCTGGAAATTTCCAAATAATTTCCAATTTGGCAAAACAGTTGTCATCAAAAGCCTGGCAACAAAGTCTGTGCCAATATCTGTACTTCTGCTTAAGCTTTTTTAACAGTTCTAATAGGAATTGACTCAGAAGTAATGGACTTACAACATGATATACAAGAAATGAGCTCTTACATTGAATTATGTTGTTCTTATGTTCCTGTCTTTAATTAATCTGCATGCAATACTTGTAGAATTATCAAGAATTTAAAAGCTAAATATTGCCAGGTCTAATGAGGCTGCCATTTTGTTTACATTTGAAACTCTTAATAGAATACTGAATTAAGTCAGTTTGTGCACCAATTTGTGTCTTTTTGCCTAGAGGGACCAAAAGTTAGCTTTCAGTTTTGTGAACTGAAAATTTTGTCTTCCTGTAGATTGGTTGAAGTGCTTGTTTTTATGTATAAACTCTAATTTTAATTTTTTTTTTACTGGACTTGGTAGTGGTTTTTTTTTTTTTTTTTTTTTTTTTTTTTACTTTAGGATTTTTAATGAAAACTGAAGTGCAGAAAAAACGGAAGTGCCTTGTACAAGGCCATATGTTCCTTGTAGGGCCTAATTTGACTGTACAAGGAAGTCATGTAGTTCCCACATCAGCTTTTTATATTAAAAATATTCATAATTTTTTTTTCCTGCATGTAATTTGCTTTTTTGTTCCAGTCAATTTTACACAAGATGAAATTGGTACTCCTATCATGGAATGTGAATTACTTCCTGGTGATTTGCTGTATTTCCCACGTGGTTTCATACATCAAGTAAATATTTCAATTCTTATTTTGAAAGTAATGTGCATTGTTACACATTTTGTACAAAATTAAGTGTTTTCTTTTGCACTGTGTCTTAAATCATAAACGCTGACACGGTGTGGTAATATCATTTTTTACCCCCAAAAAATTTCATTCATATTAGATAAATATTTAACATGAGTTTTCTAAAGATTTTATCTGACTTCCTATAATTGTTACATGAATAAGTCTGAAATATGATTTCTTTAAAAATTTTATTAAATTTTTCCTATGAATAAATAAATTTACTGCCATCACATTTGTTCAAGTCACCTGTATGTAAAGAAGAATATATTTTTATTATTTTTGCTGCTGCTCATTTTGTGTGTTTTTAAGCATTTTGATTGTACTATAGAGCCAAAAAAAAAAAAAAAAAAAAAAAAAACTGCCGAAGGTTAACCAATGTAGAATATGCTGTAATTATCTTTAAGCAAGTCATTAATTATATCCACAATATAAAGTGGTGGACATCTGTGTGTATAATATATATATATATATATGTGTGTGTGTGTGTTTAGAGCTGTTTTGATCTGACAGTGACAAGCTTTTTTGATGATTTAATTCTGGTATTTCCTTCCCATTTCTTACATTGACTCATTTTAGAAGAATGATTTTCTTCATCGAACCCTTTACAGTTTTCTTTATAATATATCTGGGTTGCCACACTACTTGGAAAACGGAAAAAGTTGAGTTATTCAAAAATTAACCAAAAAAGTTATTTAAAAATTTTAGCCAAAATCTGGGAAAGTCGAGAAATTCCATACAGCAATTCCCAAAAAAGTGATTTTTGCACCAACATGAGGAGTGGGTGACTTTCTTGGCAAATTATGTATCATGAGTGTCATTCTGGCAGCTGGCATAGAGCCAGTTTTTGCAGCACCAATCAGATTGTCTTTCAGAGAGGCAAAGCCAAGTTTCCAGCATTTTTGGTTTCCAGTAACTTCCATAATCCAGAGAGAGTGAATCGCGTGTTCTTGCAAAGAACAAGAAATCTGTGTATGTTGAATGAAAGAAAATTCTGCCTACTTGTTTAGGAAGCTTGTTTTTCAGTTGTCATCTCCAGTTAAAAAATGTGGTAAGTAAAACTTTTTAATCTTTGACACATTAATAAGTAACTTTTTTTAATGTATGTTTATGTAACATTTTTAATGTATTTGTTCTTTAAAATTGAATTTTTATCATTTTAAACTATATTCACTTTCTTAAAAGGCACTAACTAACTATACTAACTATATTCACTTTCTTAAAAGGCACTGATGAATTTTTAAAGTTGTTGCCTTTTAAATCATATTATTGTGCATTGTTAAAAAAAATCATACTGAACTCTTGTGCTTATTAACATCATTGGTAGTGTGGATATATCTGTGCTTTGAAATGATGTGCGTGCACACACACACACAAAATTTTTTTTTTTTTTTTTTGGTAAATGCAAAAATATTTGTTTTGAACTTGATTGCTTTGGTGAGATTCAGAAACCAATTTGTTAAGTATTATAAAGTTAACCCCCACTTTTTTATGCTCTTTGTATAGTAAAAACAAGTGATCAGTCCTTCTCCCCCTTGAAATTTCTAAATTTGTTCAGCCCTCCCATCCCCATTCTCATACAACAACAACAACAAAAAAAAAAAAAAAAAAAAAAACTCTTGCATTTTTTTTTTTTTTAATAAATGTCTTTATTATCATTCTGCAGTAACAGTTTGAAAAAATAATACTCAGTCATCTAGGCTAAGCATGTAATATATCTACATTCCCCAAAATAACATTGATTATTGTAATTTAACTTTTAGTGTTTTTCAGTCTTTAAGCTTTCAGGGAGGAATGGCCTTGGTATTCTCAATTTGAAGGAAGGGAGATGTCACCTTAGTGGTCATATGTTTCCCCCCTCCCCTTATCCAAGCTGAAAGGGTCAGGTGAACTGTCATGTTTGATGTCCCTGGAGTCTTAACAGGTTGTTGTGTTAAGGATCCGGTTTTCCCTATCATTCCCTTTCCATTCTTGCAGTTTCAGAATTTGAAGATAGCCTCATTTGCAAATCATTAACAGAGCCTTGCATTTCTTTGAAATAAATATTCTATATCTTCTTGGGGATTTCTTGGGGTTATTTTCCTTAATTTTATAGCAGTATCCTGAAACAGAAAAGAGGGCTGACTTAAGAAGAAATAAGAAAGCTTCTTCAAAAGTTTGTTAAATGTTAAATTATGTTTCATTGTAAAACACAAATTCATGTTACTAGGTATTGAAGAGAGCAAGCATTTTGTGACTTCTTCCCATTCTTTCAAAAACTATATACACCACACAGTTTTCCCCCTTCTGATTTGCAGGTTTTTTGCTACAAAAAATTTTCAGTATGAAATACACAAACAATGTGTAGTACAAGTCACATTTGATCTAAGCACTACATATTTTAAATTCTTGTCAGCTTTTGCTCTCAAACATTACATTTTCATGCAAAGTTTTAACATTTATTAAGACTAAAGTTTTTATTTTTCTGCTATATAAATTTCTATAGAGTTTAAGTTTTTAATCATTTATGTAGTGCTAATTTTTAATTTTTTTTTAATCATTCCTTCCATGAGGGAAAAATGTAAAGAATTTTGGTAATTTTAATGAAATATACAGCAAAACAAATTAAACATTAAAAGGAAATGTAACAGTAAATAATGTTTCTGTTTACTGCCACATTTGCATGATGTTTCCTTTTTTTACGAAGCCATGAATGTTTGTAAATATAAGAAAATAAGTTCGTAAAATGTATAAAAAAAATTTCAGATGCACCAAAAAAAAATGAGTTGGAGAAAGCTAAAATCTAAAAATATCTATAAAATGGCAAATATTGGGAAATTTTGTACAGTCAAAAGTCGTTAATTCGGACACCCATAATCCGGACCTCAAAGCTACAAAATTTCTGCGCATGTGGCGTGTTGACACAGGCGCATAGGCATTTACGTATGCGCGTACGACCTTTATGGCTGCGAATATGCATGTGCGCATGCGCATAATACATTTACGCATGCGCATTTAATGTATAACGGACGGTATTAGCTAAGCTAAAATTATCTAATTCAGTTAATGTTGCAGATTGCGTTGTTCCTTAATCTTCGAATTGGATCCAGCTTATTATTTTTTGCACACTGTTAGAGCAATTTTATAAAAGTAAGCTTGAACTTTCGATTATGTCAAATAAAATTTCCGACATATATTTACTAATATGTAAAGGATCTACAAAGCGAAAGTATGTTTCGAAGTCCATTAAACAGAAAGTCGAATTGCTGCAAAAAATGGATAAAGGCATATCCTTTGTTTCTCTAACCATTCCGAAATCTGTTTATCAATTTCACGCTGCTCCGCAGCGGGGATGGGAGGAACACAGCGGTGCGCAATGAATTGGAAGTTGATCTGTCAATGCTATCCTTATCTTCAGGGCAGATGTTTTTATTTTATTTGGCTTATAATTCCTTACTAAATATAGTACTTCATCTCAATGTACTCCTCTTTGATATGATTTAAATCAAATTCCTCGTCATTATAATTTACTTCCGATAGTGAAGAAAGTGACACAGAGGTTATTGAAAACGAAAAAAATTCGATTGACAAATTAGTCGGTATTCTCGACACAGCAATTATAGGACTTGAACAGCAGAACTTTGTAACTGAACAAGAAATTATGTCTGTTTATAGAATTAAACAGAAAGTATTATCACATAAAACGAAGCAACTTAAACAACTTACATTGAAAGAAATGTTTAATAAAGTAAACAAATAAATACAGTCAAAAGTCGTTAATTCGGACACCCATAATCCGGAATGATCTATAATCCGGACGGCAAAGCTACAAACATTCTGCGCAAGCGTCACGTTGACGCATGTGCATAGGCGTTTACGTGTGCACGTAAGACCTTTACGGCTGCGAATATGCGTGTGCATAAAACTTTTACGCATGCGCATTTAATGTGCAACGGATGGTATAAGCACGAAGCAACTTGAACAACTTACATTGAAAGAAATGTTTAATAAAGTAAACAAATAAATGTTAAGTTTTTTCTTTTTGTAAATTGTGATACCCTTTAGATCATAATTGTTCTTTATTTCATAAATTACAGTTTCACATTTTTAATTTTGTAATTTCTGCATGCCATCTTACGAGATTTAAACTGATGATCTATAATCCGGAAAAATCGATAATCCAGAATTGCCGAAGTACCGACGAGTCCGCATTAACGATTTTTGACTGTCTTAAGCTTTTTTTTTTTTTTTTTTTTAAATTTTGATACGCTTTAGATCATAATTGTTCTTTATTTCATAAATTACAGTTTCATATTTTTAATTTTATAATTTCTGCATGCCATCTTACCAGACTTAAACTGATGATCTATAATCCGGAAAAGTCGATAATCCAGAATCGCCGAAGTCCCGACGAGTCTGTATTAACGACGTTTGACTGTAACATAATTTTAAAATACAGAAGAATTAATTTTTGTTACCACTTTATGAAGGTACTTAATTTGGTAAGATAAATTAAAATCATTACTGAAAACCTCAGACTTTTTTTAAAGGCATGTGTGAAAAAATAGAATGGGATACATTTTCTAGAATGGAAGTATCCATTCTCTTCTGTGTGTCATTGCGTGGTCTGATTTGGAATTCTTTGCAACTTTAAATTTTACCTCCATAAACAAAATCTTCTAGCAGTTTAGACAATAATCCATAAATTTCTGTTCCTTTTGTAAAGAAAGGGGGGAATGAAACTACCTAAAAGAGCTGTTATTGCAAACGGCAAGCGGGGAAGCATAAAGTACAGAAAACATTATATCTTTAAGAATCTTTACAGGCGTCAAATCTCGAACCCCCAAAAATAAGTAAATAACTTTATTTTAATGTTATTCATATTATTTGTTATAACTTTTATTTATACTTTCAGATTTCAGAGAGTTTTCTTTGGCAGAGTTATCGGTATGGTGACATACCATTATGGAATTTAGTACATATATATTTTTTACTTATGTAGGCAACTAAATAAATATAAACTCCTTGAATTTATTTTAAAATGTTTTTAAATAGATTTCCTTCTTTCCTTTAGCTGTAAGATGTCTACAAAAAATATGTTTTTAAATCCAAATTGGGCAGATTCTACTCTCAATCCTCAGTGGAGTCCATGATTGCAACTCCTAAAATAGCAAGATGCATTTTTTTTTTTTTTTTTTTTTAATTTATGCATAATTACATGAGAAGGAAAGCAATTGCAAGCCATATAAACAGTGTAAAGCATAAGAAAACCATTTCTGTAAATATGAACTAAGAGAATTTTTTTTAAAAAAAGAATTGTGTACAAATAAGAACAGTTCTGAAGCACAGCAATTTCCAGTGCCATTTGCTGAATCATCAAATTTAAACTCTTTCATAACTAAAGGCAAAATTTTACCTCTGGAATTACTGTGGGCTATGAAACTTGTTTGTTCATATGTTTCTTAAAATGTGCTTAATGATGCTGCTATTCTGTTCCAGAAAATGTTTGATGACTGCAATAAAGCTGTGACCCTGGGATGTACAAAAATGTCATATTTAGTATCATTTGGTTTAGCTCTGTACTTCAAAAAGATACCATTCTGGATCAAATCATTTATTTTGATGTTGTAGGTATAGATGTGCTGCTGGTGCAAGTTTAGCTAGAAGTGGAGTGTCTGACCTAAAGGAAAGAGAATTCAGATCTCAATGCAAAACCTTTTTGGTTAAGCATGCATCAAAAATAGTTGAAAGAGCCCCATTTAAATATGGCTTGGTCAAATGCATTTTTTCATTAGATCCTTATTATCTGTGATTAAATTTTATGTGAGAAAAGGATGAAGAGGTTACTGCATACACTGTATGAAAGTAAATGGATAAATTCTGCAGTTGCAGATAAATCAGAAGTATAATTTAAAGAACTGTTGTTCAGAAGTTAGGGTGTTTGGAGAGACACTTTTGCTAACTATTCTGCAATGCCAATATGTTGGAAAAATTTCAGGGAAATTCTTTAACATCAGTGCAAATTGTTTATGATGGCATAAAGTAAATGGAGGCATGGTGAATATTACAGCTGCTCTTGATATGATGTGTTAGATCTGCTTAGGATGCATATCATCAAGTATTCAAAGACAAAAAGCTATGTGATATTAAAGATTTTTAAAAATATAGTACGAAAGGAAATCACAAGCACAGATTAAAATTTTGGAGTAAAAAAAAATTGAGCAGAGATGTTTCTTTAATTGACTCACAAATTGCAGAATTAAAACAAGAAATCTAGTTCTATGCTAATTTTTATTAGTATTTTTCTATTAATATTTTGTTTAAATATTTTTTTGTCTCCAATTCTAATAAAAAATTACATTTATTTTGTATTATATATTCTTATATTAAAAGCATAGAAAAAGATGTATTAGCAGTGTTGATGGCATAGATATTTGATAGCTTAGAACGTAGTAGATGCATACTGAAGAGAAAGAACTTAGAGTGCTAATCTATGATGAATAGGAAACTTGAGGCAGATTAAATTCTATTTTTATTTAAATTTACATTTGTGGCCACAGTTTACTTAATTTACAATTTTGAATGCTATTCCATTAGAAAGACAGAACAGCGAAATTTCGTCCAAGCAGGTCAGAGCGCAAAGCTAAAAGTGCACATTTATCCAATATGGAAGGCTCACCAAGAGAAGGTTTTGGTTTAGATTAGAAAAGTTGCAGTTCTTAAAATTTTGAGTTTTATGTTCCAAATTAGCTATTTTGTGAGCATTACGCAAGCTATGCAACATAGATTTATCTAGAAATGTTACTAGTTTTTTTTAGAATAAAGAGGAAGTAACCAAACTAAAAAAGAGCAATTAGAAGGCTATTACTAAATTAAATTATAAAACTGATTTACATGTTATATATTTATAAAGGAAAAGTGCTTTTTTTTAAACCTTTCAAAATTTAGCGGCTATCGTAATATTACAGAGATGATTGTCCAGCAGTTACATATTATTTAATAAGATAGATATACCAACTGCTGCACCATTGCCATTTTGTAAAAAAAAACTTCCATTCCAGAATTTATGTGTAATAATTTTTAAGACAATACAGCTGTCATTCATGACATAATTTTATCACAATTATAAAAGTTTATACTCGGCATTGGAAAATCAATGGATTTAATTTCTGATTCCGTTTATTACTTAGATGAAATGTAAGTATTTAATTTCTTTTGTAAATGTATATTTCTATGCATGTAAAATTAATTTTAAAGTTACACTTTTAACTATCTTTATACTTGTGCTGTGATTTTATTCTAATTGTATTTCAGTGTCAGTGTGTGAAAATATTTCAGATGCACTAACAATCATTCCTGGTATTAAATACTCTTTTCATGTAATTAAAAAGGGAATTTATTTGGACTTATCTGATTATTTGATGCAATTGATTGCTGAAGAAAATGGTGGTTTAGTATGTAAATATTGTGTAGCAAGTTTTCTTAGTGTGACAAAAACTTCATATGAAAATTATTAAGGGGAATAACTCCTATTATAATAGTAATGTTTTCGAGATTCAAAAGTAAGTGTTTTTTTTTGGGGGGGGTTTGTTTTTGTTTTGTTTTGTTTTCACGTGATGTGATATAATGAGTTTGTCTTCAGCACAGCCAGTGTGCATTATGGGGCTAGAATAGAATTAAAGCACACAATAAAGTGAGAGAATTTCATTCTCCTGTTTGAGTGGCAACCCTGATATACAACATAATCATAATACAGTCAAAAGTCGTTAATTCGGACACCCATAATCCGGACCTCAAAGCTACAAACTTTCTGCGCATGCGTCGCTTTGACGCAATATCTCGCGTAAGACCTTTACGGCTGCAAATATGCGTGTGCGCGTGCACAAAATACGCTTACGAATGCACGTTTAATGTATAACGTATAGGATAAGCTAAGCTAAAATTATCTAATTCAGTAAATGTTGCAGATTGCGTTGTTCCTTAAT
This sequence comes from Stegodyphus dumicola, assembly GCF_044657685.1. Lineage (NCBI taxonomy): Eukaryota > Metazoa > Arthropoda > Arachnida > Araneae > Eresidae > Stegodyphus > Stegodyphus dumicola. Next base: position 151,813,360 of record NC_140768.1, read on the forward strand.
CTTCGAATTGGATTCGGCTTATTATTTTTTGCAGACTGTTAGAGCAATTTCATAAAAGTAAGCTTGAACTTTCGATTATGTCAAATAGAATTTCTGATATATGTTTACTAATATGTAAAGGATCTACAAAGCGAAAGTATGTTTCGAAGTCCATTAAACAAAAAGTCGAATTGCTGCAAAAAATTGATAAAGGCATATCCTTTGTTTATCTAACTTTGTTTATCTTTAACGCCGCGGCATGCAATGAATTGGAAGTTAATCTGTCAGCATTATCCTTATCTTCAGGGCAGATGTTTTTATTTTATTTGGCTTATAATTCCTTACTAAATGTAGTATTTCTTCTCGATGTACTCCGTCTTTGATATGATTTAAATCAAATTCCTCATCATTATAATTCGCTTCCGATAGCGAAGAAAGTGACAGAGGTTATTGAAAACGAAAAAATTTCGATTGACAAATTAGTCGGTATTCTCGACACAGCAATTATAGGACTTGAACAGCGGAACTTTGTAACTGAACAAGAAATTATATCTGTTTATAGAATTAAAGAGAATGTATTATCACATAAAAAACGGAGCAACTTAAACAACTTACATTGAAAGAAATGTTTAATAAAGTAAACAAATAAATATTAAGCTTTTTTTTTTCGTAAATTTTGATACCCTTTAGATTATAATTGTTCTTTATTTCATAAATTATGGTTTCATATTTTTAATTTTATAATTTCTGCATGCCATCTTACCAGATTTAAACTGATGATCTATAATCCGGAATCGCTGAAGTCCCGATGAGTCCGGATTAACGACTTTTGACTGTATAAATAATTGCATTAAATAGCTTAACAGTTAGACTAATGACAAATGTTTTGAGGGGAGAAAATGGTTTTTAATTTTTTGTTTTATTATTTTTTATGTTATTTTTAATTTTACAAATGAAGAAAGCTCTTAGAAACAATGTCACAGAGTCTAATTTTGCAAGAGTTGAATTTTAATTAGTGTGGTGGCTGCTTTTGATATACTGGATACTTTTTTTAATATTTGGCATAAAACTACATAACTTAATTCTTAATCACAGTGTTCAAAAATAGTTCTGTTTTCCATAATAAATTGACTTGATTGAAACCTGCTTCTATTAGATAAGGAGAGGGGAAAAGTCTGTAATGTTAGTTTGGCTACAAATTTTGTTATGGGATATTTCTTTTGATTGTCAAGTAAGCCTTGTGTTTTGAATAAGACTTATGCATGAACATACTCTTTTAATGCAGTAAACTCTTTACTCATAATATGAAGATCAAATTTATCGTAGTTTAGCTGTTCCATCTGCTGTGCTGGCACATTCAGATTTTCAGTGTCTGGTACGAGAACATTAAAATCTTTTAAATTTAGCATGTGGCTTGTATATAATAATATATCTTCAGAGAAAGTCTTGCATAATTTGTATTTTTTTATTCCATTTTTCTCACATTTATGCATTTTTTCTGCATTGTATTTATTATACAAAAAATTATGCATTTAAAAAATATTGTTTGTTTTTAAAATATTTAAAACATTTTTTTATATATTTCCATTTACTTTATATGATTTCTTCCTTACTACAGGGTATAGCTTTAAATCATTAATTTGGATATGATGTATTACCGTAAAACAGAAATCATACCCACTGGTTCCAAGTATTAGGTTTTGTTTCCTGATTCACAGAAGAAAAGGTAAATGGGATGAGTTTGTACAGATAAATTGAGTATGATTAGGCGAAGAATCACAACATTTGTTCCAGTATAACCACCTTCTATTGCTTCACTAACCACCACCTATTGCACAGTTAAATGATAACAGCTGACCACCTACGTGTGGTCGCTTTAGATCAGTCCAAGTCTGATTGATCGACTCCACACAGTCAGTAAGCATCTTGTAACTCCTTCATGAGCATTCCATTAGACAGCTTCTCTCAGACTTCTAGAACCAAATAAAATATAGATACCCGGAGGGTTCCTACCATAGGGATAGGTTATGCCATCTGGTGCATCATTGCGGCACAATTTCCACATTAAGCAATTAATTATCAGTTTTATTAATAATTTTTTATCCCATTATGCTAATCAACTATCATTGTGTATTCAGCTGTTGATTCCTCAATCTTCTTTGACTTCAATTGAAATTTCCGTGGTGAACTTCTGATTTAACTGGATTTTTAATACTGTTTAATAAATGGAGCTTCTGAGATAGCATTGTGGAGATATAGGTAAAGTTTATGTTTTTAGTAGGAACATTTTAAAAGTGTACTGAGACTGCAAGAATTTCAGCAAGACTTTGAATTTATGTCATTAGTACCCACAAAAAAAGCAGGAGGCTGACCATTAACAAGAAGCATCTCATGTAATAAAATTATTCAATGCACAAGTTCAATACACATCTGCTTAATCCTTTGACGTGCGGTGGTCGTGCCCTGAAACCACCAATTTTCGAATTTTTTCTCCTCTTCCTTCCGAAATTTTTGAGTGAAAATCAATTGATTACTGATCTTGTACCTCTAAATAGCACAAAATGACTGCAGAATCATTCATGGTTTAGGTCTTAGTACTTCAAATCGGATGCCTTTTAAAATTTGTTTTCAATGAGACAAAATAACTTCCTCTTATTAATATAAACAACTTTAAATTTCAAAAATTATTCATCGCACTTCATGATTTCTATCATAAACAATAAAAATAGCAATAATTAAACTGCATATATAAAAAAAACCCCTCTATATGTATGGTATTTGCTTTGTGGTTTCAGGGCACGACCACTGCACCACTAGAGCATTGTGTCACAATGCTCTAGAGGCTAGGTGGTCGCGCCTTGAAACCACTGCTCTTCACAATGGCGTTCACTTGCTTCTCAAATAGAAGTGTTTATTTTTACCCAGATATAGATAAGGGGTTTTGAAATCACAGAGTTATTTTATTATTAAACAATACGTGCACCTGCCCAGTAAAAAGCTCTTTCTTTTCCAGAGACTTTTCTCTGACCTCAACACACTTGCTCCCCAAGCTAGTATTGTGATTTTATAAATTATTTCCTGTGGTTTAAATTTAATGTAAATGTACTGTGCTGTAATTAAAAATAGAAATCGTGTAAAGTTTTATTTAAATTAAAAATATTTTCTGAATATTTTGGGACGAAATACGAATAAAATAAGTATGAATGGGAAACGAATGATCCGTATCAAAGCCAAAAAGACCAAGTCCCTCCTCATTAACATAAAAAACTACAAATTTCATGTACCAGATGAAAAGAAACTAAATAATGCTGGACATATACCAGTGAAATTTAGATCCAATCAGTGTAGATTTTGTAGCACAAGGAAGAAACCTCATAGATAAAGATACATGTTGCAAAATGTGCAATGTGGGCATGCATGTACCAAAAAGACAAAAAATATTTGTTCTTTGAAATTAAAAAAAAAACACTGAGTCTTTTTTTTTTTTTTTTTATCCTTATTTTACTGAGTTTTTTAATTCATGTAGCCAAACGTCCTTATTATGTAGGTACTTTCACTGCTATAGAAAAATTACATAAATGTTTATTTTTTAATATTTTCTGACTATTTACTTTGTAAAATAATGTAAAAAAGATATATATTATATAATATGCAATTCCTACATGCATTTTGTTTTAAATTCGTAAATTTCGTCATTTATTGAAAACGCGCTTGGAGAAAGGTAAGTTTTTTTTCCTACTTACCTCGATAAGTTTCAAAGTCCTAGACGCGCGGTGGTTTCACAGTGCGACCACCACCCACAGAACAATGGGCAAGAGTAGATTTTTTTAAATTCATATATTATTTGTCTCTAGGATCCTAATATTCAATTTTTAAGTTTTTAGTTAAAAAATTATAAAAATAATATTGCGCGTGTCAAAGGGTTAAAGACTATAGAACATTCTCTTCATTAAATGAGTTTTAGAGGGCAATAGTGTTACTATGTATACAAGTTTGTAATGGATTGAATGCACACAGAATTGGTAATAGCTCGATGAAATTTATTTTTCCAAAAGAAACATTTTTCAGTTCTGGAACTTTTCATAAAAGTGCTCATACAGCTCTTCTCAGTATGACAGGGTACAGTAAGTAGTTGCCACTTCAAACTACTAAATGTTAAACAGAAGACATTATAAAAGGCCTCAAATGCATTAAACTCACAGACTGATCTCTTGCTACTCTGAGTTAAACTCTGAACTAAACTGAGAACTGATACTTTAAAAAGGCTTGAAGTCTGGCATGCATGACTGTCTGGTGTTATATAGTTTTCCTCCATCTGCCAAGAAATTAACAATACCTCTGATTTCTCAAAATTGCTAGAAGAAATATGCAGTTCCAGGTACATAGGGCCAGCTACACACAAATTAGATCAATTGAAGTTGTACTGAGATCAGACTGCTGCCATATCTAGCGAAAAATATTAGTTGCAAAACCATCACCAAATCGGTGAGAGAACAATTTACATCACTGTTAAATGGACTTGCCCCTGTAATCTTATTTTTCTGGCAGAGCTTCACATTCTTCAGCCATTTCATGTTGCACTGTACAAGCAGTAATACAATTTGTGTGTATTTTCACTGGAACTACATAATAAAAAATTCATAATACTACCTTTAATGAATGTATGACACAGAACTAAGCAACTTGGGAAGCAAGTAGGCCGATCTAATTTGGTATGCTTTGCAACTGTTTTGAAATTCTTCATATATTAAAATTTTGTTTTCCAAATACATGTATTAAAAAGGCCTGTTTTGTATCGTGTACTTTGCTTTCTTTACTGTTGAATATTCATTAATCAGAGTAGTATGAAGATATTTATTACTTAATTTAACTTGATAATTCTGTTATTTTGTTATAGGCCAGAACTGCAGATGATGTGCATTCTTTACATGTAACAATTTCTACAAACCAAAAGAATACATTTGGCGACCTTCTTGAGTTGGTAAGTTTTTAACAGGCTTTCTTTGTAATCATATAAAGCTTGTATATCGCATTTTATGAGTATAGTCTTCTGTTGGAAGCATTTTAAATTATTATATTTTCAGGAAAATTTGAGTAGTTGTAATGCTAAAGGTATACATTATTATTTAGGAAATGAATGTTCAAAATTCTGAAGAATAACTGTAAATACGGTATAAAGTCCAAGATAGGGAAGTATCGGGATTATGCCGATTCTGGATTTAGAAATTTTCAGAAAGTAGATCATCAACTGAAATCTAGTAAGATGACATAGGGAAATTGCAAAATAAAAAATATGAAATAGTTGTTTGTGAAATGAGGAAGCATTTATGATAATTAAGGGAATAAAATTTATAAGAAAAAAAGATCAATGTTAATTATCTGTCTCTGTATCTTTTTCGTTTTATAGAAACATAATTTCTTGTTTACCTACAAAATTCCATTGTACGTATGATATTTACATGACATGATATTTAATAAATAAAGGTAACACACAAAATGTTTTTAAAAATGCCCCTTTGGACGTAATTTAAAATCTGAAACCTTTCAGTTTTTTTTTAATTGAAATAGATTTTTACTTTTTAAGATTAGCAAAAAGATGAAAGAGTAGCTTACCTACTTCTTCAAGAAAAAGTTATGTTGCACAAACAATTACTGTTAAGTAACCACTTTGTGAAACTAAAATGTGACTGGAAGTCGAAATAGTAACATTTTCTGCCGATATCTTTGAGTTAAATGACTAATGTACAGTTTTTGAGGAAAGAGTAAATGGTCATATTATCTTTACTGAAGTTTTAGTTGATAAGATATTGATAGACTGAATAATAATAATCTGGATGAAATCGGAAAGTTAAAAAAGAACACAGTGGTAGCTTAGATTAACTAAGCTCTAATTTTTTCTTCTTTCTTATTTGGTATGATAACATAAGAAAGCCATCTGTAACATTCCTCAAACTAACAGCAGTTTTCAGCTTTCACTTATTGCGTGCAGGTTTAATCCACACGGAAAAATGCTGAATGCCCCTCACACAACCACTTGAGAGCTGAAAATGAAAATATGCTTCATTACATAAAATTAAGCAAAGCAACAATCCCATGTTTGGCATAGATTTTATTCAAGACTCTATTGATTGAAAAACGATCCAAACTGGAAGAATGTTCTCAAAAATGCCAGTCTGTAGCAGAAATAAGAGAGAAGAGAATCATGCCAACGCAAAACATAAAATTAAGCAAAGCAGTAACCTTGTATTTGGCATAGACTTTAGTCAGGATTCAATCAATTTTGAAGGCAGCAAATGCTTCAGTTGCCAGCAGGTGACATAACATACAGGATCATTTAATACTATCACATATGGTATTTTGGAGGGCTAATTGGAATAAAAGTCGATTTATGGCACACTTGTTTTTTCTTGCATATCATATTCCCTGTTTTTATAATGCTTAAGAAAAGAAAATTTCACAAAAGAAGAAGGGAAATTTTTTTTTTGGGGGGGGGTCTAGATAATAGTTCATTCCAGATATTGGATGTCCAGATTTCAGACTTTGTATGATACTATATGTTGTTTTTAGAAGCTAACAGAATAAGGCTAGCTTTAATATATTCTTCATTTTAATATAGAAAATTCATTGGTTAATCAGTGCGAGAAGAAAAGTAGTGTGTGTTTTAATAAGTAATTGAAATGTGTTCATCAGAGAAGCAATAGATTTTGAAAAATAATTGCTAGGAAGAGGGCATAGTTTAAAAAAAGTGAAGGCTTTATATTATTATAATTGAGATCTATCAGTGTGAAAGTGAATTTAAAAGGGATGAGGAAGAAGAAAAGAAAGGTAAAAGGCTTGTAACTGAAAAGAGGGATTAATTATATTTATGATTTTTGTCTCCATTTATAATGTAACCAATTATATTTCCCATAGAGTCTTCTACGAAGGCATCCATTTATAACAGATATGTCACAAGTGCTTTGTCATAAATTAGTTGTAGATTTTCCAGCTGAATTTTGTAAGCATTTTTATGATGTAGTGCATATGCTGTTGAAAATATATATATGCAGATTATTTCCTGCTGTACATTGATTTCAAAAATTGTAAATCCATTTAAAAATTTTATAGAAGTCCATTTATATAGAGATGTCAGTTTCAATGTTGGAAGAAAATTTTAGAACTACTTCTTCCCCCCCCCTGCACATTTTTAATTTAAGTGGAATTAAAAGAGTATACAAGTCCTCACAACTTAAGTATTTCACATTGCAAATAAATTTAAATAAACTAAACACTTTTATTTATTTAGTTTGTTCCAAACTATATACAGTCAAAAGTCGTTAATCCGGACTCGTCGGGACTTCGGCGATGCCGAATTATCGATTTTTCCAGATTATAGATCATCAGTTTAAATCTCGTAAGATGGCATGCAGAAATTATAAAATTAAAAATATGAAACCATAATTTATGAAATAAAGAACAATTATGATCTAAAGGGTATCAAAATTTACAAAAAAAAAAAAAAAAAGCTTAATATTTATTTGTTTACTTTATTAAACATTTCTTTCAATGTAAGTTGTTTAAGTTGCTTCGTTTTATGTGATAATACTTTCTCTTTAACTCTTTAAACAGACATAATTTCTTGTTCAGTTACAAAGTTCTGCTGTTGAAGTCCTATAATTGCTGTGTCGAGAATACCGACTAATTTGTCAATCGAAATTTTTTCGTTTTCAATAACCTCTGTGTCACTTTTTTCACTATCGGAAGTGAATTATAATGAGAAGGAATTTGATTTAAATCATATCAAAGACGGAGTACATCGAGATGAAATACTACATTTAGTAAGGAATTATAAGCCAAATAAAATAAAAAACATCTGCCTTGAAGATAAGGATAGTGCTGACAGATCAACTTCCAATTCAATGCGGGCCACAGCGTCCCCCCCCATCCCTGCTGCAGAGCAGCGTGAAATTGATAAACAGATTTCGGAATGGTTAGATAAACAAAGGATTATGCCTTTATCTGTTTTTTGCAGCAATTCCACTTTTTGTTTAATGGACTTCGACACATACTTTCGCTTTGTAGATCCTTTACATATTAGTAAATATATATCGGAAATTCTATTTGACATAATCAAAAGTTCAAGCTTACTTTTATAAAATTGCTCTAACAGTGTGCAGAAAATAATAAGCCTCCAATTCAAAGATTAAGGAACAACGCAATCTGCAACATTAACTGAATTAGATAATTTTAGCTTAGCTTATACCGTCCGTTATACATTAAACACACTCACATATTCGCAGCCGTAAAGGTCTTACGTGCATGCGTCAAAGCGACGCATGCGCAGAAAGTTTGTAGTTTTGAGGTTTGGATTATAGATCATTCCGGATTATGGGTGTCCGAATTAACGTCTTTTGACTGTATATGATTTGGTGAAATGAAATAAGTACGAAAGTATTAAAAATTTCTCCCAGCAAAGATAAAGTATAATATTACGTTATCTTCTCTTAGCAGAAATTCAGTATTATAATTTACTTTATTGTTCTTCATTAAAAATAGATCATACAATTCCAAAATGTAAAAACTATTCTTGAGAGACATAACTTAAAAATTTAATAAGAGTCATTAGAATAAGCATGTAATATTAATTAAAATCTCTAAAAAGTTTTACTTTTCATTATTGCTGTACTTGTGAAAATTTCAAACTTGAAAGAAATTTCTTTTTTATGGCCTTGATTTTGTATTCTTTTTAATTCAGTTTTTGTTAACATAATTAATTGTGTTTATTTGATTTCTTCAGGCGCTTCCCAGAGCTTTGGAGCAAGCTATTAAAGAAGATCCTGAATTTCGTGAATCGTTACCAAAGGACTACATGAATCTTGTCGGCACTACTAATTCTAATATCGTGAGTGAAGTAGATTGTAGACTTTTTAATTCATTATTTTTAAAACTGTTAATATTTTCAATATTAATGTTTTATTATCAGAGAAGGCATTTTTAAAGGAAGCTTTTAAAACTAGTCTTTCTTCCTTTTGGCTATATGCTGATCTTTTCCCCCTTGGTGCTTATATTTGTTACTTTTAAAAGCTCAGAAAATATTAAAAGATAAACATTTTCTGAAACTCGAAAACAATTTTTTTTAAAAAAGGGGGGAAATGAAAAAGAGCTTGTGTAGTTTTTAACAAAGTTTAATCCTGGATTGGCATTTAATTTTATTCAGATGCTATAGGCATAATCAGATGCAGTCTCACTTCTTCAAGGAGCAGGAAGATTCTATATCTTCTGCTGAATTTCATTTCATAAATACAAAATAAAAAGGGCTCTTGAAGGAAAATGAAAATAAAAAGAGCTTAAAAATAATCAGAAATTGTATATTGTTACTGAGCAAAATAGGTCTTCTTATGACAGGAAAAAATCAGAATATTGTTGCAGGGCATTGTCTAATAATGACATTAATAGCTATAATGAGGATTAAGAAACCTGCATTTTCTGATACAGATTCTTTGCCTTTATTATAGCCATATGATGCAGTTTTGAATACAGCACTTCTAACTTTGTTATTTCCCATCATGACACGAAAAGTCTTCAATTCATAGTTAAAAAATGTTTGTTTGCCTATTTCTACAGCTCAAAGGTACTGCTGTGTTCATAAATAATAAAATGTAAAAGCACTTTATAAGAAACGGGAAATTTTATAAGGAAAAAAATGTGCAAATCTATAGGGCTGGTATTTACATTTTTACAGCTGTTGCGTAGTTCAGTAGTGGTTTGAAAAAATTAATTAAATTATCTTTTTCATTGCTTGCTGTGTCTTCTGCCCAGCAGTATATAAAGTGAATAAAATGATGATCATATGTAAATCCACAGGTACTGAAATATATGTAATACAGGCATGTGTGTATTAGCTGTTGTTGCATATGTACTCAAAAATGGGGGGGGGAAACAGTAACTCTCCCAAATGTTTAAAGCTAGACATGTAAATAATGAGAAAATATCCATCTATGTCAGGAATGCTTGTTGTTTGCCTCCTTTCTAAACAGTGTTCTTTACTGATCCTTCTAGGAGCTTTTGAATAATGCCTTCTTTACCCTATAGTTGTGTTTTGAGTTACTGTCTTGTAAAGAATGTTTAAATTTACTACAGCTTGAATGGTCTCTTTATTTTTATATTAAACGATTCATTACAAGAGTGCAAAGACTAGTTTAGGTATTCTAGTGCTCAAAAAGAGAAATCTTTGGGCCTTCTGCTTCGATTTATTTTAATGATATTAGTAGAATTGCATTGACTCATACTACAGTGGATTCTCCGTAGTTTTTAATGGAAATTCATTAAAAACTATGAGCTACGGAAAATACTGAAAAAATCATATTTTACTGAAAGAAAGTTAAGAGAAATAGTATGCTAAACAGAACTAACTTATTCCTTTGATGATTGGCAAAATGCTTGTGACAGTGATGTTATATATCACATTAAACTATGTTCTTGATGATTTTGAAGAGTAGTCAAACATAATTCAGCAAATTTTGACCCTTATATATCCAATCCAGCATCCTGCCATAAAATAAATAAAATGGCTTGTTTACTCTGCAGGCTCCCTTGGGTTTGGGAATACCACCTCAGAATAAGATGTTAAAATTATTAAGCCAGAAATTAAAACTCGTATTCTACAGAATTTCCATGCACTAAAGCTTCTAAAGTTTCAGTAAATGACATTATAACAGCAGAGACCTTTTAGTTGAACGTCATGTAATGGGTAACTGTAAACAGCATGTATTTTCACAAACGCATTAAGAAATCAGTGCTTATAAAATTTAAAGAAATATCAGATTTCTTCGTAAAAGAATATGAAATAAATGTTTTGAAAGCTGAGTTAAATTTTTAATTGAAAGCAACTTTTAAATGTTTCTGGATACTGTTATTGCAAAAAAATACCTCATTCAAGTGCAACCTGTGAAAGAATTATTATATTGTTTTAAAAAAATTCGTTCTGTATTTTGCCAAGTTTAGGTAAGAAAACTCTTGAAACCATTTTCATTAGAAAAGTAAACATGCAGGCAAATGAAAACTAATGCTTAAAAAAAAAAAAAAAAAAAAAAAAAAAAAATAATAATAATAATAATAATAATAATAATAATAATAATAAAATACCTAATTTAGAACTTAAGCTTTCAAAGCATGTTATTTATGGAACTTTATATTCATAATTTATAAATTATAGTTATATGATGATTATAAATATATTTGTCTCTGTCTAGAACTTATTATTTATTTATTTTTATTTTCTCTTAGAAATTGTAGTTCAAAAACCTCTAAGATATATGGTTTATGGATTGTAATTTCCTTTGCAATTATTTGCAATTTACTGTATTTGCTCAAATGATGCATTAGTGGATTTAGTGACATTTCAGCTTGAATAATAAACTAAAAATTTCTAATTAAGTGTGCATATACGTAGGCTGTCTGAAAAATTTCTGACTTAACAAAGAAAAAAGATATTTTTCTGCAAAATTACCTTTATTTTTTTATATAGTTTCCTTGTAATAGTTTCCTTGCCATTTCTTGCAGAGATGTTCCCATTCTTTTAGCCTGCACAAATAATATGTGGAATCTTTCTCTGCAATGTCTCCTCATTTGACAAAAATCTTTGACCTCCAAGTTCTTCTTTTAGCTTAAGGAACAAAAATAGTTATTTGGTGCCAGGTCTGGCGAATAGGGCTGGTTGGTCAAGCAGTTCAAATCATAATTCATGGATTTTTGCCATTGCATCTACTGAAGTGTGAGATAGAGCATCGCCTTGGACAAACAGTTCTTTACTTTTCAAATGGGACCATCTTCAGCTTGTCAAGTAACATTGCATAGTATGTACCGGTAATGGTTTTCCCTTTTCAAGATAGTCTATTAAGACAATCCCATGTCTGTTCCAGAAAACTGTTGCCATCACTTTCCCAGCAGAAGGAACAGTTTTTGACATTTTTGGAGCTGATTCTTTTTTTGAAGTCCACTATTTTGACTGTGTTTTTGTTTCTAGGTTGTAATGATGAATCCAGATTTCATCTACAGTGAATCATAGTTGAAAAAACTCTGATTTATTGCACCAACAGAACAGTGCAAATGTTCATTTGGACACATTTTCGGTCCAGAGTGAGCAAATGCAGCACTCAACATGCAGTCAGCTTGCACATATCTAACTCTTGGTTCAATATGTGGCAAACACGTTCTTTAGACATGCTAATAAACCTCTGTTATTTCTCTAATCTTGATTCAATGGTCGTCCAGCACCATTTGGTGGATTTTAACAATGTTTTCATCAGTGGTTGCAATTTTGGGCTGTCTTGAACATTTATTGTCATCCATTAAATTCTGCTGCTGAAAATTTCACAATAGTAAACGATGGTGCATACATTGTGTCCAACTCCTCTTTATTCTGAGTAGCATACTACCTTTCAAAAACAAGTATTTAATCACAGTGCAATATTCGATTTTTTTTCCCCCCATTTTTGCAAAAAAGGTCACATCAACTCACAAAAGTAATTGTCAAACAAAAAATCAGTGTTCAAAATACAAGTTCCCCCTCCACACACAGACACAGGAACATTTCAGTTGATTTGAACTGCCATCTACATATTGAGGCTGGAAACTTTTCAGACAGCCCTTGTAATTTAGTAGTAGTTTTAATTATTCACTTTTTATATTTATGGATTTTAAGTTAATAAAAAATTTTAAAATGATTAATTAAAGAAAAGGTGTCTTATATGCACATTTTCAAAGTTTTAAAAATGTTCATGCATTTACTTATGACAAGTTTTGCTGTAGGTTTAATTCTGTGTAATTATGAGAAATTAGCAAAGTGATATTAAGCCCATATAAAAACTAAGAACCCCTGGCTGTACTTAGTTGTTCAAGATGGTAATCAGCCAAAAATATTTGTGGATTAGTGAACATTTGTGAGATTTTACTCAATACTTTTCCAGCATTCGATCTAAAATGTCCACAACATTTCATAACACTTAAATATGCTATTTAGGTGGTAATAAAATCACAAAAGCATAATACTTAGTAGAATTGTAAAATGTAAGGGAGGTAGTGGATTTACAGTTTGAAAAAGATCGGCAAACAAAAAAAAAACAATGCACAAATAATGCAATGTTTCTCAAACTTTTTCAAGTGGGACCACTTTTATAGGTTCTGCAGATTATCTCCCTCTTGTCCCGTTTCAAAGCAATGTTTTCTACACGTGTTACTACTAGTATACTTTTATTTTTAAAATATAATTTAAAAGTAATTTGATTTATATTGGTATTCTTCTGCTAAACTAGAATGGGAGATCTATAAATAGGAAAATCGGTAATAAATTTCATAAAATATCCATCTTGGGAGAAAAAGTATAGGTGATTTCCATGTGTAATTTCTAAACTATGAGATTTTCAGCAATAATGGGGCATATGCAGTTAATTTGTATTTTGGAAATCTGTGAGGACTACAAGTATCAAGGGCTACATATTGAGAAATGCTATTGTAGTGTGCAGATAATGCATACTGTTTTTAAAAGTGCAGATTACCTAAAATTTAATTGTTTAAAAGGTTATTTTAAATTAATAACAGTAATTAAATTCATTTTTCAAGTGGAAAAAGTAAACATCAGGAAATGCAAAAATAATTAAAAAGGCAAAAGTCTTCATCTTTTAGAGAGCATATAGATTTGAAAATAAATCAGCCATTTTTAATAAAAGAGACAACCAGAGAGTGTATTTTGATGTTTACAAATGTTTACAAATGTATGAAGATAGCCAACATTCTGATCCACCTTCTGAAGTTGATGATGACCAAATTAAAGTCATAATTGAATTGAATTGTCTCATGTGCAAGAGATTACAAAAAGGTTAAACGTATCACACACAATGATTGAAAATCACATGAGATGGCTTGGACTGATTAAGAAGCTCAATATTTGGGTTCCGCCGAAATTGAAAGAAATTCACGTAACAAATCAATATTTTCTATATGCATTTCAAACGTAATGCAATAATAACGTAATGCAACTATAAAATATTTTTCAAACATAATGCAGACCCTTTTTTGAATGATGAGATATAGATAGTCTACAGTAACATTAATCAAAAAAAGATCCAAGCATGATGAATTAGCACAAGTCATATCAGAAGCTAAATCTTATATATAAAAAGATCATATTTTCAATCTGATGGGATTATGAAGATGTGCATTTTGAGCTGCTTCCAAGTAATCAACTCGGCTATTTACTGCCCTCAACTTATGAAACTGGAGGAAGGAATCAAAAAGAAAAGGCCAGAATTGACAAATCGCGAATGAATTGTGTACCACCATGACAGTCTGAGGTATTACACATCTTTAGCAACACATACGAAATAATTGGAGCTTCGAAGTGATATCTCATTCCCCAGTGTAGCCCCGACCTTGCATCATTGGATTATCATTTATTTTAAAAGTAACAAAACCTCTTAAATGGCAAGAATTTTAGTAATTAACAATAATCTCAAATCACATTTGGTTAAGTTTCTTGCTGATAAAAACCAGACGTTCTGTCAGCGTGCAATCTTGAAGTTACCAGAAAGGTTGTAAAGGTCATCAAACAGAATGGAAGGTGTTTGGCTGATTCTCTCTCCTCTCTCTCTTCCCCCCCCCCAATAGGAAAAAAAAATCTTGTTTTATTTCTTGCTAGCATGATATTAAGTGCCAAATTAGAAATATTGCAATTAAAAAATTAGCAATTTAGTACCCTTTTTTTTATATCACCATGGATTTTGCACTTGAATCGTGAAATGAAATTTCTCGTATTTAACCCTCTCAGCGGCATGATCAGCCTTATGCTGTTATGAGATTTTTTATACAACTTAAGATATTTTTCTTTCTTTCTTTAATAACGTAAATGTAATCTTAATGAAGTAAGTTTATGAAAATATAGGCTAAAGTAAGTAATTATATAAATTTAGCTAATAAATACAGGTCTGCATGACAAATCCAAAAAAAAGGTGCCACTCAGAGGATTAATTAAAGCATAATTACTGTTTTATTAGTTGGAAAACTTTTTGCTGTGTAGCTACCATATAAAAATTTAGATATATTTGCAGAATCCATCTGTGCACAGTGTTGAAATTGTTTTGATAAGATTATGTATATTATACTGAGAAACTATGTCTGTGATCAGTAATAAATTGAAATTTTTCATTTAGAAATATATGTTTGTGATCAGTATTTTTTTTTTAAAGCTTGAAACTACCTTTTACAAGCATGCTTTGTGTGTATTATTTGTTTTTATTAATATTTTCAACTTTATATCTGCATTTGTGAACATTGACACATACACATGGGTAAATATGACTATGTGTATGCCTTTTATGTTATGTTATATAAATTATTAAAATATATTTCATGTATTTTAGGAATCACCAGAAAGAAATAAATTCTTAGAGAAAGTTATTTCCTTATCAAGTAAAATTTTAAAGTATTTATCAGTAGATGAAGCTGCAGATCAACATGCTAAAGACTTTATTCATGCGTCAATGCCTCCGCATTTAACATTAAGTAAGATTTTTATTTTTGATGTGTTTATTTGAAATATTTTATTCAAAATAGAGATATACAGCAGCTAGGCAGATTAAAAAGGGAAAATAATAATGATAATTGAACTCGCAATACTCTTTTGTAATTTTATAAAATCTAAAACTGATGATGTTTTCTGAGAATCCTAACTTATTTCATGGGATATAAAATGGTAAACAGATGCCTAAGAAATCTTAACTTGCCTTTATATTTTATTATTTGTAGTTACAAACGTATTTGTTTCTTGTAGCCTTAATTCACAGTTTTACAGTTCCTCCAAGAAGATATGTAAACTTTTCAGAGTGGAAACTATTTAATTAGGTACAAAAAAAAACTGATTAGTTTTATTCATTTAGAAATAAATATATAGTGGTTAAAAAAATGCTGTTAAATCAAATCAATGTAAATAAGAGAGTTTGCTTTTGATAATGCTTATTTAGAGTACTTACTATATCAAAATGCTTAGAATGATTACTTTTCTTTAATATGAAGGCACTTTTCAAACAGTAGTGGTTTGTACGAATATTGTAAATATTTCCCTTCAGAAATTTCCCCTTCCTTAATAAAAGGAGGAAAAACATTATGAAGTATTCAAAAGCAGATTCTGTTGAGGAAAAAAATTAATATAAAGAGGCTGGCTCACAAAATAGCAATAGTTTTTTCAAGAAATCTTTGAAATAATGAATCGTTGTATCTTTTTTAGGAGAAAAGTCTCGCAGTATTTACGGACATGGTGAAGAATGGGAAAATGGAAGAATTGTAAATGTTACTGAGCTTAGCCCAGATTCCAAAATTCGATTAATAAGAAAAAGAGCTGCTAGGTATATTTCTACTTTTCTGTCTGTCTAAAACATGTAGTATTTTATTTTAAATGGTTATGTAGTTACATGCTTCATAAAAGTAAATACTTATGCATAAAAGCTGTCTAGCTTTTTCAAAGGAAAATGGACAAATTCCTAAGGTAAGGTGTGAGTAAAATAGTACTGTCGAAGCTGGAAAGAGCTGGTGAGGGAGAAAATAGTGCGTTTCTTTTGTATATGAGAGAAGTTTGATTTATTATTCAGGGCACCTACTCAAGCTCAACTCGATCAGATTTTATACAATCTTCATACAACTTCTGCTACTGAAGTGTAATTGCACCCATGCATTTACCATAATAGTTATACCCATGCGTTATGCGTAACTGAATCATTTTCTCCAGATTTTTAGTGTATCAGTATGTGATAACAAAAAAGGATAACATTATGTATCCTATGGTGGAAGGGGACCGGCTGCCATACCATTGGGCCTACCTTCAATTCTCGAAGACATGGTTGTCTGTGACTGTAGAGTCTTTGCTACGTGGAAGCGCTTTAAAATGCTGTCGAGCTGAAAATTGTTTTGATAGGTTAGGTGGAAAGAAAAGAAAGACAGGAGACCCTTGGACCTGACCGTAGAAGTGTGCTTCATTACACCTGGGGCAAAGTTTCCCTTTCTTGTGGATTAAAATTGTTCACTTTCGAGTGGTTGCTTCCTTGATAATGTTCTCAGTGATGAGATGGCTAGCTGTTGCAAAACAAATATTATAGAACTGACAAATTCCTTATATTTTTGCCCTTTTGTCTATGGCTGATATATATCACGAAATTCAGGTTCCATAGTTAGTTCCTGCAGCATTACTTCATTCATTTCAATAATAGTCTGCAGAATTTTAGTCTGTAATTGTGTGATAATTGAAAGGGATAGTATAATACAGTTAATGGTAATGAAATAGTTTTTTACATACACTACAAATTTTCGATGCATCCACTCTTTCGTCCATGGCAGATACACATCCTGGAATCCACTTTGACTTGTAGTTATTGCAGCATTGTCCGGCTTATCTGAACGACAGCCATGGCAATCTGTTTTAATTGCATAAAATCCCTGGCAGAGTGGCAGAAATATTTGGTTCTCAGTTTTAAAAGAATGATTCCTATGATGTTAAATTTGGATCTAGATGGTCAGGGAATATGATCAGTCAATAGCAGCTATGTAACTAATCTGTTAGGTAACATCACATGATTCCATCACAAACTATCTTTTAAAAGGAAGCTGAAATTACTCCAAGAATTAGAAGAATTGAAACTGCAAATTATTACAAATATCACTGGAATAGACCAGGCAAAGCAGATGTGAGTCAAATTGGATATGATAAATGTTTGTAGTCTGGCGAATTCTATTTTAGGATTTGTAAGGTCTTCAAAAGCTTTGGATGTTTATCTTTCTATTAATTATGTTGCTTTCTCCTTTTATATTCCATTTCTAAAGTACTGGAGATACATTACCATCATAATTCATCTGACTACATACTCACATGGTTTATACTTAATACTGCATATATAATTTTCATAGATGTTGTGTCTTCAAAGTCTTTGCAGAATGCTAGGACACTTAAAATCATTCAATCCAGGTATGCATTAAAATGATCAAATCCTTCTGCCTCAAATTGCGTGCAGTGGTTATTATTATTATTTAGTCACGTAGGTTTAGTTATTCTTTAAAATGATAATAATTAAAAGCAAATCATGAGCTTATTTAGAATTTTGCCATTTAATATGATAAAGAAGTATTGATTTTCATTCTAATCGTATGTTTAAAATACTAGTATTTTTCCAATAAAAAGGTAACACTCATCAGCAGACATTAGTGTTAAGTCAAAATGTAGCTTACAATAGAAATGGCTATCCTAACAATTAATTTAAGATGTAGACCTGCCAGAAAACATATTTGTGACTTTTCTTTCCTTAAAATATTTCACTGTGAATAATTTCTTTTCCTGAAAGAATTTAATGGCAGATACTTCTTATGTCTCTTTTTAGAAATTGCCAGATTATAGCATTTTCCTCGGTTCTTTTATCAGAATAAAAATTTTAAAAAAATGTCTTTGAATTAAAACGTGTTCAGTTCACAAATTTTGATGTCGTTCCTGGGACAAATTATCATCTTAAATGCATTTGTGCACATTTTTGCTGCTTATATTGTTGAATTTTAAAAACTTCTAGTGATTGCAATCTTTCTCTATTAAAACAGCACATAATATATCTTTAAGTTAGAGATGCAAATTAAGTGACTTTAAGTAATTTATTTATTCAGCAGTAATTACAGAAGTGATAACTAGAATATAGTAGTTGCATTAATACTAAATGAAGAAACCTGTCACCAATAATTTCCAAATATTGCCAAAGCCATTCGCAATTTATTATTTAGCTCAATAATGCAGTTCAGATTTTAGACCTTCTATTTTAATTCTTTAATAAGTATCTGTGTGATGTAATACAAAGTTAAATGTAAAAAAGTAATCTTTTTTTGTTTTTCTGAATAAAAGTGTTTCCAAGGCAGCAAACGCATTTACATGAGAACAACAGAAAATGCAAATTTTAGATTTTGATACAGTATACTGTTGGTAGGTAAATACTGCTGTTTTTAAATGAAAGCGTATTTAAATAAAAAAAATGCTACAGTAATTTTTACATTTACTGTTTTGAACATGTTCACTAATGAATGCTTAACATATCTTTCTTAGTTAATTTGAAGACAATAATACTGTTAATTTTTTAACTAATTCTTCTTTTCTGTAGGTTGGTGGCGGAAGACAAGCATCTGCGAATATACCATAGTATGGAGAATAGCAAAGTCCATAAGGAATATGAAGCTAAGTATTTTGACGTAGAAGCAGAATTTGTGAATGCCATTGATATGCTGTTCCATGCATATCCTGAATATATATTCATAGATGATCTGCCATTAAATTCTTTAGAAGAAAAGGTAAATACTTTGAAAACTGATATATAGTTGAGTTTCATAAATTAACAGTGTAAGATTCAAATTGTTACCTTTATTAAAAGACAATTTTAAAGCTTCCTCTGGAATTTTTAGTCCAAAGAGGCTTTGTCCCTGAAGGAGTATTGTTTTCATTTTGAGATTTTGCGTTGGTTCACTATAAATGTCCATTTCACTGTTCAAACTATTGCCACCAAATGTTAAGAGTCCTGCATTATATTTGAAGAAATTAAATAGTGAAAAATCTGCATAAATGTGTGTATATTTCTCATATTGTGATAAAACAACGGTACCTAGAGCCATCGAATTTTGAATGACATAATCCTACTGCTAATATTGCTATGTGGAAGGCCAAATTTGGAGTTTGTTTTATTATCGATTTCATATTTTGTAAAACTTTAACAAACTTGAGGATTTCAAAGTGAGCAATAGCAATGTTGTACAGAAAAAACATTTTTATCTCCAGCGCGCGAGACTCTGTATCGGAAATTCTAAAGATATGCTCAATTTAAAACTATTTTGCGCGATATTGCTCTTGAACTGAATTTAATGGTTTAAGTGCAAAGAATATGATATTTAATAAAGAAAGGAAACAGACAAAATGTTAAAAAAATGCCCCTTTAGACGTAATTTAAAATCTGAAAACATTTTTTGGGGGGGGGGGTTAAGATAAGTTTGTATGCATTTGAACAACAGAAGAACTTTCATTTAGTTTATTTCCAGTATCATCTATGTATTTATTAAATAACTTGTATACTTTTTATTAAATAAATAATCTATATATATGTTCATCCCAATGTTCAAAAACAATGCCGCCTAAAGCCATTAATTTTTGAATTCACATAATCTTCCGTCTGAGGATATGCATATAAAAGCCCATATTTTGAATTTGTTATTTTATTTACTTCCTATTTTGTACAAGTTTAATTAATTTTGAGTAACAAACCCAGCTATTTAACAGCAAAGTGTTATCACTGCTTGAAGTGAAACATTTTTAGCAACACACTATTAGATATGTATCTTTTAAATTTAATCAGCAAGCTTGGATATTTAAAAACAGTGTGTTGCCTTTTGCGAAAGTATAAAATATTTAACTTTCAAATTTAATGTGTATATTACTGATTAACAAAATAAGCAATTTAAAAGGAACGAACAGGGTTCTTAATATTACCTTTTTTTTTACCTCTGAATCTTATTCATGTAATAAATATGCATTTAATTAATGATAAACATAAAAAAATATTAAACATTTTGTATGAAATTACTGCAGCTGCACTGTCTCTCCCTTTATTGCAGAATGCATATTACAGAATCACAATTTTTTATTTAAAGCAAAATTATCCTAATTTATTTCCACACAATATGCTGCTGAAAATTAATCAGTATAGACAAAAGTAACGAAATTTAGAACCAATTCCTCAAACACCCCCAAAAAAGTGAAATTCAGAACCTGTAAATTTCAAAATTCCATATAAATATGTAAAATTAACCAAAAATTGGAAGAATTAAAGAAATTTGAAATACTAAAATATCAAAAATACAAAACCCACAAAAAATAAATACAAATACAAACAAAGGAACAGGAATGCAATGTTTCTGTTAATCAAATCTGATGTAATGTTTTCAAGAGGAGGTACATCAAACTCACCTGAACCCCCTTCCCATTGAAAACCACTGCATTTGTGTGATTCAAAATTAGCTGATGAACCATTCCAAATTATTGAATTATAAGAGTTCATTCGAAAATTCTGACCCACTCCCCGACAGAGAACACTGTCTTCTAACTACAGATTTCGAAACAAAGAACCAAAACGTTAGATTCAAAAGGCGTAAGGGTGCCAGCTTGGCTTCATTGGCACAAATTGGTGATGGCAAGTTAGAAATCTCTAAACAGTGAATTAAATGCTTGTAAGAAATTTGTAAATTTTTGATAAAAGAATGTGTAAAAATAAACAAGAAACAAAGGTTAGAAAAGTAAAAAGTCTTCACATCATGGGCTTATCATGATGACTAGAATATAGTAGGCCCTCTGTTAATAAAGTCAAGAAAAGCATATGTAAATAGAAAAATAATATAGAACTTCCTTAAACATCTTTCTTTATCCTTCTATATTTGAGCTTTGGGATAAAAAATTTATAGGGTTCAGACTACTCATTTTTTTTTTCAAAAGACTGTTAATGAAGTTAATTAGAATTTCATTTTCTTTTAAAATTATAATGAGAATAATCTCTCTTCTTCTTTCCCCCCCCCTGTATGTGTGTGTGTGTTTGCCTAGGGTGTAAAACGAGTACGGAAATATGTATACACACCTTCTAACCGAGGACAACCTGACTGGTTTGGATGTATATTGGAAGAAAAAGGAATCAAGGCACAAAATGAGATAGTAATTTTTTAATTAAAATCAAGAAAATATCGCTTATTCATGATAATTTGAGGAACTTTGAAATTTCAGGGCTAATCCCGTAACGCTCGGAGGATTAATACATCCTAGCCATAAATAATTCAACATTTTCCAAATACAAAATTTTTCTTTAACGGAAACAAAATAGAAGTATACATCAAGTATTCAATATGTTGTTATAATAAATAAAAATTACATTGAAGTCTATATATCTTCCAGTTAAAAATAAAGATATACACGTATCAGGTGTAGTTATAATGGTAATAAAAGAGGACTTGCTTATGTTAATAAAAAAAAATCTGTTAACCCTTTTGCAGAGACTATCACGCAGACATGCCAGCATGAAGCATACTCACTTCCTACTGACTCAAAATATGGTTCTGCGTGACAGAACATCTTTTCATTCACCCCTGCCTATCCCACATTCATATCAGTTTTGGAATATTTTAGAAACTAATTTTTTTTGGCACACAATGTTGTTGTATATCCATAGAATTTAAGACAAATGCAGAATTGACCTTCTACGTGTATCTTCTACTCGAAATGAGACAAAGACGACTCACATGCACGTGGATTCGAATCATATAAACATAAGAGGAAAGGCATGTTCTCGACTCGCAGGCTACACGAGAGCTCTTTAAATGCAAAAAAGCATATTAATGAATATCAGAGGAGTTTTTTTTGTTTTTGTTTTTTGTTTTTTGTGTGTGTGTGTGTATTCGCCTAGGATGTAAATCGAGGACGGAAATATGTATACACACCTTCTGACCGAGGACTTTCGAAGAACCGAGGACATCCTCGGTTGACAAGAATGCCAGAATTGCAATCGGGGACCTCGGATTCATGTAGAAACCAATTATGAGCCAAATCCGAGCTATGTCCTTGGTATGAATATACGTAGTTTATTTCTGTGTAAAACTATGTATGGGCTGTGCATCTTTGTGCAAAAATTGGGGCCACGATTCCATGCCAGAAAAAGCAAGTTCTCCTTACTGCTGTTCGAAGTGAACATGTGCATTCCAAATATGGTCAGAGTACTATCTAGTCCTCGTTAATGCGGTGTCGGATTAAGAACGAGTGTGTTTTTGATTAACCTTATTTGGTCTTGTTACTATAGTCCTCGTTTCTGCGGTATCGGGACAAGGTTTGTGTGTTTCCATTTCCTCCATATATGGTCATAATACAATTATTACACACACGCTTTCTGTGAGTTTCATTTATGATAACACCGAGGACTGCTAAAAGAAAGTTAAATGATAATTATTATAACTTTCATTGTTACGGAAAAGGAGTAAAGACTTATCTGGTGGGTCTTCATTTCTTAGGAAATTTACAACACAGTGTATCCAAAATGTGTGACGAATCGTTTTCGTGGATTTGATTTTCAGTATGCAGGAATGAAAATTGTGATAACTTACCTTTAAACTTCTATTTTTACTCACTATGAGAATAAAAAAAAAAAATGTTAAAGTATTAATAATGATTCCTTTTCTGCCAGATATTTATCAAATAATGTGAATTTACATCAAAGATAATAATACTGCGAAAATTTTTGGAAGTATTGAAGAAATAACAGTGAATAAATTTTAGAGGCAGTAATTCCGTTTGAGAGTCACCAATATTTTTGAAAGCACATTATAATTGTTGGATGATTAACTGACAATAATGAATTAATATTAATAATCTAATAAAACTAATTCCACAGAATTTAAAAATTATCTGGGACCATGAGTGGTTTTTCTAAACGAGGTTAAACGCATTCTCTAAACTGGAGGGTTTTCCCTCTCTAAAATAGGGATTGGGAGTTGCTGTGGCCTTCTACAGAAACAGGCAGTATGGTAAGCTACCTTTCAGTAGGATAGAAACTATTAACTTGGCTAGCGAATCAAAAAGGAACTAATAAAATATTTAAATTTAGCATAACTGTGTGAAAAGTTTAAAAATGATTGTCATAATTTTTTTAAATTTTCATTTTTACTATTTGATTTAAAGTATCGAATTTTATAGTAGTTTTAGCCTTGCTAGTAAATAAGGCTAAATAAATATACTGGTGAACATATCTGTAAGCCCTGTGGGCTCGAGTATTATATGAAGGATTTTTTCAGTCAGAAAGATTGTTGGTATTGTCCAAATTCGAATCTTTCATTTGAAGCATCGTGGAAAACTGCCACCTGGAAGGGGGAAAATCACTACTCTTCTTTTTTTATTTTTTTTTAATTTAATTATTATTATTTGTCGCCAAAGTGATGAATAATAGTGGTTATGTTATGGTTTAAAAAGATAATTTAATTAAAAATCTGTCAGATTTAATTGAAAGATTGTGATTTGAAAGAAAAATAATAATTTAAATAATAATTAGATTAAATAATAATTTAAAAATTTTTTCTACTTCTAGGCACATAATAAAATTTACGTGGTGTACCATAATGTACTCACGTCGCTTACATAAACTAACTATTATTGTCTGAAGCATAATATCTTCAAATGGAGCTGTGTAATTGTAAACAAAAGGCGATATTCAGGGTAAAGTCTGGTAAAGTGAAAAAACTCTGACACTTAACAAATTAAGAGGAAATATAGTTTTTCAGAAGAAAAATGAAGTATCTTTAATATTAATTTTAAAATTCAATTCATATTTGGAAACCAGAGAACAGTTTCTGGGAGCAGTGCATCCTGTGTGATAGACTGTAAGGAATTTAAACTCCTGTCTCACACTAAGTCAGCAAATCTTCACAGACAGATTTTCTGTCTTCTATTTGTTGCTCTGTCAAAATCCGAGTCACACATAGACCAAAAACGTTCCTCATTTTCAGATTTTCAATTAAAATTAGCCTACAGATTCCGTTGCTTATCCCAAGCATGTCTGAAATTTGCTGTGAAAATTTGCTGATACGTCTATCAGCTTTTACCAAGAAGGAATTTTCTCCATATTTTCCTGATTCTTTGAAGTTTAAGGGCACCCTATCTTTGATTGATCTTCAACGCTTTCGCGCGTGCATTTAATGCGGTTTAGCACTCATATACACGATCTTGATAATGATACATCAATATATACTGTTCGAATCATCTAACGTTTCAGTAGCAGATTTACCTAATGTGTAACAAAATTTAATGCTACAATTTTGTTCCATCTCGAAGCAAAATTTTTGGTTCAGTGTCGTCTCACTAAATGAAAATAAGTCCTCTGTTTTGATACGGAAACGATAAAACAACCAGTTTAAACTATCAAAAAAGAGCTGGGATGTTTCTATACATTTAATCTCCCAGTTTTTTATTTTATTATTTCGTCTTTTAATTTGTCTGCTTACTTTCCGAGGATACCGTGTATTATAAACAACTTCCTAGCTCATGTAACTGATATTCATCTCAGACTTATGTTTTTGTTTGATAAAAAAGTGAGCGGTATATTGTAGAACTATTTGTTTGCTCTTTTTTCAGCAGGCCGTATAAAGCAGCTTCATTTATCTATTTGCAGTTCTATCAAAGCAGAAAAGTGGTACACATTTGCGTTTATTGCATGATAAAGGAAACAGAATTTATATTATAATTACTTATTATATCTAGATAGTCCACGAGGACTAGCAAAGCCCATTAGGACTATTTGCTAAGGAAAATGATGCCTTCGTGGAGGACTTTCTAACGAAAACTGGTTCGTATACAAGCTACACATGGGGAAAACCATGAAAACATCCGTGCACCCATTTGAAAATATATGATGTCTAATCGAAAAGATCGAATTAAATCTGAGATATTAATTAATTCAATAATTATCTTTTTTTCTTTTTAACTGTGCTCAGATTTAAATGTGCTAAGATTGCGGTCAAAATGATCTTTCAGCGGCATACCTGAAAGCAATGTTCTAGTAAAATGATCTCGAGAACTTTTTTAATAAATAATAATTTTCGTGAGTTATATCTCTATGCGATCTTACTTAAAGAAAATTGTCCGAATTGACCATTTAAGAGCATAAAGTACTGATTTGTAGCAATTATTTCAGCAGAAAACTGTTAACAAATAGATTATTAAAATCACAATAACCAATAAACAATATATAATAAACTTTGAAAAAATTTGCAAAAAATTATTTTGTTTCTAAATCTGGAACAATAATTTTATTCGCTAATATTCCCAATGAAATTCAGACTGCCCTTGATGTGAGATTTAGTAAATGTGTCATGTGTTAAACAGCACTATTATGATCTGTTGCTTTAAAATAGGAGCTTCAAGTTTATCTTCCTCCATGCAATATAGCCAAATAGTTAGCCCCAATAGAAAATATTCGTTTTCGATATTGTATTGGAAGTAAATGAAACTAATTTTTCTATAGTTTTAAGCCTGAGATTCAGAAGTGTCAAATGACGAAAAATAAGTGAGAAGTTTTATGTTCAAGAATCTCGAATTCAAGCCCTAGAAGGATTAGCTTGTTTTACCTTATAAATAATAACAGTAAAACACATAATAGGATTGGCAGTGTTTAGTACACATCAAAGATGATTGACCTATTTCGAAGCGTAAATGTTGTTCATATAGGAAACGTTAAGTTATATCCCCTCAGGGGGCTCACTTCTGTGAGTACGGGTGTGGCAATCCCGAGGTACCCTAGCCCTTCAGGGGATCATCTTCTTGATGAGACGGGTGTCACGATCCTGGAGCCCCAGTGATCTATCCTCTTTTCCGTCTCCTCTCCTCTTTGCTGGAACTTTTTCCCTTCTCTTCTCCCTCGTGGTTTCTCTCTACGGAGTTTGGGGCTCGTCACGAGAGACTGGAACAGCCCTTGTCTCTAGTCTTCGAGTGGCGAGAAAACTGCCCACGTGTTTGCCGTGCGTGGAGACCCGTGTCGCTGGAAAGGAGGGTCCTGGTAGTTGAGGGGCGAGGTACTGTCCCCAACACACTACTTTGGCCTCTGCTTCAGCTAAACGGGAGGCACCTTAGTCGTCCTCACGGGTGTCAATCGGCTGGTCACTAGTCCTTGTGTCAGTGGCTTGGGGTCAAGCTCTCGGGAGTACCTGCTTTCGGGAAAGCCGACTGTGGGGCTTCAGTTTGCGTATAGGTCCGGCTAGCCCTAACACAGGAATCTGTGTTCCCTTGTTGGGCTCCGTGGTGGGCGGGGCCGTCGGACCCGAATTTTTTCTCTTTTAAACATGGCTTCAATTTTCATACTAAAAAAACCTGACCCAAATGAAATTAAACAAGATATAGAAATAATTGAGAAACCTATTAGTAAGAAAACCCGTACTGATGTAAATGTAAAGGAAACTACTGAAAATCCGCGCTTCCTAGTTGTCTCTTGTCCTTCTGGTGAACTGCAAAAGATGTCTCCTTTTCTAGTAAGCAAATACATTAACTCATGCATAGGTCAGCCAAAGAATATTAAGCGTCTCCGTTCTGGAGACCTGCTTATAGATACTGTTTCGCCAACACAATCTGCTTCCCTTTTGTCACAAACCAAACTTGGAAATGTAGCTATAACTGTGTCAGCGCATAAAACTCTGAATTTTTGTAGAGGTGTTATCTCGGAAATCGACCTTCTCTCTGTTTCAGAAGAAGAGTTCGTTTCCGAGTTAGCTGACCAAAATGTCTGTGGCGCTAGGCGGATCAAGATGCGTAAGGAAGGTCAGTTGATTGACACCAAACACGTGATCCTGACCTTCAAATCGCCTGATCTGCCTAAGAATATTAAGGCTGGATACCTCAATTGTCCTGTACGTCCATACATTCCAAACCCTATGCGATGTTTCCAGTGCCAGCGTTTTGGCCATTCCAAGATGTCCTGTCGTGGGACCCTGACGTGCGCTCGATGCTCGTCGGTTGGCCACGATAGCGAAAATTGCACCGCTGCAGCACTGTGTATAAATTGCAAGGGCAACCATCCAGCATTTTCTCGTTCCTGTCCGAAATGGAAATTAGAAAAGGATGTGCAGACCATAAAAGTTACCAGGAACATTTCGTATTCCGAAGCCAGAAGACAAGTTCAAAGCACACAGCCTATATCGAACAAATCATATGCCAATGCCGTGAAATCAACCCGCACAATAGCCACCCAAACTTCCATAAGTACACAGACTCCACCAAATAAAAACCAGCAGCCTGCAAGCAAGAACAAAGAAAATCCAACACATACCATACAAAATAAAGAAATAGCAATCCCGAGCAAACCCAAAACTGTGCCTCCAATAATAGAAACCAAAAATAGAAGTCCCAGCAATAGTTCTGCAAATAAAATTATTTCTGAATCTGCAGATTCAGACAGTATGGAAGTGGAAGACGGTCTAGAAGTTCCCGATCATCTGCTTCCGCGCAAAACTAAAAAGGAACACAGGAACAACAAACATCAATCATAATGGCCACCCTCGTCTCATGGAACTGTCGCGGTTTCCACCGAAATTTGCTCGACATCAAAGCCATAATCAATGCTTATCATCCTGTATGCTTCGCAATACAGGAAACAAATCTAAAACCAGAACAACAGGCAAAACTTCGGAGGTTTTCTTTCGTCAGGAAAGATAACATTGCAGGTGAACGTGCCAGTGGAGGTGTAGGTCTCCTCACCTCACTGGATTATCCCTCAAATGTGCTTTCTTTGACGACATCCCTCCAAGTTGTCGCTACTCAAACAAATTTTGATATTGTTGTTACAGTCGTTTCTCTGTATTTGCCTCCAAATGAGCATATTGATCAGCAAGATTTAAATGGTCTTTTAGAGCAGCTGCCTGAGCCTTTCATCATAATAGGAGATTTTAACGGCCATAGTCCGCTCTGGGGTAGTAAAGATACAAATTGCCGAGGGAGACAAATTGAGCAGATGATCGAAGATCATAGCCTTTGTCTCCTGAATAATGGGCAGGATACTTACTTCCATGAGCCTACAAAGACATTCCATGCTCTCGACCTTGCCATCTGTTCACCATCTCTGTTGCCATTTTGCACTTTTAGTGTCGGAAATGACCTGTACAACAGCGATCATTATCCTATTTTTGTGTCTCTTGCACGAAGAGAAGCAAATCCCATGACGAGACTCCCTCGTTTTATCCTGGACAGGGCAGACTGGGAACTCTTCTCTTCCATTGCAGAGCTCACACATCAAATGGTAGAAGGTGTGCATATCGATGACGCTGTTGAAGCTGTTACTAATACTATTATTCAGGCAGCTATGCTCTCCATTCCTAGAACATCAGGAAAACTACTAAAATATTCGAAACCGTGGTGGAATCGCGACTGTCATGAAGCACTGAAAAAACAGAAAAAAGCATGGGGTATTTTTCGTAGATATCCTACTCTGCGAAACCTCATAGCTTTTAAAAGAGCCAGAGCAAATGCACGGAAAGTAAGAAGGCAGAGCCAGAGGGATTCCTGGATTTCATATGTGTCCTCAATAACATCCTCTACGCCTAGTAAGCGGGTTTGGGAAAGAGTTCGAAAAGCATGCGGAATGTATAAAGACCACTCACTTTCCTTTCTGGAAAAAGATGGCCGAGTGATTAGCTCCATAGAAGAAATTGCAAATACAATTGGTGAGACATTTGCTGCCGTTTCTTCCAGCCGAAATTACTCACCTGCATTTCTTTCTATCAAGCAACGCTCTGAAAAAAATCCCATCGCTTTCAACTCTTCCAACTTTGAGCCGTACAATAGAGACTTTACTATGGTTGAACTAAAGAGAGCTTTGTTGCAGACACATAGGTCTTGTCCGGGTCTGGATGGCGTGTATTATGAAATGCTAAAGCATCTGTCCTATAAGTCACTGAGTGCCCTTCTCACACTTTACAATAGAGTGTGGAAGGAGCGTACATTTCCCAGTGCATGGAGGAGAGCTATTGTCATTCCTATTGCGAAGCCAGGGAAAGACCCGAGGAATCCCTCGAACTATCGGCCAATTGCCCTTACCAGTTGTGTTTGCAAACTGTTTGAAAAGATGGTAAACAGCCGCCTAGTCTACTTCTTGGAAAAGAATAATATTATATCGCCTTATCAGAGCGGTTTTCGAAAGGGGAGAACGACCGTAGACAATATGCTTCTATTAGAGACATCTATTCGAAAAGCCTTTGTCAGAAGAAGTCACCTTGTCTCCATATTCTTCGACATTGAGAAAGCTTATGATAAGGCATGGAGATACAGTATACTCCGGGATCTTCACGAGAGTGGCTTGCGCGGCAACCTACCAATTTTCATACAGAATTTCTTGAACGCTAGAACTTTTCAAGTAAGGATTGGCTTTGTTTTTTCGGATGTTTTTCAACAGGAAGAGGGTGTGCCTCAAGGCTGTGTGCTTAGTGTAACCCTGTTTAGTTTAAAAATAAACTCTGTATTAAAAGAACTTCTTCCCACCATCTTGGGATCTCTATATGTTGATGATCTGCAGATTAGCTGTCGAGGAGCAGACATGAGATATGTAGAGCGGCAACTGCAGATGGCTCTGAATAAGATCCAAGAATGGTCAGACAAACAGGGATTTACATTTTCGAAACAGAAAACTGTGTGTGTTCACTTTTGTAGGAAGCGTGGTCTCCATCCTGAACCTGAGTTATATTTGAATGGTACAATTATTCCAGTTACGCCCGAAGTAAAATTTTTAGGAGTGACGTTCGACCGAAAATTGACTTTCCTTTCTCATGTTTTAAACCTGAGAAAGAAGTGTCTAAAAACACTAAATATTTTAAAAGTGTTGGCGAACACCTCCTGGGGTGCAGAGCGTTGCTCCATGCTTCGCATTTACAGAGCACTTATCCGCTCTAAACTGGACTATGGCTCAGTTGTTTATGGATCCGCTCGCTCATCTGTTTTGTTAAAACTGGATCCTGTTCACCATCAAGGTCTACGGATTTGTTCAGGAGCTTTCAGGACTTCTCCTGTGCAGAGCCTATATGTTGACTGTAACGAACCATCACTTCATCTGAGGCGTGAGCAATTGTCCCTTTTGCAATATTTTAATACTCTATCTCAACCTGAACATCCCAATAAGCTGTGCTTACTTGATAATGAGTGTAACACATTATTTGAAACACGTCCATCCTGTGTTCCTACTTTCCCTTTAAGAGTTCGCCCTGTCATTGAGGAACTCTCCCTCTCTGATATGCACCCCCAAGCAGTACAGAATTTTGAAATTCCACCTTGGGAAAATTCACGGATCCAGCTTCTTGATGTTTTTAAACATCACGTAAAGGCGAGCACTAACGAGATCGTTTACAGACAACTTTTCGCTGAGCACAGGCACAAATATAGCAGTTATTATCCGATATACACAGATGGATCAAAGTCAAATGATCATGTCGGGATGGCTTTTGTATTTGAAAATTACATAGAGGGCAGATGCCTGCACCATGCTTTCTCTGTCCTAACATCTGAACTAACTGCAATATATTATGCTCTTTTGTACATCCCAAAGCTCTGCCACAAAAAGTTCATAGTTTACACAGACTCGTATAGTGCTCTTAAATCCTTGGAAGCTTTTCCCAACGCTCAGAATCCTGTGGTAGTGGATGTTCTCAAAATTCATAGAAATTTAATGATACGAGGATATGAAATCCTGTACTGCTGGGTTCCCGGGCATACGGGAATAAAGGGAAACGAGCTTGCAGACATCGCGGCAAAATCTGCTGTCGAACTGTCCAGTCGCCTTATCCCTTTTAGAGACATCTGCTGTGTCATCAAGGGAAAGATACGAAAAAAATGGCAGCAAATTTGGGATGTTCAGCATCACAACAAGTTGAGAAACATCAAACCTAGAATTGAGCATTGGGATTTTGCTGGAAATCGTAAAGAGGACGTTCTTTTGACTCGACTCAGAATTGGTCATACCAGAGTCACACATAGCTATCTTCTTAAAGCTGAAAATGAGCCTGTTTGTTTTAATTGTAATGTTTGTTTATCTGTTCGTCATATTTTAATTGAGTGTCAATGTTTTAATAGTCTTCGCCAGAAATATTTTAATAGCTGTGACTTACCTCTCGACCGTTTAATCGGAAGAGAGGTCAATTCTAATTTATTTTATTATTTAAAAGAGATTGGCTTTTATTACCAAATGTAATTTTTTTGAAGACTGTGTCTTGAATGTTAATATGTGCTTTTAACTTGTTTTTATATGACTTCATCCTCTGGATTTGGTACATTTATCTACTTGTTTTTATTTATTGAATTTTCATGTCATCAATTGTAATCATCTCATCTTTTGTTTGGCGCGTCATAATCATCTCTGGTTTTTGCGCCATAATCACTCACTCACTCACTCACTCACCCCCGTTAAGTTATATACATTAAGAAAAAATTGCGAATAATGCAATGTCCACGTCTATGTGAATCATTTATTTCACTTCTTACCACTTTTTCTCTACCTCATATTCTAATATCATACATTAAGTATAAAATGTGTTTCTCTCGAAACACTTTGCAATATTTACATCCAGGGACATAAACAGATGATAGTTCCACCTATTTTGCATAAAATCTAGATAAGTGAATTGCTAGTGTAAGAATTCCATACAAACAAAAGTTATATTTTTAGTTCAATTGTATGCCCTAATACCTGAAATGTAATTCTAGATATCACTGTAATTTTTTATTACTTATCCATGCTATACCTTAATAAGGAAATAAGTTTGCATAAATAACAAATTCCGTATTAATATCTAAGATGGTTATGTCATATTTTGAAAAATAAAGCTGATACGAAAAAAGCGATGCCATTTCTAAAATGCAGTGTATATCCAAAAACAAATTTCGATTCCAAAACGCAAAAAAAAAAAATGTAACAATAGAATAAAAATATATTCGCCAGTGTTATGAAAATGTACATTTACTAATTCCTAGTGATTTAAATAATGTTAAATTGGTTAAAAACCATATTATAAGAAATGATGAATTTGTCAAAATTCTGTTTAAAGGAAGTAACCTAATGATAATTTTTTTTTAGTTCACCATTAATTACTGTTTCAATATGAGGGAGATACTGCCATTTTTTACATCTTTTTTTTTTTTTTTTTTTTTTTTTTTTGAGAATAAAAAGTGAGCAAAATCGAATTGACAAACCTAAGCACCGTTTCTTGTCACCGTTTCAACAGATAAATGTAATGACGGAATGAAACAGGGTCTATTTTTTAAAATCGATTTCTGTATCGGGGATACACAAAAATAATTCATGTACCATCAACACAACAATATCGGTGAAACTTCTTATCACAATAAAATTTCCTTTATACTTGGATGATCTTAACAATTTCCCTCAAAATCATATTCAGCCTAATCGAAACCGTAAATCAATTATCATTCTATATAGTTCTATATAGTGGATAAAGTAGTATCAGGAAACAAAGCTAATGAATAAATATGCTAAAATATTTACATCCAAAGCAATGGAGTTCTAGGCTGCTCTGTTCAAAACTTGCATATTCACTTTATTTATTGCTTATGCTCATTTGTCTGACATAGTCAGCCCAAGCTCACAAATTCCTCGTGGCAAGGAGCGCTAGATTACTCCTGCCGATAGCAACAACCTTGAGCACTATTCAGGTGAAAGTGAGATTTAACTTAGTTCCGTCCCCAATTTTGATTGAGAGCACCCGGGGGGGGGGTATGAGTCCGAAGGGTCTGCCACCCCTCTTCCCTTCCACCAAACCACATGACAGGACTTTTGGATCGCCGCAAATTTAGAGTGTCGCCATGCCGCACCGACACTATACATTTACAAACATCCATGCCTTCTCCGGGCCCTTCCGCATGGCAGTCAGCGATGCTATCTACTATACCGGGTGATTCCGAAGCGGCACATTTGCTTCTACAACTAGACAAGCTAGCTTTGCCGTCTAATATTTAGAACTTGTGAATAATACACTGATTTAATGAAAGTAAATTGTGTCTGGAATTACCAACCAATTTACTTTTTCATAAATGATTTCATAATAAATTTTAGTGCGTAATTTAATATTGCAATATGAGTTATGTTTTTTATAATGATATAATGTTTTAAGTATTATGCCTGGCTCTACTTTGCGAAAGGATTTCTGCCAAAATAGTGTAATACAAGGAAGCTACCTTAATTTACATGAAAACTGACTTCAAGATTCCCAGCTTTTCAAAATGTCCATGAAATCTTGTCAATTAACACATTATTCTAAAATAATAATAAAAGAAATAATAATATGATAAATTCATGGACCACACGGACACAGTTACCACATGTACGAAGAATTATTACCCACAACATTTTTTGTCCGATGTCACTACAGAGATTGCACGTGGAAAATCAGCTATGCCTTTGCCGCGATTTGAAGCATGAATTATCCAAACAGCTACACATGCTACCAATTACACAGCAGAAGACAGAATACGGAAGGTGAAAGTTCGTTATAAGTTCATTTTTAATATCTAATCATTATTTCCATTCATCTTTCTCTGTTTTAAATTGCATTAAAAATTATCTGAATATTCTTTAATACTTGTTTTTTTCACTTTAGCAATACTTCCCATAGATACACTTCAATGCCTTGATTACGAAGATATTTCTGATCAAATTCTGATTTTTTTTAACGCTTCTGATATAAAGATATGAAAATGAAAATGAAGAAAAGGCTGTTTAATAGTTTTTTTTTATACCAGAAACGCCTTTGTTTTAGTTAGTATTCTATTAGTGCAGGGGTTCTCAACCAAAATTTCATAGTTTCAGGGTGGAAATCACCCTTTTACTTTCACCCTTTTATTTACCCTTTTATTTACGTAATATTTAGCTTATGAATATAAAAATGTTTTGTTTATGAATATAAAAAACTACTTTTATTCAAGTTTTGTTATTTATTAGCATTTTCTATATTTTTCTTGTTTAATTTATAAAACAAGTTAAAAAATACCTGAATGTAAATAAATGAATATGTATTTTTCGAGTCTATCGGAAATTCTAAAGTATGCCGTTAGCCCAAAAGCTTTAGAAACATGTATGCGTCTGTAAACGAAACATATAAAATCTGAAAGCGTTCAGATTTTTTTTTTTTTTATGTTTTGTTACTTTTGAAAATGTTTATTATTCTTTCATTTCAAATTTACCACAAGTAGTACCTTTTTCATTAGGCATACTTTTTTGAAAGGACACCAGCGACTGAGCTGCAAAATCGCTAAATATTGGTAGTTCAGTCCGGAGTACAAATCCCGGTTAACGGGCTGGCTGCATGAGCGTTTTTGTGGTTTTCCCCATATGTAACTTGTATATGAGCGAATTTTCCTTAGAAAGACCTCTACGAAGGCCACCCTCATGCAGACAGCCCTTGTATACTTTGCAGTAACCAAACAAACCAAATCATTCTACATTTTACTGTATTATAAAATATATATTACTTTATTATAAAAAGTATATAATTGTGACCGCAGTTTTATAGATAGGTAGGTTGTTTTGTCTTCAGGATTATACATATGGATGTTGACCATTTTTGTTGCAAAGAAATATATCATTCTGTGCCAACTCAAGCTTTATGTCTGAGCTAAAAATGTACCGATGTTCTCTAGAGGGCAGTATACCAATCAATATTAAATTTTGATCGGGGTTGTATTTTCATTTGAATTGTTCCTGGCAGAAGAAATATTTTCTTGAATTTTTAAATATGTATGTCTGTTTGAAATTTTTATATTATTTATTAGCTATTTATTAAATCTGCTGAAGTATTTTTCAAGCTATGCTTCTCTAACGGTATTTCTGCAGTCTCCGAGTTATCGCCGTGGTTGCAAATAAGCATGCGGGCCAAAGTCATAAATTAAAAGTTCACTCCTGCTTGGTTACAATTAAAGCTTTTGTCTCCACAATAATGTTAGCATATAAGCGTTCTGTCTTATACTATTACATTTCTCTTAAACAAAACACTTTGTTGTGTTCTTCAAATAGTCATGATAAAGTCCCTTATCGTCATTGAAAAGCAAATGGCCTAGGAGTTGCTGTGGCTTTCGACAGAAACAAGCAGCATAGTGAGTATCTTTCACTACAATAGAAGTTATTAACTTAAGCTAGCAATCGGATCGAGAAACGTGAAAATCTAGCTATGCTTCGCCAGGATTTGAAACACAAGCTTACTTATATATTAGCTGAACGTACTATCTGTTATACAAGGTCATAAAGTGAGGAAGTCGATAATAAATTGCAAGTTCATCTTTTAATACCCTACGTTATTTTTATCCCTTAGGTCATTGTACCTAAAGTTTGGTCCCAAAAATATCCCCCCCTCCATAATCAATAACAAATTTTTATTTTTCATTATTTATTCTAGAGCTTTACCAGAAAGTTGCTTAAAATAGTGCAAATTATATGACTTTTTTTTAATCACCAGTATTGAAGTTTAGAGAAAATTAATATTCCTAATTTCAGTTTAAGCAATACAGCAAAATACTTGACGCGCTTTTATCAAATTTCTGACTGCATTTCGAGCGGTGCAATGTCTCTTATTTTATTTATCTCTAGAATAGAAACTGAGCTTCTATATTAAGAATCAGACGATATTTTCATTCGCATATATGTGAATGCTGCAACTTTTGAACTTTGAATGAAAGCATTTCGTGTCGAACTGTTCATATTAAAAGTGAAGTATTAATTACACATACACTACATGCTCCTGCTTTAAAAACTGCTTAGTTAAGCGACTTTTTTATCGAAATAACTTGTAGTGTTTGCGTGATTCATTTGTCGCGATCTGAGAGAAACTAATATGGGTTGTGAAAAAGTGAAGCTCCAGAAAAAGATGTGAGACAAAAAAATTGTCCCTCGTTTTGAGTTCGAGATGAGTTTCAAGTTTAGCTTATACGGTTACAAGGTATTTCTCCCACTTTCCTAGTGTGCCTTCGTGGTGTAGTGGTTCTGCACGCTGGGCCGGTATTCCAGAGGTCCTTGGTTCGATTCCCGGCGAAGGCGTTGCTAAGTTTTCATCTTGCCTACTTCAAAAAAAATCCTAGTGAGTCTACAGTGGCGCCCAAACTAAAAGGGTGTTGGATGAGGTTTCTCCACACCCAGGATTTGGCGAATGGGTCTCCTGAAGACCCCAGTTGCCCTTTAAAAAGGGGAGTATATAAGGTATTTATCCCACTTTCCTAGCGTCCCTTTGTAGTGTTGTGGTTCTGCACTCTGGGACGGTATTCCAGAGCTCTGTGGTTCGATTCCCGGTGAAGGGGATGCTAAGTTTTCATCTTGCCTACTTCCAAAAATATCTAATGTCTCTACAAGATTATTTCTTAAGGAGAAAAATAGTTTCCTCTTTGGCATACGATATACATTTAATATCACACAGTATGTTTTATCTATCCAAAAGTAGGGATTAATTCATATTAGTTTCCTTTATTACAAATTTTATTTCTGAATAAGCCTGCAGATAGACTGTGGTTGCTGATAGAGCTGGATATTTAACGTTAAAGCGATCAAAATCACTTTTATAATTATTTTCAATAATTATATTCTGTAAGGACTAATTCAATTCTCTTTTATTTGTCTTAAATATAGATATTTCATGAAATAATTTTAAGTGGTAATTTGTAAACAACAGATTTTATTAAAATATTTATTAGTTACAATTCTGGTTTCCTAAGCAAATTCCCGCTTAATGTTTTCTCTGTTGAAAGGCAAAACTCTCAAAATGTCCAAACTCAGATTTGATTCAAAGCGACTAAAAACGCGAGATGTAAATCGCTAACTGCATGCATATTTAACACGAATAATTTTATTCTTTTAATTGTCTCATTGGAATAATGAAGATGTTATTTACTGATCTATATCGTTAGGACTTCTGACAAACTTTGAAGGCGTCAATAAAAGTGCTTGCTCATACTTCGTAACATGGTTTCGGTTAAGCTGATTATGGAAAAGTCCACTAGAGCTGTATACCAAACAAAAGAGATGCCTTCGTGGAGGCGAATGGAAAACAACTCGTATACAAGTTACATATGGGGAAAACCATGCAAACATCCACGC
The DNA here is from genome assembly GCF_044657685.1 of Stegodyphus dumicola. Lineage (NCBI taxonomy): Eukaryota > Metazoa > Arthropoda > Arachnida > Araneae > Eresidae > Stegodyphus > Stegodyphus dumicola. Next base: position 151,851,021 of record NC_140768.1, read on the forward strand.
AGCCATTTAAAAAAACGTGGTGTCTAATTGAAAAGTTCAGATTAAATCTGAGTTATTAATTTATTCAATAGCTATCTTTTTTTTTAATTGTGCTCTTATTTAAATGTACTAAGTTAGAGGGCAAAATGATCTTTCAGAAGTATACCTGAAGCAATATTCCAGCAAAATGATTTCGAGATTTTTTTTTAACAAATAATTTTCAGGATAATGCTTACAGAAAATTGTCTAAATTGACTATTTAAGAACATAAAATATCATTTTGTAGGAATTACTTCAGCAGAAGACTGTTAACAAATATATTATAAAATCACAATAACCAATAAACAATTTGTAATAAGTCTTGAAATAATTTGTGAAAAAATTACTTTTTTTCTAGATTGGGAACAATAATTCATTTCACTAATAGTCGCAATGCAATTCCGACTACTGATATTCAGAAGAGTCGAATGATGAAAAAAGTGAGAAATTTCGAGTTTACCAAGCCTGGCAGGATTAGATTGTTTTACCTTCTAAGGTATTTCTCCCATTTTCTTGGCATGCCTTCGTGGTGTGGTGGTCTGCATGCTCAGTGCGTAATTAAGAGGTCCATGGTTTGATTATCGTTGAAGGCGTTGCATATTTTTCAGCTTAATCTGCTTCCAAAAAATACCTAACGTCTCTACAGTGGCGCCAGAATTAAAAAGGGTGGTGGATGATGAACCACCACACTCAGGATTCGTCGATTGGGTCCCCTAAAAACCCAAGTCGCCCTTTAAAAGGGGGAGTATATAAGGTATTTCTCCCGCCTTCTTGGTATGTTTTTGTGGTGTGCTGGTCTGCACGCTCAGCGCATAATTGAGAGGTCCATGGTTCGATTCCCGGTGAAGGCGTTACATCTTGCCTGTTTCAAAAAAAAAAAAAAAAAAAAAATTACCTAATGTCTCTACAACCTTATAAATAATTATAGCAAAATATATTGTAGGATTTTCAGTGGTTAGTAATTATGAAATTATGAATAATGTTTGAGCTATTTTTAAGCGTAATTTCGCTTGTATAGGAAACGTTATGTTCTATACATCAAGATAGAAGTACGAATAATGTATTATGTCCAAATCTGTGGGAATCACTTATTCCTCTTCTTACTACTTTTCTCTACATCATAATGTACAAGCCTTTCTGATATCGTATGTTAGAAGTAAAATGTGTTTCTCTCGAAACACTGTGCAATGTTTACTTCTAGGGCAATACACAGATGATAGCTCCAACTATGGTGCATAAAATCTAGATAAGTGCATTGCAAGTGTAAAACATTATATACAAGAAATAATTATATTTTGAGTTCAATTGTATGCCCTAATGCTGCGATATATAATTTTAGATATCACTGCAATTTTTTATCCACCTTAAGCAAGGTAGTTAGCTGTTATAAACATTAAACTTCATATTAATTAATATCTAAAGTAGTTAGGTCTATTTCGAAAAATAAAGCTGATACGGAAGAAATCGATCTCGCTTTTGAAATGCAGTGTATATCAAAAAAAAAAATTTAATTTCCAAAGCACTAAAAAACAAAGTTTCTTTTCAACTAGCAAGAAACAAGAATCACCATAAATAAAATTTATTTCAAATCATAACGAATTAAGTTCTTTCTGGTTCAACATTTAACGTTTACGCGACTCCTTTATACTTCGGACATAACAATTATGGAAATATCTAACAAAAGCTTTGGATTATTTTTCAAGGTGCTCGGTTTTAAAGCAATGATTATAGTAATATTTGTTTCCATATAATTTTAAAGACCTTTTTGGCTATTATTTTATTTCACGTTAAAAAATCGATGAAAATAAGTACATTTAACATTTTAGAGAAAACTTAAAATAATTCAATAAATTTATTCATTCTTAGTGAAGTGAACAAAATAAATCCAATTCCGAACAATAGAAGAAAAATGTATTTTATTATTACTTACTAATTCCTAGTCCCGATTATTTACTAATTCCAAGTCAATTAAATAATGCTAATTTCACAACAATTAACTTATTATAAGAAATTATGAATTTGAAAATTGCTATTTAAAATAGGTAACCGAATGATACTGTAATTTGTGCTAATTCACGATTAATTCTAACATGAAGGAGATACTGTCATTTTTGCAATTTCTTTTGAGAATAAAAAGTGAGCAAAATCGAATTTGATATGATGACAAACTTTAACAACGTTTCTTGAAATACATAAATGTAATGTCGCGTTGAAATGGGCTTTGTTTTTCAAAATCAATTTCGTTATCGGGGATACATAAAAGTAATTCTGATATCGTTGAAATTTCATATCTCAGTCCTTTTGCACTAGTCTCCCTTGCACTCAGTCTCCTTTGCACTAGAACAATCTTAACAGTTTTCTTTAAAATTGTATTTAGCCTAATCGAAACCACAAGCAATTCAAAATTTTAATTCAGTGCTGGATAGCCATAAGGTCTTATATTGTCATAGTTCATAGATAAATTATTATTCTGTATATTTGATAAAGGAGTAAAAAGCAAAGCTCATGAATAAATATGCAGAAACGTTTACATCCGAGCAATTAATTTCAGGCTGCTCTTTTCAAACCTTGTACATTCACTTCGACTACTAGAAAGGTTAGCTTTTCTGTCGCAATATTTAAAACTTGCGAAGAATACAATGATTTAATAAAAATAAATTTCTTTTGTATCTATGAATTACCAACCAATTAGTTTTTCATTAATGATTTCAGAATAAATTTTAATACATAATTTAATATTGGTTACATTATTTTACGATATAGTGTTTAAGTGTTATACCTCCCTCCTACTTTACGAAAGGATTTCTGCCGCAAAAGTGGAAGAAAATGAAGCTATCTTAATTTATATGAAAATTTACTTCTGGTCTCGCAGCTTTTCAAATTATCCATGAAATGTTTCCAGTTAATACATTATAAAGTAATAACAAAATAAATAATTATATGATAAATGCGTAGACCATATGGATAACATCGTTTGGAAATCGAATTTCCGGGGTTGGAATCTCAGAGTAACAAATACCGAAATACAAGAAAGCATAGCTGGGTTTTGTTCTTCCTGATCAAAATAAATATCTAATAGCTCTACAAACTTCGCCTTCTGTGTCCAGAATCATAAGACACATGTTTCCCATTAACGGACATCAGAATTCTCAACAATTTTACATGTACGACTTATTTTCGCCTTCTAAATTTGCTAGCAGAAAAAGCTGATTCTGATGCCGTTAATTGAAGACATATGTCTTATGATTCTGGACACAGAAGGCGAAGTTTGTAGAGCTATTAGATATTTATTTTGATCAGGAAAAACAAAAACCAACTATGCTTTCTTGTATTTCGGTATTTGTTACTCTGAGATTCCAACCCCGGAAATTCGATTTCCAAATGATGAGGCTAATAGCTACACCACGAGATCATGCAGTGGGGAAGACGGAAATTCTTATACACTTCTCCACTTAAATAGCGACTGGGAGAAAGGAAAAGACCCGATCTTCGATATCCACGTGGTGAAAAATTATTACAATCAACACATTTTGTGTGGTGTCACTGCAGAGATATTATGTTTTTCAGAGCAAGAAGCGTGGATAATCAGCTATAACCTCCCCGGGATTCGAAACGAATTTGAACATGCTTATGAATTTTACAGTACACAATACAATACGGAGGGGGAAAATTCGTTATATGTTCATTTTTAATATCTAATCATCATTTTACTTTTCTCTTTTTTAAAATGCATAAAAAATTATTTAAAGCTTCTTCTTTTTGCCTTTCGGAGTACTTATTAACAGAATACGATATTCTTCAAGGGCTAGATTACGAAGATATTATTGAACAAATTTTGAAATTCCAATCTTCTGAAATGAAGATATATAAATGAAAAATTTAAATATTTTAAAGTCTGTTTAATAATTTTTTTACCAAAAATGCCTTTATTTTAGCTACTATTATATTAGGGTAGGGGTTTTCAACGAAGTTTTCATAGTTTCAGGTAGCAAACGTGGTCAGCCTTTCATTTACTTGTTAAATATTTGTTTATGAATATAAAAAAATTTTTATGAATATAGAAAACTACTTTTATTCACGTTATAGTATTTAGAAATATTTTCAATACTTTTCCTTGTTTAATTTATAAAAACACATTAAAAAATAACCTAAATGTAAGTAAATGAATATGTATTTTTCAAATTTTTGACAGGATGGGAGACTTGCTAAGCTCGGCAAGAGGTTTCTCCTCGTAAGCACATTACTTGAAAGAACTATGTTTAAAAAAAAGTATAAGGAATAGAGATTGCAACTTTACTTGTACAAGTGACCTTGTAGAACGTTCTCAACCATGCTTCAATTTCCCACTGTTTATTGTAACGCTATAAACGCACAATCAGCAGAAATTAATTTACATCTACTGTCTGATGCAAATTCTCATTTCAAATAGCCGATTACCATTTCCAGGGCATTAAAAGTCTACTTCTTTATTTATTGCAAATGCGATTTGATTTACTTTATTTAAAATCGGAACATGTTTCTTTCATTTTATACTCATGAGGGGATTATCTGGAGGAGAGTTCTGTAATATTATGAATTAGTAATCTTAATTAATTAATCTTAAGCATTTATCATCTAAAAAGCTTGAAAGGTATAATAGATATGATTTTACATAACAGTTAATAAAAAATAATAACATACAAATACAGTTTTTTAAAGTACTACAAGTGTGCATTTCTCACTTTTTTTCTGAAATAGGTATATAATTATACTCATATAAGTATATATAATAATATACTTTTTTCTGAATTAGTATATATTAGTTCTCTCCCCTTTCTTGGTGTAGCATTAGCACACTCGGCCCGTATTCGAGAGATCCAGGTTCGAGTCCCAGTGAGGGCATTTTTCGTGTTTCTTGCTTCAAAAATCCTATTTACTCTACAAATTATTTCTCATTTTTTGTTCTTCTGATAATGTTTATTATTCTTTCTTTTCAAATTTATCGCAAGTAGTAAAGTTTTTCATTCTAAATATTTTTTGAGGGGGTGGGATCACAAGCGACCGGGCTGTAAAGTTGCTGAATACTTGCCATTCAGTCTGGAATTCGAATCCCGGGTAACGGGCTGACATCATGGTCGATTTATCTTTATCCCCATGTGTAACTTGTATAGGAGAAAGGTTTCCTTAGAAAAACCTCCAAGAAAGCTTCCCTCATACAGATAGCCCTCATATGCATTGCAGTAATCAAACAAAACAAACCATTCAATATTTTATAATTACTAGATTATTAAAAGGCGTATAACTGTGACCGCATTTTTACAGATATGTAGTCTTTTGTCTTCAGGATTAAATACGGATTATGACAAATTTTGTTACCAAAAAGTATATTATTATATATTAACACAGGCTTTATGTCTAAACTAAAGCTGTACCGATCTTCTAAGGCACAGTAAACCGTAATAATGATTAAAATGCGATAGGCAGATAAAATATGTTTTTGTCGAAAATTAATAAAACTAATAATATATATATATATATAATTTTATACATGCAATCATTTTGATTAATTTTTCATGCAATTAGAAGAAAACTAAAGTAATGAAACTCAAGAATGCATAGTAATATTAACATTAGATAATTTAATATGATATCTTCATTTCTACTTTCTTGTAACATGAATCTTGTCCATTGTTATTGTTGTCTCTGCTACTCGTTATGCCTCAGAACGTCTATAAAGGATTACAGAAGTTGAATATGCAACTGACTGAGCAAAGTAGTAGATTGAATGTCTGTTAGTGTTTGCATCGCTCGAACTGGTTGGTTCTTGTATTAACCTAGCATAAGTTTAAACAGTTAGAAAGGAAATTTTTTGGCATGACCTTCGCAGTTATTTTGCGAGGATTTGTCTTTGTTAGTAAGACGAATACTGTAACTAAATGGATGAACTCATTTAAAAATTTAGGGAAGCTTGAGGAAGGCAAACACGATGCGAATATTTTTTTAATTTTCAGAACCTGGCACTTAAGAAGTTGGAGGAAAAGTACGCGGGGAAATACGGTAAATGCTTGGAAGACGTAAGAAAAAATAATATTATAAGTTGAATGTATTTTATACAGGTAATCTCATCACACTGAAAATAATTTAGAAACGAATTTTAAAAAAATTTAAAATGTTTATAATCTCTGTCCTCTGGATGCAGTTTAAAATAAGAATGTCAAACCTTTAGAAGTTTCTACATGTCAAGTTACCTCAGCCCCGCTAAAACTGTGTGCTAAAGGCCTATTCCATCGGCAAATATAGTATACCAAGGAGCTGCATATTGTATTTAATATTCTATTAGCTATTAAAATTGCTGCACAATGACGGAAGCTCACGATAAATTTGTTAACCTGGAATTGCAACCGGTTGGGACTGCTGATTATCGTACTGCACACTTGCTGTGGTACTACAGCATCTCAAATGTTGCGGATTCTTTGCTTCAGCTTTTCCTAACATTTCAGCGTCTACAATGGCTCTTTGATCAACAAGGCACATAGACGCATCAATACCCGGATGAATCTTCCTTATGCTTACAGGTGCATGTAAAAAGTAAAGGCTTAATTAATTAATGCGGCTTTGGATTCATCTCCATGCCCAGCAGCAATATATAACAACTGCTATTATTGCCAGAGAAGATCATTGGAACTTCTGCATGTTTTGTACCTCAAAATTACAGTAAATCGTGATCATTCCAACTTTCTTTAACATTAAATTTATAAAATAAACATGATTTTACTAGCTGCCTACCTTCATGGCACAGTACGCTTTATGGCCAGCGGGATATTATATGACGATGTAACAAGCTAGAATGATTCATCCCATATTTGGTCTTTTTAGAGCTTAGAGAAACTCGTTACATCGAATTAGTGTTAATCAATATAGCAATAATCAGTTTGTATATTGAATTTAAAAATATCTCTTGTTTAAAATGTTACAAGCAATGTGCATTTAAAAGACATACATAAACTTTCATATTCTCGGTATTAAAGCGAACATTTCATTCGGAAGCAAAGGTAAAATAATGTCATTTTTAATAATGTCTAGATAGATGTAATTTACACATGTAATTACATTGATTGGCTATTATTCAGTATTCAGCAATGCGTTTTCGTTTTGATACTTATTTGAACGATTTTTTACGTGCTGGGAAAGCCTTTCATATGGTCATTGAGAAGATTGCATTCTTATTCCATTAGAAAAGTCGTAAACTTGCATCTCATAACCATCTTTTTATGAAATTTTCATCCCCATTTAGACGATGAATCATTTCTGGCAAACTACAAAGCAAATTTCTTCTAATCATTCAGCTTATGTGAGATAAATTTTGCAATATTTCAATTCATTTTTAATTTCGCAGTTACAATGTTATGATACTGTCCAGCTAAAATATTTCAATTATCGAAACCTTCCAGTACAACCAGTCGCCGACTTCGAGGTCTCATTTCGGGAACGAAATCCATTTCATCAGATGAGATCGACGGGCGCTTAGAATGGAAATGATCATTTTTTCATTCAGGGCCATTTTTGTACCACTAAAGTAATTCGTAGCATTGCATACAACTTATTCAGTGATTAAAATAAATTGTTATATTAAGTGTAACTGTAATTCAACTAAAAACTATGCTTGTTAGAAGCATATTTATATGGAAATATGATACAATTTTTAACTCATTGATGATGAGTTCAAAACTACACAAATCTTATGGCATGGTCTCATCACATGCATTTAAATATTCCGTATTTATCTCCGTTTCAGTGTTTTCTCACAAGCTATTAACAGTACACTTTTTTCAGATATATATCCTACTTGAGGAATAAGTTTATCATATAATCTTAAAAAAAAGCATTAACATTGACTTTCAAATTTAAAAGGATGTTCGTGCCACCGAATTTTAAATTTAAGTTTAAATTCCAAATTACATCTGATAACGAAAACTTATATCAATAAGGAATTTTGCAAATATATGCAAAAAAATTATTTAGAAAGCGTTTATAGTTATTTAATGATATATATAACAGCTATGTAAAGCAACGTCTTTTACATTTTTTCAAGCAAGAGCCAAAGGGAATATGGTGTTTTTCAGTTGAATTAGTTCTAAAACTTATGGGCACTTCCTTCAAAGTTCACACATCGATGCATAAAAAGGGAGCAGTTACTCATCTTTATAATCTGGATAATTAATTAGTTAGATAGGACTTGTTACATTGGACAGTAAAAATATAACATAAATGTGTATACATTTAAATCTTTAGATTATTAGGCCATTACATAATTTTATTGCTAGTCTGTTGAGATATTGGGTATTTTTTCAGAAGAAGCAGAGATGAAAAATAACAACGCCTTCGCCGGGAATCGAACCACGGACCTTTCAATTACGCGTTGAGCATGTAGACAACCAAACCACGAAGGCATGACAAGAAGGAGGGCTATATATATTTTTTTTATTTCCTAGACCTAAATTGAGGATTTGCATTTAAACCTTTAAAAGGGCCATTATTTTAATATTTCTGATAATAGGTTCTTGTTACAATAGATTTTACTGCGTTTTTTAACATTAAGAAATAGCCTTTCTGAAAAAACTAAAAATATTCCGAACTGTCAGTAAATGAGATTCGTTCTATGGTTGAGAAAACACTTTTGACGAAGTTTAAGAAGATTATACGATAAATGGTTTCATTATTTGAATTCTTTCATTAGAGTTTGAACAAATACGCATAAAATGTGAATGATTATTCAGAGTTCCATAGCTTAGCATTAATACCTAAATATTATGGATAACATAGCAAATAATACATATTGTATACATTATTATGTAATTACTATTTATATTAAGTAGACACTTAATAGATATTAAAAATGTATTAGATGATGAAAATGCGCAGTACACATACTTATTGATAATAATAATTTATTAATATGTTTTTTATGTAATTAAGATGTACAGTACGCATATTATTAATAATAATAACGCGTAATATATTTTAATACGTAAACGTTAAGGAAATCTTCGACAGAAGAGGCTTTCTGTGAATCTTTGAGTATGCTGAGTTACATCCATGCCATGGCAAAACTTTTCGTCTCATTTCCCACTAAATGGATCGGTGAAAAAAAGTGAGCTATTTTAACAGACAGTTTGTTTTAAATAATCTTTACTTCAAAACAAATGTAGTCGTAATGGACATTCCACTGCTTAATAAAAACAGCTCGAAAAGGCAAATGCATGTAGTTGCAGTCAATGTTCCGCAAGATTATGTATATGGAGATACGTGCGCATTTCATTTCTGCATCCTAATATTAATTTTAAGCATTATTTACTAACCATACCCAGTGCTGTTTACCCAATATTGAACCAAAAAACTTCAGTACCAAAGCAATCTCCAATTTCTCCCTAAATCTGAAATGCAATGCATTCAGAATTACTCAGTAATAGACTCTGAAACAACTTCTTTCCCGAATTTCTTCGTGAAGAAGATAGGAAAGAAATGGAGTTTAAATCAGGAAAATGAACATTCCGCCAACGAGAAATTTTGTTTACAGAGACACAAAGTTGAATTTTAAATAAAATATTTTGTAAATATAATACATTATTGTTTTCTGACTAAAGCTGAAATTTGTTTCAGAAAATTTTATGCCTTACTTTAAAAAAATTAATTTGAAGTTTATGTTCAACAGTTTAATTTTAAAAACCTGTATCCATTTTTATCCGAATTTATGTTCTGAAAAATACGGATACAGGATTTTGTGTATGTGAACATACCGTTGCAGTACTCACTCATAACATAACATATATATTTAAACTTCATTATATTATATAATTAATTAAGAATTGACAGAAGCCTAATACTGCTAAATATTCTTTCCCAAAGTACTCAGATAAAAAATATTAGCCTTATGCATTACGGATCTATTATTATATGATAAACAGAGGTAGTGAAATCATGCAAAGTTTCATGTTCTTACTTAGTCAGCTGCGAACAAACCCTGTTTGTTAAGTGTTCTCAAGAATTCCATTACAGTTTTGTGGTACTGCACCCGATGTAATAATGTCTATAATAACAGCTGCTCAGGCCTTATAATATTGGTTACTGATGCTGGTTGCCGTACCGATGGGCCCCGGTTCAAATCTCGGAGAAGACATGAATGTTTGTAAGCGCATAGGGTCTGTGCGGTAAGGGACGCTGAAAATATACTGCGAGCTGGAAGTCCTCGCGAGAAGCTAGTGTGGGAGATCCTCAGACCTTCCCCGTGTTGCAGGGTGGTTAGCTAGGTTCAGCAATATCGCAATCACATGTGGTACTACAGAGCCTAGCTTCTAACGATAACGATTTATGAAAATGCAAGCTTTATTAGGAAAAAAGGATTATAAACAAACATTATAGGCTCACAATTACTGAGTGGTTCGGGATTTCTTCAATCTCAGGTTCGGTTTATGATACTTAGTTGGCAAAATCAGTATAGCAAAATCAGTATGCAGAACTACTAAGATCACAGTGCACAGATAAGTACCTGATGCCACATTTAGTTGTCATATAATTGTTTATTTTGTTGTTGTTGTTGTTGCTGTTGTTTGTTTTTAATTTCAAGACGAACCAGCTTTGGCTAGCTTTCAGACAGGAAACTGTACAATAGCATATGTTAAGAGGCGTTTTATTACCATATCATATAATGTTTACATTGTCAGGGATGCATCTTAGGTATTCTATGACACTGAATGCGAATTTGTTCAATTTGTTTTTTTGCTCAATTTAATATTTGTTGCAAATATATGCTTCTAAAAAAGTCGAGTCGATACTTGTCCGTTTCATTGAACTTTATTTTATGAAGAAATGATTACACATTTTCGAAGCGATTCGGAAACAAAGAATTTTGGTGACTTTAAAGAAAAAACAAAGGTGTTTGAAGCATAATACTATAATTTTTAACAATAGCTAAAAATTATTATGCCCCCAAATTTCATTATAAAGAAATAAGAAAATAGCATGGCATTAAAAACATTGTACATTTAAAGGTTTCATTTAAAATTTATCCACTGCGAGACTTTTTTAAAAATATTTCTTTCTTTTGTTATCGATAGTCTGAACACTTTACACAGTTCAACAGCATTAAATTTCGTGATTGTTATGCAAAATTTAGAGATTTGAACTTTAGTTGGGTCTTGCAGTTTCCCGCGTATACTTTGTTATCGAAATACATATTTTCTTTCTGTATTTAAATATAGTCCCTTTATTAATGACGCATATTTCAAGGATATAAAGTATTTCTCCCGTCTTCTTAGCAAGTCTTCCTGGTGTAATACTCAGCACGCTCGGCTTGTATTCGAGAGGTCCGTGGTTCGAGTCCCGGTGAGGGCATTGCTCAATTTTAATTTCTCCTGCTTCGAAATAACCTAATGTCGCCGGAACTAAAAACGTAGGTAGTGGATAATGATTCTCCACCACCAAGATATGGCGATTCGGTTACCTAATCCTCAGTCACCCTTTAAAAGGTGAAGTATATACTGTATTTCTCCCGCCTTCTTAGCATGCTTTCCTGGTGTAATGGTCAGCACGCTCGGCGCGTATTCGAGAGGTCCTTTGTTTGAGTCCCGGTGAAGTCATTGCTCACTTTTCATCTCTCCCGCTTCAAAATAAACTAATGTCTCTACAGTGTGATTATTGAAAAAACAAACAAAGAAAACATTCCGATTTATTTTGTCTCAGGTTTCAGCTTTAGGATATTTTGACTGCTATTTGAATTACATTGTTTCCCAAATGTAGTAATTTAACTGTACAGTCTGTTATCAGATAATTCTTTTTAGTCCAAAGGGCGTTAGCCAAATGGGATATTATTCTCGAAACGGGATTATACGTCGCCCACTAGAAGCGCCTGTATCACTTGGCAGATTGTTGCCGCGAAATGCTATGACCCTGTATTATTTTTAAAGAAATTAAAAATCCTCAAATAAATCTTCGGAAACAATGGCGCCCAAAAAAACATTGGTCTAAACTGTTTTTAAGTTAGTACAACTTTAAAATGTAGCACGAAATTCAGTAAAGTGTTTAAAAGCAGCACTTGTTTCCTAAATTCAGTGCCATATTTTTAAAATTAAGCAGAGTTTAAATGAAATATTCAGTTAACAGATAAATCTTTGTTTGGGTCCTGAGAATAACCATGAATTTTGAAATGGTAAGGATTAATTTAATAATTACGAAAAATAATTTTATTCATGATACAACTCGAATTCTTTTCTGAAAAATGCCATTTGGAAAATATGTACATCACTTCGAAAAAAGAGATATTTAGAAATGTCACATCTTCGAACTTTATTTCGTAAGACAGTCCTTTGCATTAAAAACCTGAAGTAAAGCATACCGAAGGCAACTGCATTTAGCTCACGATTAGCATGTTCAAGGTCATCAGAAAGTACATTATATCTGTAATCTCGTGTCAGTAGAAAATCCTTTTAACTACATAAAATGGCTACTTGAAAACAGTAAGTTACATGTTACAATAAGATGCAATCTTGCGTATGAAGTTAGATCTCCATTTACACTCTCTGGAATGCCTATAGTCTGACAATCTATAATACACTGCCCTCCAAACCTTAAGCAACAGCATGTTTTTCAAAGCTCACCGCTACAGAAATGTCAGTAATTTTAAAATTCACAATTCATATGCATTACAGTATCGAAGTTTAAGAAAATATATGCAAAAACAATATAGCTACAACTTTTATTTTATAGAAATGAATCTTATATAGGAGTTGGAGAAAAATGCGAAGATTGTAATTTTTGTTCACGGGTGTTGATCTTCAGTTGCTATTACAGTTTCGTGGACAATATCCAGAAGAGTCTATGATGTGGCGGTCGATCGGACAGATGGAAATGGGGATGGCACCAGCTGATGCTGCTAGACATCTCAATGTCTCTCGTATTATGGTTCACGAACTATGGAATCAGTTTGAATCCGAGAAATGTCTCTAAAAGACATGTTCCAGGCAGACCTAGAGTTATAACTCCTGCGGGAGACCGTTATTTGGTTCATTTGTCCCAAACAAAGTGTAACATTACTGTGCCTGAGCTAATGGTAGATCATTTGGTAGCAATGGGAACAAGAATCTCAGCTACTACAGTGCGCAGACGCTTGCACAATACAGGTCTGTATGCAAGACGACCAGTAGTTTGTGTTCCCTCCTTGACCCGAAGATACAGAGGTGCCCTTTTATGTTGGTCAAGAGAACACGTCTCCAGTCAACAATGGGAGTCTCTTCACAGACAAGTCCAGGTTCACATTGAACACTGATTCAGGTCGTCAGCTGATCTGGAGCAAACAACGCACCAGATACAACTAATCCCACACTGTGGAAAGACACAGTTACAGAGATGATGAAATAATGGTTTGGGCTGGGCTTGCATGTGTTCCATGGAGAAACTTTGATCGGTGTGAGATATCGAGACGAGATCCTTGATCAATATGGCCTCCCATATGCCGCTGCTATTGGTCCTGGATTTCTTTTGATGAATGACAGTGTGCGACCACATCGAGCTCGGGTTGCTGAACATTATCTTGAGGGTGGTATGGAGCGGATGGAATCTCCATCTCAATCCAATAGAGCACCTTTGGGACTACCTTGGGAGACAAGTTGCTGCTTTAAGTCCTCCTCCAAGGTCGTTAGATGAGCTTGAACATGGATTACTTAGCGTCTGATCGTTGCTTCCCATTTCACTGTCTGACAGCTTAATTGACAGCATGGAATGTCGCTGCTGCCAATGTATTGCAGTTAGGTGTGGAGACATTCCTTATTAGAACCCATTTTTGCAATGTTACCACCCCATTTTTCCTCAAAACTCTGAGATGTACTGTTTCTCCAAGACTTTATTTCTCTGCAAATAGAACAATTGTTTGTTGTTCATGTTTGTGTTGACCTTTGGACACATTTTATGTCGCATTCATTGAAGAACTGTTTAGTAAACATGTCCTGTAAATTTCTTGTTTCTTTGTTTCTGTTGCTTAATTCTCAAATTAGACTTAAAACATGCTGTTCCTTGACTTTTGAAGGGCAGTGTAATTTGTAGCATTCATTACTATTTTTGTTTAAATGGAACTAAAATTTTAAGAATAAAAATAAAAACATACTGGTACTTTTGTATTTGAAGCTGCGAACTTTGAATATATATATATTATTTTAAAAACAGTAATTTTTACTGGAGTCAAACGGACATTCCAAATTTTTATATTTGTCACATAGATTTTTTTTTAAATTTGACTGACTAATATTTTCAGCATACTCTATTTTTAGAACAAATATTAATCACATAGAAATTAATCTCGGTATGTATATATTTCATGAATTATATTGATTATCATTTGTGTTAAATAATTGGTTAATCAAGTTTGATCTAAAATGAATTATTAATTTGGAAAAATGCATGAAACTACTTTGTATACTTTCATACAAAAACCAAAAATGAGATCTTAATATTTAAACATTAAATATATTATGGGCATATTATCACTCTCCATAATTACCTTAAGTATTAAAGGTAAAGTGTTTCATAAAAATAATTTTTATTATTTAGTAAACAATTCAAAGACTAACGTTCTAAATGTACCATTTTTTTTATTTCATTGCACAGATAATGAATAGTAGAGAATTGTACTCCAAAAATAACGTATATGATGGTAAAAAGAATAGTTCATATGATATCAGAACCCAATGCAGATTCTATAAATTCAAGCATTATTTTGTAAACGCTATTAATTACACATATTCTTGGTGACTGCCGTATAACATTTACAGTGTTAGCATTTTTCGAATTTTTTATATTTGCTTCCATCTCACACGTTCCAGTTTACCAAATGCAGTTAAACTAATAGTTTCTACTAACTCGAATAATGTACTGTACATAAAGTATAAGACTACTACTAACCAAAAATGTACGAACTAGTCTATAATCAATATTTAAACAAAAATACGAAAACATTTTTACAAACTACACATAACGCAAGAAGGCGACAGTCATTTGATTTTCAATGCAAAAAAAAAAAAAAAAAAAAAGGATATAAAAAAAATACGTAAGTTAAGAATTTTATCTTTTGAGTTTGTGGAAACAAATTCATCAGCTTTTTTAACTTCTTGCAAGTATCATGTTCTCTACAGAGATAATTGAATAGTCATAGAAACATCAATCTTTCTTCAAAAAAGTTTTACCTCTTTTAACTAGGTTAGTTGTAGAAAAATTAGGTTTTTTTCGAAGCAGAATAGATGAAAAATGAGCAATGCCCTTGCCGGGAATCGAACCACGGATCTCTCGAATATGCGTCGAGCATGATACGAAGATATGCAAAGAAGGCGGGAGCAATACCTTACATACTCCCCCTTTTAATGGACGAATGGAGTTTTAGGGGACCCAATAGCCAAATCCTGGGTGTGGAAAATCATCATACCTTTAATTCGGCCGCTACTGTAGAGACATTTGGATTTTTTTGGAAGCATTAGACCGTGAAAAATGAGCAAGGTCTTCGCCTGGAATCGAAACACGGACCTCTTGAATTGTGCTCCCAAGCGTGCAGACCATTACTCTACGAAGGCCCGTAAGAAGGCGGGAGAAATACCTTATATAGCCTTGAAAATAATCATTCATTACATATTATTGAAATAAAAGTGTCAACGGCATTGCTAAATGTATACAAGTGCTCTAGAAATACTTTTTGCATGTGTCACAATGCTTTTAATGGTTATTAGCTGTCACTATCTGATGTAATTTAGAATTTGTACTCTAGTTGCTTTGATTCAATATCAAGAGAATCTTCAATTAAGAGAACTTTTTCAACTTAAACGTTATTTTATTTTTAAGACTACATAATGATTTCATTTTTTTTACAAATATGAGATTTAGTTGCAAAGATCATAATGTTAATAATGCTTATGAGCAGCAGATAAATATCTGTTTAAAATGCATGTGAGAGGACACATACTATTGTAGAGTTATTAGGATTTTTTTAGCTGCAAAAAAGATGAAAAATAGCAAACGCCTTCGCCAGGAATCGAACCACGGTCCTCTGGAATACCGGCCCAGCATGCAGAACCACTACACTACGAAGGACGCTAGGAAAGTGGGAGAAATACCTTATACTATAAACTATACTATAAACCTTATACTATAAACTATACTGTACTATAAACGCAGTAGCAATATTTCGTGTATTTACGTATTATAGTCCTTATCCTACTAAATAATTTTCTCTCCGGCTCACGCAAAGAAATTTGATATTCCTAGTATGAATATTAGAGTATCGTGCAGCAATCAGCACAGGTCCGAGGTTCGATCCCGGGCTGAGCAAGGTTGACTCAGACTTTGAGAGGGTCGATAAAATGAGTACCAAGTTCGCTTAGGGACTAAACACCGGGGTGGCCTGCGACAAACTGACCACTTGTCCAGGCAAAATGCTCAACCAGCTCGGGGCTCTCGTTCTAGAAAGCAGATAACAGGGAACTGCCGGGGATGGCTCTCTAAGGGCTGTTTGTGCTGTCGAGTTTAATTTTAGTTTTAGTATGAATATGAAAGAAATTGTACATAATACATTAAATGCAAATTTTCATTCAAATGAATGCCAGGAAAATATACCCAAAAATAAACGTGTATAATGACCGTTTTCAAAATGAGTTCTCTAGGTGCATTAAAATAGCAGTTCTCACAACTTTTGAATTTGAGGACACATTTCATGTAATGGGCATTGAGCTTGATCACAAAAAATTAATTTACAAGATATTTTAGAGCATTACTCGTAACAAATTTAACTACATAATATTAGTTTGAGAAATCTCTTGTGGAAGCTGGCTATTAACTTTCGGAGTTTGGTTTGCTTTAGTTGGTCACACATGATAGTGGAACCACAGAGACTTCATAGCTTCAAGCTTCAAGTTATTTCTGCCTTCTGTGTAGGTCATCACCTTAGACAATATGTCAGTTGAAGATGTTAAAAGATGAGAAATAATGTTGATATCTGTCGTTAGAGGTTTCGCTGTGTTTCACTTCAATACTCATTACTGAAATACACACTCTGCTTTTGCAAAAAAAAAAAAAAAAAATTTTTTTTTTTTTTTTTTTTTTTTTTTTTTTTTTTTTTTTTTTTTTTTTTTGTATCTGCGGAGTTCAGTTACAAATTTGAAGAGTGCTTTGATTATAAGAAAACTTTCTCTTGTTTTATTTCTGAGGAATTCTTTAACATTTTGTATGTTTTGAAAAAAAAGGAATGTATCATTAGATGAATACGTTCCGTCGAAATTTTAACTTTCGAAAGTTATTAGAACTCCATACTCTTCCAAGTTTTATATTTTCCAGTATTTACAGTGAGTATTCAACTGAAACTACTTCAAATTATTTAATTTCATTGTTCATTTTCGAAGTATAAAACGCAGTTTAAATAGAAAGTCACAATTTGTTTTCATAAAAAATTCATTTACTTTTTGTGCACGTCGCGAATTTTCTAACATCGAGACAGTACAATTATTTGATCATATATTGACTATATTTCTTATCCTACAAAAGCATCGAATATATATACAGCAGCAATAGCAAAATCATGTCAATGCTATTTACAAAATCTGATAATGTTTACACACTATGGATATTTATTAGGACATATCTCGAAATGAGACATTGCATTGAAATGCATGGCAGTCTTATGCAATCCGAAGATGTCTGATCATTTTATCCATAACTAAAATCACCTGAAATTAGCCTTTTCAGAGAGAACCGAATGTAGGGCTAGCTACCAGTATTCGACGGTGTTACTCATGTGGCTACAGAAGAATACGAATACAATAATAGAGAAAGGCTTTGTTTAGTTGTTAGAAAAAGTGTTCAAAATTGAAATATCTCCAGAAAGTTTATTTTAATGTTTAAAAGTATATAAGTACTATCTATTTGAGAAGAATGATTTCGTGAAGAACTTTCTAAGGAACCTTTTATGTAGGACTTCCTAAACAAAATTCTCTTTTTCATAAAGAAATCTACGAAAACACCCATACACTAGCCCTTTCGCAGATAAGTATTTTTAAACAATCGGGTTTGTGTTGAAGTAACAGTATTCAGCAATCTCATTCATTTGGTTGCTGGCAGGAAGGATAAGTAATTACAGTCAAAAGTCGTTAATCCGGACTCGTCGGGACTTCGGCGATTCCGGATTATCGATTTTTCCGGATTATAGATCATCAGTTTAAATCTCGTAAGATGGCATGCAGAAATTCTAAAATTAAAAATATGAAACCGTAATTTATGAAATAAAGAACAATTATGATCTAAAGGGTATCAAAATTTGCAAAAAGAAAAAGCTTAATATTTATTTTTTTACTTTATTAAACATTTCTTTCAATGTAAGTTGTTTAAGTTTTGCTTCGTTTCATGTGATAATACTTTCTCTTTAATTCTATTAAACAGACATAATTTCTTGTTCAGTTACAAAGTTCCGCTGTTCAAGTCCTATAATTGCTGTGTCGAGAGAACACCGACTAATTTGTCAATCGAAATTTTTTCGTTTTCACTAACCTCTGTCACTTTCTTCGCTATCGGAAGCGAATTATAATGACGAGGAACTTGTTTTAAATCATATCAAAGACGGAGCACATCGAGATGAAATACTAATTTGGTAAGGAATAATAAGCCAAATAAAATAAAAACATCTGCCCTGAAGATAAGGATAGTGCTGACAGATCAACTTCCAATTCATTACGCGCCCGCCGAGCAGCGTGAAATTGATAAACAGATTTCGGATTTGAAAACATACTTTCGCTTTAGATCCTTTACATATTAACAAATATATATCGGAAATTCTATTTGATATAATCGAAAGTTTAAGCTTACTTTTATAAAATTGCTCTTACAGTCTGCAAAAAATAATAAGCCGGATCCAATTCGAAAATTAAGGAACAACGCAATCATCAACATTAACTGAAATAGATAATTAGATAATTTTAGCTTATACATCCATTATACATAAAACGCGCACGCGAAAACGTATTCTGCTCTTGCGCACACTCATATGCGCAGTCGTAAAAGGTCTCACGCGCACGCGTAAACGCCTATGCGCATGTGTCAACGCGGCGCATGCGCAGAAAGTTTTTAGTTTTGAGGTCCGGATTATAGATCATTCCGAATTATGGGTGTCCGAATTAACGACTTTTGACTGTACTTAATTATCCTAGGAGAAAAGAATAATTTGTTAACTTACATTAAAGGAGAGCAATGTGATATTAGGAATCCATTTATTCATTTATGTAATTCGACGTAACGACGGAAATATACTTGGAGAATTATATAGAGCCAAAGAGTTTCAGCCTTAAATCTTATTCACTTTGCATCAGGTATATGAGTTACATAGTTTAATGCATGGTGTAAATTAAAGAAAAGTTAAAACCGCCATAAATGTAAACAAACAGTCTAAGAAAAGTAAAAGGTTCTGAGATTAATTGTGGCGGCAGATTATTGCAAACATATGCAGTGAAATCGGAGCTGCAGTTTATATGAGCGAGAAAAACAAATGCATCCTTTAAACTTAGCTAAATAAATCTCAAAAGAAACTGTTATGAATAGTCAGATTGGAATATGATCTGGTGGCATGATATTCTGTAAAATGCTTTTGGTACAAACAAAATAAAACATATCCGAAGAAGAGAAGCAAGCTTTGCTTAACTTAAGCCCTTATAATCCAAATGAATAAGTGTACTGATTTCAATCTATTGACTGTATTCAATATTCTATAAACCGCGTTTTAATCTATAGACAACGTATTCGAATTTCAAACGTATCTGAAATTATTTGAAAAGGTGCTAAGATGCCCAGTTTAGAAATTTACAATGCTTCGAATTTATGCATTGCTGTGAAACACGTAATTTTCTGTAATTATCGTGAACATCACTTTTCTGTACGATTATAATTTAAGTCTCTGTTCTAGAATATTGGACACCAGACAGACAAATTACGTGAGCTAAACAGTTCTACCCATTTTTGAAAATGCAGATTACAAGTGGATTTAAAGATGTACATGACATTATGATGAGTGGAAGGTCTGGCTAATAAACGTGTGTGTAACCAAAAAAAATAATAATAATAATAAATAAGACAAGTCTCCCTGATATTTAGCATTTAAATAATAAATATTAGACAGACTGTGCTAGTTTGATAGAAGCAGTTCTACAGCCCTAGCAAACCAAAATTTTCGTCAAGTATGCAGGGAGTTTACGATAACAGATGCCTTCGCTAATTTTGAATATAAGGGGCTGAGACAGAAGCTATAAAATTCAGCCACATTTCGGATGCCAGCCACAAACTGTCTGTCGATAGTTTGATTCATGTCTATCGATAGTTTCTCAGTAGTTTCAGGAAAAATCCAGTTCAAATGCCTAACGTCCAGCTGTTGAAGAATCAGTGGAAACGCTATTTATCTAAAGTGATATCAAGCTGGTTGGGACTTCAAGTCATGTCACAGAATTTGCTCCATCTTTCTCCCCAAAAAGATTTTTTTAAACTGGGTAGATTAATGCTGGTTGACATGTAATGCCAATAGCTGGATAGAATACGGCACTCGTGTTACCTTAGTGGCCATGCTTAAATGTAACGCTTGCTGACACTGATTTGGACATTTTACCATACACAGCGTGCTCATCACACCTTGCTCATACGGACTCTCATTCTTTCGATTACTGCAGAGTTCCTTTGTTGTTTATTATGTCTAAGATGTAAAAGCTTCATTACAAATTTGTTTAACTATAAATCAGAAGAGTTTCATCAGCGAGGGATTGATTTACTGCAAAGCAAATGCCTAAAGCTGCTACACTACCGCAATTACATTAATGCATGGTATTCTAACTTTTCTATTTAAAAATGGGTAAAAATTTTGTTATCATCTAATATGTATGCAATTTTCTAGTAAATCTGCTTCAAAATATAATATCAGTTTCTTTAATAAATCTCATTTGAATATTAATTGAATTCTCTACTAAAATTAGACCAAAAGCGATTCATTTAGCGTTTTTACGGAACAAAATTATGAAAAGCAACGATTTTACTTTCCTTCCGTGTAACACATTTTACGAAGCATCACTTGAAATATTCTTGAAATCGAGTGCTAAAATCACTGAACACTGATAGTTCGGTCCCAGTTTCGAATTCCGATGAACGGGCTGCATGGGCATTTTCGTGATTTTGCCAGCATATAATATGTATACGAGACTGTTTCCCTTAGATACGCTCCACGAAGGCGTCATTTCCTCAGGCAGATAGTCCTAGTCTGCTTTGCCATAATAAAGTAAAACCGAAGCCCTTATGCTGTCTGCTAAAGCATTTTTAACGATGAAAGTAGTTTTTGTAAGCGCTTTTATATAATTAGAAGTATATTTCCTGAAACAATTGAGAAATATCTGAACTATCAAATAAACTGACAATATTCTATTTCTAAAACATCGAAATACGATTACGAGATCAATGTTTTTCAGAGTTTTATAAAGACAGAGCAAATCTGAATGAATTGTGAACTTGATCAAAGTAACATTAACATCTAAATGTTTAAAACATCATTACAACTAGTAAGATCTGCAAATACTAGCGTATAATTAATATATTATATTTAATTTAATTTAGATTAACACACTATAATGAATATCAATAAACAACATACACTTCATATCCAATAATAACGTAATTGCATTTTAATGTAAAAGATGTAAATTTTATTACATTAGTGTTAAATGTTCTTTCTCTTGAGATTCGGACGGCGAACATACTAATACAGCGACTCTCCCAGCGCCGGTATTGGTTATTTCGACTTTTACTACATGAATCATCGAATCAAGTTTTATTCCAGATAAAAAAGCGAGTTATTTTAATTGACAATTTGTTTAGGATAGCATCAAAGCAGTTTAATAGCGTAGGTCAGCGGGGTATGTTGCATTTATGCTCTTTGTTAGACAAAACAGTCTGAAAGCGAAGTACATGTAGTTGATTCTGCATTCTGCGAGTGCTTCAGGCTTTGGATAATGAATGATTTCGTGTTCTGTTCCAAATCGTCAAGTACTAGAAAACTAGACAGTTTTCCTGTCCATCATAAATATAACTTCTCAGATTTCTTTGATAGTTGATCATTACTATATGTATCATTTTAAGTAGGTCAATATTTTTATTATCTAGTGGAAAATTAATTTTAAAAATAAAAATCTCATATGGGCACCACATAACTTCCTTGTATGGCCTATTAAAGTATAGACA
The DNA here is from genome assembly GCF_044657685.1 of Stegodyphus dumicola. Classification (NCBI taxonomy): domain Eukaryota; kingdom Metazoa; phylum Arthropoda; class Arachnida; order Araneae; family Eresidae; genus Stegodyphus; species Stegodyphus dumicola. The sequence goes on from NC_140768.1 coordinate 151,873,302, forward strand.
TTTTTTGCTGCTCTTCATTTAAACTTATTATTTCCTAGAATTTCATTAGAGATAATATTTCTCATTCAATCGATTCAGTTCTCACTTCGCGGCAAAGCAAAAATAAATAAATTCAAAACATCGTCATTAAAAACAGTAAAATACAGAAAAACCTAAAATACAAAATACAGTTAAAAACCGTTTTAAAAATAATTTTTGCAATTCAAATTAAAGTTTCTACACAAAATTAATCAATTCATCCAGCGTGGAGAAGAACAACATTTTCGATGCACAAAAATTTAAACTTTTGGTCCCAAAAGACATTGAAGTTGAAGCACCAGCTGACTGAATTCACTATACTACTATGAGTTTCAAATGTAAACAAATAGTGGACACATTAGACCTACCAGCCACTTACTCTTTTAATTTGTTGATAATTCTAGAACTATCTCATGCGGATTAACTAAAAGCATAAAAACCTTAACCGGAATATTAGAACAACCTAATTCAATCTCTTTCAAACAAAAAATGCTCAATTTACCAACATATGGAATAAAAAATTGAGCTCATCCGAGCCACGTAACAAAGTGGGATACGCTTGGTGCGGTCGATTACAACAAAAAATGAGGTGCATAACTGGATGTTAAAGCAGTCCCGTATACAAAATTTCAACATTTTACGGCTAATCGTTTTTGAGTTGGGCAAGAGAGATACATACATATATACGTAGTGACGTTATGACAAAATTCCTTCTGGATCCATTTAGAATCTATTTTATAATCCATATCGGAGAAAATAGTGCTTTATTCTGTCCGTATGTACCTATGTCATACAAAAAAATTTATTCATATGGGTTTGAAAGAGGTCAAAATTGATATTGTTGTCGAAATAAGATAGCTGAAATTATTCTCCATTACAATATTCCCTTTACTTCATACACGAAAAAAAATATCACATAAAGAATAACCTTGAAACCCTCAATACAATGCTTCCATTTAGGATTGCATCCGAAAATTGCTGCATATTTTTCTGGATTTGGGAAAACGTAGACATGAATTCGCTTTCGTATAATTACGTAACTATTTTCTGAAATCGCAATAGAAATAAATTCAATAATCAAATAATTTTTCGTTCTGTGCATAAGCGTAACCGAATGTCTATGAAGGGAAATGTTTATAAAAGTATGATAAGGTTATATTTCTCTTTATGCGTGGAAGCTGTCTCCATTGAAGTTAAGAACGAGAAGTAAAATAGACTATAGCATAGAATTCAATCAAATTATTTAAGTTCTGAACACGTTATGTGTAGAAACCACGATTACTTGATTTTTAGTAGATATTTCAAAATCTCACAAAAACATCAGGATGACCGTTTGGAGGAGCATACAAAATTTGTGTCAATTACATTTGAAAATCCAAAATATTCGCAAAATGCCTGAATATATTATAAATACATTTTCTGAGGCATCTGAAATCAGAGCTCTGCAATGCAGGAATTGTTACTAAAACTCAAGAAAGTCTTGTCACTTTACTCTGTTCGTGTTATACTTTTCTCTTTGTAACTCTGAAAGATTGGAAAACTATTATCCCGGTAGGTATTTATTCAATAGGAGATATTAGTATGGGAAAAAAGTTTAAGTCCTCAAATTACTTTCTAAAAGTGCAAAATATAATCTAATTATTGTGAAATCTTCTCTAAAATCTTATTACTTCTTTGCGGTTTAATATGATTTTTTAACGTCATATGAAACTCTAATTGGAACTAATGATTAAGTCTTTTAATATATTTTAGTATTACTCACATTTATCACTAAGGACTAGTCTTTATTTATTAACTGATGAATTTCAAAGAATTAAATGGCCGATGATTCCCAAAATCGCTATTATAAATTACTTCTTTAATTACATTAATCAGTAAATCATCCATCTGAAGATGATTTAAAGGAATGCGTTATAAAGGTTTTAAACATGTTATATTTTGTGTTTATTCTTGCAATAAAATAGGAGTGTTAATGATAGTTGTATTTATATGTACAGTCAAAAGAGGACATAAGAATACACACATTCATCTTTATTCATACAATCAAAAGGGGACATAAGAATACACACATTCGTCTTTATTCATACAATCAAAAGAGGACATAAGAATACACACATTCGTCTTTATTCATACAATCAAAAGAGGACAATCACACAGCTGTGTTTAGTTATGCAAGCAAAAGAGGATGTGTGCATATAGCGTCCTCACCTTCCTTGCAAATTGTAGACTTCTTAAATAAAAGAAATTTTAAAATTTTACGAGTTGTATCATCATTCTGAAGCTAATTGAAGAATTTTGGTGCAAAAAGATTTCCAAAATTCCAATTCCTTCATAGGGTTCTCCGTTTGGTGGTGTGGCAGCATATGTCTCGGTTTACACCATAGCCCAACCATGGTGTGTGTGTGTGTCTGTGTGTTGTTGTTGTTGCTCTATTTCAGTGCAAACTTTTTTAATTCTGTTCAACTGGTTAAAAACTGTATTACGTTTTTAGAGATGTTGGAGTACCAATTTATATGTTTTATTGTAAAAAAATTAAATTCTCTTCTTTTATCAAATAGTCATATTTCTTTAAGATTACGAATGCTGAGACCTACATAATCTATAACTAATTGATTTTTATCAGTTTTATTTAGACAGTTGGGGTAGATGTTGCTAATTTCAAAAGGATTATTATTGTTGAAAGTGATAATATTATCAATATATCTGAAAGTTTATTTAAAATTACTGAAATCACTATCAAAAAGATTTTTAAGAAAAAATTTAGGTAAAAAACAGATTACATGAATAGCTGAATAAGAACCTCTCATTGGAATACCATTTGTTTGTAGGCAAAGAAATTTTGAATGTTTTATGTAGTTATTGAAAAGCAAAAAATAGAGGTATTCTTTCCATTTTTGCAAATCCAGAATAGTAAGCATTTCAAGGGGGGGGGAATTGATAGCTCAACAAGACTTTCATAGATTTCATTAAATAGGAGAGACGTGTAGAGATTTTCAAAGTCCTAGTAGTTAATATTGCAAACTTTAAGATTTTTAATTTTCTCGATCATTTGTAAGTTGTAAAAATCCAATCATCTGTCATCAAGTCACCAATGAAGCCAAACTGGCACTCCTAAGCATCCATTTTGAATGTAACATTTTGGTCTTGTAGTTTGATTACAGTGTTCTCTGTTAATTTCAAGTAGATTTTGTATTTCTGCATTTTAATTTCAATTTTTATCTTACATTCTGTGAAAAAAAAATACTTAATTATTTACTTCATTCAACATCATAATTTTTTTCATTCGGGTATGTTTGTTTTTTTCCTTAACGAACTGTTTCTTCGTCCTCTGAGTAAGTTTTAAATTCATGTTCCCGGTTTATTTATTAGTGTTTTTGTATTTCTAGTTAATTTCAATTTTAAATTAAGTAAAAACTGTCTTAGATTATTTTGCTTGAGTTGAAATTGGAATTCTTATGCTGCATCGGCGAGGAGTGCAGAACTTTCGGAGGAATGATTCTAATTCAATAATTTGGAATTATTCATCAGCTTATTTTGGATTACAGAAATGCAGTTGTTTTCAGTGGGAAGGGGGATTCAATTGAGTTTGATGTACCTCCTCTTGAAAACATTATACAGTACAAAGTCCGTAATTCGGATGTCCATTATCCGGAATGATCTATAATCCAGACCTCGAGGCCCAAAACTTTTTTTTTTTGTATGCTTTACGCATGCGTATTAATGTGCGTTGGGAGGATGTGTCTTCAGATACGTGATGAAGATGATAGCCACGAATTTGAAGGTTTTCAGACATCGCAAACTAAAGGTGAAATTTTCCAGTTATTGGATTTTGTAAAGAAATATGGAGAAGCGGTAATAAATGAAGATGATATAACAGAAGTTTTTCATTGCGACAACAATGCCCCAATCATCAGTCAATTAACAATCAGGAAAATCTGTAGTATGGTTCTAGATCCAGAAAATACCGCTACTGAAAGTGAAGTAAGTGACAAGTAGGTTATTGAAAACAAAAAAATATCGATTGACAAGTTTAGTCGGTATTCTCGACACAGCATTTACAGGAACTTTGTAACTGAACAAGAAATTATGTCTGTTTATAAAATTAAAGAGAAAGTATTAGCACAAAAAGCGAAACAACATTAAAAGAAATATTTAATAAAGTAAACAAATAAATATTAAGCCTTTTTTTTTAATATAAATTTTGATACCTTTTAGATCATAATTGCTCTTTATTTTATAAATTACAGTTTGATATTTTTAATTGTATAATTTCTGCTTGCCATCTTACCAGATTTAAATTGATGATCTATAATCCCGAATCGCCGACAAGTCTGGATTACAGACTTTGGTACTGTATCAGGTTTGATTAACGGTAACATTGCATTCCTCTTCTTCTTCTTCTTTTTTTTTTTTTTTTTTTTTTCCATCAGTTGTTTTTATTTTTTGTGATTTTAGTATTTTTGAGGTTTTAGTCGTTAACATGTCTTCTTATTTTTGAATTCTGCTGATTTGTGTTAATTTTACTTATTTACAGGGAATTATAAAATCTTTTGAAATTTATAGGGAATTTTGAAAGGTTATACTATATGGTGGTAATTATTAAAATAGGTAACTATTTAAGTATTGTTCACAACACAAAATGGCAGATAAACTCTTTACGAGATATGTATAGCATTAATGATATATTATCATCTTACAGAAGCATTATACATTGTTCTTGGGTCTTACACTTTTTAAGTCTTAGTATATTCTCTTTCTGTGTGCAACACGAGCAAAATGCTTAGTAAATGGAATTATATATTTTTAACCCTCATGTATATATATATTATTTCTTTTAAGTAATAAGTGACTTAACAATGTTTTGAGATTTAAACTGACAAATATTTTATAAGATTATAATAATATAATAGCAAAATTTATACAACTAATAATCCAGTTTAACATTTTCTTAATAATGATGTATGTAAAAATTTATCTATAAAATTGCTCATTTTCGCAATTCAGTTTTTCATCAAAATGAGCCTGACTTATCCAAAAGGGGCAGAGCCTTAATTATTTCAGATAAATGAAATTCTGCTGTAATTTAGTTTTTAATGTTACAGCACTGTTTACCTTATTTTCAGGTGGCGTTTGCACAGGAGATGTATAATGGTGGGCTTTTAATGACAGATGAGCCTTTGGTGCCAATTGATTAGCCAAAAGCAAAAAGGTATTATGCTCTTTAAATGACTGCATAAGCTTTCACTGCCTCCTCTCTTAAAAAAATTATAATAATAATCCCATTATTCATTTTATTTCCATCACCCTTTTATTCAAAATACTAAATCACTTTTATTCACATCGTGATCAAATAATTTTTGTTTCAGAAAGAATTAGGTTTTAATTTTTTTTTATGATAGAAGTTTTTTCTTTTTAAATTGTTTCATGAGCCAGAATAGAATATATTTTTATTTAAAGAGCTAGTTTACTAACTGAAGACCATTTAAAAAGGAAATTGAGCTGTAATTATTTATAGTCATATTATTAAAAAATAAAATTTTGCAAGTACATCAAATCCAGCAAATCAAAATTAATTCAGATTTTGTATATGTACATAATTATGAATTATAAACCATTACATAGCTAACAACTTTCCCAGTTTTTCATCCTATCTGTCGGTCATAGAATCTTCCAGTTTTTAACCTCTTATTTCATCATTATTGATGCATTTTTGTCATTTCATCCATGCAGCTGTAAACGTCATGTAAAACTAAAAATAGAACTAGGGTTAGTGCCATTGATAAACTTAAAGCAGAATATTGGTTCAGGTTAAAAATCTTTCGCATGAAATTCTATACGAGAAAAGTATTGTTAAGAATTTCTATATATGTAAATAATTTTATAGAAATTATATATGAAATTGTAGTATCTTTCATGTAGTGTAACATCAGAAGTCTGAAGAGAACAAAGCTCTGCCAAAAAAATAAAATTACAGGAGCAAGTCTATTTAACATTGAGGTGTAAATGGCTGTCTGACTAAATTGGCGAGACAACGACAAGCTTGCATTTTTTCTTCAGCGATTAATTTTTGTTGCCAAATCTGGGAAAAAATCGCCAAGCTTGGTGACCATTTGGCAGTATTTAGGTCCAGTCCCTGTATAATTAATTTATGCTATAATTGAATGATTATAATTGATCCTGAATGCAACTGTAATTGTATCCGGCCCTTATATGCCTTTCAATAATTTTGAGACATGGAATGTACTAAGATATGCCAGTGGCTAGTAAAAAAACTATATAAAACTGAGGAGAGCATCAGTTTTTTGTTGAGAGTTAGATCTCCATGTGAGCTTTGCTCTTTATATGTGATTTTCATTACGTTCTGTTTAACATTTTTAATAGTTTAAAGTGGTAACGACAGGTCTGCTCTGTCTTCCTGAGAAAAGATGTCTGAGTACTTTTGTGGAAAGTCTTAGAACTGTAAAGCATTTCTTTTGTGAAAATAAACTTTATCAAGCTATTATTCATTCTGTGTGCATTCAGTCCATTGCAGACCCATATGTATGCAACAATATTGACATTTTTATCTCAAATTCCAGAAAGCCTGCAGTAAGTACAAATATTTAAGGCTATCATATACTGCAGTATCACTTTTTGGCTATACTTAACACTAATGCTTGAATGTGAGTAAATGTTAAATCAAGTGAGCAATATAGAGATTTTAGATCATCTCTTTCAAATGCACATCTGGGAAAATTGTTACTGCTTCAATACTGCAAATGTCAATGGAAAATAAATGTCAATATCACAAAAGATACTGTGAAGGAAAACTGCTATGATATATGCTTAAAAACAAGGAGGGGGTAAGGTGACTACATCAGCATTGTCATCTTTAATAAAATTTCGGTACTTATCAAGACTGAATTCAGAAATGTAATGTATGGATGTATGTGTTCATGTATGCATGTATATATTGTACATACGAATGTATGTATGTGTATACATATGCACATATATGCATACACATATGCATAAATACATACATTTCTAAATCTGGTCCATGTAACAGAACAGCACCAAAATTTGTGCTAATTCCATTTTTCACTCATGACAAATTTCAGCTTGATTCTTATCCTGTATGTAATTTTTATTTCATCTGAACTGTTTTTGTTTTAATCTACTGTAACCGTTAGCAGAAGTTTTATGAAGATTAAAATCAGTGTTTAATTAGTTAATGTTTGTATTTAATTTTGTTTTAGATCAATAAATGACACATTGTGCAAAAAAAAAAAAAAAAAAAAAAAAAAAAGAGGGGGACAGTTCTATATCTTTATATATATATATAAAATTTAGACTATCTGATTGTATTGGGATATATTTAACATCAAAATCGTACTATATTTCAGTAGTATTTTACATCAGAATCACAAAGCTACGCAGCATGGAAACTTCCTGATTTTTCATGTTTAAAGGTTGCCATAATGTTAGATTGCTAAGATAGATTCTGACTAGGCAAAAGAAATCTCTGCTCTGAAAGTTTCTATAGGGATATATCTAAAGAGAGATTATGAGGCAAAATGAAACTATTTTTAGGTTAAATGCATTCTGTAGGCATGAGCTGCGATAGACTAATAACTAGGTCTTGTTTGTTCCAAGACTTAAAATCCATCTTCAGTGTTCCAGAATTGAATCATGTTAATACAGTCAAAAGTCGTTAATTCGGACATCCATAATCCGGAATGATCTATAATCCGTACTTCAAAGCTACAAACTTTCTGCACATGCGTCGCGTTGACGCATAGGCGTTTACGTGTGCGCGTAAGACCTTTACGGCTGCGAATATGCATGTGCACGTGCGCATAAAACGTTTACGCATGCGCGTTTAATGTATAACGGACGGTATAAGCTAAGCTAAAATTATCTAATTCGGTTAATGTTGCAGATTGCATTGTTCCTTAATCTTCGAATTGGATCCGGCTTATTATATTTTGCAGACTGTTAGAGCAATTTTATAAAAGTAAGCTTGAACTTTCGACTATATCAAATAGAATTTCCGATATATATTTGCTAATATGTAAAGGATCTAAAGCGAAAGTATGTTTCGAAATCCGAAATCTGTTTATCAATTTCACGCTGCTCGGCGGGGGAAATGCCGCGGCGCGCAATGAATTGGAAATTGATCTGTCAGCACTATCCTTATCTTCAGGGCAGATGTTTTTATTTTATTTGGCTTATAATTCCTTACTAAATGTAGTATTTCATCTCGATGTACTCCGTCTTTGATATGATTTAAAACAAGTTCCTCGTTATTATAATTTGCTTCCGATAGTGAAGAAAGTGACAGAGGTTATTGAAAACGGAAAAAATTTCGATTGACAAATTAGTCGGTATTCTCGACACAGCAATTATCGGTATTCTCGACACAGCGTCCAAATTTGCATAATTTGTGAAATGAGTGAGCCCATGACAAAATGAGGCAATGGGAAAGATGTAAACTAAAATCAAAGTGGCTAATGAAACTCAAATATAATGCCATCCTCATTCCTTCCAAGGCAGAGGGACATCGAATTATCATAGACTCTTCCGACACTTTACTGTAAGAAAGCCAACAGTTTGATACTAGCCAAAGGAATAATTTGAAGCTGCTAATATGTTTTTAAAAGTTTTATTATTATTATTATTTATTCGGCGAATCAAAAGATGCTTAAGTAGGTAATTGAAACATTTAGCTTCTTAAATCCATCTTGATGTTTTTAGGTACAGGAATAACTAATGAAATTTTAAAATGCACTGTTCTGCTTAATCTATTTTGACTTAATGTTCTGACTCTGTTATTTATATACCTGTCATTCAATTTTGTGCTATTTTTAGAATTTTGAAGTTCTTTCTGTAAATTTCTATGATTGTCTACTTGAAATTTTTACTTTCCTGTTTTGAAGAGTTTTTAAATATTTTGATGTTGCTTAAATACATAAAAAGGCATCAAGACTTTTATGTGTACGTATTTTGAAAAATTTTATAAAATATAATATTTTTATCTTTTGCAGTCTTGTCAAATATGGAAGTCAACAATATTTATCATTCTTGTGAAAGATGAGAATGAAGGCTTTGACATTTTGGCATTCTCCAGGCAGTTAGGCCATTAATTACATCATCAGTCATTGTAATTTCTTAAACAATTTTTTGGTAAAATGAAATATTTAATTTTGAATTATAAAGCTCTTTTTACCATCTTAGGTATGTAATCAATCAAAACATCTATACTATCAGTAAACTATAAAAAGTAAAGTTATTTCTGTTAATGTCTATTGCACATCAAAATTTTCAAATATTATGGCCTGGAGATTTTATGTGTCATCTTTCAAAATATCGTCAGTGTTTTGTAATTCAGAGCTTTGTGTCAAATTGTAATCTACAGATTATTAACAAAAGAAAAATTACCTGATTTGAATACAGGCCTAATTTTGATTGGAATACATAAAAGAACTGTTTTGACAAGTTGGCAATCCATCGTAGTAAAGTAAAACGGAACTACAATAAATTTGTTTCATAAAATGTAAATTTATTAGTTGCCGGACATAGGAAATTGTAAGTCACTACAACTGGCCATTTTTTCAACAAGACAGGAGTAATTTAAGACAGAGATGAAAATGCTGATGAAATAGAAATATGTCTTAAGACTATGTAAATGTTGATTAAATACATTTTCTAATGTGATTTGTATAATAAAATGTGTTCTTATTGTTATTTGAGATGGGGTTAAAGGTTCTGTATCATTTGTTAAGATGTTGCATCTAATATGGAAATGAAAAACTGAAGCTCAAGCAATTTTTTAACCTATTTGTTAAAATTTTGGGTTTTAGAATTGTTTTAATCTGTCAGTAAATTAATTATATGCATAATAAAAACATCTCTCTATCATAGAATGTATATAAAACACAATGAAGTGCTATTCTGTTCTACGATGCTTGGTTTTCCATGCATATCCTCACAATTTTGTTTTCAAACGTGCAGAATATTTCTCTGTAAATAAATATATTACTAAATTGTCAATTGAAATACCAATTTTTTTTAATATCCTGCCAATTAATATAAAATATTATCATCTACGTATTTGTAATGTATATGTTACATAAGCAACGGGAATAAATGTTCACCAACACATTACAGTGAAATTGTATACAAGAATAAAATGAATTTGTTAAAAGCACAAATTTACTGAAGTGCATTTTGCGTATCCGTGCATTTAGAATTTGTTATGTAGAAATCCCTAACAATGTTTTGTATACTGCTGTTCAAATAAAAAGAAATTACATGCAGCATTTATTGTAACTATTCCATATCACCAGTATATACTTACCACCAAAGCACTGGATCATTAATATCTACCTAAGAATGAAGATATTATACGAGGTTGCTATTTATATTTCTGGTTTAATAATGAAAAAATAAATGTGTGTGATCGAAATTGATTTCACTGTTTTTCAAAATATTCTCCATGAAGATCAATTAACTTTTGCATGCGTTTGAACCAATTTAGGAAAAACTGGAAAACCTTTTTCTACTCAGATTGAGGTAAGTCCAAAACATGCATTTTGAATCCATCAGCCACTTCTTCAGGTGTCACAAATCGCTGACCATGTAATTTATTTTTGATGTGTGGGAATAAAAAAAATTCACTGAATGCCAAATCAGGGCTGTATGGTGGATGACCCACCAATTTGATGTTTTTGCCCATAATAAATTCTTTTGTTTGAGCTTTTGTGAGAGATTACATTGTTATGATGAAGAATGATTCGCCTCTTCTCCTGCCTTTTTTTTTTTTTCCTCTCGAATTTTTACTATGACTTCTGGCAAACAAATGGTCGTGTACCATTTGGAATTGAACTTCCTGCATTGCTCTATCACCACTGTTGCCATGTGACCATTAATGCCGAACATAGGCAATCATTTGCTTCGATGTGCTTTTCGAATATTCTGTTTAAGAAGTTTTTAAAAGTTGTTTAAAAACGGAAATGTTATTTCCCAAATAACTTTTGTTGAATTTGGCTCATCTTGGAAGATTTTGGACGACCTTCACAGAATTCATCCTGAAGCTACTGCCAACCACGATTTAATCCGTTATACCAGTTTTTTACAGTGCTGTAGGATGGTGCTTTATCACTCTATAAAGAATTAAGTTCATTAAAGCACTCGTCTTGATAATCTACGTCAAAAAGTTATAAAAAATAATTGCATGGAAATGTTCACGAGTCAGTTCCATTTTTTGCCTGAGATGAATTTTTCAATTTACTATAAACAACACAAATCATGCTAAAGTGGCAAAAATTTCTGAAGATGTTATGGCTAAAAGTATCATACTTTCTATTGGAATTATCTGCAGTCACTTAGCAACACTTACTGTTGCCAAGGCCAGAAATATAAACTGCAACATTCGTAATAGAGCATTCATATATGACCCAGACATTGGATTTTTTGCTATCTGCGAGATGCAATGCAGTAAGTTAGTGGTCTCAAACTCATACGGCATGTGGGTCAAATGCACAGTCTAAAAGCAGCAGATGGGGCAAAAATTTGTTTAACAAAATTTGAAGTTTTGTTTGCTTATTATTTATCAAAACATACATAAGCAGTAATAATAATGTTGCCAAGATTTTATTTTTCCATCTGAAATCTAAAGTATCTCTAAAAAATTTCTGTTAGTTACTTTGTGCAATTTCAAATCCTCTGATAGCTGAATAATAAATTTTCCGACTGATGTTTATTCAAATACCTCTAATATATTGAATTAGCCACTAAATAACTTACTTTTAACATGAAATAAACAAATTAGGAAAACTTCCCAAGCAAAATTTGAGAATAGAATAAATAATGGCAACCTATTCTCATTCTTTTATTAATGAACATATAAAGTAAATAGAATAAATAATCGCAACCTATTCTCATTCTTTTATTAATGAACATATAAAGTAAATAATTATTTGCATAGATATATTTATTTGTACATGAATAATTATATGCTTCTATTTTTATTACTATAACACCTCATGACATTTCAATTTTCATAAAGTTTGCAACCTTAGAAGGTCTGGTTTATTGCATTATGAAAAAGGACATTAGGCTATCTGCCTAAGGGGAGGGATGCCTTCATTAAGGACTTTTTAAGAGAAACTGCCTCATATGCGTGTTACACATAGGGAAACAACGAGAGCACCTATGCATGCAACCATTCGCCTGGAATCAAACCCAGGTCAGAACTATCAGTGTTTTTACAATTGTAAGGGAAAAAAGTTTCCTTCTAAATGCACTTCCAAAGTAATTATTCTCAATGCAAATTTTCACTAACTGAAGGTATTTATTAAAAAAAAAAAAAAAAACACAGAAATAAAAGTTATTGTTGCATGCATATGGGTTCATAATAGATTGAATGCATAAATCCATTAATAGGTTAGTAAACATTTATTTTTTATCAGAAGAAATATTTTGGAACTCTTAAACTTTCCACGAAAATATTTGTACAAGTGCTCAGAGTATCACACGCTATAATCATTAGTTACACTTCAAACTACTAAGAACTTTAATCACAGTGCAATGCAAAGCACATCTAAAGAAAGCTATTTCAGATTTATCTCAGTTCACGTGGAGCTACGACTCGCAACAACAGTAACTAAGCAATTGAAAGCAGATGCTTTATCTCCTTTTATAGTTTTCAACTGCCATTGAGATATTTCTGGTACTTTCTGCTTCTTGAAATTATTGAAAAGCAATACGAGGGTGGAATTATTGTTACGGCTAACATAGTGGTCAATTACATTTATTCAATTACGAAACTTATTATGGTGATATAGGGAGCGGACAAAAATGTTGTCAAATGTCAAACGAGTTGGCGTTTTTTGGCAACAGAATAAGTTGCCAAAATCGTTGTCAGCTTGGAGACATCTCGCTAAATGACCGAGATACCCATTTACTCATTTTTTTTTCCCCTTGTATTCGTACTTCTCTGGCATAGCTTTCTCTTAAAATTTGCCTTACACTACATTACACAGAAAAATGCAACAATTTTACTTATAATTCTACTAAAATTATCTAAAATTCATAAAGAGGTTTTCACATCTAGCGACTGTTACTGCTAGACGGGACTTTTCTGAAAACAAAATTTTGGTAGCACTGGTTTAAATAGGAGGATTCCTAGAAAAAAGAGCTACACTGGGAGCGAAGTCCCGCCTAGCTATGGAAATGATGTATCGGCTACACGGGATTTCTTGAAACCTCGCCGAAAATGTTTCGGTTGCAGCTCTGTCCTGCGTAGACGAATGTTCTGCTTCTGAAGTATCACATGATCCCAATCTGAGCGATAATTGATTACCGTTTGGTGTTCAAGTCTTTGTAGTAAGTGAATATGGTAACCTATCTACGTGGCTTTCCTGGTATTATGTGGGTTCTGAGAATGGTCCCTTTCAACGTCAAGTCCCTCGTAACGTAATGTGATTGGGATTTAACATTACTCCCTTTCCAAGGACATTACAATCCCCGGACAGGAAGCCGTTACAATTAAAGCATCAATGCAATAATAAACATTACAATAATTAACAATGTAAACAATAATTGCAATAAGTAACTTAGTAAATGAGTGCGCAAATTTAAAAACGAATAGTAATTTGGTTTAATACTATTTACATTATATACACCTACTATGGCCATAGTAAGAAGCTAGCCTGTCATAATGAACAACTTGGGGGAGGGAAGAAAACAAGAATTTGATGACTTACGGATCCGAACTACAATGTCATTCAGCTGTTTAGGACTGTGTAAGGACCATCCCAAGATAACTAGTTTAGGACAGATTCCTTTCCGGCGAATCGGATTTCACAACCACATCGTGTCTCCTTCATTAAATTGATGTCTTGTAGCTCTCGTGTTGTACCGGGTCTTCATTTTCTCTGTGGCCATGTTGACTCATTCTCGTGAAAACTTCTGCATCCCTTCAAACCATGCCTGGAGATCTTCGATGTACTCAAGTGATGAAGGTGCATCCGGAGGGTCACCAAACAAGAGATCGCAAGGCAGTCAAAGAGCATCTGAAATGGGGAATAGCCGGTAGTCTCCTGGACAGCTTTGCAGTAAGCCCAGTAAAAACAGAGGCAACTCCCTTGTCTCAGTCCTGTTGGTTTCTGGAAATCACCAGGGAGAAGTTATTAAGGATGGTTCAATTAAACCCCTCTACCATCCTGTCTTAACTGCGGGTATAAAGGTATCGTTTAGGATTTGTTGGTGCAAAATTTCTTCCTTGCTCAGAATGCAACTGAAGAGGCACTCCGAACCCGGAAATCGAATACCATATGATTGTCTCTTCTGCTGTGACAGCCTCTTGATCAGAAATAGGATATGCTTCAGGCCACTTGGAGAAGTAATCAATGACAATCAGGATGTATTTGTTGTCATCAGCAATTTGTGGCTGAGGTCCCACGCTATCAAAGGCGATGCACTCGAAAGGTGCTTCTACAATGTAACGTTGTAGCTTTCTTCGGTCCTATCTGAGCCGCACAGTGATCCCAAGATTGGCACTACTGTTGCACGTCATCCTTTGCATTACTCCAGTAGAAGCACTCTCTGCGAAGTCTTCATTATTCTGAAGTGGCCTCCTGTAGGGCTGCTATATAGTTCTTTGAGGATGTTCGGGATCTTGGAAATATCAGCTGCCACTGCAAAGCCTTTCCATCATCTGATTCGAATTTCCAATATAATATACTGTTTCAATGTTGAGTAAGTCCCAGAGAGCCCAATATTGTTATGTCATAGAAATGTAGATTGAAATGTCAGGTTAGGTAAGTTTCTTTTGAAGCCTCCTTTAACTCTTTGAAATCCAGACCCTCCGCTAACCTGTATCCTCAAAAACCTGGACTGCCCGAAATGCCTCAAAAAACCGACTGTTTTTAAATGCATCCTCACATTCTTCCAATTTCACTGCAATTTCCTACCCTCCCCGTCCATTAACGCAGAAAATAGGTGTGAAGATTTCCAATGACAACCTTTGTACTTTCTAACAAAGATTCCATTAGCCTTTGACTCCGTTCTTTATAAAACTATTCTGAAGGTCAGACCAACAAGCCTTTCCGGCTTTGTTATGATCAGGACTGAGATTTTGTTTATTTCCATTATTTGTATAGGAAAGGATAAATTGTTTAAAAATAAATATAATGCTTAAATTTTTAAACTGCTCTTTTATTGCTGTTTAATGCTTAAAATCACATTGTACCACAAAAGAATCAACAACGAAATGTCACGATCAACCAAAAGATAAGTACCCTCTTAGGACAAGCTGTCTGCAGTAAACTGATACAATGCGTTTGGGGAAACTGCACCTGCTAGTGCATACCTTAGGGGAAGGGAAGAAAACAAGATTACAATCTCGGGCAGTTTTGGTTGTTTCAATGTATGGCCGTGTCGGGCGGATTGGATGTGAAGGAGTTAAGTCATTTATGGGTTAAAGTTGCTGTCTTCCAGCTGGTCTTTCCTGACTTAGTCATCACTCCACGGGTCTCGATCAGTTGATGCTGAAGTTGTAACCTGTCTGACGAACGTATTCAGCAGCTCATTATTTCGTTTTGATCCTGGAACAATATCGGCAGCTTTCTGGACAGGATGTTGGCATTTCCATGTGATGATCCCTTCCGATGATGGATAGTGATGTCTTATTCCTGGAGTCTATCCACCTAGCAATTTGAAAGCCAGGTCAACAGTGCATGATTCATATGAAGCAGGAATTTTCTGCCGTAGAGATAATGATTCTGTACGGTAGAAAATTCTACCGTGAGCAATGATTCCTGCGTGATTTAGATAGGAACTTGCTCTAGTAGGCCACGACATTTTGTTGGCTGTTTATTTTTTGGGTTAAAACAGCACCGACATTTCCATTAATAATTGAGAATAAATGCTTTGTCGAACTGAGGATATGTTAGAATAGGAGCAGCTATTAAAGTTTCCTTCAGGTTCTTAAATGCATCCTCACATTCTTTTGTCCACAAAAACTTTTGCATGCTCTCTGTCAGCTTGTGAAGGGGTTTTGCAATGGAAGAAAAGTCCTTCACGAATCTCTTATAGTAAGTGCAAAACCCTAGAAAGCTCCTCAGCTGATGGACATTTTCAGGGCGTCTCCAGTCTTGAACTGCCAAAGTTCTTGTCCAGTAGTAAATGCCTTCTTTTCTTTGTCATCAGGATGTATCTCTACTTGTCAATACCCACTCTTTAAATCAAGTGTTGAAAACCATTTGCTTCCAGAAAGAGTGTCAAATTGCTTTCTTGCATGTCCGTTAGTTTTCCTACCTCTTCCTGTTAAGCAATAGATAGACGTCTTGGACGTTGCTTGATTGGTGGATTATCCCCAGTGTCGATTCTATGCTGTGTTAAACTGGTTTGACCCATGTCAGAAGAGGAGCGGGAGGAAAGTTCTTGAATGACATGTTCGGCAGCATTCTTCTCTTCATCGTTTAATTATGTATTCCGCAATAACTCCGATGTAATGCTCTCTGTAGACACGGATTCTGGGGTGTTACTGTTTCCTTTAATGCTAATTGGAGTATATCATTATAAGGGCACAGCCCCGATCCTCCTAGCCGGCCGTATGATAAAAAATGGGACTGGCCATAAAAAACAAAGTCCAAAATCTGAGCCTCAGTACTGAATTCCAATTCTATTTTTGTTCGTATTTATAATTTTCATTATGATCTCTGCAAAATCAAATTTGAATAGTTCCTTTTAAAATCTTCCTTAAAAGTCTTTCTATATATATTTTCGGCTATGGATCCATGAAATAAAAAATTCTGTTGTTACTGTTCTGTGTCTTGAGCTATGATTTTATGGACAGATTTAACTCCTCCATCTTTAATTCCGAATAGGGCTTTGTCCCTGTTCGGAATTAATGATGGAGGAGGCAAAATTGTATTCCTTAGATAGAAAGACCAATTTGAATATGCAAAGATCTGTAACATCTGTCACCTGTGCCATGTTAACGTTTAATTTTCTATCAGTGTCGATTTTATCACCGTACACAGTCTGGATTGTAATGTAGAGGGGCACCCAGATGAGCTTACCTTTCAATTGTTGAGTCAACTCTTTTAGAATATTGGTAACATTGGCTGTTATATCGATGGCCATATTGCAAGGAAATCCATTGGTACGTCCCGTGATGAAAAGTCCATAACTGCCGCCCCTCGCCGCAGTAATCTGAAGCGCTTTAAACTGGGGCTTCGCATTATCTGGTCTAATATTTTTGTGCATTTCTAAGTCAGATAATGGTGTTTCAGTGAGTTCACTAGTTTTAACACTTTTACATGTTTAACAATATTTTAATTACTATATACAGAGCGTATTCTTAGGCCGCCGCCTTCAACATGAACAAACTTTATTCTCAACTATGCGAGCAACAGCGCCCTCTAGCCTTTTCCTTCAAATTACACAACACTCCCCACCTGAACTCGGCGGAAAGTTCATCTTTCAATAATATATTCCAGAATATTCAATTAATATTTCGACAATCAATCCTAGAGAAATGGTTAAATATAACAAACATGCATACATAATTATAAGCACATAAATTTTACAAAACATTAAATGATACACTTCAGCGAGGTCAGGAGAATCTAACCTAAAAATACAAAATACAACATTAGTTAAGTTCCATATTATATAACAATTGTATAGGCCTTTTTAAGGTACCAGTAGGTGTTTTAATTATGCAAGACCTTATTTTACCATCTCTGCCTGGCATTAATTCCAAAATTTTCCCTATTGTCCAGAGATTTCTGGGATTCTGTCTGGAGGAAGTGGAGCGATATCCTGTACCCCAGGACGAGCACTATATCGTCTGCATATCACGCATTTAGTCTTAACACGCTGTCTTCCCTTCATGATGAAATATTTGTCTCTGATCTGAGTAAGTGTCGAATTAACTCTAGAATGGAATACTTTTTCATGCGAGTCCATGATGAACTCGGTAAACGTGCACTTAGAGGGTAATAGAATAGGATGTTTTAAATTCTCGTGACAGTCTGCAAATTGAATGGGACCTTTCAACCGAAGAATTCCCTCCTCATCAAGCCTTGGATTAAGGGAGTAGATGGAAGAATCGAGAATTGATTTTTTATTTGATAACTTAATTATTTCCGCATGATACGATTCTCGTTGCGTAATTTTTAGCCAATAATGTTCAGCTGCTTTAATCTCAAAAGCACTTAAAGGTCCATTCCCTGTAGACCTTTTCCGAAGCCTCTCAATAAATCTAAATACATAGGCAGTAATTCGAAGTAATTTTCCTAAAGAACTGAATTTTTCTATATGCAAAATTGGGGATTCATTGTTAATCACAGGTACAGTCAAAATAATACTTTTTTCTTAACTCCAACGATTCTGAATTTGATTGTAATTTCTTTTGTTTCGGAAAGTTTTCAGTAGAAAAACGTAACCAGTGTGGCCCATGCCACTACAGATCATTCTTAATTAGTGACTGAGCACTAATTCCTCGAGTTAGTAAATCGGAAGGATTTTGTTTTCCTTCGCAGTGGTTCCACAATTTTTTGTTGCATATACCTTGTATTTCTGTAACACGATAGGCGATAAATGGTTTCCAATTATTTGGCGAAACTTTAATCCAAGTAATGGCGATTTCGGAATCACTCCAAAAATAAACATTGTAGAGTTGCGCGCTTCCAACCTGCACGCAACCAAGAGGTGACTGTTGAAACTGGAAAATAGACAGAGTCTTGCTAAGGGTTTAAATCCCTTTTTATTCAACTTAAGAAATTACAATTGCGTGCTCTTGACGCTCACAAACTACGCCGACCCAGCAGTAAAATAAAAATAAGAACCTGAAAAGAAATAATAACAAGACTCTAACTACGAGGCTCTCTAAGCGTAACTAACCTCACCGCGTTTTACAATACCGCTGCTAATTCAGCAAACTTATCACGTTGAACGATTAACAATTCTCCGAGGCAAGCACACAGGCCGAAACGCGGGGTTCTTCAATTTCTGGCTAACTACCTCCACGCTCGTGAAGTAAGAACAGCACACCTCGAACTCGTTTCCATTCTATTTAACTCAGAATACTTCCGCTGATAATTTGAATCCTTGCGCATTCTACTCTGGCATAATTTACATACTCTGGCATTGACAGTTCCAGGGGAAAGTAAGGCTTTACAGGAATGATAGTTAAACTTAAAATAAATGTTAGTTAAAATAAATATAAACCCTACATTTGCCGGTGCCAGAATTCGGAAAACTTGGAAGCAGGTAATACAAACGACCTGTTGTAAAGTTTCTAGAATTCTGAACTAGCTCTTAAAAGCCTCGTTTGCACAAAAAAATCTTATGTAACAAAATGTATACTAAATTTCTGTCGATACTTATATAAATCTCTCTTCTTACAGCAACTTTTCCTGGACTTCAGCAATCAATCTTGTTCTTTTCCTTCCAGCTTCTGGAAGGAATAAGTATCAGTATCTTTCTAAATACATTATAATTTACACTTTCTTGACACAATAAATTTTTGTTTTTAAACGATTCGTTTTCCTTAGTTACTGCTTACTTCACATTCATTCAATTATTCAATCATTAATTTAACTTTCCCCTGGCTATCCACCATGTGTGGTGTCAAACGGGAATATTCGTGTTTTAGTCTTACAACACTTTCCCTAACCACCATGATTTGTTAGAATTCAACGACCAAATAGACACACCTTACTCGACATTCTACAATTCGATGAGCTACTTTAACATTCTTAAGAATTCAAGTGTAGGTGGAGAAACCTACAAGACACATTCATTCTAACTTCCCCCTCATTCATCTTTAGACATGCAGGCTTTCGCTCTAAAGCATGATTTTATCTACAGTTTAATACTTAAATTTTGAATTCATTGCTTTTGAGCATTTTACTTTTAGCATCTAAAATTTTATGCTTCTAGACTAAATTCTACTTTTACATAACTTTCAAGTATTTACGTATATTTACAAAATTTTAATACATATGATTTTTACAATTTACCATAAAATGAATAAGAGAAAATAAATTTTTACTTTACTCATTCTTCGCCAAGCTGGCGGCACTGAAACTAAAATTCTTATTAATACAAGAATACGAAGTTACTTTTATCTTCGGCCAAATTTTGGCTTTAACATAACAGAATTAGTCTTTCGACCAACAGAAAATGCTTGTTCTTAGATTTGTACTTAAAGAAAATAATACTTTTGCCTTAGCTAAATAAAGTAAAACAAAACTAAGTCTCAACCGAGACATATTGACTTTCGTCAAAACGTAGAACTTCGTACTTACGCATAACATTTCGGAACAAAAGAAAAAAAAAATTATAGAAGATTTTAACTTATCTTTGAGTTTTCGATGATTGAAACTCCGTCATTCTTTTCTGGCAAAACTGTTCCCACGTTATAGGTTTCATGGACGTCAATCTTCTCCTTACTGACCTCCGAGTGTCGTCCACATTAGTTTTCTTTTGCGTCCTCTGCATGCTGGCCTCTTGGCGTAGCAATCGTCGGGTTGTTGTCTTTTTTCGTTTTTCCATTGGACGGCTGGTCTTGACGTCCTCCGGTCTGGAGTCCTTCTTGAATTTCTTCTGTTGGTGGTGGTCTTTTCGTTCCTCCTGCTGTCTTTTCAGTTTCCGGAACGGCGGCCTTGTTTGCACCTGACTCTCTGGCCCTGGGAGCGTTCTCCTTGATGTATAATTTCTACTGCGACACGTTGTAGGTGGTGTTTTCCTCTTTACCAATGTTTCTTTACGCGGTGGCTTTGTATTCTTGTTTTTCTTAAATGCTGGAGTCTGAAAGTTTTCCTTTTTTCTTTTTGGTACCGTCGTCTGGGTTGTAGAAGGGCTAGGTCTCTCTTCAGTTCTCTGCTTCTTGGGTGGTGGAACGGTTGTCGTTATTTCTGGACCTTCTACTTCTTTTAGGCTTGAGTCCTGCAAGAAACTTTTAAGGATTTCAAAATTATTTGAATTATAGTATTTTTTCACCTGGTCGGGACTTGCTTTACAGATCTCCCCTCTCTCGTTCTTAAGGTACAATACGACTCCTTTGATTTCCTGAATTACATAGGGGCCTTCAAATTTTGGAGCTAACTTTGCAGTAAAATTGTCTGGGGCACTTGATAAAGAAAATTTCCGCTTCAATACTTTATCCCCAACTTTAAAATCTGCTTCACGGCGTTTTCTACCGTAATACACTTTTTGCTTATTTCTTGTCGTATCCGAGCTTTTAAGCGCCCGATCAATAAGTTTTTGCACATCTTTCTGTTTAAACTCTTGCGCTCTTTGTTGCACAAAGAATAATTTATCTAAAGGCGTAATTAACTTTCGGCCTAAAAATAATTCTGCTGGGGTTTTTCCCGTAGTATCGTGATTTGCTGTTCTTAAAGCATAAGCTAATTCATTTATGTAGACATCCCAGCACTTGTGATGTGTGCTAACGTAACTGCGAATTATTTTTACAATGTTTTTATTCACTCTTTCTGCTATGTTTGCCTGTGGTCTATACGGAACCATTTTGATGTGGCGTATGCCAAGTCCAGTGCATATGTTTTCAAATATTTGACTAATGAATTGTTTTCCGTTATCGCTGATGACTTTTATCGGTGCACCGTATTTTAAAATGTATCTGTGTAAGAATGCATCTGCGAATGTTTTGGCTGACGCGCGTTTAAGTGGAACAATTTCTGTCCATTTTGAAAAGTGATCTACAATTACTAAAAGAAAACGATTTTTATTTAACTCGCTCTGGGGTAAGGGACCAAGAAGATCTATGCCTAAAATTTCATTCGGAAATGTAGCGCGAATGCTATTTAAGTACCCGGCCGGGCTGTAATTAATATCATTTATTAACTGACATTGATTGCAGGACCTGACATACGCAGTTACTATTTTGTATAATTGCGGGAAATATACCGCCTCGCGTACCCTTTTTAAAGTCTTTCTGACCCCTAAATGACCCGCTGTTTTCGCGTCGTGTAATTCCTTCAAAATGCTTAATCGAAGCGAGGCTGGGATGACTGGTTTGTACTCGAGATTTTCGTTTGTTGTTTTCGTATAAAATAATAAATTGTCTATTATTTCATAGTTTTCTGCTCTATTTCTTATCGCATCGATATCTGTGTGCTCAAAGCTTTCGGGGTCTTTCAAATATGCATAGATATTTCCAAATTCAGGATCAGCTTTCAATTCAGTGATAATCGTATCTCTAGAATCTAAAATTTTTGAAGTCAGCACAGCGCATTTAAGTTCATTTCCTTCATCGTCCAGTTTTATACGAGAAAGTGCGTCAGCTACATTGTTTTCCTTACCCGGTTTATATTTTATTATTAGATTATATTCTTGGAGTTTTAAAGCCCATCTTATTAACCTGGGCGTTAGGTTTTTTCCCGAGTAAAGTCTACCAACAGCCGCATGATCCGAAAAGACTGTTACTGGCGCTTTGCCGAAATAAACTCGAAATTTGTGTACAGCCATTAATACGGCTAATGTTTCTCTCTCTGTAGCTGTATAATTCCTTTATGTCTGCTTCAACGTTTTACTAAAAACTGCCAGAGGATGGCTATTTTGCATAAGAACCGCACCCACCGCATAGTCCGACGCATCTGCTGCAATTTCCAGGTTTTCGTCCCCCTCCGGGAATTTCAAAACAGGGGCATTGATGAGCGCTTCTTTTAATCTTTCAAATGCTGTATTTGCTTCCGCTGTCCACGTAAATTTACTTTTCTTTCTTTTAATTACTAAGAGTGGTTCAACAATATTAGCGAAATCTTTTATGAAAGACCGATAGTAAGAACATAACCCAAGGAAAGAAGAAAGTTTCTTGGCGGTGTTGGGCGGTGGAAAATTCTTGATTGCTTTTATTTTTGAATCTTGCGTTTCTATACCCTTTTGCGAAATTTTATAACCGAGATATTTAAGTTCTTTAGTTGCAAACTTGCATTTTGAGGCTTTAATTGTAAGACTGACCTCTTTTAATAATTTAAAAACTTCTTCTAGATCTTTAATGTGTTGTTCCAACGTACTACTCGTTATAATTATATCATCTAGATAGATTAAAGTTGATTTTCCTAGGACAGACTTTAGAACAATGTCCGTAGCTCTCTGGAATGTTTATGGGGCACCACACAACCCAAAGGACATGCGTAAAAATGCATAAGTGCCCGATTTTGTTATAAACGCGGTTTTATGTATGTCTTCGGGTCTCATAGCTATTTGATAGTAGCCAGGCGTTAAGTGCAAAGTAGTCATGTATCTTGTAGATTTGATCTTTCTAATAATTTCTTCTATAACCGGCAAAGGGTAAACTGGGAATTTAGTAATACTATTTAGTTTTCTGTAATCGATAGCAAACCTCCAAGCCCTTTTATCCGAAGGAGGAAACTCGTTCTTTTTCCTACATAGTACGACTGAACTCGCGTACTCACTATTTATCGGCGTTATTATTTTATTCTTTAACATCTTCTGAATATGTTCTTTAATGATTACGTCTTTTTGTTTATCATAACGATATCGTTTAGTCCTACAAGGTTTTTCGGCAGTTAACTGTATCTGATGCGTAACTATTTGACAGCTACCAGGCTTTTCTGAAAACAAGTTAGAAAAATTACTCACCACTTGCTGGATGGCTTGACTTTCATGGTCATTCAAATGGCTAAGGTCAACTTGCGGTTGTTCCACAGGTTCCACCACCCTCTGGTCCATCTCCAGCACAACAGAACTGTCTTGAAAATTCAATTTGGCCCTCGCGGCCCTTAAAAACTCCATACCTAAATAAGAGGATTTTGCAGATTCTTCACTACAAAAATTAATACTTTGAGGCTTTCCTCTTTTACCTGTATGTTTAATGATAATTTCCCGATGCAGTGACAGGTTTTTCCTTGCGCCGCTATAATTTCGGTATTTTTGGTTTTAGATAATCGTAACCTATAAAAATTCTTTTTGAAGAATGTTTCGCTCATAAAATTACCTTCTGCTCCTGTATCGATGAGCGCTTCTACTGGTACATCGCCAACCAGGACTTGTGTAACTGGTAGATGTGAGTTTTTTACGATGACCGTATTTAAATGTCTTTTTGAGGGATTTTTTAAAACTTCCGGGGTCTGGACCCTCGCTTTCACAGGCCCCTCTACTCGTTTAAAGCTTTCCTTTCAACTTCTACCTTCTGGGTACGCGTATGTTTGTTTTCGAATTTCCTTTTTGGGCCTTGACCTTCGAGGTTCGATGAGTTAGCTTGATAGCTCTTTCCCCCATAAGAGCGGTTTGCATTTCTGGTTTGCTCATTTGAAGATTGCCTTCGTGTACTTTGAGAATACGATGCCCCTCTAGCTTTTTCCGCTATTCTGCGATTTTGAAACTTCACCGCCAATTCGAAGAGCTCCTGCAATGTGCTTGGGTTTCTAATTTCGAAGTAGTCTTGAACAGCAGGTAACAATCTTGGTAAGATTATTTCAATAATCTCCGCGTCGGGTTTCTTCCCATACAGCATATTCGTCAGCTTAATTTTTCGCAGAATAAAGTCCATCAACTCTTCTATATCCCGTTGATAGAAACTATATAGTTCGGCTTCCAGCCTTGCTCGATCTTTCACTATGGAGAAGGCCTTTACTAACGATTTTTTGAAATTTTCAAATGTATATGTCTGGCTTCCAAATTCCCCTAATAAAAATTTGCCTATATTCTTCCACCATAGCGCGGCCTGTCCTCTTAGTGCAGATGTGGCGATGGCAACTTTCTGTCTTTCAGGCACATGGTAGAGCTGAAAGTGATTTTCTAGGCCCTCTAGAAATATCGCCACCGAATTTTTTCCGTCGAAATTGACGTTTGGCTTGATTGACGCTCTCAAAGTCTGGACCAGGTATACAAATCCTTCCAATTGGCTTGCCATTTCTAGTTGTTGTCCCGCGGCTTCCATCCGATTTTCGGCCATTTCAGATCGACAAGTGTTCGGGCGCCAATGTAGAGTTGCGCGCCTCCAACCTGCACGCAACCAAGAGGTGACTGTTGAAACTGGAAAATAGACAGAGTCTTGCTAAGGGTTTAAGTCCCTTTTTATTCAACTTAAGAAATTACAATTGCGTGCTCTTGACGCTCACAAACTACGCCGACCCAGCGATAAAATAAAAATAAGAACCTGAAAAGAAATAATAACAAGACTCTAACTACGAGGCTCTCTAAACGTAACTAACCTCACCGCGTTTTAGAATACCGCTGCTAATTCAGCAAACTTTGAATATCACGTTGAACGATTAACAATTCTTCCAGGCAAGCACACAGGCCGAAACGCGGGGTTCTTCAATTTCTGGCTAACTACCTCCGCGCTCGTGAAGTAAGAACAGCACACCTCGAACTCGTTTCCATTCTATTTAACTCAGAATACTTCCGCTGATAATTTGAATCCTTGCGCGTTCTACTAAAATTTACATACTCTGGCATTGGCAGTTCCAGGGGAAAGTAAGGCTTGACAGGAAAGATAGTTTAAACTTAAAATAAATGTTAGTTAAAATAAATATAAACCCTACAACATCCTCAATTAAATCACCAAACAATTTTTTTAAATATTTCTACATTCGAGCAGGCACGAGTGCTCCCATTAACTCTAAACGAGGAGGCGTGATTGATCTTAAAGGTGCAACCCTGCATTTCGACATGATAAAGGAAGTTTTAATTTCTGAATCGTTCATATGGTATCTGAAATATGCGATGGCCCCATATGCTTTAAAACTAGCGTCCGAAAATAGGTGAAGGCTTATATTCATTGGCTCGTCATCAAAGAAATTTCCCTGTATCGATATTTCAGTTAAATCATTAAGTTCCTCCCGCCAAATGTTGAATTTGTCCTTAATCTGTGCAGGAAGGACCTCATCCCAGTCAGAAACGGAACACCAAATTTCTTGCGTAATAATTTTTGCCCGAATAACAAAGGGTGCAATAAATCTAAATGGATCGTATATTTGGGCGATACTTTGCAAAAGTTTCCTTTTTGTAGCAAAATCGTTTCCAGTAGAAAAGTCAATGAAATTTTTTAAATTTAACTTTATAGTGTCCTCAATGGAATTCCAAATCATGCCTAAGAAATTCGATTCACTAGTTAGTTTGTTATCTGATTCCTTAATCCCATTTGAGACCCATAAATCGTTTAATGCTTTAGAATTAGTTCTTAATTTTCTGAAATTCATCCCAACATCCTTAAATATATTAACCGCATCTACAAATAACCGATATGCATCTTCAACCGTTACTGCTCCAAAATATAGGTTGTCGACATAGACAGAATTCAACATTTGGAAACTGTCCGGCATTTATCTTTATATTTCCGAATGTGATATTTTATAGTGGCGACCAAAATGAAAGGAGATATAGTCAAACCGAAAGCTACGCGACACATTTGCGTAATCTTAAAGGAGTCATTATTTTCATTAAACCAAAGAAATTTTAGAAATTGTCTATCACCTTCAGCAATTCCTATCATAAAAAAGGCTTTTTCAACGTCTCCACAAAACGCTATCTTAAACTTACGAAAATTTAACATAATATCTAGTATAATTGGATTTAGATTAGATCCCGATTCAAGGCAGTCATTTAACGAATTCGTATCCTCTGTCCTTGAGCTAGCATCGTACACAATTCTTACCTTAGTAGTTTCACTAGGTCGTATCACTGCTCGGTGCGGCATAAAATAACCCAAATTTGTATCATTATTCGAACATTCCTCCACAATACCTTCTGGGTTTTCATCCGCAGAGAACCCGTTGGCGCTTCCGGAAAGAACCCGTTGGCGCCGTTACATTTTTACTCGCCAAGCTCGCCGTTCATCGACCATGAGCCGAGCCGTAAACGTCATTTTTAGTGCATGTAAATTCAAATTAGCAGACAAAACAATATATTAAGCATATGGTAGTAAAAATTCACAGATGATAAGCATATAGATGTAAAACTAACCGGTTAAACGTGATACACGAAAATAAATTTGTATTAAATTCAAATTAGCACAGAAAAGAATATATTAAGCATAAGACAATATATAAGGATTTATAACGGAAATAAAAATTCATTTAAAAAATATAAATTAGTATTAATATACTGAAATTAACCGGTTAAGCGTGATATACGAAAAAAATTTGTCTTAAATTCCAGTTAACACAGAAAACAATATATTCCTTACACCAGCAGTGGTTTGCCAATTTTGATGACCATGGTGATGCATCGAACTATTTTGTCATCTTAGATAATCAATAATATTTTTTATTTCAATTTAATCATCTATTTATGTCACACCTGCCATCTTCTGAAAGGTTATTGTTAGAAAAGCATTAACAATATATTATCTTGTTAACATTTTACGCCATAAAAAATTGATTTATTCTCATAATTTTAGATGACAATAACCAATAATAAAAATAAAAGCATTTCTAAATTATTTAAAATGCATATGCACATTTTTGCGGCCTACGAAAAAAATTATTTTAGAGGTTGGAAACCTCATGGTTCTTATAGCTGTTAATATTTAGGAACACAACGTGAAGAGCCGTGTTTTCTTCCTTTCATCGCGAACCGAGAACCGGCATATATCTACGAAAATATTTCTATCTATTCGTTGTTAAAAAAATTCAGAAAAAATAATAATAAATAAGAGAAGAATAATATAAATCTGCAAATGCGAACAACGACAGTGATAAATCAACAAAATGAACGCATGAGGAATGGTTGCACACTTCGAACAAGCGAAAAGGATAAATCCGTTGGGTTACTAGGTTTGAACTATTATCGCCAAAGTTGGCGATGTTTACATTTACCGGGTTCTCTGTGGAAGTGCTTCCTTCCTTCTAATATCTGGTTCTCAATTATATTTTTATATTCCTGAAAAATCTCCGGAGTTTCACTTAGTTTATTGTGAAGGTTAAGCGAATCGTTTCTTAGCTACCTTAAAATTATTTCCTAGATTATTCGGACTGTATTTCCAGATTAAATTTGCCTCATATCTTCCGTTTTTAAACTGCAAATTTCTTTCAAACTGGTCTATTATTTCGCAGTCAATATCGGAATAATCATCAGAATCATTAATTCCCATATGTTCTAATTCCCAAAAACCTCTTAAATCTTCCAACACAACAGTGTTTGTTATTACCACTAAATTTTCAGAAAAAGTTTTGGTTTAATCCTAGTATCCGGTGCACACGGGATTTGGCTACTTTTGGCGACTTTATGATGAGCAGTAAAAACGGGACATATACGATGCGTAGTTAACGAGTCATTCAAAGAAAATATGTAGTTAAACATAGTATATACTATCTATATAGTATATATACTATGTGTGTATATACATATACTATGTGTGTATATACATATACTATGTGTGTATAGTATACATATAGACGTTCTTTGGATCATTTTTGGTGTTGGCGATAATTTTCAAAGTCGCGCTAAGGCTGCACCGTATACTAGGATTTTACCAAAATTTTATTTGTTTTATTTTTCTCGATTCCTGTAGCAACCCAACCAAACACAGAACTGACTGCGTACAACCCTTCAGATATTTTAATTCTTTCTGAATAAACTACATTCCAGAAATCATCCCCGCCAATTACAGTAGACGCTCGTTTTTACGAACTCGTAGGGACTACGAAAACAGTTCGTTAAATCGAGAGTTCGTAATTTAGAAAGGCATCGGAAATTGTTAGTATTTCACATTTTAATGTTTTCGAGACAGGTTAGTGATACTATTCCATGCTTTTATTTATGTATTAGGAATTATTTTTAATAGTATTACTACTTAATAAATGATATCCATTCTATTAAACAAACAAGAAATATAAAATATTTGTAAAACGTACCTTTATTAAGTCATTGAGCAACAAAATAATCACTTATCTTTGTCTGTTTTAAAACAACAGATTGTACAATGCAAGACTCCATCTTCTCTATATTTGTTAGCATTTCACAATTATCACTGGCCTCAAAAAATCGTCTAAGTTCTGACAAGTATTCAGCAGCTTGTTTTAAAGTCGGTCTTGGTGTTACTTCATTTTCTTCTTCTTCTTCTTCTTCTGGATCTGAAAGTCTCTCATTCTCGTTGATTATGCTGCTAATAATATCGTGATCCGTATTTCCTCCGTGCAGATGACATTAGAATCCACATTTAAAAAATCCTCGAATGAAAGTTCTGGCAACTGTGGATTTCTACGGCGAAGTTCATGCATGAGAACCTCATCTTCGTCGTGAGATCTATTGTCATGAATTTCTTCAGTTACGCCTGTTTCTTTAATAAAACCTGCATGTCGAAAGGCTTTAGAAATTGTTTCATCTAAAACATCATTCCATGCACTGATTGATAAATGCATTGCACCAAGAATATCAATCTGATAAGGTTGTTCCTTTCCAAGCCAAGGATTACTCTTTGCAAGAGCACTGTCTTATATTTTCGCTTGAAACTATTGATTATCCCCTGATCCATTGGCTGTAAAACTGCAGTTGCATTTGGTGGGAGATATTCCACACGGATTTCCTGAAGCCCAGTGACTTCCATGTGTGCAGTACAATTGTCCACGATTAGGAGAACTTTGCGCTTCTCTGCTGAAAAACGGTTATCTAAATCTCTCAAACATTTTTCGTAGATGTTGCCAGTCATCCAGGCCTTATTATTAGCATAATATGCAGCAGGAATCTTCTGAACATTTTTGAAACACCTTAGTTTCAGATATTTTCCAATAAAGAGCAGAGGCAATTTTTGTGACCCAGTCATGTTGGCTGCAATAAAACTGTAAGTCTCTCTTTAGCTTTATTACCTCCAACACATTTATCTCCTTTGTAAGCTAATGTTCGTTCTGGCAAAATCTTAAAAAACAAAACCGTTTCGTCCGCATTAAAAACGTCATCTGCAGCGTATTCAGAAAGAAGCAATTTCAACTTTTCTTCTTTCCATTCATTTGCTGATGACGTGTCTACTGCTGCACTTTCACCACACACTTTCCGGAAACTCAAACCATTCCGAAATTTAAATTTCTGTAACCAGCCATCCGATGCTTTAAAATCTTTGATGTGTTATTTGGAAACAAAAAAGTGTGCTTGTTCTTTAAGTGCATTTCCATCAATTGGAATGTTTAAGCTTCTCATCTTTCGAAACCAAACAAGCAAAGCCCTTTCCAAATTTGGGTGTTTTGATTCTCTAAAATATTTTCGAGAGGAGGGTCCACATTCATCGTTTCCGTTTTTAGCTCCAAAGATCTTCTCTTTTGCCTTTAATCGTCGATAAACTATTTTTAGGAATTCCATATTTCTGAGCAATTTGTGTCTTGCTTAATATTTTTTCGTCAACTTCTTTTAAAATCTTCTTTATTTCAACCGCTAAACAAATTCGTTTCTTCATTTGCGACATAGCTCTAAGAATCTTACTTAACAAAAACTGGCCCAATCTCCCTCTCGACTAACGAGACTTCACTGATTGAGTTGTCCAGATCAAATGACTATGACATTACAAAAAGCAACAACTCTCTTTTAGAAGCAACCTAAACCCCTTTAACATTAATGGTCTCACTCCCACCCAACAACATCAGGCCGATGCTCTTCTGAGAGCCTCCCACAACAAACAACACCATAAATTTGTCCTAATTCCCCCTCTTCTCCGCCCCCTCCTTCCTTACTGTACTTCTTCGAATGTTTCGCACTTGCTGCCTCAAAATAGTTGGAGATTTTATTTGACCTTCATACTTCTTCCCAATGAAACACGCAGAAGTATGAAAACTGAGTTCGCAAAAAAGAGATTTTCCTGATTTGTAGTTCGTAAATAAGAGCGCAAAATTACATTACATCTATGGGAGTGTATTCGGGACCATTCGCTAGTTCGTCAAATCGAGAGTGTTCGTAAAAAAGAGGTTCGTAAAAGCGAACGTCTACTGTAATATCTCAACATCTGCGTTATTTTTTCTTCAGCAATCGGCGATCTGCAACCCCAGATGCTCCATGAAGTCTGCAATTTGTTTACTAGGCACACTGGGCGCCGAGGAAATAACATCGGAGATCAAACATTCAATTTTTATTTTATTATTTTGTTTCCAATTCTGAATTTCGATTTCAACGACCGGATACGAATGATGCATTGCCTTGGTCGCACCAAATGAATGAACATAAAGTCTCTCATAACGGATTGGAGTAAGTTTTAAATAGTCGGCCAACTTTTTCGTTATAAAGGATCTGTGACTGCCTTGATCAAGAATTAATCTAGTTAGTTTTGATTTATACTTAGAACAAGCATAAACTGTACAAGTTTGTAATAATATTTCCCTGGCATTACAGTAATTATTATTATCACCTTGAGGAACAGAAGCAATCAATTTTAAGTTTTGAACTTTATTTCTTTCCTCAGAATTCAAAGTCAGAGATTCAGTTGCATTTTCGGAATAACCTTGTTCCGAATTTTTGTTTACAAGGGATTTATTAGTACAAATCGATTCATTGTGATACATACCGCCACATTTATTACATTTAGTTTTATTTCTCCACCTTTCTGATCTATGGAATTTTTTAAAACAAGAAAAGCAGTGGTTTTCGGATCTTAGTTTCTTTAATTTATCAGAAACATTCACTTCGCATTTAAATGACTCGTGCAAATTATCACAAAAGATGCATTTTCGGTTAACTGCAGTATGAAATGCAGTCGAGGTGTATTTTTTACATATTTTCTAGTTTCATATTTTGATTGATCGACTCGCGGAGGCACAGGATTTTTCCTTTCATTTAATACTAGATTTGAAACTTCCCTGCATTCTATTTCCGTTTTAATAAATTGCGTTAATTCCGAAACTTCAACTTTATCTTTCGATCCTCTTTGCCGATTAAATTCTAAAACTAAATCGTCCGGAATTAATTTTAATAATATTGGAATTAGTAAATGTCCATATGAGCCAGAAGTTACTTCTAAAGTTTCCAAATTACGAAACGAAACTTCTAATTCGTCATACAATTTACGTAAAGCCTTTACGTTAGCATAATTTTTAACGGCTACTAAATTGAGAATTTTATTCATGAATGAATTAATGATCAGGTCTTTTCGACCATATCTGTCCTTTAGTGATGCTACACAACTATCATAATTACTTTCTGTTAATTCAAAGCCTGAAACAACATTCGAAGCTTGTCCTGTTAAGAATGTTTTTAAGTATGCAAATTTTTGTATTTTTGAAAGCGTTTCGTATTTATGTATCGAATTTCCGAATCTATTCCAAAATTCATTCCATTGTTTCGAGTCTCCCCAAAATTTATCAATCATTAATTTTGGTAATTTCAGCGTACTACTCCCACTAGAACTGGAACTTACATGCAAAATTCCATTACCACTAAGACTAGTTTAAATCAAAACTTTGGGGGTTCCTCGCTGGCGATACTGCGGTAACCGCACCTAGAAACTGCTTAATTTGACTACAAGCAATTATACATTTGTCATTGTATTCTTCGCTTATACTAAATTTTCTTCAATTAAGTTAACATGAATTAACTCTTGTCTCTTGTATTTCATCAAGCGTTCTCAAATTATTTTTCTTTTCGGTTAATAATTCAAATAATTCCCGTAATTCTTTAATCAAATTTTCCTCCCCTTCAATTTTTAATTTATCTTCAATCACTTTAATTAACCTAGTAACAGACGATCTCAATGTGGAACGTTTATGTTTCAACCTATCTAACTTCTCATCCATTTTATTTAATTTAAATACACCCACGACAGCAATAATAAATACTTACTAATTTACTACAAATAATCACTAAATAATTAATTTAAGATTTCCCTACCTTTATTTGGAATTCCATTGTCCCTTGAATATGAAATATCCTAAATCGAAACACTTAGATCGAACACCTAAAATCTTCACAAAGCCTTAATTTACGCCAATGCACCTTTTCCTTCAAATTACACAACATCTGGCAACCTTCGCCCCGCGAGATGGCCACTAATTAGTTTCCCTCTTTCTTGATAGGTGCGGTCTTAACTTCCATGCCATGAGGTGTTCTGCAGTTCTGTTTTATATCATCTTCAGCACCACAGTTCTAACACTTTAAGGTTGGTTCGTTTTTTTGTCACTCCTATTCCGTCTTAACTAGTCGTCTAGATGAGTAGTCACTTGATTCACTCGTACTTGGACTTGCGCAGCTCTGATTAGGTGGCGGTCTCAACAAGTTGCTTTCTGGACTGCCTCGAATTTCATGGTGTACACCAGAGCGCTTTTTAAATCCTTGACAAACGCCATTCGTAGAGCTTTCTATATCCCGGGATCCCCGATGCCGTCGATGAAGTACTGCAGGGACAAAATTTCCCATTTATGTGTCAGTGGGCGTTTGTTGATGGGATTTTAGTTGAAGACTGCTGTAGTCTTTTAAACATTTCTGCCCAAAGCACCAGATAGAGCTTTGAGATCTATCTAGCCTCTTACGAAACCGAGGTTTTCAGGAAGAGTCGTAAGGATATCCGCTGCGTCTGCTTAAGGGAAGCGGCGAGGTGACAGGCCTTACCTTGGGAATCTCATCCATTCGCTTCCGCAACTATAGAAAATTGTGTTTTGTATACATGCCAAGAGGTCTTCCCATCATATATGGATAACTTCAGAGAGGAACGAGCAGGCATGGGTAGAAATGTAAAACCACCAGAACCGATGTCTACTGTCGTAGGAATTTATTTAAGGTGTCGACTTCTTTGGCAACCTCAGAAACCCTGTCGTCAATTTGTTGTTCCATGGCAGAAACTCTCTCTTTTCTGTTTCTTCTTTGACAGAAGAAACTCTTTCTTCAATTTGTGCAACTTGATTTTCAACTGCGTCTATTTTGCCTTCCATAGGCTCAAATTTGTTTTCTATTTTTCAGGTAATTTCTCTTTTCGTTTTTCCTTGACATGCTTCAATCTTTTCTTGAGCAGGTTCTTTTCTTTCATATCATCTTTAAGGCATTATTGGCCCACATTCATTTCTTCTTTGAACACAGCAAAGGCTGCCACCAATTTCCCTAGTTGTTGTTCCCTACGCTCTTGTCACTGGCATTCAATCCTACTTCTGACACCAAAAACTGTTGCTTGCATACGGGTTCATAATAGATTGAATGCATAAGTCTGATAATAGGGTAGTAAAAATTTATTTTGACTTAGAGAAATATTTCAGAACTGTGGAATTTTCCACAGAAATATTCGTACAGGCATTCACAGTATAATCAGTATAACTTCCAAGAACGTTAAATACAACGGAATGCAAAGCGCATCTAAAGAGAAAGCTAACTCGGATTTATTTCAGTTCATGCTGGCAACAACAATAGCTAAGCAATTGAGAGTAGATGCTATCTCTTCGGCCTTACATAGTCTTCACCCGGCCGCCGAGATATTTCTATTACTTTCTGGTTCTCGAAATTACTGGAAAGCAATACGAGGGTGAAATTACGGTTACAGCTAACATAGTGGTCAATTACATTTATTCAATTACAATACTTATTACAATAACACATGAACTGGACCAAAATGTCGCCAAATATGGCTACAAAATAAGTCGCCAAAACCGTTGTCAGCTTGGCGGTATCTCACCAAATTACCGAGATACCCATTTACTTAATGTGGAATGCACTTGACCTTGTATTCTTACTTTTCCGGCATAACTTTCTCTTAAAATTTGTTGCGCTACATTACACAGAAGAAAACGACAGTTTTACTTATAATTCAACTAAAATTATCTATCCAAGTACAAAATTCGTAGCAATATCTTTGAATACGACTTTTGCTACAGTGTAAATTAATTAGTTCAGTATACAGGTTTTTTGGAACATAATCACATTTTTTAATGGTAAATGGAAGTAATGTAAAATTATATTCTATATCATTAAAATCTTAAACACTTTTGTCATAATAATAGTAATTAAGTTGCAATAGATGTATTCATGGGCTGTCAGTTTGATATTTTTGCTGTGAATGACCTGAAGTATCAACTCTATGAATCATGTGGCACTTGCAATTAATATGTAGAAAGTACTTAGTCCTTACAATGAAGGATTATTAGGTTAAGTTAATTGATTAAGGCAATTTGTCAGTTATCTGCATATGGAAAGAGTTGCCTTCATGGTCAAACTACCAGTTTTCTTTGATTTTACTGGTGGGGCACAGAGGATTATTAATAACTTTTTAGTGAGAAAAGGAATCTGAAGTTAACAAATGTTGATCAGGCTTTTGCAGATAGTATGGAAACCTTGCCTGCCACGAAGTCAGAGTGTAGTCATCTGGAATTGAATTATTTACGCACTGCATTTCCTACACACTCGTTGCTTTCTCAGCCACTACATGATGACAAAATGAACTTGTTAAAGGGTTACATGTGTCACTCAGACTATTCACAGTTAAAAAGTGTGTCTGCAACAGTCCAGAACATACTCCACTGACAGAAAAAAACCAGTAAAATGCATCATCAAAATCAAACAGTTATAGAAAGTGCTCAGAAATGTTAATTTTTAGCGTCAAGGATGATTTTTTTTTATTACAGAAAATGAGACTATATCAAAAAGAATGCATTTCATATTAATACATTAGAGTTATTCAAAAAAAAAATAAAAAAATAAAAAATATGCCGAATATGAAGGAATATATTGCAAATGTAATATATTTAATTTCATTTTGTGCCTTAAAAATTAAAAAAAAAAACTAATTCAACTTTAAATATAATTACACAGGAATCTTATTTTAATACAAATATCAAGAAGAGTTCCACTAAAATATATGAATCAGTTTTTTTTCCTTTTAACACATACAGTTATATATATCATTTCTAAATTAAATATCTAATGTCATTCACATAATATGTCTACATGGAAACCTCACTTATTATATTTGTAGAGACATTCGGATATTTTTAAAAGTAGGAAAGATGAAAAAGGGCAACGCCTTCGCCGGGAAACGAACCACGGACCTCTGGAATACGCGCCCAGCATGCAGACTACCGCACCACGAAGAGACACCAAGAAAGCGGGAGAAAAACCTTATATACCCCCTTTTAAAGAGCGACTGGGGTTTTTAGAGGACCCAGTCGCCAAATCCTAGGTGTGGAGAATCATCATCTACAACCCTTTTAGTTCGGGCGCCACTATAGAGACATTAGGATATTTTTGAAAGCAGGAAAGATATGGTCACTTTACTTAACCTGTTCCTCCAAACTAAGTTAGTTGCACTACAGGGTTAAGAATTCATCCTAGTCATTGCTAGCAGTCTGACGGTTAGGCCGCTTTTCTACATTTTACATTAATCTTTAGTTTTTTTGGATGTAATTCTTTTCATTCACTTGCTTCATTATCCCCCTTGTTGTTGTCATTATCCCCCTTGCATTAGATGCCCTTGTTACAATAACAACAGTCTATTCACAGGATATGTGATGTAGTCGGAAGGAAAGAACTGCTGTCGAAGGTGCTCTGTCAGAATGGCAGGAGAGCAGGTAATGAAGTGCGTCCGTGTCTTCCCCGCGAAAACCCCAAGAACAGTTGACGTCCCATCTGAAGAGTCGTCTGTAATATGCTAGGAATTTTTCGTGGTTGGTACAGGCCTGGAGGAAGAGTCGGTTGCATTTGAGCCTCTTGAGAGTAGGTATTGGGAAGATGTAAGTAAATCTTCCTGCCATCGAGATGACCATGTCTCTTGGAACGTTGTCTTGAGGAGCCTTTTTGCAACTTCTGCGGAAGGCGGAACTTCCTTGTAAATTTCTGTTTTGAGAGTTGCGGTCTTAGCTAGTTCATCTGCTCGTTCGTTGCCTTTCTGCCCGAAGCAGGAGAGATGAAAAATGTGCATTGCCTTCGCCGGGAATCGAACCACGGACCTCTGGAATACGCGCCCAGCGTGCAGACCACCACACTACGAAGGCACGCCAAGAAGGCGGGAGAAATACCTTATATATTAAATAATGACGTGTACTTACTTATATAATATATAATGTTTACACCCCTTTTGTGTTTTGTACACTGAGAATTTTACTGTTTTATATTTTACACCGCCATTCATCGAAACTATTTACCAGACAATGGACAGTCTGTCTTTCGTAGGCAATTATAAATTGCATGTTCTTGGGGATGCAAAAGTACTCAATTATTTCAAAACTCCCGCACCCGGAGAAGGCATGGTTGTAACTGTCCGTCCTTACATATGTAGAACAACTGAGCAGGCTTCCGCCCTAAGATTATCTAAACGATTACCAAGCGGAATAGTGCCTGATCAGTGGAAAGTCTACTACCAGCTCCGACACAGCCTCAGTTGGCCATGGCAGAGCAGGCAGGTGTTCATTTAATATAATCATACAGTTACAGAGTCACAATCCAAGAATAATTACATTGTCATCTTTGCTTGAAGCAACTAAAAATATTCAGATATAACGATCTTAATACAGTAGGAAAACAAGCAGTTGTGAAGAAGAAACAAAGTGATAATGATCTTGATCTAGTGCATAATTAAGGTTACAAAATCTTGTGATTAAAATTTACTTGTACAAAGGTCAAGCTAATACTATTTATTTATTTAAGGGAACTGAGCTGACTTTCGACCTTAGGTGATATACCAAACGGAATATACGAGGGTAAGTTGAAAAATAAGTTTTCCCTGTCGACTGTGATCAGAGTTGTGTATGAAAGTCAAAAAATAGAATGAGACATTAAAGATATGACATACCTTTATTTTTCCACATAGGTACCAAGTACATTGAGACATTTATCATATCACTTGATAAGCTTCAAAAAGCCCTCCAGGAAAAAATCAGGGCTTTGCATATGGAAGAAGCGTTGAACAGCTTGTTTCACTTCAGTATTGCTTCCAAAGCGCCTTACCCCGAGATTTTTCTTCAAAGCCGGAAACAGATGGAAGTCGCTTGGTGCGAGATCAGGACTGTATGGCGGATGGTGTAGGCGCTCCCAACCAAGAGTTGCAATATGGTTTTGCGTTGCCGTGGCCAAATGTGGTCTGGCATTGTCATCCAACAGCTGAACGCCAAATGTGAGAAGGCCAGGCCGCTTTTTCCGAATCGCCTCTTTCAATTTCGACAGGGTGTCACAGTAGCGCGTAGCATTGATATGGTTCCAACCTCCAAAAAGTCCAGCAACAAAACTCCTTGGGCGTCCCAGAAAACTGTGAGGAGCACTTTACCTGCAGAGGGAGTTGTCTTGAACTTCTTTCGGACAGGTGATGACGGATGTTTCCACCCCATAGATGCGGCCTTCGATTCTGGCGTGAAATGGTGGACCCACGTTTCATCCCCCGTCACAATCCGAAACAGAAAGTCATTGCCATCTTCATGGTAACGCACGAGATGTTCCAGGCTGACCCCCATGCGTTGTTCCTTGTGTGTCGAGGTCAATTGTCGGGGCACCCATCGTGCTGACACTTTTCTGTATCGAAGAATATCGTGGATGATGTTTTGAGCTCGCTCATGTGAGATTCCAAGTTCTTCCGCTACTTCATCGATGGTGATACGCCGGTTCGCTCTAATCATGTCATCCACCTTCCTGACATTTGCATCTGTAGTGGCCGTGCGCGTCCGTCCAGCTCTCGGTATGTCCTCCACTAGCTGACGTCCATCACTGAATGTGCTACACCATCTCCGCACCATTTGCTTCGACATCACACCTGGCCCATAGACTTCCACGAGGCGGTTATGAATTTCTGCTCCTGATACTCCACGTGCCCATTCATAGCGGATAACCGCTCTCACTTCCTCCTTTGACCACGAATTCAAAACGCACCTTCTCTCCATAACTACCGGGGCTCAAATGAGAGGCTGGTCTCCGCTTTGCGCAGGCACTGCAACAGCGCCATCTGCTTGATTTGCAGCGACCTCTACCCAATGGTGTATCGGTGACTTGCGCGTTTTCCTGCTGTGTCGCCTTTCGCCCATAGCCGTTCAACGCTTCTTCCATATGCAAAGCGTGAATTTTTCTTGGAGTACTTTTTGAAGCTTATCAAGCGATATGACAAATGTCTCAACGTACTCGTACGAGAATAATAAAATAAAGGTATGTCATATCCTTAATGTCTCATTCTATTTTTTGACTTTCATACACAACTCTGACCACAGTCGACAGGGGAAACTTATTTTTCAACTTACCTACGTATCAGCTCAGCGAAGATATCTACCACTAGCAGCTACCACCCGCCAAGATAGGGGCTGGCTGATCAACGGCATTTATTATCATTTTTCAAATTTTATAGAGTCAGTTGCATATACAGATTACACCTTTAGATTACATTCGGATTTTGATATGTATACAAGGTAATTTTAACAATCTGTTTTAATATAAATCTGTGTACAATATACTAACAATTGTGACATTTGGCTATAGAACAATTTTGACATCTTTCTATAAATATTATACAATTACTACAAATGACATTTCACAGTTATAGGAATATATATAGATGCTATGTTACTAATAAATATACTTATAGAAAATATTACTAAAACTAAATTTTGATATTTACAATATACAAATAATACCATATAATTTTACAATATTACTGAAACTAAATTTTGATATTTACAGTATACAAATATTACAGTATAATTTTACAATATAATATAAAAATGTTACGATATTTAAATACCAAACAATAAATAAAATTATAATATAATGTTACTATTTACAGTACTTAATACAATATACAATTGCTTAATTAATACAATTGCTGTACTATTACTATACAAAAAAATTCAACTGTTATATACTTTACATATCAGCACTTGTTACTAGTAGAGGGCCCTCCAGTGCATCTAGAACTATTGAGATTGCATGATGAGTAGTTCTCCACTGTATTGGAGCCATAGGACTATTATAAATAATGGCCGCTAATCTATTTTTTGAAAGAAAAGTTTTATTTTGTAGAGTAGAACCTACAATGAGAGAGTCCAAATTAAGTTAAGGTTTTTGCAAAAAGGCTATTGAGATATTCCGTTCTAGTAGATGTTGAATTGCTAAACTTGTGGCAGCTGAAGAGCGTTGCAAGGTGCATTGGTAAAATCCAAGTGATTTAAAACTGTGCTGTGTATGAGAGCTAGGATATAATATTGCTCCGCTCTCAATATGAGGTGTTGCAGAACTTTTCGGTTTGAGGGACATGGGGCCGTATCCTCCTACCGTGCGACTAGACCTCGATACGAGAGTGACGGGGCAAGCGATTCCTTCTCGTTCGACTGCTGCTAACGACTGAGAGAAAACTGGTATCCTCAAGCGCCTCTACCGTACGAAATTTTTTTTTTTTTTTTTTTTTTTTTTACAGATTTGTATTTGTAAACAACGTATCTTTTTCCATCTCTGTTTAGAATAAGCCGTCATCCCGGATAACTTCTCGTCAGTTAGAGACATTTGTGTCTTTCATGGAAAAGCACCATGAGAGATACTATTTTATACACATCACACACATGCATATTTATGTATGTTATTTAGATTGCTGTTATTCATTTTCACCATGACATTTCTTTCAAGAAATTAAGGATCATTAAATAACTAAATTTTTTGTAATCTTGTTCATTTGAAGTTCTTTATGCAGTTTTAAGTTTTTTAATCTAAGATGTACAAAATTTATTTATTATTCTTATTTATTTTTATTTTATTTTATTTATTTATTTATTTTAGTTTAGTCAGTGAATTTAGATCAGGTTTATACACTTTTTGGTTAGTTAAAAATATCTACATATTTTTAAACAGATCTCAGAATAGAAATTCGATTCTTTATAGTTTTCATTAACAGCAATATCTTGCAGCACGATCTGAAGATATATTCCAATAATTTATGTATAATTTGAATGACTAAAAAAATTGAGGCTAAAAATATATAATTTAATTATGAATTCCTAAATTGAAATGCAAGTTTTATATGTAAGGCAACGTTTATAACTCTGTTGTGGGTTGTTTGCTTGATTGCTAGAGACTCTGAATCTATTTGTGTTCAACAGAATGATTCATGTGTTTGGACAAAACAAGAAGCAGATGTTCAAGTAATATGTTATTGGAATTTGCAAATGTGAAAAAGACGATGTTAAATGAAAATGTACTGAGGAAACAAGAAAATATTAAATACTGAAGAATTAAAAAATTAGTTTTAATTAATAAGTGTTAGAAGATAAAGTATGTTTTTTAAATACTTAAAAAAATAAATCAAAAAGTTTTCCAGGTATATCATTTTAGTTTAGTTCTTTTCCTAGTAAAGTAGCTAATATAAGAGACTTATTTAATTTACATATACTATCTCATTAATATGTTAAAAATATAGCTTAAATAAGTTTTATGTACATATGGAAAGGAGGGGGGGGAAAGGCCTCAAATTAAAGCTTGTTTTAAAGCAATAAGTAAATAAATAAAATACACTGGTTTTATTAACACCTCAAAAAAGTACTGTTATGTACTCTTAAAAAAAAATCCCAAATATCACATCATGATACATAAAACTCTTACAAAAAAAAAAAAAAAAAAAAAAAAAAAAAGAGAGAGAGAGAGAGAAGAAATATGTAAAGAAGTTCTTCTTTAAAAGAAGAAATATGTGATTAAGAATATGCTCTTTTTATTTATTTGATAACAAAGAAGAGTAAAACATATGCAACATCACATTATGAAAAATCTTCCAAGTCATTACAATACTATAAGACATTGATTAGCAAGGTAAACATCAGGTGAACATTCTTTTACAGAAGCAATAAATTTTTTATTCAAAATTCTTAAAACGCCAAAACAAATTTACGATCGATGCCTCAGATGTCAGGTCACACAAAAGTAAATTTGATTTAGCAGACCATGAGAAATTTATGAACTATGTCATTTATGAACAAATTGACTCTCTTCAAAATGTACCAGCAAATTTAACAAAAGCATGCATGAAATTTAACATTAACATTTAAAGCACTAGTATTTAATTACAGTTACAGGTATTAAATGAATTTAATCACACTTTTAAGAATGCAATTTTCTGGTAAATTTTAATTTTTATATGAAATTAGAACAAAATTAAGAAAAAGTAAGTTTGTAAAGCTACTTAAAACATACTTCCACACAATGAAAATAAATTTAAAGTAACTATAGTTAAAAATACAACATGAAGATTAACAACTAGATCAAGCATGATAATGGGATTAAAATTATTTGTCAAATATTTAAATTAATATTTAACTTCTTCAAAATACCTTAGAAGTACAGAATATATTTATCTTACTATAAAGAAAAAGCAAAATCATTTATAATTTAGATCATACTATCCAGTTTTTAACATTGGCACCAACTAACAGATTTGGCGACAATACATCATAATCAAAACATAGAATGTTACTTTAAATCTACAATCGTACAGTATAATTAAATAATAATAAAAAAGAATATCACTTTCCTACGTGCTGTTTACAAAAATAACAATTTTACAAACAGTATAAACTATTCGTGATAATAAAAGGAACAATAACATCACAAACAATATTAACAATATTTTACTGCACAAACACACACATTCCACAATTGATTTTGTATTTATAAAAATCAGATGATCATCAATAAGTGGCAGTTAAATGAAAACATATATTTTGAAAAATTACGAAGAGTAATTTTTCTAACATTCTATGGAAAAATACCAAGCTGAACTCACCTCTCAAATACACTCTCCTGGGCTGAGAATCGATTGAGCTCGGACAAGAATTAATTATCCATTTTCTTCGTCTTTCTTTATTTCTTGGAAAACGAAATATCTTTATGCTATTTTTAGAATGACTGGAACAATTTGGTGCAGCACATCCACCCGTGTTTCTCAAAATTAGGTGGGAATTAATCAACAAATATGTCAACATAATAATGCTGATCCAATGGCAGATAGCAACAAGTGTGCTTTGTTGGCTACAAAATGGACTATGAGTCAGCTCCCTTTTATAGAAGCCCCTTTATAGTGTTGGGCTGTACATCAACACTCTATGATGATGTAGGCAACGAAACCTTGATTTATGTAGACCACTGTATCTTTTCACACAGTTCCTTGCTACTGCATGCTTTTGATTATAATTTTCTTCTATATATGAAGAGGGATTTATATGTATGGTGTCAAAAGCCAAAGTTCCAATGGATAACCTTTATCACTTGAAATACTAAAAAATAAATATATCGAAATAAAAATTTCTTGTACAATTGGAGAAATCTAATATCAGATTTCAAAAAGAAAAAAAATCGTCACCCATTACATTGCAAAATCATTTTAAATTCATTAATCCGAAAGAAAAAATGCATAATTTTTAAGTACAACAATTTGATAAATGGAAGATAGAAGTCTATAAAAGAATTGTCTTTTATCTGCATTTATTGAGAACACACAATTTTTTAACTTGCATGTGTATCTAAATGCATATAAATTAGGTACATTTCATGTTTAATAAAATTTAGTAATCTATTTCTTTCACATTCCACCAATATTTTAATTACTACTTACTGAAAAAAAAAGGGTATGGTTAAATACTACTAAAGAACTAAAAATGAAATCATACTTAGTATAATATACTGTATAAAAATACTAGCACATAAAAAATTATATTTATTTATTATTTCTATAACCAGATATAAATAATCCATCTATAATTTGAAAGAATAATACAGTCAAAAGTCGTTAATTCGGACACCCATAATCCGGAATGATCTGTAATCCGGACCTCAAAGCTACAAACTTTCTTTCAATGTAAGCGTTGACGCATGCGCAGAAGACCTTTGCGTCTGCGAATATGTGTGTGCGCGTGCGCAAAATACGTTTACGAATGCGCGTTTAATGTATAACGGATGGTATAAGTTAAGCTAAAATTATCTAATTATCTATTTCAGTTAATGTTGCAGATTGCGTTGTTCCTAAATCTTCGAACTGGATCCAGCTTATTATTTTTTGCAGACTGTTAGAGCAATTTTATAAAAGTAAGCTTGAACTTTCGATTATGTCAAATAGAATTTCTGATATATATTTACTAATATGTAAAGGATGCACAACACGAAAGTATGTTTCGAAGTCCATTAAACAAAAAGTGGAATTGCTGCAAAAAATGGATAAAGGCATATCCTTTGTTTATCTAAACTTTAACGTTTGTTTATCTTTAACGCCGCGCGCGCAATGAATTGGAAGTTGATTTGTCAGCACTATCCTTATCTTCAGGGCAGATGTTTTTATTTTATTTGGCTTATAATTCCTTACTAAATGTAGTATTTCATCTCGATGTACTCCGTCTTTGATATGATTTAAATCAAGTTTCTCGTCATTATAATTCGCTTCCGATAGTGAAGAAAGTGACAGAGAGGTTATTGAAAACGAAAACATTTCGATTGACAAATTAGTCGGCATTCTCGACACAGCAATTATAGGACCTGAACAGCGGAACTTTGTAACTGAACAAGAAATTATGTCTGTTTATAGAATTAAATAGAATGTATTATCACATAAAAAACGAAGCAACTTAAACAACT
The DNA here is from genome assembly GCF_044657685.1 of Stegodyphus dumicola. NCBI lineage: Eukaryota > Metazoa > Arthropoda > Arachnida > Araneae > Eresidae > Stegodyphus > Stegodyphus dumicola. The sequence goes on from NC_140768.1 coordinate 151,917,777, forward strand.
TACATTGAAAGAAATGTTTAATAAAATAAACAAATAAATATTAAGCTTTTTTTTTTTTTTTTTTTTTTTGCAAATTTTGATACCCTTTAGATCATAATTGTTCTTTATTTCATAAATTACGGTTTCATATTTTTAATTTTATAACTTCTGCATGCCGTCTTACCAGATTTAAACTGATGATCTGTAATCTGGAAAAATCGATAATCCGGAATCGCCGAAGTCCCGACGAGTCCGGATTAACGACTTTTGACTGTATTATAACAATAATATCAAATACATTCTAAATGCAGACAAATTTAATCAAAACATACTACAGACTGAAAAATTGGTACTCTGTTATCGGGACTGGATTAAGGAATATATATATATATGCATGTATGTATGTGTCTATATGCGTACACATATACATACGTATGTACATATCATATACATATACACTCATTTCTGAATCCAGTTCCGATTACAGAAGAGTACCGAAAAATCTTATTTCAGGATTACAAGAATTGAGGATGTATTGATAACTGACATTCAGTTTCTTCCTCTGTCCCTGAAAAATACTTATTTGCGCTTCATTTAATTTCTCAGAGTACAAATATGTTTGACAAAATGTGCTTATTTCCTTCCTTAAATAACTTTATTATAAAATTTTGGGCACATAGCTATAAGCCAATAGTTTGTCCCTCCCTGCACTGGCCAAGAAGTTATGAACTGCACTGGCTCCATAAGAACGTGTCATGAACACAAGAACATTTTGCATTTATTGTCAAGATATTATGATCAGAAACCTGCAAAATATTACTGTCGTACATAAAGATCTTATCTAAAGGCTTAAACAAGAATAAAGGAACTATATGCTATCAATAACAGGAAATATAATGTTTATCAGGATTATAGAAATACATATGTTTGATAACTTTTAAATGCTTTGAAACTTATTAGCTAAATGATATTAATCTACTTAATATGAAATAATATTCTACAATATAAAATTATTGAGGAGTGTTACTTAAAATCCTTGGGTTTACTAAGAAAATAAATTACATAAGCATTATACATATCTTATTTCAAATTTATGGAAAGATACATGTTCATAACATTATGAAAGCTGAGTTATTATTCAAAACTAATCCTACGTCAGAAAATTCTCAATACACAGTTTTATAGTTTTACATATATGTAACAATTATGAGTACAATCTCATAAAATTAACATAACCTTCTCATTTGTGGTGTCCAAAATCAAGATCCGAAAGAGATTAAAATGACCTACTGACACCTACTAATTTTTTTTATAAACTGTATTAATCTATCTCATGAGAAACTTGCAATATTTTCACATGATGCTTCTAAAATATCATAATAATATACTGGTAAAGTAAAATGTAGAAAAGACTACTCTTTTTTCAAACAATTGCATAACAACATATCCTTCATAAGAAGAAACAGGGTATTTTACATCAATAGGTAAAAAATTACAATCCCTTTTCACATGAATTTTTAAGCACTATAATTAGATAAAATATTAACAGATGACTTCAAGAATAATATCAAAATCTAAAATCCCAACAAACACCGTAATTCGTTTTTAAATAATACTGCAAACGAATCCAACTAGTTATCTTTTTTCAGATCCTGATTTTTGACAACAAAACACAAATAAGAATGTTATGCACCAAAGATGTAATTTATTATGAAAACCAGAGAGAAATTTAACTAATATATTCTTCTCTGTTTACTATTCTATAATTCGGAACTTAATTCCAATTGAATTTTTCGAATGTTTCAGGTGATACATAAAAAATATTAAGCAGAAAATTATTCGTTAAGTATAGACGAATTCATAAAAAAATGTTTCTACAACTGAAATTGATCAGAAAAGCAGAAATCGCGACACATGTAGAATATATTATAGAATAAGTGATTAAGTTATTTGCAATTTTAGACTGAAATTTCAACAATTCAAATAAGTAACTTACTCTTAGCTCAGGCGGCAATCCAGTAAAATGTAAGTCTTCGAACAAAAGCTGTTAGTTCAGAACAGAATACAACTGTTTATCTTCTCTAAATAACTTTATAAACTGCTTAACAGATAAGGCAAACGTATCCAGTATGCTTCGGAACATTCTTCTTTGAATTGAATTACGATGATGTATTCAATTTAAAAGATACATCGCTAAACATCCATTCGACGCCATTACTTTTCGATCGCAAGATTTTTAAACGGTTGCATATAAGCAGCCGAAAACCAGACGATCGCTACGCCGTACGAAATGGTTTCGATCGGTGCTGGAGGATTGCCAATTGTCGCTCCGCACGAAAAACCCGTCATATGTGACGTCACTCTCGTATCGAGATCTCGTCGCACGCAAGGAGGATACGGCCCATGGTCTAGCGTTCGCTGGATGCGATCAAACGTAAGATGTTCCTTCATTTTCGTTAGAAGCGCAACAATTAAAACAACGAGGAGAACTCTTACAAGAATTCGAAGGATGCTCGTGCTTTAGAGAGAAATTTATACACACAGGCGCTGCCTTACCCTGGTGGCTGGTGTGACCTAAGGCTTGGCAGTTATAAGAGCGATTAAACCTTATGTGTCTTCTAAATGGACAAGAGGAAAAGCCAAAATAGAGTCTGCCTTGACTTCTTAATTTATTGAAGTAGATCCTATCAAGGCTTACTATCCAATTGTTCTTGGAATCTGTGCAAATACTATTGGAGTATTATACTATTGGATACTATTGTGCAAATACTAAATACTGGAGGCAAAGGTGGCTGACCTAGTAGGTGCTTCCATAATAAAGGGACCTCCACTTCTGACCTTAGTAATCGCCAAGCCGAAATCGGCTGAGGGTCCGCCATTGAGTAAAAAAAAGAGAGAAAAAAATTTCGAGAACTGTTATGTATGCTAATGTTGTGAAATACCCAGCTGCGATAAGATATAGCCTTCCTGCAAAGCGAGGTTAGGGTTGCCAGAAAATGGCAGGAAAAGGCATGGTTGCCAGATTTAGCGCGAAATCGCCTATTTCCCGACATGCCATAGGCAGAGCGAGAACATTTTAGAACGCATTTCTTAGCGGTTTTCCAGAGAATATCCTCGAAAGGAAATCTATATATACCATGCCTTTAAGCGGAGCAGGATTATCTGGAATTCAGTAGTGTAGTAATGTCTTGGGTTCAGAGATTAGCTTAAGAGCGATTGACCGATTCGAGAGCTGTACGTGTCTTCTCCGTTATAGTTTGAAGGTAATGTTGTTGATTGTTTTAGCATGTTTATCGTAGTTTTTCGATGGCTGTAAACATGTCTTTGGAACTGCCGTGTGTAATACTGGCAAATAAATTGTGTTTTGATTTTTCGTCAATTGTTATCATCAATTACTTCAAATCCACGATCTCGTATAATGCAACGACTGGTGTCAGGAGTAGGATTTGTGAGTGAATGCTAGTGACCCGCATACAGGAAAATGCCATGGCGGAGGCAATGAAGGCTTTGATGGACTTGTTAGCAGCTGCAAAAGCCGGATAAGTAGAGGTGAAAGCCAGACAGCAGGAGATTAATACTCAGATCAAGAGCAATATAAAATCGGGACAAGAAGAAAGAAAAGCTGCAAGAGAAATTACATCGAGCAAAAGCAAGATTAGAAGCGACTTGTGGATCTTAAAGAGATTAAATAAAAAGATAAATTAGATAGATAATTAGAAGATAAATTAGAAGACATGGAAAAGAAAGTGAAGGAAAAGTTAGAGGAAACTGGAGCCAAAATAGCAGATGTGGGAGAAAGATTTGAAGAAAAATTGAGAACGTTCTGGAAAGAAGTAGATGTTTTGAAAGAAAATGATACTCAGCCCAAGAACGAACCTGAAGACTTTAAGGTTCTCCCAGTTTCTTCTCATACCGTAATGAAACGAAGGATATAAGATGGAAAATCAGCATGGAGCGTATATAAGACCCAGTTTTTGATCGTGGTGAAAACTAACAAATGGAACTTCCACATGAAGGTCTCGCAGCTCACCCCGAGGCGATGCTGCAGATATCTTAGCGGTCCTATCAGAAGACCAGATTTCAAATTTCAACGTCCAATGCAGTTGAAAACTCGCTAGCAGAAAGTCACGGAAAGAACTGGTTATTGACATTGAGAGGTTGGCACATCAACCATTTCCGGATTGTCCATCTGATGTCTGCAAAAACCTGGTCGTGATTCATTTCGTCAATGCAGTCAAGGATGCAGAAATTCAGAAGGCTCTCAGATTGGCGGATCTGAAAGACCTAAAATGCGCCTTAGTCTACGCCATAAAGTTCGAGTCAGCTCAACAAGCTACTCTAAAAGATCGTCATCCTAATAGAGCAGCTCGAATAGAAGACTCAAATTTTGATATCATTAATTTCAGGAAAGAAATAAGAGAGATTCGGGAGACGTTGAGAAGGCCGAATATAAGCAACACTGAAAAGAAAACAGTAAAGTGCTGGAATTGCGGAGACCACAGGAATTGTGAAACCAAACCAGAGAAACTAAAATGTTACAATCTCATGGGGCGGAGATTGCCAGGCAGAGCTGCAGCTCCTTTGAAAGTTCTCCAGATCGACAGAACAGATATAGCTCGGGTATTGAACGTAACGTTGCTATGGACTCCGCAAACGTTTCAATGGACTATGTGACTTTACAGACAGTGACAGGTGATAAGATCCCCACTGAAAGTGAAATTAACGTCACCATTACCTTCGGAAGTAAGATATACCAGCACTCTGCTTTCGTCGCTAACATCGCGGATGAATTAATACTTAGACTGGACTTTTTGCGGAACTACGACTTTACACTGGACTTTAAACATAACGAGATGCACTCTGCAAAGGGAGATATAGTTGTGTTTGAAATGAGAAACAGCATTCCTCAGCTCACCAATTACAACAAAAACATATGTCACCATCCCTCCGATGACAGAACTATTAATAACCGACTCCATAGAACACAGCAATAGCTTCAAATTTGGAATAACTGAACAGCCCGAAAATAACTCAAGAGTTGTATTAGTGGCCTTGACAGTTGTATTAGTAGACTTTTTGAGAGATTTCGTCCCTGTCAGAGCGGCGAATGTTAGCCCATAGAAAAGAATAGCTTCAGATTGGGATTAATTGAATACCCTGAAAATAGCCCAAGAGAGGTATTAGTGGCCTCCTCATTAGTAGACTTTTCGAAAGGTTTTATCCCTGTGATAGTGGCGAATGTTAGCCACAGACCGAGAAACATCCAGAAGGATGAAATGCTAACACCATGCACTCCAGTTATGTGCGTTTACAAAGCTCCACCTCCAACTCCGACTGAGATACTTGGAAATTAATGGAAGAACTTCTGCAGAGTGCAAACTCAACCACAAACAAAGATGTACTGCAGAGAAAGCAATTAAAGAATTTGAAGATCTATTTTCTATAGCATCCAGAGATGTTGGCCTCATAAAACCGAAGTAACATCGAAGTGATATGGGGAATTACTCTGTCATCAAGTAACATCCGAGACATCTGGCATTCGCAAAACAGGAAGAAGTTGGAAATCTGAAGAAAATGACATCATCGAACCATTCACAAGCTGATGGGCGTCTCCTATAGTTCTCGTCCGGAAGAAAGATGGTTCGACAAGATTTTGTGTTGAATACCGGAAATTAAATAATGTCACTAAGAAAAACAGTTACCATCTTCCTAGAATTGACAACACTCTAGACACCCTATCAGGACACAAGTGGTTTTAAAATATCATAAAGACTCCTCCCACGGAAATGCGGATGCTTAATCCAGGAAGCCTTGTCCTGCACACTGCAGGCATTGTTCAAGAGCCGTTGAATCCTAGCATCCGACAAACAACATCTTCAACATCAGCCAATCCACATTGATTGAAAAAGTTAGAGCAGATCAATTGGTGGACCCTGATATTGTGACAGATTAATCCCATACTATGGTCATAGTACTAGTTGTTCTCATTCTTAGAGGTACCGTAATTATTATAGAATAATTTTCCTGTATAATTTGTGTATATAACTTGTATGTAGTGTAAACATTTGATTCTTGTTTTGTTAGTATTGAATTTAGCTTTTGACCATGGATGGTACTGCCCAGGACGAGCAGTCCTTGGGAGGGGGCAGTGTTGCGAAATGCTCAACTGCGGTAAGATAGCTTCCCTGAAAAGCAGGGTTAGGGTTGCCAGAAAGTGGTAAGAAAACTCATGGTAGCCAGATTTGATTCAAAATCGTTCATCTGGCGACAAAATTCGCAGTATGCCATATCTCTACCCTGCCTGTATGTGGAGTAGGAATATCTTGAATTCAGAGATTAGCTCGAGTACTTGCTTGCTAAGTACTTTGCCATGAAGCTGTCTTCACAGTTATAGCTGGGAGACAGTGCTGTTGATTGTTTCAGTGTGTTTATCGTAGTCCTTTGATGACTGCAAACGTCTTTGGAACTGTCCTGTGTAATACTGGCAAATAAATTGTGTTTTGATTATTCGTCAAGTGTTATCTTCAAGTACTACAAATCTACGAACTTGTAGAGCACAACAGTATGTTGTTGGCACTGTGATAACATTGTAAGCTGAGAGCTGAGTTGATAACTCCATTGCCAATGCTGTAATATAAGCGGGTAACTCTGTTGTCACTGCTGTAATATCTGTGCTTCATACATGTAGGAAGATATTTTGGAATATGCTTATTGTAATCAGTCTGGTGAACAAGATGGCTGCATTTCTTCCAACTTTTTATCAACATATTCCTTATCATAAAATAGGTGGAAATCATAAGTATGAAATAAAAAATGGATTTTCATTAAGCGAAGATGAATTCGAATTTACGGTACAGAGATAATTTGGCTGAAAATAATTAAAATGAAAATGCATATGGCAGTGGCTGGCAGGTGGTACACAAAGAAACAAAGTATGTATAACTATTAAATTCAAAAATTAAATACCCCAATATCATGTTTAAGTTTTTTTTCTCTAACAATTAATCTATGCGACCTGCCAGGTTGCATAAATTAATTGTTTAGGTCAATAGCCACTCAGACTTTAGCAAAATAATCAGTTTTTATTTTCACAAATTTCTTTTAGCCATAAAAAAAAAAAAAAAAAAAAAAAAAAAAAAAAGTCATACATGATGTTTTCAAATGGAGTAATAGCCACCATTTTGGGCTCATATTGCTTTATTGTCACTTAGAATCATTTTCTTTTATGTTGATTTGCTGTCTCTAACAGCAGAAAAAAAGAATCACCAAGACTGGGAAGGTTCAAACTATTGGAGAAAAAAAACTTAATAATATTCCATTCTCAAATGATAGAGTAAGTCGACGAATTCATAAAATGATAAATTCGATAAAAGAGACACTTATTTAAAAAATAAAACACAGTGAGTATTTCGCATCGCAATTGGCTGAAAGTACTAATATAATGAACTTTGTTCAATTATTAGTTTACATACATTTCGAAGAAGATAAACGAAATGCCAAAGAGTATTCTTATTCTGTGAATCTCTTCATGATAGAGCAGCTGCAAATGAAATTTTCAAAGGAACTGACAGAGAACAATGTCTGAGAATGATATTCCCTGGAATAACTGCATTGCCGTATGCAGTGATGGAGCTCAGGCTTTAACAGGAAAACATTCCGGTCTTATTTCTCAAATAAAGAAGGTCACACCCGAAACTAAATTTACTCACTGCCCTATTAATCGTTAGCTTTGCCAAAATAGTCCCTGAAAATCGTTTTGAATGAAGCTGTAAAAATTGTTAATTTCATTAAAAGCCAATCTTTAAATTCCAAGAATATTTACAATTTTATGCCAAGAGATGGGCTGTGAAGATGAAATGGTTTTGTTACATTCCAAAGTAAGGTGATTTATTCAGAGGCAAATTTTTAAATTGTCTCTTTGAATTTCTCATCAAAATTCGAATTTTCCTCCGTGGTTCAAATTTTGAATTGCAAAATTGTTTATTTAGTGAATAATAGTTGACATGTTTAGCATATTTAGGTGATATTTTTAGAAAGTTAAATGAATCAAGTTTAGGATAAAGTGTTAATTTGTATACCAGAGATAAAATAAATGTAATGATAAAAAAAAAAAAAAAAAAACTGAAGCTAATAATCAAAGAATTGGATAATATTTTAAGCTTAAGTTTTCTAATAGAAAATAATTTGAAAATAAAAAAAACAATTAGCATCCAACATTAAAAATCACTCTTTTAAAATGATAAATATTTATTATTATGAAAAAGAAAATTGGATTAGAAATAAATTTAGTGTTGCAATGTACCTGAAATTTTATCTTGTGAAGAAAAAAAAAAAAAAAAAAAAAAAAAAAAATTGATAAAAATTTTCTGCGATCGAACTCTAACTGAAGATTTAAAAAATCATGTACTTAACTTTTGGCTGAACTGAAAAAAAGAACTTAAAGGCATTTAAAATAAACCTATTAAATTTTTATTACCTTTTTGCACAACCTATTTGTGTAAACAAGGATTTTCTTCCATGTTTTATTTTAAAAATTAATAGAGAAGAAATTAAAAGTGGATCCTAATTTATGGTTAAAACTAATTAAAATAAGATGAGACATAAAGAAATCAATCTCTCTTAAACAGGCCCAAATTTCATACTAAATTTTAGAATTAAAGTATTATAACTTAAATTTTGATAATTAAAATGGTAACCAATTTTTAAGCTAACATTTTTTATGTGGACATATTTAATATGAATAGCCAATAGGTTATGCAAACGGAAAAACATTTTTTAAATATTTTTATTGAGAAATTGGAAAATAATCACTGTAAAATGTAATGGTGGTACTAAAGATTTTCAATTTTTGTTTAGCTGGTATATGTTAGTCAAAAGGTTGAGAACCGCTGATCTAGATTATACACTTCTTTAGATGTTCAGCAGCCATTCACTTTTCCCTTTTATGAGAAACTGCGGTGTCACGAATACTTTATTTCTGACTCCTAAATTTAATTATTGATATTGAAGCTTGCATGTGCATGCCAAGTTCTGTAGTCACTTTTTATAGATAAAGAGAGCTTATGACAAGGATTTTCTTTTTATTATTACGATAAAACATTAAAAGGATTAAAAGCCTAAATATTTTATAACATAAAAGCTTAGAAAAAAGACTTTTATGTTATTAAATATAGAAAATTTTAGTGATTTCTAAAACTTAGATGACTAACTGGTTGCAACATGAAATTAAGAAAAATGGGCTCTCATTAAATGAGAAATTTTTGTCTTTATTTTTTTAATGTAGAATATAGCTTATCCTTTAAAAAATATCTCAAATGATATATTTCTCATTACAAGAAAGCTTATTTAAATTTCACATGATGTTGTTAAATCCTTTATTCTCTTTGAAAAACATCTGTACTGTTATCAGATACAGGCATTTTATACAGAAGCTGTTTTTTTCCTATGTAAAAATATCTTAAAATGTGCTGGGTCATCTAATATGTAGGGCTGTCTTAAATTCTGGCCAATATAGTATTATTTTTTTGCATTTTTCATGAAAGACCTAAAAAAGAAATCTGCACATTGTCAGTCATTTGAAATTTTACTGTTCGAAGAATACTGGGATACAGCTCTCATTATGCCAGTAAGTCTTCATGTCCTTATATGTCCCATTTAAGGATTGAATGCACCTTGTAAAAGAATCAGCCCAATAAAGTACTTACTTTTAAAAACATTCTGGAGAAAAATTGCCAATTATTTGGTATGCAGAGGTCGTTGAAAATAAATTTGTAAATAAAAATTACGTTTTTATGGCTTTTATTTAATCTTATTAATACATGGAGGAAAACTGTATAAAAGATGGCAAACTGAAACTGAGTTTTGAAGAGCCAGATTGTGCATCCAAATAGTCTCCTTGGAAGCTGATACTATGGTTCAAACATTCTACCATTATTACAATATCTTTTGTTTGTTCTTTTAAACTGATTTTCATCTTTTTGTTTTAAAAAAGGAGGAAAGTCACAAATTGCCAAATTAGCAGAACAGGGGCAATTTGAAATATAGGTTTCAGATTGAAAACTGTATTTTCATAAAACTAAATAATCAAACTGATGGAATAAAAAAATGATAGCGAAAACAAATCATAGATTTCAGATTGAAAACTGCTTGCCAGAAGAGTCACAGATAGCCAAATTGGTAAATCTGATATGGATAGGAAAGCAAATCTTATGTTTTCGATGAAAAACTGTTTGCTCTTGGATGTCTGTGACTATTTCCTCCTCCTGTGGAGAAGTGAAGTTGTGGGGTCAAATTGAAAGCTTAGTTTGCTAGAAAAACCAAATAGCTTATTGAATTACACCACTTAAACTGTGATAATTAAAATAGTAACCACTTTATAATTTAATATTTTTATGTGTGCATAATTAATGCAGATAACCAATAGGTGCAAATGGCAATTTACATATTTTTAATAGTTCTATCAAGAAATTGAAAAATAATTATTGTAAAACTGGTACTAAAAATTCTCAAATTGTGTTTAGATGGTGCTTAATAGTCAAAAGGTTGAGAACCGCTGACATATGGGAATATTTAGAATGATAATATCAAAAGCAATATTGTAGTTCATCAAAGACAGAAATTATGACCTATTAAATCTGACACCAATAGTACAAGCACCTAAGAAGCAGACTATAATTGGGTCAATATTACAGAAAATGAGTTCATGCCCCTTAAAAGTACATTTTTCAATAGGTACAAAAGTGACATGTTCACAAATTTCCTTTGATAGGTTTGAACAAATTCTTTTTTTCAAAGACCAACTTTTTGATAAAATAATAAAGAAAACTAATAACTATACGAAATCTGTATTGTTATCAAAAAATCTAATTAAAAACTATTTCACAGACATGGCATGACATAAATAAAAACAAATTCTGGGCCTTTCATTGGACTTGTACTAAAAATAAGGAGTGAATACTGCGATAATTGTCCTAATGAGGCAAGAAATGAACACTGGTTATTATTTTTCCAAATATCATACATTTTAAAATAATTTTTCATATTTATATTTTTTAAATTGTACTTTAAAAATGTATGCACACTTTTTTAATGACAAAGTAGGATGTTCGATAGAGACACATTTGACACATTGTTAAGTACTCCTGGAGCACCTAGTAGCTCATAAAAAATTACTCCATTTGCAACCAGTTAAAATATTATTAGTTTACATTTATCTTGATGGCATCTAAATGAGTGAAATGATCTAAATGAAAGAAAAAGAAAACAAGTAGATTAATTCTTTTATTTTCCAGTCTTGTCAATAAAACTCTTCCAAAGCAAAGAATTGAACATTGCAAGTAACTTTATACAAATTCTGTTTTTACACAATTTACAAAGCATTATCTCTACACTTCATGTGTATATATAATATATATGTTTGTATATTCTACAAGGAATAGTCCTTTTTTAACTGTTATCTACAGAAACAGGGTGGAACGAGAAAGGCACTGAAAAAATATTTCCTTTTTTTTAATCATCCTGAAAAGGCTTCCATACATACTAGGGAAACAATCTAAACAGTTCATGAAATAATAAAATTCCAAAGAAATTTAGAAACATTTCTTTGAGTTTATGTGCATAATTTACCACATAACTAAATTAGATTCTGAAATATTTTAAAAGAGACTGCTCATCTCATTCAAGTATACTAGTACCTGCTTATATATTTATACTGGTTGGTAGCAAAAAAAGTAAGAAAATGTTGCTTTTAAAAATTACTGGGTTTAGAACATAAGAAATACTTAAAAGTTAGATGATATTTTCATGTTTTAAAAATCTGATCAAGTAATGTTTAAATGTGTAAAACAATTAAAATAGATAAGAATGAATAAAAATAGTAATTAATTAATGCAAATAACTCATTCATCATATGCAACTATATTTTTTTAAGTGCAAGTTTAAATTTGCATGTCAATCATCACAAATACATATCTATTTTATTAATATTGTTACAATCCTGTTTCTTTGATACTGATAATTAATATTTAATTTGTGTGCTAATTAATTTAATCACATAAACATAATAAATAAGAATTTTACATCTGAAAATGTGCACATTCTTACAAACAAGGTTTTAGCATCCTAAGCAAAAGTGAATACACTTTTAAAATAAAAGCTTCATACAAAAAAAACTACCAAATTTAAATACTATAAAATGAAGAATTCAAAAAAAGAAAACGCAGGAAATATTCAGAACACAGATTACTAAAGAAATAAAAATACTCGTCTTCATTCTTCTATAAAAAATTTCAAGTGGTGGATTTTTTTATGAAATGAATTACATTTTCAGAGATATAACAAATTTTACATACTCCAATATAAAAAATTAATTCATAACAGTGCACTTTTATCACAAAATAGGGAAAATATTATATTACACTTTACAGAACGGCATTAAAATAATATTTTGTTCTAGAGTATAAATAATAGTTTTATCCAGTTGTGAATACTTTTATACTTACAAAACTCTGCTTGTTGATGATTAATATAAATGACACAGATCTGATTTTTAATGATTTTCCTTAGATATAATATTGTATCTAAGGACCATGACATACTGAAAAACTAGAATTATCATCACATCAGATCATGTAAATAGTACATGAGAAGGTAAGCATGTACTGAGATGTTATGATTTTTACTTATAAGTACATATTTATTAGCTATGGATTTAGAAAAGAAATTTCATTTCATTTTTTGATTCTGTGGATTTGTTTAAAAAATTATACAATTTTTTAGAAAATTTTAAAATTAACTAAATATTTAGCATTTAAATCCAACTTAGTGTAACAGAAGTAATTATAAATTGTTTCAAGTGTTTTAATTTCATGTCATCTTCCTTTAATAAAATTTCCCCATGAATTATAACTGACCATCTTAATTACACATCAGCCACATTTTAAATAATAATAAAAAACTATACAGACGAAGAGAAATATTTAGGGTAAAAATTTATATATAAATATACAAATGTTATGTTTCAACTGCTTTTCACATTATTGTTATACACTAAAAAAACTGAACATAGTTTTATGGAATTTGGAAACAGTTTACTAGTTTTATATGATTACTTCCAGTTTTAGAATATACATAAATTTGTATATTACAAATCTTTTTAACTACTCAAAATTTTAAAATAGACAACAGCTTAACAATGTGTTTTATTTATCTGAAAAGTGCTTGCTGTTATTCATATAAAATCATACTAAAAGGATTATTAAACTTTTACAAAAAAAAAAGTATCAGTAATGTTAAAGAACTATTTCAAAAATAATACACTAAATAATATTTAAAAAGAAAACAATGCGCAAGACAGAAAATGTGTGTACAGTTTTTTTACTGACTTAGAAATATCTCACAGAATTTAAATATTTTTTTCATATGGATCTTTTTACAAGTTCCACAAGCAACTTGCAGAAACATTCTACAACCATATTTACAAATTTTCTACAAAAAGCAAATTGAAAGAGTAACATTGTAATTCACATGCGGCTGCTCACATATTCACATAAAAAAATCTATCCTGAAATTCTTAGCAAGAAAGATCACAAAAATGTCTGCACATTAAAGCACAGGACTATAATCATTAATCTGCATTTCTTTAAAATGCATTGAACTGATCAATAATGATAGTTTTATGTATAAGTGATAATGAAAAAAGAGACTTGTATGCCATCGGCTCCTTAGTCTCATGTGAATACAATCAATAACAAGGCAAAGATGTATACTTTGCATGACGATAAAATCCTAGAAAAAAAGAAAATATACTTTAAATATTTTAATTTGCTTGATAATTGACAAGATTTTTAAAATACTATGTTAATTAAATAATGGATTTTAAAGCTGTCAGTTGAAAAGTGAAAAACTGGGATATTTTTAAAACAATTCTAAATTGAATTAAAGTCACTTTAGAATGCACAATTCATATTATTCAGCTATTTATAATATAATTCAGATGTAAAATATACTAATATTTACTAATTAGATAATCTAAATTTTATATAAAAAATAAAATCAATAAATAATAATGTATAAAAAATAAAATTAATAATGTACACACTGTTGTGCAGTTAAACTTGGCAATATAACGTATATTGATGTACAATAAAATTAAACATATGTTGAATCTTCACTATTTCCTTATCACAGCAGCCTCTGAGACTGAATCAGTAATCAACGCCAACATATCTCTCCACAGGTATTAGCATTGTTTTACATATTTTCTCTCACCAGGTGTTTTTATATTAGCATCATATTTAAATTTTGTTCCGATTTTCAAATTGCATTGGTTCAAAAAAATATTACTTGTTTTTATGTAAATATGCAGTTAACAATCTTTAATTTACCAAATACAGAGGTAGACACCATGTAATTTTTTCAAGAAAGAGGTCTTTCACCTGACAAAGAGCAACTGATTGGAACAACTGCATGAAGGAAGTTTCTTCCCAACATCTAATGCTTCATTAACCCTAGATTTAATGGGCAAGTAGATAAAATCGATGACAGTTTGTTCATCTGGCATAAAAGCAACAGCAACAGAGCACTCCGTGAACAGTAGATTTGATCATATCTTTCGAGATTTATGTGGAGAAAATACATATGAATAAAATGATGTTTCTGATGAATTTTTGAAAAATATTTTGCAAATACGCCCTTATCATGACGACTGTAAAAAATTTTCTTAGAAAACAACGTGCGAGTATTATTATATATTGGTGTCATTTATTTTTACACTCAGGCTTCATGAGCTTGACGACATCCTAAGGTTGGGGGCTATTATAATGAGAATGTATCAGATCTTCATATAAAATTCTACAAATGCCTAAAGTAGATACATTCAGATCAATAAGAAATAATAAATTCAATAAGAAAATTTATGCTGAAAATCGCTAGGAATGTAAAATAGAATTTACACAATTTAAGTTTAACTAATTCAATAAATTCATTTATTGCTGGGAAATATTTTCCTTAGTAGAGACTAAAAATTAAAACCCAGGAGATTTGGCAATCTACTAAGAGACTGAGCAACCATAGGACTTGTACACAAAAGCAGAGTAATACAGATAAAATCAATGTTGATTCATCATTCAATCACTTGCATTAGATTTAAAACTACCTCACGTTTAACTTAAATCTGATGCTTAAGGTTAAAAAAAAAAAAAAAAAAAAAAAAAAAGAAATTAATCAATATGGATGATAATTGAAGTGATAAGCATTAAATAAACTTGCATGTATTCAATTTAAATATTTTAAATTATATATTTGCTTTCAGGTACCATAAAATCTATTTTATGACAGTAAATAATATAATAACATGGTAAATAAAATTATAATGGCAGAAACTTTGCGTCTGAGGGAATCTTAGAAAAATCTGATTACACTGTTCAACAATAATATTCAAAGAATGCAAGAAATGTTACTGCCAAGAATAAAAAATATGAAAGTAACATGGGGGGGGGGAATGTATAGTCACCTCTCTGTTGCACTTTGGAACTACGAACTGTTGATCAAGGTGTTAACGGTAATGCCATGCTGCTGAAGATGGGCTCGGAGTATTTGGTTTTCATTCTTCAGTTCTTCACACTGTTGACGAACCGCATCCAAATCCATATTTAGTCTTTCATTTTCTTTTAAAACATCTGGTAAGCGAGCACTAGCAACTCTCAACTCTTGGATGTAGTCACAAGCCTTTGCAAGGATTCCTCCCTTGCTTTGGGAATAAAACTGTAAATTATACAGAAAAATAACTGTTCGTACTATAAATAAATATACTTTTAAAAATTAAAAAAACAAAAGGAAAGAAAAAATATTAATGTCTTTCTAAAAAATGTAATATTACACAAAAATACATTTAATTATAAGGACCTATATTAAATACAAACAAAACTTAATATTAAGCAAATTCACACATTTTTTTTTGCTGCAGAATATTTGTGTGCAATTTAACCACTTAACAGTTTCTTTTTACCGTCATATTATGACAAAAAAATAAGCATATTTTTGATAAAAATTTTTATGAAGAAATTCATTATATAAACCCAAATCAGCAGTCAGAACTATTACAAGTGTTGAATTTATTGATTTATGCTAATTTTTATTTTCATCGTAAAAAGCACATTTTTCCTTAAAGTTGGCTTTTTTCGAAAAAGTAAGCAAACTGGAAAGAACACTTTACAAAAATAGATGTCAGAATTTTAAATGTTTTATTGTTATTACATATATGTTCGATAGCAAAGAAGAATTATTAATATCAAGTTCACAAAAGTTCCGAAATTGCGTTAGATTATCTATACTTTCCACTTCTTCATCACTAGAGAAGTCAGACAACAAACTTTCATTATCATTTAGTGATAATGATTATAAACATTTAGTGAAATTTCAGATTCACTATCTGAGTCAATATCAGAGTTATCTTCAGTTATAAGCTGCTCATTATCATTCATTTCTTCTTTTATTTTAGCTCCAAATTTAAAAGAAATAGTATTTGCAGTAGCCAGAACACCAAGCTAGTGAAAAGTAATTTCGTGCCTTTACTTGCATAAAAGAATTCAGTAAAACCTAACCTTGAAACCAGTTGTTTTTCAATTCTAACTTTACTGGATTACTAGTGCCATCTGTTAGAAACATTACACAATAAACAAGCAAAAAATTCGGGCAAATCAGTGTATTAGACTAGAAAAAAATGTTGCCATGCGCTGCTCGGGAAAATAAAAAAAGTGCCATTTCCAAGTACCCGAATAGCGTTCAGGCAAAACTGGGAAGTGGTTAAACACATCAAAAACTTATGCATACCTCTGGACACTGTCAAACAATATTCAGTTTTAGCGTACTTCATAAAAATAACAGAATTAGATAAAACTTAGGATAACCTAAAATGGGTGAAAGGTCTTTTTATAGTGGAAATCATAAATTTATAACGGTACTTTTTAATTAGTTGCCCAACCCTGAAAAGAATTCACAAGGCAATGTTGTCAAGCCAGGCAAACCATAATGTAACGAAAATATACTTGCATGGCAGCAACTGTGTACAATTGTGGATGTCACCTTTTCAAATCTCACAATCATTTTTCTGTTAAGTGTTTGATATGCATGTGCACTTTTTTCTTTTAAGAGATTGTAAAAGAACTGCAAAATTTGCTGGCTAATGAAAAAGGAAACATTGCATTTCTGCAGAATATGGAGTTTTGCTGATCAGAAAAAGAATGCAAAAATTCACATTCCACGAAGCTGTACTTTTTTAATGACTAAATTTGTGAGCTGATGCTACAATCTGTGAAATATTCTGACATTTTTTAAGCTAAAACAGATCACTATGCATATGGGGAGGAGTGCAGGGAAAAAGAATGCAAATGTTTTAGTAGGGATGTTGATTGAATTTACGTAATTCTTAGTACGGCACCATTTTCGAAAATAGCTGTTGTCTTTCCATGTTTAAATTTGACAAAAAATTAGTCACTATCTCTTTTGTGATGGTGGGCCGATAATCAAAATAAGCCTTTTTATCCAAGATACTGTTAGGGTACAGAGTAAGAATCAATTATACATAAAAAAGGATTAAAATTTTGTAACTTAAGAAAGAACAGTAGTATATAGTACACAAAATAAATAAAAATATCATGAAAGTACTCTTATTCTGAAGTACACCTAATTAAGAAAAATGGATTTATCTTTTGTCAAATACACATTACAAATTACATATTAAATGGCCATGTAAAACATTAAGCAGGAATTGTCAATGCCCTGATAAAACCATAAGACAACTGACGTTTACAGCCAGTGAAGCTCTAAATATTCCAGTTTTTAATTAGTCTGAATCTAGAAGTATTGTTATGCAAATCTAGAAGCAGTGGTTGTGTTATATTTATTTATTATATATCACATTCTTCACACTTAAACCATAAAATTCAATTCAACAGCAATATCGCAAAATAGTTTTAAAATGAGCATATCTTCAGAATGTCCAATACAGAGACTCATGCCCTGGAGATAAAAATGTTTTTCCTGTACAACGTTGCCATTGTTCAATTTGAAATCCTTGAGTTTGTTAATCAAAAATTCGTTAAAGGTTTACAAAATAGGAAATCGATAATAAAACAATTCCAAATTTGGTCTTCCACATGCCCATATTCGTAGAAGGATTATGCCATTCAAAATTCGATGGCTCTGTGCGAGCAATATACATACATTTATGCAGATTTTTCATTATTTAATTTCTTTAAATATAACACAGGGCGATACTTTGTGGCAACAGTTTGAAAAGTGGTTCACTGTTTGTAGTGAATCGATGCAAAATCACATAACGAAAACAATAGTCCTTTAGGGACAAATCTCTTTGGACTACAAATGTACAGTTTCACCTTTCAAATAGTGCAATACCTTTTTTTCCTTTGAGTGACTTTTACATAAATTTTTTTGAATAAATTTTATTTGATCTGAAATATTTTAATAAATTAGTTTTGTACAGAGTTTCATGAAAAGATAACAGACACTTAATAGTGCCAAAATCTGTATTTAATTTTGCTTTAAAATTACTTATTATAAATTTTACGTGCATGATTATATGTCCATTGACAATTAAATGTATTTTTAATCAAATCTGCTTCCTTATATGGGTTTTAATTAATATTAAATTTTGAAAGAAAATTACAAAATCAAATGACGTTAACCTCTTCCCCTTAAAAAAAGTCTTAGACGTCTAAAGTTTTTAGAATCACACAGCTAAATTTTAATTTAAAATTGTTTACAACAAAATCACATCACATAAGTTATATAACTCAAATTATGCATTCAAGTTAAATCTGACACTGTGAATCTTTAAATCAATATGGTTCAGTGCTGATAAATTTGTGCTTATTTCCTCACATATTTTTCCCACTTGCTTATCCCCCCCAGCTTCTTAATACTATGTTCTGAAAATTTTTTTAACTACTGGCAGTATTTCTCCCTTTTTCATACAGAGAATTAGCTCCCCTAAATTTTAAAATGGATTCATCCACATAGTGACTGTTTTAATATTACTGACAAACAGAAACCCTCCCAAACTACTAAAGCTCATGCCCTTCTAACAACTGAATTTTATTCCCAATACTAACAGACCAATCACTAAGCAAACATAAAACTGAAATTCAGCTTATGATTTTGCTGAGTGAGCTGCATATTCACTTTCTTCATTTATGAATGATTTGAGGACTAAGGAAAAGCAGACATAACAATAAGAATGGACCAAATTTCAAGTTACAGGGGAGTAGAAATGAAGACATTTTTAGATATTGTAGTGTTAACATTACTAAGTTTTCTTATTAAAATATAGGTTCCTTATATTAAAAAAAAAAAAAAGAGTTACCTGCAATCTACCCATGAATACTTTTCTTTCATTTGTTATGTACTTAACAGCAATCATGTTCTTCCGAAATTAAATCAACCGCATAAATTTCTCCTCCTGATTTTCGGATTAAAAAAAAAAGAGGAAAATATGTTTGAAAATATGGTAATGCTGTATACCTTTATGCCTGTATGAAAATTAGCAGATAGTCTTTAATTATTTGCTTTACATTAATCTAGCTTTTCTAGAAACATGCAATTATTTCAAATTTTTATTTACATACCGCATTTTTTCAATACTAAGGTGCTACTGATTAGGAAATACACCGGTTTCCTGGGAACGGATTTTAAGAAAACATTGAGCAAAATAAAATGTTATAAAATATTATTTTTTAATAAGTGACTTCAATTTATTACCAACAACTGCATTCCAATTTAGCAATTAAAAAAAATTACTATTTTAGAATAATCAGCAATTCAGAAAAATCTAATGATTCTAAGGAATCACTGATTCTTAAATGCAACCTGTTTAGAACAAAATAATTTTTTAGGAAAACAGGCATATTAAAATAAAAATAAATATACTTAACTTTTAAATTTGGTTAAATGTAAAACTATAAATAAATGTTTGCAATTTCCTCCATTTCATTACTGGAATTGTACCTTTTTTAAACGGCTTTTTTATTTGAAACAGCTAGCAAAAGATGATGAAAACAAATTCGCTATTGAAAAATGAAGTTGAAAAGAAAACACACATTATGTGGTAAAGTCATTCTATCTTCACTTTTTATACACCCCTTACCATACTTTTCAGACTTTTCCTATTTCATTTAAATGATTTTAAAAGTTATTTACTATATGAATACATAAAATAAATACTAGGAATACCGACCGATTTGTGAGATTTTTAAAGAAACTCGCTTTATAACAAAATATTCCTCCCTTTTTCTCTGAATGTTATTATAAATTCTTACAAGCTCTGTAATTCAGGTACCAATATTTCATTTCGAAAGAAAAATCTAATAATGTAAAGTGGAAAAGAAGTCTTGCTCGCATTGTATAAAAAAATGTAGCTAAATCTACTGTAAGCACAAAAAAATACGGAAAACTGAATTGAGCTTTAGCCTTTACCTGTGCTCTTAGAGACTTCATAAATACAAACCATTTGGATATTAGAAAAATGGCTTGAAGTAAAGAGTAAAAATTTTCTTCAAACATTTCATGTCATTCACATTTTCCCCAACATATTTCAATCATGTGCAATTAATTACTTATGTATACACTGAGGTGATAAAAGTCATCGGATAGCAATATGAAAATATACAGATGGCAGTAGTATCGCATACAAAATGTATAAATGGGCAATGCATTGGCAGGGCTTTCATTTGTATTCAAGTTATTCATGTGAGAAGATTTCTGATGAGATTATAGCTGCACAATGGGAATGAACAGACTTTGAATGCAGAATGGTAGTTACAGCTAAAGGCATGGGACACTCCATTTTGAAAATTGTTAGGGAATTCAACATTCTTAGATTCATAGTGTCAAGAACGTGCCAAGAATACCTAATTTCAGGTATTCTTGGCAAACTCTAGATGGCTGGAAAACCGCGGCTTGGTCAGATGAGTCACAATTTTAGTTGTTAAGAGCTGATAGTAGAGTTCGAGTGTGGCGGAGAGCCCATGAAGACCTGGACCCAAATTGTCAACAAGGCACTGTGCTAGCTGGTGGTGGCTCCATAATGGTGTGGACCGTTTGTATGGCCTGAGTCCTCTGGTCCAAATGAACTGATCATTGACTAGAAATGGAATGATGGAACAACAATGGAATTTTTTCAGATGGCAATGCGTCATGTCACTGGGTCACAACTGTTTATGATTGGCTTGGAGAACATTCTGGACAATTCCGGCAAATGATTTGACCACTAGATCGCCCGACATGAATATTTTTGAGACACAATAGAGAGGTCAGTTCGTGTGCAAAATCCTGCACCGACAACACTTGTGTTATTATGGGCATCTATAGCGGCAACACAGTTCAATATTTCTGCAGGGGACTTCTAACAACTTGTTCAGGCCATGGCACATTGAGATGCTGCACTTTGCCAGGCAAAAGGATGTCCGACATAATATTAGGAGGTATCCCATGACTTTTGTCACCTCAGTGTGGAGAAGCACTCTACGACAGAAATGTATGGTTTAAGTTTTCCATTATATTCACATTGAATGAATATCAGCACATTAGACCAAAAAGTAACTTATCTCACTCTTAAATAACTGTTATTGGGGGGGGGGACAAATCATGTATTTTGTCTCTATTAAAAAGGAAAAGAAATGTAAAAGGATAAAATTGTATAAAACATAGTTATGTATGCATTTTTCATTTTTTTAAAAGCCTGCAGAATTCAAACAATAATATCTAAGGAAAAATAATTAAAACTACTTTACCTGATATATAGTCAGAATGATGATGACCCACCAGATAAAAAATATATACTAATTAGAAATTTTTTAATCCATGGTAATAATTTTTATTCCACAAATAATTTTTCTTAAACACAGTTTGCCTAAGATAACAGAGAAGCTGGTTAGTCTAAATTTTGGGATACCCCTTAAATTATCGCCAAGTTGTTGTTTCATTTATGGTAACCTCAATATTTTAGATTATATGCTTTGGAAACCCTATCATGATGCAATTGACTGTAATGCATCATCATGGTGATTTTGATTTCTCAGGGCATATTTCTGCATTGGATGTCGTGTAAGAAGTATGTTGCTTATTTTGTGCTGTGCATCGTAAAATGGCTGCCTGTGATAAAAGTAATCTGAAGTTTCTGTACAATTTGGAATGAATGGGAAAAAAAGCATTAATTGACTGGTGTGTAAATGAAGGTTTACTCAGTAATCATTATAAGTGTCCTGCTTATACGAAGAAAATGTGTATGGTCGAATATTAAGATCATTCAGATGGCTTTGAATGGGTTTGTCGCAAGAAAGGTTTATATGCTTACTACATAAAGCGTTCCATTAGAAAGGGATCATGGTTCAAGGAGAGTCATTTCAGTATTACTGAGATTTTGATTTTTACTAGGATGTGGGTGTATGAAGCTAATACTAAAATGATTAAGACAGAATTAAATTTGATTCTGATTTTTGTGGCGACCACAATATACCGATTCTAGTTCAGATATTTTTGGATGCTGTTAAGGAATTCTGTTTGTCACACACGGAAGACACAGAAATTTCTAAGTAAGGTAAATCAATATTTCCTTTTTGTACTGTGTAGATTAGATAACATGTATTTTCTTTCTTATGTTATTTTCTTGTTCATTTTAAAATGCAGTTTGTTGAGATTATATATTTTTTGTTTTAATTATGTTTCACATGCCATTTTACTGAGGAGGGTGTTGGATGTAAACAGGAATGGTGCCAAAAAATCACCAAGGAGTACCCTGGAATATATTTTTACCAAGAAGTTTTATATATTACAGAAAATTTCACTTTTCTTCTCTTCCTACCCACCCCTATTAACCAACTTAAATAATAACCTTCAGATTTCAGTTTTATTACGAAAACACACTTCTCACCTGTCCTTGTTTTGTATGATCTGAAGTACAGTCTGGCACTATTTTTGAAAGCTTAACAATCCAATTATTTATCTTGTCTCTTCTCCTCCTTTCAACTGCAATAATAAAATAAGAATAAAAATATAGAAATTACTGAAAATGGACAAGAATGTTAATATTGAATTATTAATCTAAACTAAAAAAAAATGCTGCACATAAATTAAAATAATGAATAATGTTTATAATGGGCATGTACCTGAATTTACACTTTAGGAATCCAAAGTCATTAAAAAAAAATTCATTTTCAGTTCCCAAGCAAACAAAATTTTAAGCTTTTCTGCACATAAAACAATAAATATTTAAGAAATAAACCACTAGAGAAATTAATTGAAAATTATATTTTTAAATCTCAATACAATATTAAAAAATTCTATGCAGATAAACTACACAAAATCTTTTGCATTGCTTGAACAAAAAAATAATCCATCCATTCTAGCTAAAAATAAATGCAAAATATATTTTAAAGATGCATGTTCCAAAAATATAGAACAATAATATTTAAGCCCTATGGAGCATAAGGCATTGCTTTCTTGTTCCGTTAAGTGCAATTAAAATAGCCATACAGGCAGTGGCATAAATAAGGGTATGCAAGGAATGCCGTCACATAGGGGCTTGAAGGCTTAGGGGGGCCCTTAAATGTCCCCGCTGAACTACATTTACATGTTTAAACTTAAAAGACGGATTCTATTACATATATATAGAAGCTTTAATTAATTTCCTCCTTCCCATGAAACTTCAGAATTGGAGTTTCAGTAAAAGGAGATTAATTATTATTTTGATATTTTTTCCCTTTTCACTTTTCATTTCTATTTTTAGAGTTTGTACTGCTATGAATTCTTATTTTAATTTTGATATGTTTGGATTTTGTGTTAAACCTCTTTTACACGATTACTAATATTAATATAGCTCAGGAATAACCTTGCTTTGACGCCAATTTACTTTTAACTTTAGAATCTTTAAGTGTATATAGTCAAAAGTCATTAATTCGGACACCCATAATCCGGACCTCAAAGCTAAAAACTTTCTGCGCATGCGCCGCGTTTACACATGCACATAGGCGTTTACGTGTGTGCGCAAGACCTTTACGACTGCGCATATGCGTGTGCGCAAGTGCAGAATACGTTTTCGCGTGTGCGTTTTATGTATAACGGACGGTATAAGCTAAAATTATCTAATTATCTATTTCAGTTAATGTTGATGATTGCGTTGTTCCTTAATCTTCGAATTGGATGCGGCTTATTATTTTTTGCAGACTGTAAGAGCAATTTTATAAAAGTAAACTTGAACTTTCGATTATGTCAAATAGAATTTCCGATGCTGGAGCTCCCAAAGGATCTACAAAATGAAAGTATGTTTCGATGTCCATCAAACTAAAAGTGGAATTGCTGCAAAAAATGGATAAAGACATGAAGAAGGTGACAGTGAGGTTAGTGAAAACAAAAAAATTTCGATTGACAAGTTAGTTTGTATTTTCGGCACAGCAATTACGGGACTTGAACAACGGAACTTTGTAACTTAACAAGAAATTATGTCTGTTTATAGAATTAAAGAGAAAGTATTATCACATAAAATGAAGCAACTTAAACAACTTACATTGAAAGAAATGTTTTATAAAGTAAACAAATAAATATTAAGCTTTTTTTTTGTAAATTTTGATACCCTTTAGATCATAATTGTTCTTTATTTCATAAATTACGGTTTCACATTTTTAATTTTAGAATTTCTGCATGCCATCTTACGAGATTTAAACTGATGATCTATAATCCGGAATCGCCGAAGTCCCGACGAGTCCGGATTAACGACTTTTGACTGTATATAAAAGAATTCGTCTTCTTTTAAATTTTTAAGGGCCCTCTTCCTATATGGTGCAGTGACACAGTTCCGTATATGACGCAGAAAAGGGGCTCTTGGATGGACATGAAACACATTCCTTGGATGCACATTCAGTGTGTGCAAAAGTTAATATTCCATCATTCGACAATGAAATTGTAACTTCGTGACCTACCCAAGTTCAGGCATAGGAATCAGCAGAAAATAGCAAAAGTTCCTTTGTATTTCTTAGTCTCTTACCTGAAAATTATTAAAGGCTACTCAGGGAAGGAAAGGTTTCTCCCTTTGCAATCCCAACTCAAAAGGGAGTTGAAGTGGAAATTAATTGTAACTATTTATTATAATAGAATTATTTTGTATATTAATTTATTTCTGTATAATTTGTTATTATGATCGAATAATTAATAGACACATTTTTTTAAGTTTAAATAAAGAAGTAACTAGGCAGGATTCTGGTATTTAATTTCAAATGACCTTTGCAAGTTAAGAGGAAACGTGGTATATTATTTGCAGTTCGAAATTTTCATAATATGTCATTCCCAAGCATTTAATTTTGTTCACATATTGAATCTGTTACTAGCACTTCCATTAAACTCAAGTCTAAAAATCAGGACTCATATTAAGCTTGAAATTGAATTTATTAATGTGAATGATTTTTACAATTTATTTTAACATGTATTGCATTGGTTCACTATAAACGGCATATCACTTTTCAAATTGTTGCCACCAAATAATTTCACCCTGTATTATTTTTATAGAAATTAAATAAGGAAGAATTTGCATTAATGTATGTATGTATGTTTCTCGCACTGTGACGAAACAATGTTACCTAGAATGTTTGAATGTATGGTTCTCATAA
Organism: Stegodyphus dumicola; assembly: GCF_044657685.1. NCBI lineage: Eukaryota > Metazoa > Arthropoda > Arachnida > Araneae > Eresidae > Stegodyphus > Stegodyphus dumicola. Next base: position 151,943,429 of record NC_140768.1, read on the forward strand.
TGTAAAAAACGACGATGCAGTTGCACCAGGAGGCAGGGTATAGGGACGGAAAATTTTGGGATTTAGAAGTATGGAACATTCCAAAATGGCCAAGTTAAAAGCGGATTGATTTTTTCCCTTCTTTTTTAAACTAATAATCTGGAGTGGGAAATCATTCGTAAATATCAATTGCTAACTCCAGAATTTCTGCTTTCCTTTTTTAAGGACATAAAATGATTGACGTAAGTTGGGCAGTCGTGGTGTGAAAGGACTTTGCCCCACTCACATGTGGAAATGGTGTCCTCGTCCAGAAAACGCAAAGAATTTATAACACCACATTTAGAAAAGAGAGATTTCCGGTTTCTTAGGGATCTTTAAATGAATTCCAGGTCAGAGAAAAAAGGGGCAAGTTTTATGCGACAGGCTAAGAACACAAAGTTTCATTCTGGTTTCTTAAACAATAAGCGGCAAATATTCCAGTTAATTTTTTTTTCAATAAAATTTATCGAAATTCATGACTTCTTCACTCATGGGGAGAGGAAATGGAATAGATGTATATTTTTAGTTGAAATAATGAGTAAATCAATATTTATCCAATTTTTCATATCAAAATCTTCGAAATATTCTCACATCGCAGATAAAGTGCAGGTTAAGAATTCTTTAAAATTCCTAAACGAGAATTAAATCTGAAGGCATAGAACTCCCAAAATATATCTAAGCATATTTTAATGCTTGAGGATTTACATGATTTGCTTTAGGAAAGACAACAGCTGTGGTGTTTCTTAGCCAGTAAATTACCCATCTACCAAAAATTCACACTAATCTGTAAAAGAAAATTCTGATGATATTAAATTTGTTTTGAAAGAAATATTTTAATTTCCCTTCGTTTGAAAAAATACAATAAATTGCAATTCGTTTTAACAACGTGAAACATTTAATCGTAGAATTAAGTAATGCCCAATAATTTGTATGTTATTTAAATGGAACTGAATTGAATTACTATATAATAATAAAACACTTTAGGAATATTTGCCTAAGGGGAAGAATGCCTTCCTGGAGTACTTTCTACTCGCTATTTGAAATGAAACTTTAAAATTTACACTTTTGCTTTTAATTTATTTTAATTTTTATTCTACTTTTACTTTCCACAGCATTCAGTACGTGAAATCATCAATAATAATATAATAATGATAATAAAAATGACATCACAAAACTAAAAGTATACAGTCAAAAGTCGTTAATCTGGACTCGTCGGGACTTTGGCGATTCTGGATTATCGATTTTTCCGGATTATAGATCATCAGTTTAAATCTGGTAAGATGGCATGCAGAAATTACAAAATTAAAAATATGAAACCGTAATTTATAAAATAAAGAACAATTATGATCTAAAGGGTATCAAAATTTACAAAAAGAAAAAGCTTAATATTTATTTGTTTACTTTATTAAACATTTCCTTCAATGTAAGTTGCTTCGTTTCATGTGATAATACTTTCTCTTTAATTCTATTAAACAGACATAATTTCTTGTTTAGTTACAAAGTTCCGCTGTTCAAGTCCTATAATTGCTGTGTTGAGAATACCGACTAATTTGTCAATCGAAATGTTTTCGTTTTCAATAACCTCTGGGTCACTTTCTTCACTATCGGAAATGAATTATAATGACGAGGAACTTGATTTAAATCATATCAAAGACGGAGTATATCGAGATGAAATACTACACTTAGTACGGAATTATAAACCAAATAAAATAAAAACATCTGCTCTGAAGATAAGGATAGTGCTGACAGATCAACTTCCAATCCGCAGCGTGAAATTGATAAACAGATTTCGGATTTCAAAACATACTTTCGCTTTGTAGATACAAATTACATATTAGTAAGTATATATCGGAAATTCTATTTGACATAATCTTTCTAATCTATCATAATCTAATAATGACGTTTCTGCCCCCCCCCTCTGCAGCAGAGCAGCGTGAAATTGATAAACAGATTTCGGATTTCAAAACATACTTTCGCTTTGTAGTAAATATATATCGGAAATTCTATTTGACATAATGGAAAGTTCAAGCTTACTTTTATAAAATTGCTCTAACAGTCTGCAAAAAATAATAAGCCGGATCCAATTCGAAGCTTAAGGAACAACGCAATCTGCAACATTAACTGAATTAGATAACTTTAGCTTAGCGTATAACTCTTACACATTAAACGCGCATGCGCACAAACATGTTCGCAGCTGTAAGGGTCTTATGCGCTCTCGTAAACGCCTGTGCGCATGCGTGAACGCGACGCATGCGCAGAAAGTTTGTAGCTTTGAGGTCCGGATTATAGATCATTCCGGATTATGGGTGTCCGAATTAACGACTTTTGACTGTATACTACTTCGTAAATTTCAATAAATTAATTACTGAAAATATTAAGCATATCAATGGCAGCGTTGACCTAATAGTTTTAAATTGCATTTCAACATCTAAAAGAACACGGATTAGATTGCAATTTTCACTGCACAGACGAATGGAATATTTCAGAAAAGAATTCTCCCCCTTTATTGAAATATTTCAATAATTTTCACAATTAAATTTAGTTATTTAGTTAAAACGTTTTATTAGTAAATGATGCGATTTTCACTCATAAAATCTCTTTTAGCATTATTCTCTTTCATTTTGGCACCACTGCATAGCTTTTCTAATAGATAAATAAGTTCCGTTAATATACGTTCCCATACATTATATCTATTTTTCATATTTTTGTCATTAATAAATTAATGTTTAAGATAAAAATTATACGGCTTAATTTATAAGCAATGTAAAAACTGGAAATCTGAGGTCATTAATTTCTGAAACAGAAATAGTTGTTTTAAGACGTAAATAAAAAAGATAACAATAATCAAATATATTAATGCTCCTAAAATATATTGTGATTTTTGCTTTTTGATTCACCTGGGGTAAAAAATAAACCTATTTTCATTAAATGATGTTTTGCGCATTTCTCTAAGAAGTGAGCAAAACTTGTTTCAGGGTTGCCACTCAAAGAGGAGAAGGAAATTCCCTGACTTTTCCAGGTATGTTTCGAGAAAATTCCAGTCTATCCGCGTAATGTACGTTGGCTGTGCTAAGAGGTAAATTCATTATGGTATTACTTGTACTGTGTAGCATATTCAATAAATCCCAGAGGACATTTATTCTTAATTATTCTTGCTACACTTTGTTTGATAATTTTGTTTACTTTTCTGCTTAAAAAACTTAGTAAAATTTAAGATATATACAATGGATTAAACTGTACGTTTTATTTAATTATTACTCATGATTATCTCCAGTTCAACACGAGGCTAATCCGGTTCTTATAAATCACAACACAATGCTAAAAGTTAGGTTAGATTTTAGGTAAATTTAATTTGTGTGAGGTGTATTCTTAAAAGGCACCTTAACACTTGAAAAGACAAATATAATTATAATAGTTGTTTACTCCACTGAAGATTGAAATTAGAACCTGCCCAATCTGGAATAAAATAAGGCTTTTTTTGCAGACATTCTGGAGCTAAACGAAAGAAAGAAATCTATTTAATGATATTTTTTTACTAAATTGAGGTATTTTATATTTATTTCGCAGCATACATAAGGAAAAAATATGTGCATTAAATTTCGTGATGTCATCATACTGCTAGAATTAATTTCAGGATTATGCCAGAGAAAATTTCCTGAAATTTGGAAATATTATTTACTAATGATAAATAAATTTAGAGAAGAAGCAACATTAAATGATATGAATAACATAAAAATAAAGATAATTACTTAAAAATTTAATTAGAATAATCGATATTTTAGCGAATATAGTTATATATGGTTAACCTAGATGATTGATTACTATTTTTTTTATTTTACTGCAAAATGACAAGGTATTTATTAAAAAGAAAAAAAAAAAAAAAAGAAAAAAAAAAAAAGATTTTGCTGTAATATCCTAGTATACGATATGGCCTTCGCATGATTTTGAAACGGCCAAGAACAAAATGACCTGTTTACTGCTCATCATCATGTCGCCAAATCCCGCTGTACCCCATACATGGAGATTATTCTGACCAAAAGAACGTCTATGTAAAAAGCGGAGGGAAAATTTGCCAAGGGATTTGACGACGGAACGGCCAGAATTTCCCTCTCCGCGATTTGTACAGGAAATTGAGAAACACGTGTTAAGAAGAAACGTTCTTTGACAAAAAAGAAAACTACGAAAATCCGTTTTTAAATTATTGCAAAAAATCCAAGTAGAAACGTTTTATCAAAAAACGTTTTTTCTTGGATCTTTCGCAATAATTTTAAAAACGGATTTTCGTAGATTCCCCCCCCCCGTCAAAATAACTAATCCATGAATTAATTTACTTGCGCCAAAAAATATTTTCTTTTCCTTTAGAGTTTAAAGACATTTTAAACGATATTCATTTTATGAACTCTTGATAACGTGACCTTTGAACTTCGACACCGGTTTCGAGCTTTGGCGACAGATATATCGCGCATGCACAGCTGTTTCCCGCTATGATGGAACCGAGCCACGTCTGTTGCAGAGAGGTTTTCCTTCTTTACAATACATATTTTTTTAATTCTAACCTTCATGGTACCATATACTACGATTAAACCCATTTTGTTTTATACGAGAACAGGTACTTTCTTTAGTTCATGCACTGCACATGCGATTCTCAAGGTTACTGGAAACCAAAAGTTGCGGGAAACTTGCTTTGCCTTTCTAAAAAGACAATCAAATTGGAGCTACGAAAATTGGCTCTATGCCAGCTGCCCGAATGACACTCACGTGATACACAATTCGCCAAAAAAGTGATCTCTTCTGACGTCGGCGCAAAACTCGCCTTTTTTGGCGGGATCGTTGTATGAAATTCCCTGACTTTTCCAGATTTTGACTAAAACACTTAAATTCCCTGAATTTTTTGGTCAATTTCCGAATTTCCTGACTTTTTCCGGTTTTCCAGGTAGCGTGACAACCCTGTTGTTTCATACAACTTTATTTTTACTAAATATGAAGAAACTTCACACTTGTTTCCTAAACAAGTATTTATGTGTACTAATTTTAGAGACCTGTATCCAAAGAGCTTTGAAGTTTCTACCTGTTTATTACTTCATCCTAAACTTGTGGAAGAATTTTCTAAAATTATTCGAATATCCATAATGTTTACTGTTAAATATTTAATAATTATACATTAACTGAAATACATTTATAGTACAGAGGAAATGCTAAAAGATATTGTAGGTCATGTATTATGTGTCATTGGAATATGACAATAATAAAAGTAGAATTTGACTGGAAAAAAAAAAAAAAAAAAAAAAAAAAAACCAGATGTTTCAGCATTTTAAAAAGGAAAGTGGACATCTTTACAGTAAAATCTTAGATGAAAGTTTTACTGTGACTCAACTTGGAAAGACACTGGAAATTTATGGTGGAGGTGGGGTCTCTTTCTTTGCTAAACTGCATTGAAGTGTGAAATGCTATCTTCAGTATACTTGTAATTGGCTGATGACTCAGAACAGTAAACTGAACTTGCTCTTATTCTAATGGCGTTTCTCTATACAAAGCATATCAATGGCATATCTAGTCTAGTCTTTCTCTAGGAGGCACAAATTTTAAGAAAAAAAGATGAATGTTGGCCACCAGTGTTATAATTACAATTATTGAGGGGGGGGGACATTAGAGAAGAGCAGTGAGGACTGAGGAAAATTAAAAGGAAACAGTAAAAAACTTTAGCATTCATATTTTTATAAATATCATGTATTCAAGTAGTACAAAAAAGTTTTTTAAAGAGACAGGAGAAAAAACTTTACCGTACATTTCTACAAAAACTGTATGTTCAAATAGTTTTTTTTATGAAGTTATGGTAAATATGTTTTATATTTAACAAATGCATCATTTACATTATAAAAGTTCTTATTTATTACTTTTATATTATTGCATAAGTCTTGTTCGTAAGCTGAGTAAATCACAGAGTACTATATATTAGTGTAATATCTTTTCTGTATGTTTACATATTATCATGTCTGTCAGTTTATAATATAACCAGTTATTTAAGTTTGTTAAATTAAGCGAAAAAAAAAACTTAGATTGGTGCAGATTTTATATAAAAATTCAAAACCTATTTGTATGTAAAACCTCTTGGATTTTATATAAAAATCTCCACAAATCTATGCTTTCTTACTTTTCTTAATGCTAACTGGTTCCCTAAGGATGTGCTTTTATTTTTTAACAAATAATCTGGATGTGATAAAAAATCATGAAAACAATGGCTCGTGAAATCCTCAATTTTTTAAAATTTTTTTCACTTTTTTATTTTTAATTTTAAGCACATTAAATTTTTCGGGGGAGGGGCTCAGGAAAATTTTTTGCATAGGGGTCCAAGAGTTCTAGTTATGCCACTGCATACAGGAAAAGAAAAACACTTTTAATTTTCATAATACGATTCAGAAATTCCAGCCATTTCTATTAATTAAATCAAAACTTTTCTCCAATTTAGATATTTTGCTTATTGTCTTTAAAAAAACATAATGAAATTCCCCTGAGTATTTTTAAGGACATGAATCCTTAGAAAAACTATAAATTAATCTCAACTATTTTTCAACATCACAGAAATAATTTACATACTCAATTTTGGAACATAATGGTAAACAAAAAATAAATATTAAAAATACTCATCAAGAAATTAAATACAAAGCAAATAACTCTAAATAAATAAAAGATAATCGTAACAAAGAACTATATAACAAAATTATATTTTCCAATAAAATATGCACCTTTAAACTTTATTAACATGTGTATATTAACTTGTATTAAATTATGTCTTTTTTAAGTAAAAAAAAAATAAGGTTTAATTTATATACTTTATACTCAAACCATACCTTCATTATGAGTTGCTCTTCTCCTTTCATCTCTAGCAGTTCGACCACCTTCCAATTTAGGACTAAACTGGTGTGTCCTTGGTGCAAGAGTTCTCTGTCCAGTCTGTAGCACATCTTGAGGAGACATCATCACATAAAATGGTCCTGCAATTGTTTTATTATTATATTATTTTTAGGTTTACAAATGTGAATGATGAGACTAATTTTTGCATTGGAAAATCATTTCTACAATCATGCAAGTGCATGTTTTCTTTAAAAAAAAAAAAATTTTTCTAATAAAATATATGTATTTTCTGATTATCCACATACTTGCCAAAGTGCCACAGAAAAGTATTGATTATGAAATGCATCATATTGCCCAAAATTATTTATAAGGAAACTCAGGTGCACAAAGCACACGTAGATTTGTACTTTTGAAATTCAATGATAATTTTTTCCGATTAATATTTCTTTTTGCATTGAATGTATTTGCTTTTGAATTTGTTGCATAATGAAACTGTAGAGGAATGGAATCATAATGTCTTTTAATTTTATTATATTGGAGTCCAAGTTAAAATTTAAACTATTCTTGGATGATCATTGTGGCAGGTGCACAGTGCCGAGTTTGTGGATTTTCTGACTTTTCCTTTAACGAAAACATATTACTGTATACAAAGGGTAAACATATTACTGCACGAGCACAAAAAAATTACGTAAGGATTTCTCAAAAAAGGTGTTTCACTTTCTTATTGAATAAAAAAAAATAAGGGGCACTGAATGCATTGCTGAAACAGAAAAAGATACCCAAACAAATGTTTACCTTCAAAGTTGGCAATATATTTATGAATGATCTCCAAAGTCACCATTGAACTTACAACTTTTTAGTCTGTATGCCAATACTCAGAAAGTACCAAAACACATAACAGCAAAAGATTATTTTGCTGACCCTTTTTTTAAAAAAACTTTGTATTGAATATTAAATTATATACCTTCCATTAAAAAAAATTACAGTTAATTTCCCTCTATAATATTATAAGTCACATTTATCTAATAAGGTCTGCAAATGAGAGTTCACTTTGCCAAAGGTTTTTAAAATCCCATACACCTATTATTAAAAATATAGAATGCATTATAAGGTTTAAAAACAAAAATAAAACTTCAGAAAATTAAAATCGTTAAAATTAAGAGGGAAAACCACAAAATCAATATCAGCAACGCTTTTTTTTTCTCGCTGCTATAGCTAAATAAAATTATGTCAAACAGCCAAAAAAATCTGGTCCAATACTGAAAACTTTTATTATAATATATCCTAAATGAAAAATTTTTTCACTTTAAAAAAAAATTGAATCTAATTAATGTGTGCTATTTGCGAAAAGCAATTGTATGCAAACAAATATACACAGAGTAGAAAATTTTGTTTCTTCAATCAATTTTATCAGGTCCAATGGGAAATTGCACAACCTGTGGTCGAGTAATCAAGACTACTGAATGCTCGGTGCATGACCCAGGTTTGATCCTGGATGAATGGGCTAGCTGCATGATTGGTTTTCATAGTATTCAATATGACTAATGTGAGTATGGGCCAGTTTCCCTTTGAAAGTCTTCCACAAAGACATCACTCCCTGTTGGCAGATAAGCCCTTGCATTTTTTTAAACTTTTTATTATTATTATTATTATTTTATTTTTATTTATTTATTTATTTGTGTGTGTGTGTGTGTGTGTGTGTGTGTGTGATATTCAAATAATCAAACAATGGGAAATTAAATCTTTTCCCATAAGAACTAACATAACAATATTTTATTTATATACAGTCAAAAGTCGTTAATCCGGACTCGTCGGGACTTCGGCGATTCCGGATTATCGATTTTTCCGGATTATAGATCATCAGTTTAAATCTCGTAAGATGGCATGCAGAAATTCTAAAATTAAAAATATGAAACCGTAATTTATGAAATAAAGAACAATTATGATCTAAAGGGTATCAAAATTTGCAAAAAGAAAAAGCTTAATATTTATTTGTTTACTTTATTAAACATTTCTTTTAATGTAAGTTGTTTAAGTTTTGCTTCGTTTCATGTGATAATACTTTCTCTTTAATTCTATTAAACAGACATAATTTCTTGTTCAGTTACAAAGTTCCGCTGTTCAAGTCCTATAATTGCTGTGTCAAGAACACCGACTAATTTGTCAATCGAAATTTTTTTGTTTTCAATAACCTCTCTTACTTTTTTTCGCTATGGGAAGCGAATTATAATGACCAGGAACTTGTTTTAAATCATATCAAAGAACGGAGCATATCGAGATGAAATACTACATTTGGTAAAGAATTATAAGCCAAATAAAAACATCTGCGCTGAAGATAAGGATAGTGCTGACAAATCAACTTCCAATTCATTACGCGCCCGCCACGGCGCGGCGTTCCCCCCGCCAAGCAGCGTGAAATTGATAAACAGATTTCGGATTTCAAAACATACTTTCGCTTTAGATCCTTTACATATTAACAAATATATATCGAAAATTCTATTTGATATAATCGAAAGTTTAAGCTTACTTTTATAAAATTGCTCTTACAGTCTGCAAAAAATAATAAGCCGGATCCAATTCGAAAATTAAGGAACAACGCAATCATCAACATTAACTGAAATAGATAATTAGATAATTTTAGCTTATACGTCCATTATACATAAAACGCACACGCGAAAACGTATTCTGCACTTGCGCACACTGATATGTGCAGTCGTAAAAGGTCTTATGCGCACGCGTAAACGCCTATGCGCATGTGTCAACGCGGCGCATGCGCAGAAAGTTTTTAGTTTTGATGTCCGGATTATAGATCATTCCGCATTATGGGTGTCCGAATTAACGACTTTTGACTGTATTTATTTTAATCCACGCTCACTATTTCAGCAGAGCTATAAGACTGGCCAGATTTTGGATACCTATTCAAGAAATGAAGACCTTCTAAAGAACAAACTAAAAATATGCAAAGAAATGAAAAAGACTGCTTGAAAGAAATTATGAAAGACTCTGACTGAATAATTTAATTGACAGAAAGGAATTTTTCGTACATGTACTGCACCATCTTTCAAAGTATTCATGTAGAAGTTAACAACTGTTTTGGAAAAAGCTGCTTGTGCATAAAGTTGCCATTTCTTCCTTTTTAATAAACACAACTTATTTAAGAAAGTAAATTGTATCATAAAGTAGCTGAAAATTCATCATATCATAAATTAGCTGAAAACTTCAGAAATGAATTTATAAGCGTGTCTAAGAAAGAAAATATAATGTTTTCAAATTCAGTTGGAACCAATGTCAATGATGCTTCTGATATGTGGCAGATATAATTTACAGAGATTCAGAATGAACATGCAGAACTTTCATACAGCAACATTTGTTAATGTTTCATTAAAAAATAACTACACTCAGATATTTATTCAAATGTCTCAAAACATGCTTGTCAATCCATTCTGCTATTTAGTTGCATATATGTTCCTATTCTCAAAGATAAAAATAAAATCTAAATCCCTTCTGATTAAAAATATATAGATAGATATTCAAGTCGTGACCATAGAGCTGTAATGTACTAGAGAGAGAAACGGCAACTCTGAGGGGAAACTGGAATGCAAACCACGTGGGCATATGGAACATTTCCCAGATCGTATTTCCCGCGTGTCTTCCGTACCCTTGCAGTTCTATGGAGAATTTGTGAGAAGCAAGTGTTTCGCGAGTACGCACACTGTTTCGGACTTCAAAAAGTACTTTCTTGCTCTGCATATGGATGTAATTCCAGATACGTGAAAGGTGGAGGAGTAACATTTTACAGGTGAGCTTTTTCATTCACAGATGTTTTAAAATCCATTTTTTATAAAATGTAGAGGTTTTTTAATCCACTCTACTTGCCGTTTCCTAATAAAAATAGATTTTCTAATTTTATATAATATATGCATACTTGAAATAACATTTAAATAAAAGTATCTTAATATATATGCATTTTTTTAATAACTGTGTTCTGAAAAAAATGTTAAAATTTTAATTAGTATTCTGCTTTGGCGACATTTTTTATATGCCAACAAACTTTGCTTTAAATGCGTTTGTTTATGTATTCTTGGTATGCGTTTGCTTATACGGGCATGTACGAAATAGTACTGTATGTATTTAATACTTGGTAATGTCGATGTAATAGACTGAGTAAGAACTACATAAAATTAAGATTTTTTTTTGACATGAATGACCTTATTTTATCCCCTTTTCTTGCATCCAAATATAACAAATATGTTTACTTTTAATCACGCATTTTCTTTCTTATATCATGTTTCTGGCATTTATTTTAATATTAAGAATTTGTGAAGTATTAAGAAAATAGTCATTATATAGCAGTTAAATTTCAAAACTTTAATAGTTTTAAGTTTCTTTTTAAAATTAATGAACATTTTAAAATAAGTGCGACTACATTGTGCAACGTACATAATATATTTATTTTTGCTAGTAAAAAGAAGCCTTAATTTACCACTTTTTTGTTTCATAATTTATTAATTTACCTCTCTCTTTTCCTTTTAACTTATATCTGCTATATTGACATTCATTCTTAGTTCATTTAATTTAATATCTTTCTCACTTTAATTTGCCTACTCTGTAGTTCTCTGTAATACACCATATTAACATTAAATTTCCTTTTTGTATTAATATTAAATTTTCTTTTTGTATTATTTTCTGTTTTCACTCATTTTTCTTATGTTATCTATTTTTTTATTTTTTATTCTATCCTAAGTATTAAAAAACCTTCATCAAGAATCATTCTGCATTTGAATCTATCACTGACATTTTTGTATTTTTAATTTCAGATTATTATTAGTTTGTTCTCTCCAGTTTTTTTTTTATTTTACTTTTAATTTTGTAGATGCCGATGGACATTATATTACAAAATGTTATTCTACAGCATGAAAATTATCCTGTTAAATTTTAAAACAAAGTGTCCAATTTTAGGGAAATTATTAATTTTGGCTTTTGTTTATCGATCTAACCTCTTCTGCAAATTCAACGGCAGCTTCTGCGAAGTGACATCTTTCTAAGTTCACATTTCGGACTGAGAGAAAGGAAGGGGGAAAAAATCGCCAGCTGTGGCAATAGTACGCTAAAGTCTGGGTTCAGTTCCATTTCATGCCCAAACTCTTGCAGCTCATTCCTGTGCCGCCTTTTTCAGCCGGTTTTGAATGGCGATGCTCGGTCTAGTATATAACAGGTCTATGGTCGTGACTACTTGTATAGCATAGACAATCCCAGCCTTTTCATAATTCAAAATACTGCACCTAACAATAATAAATAAATAAATTATTGTTAAAGAAATTTTTGCAGTTCATTTCTATTAATGTATAAATTTGAAATCTCTAAAACACACTTCTGATGTTTTTCAAGAATATTCAATAATCTTTGACTTGTGAGCAATGCATAAAATGTTTAACCCTCTTGCTGTGTACTTTTTTGATCAAAATAGATTCAAAAATTGCGTATATTTTTTATTACATATTTCAAATCTACATATATTTTAGAGTTAAAATATACAAAAGATTTTTGTAAAGGAGTTTTTTTTTTTTCAATATATAATTAGATTATAGAAAAAGGTTGTCAGAATACTGAAATTGAAGAATAATGATATAAAAGGAAAATTTTGAAAATTAATATTGGTTAAATTATGATTTATTTTACAAAATACAAAGGTAAAACATATGTGCTGAAGAAAATATTTGCATAATGTAATATTTTGCATATCAATTGTGCACCGCTGTCGAACGTTTTCAATAGAAACTGAATTTTCAGATTCATCACTATCTGCAAAGGAATCCGAGAAATTCTCATCAGTTTCGTTATAACTATCTTCAATATACTTGAAATCAGAGTCAGAACTACTATCAGTGTCGGAAATATCGTCAGGAATATAGGTTATATCATTCGTGAAACGCTTCCACAATCTTTGAGTTCTGAAAAGCGTGCGCAAAATGCTACATTACATATTCTTGTATATATTTGGCAGAAATGTGGACAACTAATGCCATCTATTAGCCTACATATAAATAAACAATTAAACATCACAGAAAAGCTGAAAGGAAACCTTGAACGGGAAAAGAGCGAGTTGCACAGTTAAATAGTTGACAAAAATTCATCTCTGTGGAAATCGCGGGTTGTGCAAATTTTTTGCTACTTTTACACTGCCCGTGGAAATCGTGGGATGCACAGCGAGAGGGTTAAGTAGCCCATCTTGTACAAAGAGAAAGTTTACAAAGTTTAACACAAATGATAAAAGAAGATAATATTTATACAATACTTAAATTAAATTAATTGTACTGCTTTACAAAAAATTAAAAAGGGGGAGTAAACTCCTAAATTTTGAGTTTTATAAGCAATCAAAATTCCTCATTTGCAAGTTTTTCAAATTGAATGTTAGATAATAATAATCAGTGCAGCAAGAAATATAACTGTATGCTAAATTTTACACACCATTTGCCTTAATTCCTTATTTTAATTTTGCTATGATCCCTTCCTGTCTTAAAACTACTAATATAAGAGTTCAAAGTGCATCACCTGAAAATTAATCAGCATTATAGCATTGTGAATATTTTTTATCCAATCACTAACCAAATTTTTTTCCTACTTTGCCTTATTGCAGCTAGCCACACATAGTTTGCTGCTCCCCTTCATCCTTTGTCTAAAATGATGTAAGCTGTACAGAATTGTGGAGCATATAATGCCCCCATTATGAAGACATGTGAACCTGTTATGCTTATCTAGGTTTGCTTATATTGAATCTACAGCCATGTCTCCAAGTCCAACATTGCACCTACACATAAAAGCTTCTTCAAGTAACTAAATATGCTGATAAATATTTCATTTCTAACCACTACTTCTCCAATCATCTTATTACAATTAAAAAGTTAGACAGGCTTCCTCAAGTGCATGGACACTTTCAATGAAGAATTTCTTCAGCCAGCTCTTCGAATCATCACTTGACACTTCCAATGAAAAATTTCTTCAGCTACTTCTTCGAATCAACACTTATGCGATAAATTCAAGTTAATGTATAAAAAGTGAAAAAAAAAAAAAAAAAATACTACATGCACCAAATGCTTCCAGCAATCTGCTAGAAAGTTATTTCCTTTCTGCTTTTTCACAGTCGCATTTACATTTTATACTTACTAAACTCAATTAAAAAAAAAAAGTTACTCTTTAATGAAAATATCAGACTAAAATTTTATGGTATCAAAATTCAATTTTTGTAATTACATTAATTAATTAAGTAATAAAGTTTACAATATTTTAATTATTTTTAGTAATGGTTATTAAGATAACTAATTATATTGTTGTCTGCATATGGGGTGCACCCAGAATTGATGATAACACTTCACAGTTCTGGAACTTTTTACAAAAATACTTATACAACCCTTCACAGTATCACAGAACACAATCAGTAATTATAATTCAAATTACTGAGAATGTTAAGTACAACACAATACAAACCCCATCTAAAGAACGGAGGTAACATTGGTATATCAGTACTCAGAATTTAGCTCCACACTAATTACTACTACTCAGAGCAGATGCTCTCCTCTATCGTATACCGATTTCATTTGGCTGCCAAGAAAACTAGTACTTCTCAAAATTACTGGAAGGCATACGAAGGCTGGACATGGTTACAGCTATATATAGAATTAATTACAGTTATTCAATTACAATACCCATTATAAAATGAGCAGACAAAAACGTTGCCAAGTTTGGTGACAAAATTTAGTTGCGAAAACCATTGCCAGCTTGAGTAAGAGAGCCATTTACTCAAATAGACTTGCCCCATGTATTCTTACTTTTCCAGCATAGCATAGTTTATTTAGATTTTCATGTTACATTACACAGAAAAATATAACATTTTCACTAAAATAATTACATGTACAAAACTTATAACAATATTTTTGAATTTACATTGAAAATTCTGAATTATTGCTAAGAATTTTATAATTATTTTGAAAAAGACATGAACATGAAAAATTAAAATTTATAATTATATATACCAGGTGGCCATAATTAAACTGACAGTGCTCACAGTGTTCTGTAGCGCAATCTATTTGCGAGAATGACGCCACATTTTGCAGGAAGATTAAACAAGACGGGGGACAAAGCATTCCGCAAAAAACAAATTAGTTCCAAAAGTCACCGTAGGGGAATATTTGGTGCTGTGTTACTTGAAGAAGCTTTTATGTGTAGGTGTAAGAAAATAGAATGTTAACAAATGCAAATCAATACGGAAATTACCTTTTATTTTGTATTCAAATGAGGTTCAATGTGGTTGCTGTTGTTGTGGACCACATATTGCATTCTGTGCACAGTATGCACAACAGCAGAAAGTAACATGTTTGCAGGAATCTCCCGTACAGTCCGTGATATGTTATCCTTCAACGTAGCCAGGTCCTGGACCACTCCTTGATAGACCTTCGACTTAAGGTAACCCCATAGCCAGAAGTCACATGGGGTAAAATCAGGTGACCGAGGTGGCCATGCAGTTGGAAAGTAACAGGCTAATGACTCTTTCTGTTGTGAATTTCTGTTGTAGCATCTGTTGCAACCATACAGCAATGTGTGGAGGGGCTCCATCTTGCATGAAAATGATTTCCCCCAGGCATTGTCTTTGCTGAAGTGCCGGAATGACAAAGCTGTTCAACATGTGACGATATTTTTCTCCGGTAACAGAACAGGTTTCCGGTCCAGTCGGGGTAATGTTCTCATAGAAGAATGGACCTACGATAAATTCCACTGTGAACTCACACCAAACAGTTACCTTTGGTGAATGTAAGGGAATTGCTGCGACTGCATGTGGTGGTTTGTCATCCCAAATTCGGCAGTTCTGGGTATTCACAGTTCCATTGAGGTAAAAGTGGGCCACGTCTCCCCATAAGATTTTCCATGGCCAAGCATCATCCACCTCCATTATGGCAAGAAAGGTGAGAGCAAAAGTCAATCGCTTATCATGGTCGGGGTACAGTAACTCCTGTACACGGCTGATCTTGTACGGATAAAAGTTGATAATCTTTCGTAAGATTTTCCATACCGTACTGTAAGGCATATCCATATTCCAAGCTACTCCACGAGTGCTAGAGGTTGCAGCAATATTGTCTGGTCCTCTGTTGACAATCGCCGTGGCAACTGCTTCGATTGTATCCTGTGGTACAGGTTTTCATCCTCTGCCTGACTGAACCTTCAGAGAACCTGTTTTCTCAAACGTCGCAACCATTGCTTTTAGCCCATTAACTAACACAGGACCGTTACCTTTACGCATTTTTTTTTTTTTTTTTTTTTTTTTGTGCGTTCTAAAAGCATGAACAGCGGCTAAGGCGTTGCACTGGTTGAGGTAAAAGAATTTGACCAGTAACGCATGCTCGACTAAAGAAGGAGACATTGCACATAAACTTTCAATCCGATTGATTCGAAACGTAACACATTGCCTTTTAAAACCCAAGCAGCTGGCACTGTGCGAATGGATGTAACGTGAAATTTGAATAAAAAACTTCTTCTGCTCAGCATACATGATATTGCAGATCACGAGATTTTATTGGTGCTTATGTAGATTTTACGCTTTTTAAAAAGTGTTGCCATATTGCACTTGAACTAAATCAGAAAATGTGCATAATAAAAGGTAATTTTATTCCGTATTAATTTGCATTTGTTAACACTCTATTTCTATTACACAGTGCCAAATATTCCCCTAGCGGTTACTTTTGGAACTAATTTGTTTTTTCGCAGAATCCTTCGTCCTCCGTCTTGTTTAATCTTCCTACAAAATGTGGCTTTTAAACCAACTCATTTTGGACATTGTTTCAAGACTACAGAATAGCAATTTTGTTGGTGATCACTCATATTATTTTTGGCATTTATTTTTCATTAGCTCCACCTATCTTTATTTATTTATGAGACTCTATGGAGAGGTCACACTTATGTAAGACAAAAATATGATTTAGCTTTTATACCTGATTCAATATAAATATTACAATTATAAATTTAATGCTTTATTGTTTAAAATACACAAAATTTTCAATATTTTAAATGAAGAGCATACAATGTTTTCTTACCATCTGTTCCCGGACTGGCACTCCCATTTGCTGCAAACTGGTTTGCAATTATTGCTTGTGTAACTTGCTGCCCACCAACTAGAGCTGCAGATGTAGTAACTATCTGTGCAGCAGGAGCATCATCACGAGATGTATCAGAAGCTAACTGCACAACTCGGTATGTTACTGTTGCTGATGGAAAAAAATCAGTAATTGACATTTATGCCTTACAATTAAATATTAAGAAAGATCATTTGTAGATGCAAAATCAGCTTAACCATCTGCATACAGCTCGATTTTGATACATTCTGCTCCTGAAATACAGGGCTTTTTCTTTTTCTTTCTTTTTTTTTTTTAATATATATATATATATATATATATATATAGTTTCTATATCTTCATATATTCACATCTTTATAAACAAAATTAGTATGATACAGGAATTTTGATAGTTTTTTTAAATATATACAATATTGCTTGCGCGATTTTAGCATGCAAGGAATAAAAATACAAAGGAGCTTTTTGATTTTGACAAATATACATGCTAACTAATTCGTACAGCAAATAATATTACTTGTACTCACTCACTATTATACAAAAATTTTTTAGCGTGGTAAACATTGAAACATAAACATATAACACGGCTCACGCGATTTTAGCATGCTTGGAATAAAAATATACAAGATCTTTTTTTATTTTGATAAATATACATGTTAACTAATTTGTACAGCTAAATATATAACCTGTACTCACTTATTATTATACAATTTTTTTATTATTATCATAAACTTTGAAACATAGCTATAAAAATTATTCAACTTTACATTTTTCACACCAAATGTGAGTTTCTTTACGCAATTTTTTCCCATTGTTGTCTTTTTTGGAGCAACACACAGCACATTGCCTCCTAGGTTCCTTTTTTTTTTTTTTTATACAATCTGGTGATATGTGGCTTGCAAAATGCCTCCTTACAAGGTGAATAAAGTTCATACTGTCATCATTACACCACACTGATGCATATAGCAAAAGAATACTTGTCAAAGATTTCCTTGATCACGGCTAGCTCAAAATCAAGAAGGGAATTTTCTGTGTTTGTTACTTTTCTGTATATTATATACAAATTCCACACTGCTGGACCCAATATATGGAAAAATATTTTCTTTAAATATTTACAAAGTTGTTTTCGGGTACTAGGGTAGTATGACACCTCCTGATCACATCTGTTGACACTCTCCATTGTAAAGTTATAATCATAAATCACTTTTGGCTTTGTTCTACTTTTGCCATGCCTGAATAAACTGATACAGAAGACACAGCATGAACTAAGCATGTTTACTATTTTCTTACCATTCCACAATGAAAGAAGCAACAGCATCCATTGTGTTTGGCTGTGAAGAAAGAATAGTAACCCCTTACAATGATATAAACCTGTAGCACTATCTAGGTGCAAAACGAAACGTGAAATATGAATAATACAATATTCTGAATCTACACGGAGAAAAAGCGTGATCTGTATCGAAAGTAAGAGAACTAAACTTTTTCACGCCACCTGTATTACGAGATAGATTTCGTATCCCGTGGAAATCGCAGGCGCTGTATGCGAAGGGTTAACAACCAGGTCAAAATAAATAAATCTCCTAATAATAATTTTTTAAATTTCTATTAAAGAGATTTTTCACATATATAAACAACATTATAGAAACATTCTATTCAAAACAAGGCAATTTAATTTTGATGCTACATTAAGGCATCTGTCAAAATCAGAAACTCTTCTAATCAGACATAAATAAGGATATGAGATTAAAACATTATAATAATGTCTTCCACACAGTTTTTGAAAGTTACACGAAATATCATAAATACAGTGCTTTCAAAATTAAGTCTGAAAGTAATTGTATACAATATAAATATCTATATTACTAATGGAAAGTTTTTCACTCTAGCACATAAATAATAAAAGATAGCTCCCCCCAAAAAAAAGTTGGAATTACAAAAATATATTACTTTAACACTGTTAAATACAGTAAACTCTCGCTACAACGATACCCGATACAACAATAACTCCCTCTACTACAATAATGTTTTGTGGTCCCGGTGATTTTGCATATAAACTAATGTTAATCTCCCCTCAATATTGCTATATTCTCTAGAACAATAAACCTCTGTAAAACGATTTTTTCAATCTAAATTTCAGTATTATTTTCTCCCTTTATAATAATATTTTGATTTTCAAATGCTTTTTTTTTCCTTTTTTTTTTTTTTTTTTGTTATTTTTTCCGTCTATTAAGACTCATTGTGGATATTCAACTTATCCCTGAATAAATAGCTATTGTTCAGATTTCAAAATAGATGAAGACCACCCTTTTGGGAATTGGAGTGGGTGAGGGGGGGTGAAGTGTAAATGTATGCCTAGTCTCATTTCCCAGTAAGCTTTGGAATTCTGATAAGGTTTAAGGACATCTAGACCTGTCTGGTCACCTTGTCACAGAACAAGTGCCCTTTGTTAGAGGAACAGGGAGAGATGGAGGCGGGGTGTTGTTAAGTGACGTACTGAAAAGTGAGTTCAAAGGTTGTTTTATAGTCTTTAACGATTCTGAGTTCTACGCGAAACATTTGGTTTAAACTTTTCTTTCTTTCACGCGATATTGTTCCCTAAGATGGCAGGGCGAAAGCAACTATCTTTTCGAGATAAACTGAACGTTATCAATGATATTGATGAGGGAATGAAGCAGATTGATGCGGCTAAGAAACATGGATTATCACAATCTACGGTTGCAACAATCCTAAAGAAGAGAAAGCAAATCGAAGATGCTGTAACTTCAAATGAAATTAACCCAGAGCGAAAACGATTGAAAGTTGCGACAAATGAAAACATTGATGCTGCTGTTTTAAAATGGTTTCAAGAGATGAGAGCAACAAATGTCCCAATAAATGGACCTTTATTATGTGCAAAAGCACGGAAATTTGCAGCAATGCTAGGGAACGAAACTTTCAAAGCTAGCAATGGTTGGTTAATGCGTTTTCGAGATCGTCATGGAATAACTTTCCAAGAAGTTCACAGAGAGAAAAAGTCAGCCCCGATAAATGAGGCAAATGAATGGCGGCAAAACAAGATGAAAGAAATCTTAGAAAAGTATGCTCCAGAAGACATTTATAATGCAGATGAAGCTGGGCTGTTTTTCCAACTCCTACCCGATCGAACATTGGCATTCAAGGGTGAAAAGTGTTATGGAGGGAAGAAATCAAAGCAGAGACTGACTGTTCTTCTGTGTACAAATAGCACAGGAACGCATAGAATACAACCTCTTGTCATTGGTAAATCATTGAAGCCAAGGTGCTTTAAGAACGTGAAAAGTCTTCCCGTGGAGTATAAAGCAAATAAGAAGGCTTGGATGACGTCTAAATTTTTTTCCGAATGGTTACAGAAGTTAGACAATGAAATGAAGAAGAGAAAGAAAAAAATCGTTTTGTTGATAGATAACTGCGGTGCTCACACGTCATTTCCAAAGCTACAAAATATCGAAATCGCTTTTTCCCCTGCCAATTGCACTTCAATTTTACAGCCTCTTGATATGGGCATAATTAAGTGCTTCAAAGGATATTACAGAAAACGGTTGGTGGACTTCATACTTGTAAACTTTGAAAATAAAGTAGAAGACCCTTTCAAAGCTGTAAATGTCAAGGAAGCGTGTGACAATATTACTGGAAGTTGGTGGGAAGTAACAGAAAAAACCATTCGGAATTGCTGGAAAAAGGCCGGTCTTTGTGTTATGGAAGATAAGAAATCTGATAATGATGAAAATTCCATAGACAATGATCTCTCAGATGATCAAGAATGTGTTTTGCACATCAAGGAGCGGTAAAAAGAGGAAACAAGCGGTAAAAAGTTTGGAATTAGTATAGAAGACTATTTAACAGCAGATGATGATCTTATGGTTTTCGCAGGAGTTACTGATGAAGATATTCTCTCTGAAGCTTCTTGCAGAAGAAACACATTAGTGGTAACAAAAAATGGAAATGTACTACATAGTAATGTCTACTGCAAACACACAGTTAAGTTTACATGTAAGTTTTCTATCTGTGACTTCATTTTAAAACCTGCAAATTGAAAAAATCAGCATTTTTACTTCCTTGTAAGAAGTAAAGCATGTACTGAAATCACGGAAAATTCCAGGTGTCATATTTGAACGAAAATATCCATTTTGATCGCTATCGAATGCAATTTAACGATGTTTTTGCATGACATTTTTATCTAAGGACAGAATGAAGGACTCTTTTTCCCCAAATGAATTACAAAACTGATTTAAAATGGACTCAGAAGAGACTTTCTTCGTGGTGCCTGTACATATGTATGTATCTCATATAACCCAAAAACGAATAGCCTCAGAACATTGAAATTATGTACATAGGACTGCTATAACATGCAGTTGTGCACGTCCTATTTTGGTAGCAATAGGTTGCACCAAAGTATATATATATGCGGTATTTGTGGTAGATCGGCATTGGAAATGATGAAGCTTAGCAATTTGGTCACATCAGGGTCCGGGTGTAGTCGTTACGTAGAAGAGAACAGCCGAATTGGAGACACAGGAGAATTTCAATTTTTTTAAAACTCCATAACTTTATTCACTTAAAATAGCAGATCTAGATTCTCCATAACTACATATCCAGTAATGATTTAAATTAAAATAAGATTGAAGTTAATTTTTCGACATTATAACTATTGTAACAAAGGGACAGAGTGGCAACAAAAAGGTCTTAAGCGGCACGAGGAGAAAAGCAATCTGATGAAAAATGGCACGAACTCTTCATTTATAGTAGTTATTATGTAACATGTCAGAATGTTCTTGAAAGTACTGGTCTAGGAAGAAGATCATGAAACTGCAGAAAGTTAATTATGGAAAAAAAAAAAAAAAAAAAAAAAAAACACTTAGTTCCAGAAACACTGATAGGTGGTGCTGTGCAACGGAAAATATCCTGAAAAAGCACAAATAATAATAATAATAATAATAAAATTTAAAAAAAAAAAAAAAAAAAAAAAAAAAAAAAAAAAAAAAACCCGAGGTATGGAAATATTCCTTTTAAATTTCTATTGCTGATATGGGAAAAAAAAAAAAGTTAAGAAACTTAAACTGTTATTGTAACTGCAAATTTTGCTCTCTGGCCCTCTCGTTCTCCAGATCTTAATCCATGTGATTTTTGGTTGCGGGTTGGGGTTACTTAAAAAACCTTTTTTATTGACAATGTCAGGTAACTTTGGCAAATTTGAAAGAGAGTATCACTCTGCATGTGAGAAACATCTTAATCGACCAATTACGATCCACAGTTGAACAAGCTGTCCACAGGCTGCAGATTTTACATCTTGAAGAAGGAAACAATATTCAGAAGCTTCCCTTGCATCAATAAAGTCAAAAGTCGTTAATTCGGACACCCATAATCCGGAATGATCTATAATCCGGACCTCAAAGCTAAAAACTTTCTGCGCATGCGCATAGGCGTTTACGCGTGCGCGAAGACCTTTACAACTGCACATATGCGTGTACGCAAGCGCAGAATACGTTTTCGCATGCGCGTTTAATGTATAATGGACGGTATAAGCTAAAATTATCTAATTATCTATTTCAGTTAATGTTGATGATTGCGTTGTTCCTTAATCTTCTAATTGGATGCGGCTTATTATTTTTTGCAGACTGTAAGAGCAATTTTATAAAAGTAAACTTGAACTTTCGATTATGTCAAATAGAATTTCCGATTCTGGAGCTCCCAAAGGATCTACAAAACGAAAGTATGTTTCGATGTCCGTCAAACAAAAAGTGGAATGGCTGCAAAAAATGGTTAAAGACATGAAAAAGGCGACAGAGAGATTAGTGAAAACGAAAAAATTTCGATTGACGAGTTAGTCGGTATTCTCAACACAGCAATTATGGGACTTGAACAGCGGAACTTTGTAACTGAACAAGAAATTATGTCTGTTTATAGAATTAAAGAGAAAGTATTATCACATAAAACGAAGCAACTTAAACAACTTACATTGAAAGAAATGTTTAATAAAGTAAACAAAGAAATATTAAGCTCTTTTTTTTTTTTTTTTTTTTTTTTTTGTAAATTTTGATACCCTTTAGATCATAATTGTTCTTTATTTCATAAATTACGGTTTCATATTTTTAATTTTAGAATTTCTGCATGCCATCTTACGAGATTTAAAGTGATGATCTATAATCCGGAATCGCCGAAGTCCCGACGAGTCCGGATTAACGACTTTTGACTGTAAGGTCTTTGTGATATGAATGTTTGGTACGTTCGAATAAAATGTGCTATAAAGTGTATTTTGTGTCTTTCCAGCATATGTTCTGTTGTGCAGCACCAGCTATCAATGTTTCTGGAACTAATTTTTTTCCACGTAATCCGTTTCCCCATGTCTTGAATAGTATGGTTAACAGTTTTGGAGCCTTTACACTCAGTAGTTCGATGTATACAGAGCTCAAAGTAGGGGTGTTTTAATTTTAACTATCTTGTGTATATATATATATATATATATACAGCCACTCTGTTACTCGACTAGGTGAGCTCAGTCCCCCCTTATATGTTGGTAAATTGTGCCTTTTGATTGAATTATTTTATGCTTATCTTCGAGTTAAGGTGTTTACGCCTTTAGTTAATTTGCATGCAATATTTGTAGAATTATCAACAATTTAAAAGTGTGGCTAAGCCTAATTTTTTTTTTTTAACCCATAGCAGCCATATTTATTTACATTTGAAACTTAGCAGAATAGTGAATTAAGCCTTTCCGCACTTTCAGTGTCTTTTTGCTGAGTAGGACCAAAAGGAAACTTTAAGTTTTGTGCACCGAAAAATCTGCCTTTTTGCCTGCTGGTCAAATTGCTTGTTTTTGCATAGAAACTGTAATTTTAATTGCAAAAATCGGTTTTCTTTTTTTTTTTTTAAATGGTTTTAGCGTTATTTGGTGTTTTATGTTTTTCTATATCTTTTTACTTTTAATGAAAATATTTTGAGTTTTTAAGTATATCTTTTGCCTTGCCGCAAAGTGAGAACTGAATTAATTGAATGACAAATATATCATATCTGTAATGAAATTCAAAGCAATAAGTTTAAATGAAATACAAGAAAAAATTAGCATAATTTAATATTCTGTACGGTGCACATAACAGATTTTTTGAAAAGAAATGCTCTTAAGGTTCACGCTGTTCAATTATTCTGTTAACAGAATTTAAAAGGATAATCAGCAAGTGTTCCTGTTTCAAAATTTTATGACATTTAGTTTCACAGGATAATTTTAAAGAATTTTTACGTTTCAAAGCTTTGAGCTTTTCTGAAGAAGCAAAGAAACTGAATCGAAACTTGTTCAATATTTAAGTCTATGAACTGGCTTCAGCCATTTTAAGCAGCTATGTGAAAAAAATACAAGAATATCCTTTTAGAATCATGGAAGGCTAAACTTTTCTAATGAAAGCAGCATCTTTCTTCATGAATTTCTTCATGGTACACATTTCTGAGTAAAATCATTCTTCAATCTATTGAAAATTCTTTTCTGTGAATTTATCATGAAACAACAAGAATATACAATTTTACAAAGTTTATATCATAATCTGAACAACCATCAGTAGCTAATACAAACAGACACATTTTATAATACTTGTAGTTTCCTTTTACATAGAATGCTCCATGGATTTAACAGAGCAGCACCTTTGCACACACCAATTTTTTTTTTTAGCTGCGAAAGAATAGAGCAACATTAACTGAAACAAAGAACCTGTATGGAACATGCAATTAGAAAAATGATGAGAATAAAAGCCCAGCATTCAACAGAGTTGTCATCACTTTTTTACGAAAAATAATGATATTATCTTTGAAATGAATTTTATTTTCATATAGTCCCCATGTTTTTTACCCTGCACATCTTGCTTAAAGTTATTATTAGCTGCCTTGAACAACTTAAAAGTCAAAACTGCACACAGAACACAACCCATGATTTTTTGAAAATTTCAAAGCAAATAAATATTGCCCTTCCTTCACTATAATTTTGTATTTTTGAAGACCTTTTCACATCTTCAAAAACAACATGGTAAGTATATTTATCACAATAGTTTTCTTTTATAAAAATACACGAGAGAATCAATACACATGTGATTAGAGCTTCAATAAGCAACGTACTAAAAACCTGACATAGCTCATATAACATAAAATGTAAAGTCAGCACAAGAGTATAAGTTGGACTTACATACTGATTGTGATGCTAGCATAACCATTAGAGTTGATATTATATATATAGATATCAATCCAGACATCAGCATAACTATCTTTGATCATTTACTTTTGCTCACTGGTATTTAACAGCCAAGAGATTCAAACTTGGCATTTTCGATAGTAATTCCTTAACACAAAGTAGAAAGTAAAAATTACCTACCCATTACAGCCAGAATCTTTGTAAGAGCATAAACATTTTTCATAATTATATAAATGCACATTAATATTTATCAAATAAACTGTATATTTAATTTTATTGCATAATAATTTGTGACTAAGATACATAAACAACTCAAACTTCAACAAAAAATTAGATTTCTCAGTATCTAATGCTTAGCCTTCAAAACCACCAAGTTCCCAAAAAGCACACAAGAAAGACTTAGGAATTCATACAGAAACTGTTTTTCTCACAGTATGTTGACCAAATAGCTTTATATTTCAGATATATTTTAGGAATTATGCACGTTTGCTTAGAGATATTGGGAAGATATTAATGGACGCTATTGTAATACAAGAAATCATAATTTTAAATGCTATATCTTCTATTCTTGGATTATATTACTTAAGACAAAGATTATCATTAAAAATTATGAAACCACATCTGCTCTTACAATGCAAAAGTGGAAAAAAAATAATATCCATCAGTATACTTAAAAAACACAAAAAAACTACATTTGTTTTATGATGCATAACAGTTGTCAGCATAAGCACATAAGGTGTAAGTCTGAGGAAGCATAGTAAATGATGCACATAAATAACAGATACAAACAGAATTCTCCAAAAACTATTTTGCTTATCAATTTTCCTTCTTAATTTCTTATTTAATCATAACAGAATATCTTACCATCAGTTATGGCAGGGGGATCATCTGCGTTAACTTTATCTTGTGAACTGAAATAAATCAATTTTAAACACGAATCAATACATAGTGAGATAATACTTTTATTGACTATTTAGTCATAAATTGTATCCATTTAGAAGGAAAAAAAAAAAAAAAAAAAAATTTTATTTTTTAATAAAGAGTTTTAAGTTCTGATTCCAGACTGCTATACATTATTTTCCTAAATGTATTATTTTTTAGTAATAAACCTCTTTCTTCCCCTTTAAAATAAAATATCATTATTTTACATATAATGAAATGTGATAAAATTTTAAAAGAAGAATTTGCTTTGTATAAAGTGACAATAATGAAAATTATTTTCTTGTGCCATATATATATATTTAAGTGGACTCAAACATGGACATTTGTTGTGGGGGCAATCATGACAGACTTTGGAATTTCTTCTGTGGTTACCTTCCTTTAATTTCAATTTATTAATTAAGACACAATAACACACCGAACAAATACTGATTCAGAAGAATACAAATTCAGAAGGACATATACTAATTCAGAAGTATACAAATACAAATTGAGAAGAACAAATACTAATTCAGAATATCATTTGCACTTTGGCAGCTGATGATGGTGGTTTGGTAAAACCATCGAAACTAGTCCTGTGAAAATTTGAAAATAAAACGCTGATTTTTGTTGTTTGACTTCTGAATTAGTATTCATCTTATTTTTAATTCCTGAAGTAATGGCTCTTTCTTACAACATAATTTTATTAATAGAATGTTCCCATTTGTCTCCATTAATCAATAGCAAAGGCAAGAGCATTCTTGTGCATTCAGAGCATACGCTAAGGATTAGGGTTACTACATTCAGATCTGTACAGATATGTAATGAGTGTTTTGTATAATTTACACTGCTTGGCAAAATTTTCACACAATGAAAACACAAACATTTGTATTAAACATCCCCCTTTAAAAAAATACTCAACCGATGACTGAAATCATCTGGAATAATGATAGTCATATTTTAGAAAATTCACCATACTTTCATGTACTTCTTTTAGTAACTTTTATTATTATTTATTTATTATTTATTGTTCTTTTATTAACAACATAAACCTAAGAAATGGTAATTTATTTCCATTATGAAGCAAGACTTCTTATAATCTTGCTTTTAAGTAGTCTGTCTAAGTAGTGTATCTTATTTCAAGACAATAACTGTTTTTGAAAAAGTTTTAAAAATGAGGTTTACCTCACTGAAATGTACAGGATCATCTACTCTGGAAAATAAGTGCTTTAAAATTAAACACGATTTTTACTAAGAGCTATATATTTTTGTACTTTTATGTGAAAGAATACATTCTTTTAATCTTGATACTCTAATCTAATCTTTTACTATCACAATCGGGCATTGACTACATAGAGTTTTGGTCCCGTCGTTCCAACAATTGCCTTTGGCCAGTCAGTGTTGTTAAAAATATAAATGGCGCCTAAACACCTCACCAAAAGGCGAAAATCATATCTGCAGATGCATACAATCTTCAGTGGAGTCAGAAAAAGGTACGATAAGCAGAAAATGAAAGTAACATAAGGCATATGGTCTGTGAGAGGCTTTTCTATCGAAGAAGAGCGAAAATAAAGTCCATAAACAGCTCCTATATTGTCCGATCGAGTAAGCAAACTAAAAAGTTCTAAAAGGCAATAAAAAAAGCACAGTCGATAAGCATCAGTCCAATCAATAATCCGAAGCAATAACATGGCATTCTAAGTAATTTCAAAGCAAATCTTGATAAGCAATGGCAATAATCAGCTTAAACTTGATTAAATAAAATGTTTTTGATTAATGAAATAAAAGCTATATACAAATATACAATATAATCCTGATAGTGATATTAGATCACTTTAATATTATATCACTTTAATAATTTCACTCACAAGTGTATCTTAAAGTGATCATAATCTTGAAAGTGATATCAAGATTAATATCAATCCTTTAATCTTGATAATTAATCTTGATAGTGATATCCTTTAACCTTGATAGTGATATCTCAGTTTTAGCTTTAGATAACTAAGAGCACTAAAAAGATCACATAAGCAAGAGAGATGGATAGTATATGTCAAAATTGAGACAAACAACTACACTACACTATCTCTGAAAAAAAAAAAAAAAAAAAAAAAAAAAAAAAAAAAAAAAAAAAAGAGAGCATCAAAGGAAAGTTCTGTTATAAAAATACAGAACCCAATGGATAATGCAATCATATACTGATTTCATTATCAACATTTACACTACGAAAAACAAAGGAGTCACTAAATTGATCAGTATCATTTACATAATTAGAAAGATAATTTTGTTACTAATTATTATTATTTAGCAATTACAGAGATAATGTTTGCATGAAGACAAAATGTCATTAACCAAATTTTTGGAATATGAACTAATTTTAAAAGAATAGCTTCTCCTGAAATTAAAAGTGATTTTAGTTCCCTAACAATTTTAACTAAGCTTTCAATTCAAGATTTTTATTACTAAGATTGAAGAAGGGGAAAAATATATTTGAGTTATCCCCCCCCCCAGTATTCAATCCCGCATTTACTCAAAAACAAGATACTCTGAATATAAGATTTTTCTAATAATTTAGGATAAATTTTATAATTTAGAATAAATTTTAAGAAATTTAAAAAAAAAGTTATTTGATGAGAGCATTAGACCGAGAGACTAGAGTTAATTAAATACATTTTTTTTACTATATATACACAGTATTTTAGTATGTGTTTAGGAAGGAAAATTAGAAAAAATTCCTAATGCATTATTACTTATTTGTTTTTAGACATACCAGTAACCAGTACAATGGATACATATTTAAACTGAAACTGCTGTACTAGATGTGGCTATGATAATTAATAGTAGTTATGGAGTTTATACATATGGTAATAACCAATGTGGCTTATTTAGTATTTAAATGGTGTAATTATTCTATATTGTATTGCAATTGAACTCTTTAATCTTGTTCTGCAATTTCATTAATTAAAATATCTGTCATGAGATCCTACCATATTTGAAAACAAAAATGTAGAGTGTCTTATTTTTGAGTAAATGCACTTATTAAATTAACACTACATGCTTCAAAATGAAAAAGTAACATATTGCAGACAACAGAAAATGATAAAAACGTGGATTTAACATACATTTTTATACCCGAGACTTACAAAATACGGAAGCACATAACAGTACAAAATGTAAAGACACAGAAATTTTTTTCAGGCTCAGTTTTGATCACATTAGCATACAATACTGATAAAAAAATCAAAATCAAAGAACTGAAAGTGGGAAAAACAAAATTACGTCACTGTAGAAGAAACAATACTTAACATTCAAGACACTCTTCGGAGAAATATAAACTTACTTGAGTTGATCTGCACAAATTATGTCTGTATGAAGATTGCGACTACTATTTAGATCTTGAATTACTTCAACTACTTCCCACCTTCCAGCATTTGCACTGTCCTCACCATTCACATCCATGGTAACCCTAAAATAATTAATTCAAAAGATAATTTTTAATAGTTACATTTTAAATCTGCATCTTCAAACTATTTAGTCATAAACTCTTTTACATTTCACATGACATAATAGAACCTCTTAAAAATTTCTAACGCAGCAGGAAAGTTTTTTTGGTTAAAGTTTGACTTTGAATTGAACGTATGGGGGAATGAAGTTTTACACATAATTAAATTATTGTTATAATAACACATTTTCAGTTTAACTATTAATAGAAATACAAAAAAAAAAAAAAAAAAAAAAAAAAAATCTAAATATGTTATATTTTTAATATGCAGAATGCTTTCTTTTTCTTAATTTGCATTTTACCCTAAATGCTTTTACATTAGCTTTACTTGCTGAAAATTGTTTTACTATCAGCATTGTCTGGTCACAATCTACACATCAAACGAATTTCAATACTCTGGTTCTAGGAAATGCTAAAAATTCAATACTGCGTAAAAGCAAGCAAGATTTTCATAATAAGTGACAGGGAAGATTGGAACTCCACTTTGATAATGATTCTTTCTCACAAAAGAAAGGTCTGTGATAGTACGAAAAAGTTCTCTGTGATAGTAAGCTTATAATTACACAGTTGCCTCTATTTTGCATGAATCTTGGCTTGAGTATTTAGGAGGTAGAGATAAGTATTCAAAATATAACTCCATTAGTATTTAAATATTTATTTTAGTTACTTAGTTACCAGTTAAGAATATCTAAGTACATGAAAGAAACTTATGCTGATACAAACTCAAAAGTCAAAGATACATTAATTGTAGTTCCAAAGTTTATGAGCTTATCGTCACTATGGCAACTTGTTACTACGCAATGAATCTAATTGTTACCCCAGTGGTCCCAGTCCAGAGGATGATCTAAGAAGATTGGCAAGGTTGAACAATTTTTACACATCTGCCTGACTTAGTGAAAGTTGGGAATGTTTGGTTTACCATAGAATCAGGTTCAGACTTTTTGTTGTTACTTATATGATTTTCTTCTCAAGAGTCTACTAGTATGTATGCAGGCTTTAAGTGATCTACTGATACTGTCAATTTATTGCCATTTATATCGATAGTAAAACAATTTTCAGTCCTAGCTAATACTTTGAATGGTCCCTGGTATGGTTGCTCTAAAGGTTTTTGCACAGCGTCTCGTCTAAGGAAGACATGCGAGCTTGTAAGTAAATCATCACAAATGAACACGTTGCTCGAAGAGTGCCGCGAAGCAGAAGATGGTCGAATAAGTTGCATCTGTTGACAAAGACTGTCGACAAAGTTTTTTGTAGGAACAACATTTGAATAAGAATTGAGAAAAAATTCTCCTGGAAGAAGCAAGTTCCATAGACTATTTCAGCTGGCGAAGATTCAATACCTTTCCATCTAATTGTTGCATGACATTTAATGAATGCTTTTAGTAGTCGATGCGTGCGTTCTACAATACCGTTAAAAATTGGATGAAAGGCAGTTCTTTTTTTGTGAGTTCCTAGGAATTTTGTGAGTGATCTAAACAATTCACTTTCGAAACTGGTGGTACCACGATCAGTCATATGGCATCAGGTACTCCAAATCTAGCAATCCATCCACAGTAAAAAGTCTCAGCTACAGTTCCAGCAGTTTGGTAAGGCATCGGAAAAGCTTCCGGCCACATAGTGAATCTATCTATGCAAGTTAAAATATATCTGTAGTCTTTTGATGGTGGAAGTGGGCCAATTATCTCTATATGTATATGGCTGAACCTAACATCAGCTACTGAAAATGTACCAAGAGGACTTTTAATGTGCCGACGAATTTTAGATTTTTAGCACATTAGACAGTTTTCGCACCAGTTCTTGATATCACTATTGAGTGATTTCCATACAAATCGAGTTTTTATTAGGTTTGTACTTGCTTTTATTCCTGGATGAGATAAGTTGTGCAACGTTTCAAAAACTTGAAATCTGAACTTTTTAGGACGGTCGAATGTTTTTTGAAGATATATCACAATAAATTGGAAGATTTGTTAAAGGAAAATTTAATTGCTTAAAAACAAGACCAGTATTGGATTTGAGAAGGGTTTGCAAATCGCTACCATATTCCTGAGCACGAGCCAATTCATCATAATCAATAACTTATGGCAAATGAATTTCTGGAATTCTCGAAAAAGCTCCTGTTACTGTGTTATTACTTCCACAAACATATCTCAAATCGGTAGTGAATTGTGATATTAAATCTAAATAAGAATTTGGCAAGGTGTTGCTTTATCATGCTTTTATTGTAGAGCATAAATCAAAGGTTTGTGATCAATGAATACCACGAAATCTTGACCTTCGACTACGTGCTGAAAAAATTTAACCGCTGAATATATTGCCAAAAGCTCTCTATCATAAGTGCTGTATTTACTTTCAGAAGGTGTTAATTTTCTGGAATAAAATCCTAAGGGTTGAACCTTATTACCAATATGTTGTTGTAATACGGATCCAATAACTATTTCTGAAACATCGGTAACTAATGAAAGTTTCGTATTTTGAACAGAATGTGCCAACATAGTAGCATTGGATAATAGTTGCTAGCATAAGTTGAATGCATCTTTTGTCTTAACATCCCATGTAAGTTCTGATGTGTGTGTGTGTGTGTGTGATAATGGCAAAGCCTCGAGGGCTATCTGCCCAAGGGGAGGGATGCCTTCGTGGAGGACTTTCTAAGGGAAACTGGCTCGTATACACGTTACACATGGGGAAAACCACGAAAACACCCATGCAGCCAGCCCGTTCGCGGGATTCGAACCTCAGACCGAACTACCAGTGTTCAGTGACTTTACCGCTCGGCCGCTGGTGGGCCTCGTAAGTTCTGATGTGTCGTTCTTCATTTTTCCTTTAATCAAATCATACAGACAAGCTTGCGTCTCAACTGCATTTTGTATAAAATGATGGTAGAAGTTAAGCATTGCAAGAAATCTCCTTAGATCCTTTACAGTGTTAGGTAAAGGGTATTCGGATACAGCTTTTATCTTTTCTGGTAATGGGGATATACTATCTGATGAAACTGGAAAACCTAGGAATCGGATTTCTTTTTGCCCAAAAATGCATTTAGATAAATTAACTTTAAGTCCGTAGTTCTTCAATCGTTCAAACACCTTTTCTAAATCAGTTTTGTGTGTGGTTTCATTTTTTGATGCTATAAGTACATCATCGAGGTAAGCATAACAGCAATCCAAACCTCGTAAAACTTGATCAATAAATCTTTGAAATGTTTGAGCTGCATTTTTTTACACAAATGTCGTGTTTGTGTATTCATATAATCCAATGGGAGTAATTACCGCTGTCTTTTCTATATCAGATGCTATACTGGAATTTGATGATATGCCTTGATTAGATCTATTCTGCTGGAAATATTTTTTTTTTTTTTTTGGTTAAACATTGAGAAAAGTCATGCATATGTGGTAAAGGGTAACAGGCAAGGTAATGGAATTTAATTTCCTGAAATCACCACAAATTCTCCAATCACCATTTTGTTTTTTGACAAAATGTATAGGGCCTTCATAATGATTCCTTGTTCCATTAAGAATTTGAATTCCTTTTTTAAAGCTTCTAATTTTTCACTTGAGAGTTGTCTGACTTTCGAATAGACAGGAAGGCCTTTAGTTTCGATACAGTGTTGTACATTATGAAGAATTGAGCTTGCACTTATTGTGGGATTAAATAATTCCTGAAATTTGTTTAAAATTTCACTATAAGAAGCATTGTCACAAATGAGAGTTTATCCCAAAGAAGGTTCCATGGCCCTGTATCCTTTAGAAGTCAAATTGATGAGGTTATCGATCAAACGTCGATTTTTAATATCCACCAAAATTCCAAATTTATTTAAAAAAATCTGCCCCAATGATAGGTTGGGATACATCAGCAATAATGAAATGCCAGGGAAATCATCTTCTTAAGCCAAGATCGAGTTCGAGGCTTTTTGTGCCATAACTGCATATTTTTGAACCATTGGCAGCATATAAAGTCAAATCTTGAGTCTTCTTACATTTTGTAAATTTTTTAGGAATGCAACTAACTGCAGCACCGCTATCAATCAAGAATCGAAAAAGGGTACTTTTATTCAAAATTAATAAGTGGCAGTGCGCTTGACTACCATCTGTCGCCGCTAATAGCGAGGCATCCAGAAGTTTTTTTGCCATTTGCATGGGGAAATGCATTTTTTAGCTCTTTGAGCAAAACGGCTATGATATCAGCACAAATCGTGAGTTTGCGATTTAACATAATGACTTTGACTTCTTCATTTGCTAGAATTTCTCTTTCTGCTTTCACTACATTGCTGAAATTTACTACGGGATGTACACTCTACTGTTACTTTCAATGTCATGATTTCATCTTTTAAGGTTCGAAGAGAAAGTGCACCAGAACTTACAACCGCTGTTTCAGGTGTGTAACCAAAATATCTCATTAACTTTATCAGCTATTTTAGCCAAACTATCTAATGTTATCGCTGCATACTGATAATATCTTTTGAATTGAAATTTGAAGTCTTTGAAGCCAAATGGATTTTAATACTTCCTCGCTTACATTACAGGCAGATAAATTAAGCATTTCAAATAAACTTTGTAACGGTTTTTTATCTCTTAACTGTAACTCTTGTAAAAGTATATGCATTTTAGAGTTCTCTGATTGAGAAAACTGCTCTAAAATTTTTGCTTTCAGCTGATTATACATGTTAGTTGTCAGAGGATTACGCACAATATCAGATACGTATGCCAGAACTTTTGCATATAATGCAGCTATAACTGAGTGAAATCTCGTTTGATCTGATGTGGTACCAGATAAATTAAAATTTGATTCTAATTGCATGAACCATAATTCTGGATTATTTTCCCAAAATGAAGTTGCACAGAAAGCAATACGAGAGAGTTCGACAGTTTGAGTTTTGCTGTTAGGAGGCATTTAATTTTCAAAAAACTTGAACTTACTAAACAGAATTAAATATAAAATAACACACAAAAGTTGATCAATTAAAAATTGTAAGATAAAATACTGATCTTACTTTTTTAAGAACCGGAAATAATCAAAGTTGTTAACTGGTTTCTATTTTGCCGTTGGTCATCATTCTAACATGATGTCTTCAAATATCCGGGTCAACCAATTTACGAGGTAGAGATAAGCATTTAAAATATGACTCCATTAGTATTTAAATATTTATTTATTTTAGTTAGTTAGTTACTAGTTAAGAATACCTAAGTACATGAAAGAAACTTATGCTGTTAAAAACTCAAAAGTCAGAGATATATTAATTGTCGTTCCAAAGTTTATGAGCTTATTGTCACTATGGCAACTCGTTACTATGCGATGAATCTAATTGTTGCCACAAGTATATTTACTACCCACTGAAAGATGAATGTTGAATGATGGTATTAGCCATAAATTTCCAAACTCTGGTATGAGATATTCATCACGGGTTTTAGAAAATACCTTTATTCAAATTTAATATTTATAAAGATATAATTTGTTAGCACCAAGCAAGAAGTATGTACATTCAGCTAAAAAAGAACAGTTCTATATCTCATGTTCTACTCGGCCGACTGATGAAATTCAGCTTGCGTCTTCATGTCTTGAAAGCACAACTTAGGATATATATTAGATTCATACATAGCGTTTTTCTAACATACATGTTTTGACATAAAATCTTTTACTGAAATGACATGGGATATTTTTCCAACATTTCAATTCTATGACTCGTTATGCCTAAAAACTAAATTTTGTAAAATTTGGTCTGAAATTTAATGAGTAATATGGAAATTTACTTTGTGTTCTTTTTTACTCGAGGGAGCTTCTCACTTTAGGGCAAATTATTTCACTTTCCCTTTCATTGTGTACGAGTGGATAAAAAAGCATAATTTTTTTCTTTCTTATACATACTTTTACTACATATTATATTTTTAATCAGTTATTTTTATTCTTTTTAAAAGGATAATTTAATTATTTAAGTTGTATGGTTGAACTGTGGTTTTTCAAATAGTTATTTTTAAAATTTTTATTTTTTTCATTTGCATTATGAACATTAAGCATGGATTTTCATATTAATGTTTTTTATTATTATTATTTTGATTTTTTTTTTATTTGAACAGCATTTCTTTTGAAAGAATGCTTTGTCAAATAGTACTCATCATGATGCCTTTGAAACCTACATTAAAGAGAAAATACTATACATAATAAGTTAATACATCTTTCAATGAGTTATTCAGAAAAGATATATAAATGAGAAAGTTGTATTATCTACATTTTAATTTACAATGATATGTATCATAAAACTTTTTGATGGTTTATCATCGTGCCAATGCTTTCAATTTTATCATCCTACATTTAGTTTGTTAAAAATATTATCCACAGTTCTCAATAAATTCAGATTTTTCAAACTGTAAAAATTAAATAGCATAATATAAAAAAGACAAAATTTTAAGCAAATGACTTAATAAATAAAAATAAATAAATATTTTATTTTCTTATTGCCTTAAAATTTTCTTTTTAATGGCTTATTGTCTCAAAAAAACCATAACATCTAAAAGATTTTCCTGAGGCATTCTTTAGATATACCTGTAATTAGTCTCCCTTTTTATTTGCTATATACCATATTCACTTTTGAAACAACTTGCTTTCCGTGGCTTTCTTTTGAGTAAAGACCTTCCGCTCCATCAGTAACTGATCGGAGTAAAATTGTAAAGCAATTTTGTCCATGCTATTGAACGTCTTCAGAGGTTAGGCATTTTAACAACATCAGATGAAAAAAAAGATTAGTTTCATCAATACTGAAAACATACGTTTTGGGATAAATTATGAATCTTCAATAAATCAGCTGATACATCAGCTAAATATTCAGACATTTTTAGATTCTCTATTTATGGTATAATATAATATTCTATTATGTACAAATTTATACAGCTATGCAGTGAAAAACAATCTTCCTTTGCAGTATAATGTCCTGTGCGTTTTTCACTAGTATACGCCCATTCACTTGAACATTTGGCGCAATGCACTGAATGAAAACCTCAGCAAAATATGATTTGAATCTCCAGATATTAATTACCCCTTGAACACATAAATGCTCTGAAGCATTTTTCTACAAACTGGTATTCTTTTTTTTTTTTACTTCTTTTTTTCAGAAATATTTGTTTTAAATGTTGACATAAGAATGTTCATATTTTTTCAACAATTTATTTCCATGAATTTATGCTCTTATCAAATTCTTCTATTTTTTTTTTTTTTTTTTTTTTTTTTTTTTAATGAAAGA
Source organism: Stegodyphus dumicola (assembly GCF_044657685.1). Classification (NCBI taxonomy): domain Eukaryota; kingdom Metazoa; phylum Arthropoda; class Arachnida; order Araneae; family Eresidae; genus Stegodyphus; species Stegodyphus dumicola. The sequence continues at coordinate 151,980,247 of NC_140768.1, forward strand.
AAAAAAAAGAAGATAAATATTATGATAGAAGAATAAAGGATCTCCCAAACATTTTTTGGTCAACAGAAACCATCATTTAGCTTCTCCCATCTAATGATCTGATATTAATAGTGGGTGCAAATTTCCTAAATTATATAATTTTGAACACGAGCAAATGGCATATTAAACAGCATATTTTTTTAATTATCTGTAGTACTATGAAGAAAGACTAGCTAATAGAAGCATTCTTTGTAAGAGGGTTGATACAAAATTTATATTTTATACATTTTTACTAAAAGTCAAGATACAGGGTTGCCACTCAAACAGGAGAATGAAATTCCCTGACTTTTCCAGGTTTTCCAGGTGTGTTTCAAGAAAATTCCAGTCTATCCGCGTAATGTACGTTGGCTGTGCTAAGAGGTAAATTAATTATGGTATTACTTGTATTGTGTAGCAAATTCACTTAATTATTCAATAAGTCCCAGAGGACATTTATTCTTAATTATTCTTGGTATACTTTGTTTGATAATTTTGTTTAGTTTTCCACTTAAGATACTTAATAAAATTTAAGATATATATATTGGATAACAAATGTATGTTTTATTTAATTATTACTCATAATCATCACCAGTTCAACATGAGGCTAATCCAGTCCTTATAAATCACAACGCAATGCTAAATAGTTAGGTTAGATTTTAGGTAAATTTAATTTGCGTGAGGTATGTTCTTAAAAGGCACCTTAACACTTGAAAACACAAATATAATTATAATAGTTGTTGTTTTCTCCACTGAAGATTGAGATTAGAATCTTCCCAATCTGGAATAAAATAAGGCTTTTTTTGCAGACATTCTGCAGCTAAACGAAAGAAAGAAATCTATTTTAATAAATTGAGGTATTTTATATTTATTTCGCAGCATACATAAGGAAAAAATATGTGCATTAAATTTCGTGATGGTATGTCATCATACTGCTTTAATTAATTTCAGGATTATGCCAGAGAAAATTTCCTGAAATTTGGAAATATTATTTACCAATAATAAATAAATTTAGAGGGAAGAAGCAACATTAAATTATATGAATAACATAAAAATAATTACTTAAAAATTGAATTAGAATAATCAACGATATTTTAGCGAATATAGTTATATTACATGGCTAGCCTAGATGACTGATTACTATTTTTTTATTTTACTGCAAAATGGCAAGGTATTTATTAAAAAAAAAAAAAAAAAAAAAAAAAAAAGGTTTAAAAAGATTTTGCGGTAAAATTCTAGTATACGGTAAGGCTTTGGCACGATTTTAAAAATTGTCGCCAAGACCAAAATGACCCGTTTACTGCGCATCAAGATGTCGCCAAATCCCATTATTATTCTAACCAAAGAACGTCTATGTAAAGAAGAAAAGGTTCCATACAAGTAAAATGCTATTACGCCGCTAGAATGCGGAGGGAAAATTTGCCAAGGGATTTGGCGACGGAACTTGGCGGCCAGAATTTCCCTCTCCGCGATGTGTACAGGAAATTGAGAAACACGTGTTAAGAAGAAACGCTTTTTAACAAAAAGAAAACTACGAAAATCCGTTTTTAAATTATTGCGAAAACGTTTCTTCTTGGATTTTTCGCAATAATTTTAAAAACGGATTTTCGTAGTTTTTTCCCCCCCCCTGAAAATAACTAATCCATGAATTAATTTACTTGCGCCAAAAAATATTTTCTTTTCCTTTAGAGTTTAACCACTTGCGCTAAGACTAAACTTCACAGTTGCGGTGCCGTGTGCTACAATATAACAAGCCGTAAAGTGTCTCATTTGCGCCGCTCCGCATCTGCGAGTGCAATCCAGAGCTGTAACTCGAGAAATAAACAATCTCGTTGTTAGGCGACGTTTGCACCACGTTATTTTCATTTTTGCGATAAATGCTTATCGACGTGGTGTTCACGTCGCTCGCGGTTTGAGACAAAAGCATCTCGACGTGCGTGGCACGTCTTTTTTGCGCAAGTGGTTAAAGAAATTTTAAACGATATTCATTTTATGAACTCTTGATAACGTGACCTTCGAACTTCGACACCGGTTTCGAGCTTTGGCGACAGATATATCAGACATGCACAGCTGTTTTCCCTCTATGATGGAACGGAGCCACAGCCACGTCTGTTGCAGAGAGGTTTTCCTTCTTTACAATACATATTCTTTGATTCTAACCTCCATGGTACCGTATACTAGGATTAAACCCATTTTGTTTTATATGAGAACAGGTACTTTCTTTAGTTCATGCACTGCACATGCGATTCTCGAGAATAATGGAAACCAAAAGTTGCAGGAAAGTTGCTTTGCCTTTCTAAAAGACAATCAAATTGGAGCTGCGAAAATTGGCTCTATGCCAGCTACCCGAATGACACTCACGTGATACATAATTCGCCAAAAAAGTTACCTCTTCCGACGTCGGCGCAAAAATCGCTTTTTTTGGCGGGATCGTTGTATGAACTTCCCTGACTTTTCCAGATTTTGACAAAAATACTTAAATTCCCTGACTTTTCCCTGAATATTTTGGTCAATTTTCGAATTCCCTGACTTTTCCCGGTTCTCCCGGTAGCGTGGCAACACTGAATATATGATCAGCCATTAAACTCTGAAAAATTGACTGAAACTCTGAAAAAACAAAACGTATTTTCTGGCATATAACGTGCACTGGTGCATAATGCACATCTTTAATTTCAAGCTACATTTTTTAATTTTTAGGTATATTTGCCATATAATGAACACCCAGTTCTTCACAAAGAAAAGTAAAAAATACATGTGCAATGCTCTTATCTCTTGAGGAAAGATTTAAAGATTTGTCTTAGACCTTCAAACAATTGTATACCAAATTGACTAGCGATAAGGGGTATAATATGCATGTGGCTTAAATGCCTGAGGGAGTAAATATTTCTGCAAACAGTGTGGGCTGTAATCAACTGCAGGTGTCCAAAAGAATGCTATTGTAGGGTTTTCAGAAAAGAGGGATATAATTTGGAGTAAGAATGCACTTCCATCCTGACCGAATTCAGGGAATTAAGAGTTGGATGTTTTCTTTTTCTGTAGTCATTTGGAGCTATGATTTTGATGTGAAAATCAAAGGCTTTAGTAAATCACATTTGCTTCAGTTGAAACACAGTTGATGTAGTGTTCCTTTTAGTAGTAAATATGGCTCCCATGAAAAGAAATAAACACAGTCTTGGTTTCAAATGCAAAGACATTCACTTCATGAAAGAAAATGGAATTCGTGCTGCAGCAAGGTTGGGTGGTGTTGGTGAAAAATAGAACAGATAATGAGGATTACTTATTTATGGATCAGAGTAACAATGATGGTAAAGATGAAACAGAATTCAATGATGTGCCTAAGATACAATGGAAGATGAAGATGACAAACTTTTCATGTCATCTGATAATAAACATTTTTAAGTTCATAAGATATGTCATTTCTTTTAAATAATTGGCATTTAGGTACATATAGAAATCTAATTTTTTTATTCTCATTCTTCATTTTTAAATCTATCATTTTTATACCTGGCGTATAACGCGACACCCATAAATTTTGATCTTTCCTTTTGCACTGAAAGTGTGCATTATACGCTGGAATATACAGTAATTTACATTGTTAAATACTTAGTTAAAACTAATTGCTATGTTATAGGTATATCATGCATAAGATTTTTGCTTTTATGGAAAAAAGTGAATAATCAATATAAATACAATTAAATTTCAATAAGGTAAAACTGAAGAAACACAATCCTCAAAAAACAAATATTAAAAATTTAACTTTGCTTCAGTTTCCATATCAAATAGTATATTTTAATATTCAGTCTGTCTTCCCTTCAAATTTATAATTGCAACAATCATTCCAACTAACTGAAATTCAAGTAATCAAAATTTTAATGTATACAGTCAAAAGTTGTTAATCCGGACTCGTCGGGACTTCGGCGATTCCGGATTATAGATCATCAGTTTAAATCTCGTAAGATGACATGCAGAAATTCTAAAATTAAAAATATGAAACCGTAATTTATGAAATAAAGAACAATTATGATCTAAAGGGTATCAAAATTTACAAAAAAAAAAAAAAAAAAAAGCTTAATATTTATTTGTTTACTTTATTAAACATTTCTTTCAATGTAAGTTGTTTAAGTTGCTTCGTTTTATGTGATAATACTTTCTCTTTAATTCTATAAACAGACATAATTTCTTGTTCAGTTACAAAGTTCTGCTGTTCAAGTCCCGTTAATTGCTGTGGCGAGAATACCGACTAACTTGTCAATCGAAATTTTTTCGTTTTCACTAACCTCACTGTCACCTTCTTCATGTCTTTATCCATTTTTTTGCAGCAATTCCACTTTTAGTTTGATGGACATCGAAACATACTTTCATTTTGTAGATCCTTTGGGAGCTCCAGCATCGGAAATTCTATTTGACATAATCGAAAGTTCAAGTTTACTTTTATAAAATTGCTCTTACAGTCTGCAAAATATAATAAGCCGCATCCAATTCGAAGATTAAGGAACAACGCAATCATCAACATTAACTGAAATAGATAATTAGATAATTTTAGCTTATACCATCCGTTATACATAAAATGCGCACGCGAAAACGTATTCTGCACTTGCGCACACGCATATCAGAGACGTAAAAAGTATTACACGCACGGGTGAACGCCTATGCGCATGTGTCAACGCGGCGCATGCGCAGAAAGTTTTTAGCTTTGAGGTCCGGATTATGGGTGTCCGAATTAACGACTTTTGACTGTACTCACAGTATGCAATTAAGTAATCATAGTGCATTAAAAAAATAGAAATGTTGTAGAGTTTATATCGATGCAACTTCTCATCTTAATACAAACATGACAGGTACTTGTAGTGTTCTTTTTTGGCATGGCTCCTAGACGTATAACATTGCATTCCTTTTATCTCTTCCATGACAAGAAAAGTTTCCTTTAAAAGAATACTTTAGTTTTGTGAAGTGAAAATAAATGCAAAGAGACGCATTTAGAGAACACATGGGGCATACTTATTTTCAGGACAGAGCGGTTCTTCAAAGTGGTTATTGACCGGTGTGAAGATGGTTTATCAAGTAATACAACAATCTCTGAATAAATAATGCAAGATTAAAAACCATCTGCCTGATTCTCAGCTTTTTCAGTCAACTACTGAACAAAGCATTTAAAACTCAGCACTGTTTTAACACTTCAGCTTAGAGGATTAAACTTAATGTCATTTAATTTAAACAGCTGCTTAGTCTTCTCATGGTTAATAACACAGTGAGATAATGGCCCCATCTTAAGCTTAGAATCCAAGAACACAAAGTGAATACAATCATAACAAATGCAACTGAACTTTCATTTACATTACTGGCTTATATTACATTTAAGTTACATTTAAGAACTAATGCATTAACAAAACTCTTGCTGTTTGTTCCTAAGAATATACTAACACTTTAAATATTAATCACCAGTAAATTAGTAACTGTAGTATTGTTATAAATGGAAGCAAGTTAAAGGGAGAAACTGCTTTCCCTGCAACACAATACAAGAGTTATCAATACAGAGTTACGTCTTGAACAATTTACAAAACACTATTAATTCTTTCTTCTTATTTATAAAGAAATGTATTAGCTTGTTATTGTAGTTAAGATGCTTTAACTCCAAGAGGCGCCTTGAACAACTCATTTGACAAGCCCATATAACAACTAACATGCAATAGTTTTTAATAAGCACCTTTCATGAAACCAAATTTTATTTAATACACAAAATACCGTCGAATGCAGAATGTTTTCTTCTCCCCCCCCCTCCTCAAGTGTAATGGATAACACCTCATGCAACCATTTGTCAATATCATTCTTGGAACTCGTGCTTGGCTGAATGTCACTTAACAATTTATTGTCACTATTATCAAAAATCTTTTTCCCGTCTGAACATCATTTTATTACTTATTGGTTGCACAAGGCTTTTTGTATGTTTGTTTACCATTCATCCATTAATAATAAGCTGTGATATAATATTATAATTAATAATGAATAAGTACAAAAAATATACACGAAGCACAACTACAAGAACTAAGAAGTAACAAATAATTACCAAGACAACAAATAATGCTGTGTTTTCAACAAAAGTTGATTGGAATATGGCAGTAGACAATAGTAATATTTTTATGTTCTAGCCAGACTTGAAGTCATCACTGTCATACAAAAACTTTTGTTGGGTTATGCTATGTACTCCAGTCAAGCATTGTAAAGTTTTGACGGCCCACAAGATAACATTAAAATAGGGATTAAATTCAGTGTTTTGATTGTATGACGGCCTGGCATTTGGGAAACACACTGCTTTAAATCATAAAACCATTTTATTTTTAATTCATTTCAAAGAAACCATAGTTTTACTTCAAAGGCCAGGTTTATATGAAACATCATTTGGGAAATGTAACTAAATTGATTACTGATGCACAAAAGAATTTACGCTATCTACCTAACCTTGATAAGAATCATGGGGCAAAATGTCATCTCCAAATTATGCAACTGAGAATTTTATGAAATGTATCTCTGGCAACTCACTAATGGTTGCACTCATAAAGCACTAGTGCAATGTGTGCGATTTTGAAATTCGAGGGTCACGTTTGAGATTTCTGCCTGTAGCGATTAATGTGTGGAGTTTTTCTGTTGCAACAAATCACAATGCTACAGGAATTTGCCTGCTGATGGTAAGAAAAAAAAAAAAAAAAAACACGTGCACAGAAACTGCAGTTATTTAATGTTTTAAGTTAAAACATATTTCTGTGCACATCAGCAGAACATGGAGGGAAAAGGAAAGTTACATGTTTTTACATGAATGTTTATTATATTTTTAATTTAGTTAATTTGTTGCCATTTTATGTAATTTTCAGTGTCTCATTTTGGATGTTTGTTTTACATAATTTTTAGTATTTCATTATGCATAATTCTTTCATTTCTAATTTCATGAATTTATTGCCGTTTTATGTAATTTTCAATGCGTTGCTATTTTTTAAAATCACTACTGTTTTTCACAGGTCACGTTGGCAAAAAGTTAGTCACCAACGGACTAGGCAGGAAGACGGGGCAGATAAATAAAATACTGAACTTGCAGCTTTATTTTGGGGTAAATAAGTAAACCAGAAGCTAAACGTAAAATATGCATATTCACTTAAACATGATAAACTGCAAATTTAAAGCTTCTTTTGATAATAATACTAATTTATAAACAAAATACAGTTCATGGAAGAGCATGAGATATTTAGCAAGCAGCAAAATGTAATAAATTTAACAGGGAAAGGTAAGGTTATCATATTGAAAGAAAAGTAGGTAGGGTTATACCATATTTTAAAGAGAATCCACGTTTTCGTAAGAAAATTTTTACGTAAAATCACTTACAACTTTTACATTACACAACCTCGCTCCCTGCTGGGCAAATGAAATTTGGTATGAAGAAATTAAATAAAAATGCAAGAAGCATCATTAACAAAACATTAGACTGCTGCATGCCTTTTGCAGCCAATTTCTTGTGATGATGCAAAACTGTTTTAGCAAAATTACTCACAAAACCTCAAAAAATTACTTGAGTTATCTGAAAAGCATGCATTCCAGTAAAAACACCACCAAGATTTCTTGGAGCCTCCCTTTTTCGATTTTTTGTTACAAAATTTGCATTTTCCCTCGTGGTTGTGCAGGGTTGAACAGACCAAAGGTTCAGAGCTATATTATCTCACAATACAAGCTAAGAAATGAATGAAGACTGCATTGCCTTGATGTGCCTATCCAGGATGTGTGTTGTCCTGATTATTAATAGGGCCAGTAGCCATGATTCTCCCAGTATGCTGGCTGGAATCCTGATATGGAATCCAAGCCAGCATACATATAGCTGTGGGAGACTAGAGTGAGAATAGGTATTCAGTAAAGTGTCCCAGACAGCATTTATATGAAGTTACGTCTGGAACTGGCAGTACAGGAGTCGGGAGAAAATTTAGCAAAAGAAACACACTACACTATAGTATTACGATTAGTGAAGGTGTTAGGAGAAAGTTTAGTATTTGTTTTAAACTTACATTAAAATATTTAGATGAATAATAAATATTAATTTTTGAAATCACTAGATTTAACTAAATGATGAAGTTATTAACATATTCCAAACACATATACATCAAAAACTTAATATGGAAAATTTTGTTTTAAGAAGCATTACAATGACATTCAAACAGATGGATTAGAGGAAAGAAGTTTAATAATGAACTGCATCAAGTATGCAAAAATGTAGATATTTTTGGTTAAGGTAAAATAAAAATCATGAAAAGACTGTCATATGGTTTGAATGCCCAAATAAAATAGTACTAAAAGAACATTTTTAACTAACCCACTATATTATCATCCAAAAGGGAACTTCACACTGAAATCGAAAAACTTCTTGAATTAAAATTTCAAATATTACGACTAAAAAAAAAAAAAAATCACTGTTGAAAGAAATGAATAATAAATGTGAAGACCAAGGCTCATACTATAATTGTAAAGAACTTTTGAAATTTCCTCTTTCAAATTAATTGTGTATATCTCAAATTGCTGATATGCATACACTACTCTACGGATTTAATAATTATGCATTTCCTGCCATTTCATAAACATCACAACTTTGGATTATAGGATTTAAAAAGATTCTCTTGCAGAACATTATACAGATAATTCTATGTAACAATAATTATACAGTAATTTCTTTCAGATTAATTTAAGCTATAGTTTTCCAATGTGCATATTATTGCCCACCAGTGGACACTGAGGTAATCTAGAGAGACATTAACTTATACAAGAGCTGAGTACGAGGAATGGGAGATAAGAATAGACAATGAAAACATTCTAGAAAAATTTGGTTACTTAGCGCTTTTGAAATAACTATTTAAACATTCATTTGATAATAAAAAATAATACAATCTCCCATTTTATAAGAACTATAGCAAATTATGTCAATTCTATTTTTCATGGAAGTTGGCCCTATTTGCATTCAGTTTCCGGCCCTATTTGCATTCAGTTTCCTTTTTTTATTCCAAAGGAATCGGAATCTACCGACTATCTCTATTCGGAAAACATGATCAAAAATCTCAACTTCCAGTAATATCCAATATGACCAAGTTGAATGATATTTCAATACACATCACTCTGCATGCTAGGCGGGAATCTGCATATATTTTTGCAAGCTCATTATTCTAATTTTTTTTAATCATTACCATTCTGTTTCTGAATTGCACAGTGGATTTAATTGATAATTTTCCATAGCGCAAGTGTAAAAAGTATCTAACAATTTTTATGCATTTCCAGCATATGCCTATAGATTACATTCAAAAGACATATATCATTTTCAGCAACAGTACGGGGATGCTGAGCTAACTTGGCACAATGAGCACGATAAACTTCAAAGAAAAGGCCTGAACTGGGAAACAATGACCAAAGTAAACATAGATAAAATTTTACATTTTTTTTATTTGATGTACTTATTGCATTAAAAAAAGGAGGGACTATCGTTTGAATAATTATAAAGTACATGATTTACTCTATCCATCAAGACCAAATCAAAAACCTAAAACCTAATAACATTCAATAAATCAAATTTTAAGCATAAAGGCATTTATTTTCTTCATACAAAATGCTTTTCAGTGAGATTAAATAACACTATATGTTGTCCTTATTAAGCTTCACAAAGACTACATAACAATTATAGCAAAATTTGGCTAATCTTTGGAATATGGTAACAGGTAGTTTGGCGACATTTTGGTAGGCGATAAAGGTTACTACTACCTACCTAGGACTTTGGGAATAATGTGAGAAGTACTCAGTTCCGATTACACATTATTTTGTGCGAGGGAAATGAGAGATCATGAGATATGTCATGTGACATTAATGGACAAATTACATTTCTTTAATCCGAAAAGGGGGGAAATCTGGAAAAATATCTGCAATACTTTATAGCATTTTGTATTTAGCTTCATTCTGTGTTGTGTGAAACAGTGTTGGTTAATTTTGGGATCCCATGGCCCTATCTAAAGTGAATTCGAAATGGGTATTTAGTGGGATTGAAAGGGGTAGTAATAAGTTTTTTTTTTAAGGTTGTGCGAGATAGAAGTAAAGATTGCTTAAGTTTTATTAAGCAGTATATTCTACCTGGTACAATAATAATATCTGATTGCTGGAAGTCATATGTCTGTTTGGAGGATGAAGGTTTTCAACATCTTGCTGTGAACCATAAGTATGATTTTAAAGATTCTGAAACAGGTGCACATACGAATACAGTAGAGGGCACGTGGAGTGCTATGAAAAGCGCCATTCCGAAGCATTATGATAAAGAGAATTTTGCTTTTTATTTAGCGGAGGAAATAAGAAAAGTTTATCCGCCACGTAATCAAGATTCTGAAGAAGATTAGGTAAGTTAGCATTTTTAATTATTTAAGGATATTGTTCAAGATTTGCAAGAACTAACCGTTCTCCTTTCTCCTAATAAACTTAAAATAAAATAACTTTATATATAAAATTCTACAGCGTCATATTTATTTTCAAAATTCGTAGAAATACAACAAACTACAACGAAAATCAGATGGTTGCCATTCTTACAGTGACAAACTATGAAAAGAAAAATAACAACTGAGGCTGGGTTCTAACAATACTTCCACCTTTTGATTGATGACATATGCTTAATCAATCAAAACAAATATAATAAAAAATACTGTCCATACAAATATTAAGGCTAAATAGTAAACAAAAGAAAAAATTAAGTTCTTGAATTTCTACTCTAAAATAACTCAAATAGTGTTCAGGTTAGAAATCTAGATGGAATTTTGATTTGTCGTCCACTTCTAGTCACGACAGTCTTAATGTCCTTTGATAAATCTGCACCTGAATTATTCTTTGGCAATTTTGAGACTAAACTGTCTTCACCCTGCATCTCAGTTTCATTTGCCTCATCTGACTCCAAAGATGAAGGTATTTCGAGGGGGAATATTCTCTGGATTGGTCGAACTAATTCTTCAGACATGGTTTTGACACGAACTACTCGAATGTTGCCATCTTTTCCGGGATATAGTTCAATTACTTTTGCTAGAGGCCACAACACCTTTTTGTGTGATGACCTTATTTACCTTTATTTACCTTTTTGTGTGATGACCTTATTTACCTTATGACCTTATTCACACCTTTTTTGTGTGATGACCTTATCGAATGTGATGACCGTTTGTCATCACATTCGATAAGAACTATATCCCCGATTTTTATCTGTTGAGAAATCGGCACTGTAGATGTACATTGCACTAGCAGGCCGAGATATTCATTTCTAAATCTCTTTCTCAAGAGCTCTCGTAAATTCTGCAAATGTCTCAGTCTCTTGTTGAAATCAACTTTATCAAGATGATCCAAGTCAGGAACTCCAAAGACTGGAATTTCACCTAAAAGCAAGGACGGTGTCAAAGGGATGAGATCATCAGAGTCCTCTGACACATAAGTGAGTGGTCTGGCATTCACAGTTGCTTCGCAGTCGCATAGCACACTAATCAATTCTTCATAATTCAGACATGACTGGCTTAGGACTCGACGCAAAAGCTTCTTAATCATTTGAACAAGTCGTTCCCAAAAGCCACCCCACCATGGTGCTGCGGGTGGACTGAACTTCCAGTCGATCTTGTTTGTGGCAGCTTCTATCTCAATGGTATTCCAATTAATCGATCTCAAGAGATTATTGGATCCGACAAAATTGCTTCCCTTATCGCTATAAATTATCGATGGCCTCCCTCTACGAGCAATAAATCTTCTAAGACCAAGTAAAAATCCTTGAGTTGAAAGGGACAAAATCAGTTCCAAATGGACCGCCCTGAAAACAGCACATGTGAAAAGTAAAATTCAAGCTTTTTTTTTATCCTTCAAAATTAATGGGACAGCTAAATCAATGCCGACAATCTCAAAAACACAAGCATCCCTAACTCTGTTTTCTGGTAGAGTAGCAGGCACAGTCTGTAGTCGTTTACCTCCATGTCTCCTGCACCTGACACATGCATATAAAGCTTTTCGAATCGTAGCTCTACTTTTCAGGATCCAAAACGTCTCTCTAAGTTTTGACATCAGTACGTGAATTCCTGCATGAGACATAGAGAGATGTTTATCAATAATCAATTTCTCCACAATCTTATGATTCTTCGGAAGTAACATCGGATAAATAAAATTTTCATGGTCTTTCCTTTCAGTCAACCTAGACCTGACACGTAAAATACCTTCGTCATCTTTGAATACACTTATTGACTTCAGCTTCTTAATATCATCAGATGAAAAAGAATCATGTTGAATAATCTGCACGATAGATTTCTCAGCCCTTATCAATTCATAAACTTTTAACTCTCCTGATTCTCTTTCTTCTTTCCTCTTTCGGGTATTTCCTATGAATCTGTGTATCCACCCAATCATTCTAAGTATTTTCTTATAATTTGAAAAATAGCCAAAGAATTGTGAAGACATATCTCTAACATTGCTTAATGAAACTATAACTGCTTTACGTTTTTCAGTATTAACCTCTTCTTTATTATCGATTGGGATAGAACGAGGCCATTCTTCTTCCGGCAGTGCCAACCAAGGTGGGCCCTCCCACCATCTTGATACAATGAGTTTCTTCACAGAACATCCTCTTGATGGCATATCGGCTGGGTTTTCCGCACCTGGTACATGATGCCAATTTTCACGATCCGACAGGATTCTAATTTCTCAAATTCTGTTATTCACAAAAGGGCTCCAAACTTCTACGTTCTTTATCCAGAACAGTGCTGTTGACGAATCGGTCCTTTGAAATTTCGACCTTAAGGTTCTTCTTGACAAATGATGCTAATCGCACCCCAATAAGACAAGCAAGCAATTCAAGTCATGGTATACTTATTTTTTTCAAGGGAGCCACTCGTGCTTTGGCTTGCACTAGGGTCACTTTGACTTCTCAAATATACTGCACTTGCATAAGATCCCTGTGAAGCATCGGCAAACGTATGCAAACTAAAAGATTGTCTTTCTGTCAATGAAAGTAGTCGAGGAATCTTCACAGAGGATAACAAGGGCAATTCTTTGACCCACTTCAAGAATTTTCTTTTAATATCTTCAGGTAGCTCTGCATCCCAGTTCAATTTAGTTTCCCAGCTCTTTTGCAAGTATGAGTATAACTTTGGAAGGAGAGTGAAAGGGCATGTGAAACCTATTGGGTCAAAAACTCTTTGTACAATTGATAGTATGTTTCGTCTTGTCACTGAGAGATCAGTCAAGTTGATATTAGGAATGTCACAAAACAAAGAATCTTCATATTTATCCCACAGAAGACCAAGTACTTTCAATGGTTCACTCATTGTAGATTTTCCACTGTTCAGTTCTGTTTGCTCCCACCCTCTTAAGTCAAAGTTAGCACTTGCCATTAACTGAGTTGATTTTGCAATAAAGTATTCTGCTTCTTCATTCGAATTCACTGAAGTGACACAGTTGTCAACATAGAAGGAATTTTTCAATTTTGTAGCCACTTACTTCAAAGAAGGTTCACATTGGTCTAAATGAGAGTTGATCACTGCTCCTAAAAGAAACGAACTGCATTTTAGTCTGAAGACTACTCTGCAATGGCGAAATTTTCTTATTTCCTTTTGTTCCAAGTTTTTCCACCATAGGAATCTTAGGAAATCCCGATCAGATCTTTGAACAGATATTTGAAGAAAAGCTCTTTTAATACGAGGGTTGGAACTTTAATAGTGGCAACTATTTATTTACAAGGAATACAAAAGTGATTTATGTCACCATGTTTTACAGTCCTTCAATATAGTCGCCAGCATTGTGTACAACCCATTTCCAACAATGTGGAAGTCGCAGAGTACCTGTAGCAGCGCCTGCTTTGTTGATAGTTTGGATGGACCGGTCTACTGCCACAAGAATCTCAGGAACAGTTTGGAAGCGAGTGTCACGAAGTGGTTCCTTCATCTTAGGAATTAATTCACAGTCACAAGGGCTTAGATCTGGGAAATATGATGGATGGTAAAGCACTTCCCAGCCCCCATCGCTTGAACAAATAAGTCACAGCTTGCGCTGCATGCGGCCGAGCATTGTCATGCAAAATGAGAGGAGCGTCCTGCAGAAAGTGTCGCCGTTTTTTTCTCAAAGCTGGTCGGAGATTGTGCTCCAAAAATGAGCAGTAATACTGTGCAGTGATGGTCTGCTGTGGGGGAACGGTATGCGTTAGGATGACACCATCACAGTCGTACATGAGAATCACCATAACTTTCACATTGCTGGGGTTCTGACGAAATTTCGAACGTCGTGGTGACCCGTGATGACGCCATTCGTTTGATTGGCATTTCAGTTCTGGCTGGTATGATCGGGCCCAAGTCTCATCCGGCGTAAAAAAGCATCTCCTTCGCGCTCATAGCACTCCAGGTGGGTTCGGGCAGCATCGTATCGTAGCCATTTCTGCATTTCCGTCAATTGATGTGGAACCCATCGTGAAGCAATTTTTCTCATGGACAGGTGTTCCTTCAGAATGTGCAGCACAGTCGTATGCGCTAATCCTGTTTGTCCGGCCAGCTGACGAATCGTTTGGCGGCGATCACTGTCCATTAGTGCGGCAACAGCTTGCAGTTCTGCATCGCTGACACTCGGACGACCTGGCCGCAGCATGTCTGCCATGTTTTGGTGTCTTTCACTAAATGCTTTCACCCATCTTGCTACGGTTCTGTAAGGCAATGCAGATTCCCCGCAAGCCTCTTGAAGCCTTTGATGACACTGTCGTGCTGTACGACCTCTGGCACATTCAATTTTTATCCAACATTGTTGTTCTTGTTTTAAAAACATCCTGACAGCACTTACTTTAGACCGCAAGCTAATACAAGGATCCGTTCTTCGCGTCACTCCGCATGCGCGTGACGTAGGCACGACGAGTCTTTTTGCTGAGAGGTAAGGTAGGTATGTAGTTGACCTGTGGTATACGCGATATTCTTTGGTTTTGTTGTATAGCGTTTTTTCAGCTGTGTTGCCACTATTAAAGTTCCAACCCTCGTATCTGCGATAATCCCTATTTTTCCTTGCCTAAATTCAAGAAGCAGTCTAGGTATTAATTCAATTAAATTTTGACCTTTTGCTAAAGAGTCATTAAGTGACAGGAAATTCTTTTGCTTGCACGAAGCATCAAATACAGGCCTTACTGCTGTTGTACAGTTATCTTTGAAGATCGGTCTGTGGGGAAGATAATGATTGTTAACTCGTTCCTCTTCTTCTGTTACTTCTTCTATTACTCCAGATTTGAGCCATTCTTCGAACACTGCATTGTATGTTTCAAATTTATCTTTCAACATGAGCTTCTTTGTCGTGGAAATCAATCGCTTTTCAGCAACTTCTCTGTTACTTGGTAAACCTTCTTTATCGTTGATCCAAGGTAAACTGACTTCATAGCGATCATCCACCCTCTTCAGAGTCTTGTAAAAGTGATCCCACACTGCTTCTTCTAACTCTGAGTCAGTTTTACTTTCTTTGGCATCTGTAATTCCCATTGCTTCTAGCTTCCACAAGTTTTCTATGTCACTGCTGTGAGTCAACATCGACATTATGGTTGAAGACATGGACAAGGAGTTTCTTCCTGAAACGTTATCTTTTATCTTTCCCATGATTGTCCATCCAAGTAGTGATTCCACAGCAGTCAGTCCATTTTCTAATTTCTGAATTCTTCCGGTTAACAGAACACCTGCGACGTCAGCTCCAATAAGAACTTCTATTTTCAAATCCTTTTTTCCTACATCAGATGCATGGATATTCTTCTGTCTTAGTTCTTCTATCCATGGTCCAGGATGTAAACTGACTACTGGTCCACAAATCTTCAACTGTTCCAACAAGATTAGTCGTCTAGAAAAATCACCTCTTAGGCTTCTAACGTTCACTTCACAGCGTTTGTGAATTTCTCTCTTCGTTGTTACTCCTCCAAAAAGTGCATGGATTAAAGATTCAGATCCAATTGCGTGGCACCCTATGTCTACAGCAGTCTCCTTTAATATGTATGAACGTTGCGATCCTGTATCGATAAGTGTCCTTACAGTCTCCTGCTTTTTATTTGCGTCTATATTAATTAATAGTGTTTGAAGAAACACTTCATCTATGGAATTGGTGCTCGCAAGTGATACGTTTTGTGTTTCCTCTTCTTTATTCTTTTCAACATCATTGCCCTTTTGATTCGTGGGCAAATCTGGGCACATGACACCCCAATGTCTTTTTGAGCATATCATACATCGTACATTTGTCTTACATTGCTTGGCCCTGTGTCCAATTTTGAGGTAGATAAAGCAAACCTCCTTTTTCTTAATTTCATCATTCTTTTGACTCAGAGGCATCTTCTGAGCAACAAAGCAATCTCGACTTTCATGAAATTTTTCACAAAATATGCAAGAATTCTTCTCACTATAATTGGTTGCTTTATTATGGCCTGAGAATAAATCATTTGCTGTAGGCACGAAATGTTCACTCTAGTTCCTTTTATCTCCTCTACTTTCTCTCTTAGCACCCAAATCAATTAATTTAAATCCAGCTTTTGCCAAAGAAATTCTCTGCTCTCCTTCCACTTCATTTTTTAAAAACAATAATAATTGTTTCAATTTCTCAGAGTGAGAATTTTCTGCTGTAATTATTGATGCATGATTTCTAATCCAAACTCGTAAAATTTCCTCGGGAATGCAAGATTCCACGAGCGGAAACAGCATTGCAGCATATTTATCGCTTGTCATTCCTATTGACTCCAACGAACGTAAATACGACTCTAACTTGTCATACAATTCTAATATACTGTATTTTCCATTTTGATCAGTGACATTTTTAATAATCAAACCTAATAATTCCCGAATATAGAATTCTACCAACAATTCTTCCGTGCCAAACCTATTTTTTAAGCTTACTATAACCTTTTCATAATTTTCGGCAGTTGCAGAGAAGCTGTTTACAATATCCCGTGGTCTCGGACTGGGTAGAGTCGCTTGAACGAGATAATGCATCTTATCCTCGTTTTGAATTTATTTATCTTCATGTATTCGCCGAAATTGCCCCCAAAATGGTAACCAATCTTTAATTTTGCCACCGAATTGTTTTAACTCTATTTTAGGTAATTTCAGTTTCCGTTTGTTCGAATTTGGTGGAACACTGAAAATGGATAGTGTCGTTTGGCGATTGAAGAATAACTCCATTTTTACTCGTATTAAATCTAATTTTTCTTTGTATTCTTCAATTTTCGCCCATTCATTTTCAAAATTGTCATTTGAAGAAAATTCCGAATTTAATATTTGAGTATCAAATGCATTAATTTCAACAGATAAACGTTCTAAAGTAACAAGATTCGTTTTTATGAATTCTTCATCAGGAATTTCCTTTCCTAATTCCTGCAAAATTGCATTAATTGTTCTCGTAAAAGATGCTCTGACAGGTTTTCGTTTCTCAATTAACGATTCCATTTCAATAAAAATAAATTCAATAAAGTCAAATAGAATTAAATTCGATAAAACCAATGAAATTACCTTGACTTGTTTTACCGATCACGTCCGAGTCACCAAAATTGTTCGAGATTTGCAAGAACTAACCTTTCTCCTTTCTCCTAATAAACTTAAAATAAAATAACTTTACATATAAAATTCTACAGCATCATATTTATTTTCAAAATTCGTAGAAATACAACAAACTACAACGAAAATCAGATGGTTGCCATTCTTACAGTGACAAACTATGAAAAGAAAAATAACAACTGAGGCTGGGTTCTAACAGATATTATTTTTATGCATTGTTCTAAATGTAAGGAGTAAATAAATTAATATGGTATTATTGTAAAATTGTTATTAGCAATGATTTAGTTTAAAGTAATTAGGATTGTAAGCTAATTTTTATTAATTTAATGTATGTGCTTATTTATATTTTAATTAGTGTTTTTTAATTTAATTATATTTTAA
Organism: Stegodyphus dumicola; assembly: GCF_044657685.1. Taxonomy (NCBI): domain Eukaryota; kingdom Metazoa; phylum Arthropoda; class Arachnida; order Araneae; family Eresidae; genus Stegodyphus; species Stegodyphus dumicola. The sequence continues at coordinate 151,998,207 of NC_140768.1, forward strand.
TTAAATGATAGTTATTTTGTGAATTATATGTTTGTAGCAATTTGGTATACGTTTCAGTGGAAGTAAACGTGCATGGAAATAATTTAAATATTTGACACTAAGTATTTGCAACCATTTTTAATGTTTGCGTTATAAATTCGTTGATGACGTTTATAATAGATAATTTAGAGGTAAAAGTTTTTGGATATTTTATTTATTTTATACGTGCAAATGTTCATCCTTGGAAAGGGTATATACTTTTTCGCGATCAGGTAATTTCATATATGTGCTTTTTACTTGAGTTTAAAGATTCACAAAATTTTCCTGCATTTTCGTTCAAATTTTAGTAATTTATGAGAAAATAGCAGTGTAGATGGATAAAGAGTGTGCGCAATGCCATTTTTGTGCAATTTTGGGATGTTTTTTTAATTTAAAAATAAGTCGACGTGTACACGGTTAGTGTGTATGTGCGATTGTGAAAAACGCGGCAAGGAGTTTGCGATTCTGCAATTTTCCCCTATTTTGCAGTTAATATTTGTCATGATTAAGCAGTTTTGTTCCATAAAATTTCTAGCATAAGTGTAATTCGGCTAGCAGATTGTTGTAAAAAGTGTTGAGTAAATAAAAAGAAAAGAAACATATCTTTATTTCGTGAAGACAAAACGGCGGCGAAAAAAATAGAGGGTTGCTGCAGCAGAGTTTGTCGCCAAAAAATTGCCAAGTTACCATAATCCAAAGATTAACCCAAAACTTTCTCTCCTTGTTTTACAGGTGACTACTTTGTTTTACACATTATAATACAACACGGCAAAGTACACAGACTACAAGCTCTGCTTTAGAGGCCATTGAAAATTAATAGATTTATTCATGCATTTTATTAAAAATACTTGTAGATTTAAATAATAGAAAAGGATAAAACAGTGTAATTAATTTTTTAGAAGCTATTAAATTAATTTGAAAGAATGTGTATGACATGGTTATTGGCTTGTAATAAAAAAATTATGTGTTAACCATAAGGCAATAAGAATGCATTATACAGTCAAAAGTTGTTAATCCGGACTCGTCAGGACTTCGGCGATTCCGGATTATCGATTTTTCCAGATTATAGATCATCAGTTTAAATCTCGTAAGATGGCATGCAGAAATTCTAAAATTAAAATATGAAACCGTAATTTATGAAATAAAGAACAATTATGATCTAAAGGGTATCAAAATTTACAAAAAGAAAAAGCTTAATATTTATTTGTTTACTTTATTAAACATTTCCTTCAATGTAAGTTGCTTCGTTTCATGTGATAATACTTTCTCTTTAATTCTATAAACAGACATAATTTCTTGTTCAGTTACAAAGATCCGCTGTTCAAGTCCCGTAACTGCTGTGCCGAGAATACCGACTAACTCATCAATCGAAATTTTTTCGTTTTCACTAACCTCTCTGTCACCTTCTTCATGTCTTTATCCATTTTTCGCAGAAATTCCACTTTTTGTTTGACGGACATCGAAACATACTTTCGTTTTGTAGATCCTTTGGGAGCTCCAGCATCGGAAATTTTATTTGACATAATCGAAAGTTCAAGTTTACTTTTATAAAATTGCTCTTACAGTCTGCAAAAAATAATAAGCCGCATCCAATTCGAAGATTAAGGAACAATGCAATCATCAACATTAACTGAAATAGATAATTAGATAATTTTAGCTTATACCGTCCGTTATACATTAAACACGCACGCGAAAATGTATTCTGCGCTTGCAGCATATGTGTCAACGCGGCGCATGCGCAGAAAGTTTTTTAGCTTTGAGGTCCGGATTATGGGTGTCTGAATTAATGACTTTTGACTGTACATCCACATTATTTAATTCAATAACATGTAACCACATAACATTTCGCAATTGTATATCTTTTAGAAACAAAGGCAACTGTGCACTGATAGAAACAGCAAAACTGCAACTCGTAGAAACCAAAAAACCATTATGTATGTTGTTAGAAATACCAAACAAACAAACAAACAAAAAAAAAAAAAAAAAAAAAAAAGAGGGAGAAGATATGTATTGTTAGAAAAGGAAAAGCAATTATATAATGTTTTTTATTTTCTCAACAGAGATCATAAATCTAAAACAGATTAAATAACTGTAATAAAACTGTTGTTAAATTTGAATAGCCTCTTAAACAGAGTCGTAGCTAGGGTTTTCAGCGCCTAGGGACAACTGAAGATTTCGCGCCCCCTACTGCTTGCCAAGGATGGAAAACATTTAATTCTAAAATGTTGTAACATCAGTTTGGCGCCCCTTGGATTCTGCACCCGGGAACAGATGCCCCCCTTGCCCCCCTCTAGTTACGCCCCTGCTCTTAAAATATTACCTGCTTCATAGCATACATACAGATTTATATTCAAAAGACAAGTGAATGAAAGAATGTTAGTGAATAAATTAATGAAGAATTAATTCTAAAATGAACTGAATTGACTGAATCATTCTAAAATAAATTAATGAAGAATTAATTATAACATATCATCGCTAATGAGGAATTCATATTATGCTTTTCACCAGATTTCATTTCTCAAGATAAAAAATATCATGTTATTCCTAGAATGTAAACTGTAATAGTATTTGTTTTAACAGTACAATCTTTGTTTAAGCAAACAGAAAAATACAGTTCACTTGCAATAGAATAAATATGTATCCCCCCTCCTACAAAAATTTACCCATGTTTATCCACTTAGAACAGTTAAAGAGTACTGTCAAATTAATCTCGAGTTTAACTGAATAGAGTTACAGTAATATAAAACTGTTGTAGTAATCTATTTTAACTGAATGCAGTTATAATAAGTTAGGATTTTCTAAATTATAGTAAGTTATAGTAATTGAATTTATGTGCAAGCTTTCCACGAGATTCTGAAGGAAAGACATGTTTTTATTTCAGTAATATTAAATGTCCATTTTTAAATAGTAACATTCCTTTCTAACTATCAGTTTAACAATCATTCGAACTGCTTATGAAATCTGAAATTTTAAAAACAGTATATAACGCACTTTTAAGGAAATTCACCTAATTTCTGCAAAACTTCCTGTATGTAATTTTATTTACTCTAATATATGTTCAAATTCATAAACTAATTTTATAAGCAATTTGAGAAATGGATGGTGCTGCAAGCAATGAAATGAATTAATGAAAACCACGAATAAATATATACTTACTTTGGGTCTACATAAACTTCTTGCATGTAACCCTTCTCTGTTTTAATGGTTCGAGTAGGTCTATAAAAAGAAAATATGATTTAGTCAACATAAAAGTTTATGTTCTCAACTTTAAACAAAAATAATAAGGCAAAAGTTTTAAATATCATAAAAGCCTTTCGTGAAACAAAACGTGTACTTTTACTGCAATTCATCACACATGGTAAATCAAATACACAACTAATAAATAAGAATAAACGCACTCAAAATATATTATTAAAAGGTATAAGAAATGAAGAGTGATAATGCAAGCAATACCTTCAACACTGGAACATATAACACATCAACAATTTTAAGATTTCGTTTTTTTCTCGTTGAAAAACAGGTACAGAAAATGTAACAAAATTTATAAAAAAAAATTATCAAGTTATGAATTCCGTAACAATGGCTCAATAAATTTATTTAAAATACAGTTATTAAGTTATTACTCCACTAAACATTTTTTACTCTTCAATGATCTGCAAATTTCACTTCACAACTTAAGGTAACAATACACTTTAATTAATGTTAATCTATGTACATAAAGAAGGAATTATAAAGAATACTAGTTAAAACGGAATTAATTAAAGCACGTCTGATAATACTTAGGATTTTTCAGACTATTAAACATAAATAATATTTTTCCATTCGAAATGATATTGTAAACTAGGAGAATAAACGATAAATTTAGAGAAAGACTTAAAAACTTTTTAAATATTAAGAATTTATAGATTTTGAATACAATGAAAGCTGGTTTAGGCCATAGCAACCACTACTTCCTGCTTAGCACGGTAATCACGCAAAGGGAAATTTTCAACCAGGGTTGGTTCGTGAACTGGAAAGGAAGAAGTATAGGCATGTAGATTCGATCGGTAGATGTTATTTTTGTGTTCTTACCTGCCATCTAAATCTTCATCAAGCATATCCATGTGGTCAAAGGTAAATATTTTGAATTTGCCAGGAAGTAATGTGGTAGTGATCACGGGGACAAACAACAGGTCATGTGAGTCGCAAATATGAACATGTGACAATATGGCGCTTTTCCCACTTAGTTGCAAGTCAGCGCAGTAAAAATGTTCATGCGCCGCCCCTAAACTTAAAAATTCTGTAGTAATAAATATCTCTACAGCATTCTGAAATTTCTTTGCATTGATTTCTTATACAAAAGCAACAATTAAGTGGTTAATCTCCTCTATTAGACAAAATTAATAACGAACTACTTCCCTTCCACAATACGCTTTAGCAATCGTTTCACTATCTCTCACAGAAATTCGAGATCATAAGTGTATAAAGTAGAAGAAACTAGTGCTGTAGAAGTAACGAGAAATTGTGTACCCGTATGTATTCGTTACTCGGTGAACCAGTACTCGTTACTATCGTATCGTTACTCGTTACTTTCGGTAAAATCGATCGGTATCCGTATCCTGAGCCTATTTTATCGGTATACGGCCTATGCGATAGGGAATTTTGCGTCGTATTTTTGGGTAGAAATAATTCACCTCCTTTTGTGGTGTCACAAAAGTCAGAAGCGCCTACGGGAGGCCGCCAGGAAAATGGGAAAAAATAAAATAAATAAAATAAATATTACAATAATAACATTAATTAGTAATTAAAATAATAAAAAATTACTTATTAAAAACTTAATAATTAAAATAATAAAATATAGTGATTAAAATAATGAATAATAAAAGTAACATAATAATTAGCAACTGAAATATAAAATACTTATAAGTAAAATTTAACAAAACTGTAAAGACAAATATAAATTAAAATAATTCTTAAATTTATGATGAATAGTTAAATTATTAAAGTAAAAGACCAGACCTTGTCTTATTGGCTTAGTATCTTTTCGTCCTTTCTCATTTCATCCCAGCTTCAAAAAGTGTCATTTTGTTCGCTGCCTTTCCTCACCAATTCCCTCTTTCCCGTTTTATCCGCTGTTTGAAAAATAGGTGTTTACTTTACGATAAGACGAATGTCTGTTTACTTCAATTAAAATGGTTTAGAAGAGATGACTGTTTCTACTTCGACTTAGCTTTTGATTTCTAATACTATTTATTATTTTATGCAGACGAATTATGCTAAGCAGAAGAATGAATTTCAGACGTGTTCAGAAGGTGTTGTATCTGAATATAATAACATTTTTGTTACATAGTATCCATTTTTTTAATTTCACACATTTCTAAAGCAACAGAACCACAGTATCACTATTTTGGCACACACACCAAAAACATGTATAATTAACATTAATGTTACATTCTTTATTAAAAGTAATGGGTCCTCTTTAAATGCAACCATTCATGCTTTTTAGAGGATTTTACATGTCGTGGTCTTAAAAAGGTGATGTTCACTACCAATGTTTGTTTATGTTCTCAAAAATACAGATCTCTTAGAAAGTGACCTCTTAGAGATGTCGTAATTAGATGATTTGTTATAATTATTTTCTAATAGATAACGAAATTAATGTAATTTAATGTCAATAACTCGAAGAAGCAAGTTTAAATACGGTGCAGAAAAAATACAGAAGTATTTTAAATGACGAAAATATTCATATTTTGTCAATGTCAAATTTTAAAAAGAATTTAATTTTGGACAAATTATGAAATCTAACTTTTAATGTTGTCTTCTGGTTCCTATATTTATAGCTGGCCAAGTTTTATATTCGTTATGAAAAAATAAAAATACAAGAAGTTTGAGTCCCGTAGACAGAGATTGACCGGGAAATTTAAATTCAAAATTTGCAGTGTTTGATGCCATTTGTAACTTGCCTTCGGGTATCGCTTAATTAAGTTAGAATAATTCGAGGAAATAAGTTTAAATGAAGTGCAGCAAAAATAAGCATAATTTAAAAAGTTATGTGGTATCCATATCAAATTTCACTTTTCATAATGACAATAAAACATTCTCAAATACAAATAAAGAAAGTGGTTGGTGTTGGTGTATTTAATTATGGCAAAGCACACTAGGGCTATCTGCCTAAAGAGAGGGATGCCTTCGTGGAGGACTTTCTAAGGGACACTGGCTCGCATAACTTTACATATAGGGAAAACCACGAAAACACCCATGTGGCCAGCCCGTTCACGTGATTCGAACCTCAGTCCGAACTACCAGTGTTCAACGACTTTACCGCTCTGCCGCTGGTGGGCTAAAGAAACTGGGAGACCTCATTAAAGATTAGATTTCGTTATTTGTCCGTTATTCATTATTTCGTTCGCTGCTTTTCCCCATTCCTTTCATCAGAACCGCTAATTACGAAAGGGTGAATTTCTAGTAAAGCATGTATATTAATAGACTAGAAGAGAAACACGCTAATGTGACAATCAAAATCGTAAAAAACAACCTTATATTTAGAGTAGGTATAATGAAACACTCAATCGATTTCGAGGGCAGCTAAAGGTCCCTCCTCATCAGGAGAAAGAAATACATAGAAAGAAGAAAATAGGAGAAGGAGTCACAGAAACACGTAGTGCTTATCAGCACTGCACGTGGTTATAACTAGATTTTTAATCAGAGTTGCACTGGCCGCCTACTTTTACTGAGCCAGGCTGTCTGATCAAGCATAAAGAAATATTAGCGAAGTTAAAATAGGGAGCGAGGGGCAAATGCACATTACGCTCAAAATCTGAACTTCAAATAATGGAGAGCAACCACTGAACGGATTTTTATACCCTCTGGTAGTACCAAGCGCGAGGAGGTAACGCCATCTATCGGCAAAAATAATTGAATTAAGATAGTAGAATTTTAAAGGCATTAGGAAGGACTGGATTGGACTTCAAATCATTAACTAAACTTTCTAAATCTTTGTGAATGTGAAAAGCCTCAAGAAAATCCAATTCGCCTATGGAAGAAGCCTTTTGGATGATTTTTGCAGACCCAAAATCAAAATTATGGTTAAAAGTCCAGCTATGATACGCTATTGAAGACTTGTTAATTTCGCCTTTTTTGACATAAGATTCATGTTCCTTGATACGAAACTTCAACGCTCTTTTTGTTTGGCCAATATATCTTAAACCACACTGACATGATATACTATAAATTCCCCAAGAATTCAAGACAGAAACGCAATCTTTTAGAATCGAAGGGTGAATTTTATTAATAGGGGAGAAACCGACTTGAAAATTGAATTTCTGGAGAATCCGTGCAATTTTATAGCTAACAGAAGGATAAAATGGAAGCACGACAAGGTCATTAATATTATTTCTAACAGTGGAATGTCTTCTTTGATGGGAATCTGAAAATTTTTTGACGCCTTTATCAATAATCACGGGAGAAAATCCACGGTCAATCGCAACTGCTCTCAAATAATTAAGTTCATTGGTAAGCAAAGATTCAGAGGAACAAACTTTTAGCGCGCGGAAAACATAATAGTAAAAAGAAGCCATTTTTTGCTTAACAGGGTGGCATGACTTGGCATGGGGTGGTAAACAAACTGCAAAGGGTTTACGGTACACAGTGGTGCTAAAATCGGTTTCATTGCGGATTATAAGAATATCGAGGAAGGGGAGGGAATTGTTGGATTCAATTTCAAGAGTGAATTGGATGGCTGGATCAATTGAATTCATAATAGATAGAATCTCGGATAAATCCTCTTTATAACCGTCAAAAAGTGCGAAAGTGTCGTCAACATACCGAATCCAAAGACGAAAACATAATTTATCAAATAATTTCATCTCAAAATAGTGCATATAAATGTCAGCAAGTACCGGACTGAGAGGATTACCCATAGCCAATCCTTCAACTTGACGAAAATATGCATTTTGGAAAACAAAGTGGGTTTGACTTAGAGAAACTTTAGTAAGCGAAACCAACTCATTAATTTCAGTATGTGTGAAGTGAAATTCCCGAAGCCTAGTTTCAAGACAATTTAGTGCTCCTTCGACCGGAACATTAGTAAACAATGATTTGACATCAAATGAAACCATAATGGAACGAAGTGGGGAAATATTTTTAAGTTTATCAATGACTTCAACAGAATTTTTTACAGTGTGAATATTGTTAGCAAGTAGAGGAGAAAATCTGGAAACTAAATATTTGATGGAAATTAAGGATATGAAGCAGTACCTATGTTGGAAACAATTGGTCGAAAAGGAATACCGGTTTTGTGGACTTTTGGAAGAGCATAAAGTCTAGCGCAATTAGTAATAGGCGGAATAAGTGATTTCTTCAACTGAGTTGGCAGAATGTGGGAAGATTTAATAGCACTTTTTACTTTCATGAGGTCCGAAGTTGAAGGATCTTTAGGGATCGAGCAGTATGGGCCTTCATTTATCAATTTAGAGACTCCAGTAATATATGTGTGTTTGTCCATAACAACGATCTGTCCGCCCTTATCAGCTTTAGAGATCATGATATTAGTATCAGAATGAATTTCACGTAAGATCTCATTTTCCTTTTTGCTAAGATTAGAACTCAAAGATTTATTGTTAAAATTAACGTTATGAGTAATTAGGTGGCGGATTGTATCCTTCTGCGTTTCCGAAATTTTGGAGAATTTAAAGGCTTTCTCTATAGGGGCGATGATTTGAGGAATTGAAGGTTTAGATGTCTTTGAAAAGTTGAAATTATATTTTAATACTTTTAACTGATCCTCCGAAAGATTCCTATTGGAGATATTAACGATGGAGTTAACGTTTACAGTGGGAAGATCAGCTGGATAATTGGGACTATCCGACTGGTGTGTGAGTTTTAGGAATTTAGAAATGAGCACATTTTTATGCCGTTGACAAACGGTATCGGTTCTAGACCAGGATGTATGTTCAAATGAGGAAAAATTTTCAGTGGAATTAGCAATTTTTAAATGGAGGTAATATAATTCAAATTCAATTTTAGATAAACGTTTGCGTGTGTCCCTTATAATGTGACGAAGAAGTGCCAATTTGAATTTATGCAAAATTTTTGAAACGTGAACGGAAGCTTGAAGGCTGCATTTCACATGTATAAATTTGGGAATGAAATTTTGATGTTTGCATTTAAGTAGAAACTGTAGATGATTCAAGAATTTCGTACGCTTAAGGCGTAACTTACAAAATCGGTTCCTGTCAGTGGACATATTGTGAAAAAGGCACAAGCAAGAAACAAGTGAACAAAAGAAATGTAATTCCGAAAGTCCAAACAAGTAATTACTTATAACATGAAAAAACACCAATAAATAATGAAGACAATTTTCATCAACAAATGACAAAAACATTCCAAAAGGAAAGAAACATCCAATACTGAAAACCAATAGCCACGTGGAAAGAAGCAACGAAAGTCAAAATCGTGCACGTGGTAAACCTAAAAAAATAGAATTACCTCGAAAATGCCGGTTGATAGCATAAACCAAATCCGAAAAAATGATGGCCACGTGAAAAGAAGTAAATAAAATGGTGCACGTGGTAAAACAATAAACAGTAAAATATTCTCGAAAATGCCGGTTGATAGCACAAACTAGACTAGAAGAGAAACACGCTAATGTGACAATCAAAATCGTAAAAAACAACCTTATATTTAGCGTAGGTATAATGAAACACTCAATCGATTTCGAGGGCAGCTAAAGGTCCCTCCTCATCAGGAGAAAGAAATACATAGAAAGAAGAAAATAGGAGAAGGAGTCACAGAAACACGTAGTGCTTATCAGCACTGCACGTGGTTATAACTAGATTTTTAATCAGAGTTGCACTGGCCGCCTACTTTTACTGAGCCAGGCTGTCTGATCAAGCATAAAGAAATATTAGCGAAGTTAAAATAGGGAGCGAGGGGCAAATGCACATTACGCTCAAAATCTGAACTTCAAATAATGGAGAGCAACCACTGAACGGATTTTTATACCCTCTGGTAGTACCAAGCGCGAGGAGGTAACGCCATCTATCGGCAAAAATAATTGAATTAAGATAGTAGAATTTTAAAGGCATTAGGAAGGACTGGATTGGACTTCAAATCATTAACTAAACTTTCTAAATCTTTGTGAATGTGAAAAGCCTCAAGAAAATCCAATTCGCCTATGGAAGAAGCCTTTTGGATGATTTTTGCAGACCCAAAATCAAAATTATGGTTAAAAGTCCAGCTATGATACGCTATTGAAGACTTGTTAATTTCGCCTTTTTTGACATAAGATTCATGTTCCTTGATACGAAACTTCAACGCTCTTTTTGTTTGGCCAATATATCTTAAACCATACTGACATGATATACTATAAATTCCCCAAGAATTCAAGACAGAAACGCAATCTTTTAGAATCGAAGGGTGAATTTTATTAATAGGGGAGAAACCGACTTGAAAATTGAATTTCTGGAGAATCCGTGCAATTTTATAGCTAACAGAAGGATAAAATGGAAGCACGACAAGGTCATTAATATTATTTCTAACAGTGGAATGTCTTCTTTGATGGGAATCTGAAAATTTTTTGACGCCTTTATCAATAATCACGGGAGAAAATCCACGGTCAATCGCAACTGCTCTCAAATAATTAAGTTCATTGGTAAGCAAAGATTCAGAGGAACGCGCGCGGAAAACATAATAGTAAAAAGATGCCATTTTTTGCTTAACAGGGTGGCATGACTTGGTATGGGGTGGTAAACAAACTGCATTTTCGAGGTAATTCTATTTTTTCGGTTTACCACGTGCACGATTTTGACTTTCGTTGCTTCTTTCCACGTGGCTATTGGTTTTCAGTATTGGATGTTTCTCTCCTTTTGGAATGTTTTTGTCATTTGTTGATGAAAATTGTCTTCATTATTTATTGGTGTTTTTTCATTCTTTGGGTTCCAATCTTGCAAAAAGGAAAATGAGATCTTACGTGAAATTCATTCTGATACTAATATCATGATCTCTAAAGCTGATAAGGGCGGACAGATCGTTGTTATGGACAAACACACATATATTACTGGAGTCTCTAAATTAATAAATGAAGGCCCATACTTCTCGATCCCTAAAGATCCTTCAACTTCGGACCTCATGAAAGTAAAAAGTGCTATTAATTCTTCCCACATTCTGCCAACTCAGTTGAAGAAATCACTTATTCCGCCTATTACTAATTGCGCTAGACTTTATGCTCTTCCAAAAGTCCACAAAACCGGTATTCCTTTTCGACCAATTGTTTCCAACATAGGTACTGCTTCATATCCTTTGGCCAAATATTTAGTTTCCAGATTTTCTCCTCTACTTGCTAACAATATTCACACTGTAAAAAATTCTGTTGAAGTCATTGATAAACTTAAAAATATTTCCCCACTTCGTTCCATTATGGTTTCATTTGATGTCAAATCATTGTTTACTAATGTTCCGGTCGAAGGAGCACTAAATTGTTTTGAAACTAGGCTTCGGGAATTTCACTTCACACATACTGATATTAATGAGTTGGTTTCGCTTACTAAAGTTTCTCTAAGTCAAACCCACTTTGTTTTCCAAAATGCATATTTTCGTCAAGTTGAAGGATTGGCTATGGGTAATCTTCTCAGTCCGGTACTTGCTGACATTTATATGCACTATTTTGAGATGAAATTATTTGATAAATTATCTTTTCGTCTTTGGATTCGGTATGTTGACGACACTTTCGCACTTTTTGACGGTTATAAAGAGGATTTATCCGAGATTCTATCTATTATGAATTCAATTGATCCAGCCATCCAATTCACTCTTGAAATTGAATCCAACAATTCCCTCCCCTTCCTCGATATTCTTATAATCCGCAATGAAACCGATTTTAGCACCACTGTGTACCGTAAACCCTTTGCAGTTTGTTTACCACCCCATGCCAAGTCATGCCACCCTGTTAAGCAAAAAATGGCTTCTTTTTACTATTATGTTTTCCGCGCGCTAAAAGTTTGTTCCTCTGAATCTTTGCTTACCAATGAACTTAATTATTTGAGAGCAGTTGCGATTGACCGTGGATTTTCTCCCGTGATTATTGATAAAGGCGTCAAAAAATTTTCAGATTCCCATCAAAGAAGACATTCCACTGTTAGAAATAATATTAATGACCTTGTCGTGCTTCCATTTTATCCTTCTGTTAGCTATAAAATTGCACGGATTCTCCAGAAATTCAATTTTCAAGTCGGTTTCTCCCCTATTAATAAAATTCACCCTTCGATTCTAAAAGATTGCGTTTCTGTCTTGAATTCTTGGGGAATTTATAGTATATCATGTCAGTATGGTTTAAGATATATTGGCCAAACAAAAAGAGCGTTGAAGTTTCGTATCAAGGAACATGAATCTTATGTCAAAAAAGGCGAAATTAACAAGTCTTCAATAGCGTATCATAGCTGGACTTTTAACCATAATTTTGATTTTGGGTCTGCAAAAATCATCCAAAAGGCTTCTTCCATAGGCGAATTGGATTTTCTTGAGGCTTTTCACATTCACAAAGATTTAGAAAGTTTAGTTAATGATTTGAAGTCCAATCCAGTCCTTCCTAATGCCTTTAAAATTCTACTATCTTAATTCAATTATTTTTGCCGATAGATGGCGTTACCTCCTCGCGCTTGGTACTACCAGAGGGTATAAAAATCCGTTCAGTGGTTGCTCTCCATTATTTGAAGTTCAGATTTTGAGCGTAATGTGCATTTGCCCCTCGCTCCCTATTTTAACTTCGCTAATATTTCTTTATGCTTGATCAGACAGCCTGGCTCAGTAAAAGTAGGCGGCCAGTGCAACTCTGATTAAAAATCTAGTTATAACCACGTGCAGTGCTGATAAGCACTACGTGTTTCTGTGACTCCTTCTCCTATTTTCTTCTTTCTATGTATTTCTTTCTCCTGATGAGGAGGGACCTTTAGCTGCCCTCGAAATCGATTGAGTGTTTCATTATACCTACGCTAAATATAAGGTTGTTTTTTACGATTTTGATTGTCACATTAGCGTGTTTCTCTTCTAGTCTAGTTTGTGCTATCAACCGGCATTTTCGAGAATATTTTACTGTTTATTGTTTTACCACGTGCACCATTTTATTTACTTCTTTTCACGTGGCCATCATTTTTTCGGATTTGGTTTATGCTATCAACCGGCATTTTCGAGGTAATTCTATTTTTTTAGGTTTACCACGTGCACGATTTTGACTTTCGTTGCTTCTTTCCACGTGGCTATTGGTTTTCAGTATTGGATGTTTCTTTCCTTTTGGAATGTTTTTGTCATTTGTTGATGAAAATTGTCTTCATTATTTATTGGTGTTTTTTCATGTTATAAGTAATTACTTGTTTGGACTTTCGGAATTACATTTCTTTTGTTCACTTGTTTCTTGCTTGTGCCTTTTTCACAATATGTCCACTGACAGGAACCGATTTTGTAAGTTACGCCTTAAGCGTACGAAATTCTTGAATCATCTACAGTTTCTACTTAAATGCAAACATCAAAATTTCATTCCCAAATTTATACATGTGAAATGCAGCCTTCAAGCTTCCGTTCACGTTTCAAAAATTTTGCATAAATTCAAATTGGCACTTCTTCGTCACATTATAAGGGACACACGCAAACGTTTATCTAAAATTGAATTTGAATTATATTACCTCCATTTAAAAATTGCTAATTCCACTGAAAATTTTTCCTCATTTGAACATACATCCTGGTCTAGAACCGATACCGTTTGTCAACGGCATAAAAATGTGCTCATTTCTAAATTCCTAAAACTCACACACCAGTCGGATAGTCCCAATTATCCAGCTGATCTTCCCACTGTAAACGTTAACTCCATCGTTAATATCTCCAATAGGAATCTTTCGGAGGATCAGTTAAAAGTATTAAAATATAATTTCAACTTTTCAAAGACATCTAAACCTTCAATTCCTCAAATCATCGCCCCTATAGAGAAAGCCTTTAAATTCTCCAAAATTTCGGAAACGCAGAAGGATACAATCCGCCACCTAATTACTCATAACGTTAATTTTAACAATAAATCTTTGGGTTCTAATCTTAGCAAAAAGGAAAATGAGATCCTACGTGAAATTCATTCTGATACTAATATCATGATCTCTAAAGCTGATAAGGGCGGACAGATCGTTGTTATGGACAAACACACATATATTACTGGAGTCTCTAAATTGATAAATGAAGGCCCATACTGCTCGATCCCTAAAGATCCTTCAACTTCGGACCTCATGAAAGTAAAAAGTGCTATTAAATCTTCCCACATTCTGCCAACTCAGTTGAAGAAATCACTTATTCCGCCTATTACTAATTGCGCTAGACTTTATGCTCTTCCAAAAGTCCACAAAACCGGTATTCCTTTTCGACCAATTGTTTCCAACATAGGTACTGCTTCATATCCTTTGGCCAAATATTTAGTTTCCAGATTTTCTCCTCTACTTGCTAACAATATTCACACTGTAAAAAATTCTGTTGAAGTCATTGATAAACTTAAAAATATTTCCCCACTTCGTTCCATTATGGTTTCATTTGATGTCAAATCATTGTTTACTAATGTTCCGGTCGAAGGAGCACTAAATTGTCTTGAAACTAGGCTTCGGGAATTTCACTTCACACATACTGATATTAATGAGTTGGTTTCGCTTACTAAAGTTTCTCTAAGTCAAACCCACTTTGTTTTCCAAAATGCATATTTTCGTCAAGTTGAAGGATTGGCTATGGGTAATCTTCTCAGTCCGGTACTTGCTGACATTTATATGCACTATTTTGAGATGAAATTATTTGATAAATTATCTTTTCGTCTTTGGATTCGGTATGTTGACAACACTTTCGCACTTTTTGACGGTTATAAAGAGGATTTATCCGAGATTCTATCTATTATGAATTCAATTGATCCAGCCATCCAATTCACTCTTGAAATTGAATCCAACAATTCCCTCCCCTACCTCGATATTCTTATAATCCGCAATGAAACCGATTTTAGCACCAGTGTGTACCGTAAACCCTTTGCATTTTGTTTACCACCCCATGCCAAGTCATGCCACCCTGTTAAGCAAAAAATGGCTTCTTTTTACTATTATGTTTTCCGCGCGCTAAAAGTTTGTTCCTCTGAATCTTTGCTTACCAATGAACTTAATTATTTGAGAGCAGTTGCGATTGACCGTGGATTTTCTCCCGTGATTATTGATAAAGGCGTCAAAAAATTTTCAGATTCCCATCAAAGAAGACATTCCACTGTTAGAAATAATATTAATGACCTTGTCGTGCTTCCATTTTATCCTTCTGTTAGCTATAAAATTGCACGGATTCTCCAGAAATTCAATTTTCAAGTCGGTTTCTCCCCTATTAATAAAATTCACCCTTCGATTCTAAAAGATTGCGTTTCTGTCTTGAATTCTTGGGGAATTTATAGTATATCATGTCAGTATGGTTTAAGATATATTGGCCAAACAAAAAGAGCGTTGAAGTTTCGTATCAAGGAACATGAATCTTATGTCAAAAAAGGCGAAATTAACAAGTCTTCAATAGCGTATCATAGCTGGACTTTTAACCATAATTTTGATTTTGGGTCTGCAAAAATCATCCAAAAGGCTTCTTCCATAGGCGAATTGGATTTTCTTGAGGCTTTTCACATTCACAAAGATTTAGAAAGCTTAGTTAATGATTTGAAGTCCAATCCAGTCCTTCCTAATGCCTTTAAAATTCTACTATCTTAATTCAATTATTTTTGCCGATAGATGGCGTTACCTCCTCGCGCTTGGTACTACCAGAGGGTATAAAAATCCGTTCAGTGGTTGCTTTCCATTATTTGAAGTTCAGATTTTGAGCGTAATGTGCATTTGCCCTTCGCTCCCTATTTTAACTTCGCTAATATTTCTTTATGCTTGATCAGACAGCCTGGCTCAGTAAAAGTAGGCGGCCAGTGCAACTCTGATTAAAAATCTATTAGTTATAACCACGTGCAGTGCTGATAAGCACTACGTGTTTCTGTGACTCCTTCTCCTATTTTCTTTTTTCTATGTATTTCTTTCTCCTGATGAGGAGGGACCTTTAGCTGCCCTCGAAATTGATTGAGTGTTTCATTATACCTACGCTAAATATAAGGTTGTTTTTTACGATTTTGATTGTCACATTAGCGTGTTTCTCTTCTAGTCTAGTTTGTGCTATCAACCGGCATTTTCGAGAATATTTTACTGTTTATTGTTTTACCACGTGCACCATTTTATTTACTTCTTTTCACGTGGCCATCATTTTTTCGGATTTGGTTTATGCTATCAACCGGCATTTTCGAGGTAATTCTATTTTTTTAGGTTTACCACGTGCACGATTTTGACTTTCGTTGCTTCTTTCCACGTGGCTATTGGTTTTCAGTATTGGATGTTTCTTTCCTTTTGGAATGTTTTTGTCATTTGTTGATGAAAATTGTCTTCATTATTTATTGGTGTTTTTTCATGTTATAAGTAATTACTTGTTTGGACTTTCGGAATTACATTTCTTTTGTTCACTTGTTTCTTGCTTGTGCCTTTTTCACAATATGTCCACTGACAGGAACCGATTTTGTAAGTTACGCCTTAAGCGTACGAAATTCTTGAATCATCTACAGTTTCTACTTAAATGCAAACATCAAAATTTCATTCCCAAATTTATACATGTGAAATGCAGCCTTCAAGCTTCCGTTCACGTTTCAAAAATTTTGCATAAATTCAAATTGGCACTTCTTCGTCACATTATAAGGGACACACGCAAACGTTTATCTAAAATTGAATTTGAAATATATTACCTCCATTTAAAAATTGCTAATTCTACTGAAAATTTTTCCTCATTTGAACATACATCCTGGTCTAGAACCGATACCGTTTGTCAACGGCATAAAAATGTGCTCATTTCTAAATTCCTAAAACTCACACACCAGTCGGATAGTCCCAATTATCCAGCTGATCTTCCCACTGTAAACGTTAACTCCATCGTTAATATCTCCAATAGGAATCTTTCGGAGGATCAGTTAAAAGTATTAAAATATAATTTCAACTTTTCAAAGACATCTAAACCTTCAATTCCTCAAATCATCGCCCCTATAGAGAAAGCCTTTAAATTCTCCAAAATTTCGGAAACGCAGAAGGATACAATCCGCCACCTAATTACTCATAACGTTAATTTTAACAATAAATCTTTGGGTTCTAATCTTAGCAAAAAGGAAAATGAGATCTTACGTGAAATTCATTCTGATACTAATATCATGATCTCTAAAGCTGATAAGGGCGGACAGATCGTTGTTATGGACAAACACACATATATTACTGGAGTCTCTAAATTGATAAATGAAGGCCCATACTGCTCGATCCCTAAAGATCCTTCAACTTCGGACCTCATGAAAGTAAAAAGTGCTATTAAATCTTCCCACATTCTGCCAACTCAGTTGAAGAAATCACTTATTCCGCCTATTACTAATTGCGCTAGACTTTATGCTCTTCCAAAAGTCCACAAAACCGGTATTCCTTTTCGACCAATTGTTTCCAACATAGGTACTGCTTCATATCCTTTGGCCAAATATTTAGTTTCCAGATTTTCTCCTCTACTTGCTAACAATATTCACACTGTAAAAAATTCTGTTGAAGTCATTGATAAACTTAAAAATATTTCCCCACTTCGTTCCATTATGGTTTCATTTGATGTCAAATCATTGTTTACTAATGTTCCGGTCGAAGGAGCACTAAATTGTCTTGAAACTAGGCTTCGGGAATTTCACTTCACACATACTGATATTAATGAGTTGGTTTCGCTTACTAAAGTTTCTCTAAGTCAAACCCACTTTGTTTTCCAAAATGCATATTTTCGTCAAGTTGAAGGATTGGCTATGGGTAATCTTCTCAGTCCGGTACTTGCTGACATTTATATGCACTATTTTGAGATGAAATTATTTGATAAATTATCTTTTCGTCTTTGGATTCGGTATGTTGACAACACTTTCGCACTTTTTGACGGTTATAAAGAGGATTTATCCGAGATTCTATCTATTATGAATTCAATTGATCCAGCCATCCAATTCACTCTTGAAATTGAATCCAACAATTCCCTCCCCTACCTCGATATTCTTATAATCCGCAATGAAACCGATTTTAGCACCAGTGTGTACCGTAAACCCTTTGCATTTTGTTTACCACCCCATGCCAAGTCATGCCACCCTGTTAAGCAAAAAATGGCTTCTTTTTACTATTATGTTTTCCGCGCGCTAAAAGTTTGTTCCTCTGAATCTTTGCTTACCAATGAACTTAATTATTTGAGAGCAGTTGCGATTGACCGTGGATTTTCTCCCGTGATTATTGATAAAGGCGTCAAAAAATTTTCAGATTCCCATCAAAGAAGACATTCCACTGTTAGAAATAATATTAATGACCTTGTCGTGCTTCCATTTTATCCTTCTGTTAGCTATAAAATTGCACGGATTCTCCAGAAATTCAATTTTCAAGTCGGTTTCTCCCCTATTAATAAAATTCACCCTTCGATTCTAAAAGATTGCGTTTCTGTCTTGAATTCTTGGGGAATTTATAGTATATCATGTCAGTATGGTTTAAGATATATTGGCCAAACAAAAAGAGCGTTGAAGTTTCGTATCAAGGAACATGAATCTTATGTCAAAAAAGGCGAAATTAACAAGTCTTCAATAGCGTATCATAGCTGGACTTTTAACCATAATTTTGATTTTGGGTCTGCAAAAATCATCCAAAAGGCTTCTTCCATAGGCGAATTGGATTTTCTTGAGGCTTTTCACATTCACAAAGATTTAGAAAGCTTAGTTAATGATTTGAAGTCCAATCCAGTCCTTCCTAATGCCTTTAAAATTCTACTATCTTAATTCAATTATTTTTGCCGATAGATGGCGTTACCTCCTCGCGCTTGGTACTACCAGAGGGTATAAAAATCCGTTCAGTGGTTGCTTTCCATTATTTGAAGTTCAGATTTTGAGCGTAATGTGCATTTGCCCTTCGCTCCCTATTTTAACTTCGCTAATATTTCTTTATGCTTGATCAGACAGCCTGGCTCAGTAAAAGTAGGCGGCCAGTGCAACTCTGATTAAAAATCTATTAGTTATAACCACGTGCAGTGCTGATAAGCACTACGTGTTTCTGTGACTCCTTCTCCTATTTTCTTTTTTCTATGTATTTCTTTCTCCTGATGAGGAGGGACCTTTAGCTGCCCTCGAAATTGATTGAGTGTTTCATTATACCTACGCTAAATATAAGGTTGTTTTTTACGATTTTGATTGTCACATTAGCGTGTTTCTCTTCTAGTCTAGTTTGTGCTATCAACCGGCATTTTCGAGAATATTTTACTGTTTATTGTTTTACCACGTGCACCATTTTATTTACTTCTTTTCACGTGGCCATCATTTTTTCGGATTTGGTTTATGCTATCAACCGGCATTTTCGAGGTAATTCTATTTTTTTAGGTTTACCACGTGCACGATTTTGACTTTCGTTGCTTCTTTCCACGTGGCTATTGGTTTTCAGTATTGGATGTTTCTTTCCTTTTGGAATGTTTTTGTCATTTGTTGATGAAAATTGTCTTCATTATTTATTGGTGTTTTTTCATGTTATAAGTAATTACTTGTTTGGACTTTCGGAATTACATTTCTTTTGTTCACTTGTTTCTTGCTTGTGCCTTTTTCACAATATGTCCACTGACAGGAACCGATTTTGTAAGTTACGCCTTAAGCGTACGAAATTCTTGAATCATCTACAGTTTCTACTTAAATGCAAACATCAAAATTTCATTCCCAAATTTATACATGTGAAATGCAGCCTTCAAGCTTCCGTTCACGTTTCAAAAATTTTGCATAAATTCAAATTGGCACTTCTTCGTCACATTATAAGGGACACACGCAAACGTTTATCTAAAATTGAATTTGAAATATATTACCTCCATTTAAAAATTGCTAATTCTACTGAAAATTTTTCCTCATTTGAACATACATCCTGGTCTAGAACCGATACCGTTTGTCAACGGCATAAAAATGTGCTCATTTCTAAATTCCTAAAACTCACACACCAGTCGGATAGTCCCAATTATCCAGCTGATCTTCCCACTGTAAACGTTAACTCCATCGTTAATATCTCCAATAGGAATCTTTCGGAGGATCAGTTAAAAGTATTAAAATATAATTTCAACTTTTCAAAGACATCTAAACCTTCAATTCCTCAAATCATCGCCCCTATAGAGAAAGCCTTTAAATTCTCCAAAATTTCGGAAACGCAGAAGGATACAATCCGCCACCTAATTACTCATAACGTTAATTTTAACAATAAATCTTTGGGTTCTAATCTTAGCAAAAAGGAAAATGAGATCTTACGTGAAATTCATTCTGATACTAATATCATGATCTCTAAAGCTGATAAGGGCGGACAGATCGTTGTTATGGACAAACACACATATATTACTGGAGTCTCTAAATTGATAAATGAAGGCCCATACTGCTCGATCCCTAAAGATCCTTCAACTTCGGACCTCATGAAAGTAAAAAGTGCTATTAAATCTTCCCACATTCTGCCAACTCAGTTGAAGAAATCACTTATTCCGCCTATTACTAATTGCGCTAGACTTTATGCTCTTCCAAAAGTCCACAAAACCGGTATTCCTTTTCGACCAATTGTTTCCAACATAGGTATTGCTTCATATCCTTTGGCCAAATATTTAGTTTCCAGATTTTCTCCTCTACTTGCTAACAATATTCACACTGTAAAAAATTCTGTTGAAGTCATTGATAAACTTAAAAATATTTCCCCACTTCGTTCCATTATGGTTTCATTTGATGTCAAATCATTGTTTACTAATGTTCCGGTCGAAGGAGCACTAAATTGTCTTGAAACTAGGCTTCGGGAATTTCACTTCACACATACTGATATTAATGAGTTGGTTTCGCTTACTAAAGTTTCTCTAAGTCAAACCCACTTTGTTTTCCAAAATGCATATTTTCGTCAAGTTGAAGGATTGGCTATGGGTAATCTTCTCAGTCCGGTACTTGCTGACATTTATATGCACTATTTTGAGATGAAATTATTTGATAAATTATCTTTTCGTCTTTGGATTCGGTATGTTGACGACACTTTCGCACTTTTTGACGGTTATAAAGAGGATTTATCCGAGATTCTATCTATTATGAATTCAATTGATCCAGCCATCCAATTCACTCTTGAAATTGAATCCAACAATTCCCTCCCCTTCCTCGATATTCTTATAATCCGCAATGAAACCGATTTTAGCACCACTGTGTACCGTAAACCCTTTGCAGTTTGTTTACCACCCCATGCCAAGTCATGCCACCCTGTTAAGCAAAAAATGGCTTCTTTTTACTATTATGTTTTCCGCGCGCTAAAAGTTTGTTCCTCTGAATCTTTGCTTACCAATGAACTTAATTATTTGAGAGCAGTTGCGATTGACCGTGGATTTTCTCCCGTGATTATTGATAAAGGCGTCAAAAAATTTTCAGATTCCCATCAAAGAAGACATTCCACTGTTAGAAATAATATTAATGACCTTGTCGTGCTTCCATTTTATCCTTCTGTTAGCTATAAAATTGCACGGATTCTCCAGAAATTCAATTTTCAAGTCGGTTTCTCCCCTATTAATAAAATTCACCCTTCGATTCTAAAAGATTGCGTTTCTGTCTTGAATTCTTGGGGAATTTATAGTATATCATGTCAGTATGGTTTAAGATATATTGGCCAAACAAAAAGAGCGTTGAAGTTTCGTATCAAGGAACATGAATCTTATGTCAAAAAAGGCGAAATTAACAAGTCTTCAATAGCGTATCATAGCTGGACTTTTAACCATAATTTTGATTTTGGGTCTGCAAAAATCATCCAAAAGGCTTCTTCCATAGGCGAATTGGATTTTCTTGAGGCTTTTCACATTCACAAAGATTTAGAAAGTTTAGTTAATGATTTGAAGTCCAATCCAGTCCTTCCTAATGCCTTTAAAATTCTACTATCTTAATTCAATTATTTTTGCCGATAGATGGCGTTACCTCCTCGCGCTTGGTACTACCAGAGGGTATAAAAATCCGTTCAGTGGTTGCTCTCCATTATTTGAAGTTCAGATTTTGAGCGTAATGTGCATTTGCCCCTCGCTCCCTATTTTAACTTCGCTAATATTTCTTTATGCTTGATCAGACAGCCTGGCTCAGTAAAAGTAGGCGGCCAGTGCAACTCTGATTAAAAATCTAGTTATAACCACGTGCAGTGCTGATAAGCACTACGTGTTTCTGTGACTCCTTCTCCTATTTTCTTCTTTCTATGTATTTCTTTCTCCTGATGAGGAGGGACCTTTAGCTGCCCTCGAAATCGATTGAGTGTTTCATTATACCTACGCTAAATATAAGGTTGTTTTTTACGATTTTGATTGTCACATTAGCGTGTTTCTCTTCTAGTCTAGTTTGTGCTATCAACCGGCATTTTCGAGAATATTTTACTGTTTATTGTTTTACCACGTGCACCATTTTATTTACTTCTTTTCACGTGGCCATCATTTTTTCGGATTTGGTTTATGCTATCAACCGGCATTTTCGAGGTAATTCTATTTTTTTAGGTTTACCACGTGCACGATTTTGACTTTCGTTGCTTCTTTCCACGTGGCTATTGGTTTTCAGTATTGGATGTTTCTTTCCTTTTGGAATGTTTTTGTCATTTGTTGATGAAAATTGTCTTCATTATTTATTGGTGTTTTTTCATGTTATAAGTAATTACTTGTTTGGACTTTCGGAATTACATTTCTTTTGTTCACTTGTTTCTTGCTTGTGCCTTTTTCACAATATGTCCACTGACAGGAACCGAATTTGTAAGTTACGCCTTAAGCGTACGAAATTCTTGAATCATCTACAGTTTCTACTTAAATGCAAACATCAAAATTTCATTCCCAAATTTATACATGTGAAATGCAGCCTTCAAGCTTCCGTTCACGTTTCAAAAATTTTGCATAAATTCAAATTGGCACTTCTTCGTCACATTATAAGGGACACACGCAAACGTTTATCTAAAATTGAATTTGAAATATATTACCTCCATTTAAAAATTGCTAATTCCACTGAAAAATTTTTCCTCATTTGAACATACATCCTGGTCTAGAACCGATACCGTTTGTCAACGGCATAAAAATGTGCTCATTTCTAAATTCCTAAAACTCACACACCAGTCGGATAGTCCCAATTATCCAGCTGATCTTCCCACTGTAAACGTTAACTCCATCGTTAATATCTCCAATAGGAATCTTTCGGAGGATCAGTTAAAAGTATTAAAATATAATTTCAACTTTTCAAAGACATCTAAACCTTCAATTCCTCAAATCATCGCCCCTATAGAGAAAGCCTTTAAATTCTCCAAAATTTCGGAAACGCAGAAGGATACAATCCGCCACCTAATTACTCATAACGTTAATTTTAACAATAAATCTTTGGGTTCTAATCTTAGCAAAAAGGAAAATGAGATCTTACGTGAAATTCATTCTGATACTAATATCATGATCTCTAAAGCTGATAAGGGCGGACAGATCGTTGTTATGGACAAACACACATATATTACTGGAGTCTCTAAATTGATAAATGAAGGCCCATACTGCTCGATCCCTAAAGATCCTTCAACTTCGGACCTCATGAAAGTAAAAAGTGCTATTAAATCTTCCCACATTCTGCCAACTCAGTTGAAGAAATCACTTATTCCGCCTATTACTAATTGCGCTAGACTTTATGCTCTTCCAAAAGTCCACAAAACCGGTATTCCTTTTCGACCAATTGTTTCCAACATAGGTATTGCTTCATATCCTTTGGCCAAATATTTAGTTTCCAGATTTTCTCCTCTACTTGCTAACAATATTCACACTGTAAAAAATTCTGTTGAAGTCATTGATAAACTTAAAAATATTTCCCCACTTCGTTCCATTATGGTTTCATTTGATGTCAAATCATTGTTTACTAATGTTCCGGTCGAAGGAGCACTAAATTGTCTTGAAACTAGGCTTCGGGAATTTCACTTCACACATACTGATATTAATGAGTTGGTTTCGCTTACTAAAGTTTCTCTAAGTCAAACCCACTTTGTTTTCCAAAATGCATATTTTCGTCAAGTTGAAGGATTGGCTATGGGTAATCTTCTCAGTCCGGTACTTGCTGACATTTATATGCACTATTTTGAGATGAAATTATTTGATAAATTATCTTTTCGTCTTTGGATTCGGTATGTTGACGACACTTTCGCACTTTTTGACGGTTATAAAGAGGATTTATCCGAGATTCTATCTATTATGAATTCAATTGATCCAGCCATCCAATTCACTCTTGAAATTGAATCCAACAATTCCCTCCCCTTCCTCGATATTCTTATAATCCGCAATGAAACCGATTTTAGCACCACTGTGTACCGTAAACCCTTTGCAGTTTGTTTACCACCCCATGCCAAGTCATGCCACCCTGTTAAGCAAAAAATGGCTTCTTTTTACTATTATGTTTTCCGCGCGCTAAAAGTTTGTTCCTCTGAATCTTTGCTTACCAATGAACTTAATTATTTGAGAGCAGTTGCGATTGACCGTGGATTTTCTCCCGTGATTATTGATAAAGGCGTCAAAAAATTTTCAGATTCCCATCAAAGAAGACATTCCACTGTTAGAAATAATATTAATGACCTTGTCGTGCTTCCATTTTATCCTTCTGTTAGCTATAAAATTGCACGGATTCTCCAGAAATTCAATTTTCAAGTCGGTTTCTCCCCTATTAATAAAATTCACCCTTCGATTCTAAAAGATTGCGTTTCTGTCTTGAATTCTTGGGGAATTTATAGTATATCATGTCAGTATGGTTTAAGATATATTGGCCAAACAAAAAGAGCGTTGAAGTTTCGTATCAAGGAACATGAATCTTATGTCAAAAAAGGCGAAATTAACAAGTCTTCAATAGCGTATCATAGCTGGACTTTTAACCATAATTTTGATTTTGGGTCTGCAAAAATCATCCAAAAGGCTTCTTCCATAGGCGAATTGGATTTTCTTGAGGCTTTTCACATTCACAAAGATTTAGAAAGTTTAGTTAATGATTTGAAGTCCAATCCAGTCCTTCCTAATGCCTTTAAAATTCTACTATCTTAATTCAATTATTTTTGCCGATAGATGGCGTTACCTCCTCGCGCTTGGTACTACCAGAGGGTATAAAAATCCGTTCAGTGGTTGCTTTCCATTATTTGAAGTTCAGATTTTGAGCGTAATGTGCATTTGCCCCTCGCTCCCTATTTTAACTTCGCTAATATTTCTTTATGCTTGATCAGACAGCCTGGCTCAGTAAAAGTAGGCGGCCAGTGCAACTCTGACTAAAAATCTAGTTATAACCACGTGCAGTGCTGATAAGCACTACGTGTTTCTGTGACTCCTTCTCCTATTTTCTTCTTTCTATGTATTTCTTTCTCCTGATGAGGAGGGACCTTTAGCTGCCCTCGAAATCGATTGAGTGTTTCATTATACCTACGCTAAATATAAAGTTGTTTTTTACGATTTTGATTGTCACATTAGCGTGTTTCTCTTCTAGTCTAGTTTGTGCTATCAACCGGCATTTTCGAGAATATTTTACTGTTTATTGTTTTACCACGTGCACCATTTTATTTACTTCTTTTCACGTGGCCATCATTTTTTCGGATTTGGTTTATGCTATCAACCGGCATTTTCGAGGTAATTCTATTTTTTTAGGTTTACCACGTGCACGATTTTGACTTTCGTTGCTTCTTTCCACGTGGCTATTGGTTTTCAGTATTGGATGTTTCTTTCCTTTTGGAATGTTTTTGTCATTTGTTGATGAAAATTGTCTTCATTATTTATTGGTGTTTTTTCATGTTATAAGTAATTACTTGTTTGGACTTTCGGAATTACATTTCTTTTGTTCACTTGTTTCTTGCTTGTGCCTTTTTCACAATATGTCCACTGACAGGAACCGATTTTGTAAGTTACGCCTTAAGCGTACGAAATTCTTGAATCATCTACAGTTTCTACTTAAATGCAAACATCAAAATTTCATTCCCAAATTTATACATGTGAAATGCAGCCTTCAAGCTTCCGTTCACGTTTCAAAAATTTTGCATAAATTCAAATTGGCACTTCTTCGTCACATTATAAGGGACACACGCAAACGTTTATCTAAAATTGAATTTGAATTATATTACCTCCATTTAAAAATTGCTAATTCCACTGAAAATTTTTCCTCATTTGAACATACATCCTGGTCTAGAACCGATACCGTTTGTCAACGGCATAAAAATGTGCTCATTTCTAAATTCCTAAAACTCACACACCAGTCGGATAGTCCCAATTATCCAGCTGATCTTCCCACTGTAAACGTTAACTCCATCGTTAATATCTCCAATAGGAATCTTTCGGAGGATCAGTTAAAAGTATTAAAATATAATTTCAACTTTTCAAAGACATCTAAACCTTCAATTCCTCAAATCATCGCCCCTATAGAGAAAGCCTTTAAATTCTCCAAAATTTCGGAAACGCAGAAGGATACAATCCGCCACCTAATTACTCATAACGTTAATTTTAACAATAAATCTTTGAGTTCTAATCTTAGCAAAAAGGAAAATGAGATCTTACGTGAAATTCATTCTGATACTAATATCATGATCTCTAAAGCTGATAAGGGCGGACAGATCGTTGTTATGGACAAACACACATATATTACTGGAGTCTCTAAATTGATAAATGAAGGCCCATACTGCTCGATCCCTAAAGATCCTTCAACTTCGGACCTCATGAAAGTAAAAAGTGCTATTAAATCTTCCCACATTCTGCCAACTCAGTTGAAGAAATCACTTATTCCGCCTATTACTAATTGCGCTAGACTTTATGCTCTTCCAAAAGTCCACAAAACCGGTATTCCTTTTCGACCAATTGTTTCCAACATAGGTACTGCTTCATATCCTTTGGCCAAATATTTAGTTTCCAGATTTTCTCCTCTACTTGCTAACAATATTCACACTGTAAAAAATTCTGTTGAAGTCATTGATAAACTTAAAAATATTTCCCCACTTCGTTCCATTATGGTTTCATTTGATGTCAAATCATTGTTTACTAATGTTCCGGTCGAAGGAGCACTAAATTGTCTTGAAACTAGGCTTCGGGAATTTCACTTCACACATACTGAAATTAATGAGTTGGTTTCGCTTACTAAAGTTTCTCTAAGTCAAACCCACTTTGTTTTCCAAAATGCATATTTTCGTCAAGTTGAAGGATTGGCTATGGGTAATCCTCTCAGTCCGGTACTTGCTGACATTTATATGCACTATTTTGAGATGAAATTATTTGATAAATTATGTTTTCGTCTTTGGATTCGGTATGTTGACGACACTTTCGCACTTTTTGACGGTTATAAAGAGGATTTATCCGAGATTCTATCTATTATGAATTCAATTGATCCAGCAATCCAATTCACTCTTGAAATTGAATCCAACAATTCCCTCCCCTTCCTCGATATTCTTGTAATCCGCAATGAAACCGATTTTAGCACCACTGTGTACCGTAAACCCTTTGCAGTTTGTTTACCACCCCATGCCAAGTCATGCCACCCTGTTAAGCAAAAAATGGCTTCTTTTTACTATTATGTTTTCCGCGCGCTAAAAGTTTGTTCCTCTGAATCTTTGCTTACCAATGAACTTAATTATTTGAGAGCAGTTGCGATTGACCGTGGATTTTCTCCCGTGATTATTGATAAAGGCGTCAAAAAATTTTCAGATTCCCATCAAAGAAGACATTCCACTGTTAGAAATAATATTAATGACCTTGTCGTGCTTCCATTTTATCCTTCTGTTAGCTATAAAATTGCACGGATTCTCCAGAAATTCAATTTTCAAGTCGGTTTCTCCCCTATTAATAAAATTCACCCTTCGATTCTAAAAGATTGCGTTTCTGTCTTGAATTCTTGGGGAATTTATAGTATATCATGTCAGTATGGTTTAAGATATATTGGCCAAACAAAAAGAGCGTTGAAGTTTCGTATCAAGGAACATGAATCTTATGTCAAAAAAGGCGAAATTAACAAGTCTTCAATAGCGTATCATAGCTGGACTTTTAACCATAATTTTGATTTTGGGTCTGCAAAAATCATCCAAAAGGCTTCTTCCATAGGCGAATTGGATTTTCTTGAGGCTTTTCACATTCACAAAGATTTAGAAAGTTTAGTTAATGATTTGAAGTCCAATCCAGTCCTTCCTAATGCCTTTAAAATTCTACTATCTTAATTCAATTATTTTTGCCGATAGATGGCGTTACCTCCTCGCGCTTGGTACTACCAGAGGGTATAAAAATCCGTTCAGTGGTTGCTTTCCATTATTTGAAGTTCAGATTTTGAGCGTAATGTGCATTTGCCCCTCGCTCCCTATTTTAACTTCGCTAATATTTCTTTATGCTTGATCAGACAGCCTGGCTCAGTAAAAGTAGGCGGCCAGTGCAACTCTGACTAAAAATCTAGTTATAACCACGTGCAGTGCTGATAAGCACTACGTGTTTCTGTGACTCCTTCTCCTATTTTCTTCTTTCTATGTATTTCTTTCTCCTGATGAGGAGGGACCTTTAGCTGCCCTCGAAATCGATTGAGTGTTTCATTATACCTACGCTAAACATAAGGTTGTTTTTTACGATTTTGATTGTCACATTAGCGTGTTTCTCTTCTAGTCTAGTTTGTGCTATCAACCGGCATTTTCGAGAATATTTTACTGTTTATTGTTTTACCACGTGCACCATTTTATTTACTTCTTTTCACGTGGCCATCATTTTTTCGGATTTGGTTTATGCTATCAACCGGCATTTTCGAGGTAATTCTATTTTTTTAGGTTTACCACGTGCACGATTTTGACTTTCGTTGCTTCTTTCCACGTGGCTATTGGTTTTCAGTATTGGATGTTTCTTTCCTTTTGGAATGTTTTTGTCATTTGTTGATGAAAATTGTCTTCATTATTTATTGGTGTTTTTTCATGTTATAAGTAATTACTTGTTTGGACTTTCGGAATTACATTTCTTTTGTTCACTTGTTTCTTGCTTGTGCCTTTTTCACAATATGTCCACTGACAGGAACCGATTTTGTAAGTTACGCCTTAAGCGTACGAAATTCTTGAATCATCTACAGTTTCTACTTAAATGCAAACATCAAAATTTCATTCCCAAATTTATACATGTGAAATGCAGCCTTCAAGCTTCCGTTCACGTTTCAAAAATTTTGCATAAATTCAAATTGGCACTTCTTCGTCACATTATAAGGGACACACGCAAACGTTTATCTAAAATTGAATTTGAAATATATTACCTCCATTTAAAAATTGCTAATTCCACTGAAAATTTTTCCTCATTTGAACATACATCCTGGTCTAGAACCGATACCGTTTGTCAACGGCATAAAAATGTGCTCATTTCTAAATTCCTAAAACTCACACACCAGTCGGATAGTCCCAATTATCCAGCTGATCTTCCCACTGTAAACGTTAACTCCATCGTTAATATCTCCAATAGGAATCTTTCGGAGGATCAGTTAAAAGTATTAAAATATAATTTCAACTTTTCAAAGACATCTAAACCTTCAATTCCTCAAATCATCGCCCCTATAGAGAAAGCCTTTAAATTCTCCAAAATTTCGGAAACGCAGAAGGATACAATCCGCCACCTAATTACTCATAACGTTAATTTTAACAATAAATCTTTGGGTTCTAATCTTAGCAAAAAGGAAAATGAGATCTTACGTGAAATTCATTCTGATACTAATATCATGATCTCTAAAGCTGATAAGGGCGGACAGATCGTTGTTATGGACAAACACACATATATTACTGGAGTCTCTAAATTGATAAATGAAGGCCCATACTGCTCGATCCCTAAAGATCCTTCAACTTCGGACCTCATGAAAGTAAAAAGTGCTATTAAATCTTCCCACATTCTGCCAACTCAGTTGAAGAAATCACTTATTCCGCCTATTACTAATTGCGCTAGACTTTATGCTCTTCCAAAAGTCCACAAAACCGGTATTCCTTTTCGACCAATTGTTTCCAACATAGGTACTGCTTCATATCCTTTGGCCAAATATTTAGTTTCCAGATTTTCTCCTCTACTTGCTAACAATATTCACACTGTAAAAAATTCTGTTGAAGTCATTGATAAACTTAAAAATATTTCCCCACTTCGTTCCATTATGGTTTCATTTGATGTCAAATCATTGTTTACTAATGTTCCGGTCGAAGGAGCACTAAATTGTCTTGAAACTAGGCTTCGGGAATTTCACTTCACACATACTGATATTAATGAGTTGGTTTCGCTTACTAAAGTTTCTCTAAGTCAAACCCACTTTGTTTTCCAAAATGCATATTTTCGTCAAGTTGAAGGATTGGCTATGGGTAATCCTCTCAGTCCGGTACTTGCTGACATTTATATGCACTATTTTGAGATGAAATTATTTGATAAATTATCTTTTCGTCTTTGGATTCGGTATGTTGACGACACTTTCGCACTTTTTGACGGTTATAAAGAGGATTTATCCGAGATTCTATCTATTATGAATTCAATTGATCCAGCCATCCAATTCACTCTTGAAATTGAATCCAACAATTCCCTCCCCTTCCTCGATATTCTTGTAATCCGCAATGAAACCGATTTTAGCACCACTGTGTACCGTAAAACCTTTGCAGTTTGTTTACCACCCCATGCCAAGTCATGCCACCCTGTTAAGCAAAAAATGGCTTCTTTTTACTATTATGTTTTCCGCGCGCTAAATGTTTGTTCCTCTGAATCTTTGCTTACCAATGAACTTAATTATTTGAGAGCAGTTGCGATTGACCGTGGATTTTCTCCCGTGATTATTGATAAAGGCGTCAAAAAATTTTCAGATTCCCATCAAAGAAGACATTCCACTGTTAGAAATAATATTAATGACCTTGTCGTGCTTCCATTTTATCCTTCTGTTAGCTATAAAATTGCACGGATTCTCCAGAAATTCAATTTTCAAGTCGGTTTCTCCCCTATTAATAAAATTCACCCTTCGATTCTAAAAGATTGCGTTTCTGTCTTGAATTCTTGGGGAATTTATAGTATATCATGTCAGTATGGTTTAAGATATATTGGCCAAACAAAAAGAGCGTTGAAGTTTCGTATCAAGGAACATGAATCTTATGTCAAAAAAGGCGAAATTAACAAGTCTTCAATAGCGTATCATAGCTGGACTTTTAACCATAATTTTGATTTTGGGTCTGCAAAAATCATCCAAAAGGCTTCTTCCATAGGCGAATTGGATTTTCTTGAGGCTTTTCACATTCACAAAGATTTAGAAAGTTTAGTTAATGATTTGAAGTCCAATCCAGTCCTTCCTAATGCCTTTAAAATTCTACTATCTTAATTCAATTATTTTTGCCGATAGATGGCGTTACCTCCTCGCGCTTGGTACTACCAGAGGGTATAAAAATCCGTTCAGTGGTTGCTTTCCATTATTTGAAGTTCAGATTTTGAGCGTAATGTGCATTTGCCCCTCGCTCCCTATTTTAACTTCGCTAATATTTCTTTATGCTTGATCAGACAGCCTGGCTCAGTAAAAGTAGGCGGCCAGTGCAACTCTGACTAAAAATCTAGTTATAACCACGTGCAGTGCTGATAAGCACTACGTGTTTCTGTGACTCCTTCTCCTATTTTCTTCTTTCTATGTATTTCTTTCTCCTGATGAGGAGGGACCTTTAGCTGCCCTCGAAATCGATTGAGTGTTTCATTATACCTACGCTAAATATAAGGTTGTTTTTTACGATTTTGATTGTCACATTAGCGTGTTTCTCTTCTAGTCTAGTTTGTGCTATCAACCGGCATTTTCGAGAATATTTTACTGTTTATTGTTTTACCACGTGCACCATTTTATTTACTTCTTTTCACGTGGCCATCATTTTTTCGGATTTGGTTTATGCTATCAACCGGCATTTTCGAGGTAATTCTATTTTTTTAGGTTTACCACGTGCACGATTTTGACTTTCGTTGCTTCTTTCCACGTGGCTATTGGTTTTCAGTATTGGATGTTTCTTTCCTTTTGGAATGTTTTTGTCATTTGTTGATGAAAATTGTCTTCATTATTTATTGGTGTTTTTTCATGTTATAAGTAATTACTTGTTTGGACTTTCGGAATTACATTTCTTTTGTTCACTTGTTTCTTGCTTGTGCCTTTTTCACAATATGTCCAATGACAGGAACCGATTTTGTAAGTTACGCCTTAAGCGTACGAAATTCTTGAATCATCTACAGTTTCTACTTAAATGCAAACATCAAAATTTCATTCCCAAATTTATACATGTGAAATGCAGCCTTCAAGCTTCCGTTCACGTTTCAAAAATTTTGCATAAATTCAAATTGGCACTTCTTCGTCACATTATAAGGGACACACGCAAACGTTTATCTAAAATTGAATTTGAATTATATTACCTCCATTTAAAAATTGCTAATTCCACTGAAAATTTTTCCTCATTTGAACATACATCCTGGTCTAGAACCGATACCGTTTGTCAACGGCATAAAAATGTGCTCATTTCTAAATTCCTAAAACTCACACACCAGTCGGATAGTCCCAATTATCCAGCTGATCTTCCCACTGTAAACGTTAACTCCATCGTTAATATCTCCAATAGGAATCTTTCGGAGGATCAGTTAAAAGTATTAAAATATAATTTCAACTTTTCAAAGACATCTAAACCTTCAATTCCTCAAATCATCGCCCCTATAGAGAAAGCCTTTAAATTCTCCAAAATTTCGGAAACGCAGAAGGATACAATCCGCCACCTAATTACTCATAACGTTAATTTTAACAATAAATCTTTGGGTTCTAATCTTAGCAAAAAGGAAAATGAGATCTTACGTGAAATTCATTCTGATACTAATATCATGATCTCTAAAGCTGATAAGGGCGGACAGATCGTTGTTATGGACAAACACACATATATTACTGGAGTCTCTAAATTGATAAATGAAGGCCCATACTGCTCGATCCCTAAAGATCCTTCAACTTCGGACCTCATGAAAGTAAAAAGTGCTATTAAATCTTCCCACATTCTGCCAACTCAGTTGAAGAAATCACTTATTCCGCCTATTACTAATTGCGCTAGACTTTATGCTCTTCCAAAAGTCCACAAAACCGGTATTCCTTTTCGACCAATTGTTTCCAACATAGGTACTGCTTCATATCCTTTGGCCAAATATTTAGTTTCCAGATTTTCTCCTCTACTTGCTAACAATATTCACACTGTAAAAAATTCTGTTGAAGTCATTGATAAACTTAAAAATATTTCCCAACTTCGTTCCATTATGGTTTCATTTGATGTCAAATCATTGTTTACTAATGTTCCGGTCGAAGGAGCACTAAATTGTCTTGAAACTAGGCTTCGGGAATTTCACTTCACACATACTGATATTAATGAGTTGGTTTCGCTTACTAAAGTTTCTCTAAGTCAAACCCACTTTGTTTTCCAAAATGCATATTTTCGTCAAGTTGAAGGATTGGCTATGGGTAATCCTCTCAGTCCGGTACTTGCTGACATTTATATGCACTATTTTGAGATGAAATTATTTGATAAATTATCTTTTCGTCTTTGGATTCGGTATGTTGACGACACTTTCGCACTTTTTGACGGTTATAAAGAGGATTTATCCGAGATTCTATCTATTATGAATTCAATTGATCCAGCCATCCAATTCACTCTTGAAATTGAATCCAACAATTCCCTCCCCTTCCTCGATATTCTTGTAATCCGCAATGAAACCGATTTTAGCACCACTGTGTACCGTAAACCCTTTGCAGTTTGTTTACCACCCCATGCCAAGTCATGCCACCCTGTTAAGCAAAAAATGGCTTCTTTTTACTATTATGTTTTCCGCGCGCTAAAAGTTTGTTCCTCTGAATCTTTGCTTACCAATGAACTTAATTATTTGAGAGCAGTTGCGATTGACCGTGGATTTTCTCCCGTGATTATTGATAAAGGCGTCAAAAAATTTTCAGATTCCCATCAAAGAAGACATTCCACTGTTAGAAATAATATTAATGACCTTGTCGTGCTTCCATTTTATCCTTCTGTTAGCTATAAAATTGCACGGATTCTCCAGAAATTCAATTTTCAAGTCGGTTTCTCCCCTATTAATAAAATTCACCCTTCGATTCTAAAAGATTGCGTTTCTGTCTTGAATTCTTGGGGAATTTATAGTATATCATGTCAGTATGGTTTAAGATATATTGGCCAAACAAAAAGAGCGTTGAAGTTTCGTATCAAGGAACATGAATCTTATGTCAAAAAAGGCGAAATTAACAAGTCTTCAATAGCGTATCATAGCTGGACTTTTAACCATAATTTTGATTTTGGGTCTGCAAAAATCATCCAAAAGGCTTCTTCCATAGGCGAATTGGATTTTCTTGAGGCTTTTCACATTCACAAAGATTTAGAAAGTTTAGTTAATGATTTGAAGTCCAATCCAGTCCTTCCTAATGCCTTTAAAATTCTACTATCTTAATTCAATTATTTTTGCCGATAGATGGCGTTACCTCCTCGCGCTTGGTACTACCAGAGGGTATAAAAATCCGTTCAGTGGTTGCTTTCCATTATTTGAAGTTCAGATTTTGAGCGTAATGTGCATTTGCCCCTCGCTCCCTATTTTAACTTCGCTAATATTTCTTTATGCTTGATCAGACAGCCTGGCTCAGTAAAAGTAGGCGGCCAGTGCAACTCTGACTAAAAATCTAGTTATAACCACGTGCAGTGCTGATAAGCACTACGTGTTTCTGTGACTCCTTCTCCTATTTTCTTCTTTCTATGTATTTCTTTCTCCTGATGAGGAGGGACCTTTAGCTGCCCTCGAAATCGATTGAGTGTTTCATTATACCTACGCTAAATATAAGGTTGTTTTTTACGATTTTGATTGTCACATTAGCGTGTTTCTCTTCTAGTCTAGTTTGTGCTATCAACCGGCATTTTCGAGAATATTTTACTGTTTATTGTTTTACCACGTGCACCATTTTATTTACTTCTTTTCACGTGGCCATCATTTTTTCGGATTTGGTTTATGCTATCAACCGGCATTTTCGAGGTAATTCTATTTTTTTAGGTTTACCACGTGCACGATTTTGACTTTCGTTGCTTCTTTCCACGTGGCTATTGGTTTTCAGTATTGGATGTTTCTTTCCTTTTGGAATGTTTTTGTCATTTGTTGATGAAAATTGTCTTCATTATTTATTGGTGTTTTTTCATGTTATAAGTAATTACTTGTTTGGACTTTCGGAATTACATTTCTTTTGTTCACTTGTTTCTTGCTTGTGCCTTTTTCACAATATGTCCACTGACAGGAACCGATTTTGTAAGTTACGCCTTAAGCGTACGAAATTCTTGAATCATCTACAGTTTCTACTTAAATGCAAACATCAAAATTTCATTCCCAAATTTATACATGTGAAATGCAGCCTTCAAGCTTCCGTTCAAGTTTCAAAAATTTTGCATAAATTCAAATTGGCACTTCTTCGTCACATTATAAGGGACACACGCAAACGTTTATCTAAAATTGAATTTGAATTATATTACCTCCATTTAAAAATTGCTAATTCCACTGAAAATTTTTCCTCATTTGAACATACATCCTGGTCTAGAACCGATACCGTTTGTCAACGGCATAAAAATGTGCTCATTTCTAAATTCCTAAAACTCACACACCAGTCGGATAGTCCCAATTATCCAGCTGATTTTTCCACTGTAAACGTTAACTCCATCGTTAATATCTCCAATAGGAATCTTTCGGAGGATCAGTTAAAAGTATTAAAATATAATTTCAACTTTTCAAAGACATCTAAACCTTCAATTCCTCAAATCATCGCCCCTATAGAGAAAGCCTTTAAATTCTCCAAAATTTCGGAAACGCAGAAGGATACAATCCGCCACCTAATTACTCATAACGTTAATTTTAACAATAAATCTTTGGGTTCTAATCTTAGCAAAAAGGAAAATGAGATCTTACGTGAAATTCATTCTGATACTAATATCATGATCTCTAAAGCTGATAAGGGCGGACAGATCGTTGTTATGGACAAACACACATATATTACTGGAGTCTCTAAATTGATAAATGAAGGCCCATACTGCTCGATCCCTAAAGATCCTTCAACTTCGGACCTCATGAAAGTAAAAAGTGCTATTAAATCTTCCCACATTCTGCCAACTCAGTTGAAGAAATCACTTATTCCGCCTATTACTAATTGCGCTAGACTTTATGCTCTTCCAAAAGTCCACAAAACCGGTATTCCTTTTCGACCAATTGTTTCCAACATAGGTACTGCTTCATATCCTTTGGCCAAATATTTAGTTTCCAGATTTTCTCCTCTACTTGCTAACAATATTCACACTGTAAAAAATTCTGTTGAAGTCATTGATAAACTTAAAAATATTTCCCCACTTCGTTCCATTATGGTTTCATTTGATGTCAAATCATTGTTTACTAATGTTCCGGTCGAAGGAGCACTAAATTGTCTTGAAACTAGGCTTCGGGAATTTCACTTCACACATACTGAAATTAATGAGTTGGTTTCGCTTACTAAAGTTTCTCTAAGTCAAACCCACTTTGTTTTCCAAAATGCATATTTTCGTCAAGTTGAAGGATTGGCTATGGGTAATCCTCTCAGTCCGGTACTTGCTGACATTTATATGCACTATTTTGAGAAGAAATTATTTGATAAATTATCTTTTCGTCTTTGGATTCGGTATGTTGACGACACTTTCGCACTTTTTGACGGTTATAAAGAGGATTTATCCGAGATTCTATCTATTATGAATTCAATTGATCCAGCCATCCAATTCACTCTTGAAATTGAATCCAACAATTCCCTCCCCTTCCTCGATATTCTTATAATCCGCAATGAAACCGATTTTAGCACCACTGTGTACCGTAAACCCTTTGCAGTTTGTTTACCACCCCATGCCAAGTCATGCCACCCTGTTAAGCAAAAAATGGCTTCTTTTTACTATTATGTTTTCCGCGCGCTAAAAGTTTGTTCCTCTGAATCTTTGCTTACCAATGAACTTAATTATTTGAGAGCAGTTGCGATTGACCGTGGATTTTCTCCCGTGATTATTGATAAAGGCGTCAAAAAATTTTCAGATTCCCATCAAAGAAGACATTCCACTGTTAGAAATAATATTAATGACCTTGTCGTGCTTCCATTTTATCCTTCTGTTAGCTATAAAATTGCACGGATTCTCCAGAAATTCAATTTTCAAGTCGGTTTCTCCCCTATTAATAAAATTCACCCTTCGATTCTAAAAGATTGCGTTTCTGTCTTGAATTCTTGGGGAATTTATAGTATATCATGTCAGTGTGGTTTAAGATATATTGGCCAAACAAAAAGAGCGTTGAAGTTTCGTATCAAGGAACATGAATCTTATGTCAAAAAAGGCGAAATTAACAAGTCTTCAATAGCGTATCATAGCTGGACTTTTAACCATAATTTTGATTTTGGGTCTGCAAAAATCATCCAAAAGGCTTCTTCCATAGGCGAATTGGATTTTCTTGAGGCTTTTCACATTCACAAAGATTTAGAAAGTTTAGTTAATGATTTGAAGTCCAATCCAGTCCTTCCTAATGCCTTTAAAATTCTACTATCTTAATTCAATTATTTTTGCCGATAGATGGCGTTACCTCCTCGCGCTTGGTACTACCAGAGGGTATAAAAATCCGTTCAGTGGTTGCTTTCCATTATTTGAAGTTCAGATTTTGAGCGTAATGTGCATTTGCCCTTCGCTCCCTATTTTAACTTCGCTAATATTTCTTTATGCTTGATCAGACAGCCTGGCTCAGTAAAAGTAGGTGGCCAGTGCAACTCTGATTAAAAATCTAGTTATAACCACGTGCAGTGCTGATAAGCACTACGTGTTTCTGTGACTCCTTCTCCTATTTTCTTCTTTCTATGTATTTCTTTCTCCTGATGAGGAGGGACCTTTAGCTGCCCTCGAAATCGATTGAGTGTTTCATTATACCTACGCTAAATATAAGGTTGTTTTTTACGATTTTGAATGTATATTAATGTTCATTATACATTTGTCACATTTTTGCTTTCTTCCAAAACAGCGATACTGTGGTTCTATTGCTTTAGAAATTAATAAAAGGGGACCTATGTTATAAAAACCTAATTATATTCAGATACACACATTTTCCACATGTTTGAAATCCATTATTCTAATCAAAATGTCTACCGAAAATATTGAATCAATATTAGAAATCAAAAGCTAAGTGAGAATGAAGTAGTAAGAGTCATATCGTCTAAAGTGTTTTAATTGAAGAAAACAGGTGCTTGCTTTATCGTAAAGTGAACACCTGTTTTTCAAACAGTGAAGAGCCCACCAGCGCTCGAGGGGTAAAGTCGCTGAAGACTAATAGTTCGGTCCGGAGTTCAATTCCCGGCTAACGGCTGTCTGCACGCAGGGGCGTAGCTAGAGGGGGCATCTGTCCTCGGGCGCAGAATCCAAAGGCCACCAAACTGATGTTACGACATTCTAGAATTAAATGTTTTCCATCCTTGGCAAGCAGTAGGGGCGCGAAACCTTCAGTTGCCCCTGGGCGCTGAAAACCCTAGCTACGACTCTGGCTGCACGGACGTTTTCGCGATTTTCCCCATGTGTAACTTGCATATGAGCCAGTTTCCTTTAAAAAGTCCTCCACGAACGCATCCCTTTCCTTAGGCAATAGCTCTAGTGTGCATTGCCGTAACCAAATAATCCGAAATCGGAAAAAAAAAGGGAATTGGGAGGGAAGGCAGCGACGAAACGTCGTTTTAGAAGAATAGGCTACATAACCAAATTTCTATCTATACTCTGGTAAACAGTACATTATTTGCTCCTCAAGGGCCTAAATTTAGCTAATGCTTGGCTTAGGTCTTGCAATTTCAGCCACAGCCCCGAAACCAGACGATGTCTGGTATTTTATTTCATTACTTAGTTGTTCATCATTAATTTAAGAATTAATTAAATTTTCATTTGTCTTTACATTTTTAATGAATTATAATAATAATCATTTATTATTCTAGTTGCTAATTATTTTATTATTGCATTAGTTACTTTATTTATTTTTTATTTTTACTTATTTATTCATCTTTCCTGATGGCCTTCCATAGAGCTCCAGCACTTTTAATTTTAAAAATTAAGTCCTGACTACAAACAACGATTGCGAACATAAAAGTCAAGTAACTTATTTAGTGATAAATAAGTAAAATAAAAACCAAGGCCTTTATTTTTGCTTTACTTGGCTCTTATTTTATATTTATATATGTATGTGTGTACTTTACATTTAATAATAAGGATATATATATATATGTACTAAGTACTTTACATTTAATTATAATTTATTTAAAATATACATATTTACGTTTTGTAGTATTACGGATTGCAATAAAAAGGAAGGTGCACATCTAGATGTTATAACGGGCCCATATACAAAATTTCAACGTTCTAGAACTAATCGTTTTTGAGTTATGCGAAATGCATATATACATACTTACACATCACGAAGAAATCCCTTTCAAGTATCAACTTAGAGTCATAATCATTAGTCATAGGTATCAGCTTAGAGTAAATGGGATTACATTTAACAATCCGTTTCTGGAAAAAAAAATTGTTTTTGTACGTACAGACGTCACCCAAAAAAATAATTCACATGGATTCTGTAATTGTCAAATATGGATATTTCCGTTGAAATATGATACCCAAAAAATTTTTCTCTATTACAATACTTACTTCCTTTTTATTTCGTACAAGGAAGTAAAGAACTTATATTAACCTACATATTCTTATATAAACAATACCTAAGTGCAGTATATAAATATTTCAAATCAATAAAATCTCACTATGGCACGCTCAAGAAAAAAAAATCAATAATCATCTAAATTTTCAAATTACAAACATAATATGCACTATAAATCTAAATGTAAAAAGCAAATACAAAATAACGCTTCACGCTATCAAAATTTATCATTTTCTTAAATATCAACAACTAAACAATATTTCAACTAAAACACATAATGTAAACAAGAGTTTGCCCGATGAGTTAACCAAAAAAATTCGAAATCATCAATGATAAAATTTGGCACACGGGTATTGTTAGCAAATATATCATTTGTATTCGCATAGAAACTGCATCATTCGTATTCGCATAGCAACCGCATCATAGGTATTCGAATAAACCGCATCGTACGACAGATGCCAGTAACGAACAGATGCGAGTAACGAAATGAATTTGTGAGTACCGAATCGGTTCAAGTCAACGATGTACCCGTTACTCGGTAACGAATACATGCGGTTTGCTCCAGCTCTAGAAGAAACTAACAGAAACATAAAAACACAATCATGTGCTAGAACTTCAGAATTCTGACTCTTAAAAGAAATAATATTTTAGTCTGAAGGAAAATGATATAAGAAATTAATGTTTTAAAATTTTTCTGGAATTAGTTTAATTGTTTTGAACCAAAAATGTGGTCAATTTTGTTTTTCAAAATTTTTTTTCTGTTTTTTCAGGATTCTGTATATCTGGAGTCTTCAGTTTTCCACTTTATCAAATATTATACAATAATGTGTTTACAATAAATATATTCATATAGTATATTTGCTACAACTTCTTGCACGTAACCCTTTTTAGTTTTTTGAAGCAAGCATGTTTATAAAAACAAATATTGATTTAGTCAAAACAAATGCTCTCAATATAAACAAAAACGAAAGTTAAAGATTTGACAAATCATAAAAGTCTTTCAAGGAATAAAACGCAATTGTTGTATGGTAAAATTACGCTTCTCTTCTATGGTAACTCATATGTAAAAATAATACAGTAAGAAGGCACTCATTTGGACAATATTACTCAAAGACGTAAGGAAGGAAAGAATACAAATACAAGCAATGCTTTCAATACAGTAGTACACATACAATGGCTCACAAAAGTGTTCGTACGATAACGATTTTTAGTGAAATGTTGCTTTATTAATAACAATTAAAATTTTAGAATGAACATTTTCAATAATATCTATAAATTTCTCCTAGCAAAACTACATTAATTATTTATGAACATATTAAAACTTTTCTTTTGGAAGATCAGTAATAGAAAAGTAACAGAAAACTTATCTCACAAAGTCTTCGTACTCTTTAAAAAAATCTGCACATATTGATAAAGATTGTAGTATTTCTGTCAGTTAGTATTTTGTAGTATAGTATATATTGCAATATTCATGACAGCTTTCAAACGTATGGCCATAACCAATTCAACGAGTTTTCTTTGGGGGGGGTGTAATATTGTTTTAATGTTGTGTGTTAGCACTCTAACATTTAATTTTCTCCGGGTGTGTTCTGTTGCGTTTAAATCTGGTGACTGAGGTGGTGTTTTCAGAACGTGTAGACAATAATAAACACCCAAAAGGCGAATATTGACGGGTGTGTGCTTAGAATCGTTGTCCTGACAAAAAATAAAGTTGCTTCCAATATATTTTGGGCTGATAGTTTCTAATTAATTAAATAAAGAGCATAGTTCATTGCACCATCAATAAGTACTAAATTATAAAATCCTGATGCTGATACGCACCTTCACACAAGAACACCTCCACCGTCATGCTTTACTATATTAATTAAGGTCTTGGGATTAAGCTCCTCATTTCTTTCTCTCCATATAATTATACGCCCATCGGAATCAAAAATGTTAAAATTGCTTTTTTTCTGGAAATAAGACATGATTCTAATACGCTTCGGGCTTTTTTACCATTGACTTTGAGAAGAAAAGCCTAAGTTTTGTAGTTTTCGGCCTATCCAAAAAACTTCTTCGAACAGAGCGCCCCTGTAATCCAGCTGATCTGTGTACTCGTTGAATAGTTTTAAGTGAAACTTAAGTAAAAAAATTTTCAGTGAATTCTGTAGAAACCTTTACTACATTAAAACATGGATTTTTCACAGATTTTCTAACTGTAAATCTCTGATCACGTTGAGTCAGGTCAAGTCCTCTTTGCCGGACAACCTCTGTACCTCAGTTTCTATATCTTTACTTTATTTTGGATCCGATATTCTTCTTTAAAGCATTTCATCACATATTGCACGTAGAATGGGATAAATTTACTAATTTAGCGACATCCCGAATGAATTTCAATCTTTATGATAAAAAATGATCAATTTTCGAATGCTGTTCGTTGATTCCTTGGGACTAACGAAGTAAGCAAGCAAAAATAAATAAATAAATAAATAAATAAATAAATAAAGCACAATTTTTTAACCCTCACCAAAATGTGAAAATAACAAAGTGGTAGACGATAATTTTGTTTCTCAAATTTTAGAAAAATATTTCGGTGTACGAGCACTTTTGCAGCGTGTTTTATTTGTGACTCGTTACATTTTCAATTTTAGAAAATAAGAATAAGTTAGTATTAAAATTTAAAAAGTTTGATTTATTCAAAGTTACAAGGAGATGATATAAAAAAATATTGGTCATTGGTCATCAGGATACAATAGGCATTTACCATTTAAAATATACTTTTACCTATATTTGAAGTTTTTGCCGGAGGGCGCTGGCGTTAGGTAAATGTTTAAGAGCACAAAGATGCTCACGCCGAAAAGGGCGTCATTGGCGACCTCGACTAAAGATTCTTTTAGTCGACTAAAAGCGTCTTTATTTTAGTAAAATTTGATAAACAAAAGTATCGTCTACCACTTTGTTATTTTTACATTTTGGTGAAGTTTAAAAAATTTTGCTTTATTTATTTATTTACTTTGCTTGCTTACTTCGTTATATTTTAGTTAATGTTTAAAGATAGTTAGCTCGTAGTCCTAAGGAAACAACGAAGAGCATTCGAAAAGTGACCATTTCTTATCATAAAGATTGAAATTCATTCGGGATGTCGCTAAATTAGTAAATTTATCCCATTCTACGGTGCAATATGTGATAAAATGCTTTAAAGAAGAATATCGGATCCAAAATAAAGTAAACATACAGAAACTGGGGTACAGAGGTTGTCCGGCAAAGAAGACTTGACCTGAATCAACGTGATCAGATATTTATAGTTAGAAAGTCTGGGAGAAATCCAAGTTTTAGTGTAGTAAATGTTTCTACAGAATTCACTGAAAAATTTTCTACTTAAGTTTCACTTAAAACTATTCAACGAGTACACTGATCAGCTGGATTATAAGGGCGCTCTGTTCGAAGAAATGTTTTGGATAGGCCAAAAACTACAAAACTTAGGCTTTTCTTCTCAAAGTCAATGGTAAATAAGCCCGAAGCGTATTAGAATCATGTCTTATTTCCAGGAAAAAGCAATTTTAACATTTTTGATTCCGATGGGCGTATACTTATATGGAGAGAAAAAAATGAGGAGCTTAATCCCAAGACCTTGATTGACAAAGTAAAGCATGACGGTGGAGGTGTTCTTGTGTGAAGGTGCGTATCAGCATCAGGATTTAATAATTTAGTACTTATTGATGGCGCAATGAACTATGCTCTTTATTTAATTAATTAGAGACTATCAGCCCAAAATACATTGGAAACAACTTTATTTTTTGTCAGGACAACGATTCTAAGCACACAGCCCTCAATGTTCGCCTTTTGGGTGTTTATTATTGTCCACACGTTCTAAAAACACCACCTCAGTCACCAGATTTAAACGCAACAGAACACACCCGGAGAAAATTAAATGTTAGAGTGCTAACACACAACATTAAAACAATATTACACCCCCCAAAAAAACCTGTTTAATTGGTAATGCCCATACGTTTGAAAGCTGTCATGAATATTGCAATATATACTATACTACAAAATACTAACTGACAGAAATACTAC
This sequence comes from Stegodyphus dumicola, assembly GCF_044657685.1. Taxonomy (NCBI): domain Eukaryota; kingdom Metazoa; phylum Arthropoda; class Arachnida; order Araneae; family Eresidae; genus Stegodyphus; species Stegodyphus dumicola. Next base: position 152,042,079 of record NC_140768.1, read on the forward strand.
AATCTTTATCAATATGTGCAGATTTTTTTTAAAGAGTACGCAGACTTTGTGAGATAACTTTTCAGTTACTTTTTTATTACTTATTTTCCAATAGAAAGGTTTTAATATGTTCATAAATAATTAATGTAGTTTTGCTAGGAAAAATTTATAGATATTATTGAAAATGTTCATTCTAAAATTTTAATTTTTATTAATAAAGCAAAATTTCACTGAAACTCGTTAGCTAAAAGAGTCTTTAACTGAAAGCGAGAGATTTAATCACGAGTTGTTGTAGGGGAACTCAGTCAATATAAGTTATATGAAAATATAATTTTTAGTAGGAGAACACATATTTCTTGTAATATTTAGAGTAAGCTGTAATTTTACACTTGAAACTATAACGCTTTGAAGATGAAACTACACAATACAAATCACTAAGTCCAAAACCTGCTTAGTAAGGTATTGCAAAGTCTATAATCCGCTTTGTCAGGTGATAAAACACATAAACTTGAAAAGAACAATTGAAAATGATGGTAGTAAATGAGAACAAAGTCTCTGCTTTGTCAAAATTTGAAGAAGCGCAGTCCATACCCTGCCCTGTCAGGTTATAAACAAATGTAAACACAGGAGAAAAAAGATTCGTCCGTGTCAGTCACTTAGGTGGTCACCCACCCAAGTGCTGACCACGACCATGATGGAACATCATAGAGATAGGATTTAGGAACGGGGAAGACGGGCCTTTACCATTTGGTTAATTGGTTTAGCCCCGTCTCCCCACTACGTGATCCCAGCCGTTTATTGATATTAGCAAACAGATACATAATTTGAAATGAATACAAAACTTGCAATGATACATAATTCAAATGAATACATAATTTGAAATGAATACATAATTTGTAATGATACATAGTTTAGAATGTAAATAAATAAAAAAAATTCAAGCATAATGTATAAAATAGCATAATTATAAACGTACAGAATTTTGTAATACAAAAATTTTAAACATAATATATGACATAACTCTTTAAAATATATGCGGAATTTTGAATATAATATGCGACGAAAAGAAATAGTAGTGATGAAGAGTAGTTTGTAGTTCCAACAAAAGTCTATAGTTCAAAGTCTGCATTCAGAATTCACAGTTCAAAGTCTATACTCCATATTCTATAGATATAGTACAAAATCTATAGATCAAAGTCTGCAAGTTAAATATTTTGTTTAGGTAATTCATGTATATCGCTCAAATTTGCAGATTTTGCAAGTCAGTAGGATGTAGTCGGCTCAGTAGGATAAGGTTCTTACATTCAGTAAAAAATTGTAATACAAATTGGCTAAATAGTTGGGAGCCCGATGCAGGCTAACGTGACAAATTCTTACTACATTAGATAAGTACAAAATAAATAACTAACATGATGCCATCAAACTAACATTTACAATTTCTGGTATGGTAAAGAGCTGACAGAAATAATACAGTTGAACATATAGTACAATAGAACATAGTAACATAGTGTACTGATAATGCTAGATTTGTTGACTGGATGATAATGCATGCTAATATAATATAAAAAGAAAAGCATACAACAATTATTTTCTTATAAACAAGTAGATAAATGAAAAATGCTTAAAAACAGTAGAAAATACAGTACAGTACAAACAAACCAACATAAAATCTGTAGAAATGCTTGGCTCAAAATTCGATAGGTAAACAAGAACATATACAAATGCTATATGCTATATAATATATATAATATTTACTTTTTAATTAAAAAGTTGACAGATTCGTACAGCGATAGATAGTACAATGCAATTAACTAACATGATGCCAAACTAACATTTACAGTTTCTGGTATGTTGAAAAAAAAAATGTAACTAAATGAAAAATGCATATAAACAGTAGGAGAGTACGGAACAAACAAACAAGTTATCTGTAAAAATACTAGGCTCAAACAAAAACATATACAAAGGCAGAAAGTTGCTTACAAACAAAGAAGAATTTGCGGAAAAAGCTATACTTGCTGACTGAAACTATCCATATTGTCAACAATAGCTATAGTACCGACAGAACTATATTACTGATTGAATGCGATATTTGCAGACCGACTAGAATTATTTACTGATAATGCTATACTTGCTGATTTAAGAATGAAACTAGCTAACATGAGACAAGAAACAATGATATTGAAATTGTGTACTAAATAAAAAGTAGACAGATTCTTACAACATGAGACAGATTTCAATGTAATTATATTAACATGATGCCATCAAATAAACATTTACAATTTCTGTTATAGTACAAAGGCTCACTATAGATTACAATAGAACAATACCAACATAATTTACTGATACTATAATGAAGATACTTGTAAGCATGATACAATGATTAAGATAATGATTGTCTTATAGACAATCATTATCTTAATCATGATTGTATTATAGACAATCAATAAGAAAAGCATACTATCGATAGAAGAGTACAGTACAATCAAACCAACGTGAGAACTATGTAAAGGCATGGCTTAAAAAAAAACAATAATAATAATAATACAAAATCGGTTATGAATTTAAAATATATATATGTATATAAATAAAAATAAAAATAAAAATTTCTAACAAACCTAAAAGGGTGATAGATGGAGTTCGATACACTCAAACTAACGTGATGCAGTCAAACTTATATTTCATTTGTTATTAACAGTCTAGCTATAAAAAGCAGATAGTATATGGTTAATACATTTCCTGAAAACCATTATTGTCTATAGAAATATAGCTTTAAGTACAAATACAACGTCAGTCTAGAATAAGGCTGTGTAAAAGTTGTATATAAATAGAAGAAGAACACCCTATTAAGAGTGTCCTTACACTATCCGCAACTAGAATGGTATAATAAGAAGAAGAGCACCCTGTAGAGAGTGTCCATATGCCACCTATTGCTATAAGACATATAGTGTAGATTAAACTTGACATAAGTCAAGCCCAATGCTGGAGTCTCCATTACGAAATTTAATTTGCGGATCAGGTGTCTTTGCTTAACTAAGAGTTTGCAAAATGCCTGACGATTTTGCGTAGGAAATCGTATGTGTAGGCCTTCTGTCAGGGGACAATTGGCTAAATAGTGTTCCGGAGAGCCGAGTTTACCACAACTGCAGACATTGGTATCACTAATGCCAAAGCGTGCGAAGAATTCAGGAAAAGGTCCATGCCCCGAAATGTAACGGGAAAGATGGGCATTGCCATAGCAGCGATCTGTCGACACATATGAAAGATGGTAGAAAGTACGTCGACCGGTGAAGCTATTGTCCCATTCCTCTTGCCACTTACTAATTACTCGAAGACGTAAAGTTCGCTTGAGAAAAGAATGTGGCCAAGGAATGGATATATTCTCATCAGCATCACCAGAAGCCGCCTCCTTGGCATAGGCATCTGCAAGTTCGTTACCATATTCTCCCACATGCGCTTTAACCCAAGCAATATGAATAGTGAAAGACGGAGAAGCACGTAAGTCCTGTTGAATGTCTCGTATAATTGGAGAGGAATGCTCAGGATTGCCAATGGCGTGGATGACAGAAAGGCTATCATAATTGATTGTCGCTTGTGTTATATTCTGAGTCAGCAAGTAGCGGATAGCGCGTGCTATCGCCACTGCTTTCCCTTGAAAAACACTATTCTGCATAGATAAATGTCCCTTCCAGTGGGCTAGAGGAAGATTATCATGAAAAGCAACAAAACCGCTTTCTACGTTATCATCTATCTCTGAGCCATCAGTATATATCACGTGGCTTGAAGAATTACGTAACACTGATGGTGGAATATGGAGCCTAACTCCAACCCCATAGTCTGCTGGATGAATACTAAAAGGTGTCAATTTTGCTTCATAGTCATCAGGCAAATAATGTTCTCCATCAAATGTGATAGGCCTGCGTAGTTGCAAAAGTAATTGACGAACAACCTCTTCCTCAGTTCTAATATGAAGAGGGAGTAGACCGGCTAGAACATTTAGTGAGTCTGAAGAAGTTGTAACATATGCCTGAGTTATACTCAGGGCAAAAGGGCGTTGGATGGTTGAAAGATGTTTGACTTTTCTCCCCTGCATGGGGAGTGCCCAAACAGCAGCGGCGTAAGTAACAAGCTTTTCTGTGACAGTAGTATATAGAATTTCTTGGATATGGTGGTTTAATCCCCACCGATATCCCTGAAGATAACGAAGCTGTTTGGCAATCATCTGCGTTCGTTTTTTAATGGACAGAATATGTGGGATCCAGGTTAACTTATTATCAATGATAACTCCCAAATATTTGATTTCTCTGAGGATTTGCAACCTGTGGCCATTGAGGACAATTCTTGGTCGCCTGACCAAGGAACCTCCTTTCTTAGGTACAAGAAGTACCTTGGATTTGTTTTCAGCAATATTCAATTTCAGATCATCACAATGCTGTTGAAAGAGTTGAAGAGACTCATTGCAATTCTGCTCTAAAACTTCGCGAGAATGTCCCCGGATAACAAGAGCCACATCATCGGCATATGCATATATATACGTATGATCAGGCCAGGGAGCTTGAAGGATCTTATTAAAAGTGAGGTTCCAGAGTTGAGGACCCGCGCAAGAACCTTGCGGGCATCCTCTTGTCTGTACTTTTTGGATAATTCCCGCTGGATGTACTGCAATAAGACGGCTGTATTGCAAATAGTGTTCTAAAACTTTATAAATATTACTCGGACAATTGGAGTTTACCAGAGCTTGCTTAATAGCTACCCACCACAAACTATCGAATGCGCTTTTGAGATCTAAGCTGACTAATGCGGTGTGGTAGCCAGAGAATTTATTATTCAGGATGTCTTGTGTGATATCATGCAGTGCATGTAATGTAGATGAACCGGGCCGAAAGCCATATTGTTGAGAACTAATAATTTGGTGCTGATGTAGATGAAAACGCAGACGAGTCATCAGTATCTTCTCAAAAATTTTCCCAAGCGCTGGAAGTAGGCAAATGGGTCGAAATGAAGTAGCCTCAGTCGGGTTTCTATCCTTCTTTAAAATCAAGACAACCTGGCCTATTTTAAAAGACCTAGGAAAAGTACCAGCTGCCAATAACTTGTTGAAAAATATAACAAAAAATACTGGTGAGGCCAAGATCGCAATTTTGACGATGGCATAGTCAATGCCATCCGGGCCTGGAGCTTTCCGTTTCGGCAAATGGGCAACAATGAATTTTAATTCCTTTAAAGTAATTTCTTTGTCCGGAGACGCAGTGGATGAGAGCTCTTCTTCAGATATCGATGAGTGATGGGAAGTACCCTCATAGAGATCAGACGGTCCAAAAACAGTATCCAAAATATGAGTCAGAGTATCTTTGGTAAAATCTTGTGAGGCTGTTGAGCCAAGAGGAAGAAATAATTGAGCAGGTTTGAATAATTTGCCTGTCATTATCTTATGGTGAATTTCATATGTATCATGTGATTCGGTACAGAAGGCATGCCAGGAATTCAATTTCGCTTGTAAAATTGAACGTTTATATTTTGCTCTCTCCTGTTGATATAGAGGGAGCGAAGTTGGTGGTAGATGCATTCGTCGCTCATATTTGATTCGCCGATGTATAGCGCGGCATTTCTTCTGCTGGGAACGAAGTTCACTGTTCCACCATTGTATATTATTTAACTTTTTGGCTTGGCGTTGTGGCAAAAGTTCATTACAGATTTGTTGAAGACCCTTCTGTAGAACAACCGTGAAATTATCCAAATCGGCGGAGTATTGGCCGGAGAAAGTTGACCATCGAGATCATTTACTAATGCTTTCACACGAACAATAAAGGCACGTATCCGTTTGCCTGGCAGATTGTAGCGTCGAATAATTTGAATGGTTGTAGGCTGAGCTATTGTAAATGTAATATAGCGATGGTCGCCAAGACTAATTTCATCTTCAACTGTCCAGTTCTGGAGAAGAGAAGCCGCAGAAGTGGAACTAATAGTCAGATCCGGCCATCCACGTGAATGAATTCTGTCGAAGGTTGGAGGGGCATCAATTGAGTTATGCAGAATTAAATGATGTGCTGATAGAAAATCATCCAAAGAATGGCCTTTTTCATCCGTTGAAGCATAACCCCAAGTTGTATTATGGGCGTTATAATCACCCAGAATAAACTGAAGAGGGATTTTAATGCGCTGTAGAGTAGTTGATAGAAAAGTCAATGAAGGAAGAATGGACTCGTATGGAGATGAATATTGTGAAATAAAAAGCATGGAGGTTTTCTGTACATCAAGAAGAATGGCTACATTGTCCCTATTAGCTGCGACGACAGTCGGTTTCCAATCCTTGTTTTAATTGATAATGATGGCTCTGGGTGGTTTCTCCAAATCGCCTGTTTGAAAGATAGACCACTGAAGCGGGAAACCCACAGCAAGTCCATCCTTAAAATAAGACTCCTGAACAAAGATGAGATCAGCCTCACGTTCTACTGCGAAATGCGTAAGTTGAGCAACAGCAGCCTTAGCGTGTTGAAGATTGATCTGTATACATTTAATTGAAAGTCCACTGCGGATAAAATCCATGTTTATAGTATCAGCCGATGCATTTCCAATAGAAGGCAAGGACTGATTATTAGTACTCATAGTTTGTCTTATCTCGGATAGATTGCACACGACGTTGGTACTGGATACAGGCTGAATCGTAGGCAGGATGGTCGTAGTCGAAACCAGTTCCGAATCGAGCATTGGCATCACTGCAGTTGATACACAGCGGATTTTGCGCTGTACAGTCCCGGATGCCGTGCTCCTCAGCACAGTAAGAACAAAATTGTTTTCGACTCTTGCAGTTGGCTTGTAGATGGCTGAACTGCTGGCATCGGAAGCATCTGCTAATTCCAATGTGTTCCGAGACTCTATGTGCGAGGAAGATCTTGCGTTGTTGAATGAGTGCACAGAAGCCTCGGGGCTCGCACTCGAAGATCCACTTAACGTGCCCTTTACGGCGCTCTCTGAGTCGATGGAGAGGCTTGAAGATGTTACTGGGCATGCCAGTGGCACCACTGATTTCGGCAACGACATCCTCTGGCTTGATGGATTCGGGCAGGTCATGAACTGCGCATCGAGGTCTGTGCCAGCGGGGACGGCTAATCTCCGCTGGGATGTCCTGCTTTTGGATTTCCTTTTCAAGGACATTGGCATCATCATTAGAGTTACACACCACCTCTAAACCACCTCGGCGGGTTTTAATAATTCTCTCAATGCCAACCTTAAGTTTTGAGAGAGGAACTTTAGCATTTATTTCAGCTTTGAGCTCAACTTCTGAGACATGCGCGTTGGGATTAATATATATAAGAGGCTTGTTATGTTTTCTAGCAATCTCCGCAAAAGTAGGTATTGGAGGAGCAGGCAAAGATGTAGACGCCGGTAAATCACTTAGCAAAGGAATTGAAGGTAGTGATGGCGAGGAATGAGCTAATTCGCAACAAAGTACTGTGGAGGTGTTAACACCAAGATCAGCCTTGGCGGACTTTAATACAAATTCAGGACCCGCTGAAGCAAGAGTTTGTAAAGCAGTAAGAGAATTTAAGAGTCTAGTGTGTAAATCCGTTGGCAGCGAAAATTTTGAACTTCGTTTAGTAGTTGCAATTCTTCGAATGTCGTCACACAGTGCAGTAATTTTATCAGTATGAGGTAAATCAGATGCCAATACTAACGTAGGATCAAGTCCATTTTCTGGATGTGCTGAATCACCGTCAATCGGGAGAACTGATTGACAAGACATATTTCAAAGAAGAATTCTGTAAATATTTAAAGTACTCGATGACTGAACAATTGTAAAGGTGGCAGACAGTACTTAATAACCTAACAATGTTGGGTGCACTCCAAAACTTGTAACAAACTTGGTCGTTAAACTTCTCTGTTTTTCATCTGTTTTAAAACTTTCTGTAATACAAAAGCTGTTATATTCAGGTGTTACACACTGAGCACACACTATTTCAAATCGCAAGTGAGTCACAAAACACAATTTTTACTAAGTCCAAAAATTAGTGCAAAAATTTGCATCTCCGCTTCTAATTAACGGATCTGTTTCAAATTTGGAAACTTGAACCTTCCGTGATCTTATTGGAAGTATGGCAAAGGTTTCAAGTTCATACAATAATTAGCGGCCTAATTAGCAGTGGCCTGATTAAAAGCCTACTATGAAGAAATTCGCCGTTGGATTTGGCCTTGACAGTTTCCTCTCCTCACGGGGGGGGGTGGAATGCGACAATCGAAATGCTGCTATGTAATTACAGTAATTTGGCATAATTAATTTTGTAATTATCCAATTGTCTTTACACATATCTTGAATTGAAGAGGAAATTTATCTCTACAAGGTGATGTAACTTTTAGGTCGCGACGGGTAACAACAGCTCCCTCAGAGGACTTCAAAGGTGGAATAACACAGCTCAATGCTAATTTGTTGTAAAAATTATAATTAGATAACTAATTGACCCACATATATAAATGGGGTATCAAATTGTTCCTGTTGATCTTAGGAACAGATAGCAACTACTACTAAGTCGATGCGAGTAGAAGTTACGTAGTTATTGAACAAATAGTGCTACTTACCCTTACGGCGTCTCAAGCCAAACTCGCACTTGGGGATAGCACAAAAAATGAGTATGAATTTGAAAATTTAAGCTTGAAACAATTAAAATTTTATTATTTTAGATTGTGATGAATGGTCCTTGGCCTATTAACAGTATGTTCAATAGTTGGGTCATAGTTATTATATGGTGGTATTCTGAATTTTGCATTTTCTGGAAAAAGTTATTGCAAGTAGAAAGTATTTTGTCATGTATGGAATCGATCTTTATATCTTTAAGTATCTGCTTGTTCCGAACATACCATGGGGCGTTTAAAATCATCCTTTGTAATTTATTTTGAAAAACTTTTAAATTCTTACTATAGGTTTTAGCAACAGTGCTCCAGGTAGGAATACAGTATAGTAAAATGGGTCGAATCATAGTGAGATAGTAGATCAATAATAAAACGCTTTTACCATTCAATAGTAAAACTTGAATCTTTGAAATACTACTCGGAACGTAAAGTAACAGAAATACGTTTATTAACGTTGACATGAAAAAAAAAAAAAATATGATGAAGAGTAATTAAGAAGGAATTCATTAAATCATTTGAAAATATATTCATTTTTCAGAATACTAACATGAAGAATATTCTTATGATAATAAACCAAAAGAATAAGAGATAAAAAGTTCAAAGGAATTACTTCAAAACTTCTCAGATACTAAGAATTTATCAATCTCTACATATAATAAAAGAAAGAGTCTGTATGTGTGTGTGTGTGTGTGTTTCGTTCATGCTGTGCGTAAGCTAATAGACCCAGGACTACGAAATTTGATACACAAATGCATCTAGACAAGCGCCAATGCATCTCGAAGCGATTTCTTCAAAATTCGAATCAGATTTTTTCTTATTTTATCTTTTTTGAAGAAATCGCATCATTTTGAATAGTTTCATTCTTTTACAAATGTGGTTTTGGCAACAGTTTTTCATTCAATGCTTTGTATACTGAACTGCTGACTGTTGAAAATATGAGATAAAATATTTATTGCTTATTTCACTGTTTTTAAGATAGTGAAAAATTAAGCATTTTTTTTTCAATGGTTGATTAATTTTTTTGTTAGGATAATTAATATTTGTGTTAAGGGATATTGTTTATTTCATGCTGCTTATTTTCTTTTGATTTTTGGACATGCAACACGCACATCGCAATCTTCTTATTCTGACTCTCATATGAGTCTCGCGAGGCACAACAGAAAAAATTTCTTTATTTCTCTCTCTCTCTTTATTAGGTAATGGCAAAGAGGTTTGTATATTTTGAATTTTGTCAACCACAAGGCACAATTTGATTGGTTATTGCTTTCTGTTGATAGTTTCATTCTTTTAGAAATGTGGTTTTGGCTACAGGTTTTCATTCATTGCTTTGGATACTGGACTGCTGTCTGTTTTCTCTTGAAAATATGAGATTTATTGCTTATTTCAGTGTAATTTTTGTATATTATGTTTTAATTAAATATAGTTTTAATTATATAAAAAGTTTTGGAGGATTTTTTTTTTTTTTAGGAAACAAAGTTCTTAACTTCCTTTATACAATTTGAATTCCTAAGATTTTGCAACGGGAAGTTGACTAATTTATTTATTTGGGTAATTAATATTTGTATTAAGGAATATTGTTTTTTCACTGTAATTTTTTAAATACGTGATATATTTTTATTGAAATTTTTTTGACAAAGTTGTTTTGCAGAGTAAAATTCTGTGCAGGTTTTAAATTTAATGTTTGGTGTTGAATTTAGGCATTTTTACGGTAAATTTAAAGACCAGACGAAGGTTGGTCGCGTAGCTGCTAGTTTCAAATGTATGAATGTTTTTAAAGGCAGGGCCGCTTTATTTGATAGCTAATAGCCTTTGACAAAACAAGGGCCGGAAGTGGTCGACATTTCATTATCGGAATACCTAATGGGCGGTCACCATTGCCTCCTATGAAGAGACGGACTGTTACAACCATGCCTTCTTCGACATTCCAACCCGCGCCCATCGCTACGGCAGTCACTGTCACAACCGATTGAGTGGCATATATGAAAGTTGATTAAGACAGTAGCAAAAACACTAGTTCCTGCTTAGCAAGGTAATCCTGCAAAGCGAAATTTTCAACCAGAGTTGGTTCTTGAACTCAAAAGAAACGAGTAAGATCCGATAAATATATTGTTACGAAATGTACAGGCGCGGTAAGATAGCTTCCCCGCAAAGCAGTTTTAGGGTTGCCATAAAATGGCAAGGGAAGGCAGGTTAGCCACATTTGACCAAAAATCGGCCTTTGGCGACATTTCGCGCCAAAATTGGCGATATGCCATGGACGAATGGAGAACCTTCTGGAACGAATTCTTACCGGTTTAGCCCGAATGTTCTCGAACACAAGCCGAAAGCTATATAAACTCTGCTGGTCAGCATTCAGAGTGTGTCTTTCATCCAAATAGTTCGTCCGGAGACGATCGAATTGACAGCCGGCCGCCAGTGAGTCGTCGAGTGCATCAAAGAAACTCTTAGTGTATCGCGGTTAGTGCATCGTCGAGAGAGCGTATTAAGCTCCGGGAACGACTGAACCGAAGAGTCGGGAGTTGTGCTCTGTGTGTCGTCGAGTGCATCGCGAGTTGTAGCGTGGAGAGTCTGGAGAGTACGTGGAGTTCCGAGAACGACCGAGCAGAGTCGAGAGCTGTATGCTGGTGCTTTGCAGTGAAGCTGTCACCACCGTTATTGCCTGACGGTTTGAAGGCTGTGTCGCTGAACGTGTCAGCGTGTTTATAACAGTTCGACGACTGTAAAAGTGTTTTGGAGCTGTCCTGATTAATATTGGTAAATAAAGTGTGTTTCGATACTTCGTCAAGTGTCGTCGTTATTCATTCCAAATCCACACAAACTCCGTACGAACGTGAAGGAAGAAAATAACGTAACAACTGGTGTCAGAAAAAAAATAAAACGCAACAATATGTCCTTTTTTATACCTGTCGTCTAATATTTAAGTATTGTAATGTATTTTGCAGTAATTGACAAAACAGGCAATCTTCTTATTAAAACATAAATTTTATTTCTAGTTCACGGAGATAGATAATTTGAAGAAATTCTTTTAGTGGCAAAACTTTCATACTACTACTAGCTGGTAAAAACTTCAGAATCTAATTTTAAAACAATTTCTCACGTTGCTGAGCAACGGTAACATAATACAAATATGGCGTTGCCACTTAAACAATAAGTATGGTTATTTATTAAATAACAAGATATTACAACCTCTCCCCCTCCAGATAAACTTTAATCTTTATTTTTATAAATTAAAGTTTACGGTTTTTTTCTTTTTTTCTTTTTTTTCCAAAACAACAATATCAGCACAATACAGAATTGAAATACAAGAAATAACATAATAACATGCACTGAACAAGACAGGAAGGAACAAAATATTTTTTTATCTATATAGAGAAGCAAATTGTTTAATCAGGCCAGGGAGTAAAACTTAATGCGTCTACATTTTTATGGTTTTTACCACTTCGATGAACGACCGTGTAATTGTAAGGTTGTAATACTAGTGCCCATCTCATAAGTCGTGGATTTAGACTCACATTATTTTTTAGTAAAACTAAGGGATTATGATCGGTCATGATGAGGAATTTAGTATGCCCGTCTAAATAACATTGAAGTTTCTTTACAGCAAATATTATGGCGGAGCATTCCTTTTCTGTGGTAGAACACTTTTTTTCAGTTTCTGTAAACTTCTTACTGAGGTATAATACTGGATGTTCATTGTCTCGTTCATCTTTTTGAGCTAAAATGACACCCACACCAGAGTTTGAAGCATCAGTTTGCAAAGTCAACTCCTTATTGAAATCAGGTGCATGTAGTATAGGCCTTTGAGACAGTTTCTTCTTTAGCTCTTCAAATGCTTTTGTGCACTCTTCTGTCCAATTTATTTTCCCTTTCTTTAAGTTTCCTTTCAAAGTTTCTGTTAAAGGTGCTGCTATAGATGAGAACATGGGAATGTTTAAAAAGATTGCCACGTCATCTAAATATGGAACAGCAAAGTTTTCACAACCGTGAAGGATTTCGGCCATCATTTCACTAAATGAAAATGGTGCATTTTTAAGTCCGAAAGGCATCCGTAGAGGCCATGTATCCGTATCTGCCAAAACTTGTAACAAAAGTGGCTAAACTTTGAGCAAGGTTAAAGCAAGGTGTTAAAGGTATTTGCCAGTATCCCTTTGTTAAATCCAAAATAGTTATATATTTTGCGTCTGCTACCGTCTCTACTCGTTGTTCGATGTTAGGCAAGGGAAAGAATTGTGTTTTCGTCAACATATTCAATTTTCTATAGTCGATACAAGGTCTTGGATCCCTCCCTGCTACTTCCACTAAAATCATAGAAGTGTAATCTGAATCTCCTATTTCAATTATTTTGTGCTGAAGCATTTTATCAGTTTCTATTTTTAATATATCCGTTTGTCTAGCAGACATTCTGTATGGTTTACAGTGGATTGGGATGTTTTCTGTCAATTGAATATCATGCGTTATTAAATGAGTTTTTCCAGGCTTATTAGAAAAGATGTTTGAAAACTTCAGCAGCATATCATGCAATTCTTGAATCTGTTGTTCATTTAGCTTATCACTTAAGGAACTGTTTTCTTTAATGTCCTCAAAATCGAACAATGTTGGTTCAGAGTCAATTGTTGGGAAATTTTCCTCTATATCATGAATTTCAGATTGGTCTTTTGTAATCATAAGGTTACCGATTCTGCTCGCCTATGATAAGGTTTTAGCATGTTAACATGGTAGACTTGGTAAAAGTCTTTTTTTCCTTCTAAACTCACAACATAATTAGTTTTGGATAATTTCTTCTCAACCTTCCCAGGACCTTTCCATTCAACTGCTAGTCTGTTTGGTTTATTCGTTAATACAACTAATACTAAATATCCTTCAGAGAATTCTCTTTTGATAGCTTTATGATCGTACCACACTTTTCTTTTGGTTTGCATTTCCAGTATTTTATTTGTAGCCAGCTCTTCGCATCTTTTTAACCTATTTATCTATTGAAAAACGTATTCAACAACATTATTTCCTTCGTCTTCAGGATTCATCCATTGTTCATATAGTAATGCTACAGGTGTTCTAAGATTTCGGCCATGTACTAATTCTGCAGGTGTAAATCCCGTACTCTCGTGCGTTATTGTTCTTAAAGCAAATAGAGCTGCGGGAACTTGCTTCTTAGGGGCTGCTTCGATATATAAGACTTTTAAAATTCATTTGATTGTTCGGTGAAATCTTTCAACAGGCTTGCTCTGCGGATGGATGAGCTTCTAGTTACTTTTATTCCAAATTTTTCTACAAATTCAATGGCTAGATTGCTCATAAAGGAGGTACCTTGATCAGTTTGTATTTCTTTCGGGGAACCCATTCTACTAAATATTTGTAACATGGCTCTTCTATATTTTTATAACAATTAGGAAAGTAAAAGTATCTTGTTAATCTATCTTTAGATTTGACAACGCCTAAATGTCATGATGTGCTATCATGACATAATGACTTTATTTGATCCCTATATTTTTCAGGAATAACAATTAATTCTCTTCCATTTCTATTTTTATCTATTTTCCTTTTCACCAACAATCCGTTTTCTTTTACTTTGAAATCATTTGTCTTGCTGGAATTTTCATTTTTAGCTTCGTTCAGCAATGACGCTAGATCTCTGCTTTGATGCTCAGATTCAATTAATTCCTTTGAATTAACATTAATCACTTTCTTAATTTCCTTGTCTTCCTCATCAGCTTGCGGTAAAATACCTTCGTCAGTCTCAATGAACGTCAGTTCTTCTAGTTTCTCCATTTCGGTTTCTCTACTTCGATCTTCTTCATGAGATCGTTTTACTTGAGATCACTTACAACGTGGTCGATATCTTTTGTCACATAAATTTTCTTGGTTTTTGTTTTGGAACTGATTCCTTTGCTGATGATCTTTGCAGAATGCTTAAAATGAGGCGGATGCTCTATTTTTTTTCACAAAATTATCATAAAGAGGTTTAAATGATCCTTTGTTAATTTTCTCAGTCTGATTGGCAGAAAATTTCGGTTTTATTTTTTTTCTCACATCTTAGTTGAAAATCTTCAATTTTCTTAACCAACTCAGTGGGGGAAATTATGGTAGTCCATTCATCCATAAAATGTTCTTTGAAATCAGAAGTACGCTTTTTGATCAACCAGCATGAGATCCTTTAGCTGTTCAAAAGTTTTAATATTTAATCCATTAAGCCATCCTTCTAAATAATTCTTTAATTCATAGTAGAAATCATACCAAGTACTTTCAGTAGGTTTTTTGGTGTTTATTAAATAGTTGTCAAAATATTTCCGCACTCAATTTAAATCGTTGTAACAGTAAAGGTTTTACATATTCATACATTTTCGAGTCCTCTTCTGGTTCTCTAGCAATAAGCTGAACAATGTCAGGAGGCAGCAATGAAATAAGTTGAGTCACTTGATTTTCAGCAGGTATATTCATTAATTTAGCTTGACGTTCAAATAACACCAGAAATAAACTTATTTCATCTTCTTTAGGATTGAAACGTGGTATAACATCGTGAATTCTGATTTTTAAAGACTGCTCAGGTAACTGCGTAGTTTCTACCGGCTGTACTGTTGCAGCCATCGCTTCCAACTGAAGTTTCTGTAGCTCAAAGGCTCTAATTCGCTCTTCTCTTCCACGCTCTTCTTTTCTTTCTCTTTCTTCTCTTTGGCGTTCTCCTCTTCTTTCTTCTCTTTCGCGTTCTTTTTCTCTTTCGCGTTCCCTTTCTCTTTCTTCCCTTTCGCGTTCCTTTTCTCTTTCTTCCCTTTCGCGTTCTTCTCTTCTTTCTCTTTCTTCTCTTTCGCGTTCTTTTTCTCTTTCTTCTCTTTCGCATTCTTTTTCTCTTTCTTCTCTTTCGCGTTCTTTTTCTCTTTCTTCTCTTTCGCGTTCTTTTTCTCTTTCTTCTCTTTCGCGTTCTTCTTTTCTTTCCCTTTCTTTTCTAATTGCAGCTAGTAGTTCTCGAGTAAACTCCTCATCATAACCGGGACTTTCAGTAATCAGTTTATGCTACTGAGCAATCTTAAATTCAGATTTCACGGTTAAACCTAACTCTTCTGCTAGTACTTTTAAATCCTGTTTTTTATTCCTAGCTAAGAATGACATGTTGACACAAGTTACCTTTAATAGGCTTCTTTTTGAAATTGAATCTAAAAGATCGTACTTGTATTAAAAATGTATAATTTCTGGCGAGACTTAATTTCTCAAATACGAAATTCACATTAACCAATTGGAGAGAATTATTTAAATAACTTTGCCAGGTTGGCACAAAACACTATAATACTATGTCGGGTTGACGTTTTAACTCACTATTCACAAGCCTCGTTACTATAACTATATAAACACCTTTGCCAGTTAGGCAATATAATGGAATTTTACCCACGTCAGTTTGACGATTTTACTATCTACCTCCACTCCTGGTTGGCGATAACAAAAACAATTTTTGCCAGTTTGGCAATACAAATTTAAGAATATACAATCTGTAATACGTCGGGATGACATTACTATCTACCCACGCCTGAATGGCGAGAACTTTTGCCAATTCTGCAGTATAATTAAATCACACTCAGTCAGTCGTTATTACTTATTTTTCAAGCGCCTGCTTGGCAACAAATTCAAAAACTCAGCTAGCAGTTTTTTTGTAATAAATGCCGAGATGGCTTACACATATCAATTATCAACATAAAAATTCAATACAAATAAAAATAAGGTGCTACTTTGGTAGACGGTTGCACGGATTTTGGCGATTTTTTTTGGCGATCAATACGACTTATGGTAAACCCATTGCTAGACAAGTTGTTTATGGTAACCGATACTTTGTTGTCATTTTATTTAAAAAATAATGCGTTTTATTATGCATAAATTCCGTGTTTTAAATATTATTTATGACTTCAAAATAATAAAAATGAATTTAATTTTGCATTTTTATTTGAAATAAAAATTTTATTGTTTATGATAGTTTATGGAATTTTATGTTGTGAATGATGTAATGAATAACGTCACATTATTTTAAAAGTAATTGGTTTTAATATCTATAAATTTAACCTAATGTTTTAAACATTTTTATGGGTGTTAAATATTAAAATATAATCTAATTTTGCATTTTTTAAAATATGATTTTATTATGAATGATTATTTAAATAATTTTAATTATATGAGTGATGTAATCAGCTCCAGATTTTCAGAATATTTGCGCATTACCGCGCCATTTTAAAATTTTATTATTCATCTCTTCGAATTCCTCAGATTTCAAAGCGAATGGATGTGTCCGTTTCGAATATGAATGTTGTTATTGGTAATTACCAACATTATTGGTATCGGAATAAAAAATTGCCGTCTGAGACCTTATTTTGGCCAACCTTGCTTTCCTAATCAAAGATTTATTTATAAATTCTTAATAGCGTCAGAGGAAATTTATTTTAAATTTTTGGAGAAAACCTGGCTAATTGCTTCTTCAATGAAGTGTGAGAGATATGGATCACACAGATGAAGATCGTTAGCGGACCGGTTTTTTTTTTTGTGTGTGTGGTACTTATCAATATACGACAGGTTAAAAAATGTGAGTACATAATTTTCTTTTACTTCATAATTGTATACTTCAATTTTTATTAAAAAATTAATACAATGTTTTAAAAAAGTCCTGAGATATTTATTGCCGCATATGTTTTAATGTTAAATAATTAAATCCTATAAAACTTATTTTAAAGTATTTAAGTAATATTTTAATTCTTTTAAAAGTGGTATGATGTTTTTAATTCGATATTCAGTTTAAGTAATATTTTAATCCAATTAAATGTTGAGCAATGTTTTTATAGCGGTGTTTTTATTCTATTATATGAAAGTAATAATTTAACCTTACTTTAGCATTTTATAGTCTTAGTAAATGTATTTATTTACATTTGCCAGCCATCCTAAAACACAACGTTTTCAACAAAAAATTAATCCATTATTTTTAAAGATATTTATTTTTTTTTAAAGTTTCGAATACTTTTGGATATCCTTAAAATACGTAAAAACAGCATTTTTCAAGATGGCTGACGACTGTAAAAACCGCGCCAACAATTGCGCCAATGTAAATCGCCAAAAATCCGTGCAACCGTCTACGAAAGTAGTACCAAAAATAAAGCATAAATAATAATTTTAAAATACTGCTTTACCACAAATATCAATTATAAATTTAAGCTGAATGTTTTTAGTGTCTGTTATTTTAAACAAAATTTTACACGATGAACTATAATTCTGAAACAAAGTATTAAAATTCAATAAAAGCGTTTTTAAGAAAACCAAAAGTTAATCTTATCTTCGGAGATCAGCAGTAACCTGTTTTTGATTTTTGACAATTTTTTGCTCGGACGCAAGTTATAGAAGCACAGAAGATAACCTTTGAATGATCCGCTTCAAATCTGGCTTTAAAATGGCAGACTTCTTACATCCATTTCTCCTTGAAATAAACGTCAATTGGTACTACCAAACTTGTTCTAAAAAATTTCAGCAACTTTCTGGGATTAGGAGACCAGCACCATCGAAATTGATAATTGCACTCCTAATTTCCAGTATCTCGGTGGAACCTTCAATTAATTAAGACTGTAATGTATTTTGTAGTAATTGACAAAACAGGCTATCTTCTTATTAGAACATAATTTTTATTTCTAGTTCACGGAGATAGATAATTTGAAGAAATTCTTTAGTGGCAAATCTTTCATACTACTACTAGCTGGTAAAAACTTCAGAATCTAATTTTAAAACAATTTTTCACGTTGCTGAGCAACGGTAACTTAATACAAATATGGCGTTGCCACTTCAACAATAAGTATGGTTATTTATTAAATAACAAAATATTACAGTATATTCATATGGCAAAAACAAACGTTTTGAATTTTCAGGGCAGTAATTAACGCCAAGCAACAAGTCACGTGTCGGAAGTACTATCAGGTGAATTAGGCGCTTTTCCCTCTTAGTTGCAACCGAACGCAGTAAAAATGGGCCGCTTTGCCCCCAAACGCGGAAAGTCTGATGTAGTAAAGATCTCTACAGAACATCTTTTGCCCTCTTTCAACTTCGATAGAAAATCATTTTCCTCTTTCATCCCAAAATTTGAAAAACACATATACGCATTTACTTAGATTACATTTTTAATATGTTTCGTAAGTTAAACAACAGAAATGAGATACATTCCGATGACCTCATTGATCACGTGACTTATGTGTATCTTTTGTAAACAAACAATGAAGATGACCTCAGAGATCACGTGACTTATGTACAGCTAACACAAACAAGCAAGGTCATTCTTTTCTTGCGGAATGTATCTCATTGTGAAAATGTTGATTAATTCCAAAACTTAAATAAAGATAGTATTTTATACCACATTTCTTTACATATTTGCCACTTTTACTAATTTTAGCATTCGAAAATCAAGAGCGGAAAATTATGAGAAAAATTCAGTTTCTGTTGTGGTTAGTGACACTGACTGCCGTACCGAAGGGTCCGGTTTCGAATTCCGGAGTGGGCATAGATGTAAATTGTCTGTCTCTTCATAGGAGATAACGGTGAGCCATCTATATTGGATGCTTCATAATAAAGAAATCACCACTTTCAGCCTTAGTAGCGGCCAACGCCTCTAGCAGCCAGTACCCACCATTGGAAATTTAAAAAAAATCAGTTTCCGAAAGACGCGGTTACAATAAGACGATAAAAAAAATTAGTCAAGGGTAAATTAAATGTAACTATCACAAAATTATTCCTTTAAAGAAACCTGCATTCCAATAAAAATACATGGCAATATTAGCATTACCCTATCTAATGAGATATCCTCTTTATATTTTCCTGTAACTTGAATTTCTGGTGTAATTCTTTTTGTTGTCTTTGCTACTACTTAGGCCTCAAATCATCTACAATAATTAGAGAAGGGGAATGTTCAGCGAAATCGTAGACTGAGACTTCGTGTTTGCTTCCCCACAATTGATCAGTTATATCAGGTTCTCATAAAGTTCAGAAATTAAAAGCGAAAGATTCGACGTGACCTTCGCAGGTAGTTTGCAAGAGTTTCTCCTTGTTCGTAAAATTTAAAAAAAAAATGCTACATGGACGATTCCCTTTTAAAATTGGGGGATTTCGTTCTCTGAAAGCACAGGCGAAGCGAAAAATTGCGTGCATATTTTTAAAATTTTAAAACCGTGAAGCTAAAATGCTAGGGAGAAAAATAGATCAGGAAATACGTTATTCATAGTCTAAAACTAAATAAAAGGTTAACCACATTCCCATTTCTGAAACCATGAAATTCCCCCTTCCCGATGATTGAGAAACCCTGCCCTACAAATTTCTGAACATTTTTTTGTTTTGATACCTTACATTAAGCATTCATTAAGTGGATAATCTTCTCTGTTATACGAAAATAAATCCCAATAGGGTTGATCTTCATTTTTGAACAACTTTCTGTATTGTATGAGAAACTTTTATTGTTCCAGTTTATCATTAGAATTTAAATTTCATTCATTTATTCATTAATGCGTTACCTATTTAAGAAATTTCATAGATTTGTATACTATAATTCATTGGCAGTTAAATGTTTTACTGCAGATAAAGGACACATAGACCTGTATTTATAGTTCATTGATAGGTTTCAATGTTTTACTGAAGATGAAAGACACTAAATAATGGTAAGAAAGCTCTGTTACAAAAACATTTCTGAAACAAAATATATGTATTTTAGTTTTTATAAATTTTGTATTACGAAAATTTAAATATGATGTAAAATCAGGAGACCAGAAACGGGCAAAGTAAAGATAAGACACCGATATTGCCTGATATCGGTGTAAAGATATCAAATCAGAAGAAATATTTCATTCAAGAAATTGGCAAACGTTTATTTGAAGACAATCACGAACGAGAAACATTCACATCTCCTCAGATGAATATATAAGGTTTCTAAAACTTTCATAAAATTGTATTATTTAATAAACAAGTCTCTAATATTTTCTAGGGTAAAATCCTAGCATACGGTACGGCCTTGGCCATCATAATGTCGCCAAATCTCGGTGTTCCGTATACTAGGTGTAGAGTATTCACATTGCTATGTCGGAGCCAGTGGCAGTCAGGTGTAAAGTAAAATTGTTTTTGCTCCACGACATAACAAAATGGCGAGCCAGCCAGGATTGCGATCCTGATTCGAATGTGTTGGGATTACTATATTAATATAGTTGAGAAAGTATTGTGTTTGCTATATTATATTATTGTAGAAGTAAATATTAATTTAAGTGTTATTTGGAAACGTAATGCGTTTTATCGTCTGCAATGTCGAATTTCGTATTTGTATTCGAATTAGTTTCAATTTTCAATCGAAGTGCTATGCGTTAAATCGTCTGCAGTGTAAATGTAGAAAAGGTTATGCGTTAAATCTTCTGCGGTGATATTCAAAATAATTTTGTTTTGCTGTATTATGAATGTTATGACATATTGTTATTCATTTTTATTATATTGAGTTATATTTTTGGAATTCCTGAGTAAAGACGAATTTTGAGGATTTGTCGGATTGGTGATAACATTACAGATTTTGAGTTTTGAGTGGGTCTGCATTTAAAGATAAAATGGATGTTGATATGTTGAAGAAAAAGCGTGCAACGGCACGCAATGCCTTTTCTAGGACGGCTAAGATTTTAAAAACCGAACTTTGTAAAGATGTTCAAGCGGATAGAGATGTATTGAAAGACAAGATTTTGAAGTTGCAGATGATAATTGCTGAGTTGAGATCTTGCGATTCAGAAATACTAGATTCAATGATTAAGGGAAAAGCCACTGAAGATGATCTGGAAACAGAGGTCATAGGCTGCGAAGAATATTCAGATGAGTTTATGACACTTAATCGTCGGGTGAAAGAGAATAGAGATAATGCGGTTGACCTTAGTGTCAATACGAGTTCTAACACGGATAGTAGCATAAGTGCTTCTAATGGAAAACGGTACAAGTTGCCGAAAATTCAAATTAAAAAATTCGATGGACAATTATTAAGTTACCTTACATTTTGGGGTCAATTTAAAAAGATCCATGAGGATAAGGAGCTTAATGACGTTGACAAATTCCATTATTTAGCTCAATCAATGTTACCCGGAACACGAGCTAGTGAGTTGATAGATAGTTATCCTTTAACGGCTGAAAATTACCCGAAAGCCATTTCTGCGTTTGAGAAGCGTTTTGGAAACAAGGAAATTTTAACTGAGATATACGTGAGGGAATTGCTAAAATTAATCATCCAAAATGTACGCTCACAAGGGAAAGATCGGTTGCCGCTAGTATCACTGTTTGACAAAATCGAATCCCATCTCAGATCTCTAGAGTCTTTAGGCTTAGCCCTGGATACTAATGTTTCCTGGTTATATCCCATGGTCGAGTCTTGTCTGTCTGCTGAGATGCTTCGAGTATGGCAGAGAAGCGTTTTGTTCAGTAAAGAAGGATCACGTCTCACAAATCTCCTGGAATTTTTGCGTAAAGAGGTCGAAGGAGAGCAGAGAGTTAAACTAGCTAGGTCTGGATTTGAAATTTCTTCTACTTCGCTCAATGAACATTCTAAAGATGTAAAAGTTAAGACCAAAAAACCAATCGCTAGCGCAGCAAGTCTAGTGGTTGTCAAAGAACAAAAATGTGTTTTTTGCGGAAAATCTCACGAAAGCAAAGAATGTTTTACAGCTCGATCGATGAGCTTCAAGGAAAGATTAGACAAATTGAGAGAATTAAAATGCTGCCTCCGCTGTCTTAAACCAGGGCATTTTGCGAAGAAGTGTCCACAGTTTATTCAATGCTATTTGTGTAGGCGATCTCACCCTATAATTTTATGCCCGGAGGTATCAGAAAACAATGCTGACAATAAGGAAAAACGAAACGAGTCAGTAATGGTACAAAGTACAATATCTTCTCCTTTATGTATGAATGAAGTCACTCTTATGACGTTAATGGTTGAAATAGTTGTAGGCACTGTAAAGAAGGGGGTCAAGTGCCTCTTGGATTGTGGATCCCAACGATCTTACGTTTTACAATCCACAGCTGAAGCTTTAAATCTGAAAAGCACTTCCTCTGAAACTTTAACTCACGCGTTATTTGGCGGAACAAGGACTGAGTCAAAAATTCGCAAGAGATATTCTATAGGTCTAAGCCCGGTTGGGAAAAACAAAGTGTGCCAATTTAGTTTTCTGGATCAAAATACCATTTGTAGAGGCATACCACGCATACCTAAAGGACCGTTATTGAAGGAATTAAAAAGACACAGAATTTGGATTTCAGATGTCGGTGAGGGTCACCCGGAAATAGAAATCCTCATAGGGAGTGATATTTATGAGCAAATACTTACTGGTGAAGTAATTCAGCTTGAGGGTGGTTTGACAGCCATAAATACTAAACTGGGATGGACGCTGTGTGGGGAATCGAAAGGAACGATTATCCAAAGTTTTGAGGGTACCCCATCTATGTTAGTAACTAATCTTCTTATTCAAGAAATGGAACCTTCCTTTATGTGGAAGTTAGAAACTATCGGCATTGCAGATGATGCGCAAAGCACTTCCAGGGTCACAGAAAATCAAGCAGCGAAAGAGCAATTTCTTAGGGGCCTTCGCAGAACCGGAGATTGTAGATATTGAATGAGTTTACCTTGAGCTCTAAAATACCCTCCTGATATTCCCTCTAACTGGCATATTGCAGAAAAGAGGCTCTTTGCTACTACGAGAAAATTGAGAAAATTAAATAAATTTGCTGAGTATAGTACAGTATTTAACGAATGGCTACCGGAAGATGTCATAGAAATTGTCCCCAAATCAGTAAAGAATGACGGAGGGCATTATTTACCACACCATCCAGTAATAAAATTAGGTAGCCTTACTACCAAGATTAGGCTTGTATTCGATGCGTCGAGCAAAGTCGTTGGTTCGCTTTCGCTAAATGATTGCTTGATAAAAAATCCAAACCTTGTAGAAGAAATCTCAGCCATTCTAATGCGGTTTAGGGAAAAGGCAATTGGTGTAACATCCGATATTAGGCGGGCCTTTTTACAGATTAAGGTAGAGCGTGAGGATCAAAATTACTTAAAGTTTTTGTGGTGGGTAAATAATAGAACTAAAGTGTTTCGTCACAAGAGGGTTGTTTTTGGGTTAACCAGTAGCCCCTATTTATTGGCAGCTGCGATTTCATTTCATTTGTCCCACGTTTCACCTGAATTCAAAGCTGTGGCGAATAAACTTGCCAAATCATTTTATGTTGACAATTGTGTCACGTCAGTCGATAAAAACGAAGAGATAAAGGTTTTTATGAGCCAGTCGATTACTATTATGGCAGAAGCCAAAATGGATCTTCGAATGTGGACTTTTAATCAATATGGTGATCAAGAGCTAGCAGCTGAAGATAGTGATCCAGTCTCCGCACTTCTAGGCTTGCAGTGGGACCGACGAGATGACAGCCTTACAATATCCGTCCAAAGAGAAATTGTTAAAAGAGACTTATCAAAAAAGAGACTATTGTCTCTAATCCATGCTGTTTTTGACCCGCTAGGTTTTTTTGTGCCCGTCATATTACCTGCGAAATTAATTCTTCAAGAGGCTTGGGCAACAAAATCGACCTGGGATAAACCATTACCAGATGAACTCAAACAAGATTTGAGAGATGGTACGAAAGGTTGCCTAGTGTTTCCAGCCTTAAATTACCTCGTCGCATGGGTCATGGAATTAAGGATTCATGGACTCTACACGTCTTTTGCGATGCCAGTCAAGCCGCTTATGCAACTGTCATTTACTTACGAATTAAGGAAGAAGACAAAGTTTTCGTGAAATTCGTCATAGCAAAATCATGCGCATCGCCCTTAAAGAAAATAACTATTCCGCGTTTGGAGTTGCTAGCCTGTGTTCTAGGTGCACGCTTGGCAAGGTATACTGTTGAAACCCTGTCCTTAGTCGATGTCCCGATATATTACTGGACAGACGCTACTGTGGCTCTTAGCTGGATACAACGAGAGGAAAACTGGGGAGTATTTGTGAATAATAGAGTAAAGCAGATTCGGAAACTCTCGAAGCAGGAATGTTGGAGACATATCCCTGGGAAATTGAATCCGGCAGATGTGGCATTTCGTGGCTGTACGCCTGAATATTTGCGGCAATGCAATTGGTGGGAGGGCCCCGAATTTCTGAAAAGCTCTCCGAAAGAATGGCCAGACTTTGAGTTTACTCCAGACGAAAATTCTGTTGCAGCAGAAATTAAGAAGGGAGTAATTGTCAATTTGAGTATAAAATTAGAAGATTCTGAGTGGTACAAACGTTTTTCGAGTTTTCTAAAATAGTTCGAGTATTCTTCTGGGTTCTACGCTTTACTAATAAACTCCTAAAGAAGCCCTCGTATTCTTCGGATACCTTAACAGTAGAAGAAAAAACTAACGTCGAAACATTTTTGTGGAGTTTAGAGCAAAGGAAGCACTTTCAAGAGAAAGGAGATTCCGTCCATGGATCAGTGGTAGTGAGAGACAACGACGGAGTCCTCAGAGTCAAAACTAAAATCATTGAACGTGATGATGAATTCTGCTTCCTTTATCCCCTGTTGCTTCCGTCCAAGCATTATTTAACTGAATGCCTCATAAGAGAGTATCATGAAAAGAACTGTCATGCGGGAGTGCAGATATTAGCTGCTAAGTTAAGAGAGCGATACTGGATCATTTCGTCGAAACGTAATATAAGATCTTGCGTAAGTCGATGTGTAGTATGTAGGAGATTTACCGCTAAGGCTTTATCTACCCCTCCGATCCAGTTACCCCTTGACAGAATAAGAGATTCGGCAGTCTTTGAAACAACTGGAGTCGATCTTTGTGGACCTTTACTTCTGAGACCAAAGATTAAAGCTTGGATCGTCTTGTTCACCTGCGCCGTATACCGGGCAATTCACCTGGAGCCTGTCACCTCTCTGAGTACCGAAACGTTTCTACAGGCTCTGAGACCGAGATTCATTGCCAGACGAGGCCGTCCTGCGACAATGTATTCAGATAACGGAACCAATTTTACCGGAGCAGACAATGCTCTGAGATGCCTGGATTGGAGAAAAATCACAGAAAACGAGTGTTTTTTAATAAAATGGAAATTCACCCCCCTACGGCTGCGTGGTGGGGGGGATGGTGGGAGCGCTTAGTTCGTTCCACCAAGACTCTTCTCGTGCGAATTCTAGGGAGATCGTCGGTGAATTTCGAGGAGTTACTGACCGTCCTGTGTGATGTTGAATCCACATTAAACAACCGTCCTTTAACATACATCTATGATGATTCGGAAGAGCTCGTACCTCTGACACCTTCCCTGTTTTTGCAAGACATAAAACAAGTGGGGGTACCAGATCTGGATTACATCGATTCCCAGAAACTGAATGTGCGTGTAAATTCCTACAATACGTTGAGACAAGAACTGAGAAGTCGCTTCCGCAAGGAATATCTGGCTCAACTAGTGCAGAAGGCAAGCGCTTCATGTCAAAACCTAAAGGTGGGGGATGTAGTCCTCATAGAACTAGACAATAAAAAACGTCTAATGTGGCCAATGGGCAAAATTGTAGAAATATTCAGTAGCAGAGATGGGGCTACCAGAGTGGTACAGGTAAAAACAAGCAGTGGAAATTTGGTAAGACCAATCAAAAAACTGTATCCACTAGAAGTTTCAACTACCAGTGATCCTGTGCTAACTCTGGCAACTGAAAACAGATCTAGCTACGGTAGACTCTTAAAACCAAGGACATGCTCTTAGATATAATGTACAATATAGACATTTTTGACTTATATCCTCTTTTCTTTAGCAATGACTTTAATTAGAAGTTTATTCTTTATTGATCTCATTTTAGTATGATCTGTCATATATATTGTATTGTTACGAATTTGGTATTTAAAAAGCTAATGTTAGTTCAATTATAAATTAAATGGTTTTATTTCTCGCGCAGTGCAGCGCGTGACGAATATTAAAAGAAAGCTAAGCCGGAAAAATTAAAAATACAAGAGCGCGTGCGTTAAATAAATAAATATCTCTTTTTGATTTCGAGAAAGTACTGGAAAATTCTAGCGCGTGGTTTTAAAATCTTATAAAAGGAGGAAAACATGTCAGTTTGTAGTTCATGAAAAGCTATCTTAAAAACAGGACCTTTCAGGTAAAAATTAATGACTCTCTCTCTTCAAGAAAAAGAATTAAAAGCGGAGTGGCTCAAGGAAGCGTTCTGGGACCGCTTCTGTTTAATATCTACACGAATGATATGCCGGTTCCTTTGAATGCAAAAGTAGTGAAATATGCCGACGACACAGCAATTTTAACCAAGTCGCTAAAACCTCAGCTCGCTGTAGATAAACTTGAAAGCGCAGTAAATATCATAGCACACTATTATGATTCATGGAAATTAAAAGTAAATCCGTCAAAGAGCCAAATTCTCCTTTTCAGACGTCATCGGAAGTTCACTCCTGTAAATGTAAATATAAAAATTAATGATCAAGCCCTAGCAATTGTTTCAAGTACCAAGTATCTAGGAGTGGTCTTCGACTCACAGCTGTTATTCAAAGAACACACGGAGTATGCCTTGCGCAAAGCCACCGCTGCTAAAATGTCTCTTTACCCTTTAATAAGAAGAAATGCTAAATTAAATATCAGTCTCAAGAAGAAGATCTATACCAGCTTAATAAGACCCACCCTACTTTATGCAGTGCCTATCTGGGCCACTGTGTACAAGACTTATAGACACAAACTACAGGTCTTTCAGAACAAAATACTCAGACAAATTGTTGACTCCCCATGGTTCGTACGTAACCTGCAGATACATAAAGAACTAAAAATAAGACCCATAGATGATCAAATTCTCACCACGAGCCACAATTTCTATGCTAAAATAGAACTTTCTCAATACGAACATATCCGTAATCTGATAAATTATGATCCTACTATAGAAATTGCAGCAAAGCGCCCAAGAGGCATCTTCCATAACAGCAAATGGTGAAATGTGTATATATTGTACATAGTACTATTATCTTTATTTTATCTTCATTGTGTCATTTTACCAGTGTCTTTGAAACTTTATAGACTTATGGACATGATCCGTGTACCTGGATCTTCAAAGCACTGATCTTATATTTGTCATTTTCGTAATCTTCTTATTGTTATATCAGAGACTTTGTAATATTGTGGACTTATGGACATGATCCGTGTACCTGGATCTTCAAAGCTCTGATTATTTATTGCTAGTGTAAAATGTTTTTCACCATTTGCCACTTCGCTCAAATACCGCCGTCCCTATATGTACATAGTGTATAGTTACAGTAACTCATGTGCCTCAGTGTTGTACAAGAACTTTAGTGTTTAATTTCTCAGACCAAGACTTCACTGAATTGTGATATCTACTATTTCAAGATGCATTGGGCTGTGGACAGTTCACGGGAGGGTGACTCCCACGTGACTACCACTGTCCAATCTGTGTTTTACAGAAAGGATGAATTTGAATATTTTGTTTAGCTAATCTGTTGCACTTAGTTGTGTCATTTGTCTTCATTTAGATCGCGATATTAGTTTAATTATTCCAATCTAGATAACCTGTTTCAAAACTTGATAATTATTAATATTTCCAATATTTCTCATTGTACGCGTAAGCTGGTGACCACCCACGTGACAGGCTCATGCCAATCATCTCCCTTACTCCACCTACATTCCCAAAATTTGACAAGTTTCGCCTAGTTGGCGCGGCGTAAATCGCCTTAATTAAAAACTTAAGTACCAACGCCTTAGGGCAATTTACCAACAGAGACGGTTAAAGTAGCGGTTGGCTACTAATTGCCGCCTAGCCATTGACTCGATTTCGATTTCGATTTCAGTTTGTAGTAGTTGCTTAGTTTGTTGTTTAGAAAACTGCCGTTGTTGATTATAGCGAATTCGCGGATTAGCGTTCTTTAGCTGTTTTGAATTACGTTCTATTGTACATTTAAGTAGTTAAAAGATAACTACTGTGAGATATTGTGATACTGCATGATAATTTGAGAAAATTTAAGCATTTCTGTTGTGATAATAATAAATTTTTGTTCATATTTCATCGGACTTGTGCATTCATTTCATAACGAACCCGTACGCACGCAACAATTTTTGGTGTCAGAAGTGGGATTTGAATGCCAATAACAAGAGGGATGGAAGAACAATTGAGACAGCTCATTACTGCTTTTGCTGCTTTCCAAGAAAAGATGGAAGCTGGCCAAACATCTTTTAAAGAAGAAATTAAAGAGAAAATGGATGCTGGTCAAAGGTCCGTTAAAGAAGAAATGAAATTGGGCCAGGAATCCCTCAAGGAAGAAATGAAAACGGCACAGGAACAAATGAAGTTGGGCCAGGAATCCGTTAAAGGAGAAATGAAATTGGGCCAGGAATCCGTTAAGGAAGAGATGAAATCTCTTAAAAATGAGATGAAAGCAGGTCAGGACGAAATGAAAAGAGAAATTACCTGCGTAATAGAAAATAAATTTGAGGCTATGGAAGGCAGAATAGACGCGGTTGAAAATAAAGTTGGACAAATAGAAGAAAGAGTTTCTTCGGTAAAAGAACAAGTAGAAGAAAGAATTTCTTCTGTAAAAGAACATATAGAAGAGAGAGTTTCTGCCGTCGAACAACAAATTGATGATAGGGTTTCTGCTGCCGTCGCCAAGGAAGTTGACAGCCTAAAGAAGTGCATAGCGACGGTAGGAAACAATTCTGAAGGTTTCAAATTTTTATCGATGCCTGCTCGTTCCGTTCTGAAACTATCTACATATGATGGGAAGACCTCCTGGCAGGTGTATAGGACACAATTTTCTATCGTTGCGGATGCGAATGGATGGGATTCCTAAGCTAAGGCCTGTCATCTCGCCGCTTCTCTGAGAGCAGACGCAGCGGATATCCTGCAGACGCTTCCCGAAAATCAAAGGCTAGATTTCGAAGCTCTATCTGGCGCTTTGGAGCTGCGCTTCGGCGAGAAATGTTTAAAAGACTACAGCAGGCTCCAATTAAAATCTCGTCAACAGAAGCTCACCGAAACGCTTCAGGAGCTCGCCACGGATGTTGAAAGGCTGTCACATCACGCCTTTTCGGAGTGCCCGACAGAAACAAGGGAAATCCTGTCCCTGCAATATTTCATCGATGGCATCCGGGACCCTGAAATACAGAAAGCACTGCGAATGGCGGATGTTAAAGATCTGAAAAGCGCTTTAGTGTATGCCATGAAATTTGAGGCAACCCAGCAAGCAACTCTTAGGGATAGCTACCCAGTCAGAGCTGTGCGAGTCCACGACCCAGGGGACCAATTGATGGCTCGTTTAGATGATTTATCCAGACAAGTCGATGCTTTGATACGGAGTAGCAGTGAGAACAAAGTGGCTGTAAGATGTTGGAGATGTGGTTCTGAAGGTCACCTACGACGGCATTGCAGAACACCCCAGGGCACGGATAATAAAACGGATGAGTTGACAAGACCAGTGGATGCTTTAAGACGGAATAGTGGTGAAACAAAACCGACCCTAAAGTGCTGGAATTGCGGTGTTGAAGGCCACCTACGAAGGAACTGCAGAACTCCCCAGAGCACGGAAAATAAGGCATACGATTTAAACAGACAATTAAATGCCACGGCAAGGAAAAGGACTGACAAGAAACCAAAGAGCTGGAACTTTGGAGCTGAAGGCCACGTACGAAAGAATTGCAGAACACCCCAGGGTACGAAAATTGAGACAATTTCTGAGCAACGACGCAGGAAACAAATTAATGACCATATCAAGGAACGGAGGCTGCCAGATAATGAAAAACCCTGTTTTAAAGCGCTTAAGATCTCTATAGTGAGTGGCAACAATAACGGACTGTCCATCAATGGGAATATCGATGGAGTTCCTTGCAATATGATCATTGACACAGGAGCTAATGTTACCATCATTAGGAAAGATTTAGCTGAACAGTTTAAAGATAAACTTATTTGGACGCCATCCTGTGTTACCCTTCAGACTGCGTCTGGTGACAAGATCGACATAACTGGGAAGTTAAACGTAAACATCACGTTTGGAAGTGCCGCCTACCATCACACGACATATGTGGCGGATATTACAGATCCATGCATACTCGGATTGGACTTTTTAAGGAAATAGAATTTTTCCTTAGATTTCAAAAACAATAAGCTGCTTTCAGCATCTGATGGCATGACTATCCATCCTCAAAAGGGATCCTCGCCTGGAAATGTCGACGCCTTGTCCGAAAGATCGAGCTCGGGAAGCTGCCGAAATCATACCAGGGTCGAAAAGAAACTCAAGACTACCAGCTATTCTCCATCCCAGAAGCTCTTCGGTCGAGACCTTCGTCTGCCTTGTGACCGCCTGTTTAGTCGCCCTACGGATGCGCCTTCATCGCCTGAGGAACACATCCAAGATGCCCAGGCCCGGTTTGAGGGGATGCACCGTTCTGCACGAAAGCGAGTCAACTTGGCGACGGAGAAAATGAAGATCAGATGCGACACAAGAGCTACTAGACAGAGATCCAACAAAGGAGACAAGGTGTGGTTGTGGAACCCAATTCAACGAAAAGGACTGAGTCCTAAATTACAGTCACCTTCGGATGGTCCATATACAGTGCTGAACACGAATGACGTCGTGGTTCGGATCCGTGAGTCTTCGAACTCTTACGACAGGTTAGCTCATTACTATGGCCATAGTACGTAATGTAAATAATTGTAAATAGTATCAGACCATGGTCCTTTTTGTTTATAAATGTGTATTTAGTATTTGATTTGTATTTAGTAATTGATAGCATTTGATTTGTTTAAGTTAGTTATTGCATTTATTGTTTATATTGTTTGAAATTGTAATGTAATGTTTATGCCTCAGTTGCATTTATGCCGCAGTTGTAAGTTTAGCTTCCTGTCCAGGGATTGTACTGCCCGGGACGTGCAGTCCTTGGGAAGGGGGCAGTGTTACGAATTTGGTATTTAAAAAGCTAATGTTAGTTCAATTATAAATTAAATGGTTTTATTTCTCGCGCAGTGCAGCGCGTGACGAATATGAAAAGAAAGCTAAGCCGGAAAAATTAAAAATACAAGAGCGCGTGGGTTAAATAAATAAATATCTCTTTTTGATTTCGAGAAAGTACTGGAAAATTCTAGCGCGTGGTTTTAAAATCTTATAAAAGGAGGAAAACATCTCAGTTTGTAGTAGTTGCTTAGTTTGTTGTTGTTTAGAAAACTGCCGTTGTTGATTATAGCGAATTCGCGGATTAGCGTTCTTTAGCTGTTTTGAATTACGTTCCATTGTACATTTAAGTAGTTAAAAGATAACTACTGTGAGATATTGTGATACTGCATGATAATTTGAGAAAATTTAAGCATTTCTGTTGTGATAATAATAAATTTTTGTTCATTTTTCATCGGACTTGTGCATTCATTTCATAACGAACCCGTACGCACGCAGCAGTATGTTAACCGAGTTTCTTTTATGTGTTTTCTAAACTAATACATAGTACTGTTTTGTTTTATTCGTAATGTTAGAAAATTTTATGCAATGTCTGATTTTGAGAAAATCAGGGTGGGAGGACTGCACCAGCTTGAATAAGCCTGGCATAATATTCTGAACTCGACACAACTTTAGCAGGAAAAATACCGCAAATTCAAACACAAGGTTTCATCCTTTCCAACGCAGCTAATTTTCTAAATATATTTTACTAATATTCGCAGCGGGACAGCGGATTCATTTCATTCACCCAAAACTCAAATGTTTTAACGCAATAATATCGCAAAAGAACATCGACTCAAAATCAAAATATTAAAATCTATAGAATATCATCCGCTGTTGCCATTCCAGCACTGCCAAGTTTTTCATAGTTTTTCTTCCTGCAGCTGTTGCCAGACTTATCCTCGCTGTATGATGAGAGGTGCAACACTAGGATTAAACCTTTTCCAGTATGCATTCTCCATGGTGCACCTAAAAATTACTTTAAAAATAAAACTCTCTTGCCCTCGATAAATATTAGTCACACAACTATTAACCAAAAATGAAACAACGTTCTAAAATTCTTTAAACTAACGGGGGAAGAAATCGACCTTTTACCACTAAAACATAAGTGAAATATAATTAAAACTACAAGATTCATGTTTATACTCTCACATATTAGCTGGGGAAATGTAAAGATGCAATTTCCCACAGACATATTGATACTAGAAAGCCTGGCGGTCATACGAAATGACCGCTGTTCTAGATATTATAAATTGAAATTAAAATGATTTGTGCACAGGTGTCTGCTAATTCAAACTGAATTACACAGGGCAGGCGGCGAGGACGCCCCTTTGCTTACTGCCCCACGGGGTTTCCCCCTTCTACTTGCTTAATTGCTTAAAGTAGAGTACAATGAAGGAAGCTACAGGCGGTACATTTCTTAAAAGCTCACCGCTAGTTCAATAAATAAAGGTGATTTAAGTAATAAAATATTAATTTACATGTGAAAGATCTCTTTGTACACAACATTTCTTGTGTAGATCTTTCCATCATTTTTAAGCTCGCCTTGCAGAGGACCATCCATTATTTTTAATTTTACGCCCGTTCTTTCACGAAATCTTGAACAGGCAGGTAGACAGAATAGGCCCGTTCTACGCCATGAGGCACTGAGGCGCTCACAGACGACGGACTGAGTAGCGCACAGGAGGGAGAGGACATTTACGGAGGAGCCCGTGTGGGTTGATATGACACCAACTACGAACGCGTCGCATTCTGTTCGTGACGTCATCACGCATTATCACCTCGGATTATCTTGCTATTGCTACGTCAGCCACATGTTTCATCCTGTTTGTGTTGTAATCCGGTTTCATGTCCGCGCTTATCGATAGACGTAAAACTCACCGCTGCTCTGATGTCATACTAAATCCGCAATCTGATTGCAACATGTTAGAATTTCTAGAACATTCTATTTAGTTCAGCAACGACCGCTAGAGGGCAGTAATCTTATCCATAGCGCTTTTTGATTGGTTCTCGTGGATCCTGAACAAGTTATTAACATTATTAGTAGATAGAATATACCACTTGGGGCCATGAGGTGCTGAGGCGCTCACAGGGGGGGAATTTACAGAGAAGCACGTGGGGTTGCTACTTCATCAACCCTGTGGCTCAAGCACGGATGCGTTGCATCCTGCTCCTGACGTCATCACGCTTTATCAGCTCGGATTATCTTGCTATTGCTACGTCAGCCGCATGTTTCATCTTGTTTTTAGTGTTATCCGGTTTCATGTCCGCGCTTATCTATTAACGCAAATCCGCCACGGGATTGCAACATGCTAGAAGTTTCTAGTGCATTCTTTTTAGTTCAGCAACGACCGCTAGAGGGCAGTAGTCTTACCCATAGCGCTTTCTGATTGGTTCTCGTGGATCCCGACCAAGGCCTATATAAAGACACGCTGGACCCTGTAATATCATTTCCGTCTGTGCTGTATGCTTCGTTCCAGCTTTCACGCTTCCTGTTTGAATCAAGACGTGTTATTCTAGGTAAGTATTATTTTTATGTTTTTTTTGTGTTCACCAACTACGAACGCTATTCAATTTTATTACTTAAATTTATTTTTATTAGATATTTTATTCAATTTTTATAATGTCTCCTTTATTTTTTTTCAGATTTTTGCTTGTGATTATTTAGTTGAACTTATTTCGTTTTAACATAAGTCATTCATTTTTGATAACTTCTTTACATTAACTTTTATTCTGTGTTTTTCTCTATTATTTATAGATTACATTTATTGAAATATGATATCTTATGTAAATTCTCTTCGTTAAATTAATAATACTTCGTATTTTCATGTAAATATTAATCGCATTTCTTAAATTATCTGTAGCATGTTTTCTTCTTCCTATTGTAATTCTTAGCTAGTGTAATGATACTTCGTGGTTTCATGTGAATTTTATCGCATTTCTGAAATTATACTTAGTATGCTTTCTTTTTCTTAATGTAATTTTTCTTGGTTAAATTAAAGTTCCTTCATATTTTTATGCAAATATTATAGCTTTGATTAAACTGATGATTTGCCCTTTGCATTCTTTCTATTTAACGCTGCAACATATCTTTAAATCAGTTTGTTTCCATTTTACTATTGTAAGTAAGTTTATTTTAATATTTTAACTTTCCTGGATTTGTTTAATAGTTTTTCATGAACAATCGAATTTTTTTCTTTATTTTTCAGATGGAACATACATCTGAGGCCATGCTTTTAAATCATGACGCTGCTCAACCAAAAGGCAATGTAAGTATTTTTCTTTTTTAAAAATCGTATGTTTGAAAATTTTTGAGTTACAATACTTATTTTTGTACTCTTATATTTTTAGATGGATGCTGAATATGTTTTCGAACATGAAGCCATACCTCTGGATGATCAAACCATTGCTATCATGGATTTTGGTGACCTTACATCATCGCAGCTTGATTTGCCTTTTGTTGATACCCAAAAGTTAACTTGCTCGGAGTGTAATAAAACCTTTGCACACCAGAGAAGCTTGACAAGACATATTAACGTGCAGCATTCAATTCACAGGAACATTTGTGCCATATGTAAGAAGGAGTTTCTACGCAGGGACAATTTAATGAGGCATATGAAAATGCATTTAGAAGCCCAGAAATGCATGCCTTCTCACGCAGTGAAACGAGCAGCTTCCCCTGCCACCATACCTGCCCCTAAACGACCGAGGCAAGTGCGTCCACCATGCCTTGGTACGTTTGATACCAAAGTCATTTATCCCAGTGAAGACACCAACAATGACTTGCAAGTGTTTTTAGATTCATCAAGAACTGAAGTTGAGGGAAAGATTCAAGAAGCTGCCGCACAGCACCAAGGTATCAAATGGTACTTGAATGCTTCTGTGAAGATGGTCAGAAAAGTGTCAGAGACCGAGGAGGAGACATGCACCCCTTACTTTCGGTCCAGATGCAGCACTACGCTCACGGGAGAAATGCCCGACACGCAAGCAGCTATTGAAAAGGTAAGAAAGTTAATTTTATTTGAACTTTAATTTATTTTAAAATGTGTGTAAAATTAGTAATATTCATGAAATGTTTTACAGGTGCTGGATTCCTTGGAAAAATTTCTAAGAAAAGGTTCAGGATGGGTTTTAGACTCCGTCAAATATCTGGAGCTCAAAACCGCTGTCCACAAACCCCTGGCGGCCTCTTCCTACATACCTCTACCGAAAGCTTTAGCCAGTAAAATGGCAGAATGGCCAGAATGAGGACCACAAATGTCTTGTCTGGAGTGTGTTAGCAGCTCTTCACCCCATCGAAGGTCGTGGGGAACATGCATATAGAGTATCTCATTACAAGCCCTATCAAAACGAAATAAAGGTGGATAGCTTGTCTTTTCCCACCCCCATTCACCAGCTGGACAAGTTTGAGAAAATGAACAACGTATCGATCAACCTGTTTACCTCTTCGGATCACCAAGTTTCGAAATGGTAATTTATTCTTATTTTTTAAAACTTTAATAGACATGTTTGAAATAGTTTAGTTTAATAGACAAGTTTAATAATATTAATAGACAAGTTTGAAAATTATTTTATGGAATGATATTTCTTTTTAGGTGACCGGCATATCAATCTGCTGCTCATTTCCGATGAGGAAAAGAGACATTATTGTCTCATCAAGAACATGTCTCGTCTCATTGCAGGGCTTACGAAAGATCGACATGAAAAATTTTATTGTGATTATTGCCTTCACCGATTCACGAAGAAAGAGTCTCTCGACGCTCATATAGAAGACTGTCGAGTGCATGGAGTACAAAAAATTAAAATGCCGGAAAATAAATGGTTAAAATTTGACAAGCACCAGTTTCAGCTTCCTGTCCCTTATGTTATCTACGCCGACTTCGAATGCATTTTAATAAAGCAAGCTACCTGCCTACCGGATCCTTCGAAGTCCTCAACCAACCCTGTAGCCAACCATCTTCCTTGTGGATACTGTTACGTGATCGTGGGACCCAACGGTTCATTTTATCGGGGACCTCAATTCTATAGAGTGAAAGACGCTGTCAACCACTTTCTATCATGTTTACTGGAAGAAAAAAGGGGCATCTTTGAAATTTTGAAAACTGTAGAGCCCATGATTTTCACCCAAGAAAATCAGTGGGCCTATGAATCTGCCTCTGAATGTCATATCTGTGAGAAGCCATTGAATGGAGATAAGGTAAGTATTATTCGAATATTATAAATTTATTCAGTAATATGCATTTATAATAATGTGTTTTTAAAACTAATTTTTAATTTTTCTAGGTGCGGGACCATTGCCATCTTACGGGAGTCTACAGAGGAGCAGCTCATAATGGATGCAACATCAATTTCAAATTTGCAAATTTTCTACCCGTGGTCTTTCATAATTTGAAGGGATATGAATCTCACCTCCTGATGCAAGCAGTGGGAAAATTCAAAGACGAAGAGATTAAGTGTATTCCGCAGAATTCAGAAACATTCATCTCTGTTTCTTTGGGTCGTCTACGCTTCATCGATTCTCTGCAATTTCTGAATATTTCTTTAGACAAGCTCACGGCTAATTTGGAACCCCAACAATTTCAACTGACAAGAGCCTGTTTCCGAGAAAAAACAGATCTGATGCTTCGAAAAGGTAATCAGAATTTCTATAACTTTTTATATAATGTAGTGTATTATTACTTTTTCATATAGGCTATTTATCTTATTTTTAAATTTTTTTCCCCAGGTGTGTACCCTTATGAGTACCTAGACTCATTTGAACGATTTGATGAGCCGCACCTTCCACCTCTCACTGCCTTCTACAGCCATTTAACAGAGAATGATATCAGGAATGAGGATTACCAGCATGCAAACAGAGTCTGGGAAGAATTCGGATTACGTCATCTAGGAGACTACCACGACCTCTATGTAAAAAGTGATGTTTTGCTTCTGGCGGATATATTTCAAAACTTCAGATGACTATGTCTTGATTTTTACAAAATGGATCCGGCACACGTTTACACAGCACCTGGTCTGGCCTGGCAAGCCGCTCTACGCATGTCCGACGTCCAGCTGGAGTTACTCACCGATCCTGATATGTACCTCTTTATAGAAAAGGGTATTCGAGATGGCATCGCAATGATTTCACATCGCTTCAGCCAACCCAATAATAAATATATGGAAAATTATGACCCAACGAAGCCATCATCTTATATCATGTATTTGAATGCCAATAACCTTTACGGGTAAGTATCCTTTCCAAATGTTTAGATATAATATTTTCTCTATTATTTACTTGTGATATTCATTATTTTTATTCTATCTTTTTAGATGGGCCATGAGCCAAGCTTTACCAACCCATGACTTCAAGTGGCATGACGAACCTCTTAACTTCATGGAGATGGCTGACGATGCGGAAGAAGGATGTATCCTTGAAGTTGATCTGGAGTATCCAAGGGAACTTCACGATGACCACTCGGACTATCCTCTTGCCCCCGAACAAATCGTCGTGACTCCTGATATGTGGTCACCTTACACTCGAGACCTGGCGACTAAATTCCAAATCCCCCCGAGCAGTTCTACCAAACTGGTGCCAAATCTACGACCTAAGCATCAGTACGTGATACATTACCGTAATCTGAAGCAGTATGTTTCACTGGGGCTTCACGTGACCAAGATCCATCGAGTGCTGACTTTCAAACAATCTCCTTGGCTTGCGAAATACATTGAATTCAACACTAGGCAACGTAAATTGGCTAAATCTTCATTTGAAAAAGATTTATTTAAACTCTTAAACAATTCAGTTTTCGGAAAGTCCATGGAAAATCTCAAAAAACATACATGCGTTGATCTAGTTCATCGAGAGAAACGAGTCAAAAAGTTAGTCGCTGCTCCAACATTTCATTCCTTCAAGATCATCACCCACGACCTGGCAGCCATTGAGCGACGAAAAACCAGATTGGTTATGAATCGTCCTATCTACGTAGGCTTTAGCATCTTGGATTTATCAAAAACTTTGATGTATCAATTTCATTATTAATTTATCAAGAAAACATATGCATCAAAAGCCCGTTTATTATTCACAGACACCGACAGTCTTTGTTACGAAATAGAAACTGATGATATTTTTCAAGACATGGGCAACAATCTGAACTTATTCCATACCTCAGATTACCCAGAAAATCATCCCCTCTACAGCCTTACCAATAAAAAGACGATCGGTAAAATGAAAGATGAACTATCTGGACAAATTGCCCAAGAATTTGTTGGACTCAAGCCAAAAATGTACAGCCTACTCAGTAACTATACTGAGAAAAAACTCCTAAGGGCGTATCGAGAACCGTCCTTAAAAGACAGATTCGTCATGTGGACTACATTAACTGCCTTTTACAACAACAACGCGGTCTTGCCCATGGGCAACGTATTGCCAGCCATTGTCATCAGGTAAAGACTATGGCCTATACGAAAGCTACTTTGTGTCCTTTCGATACAAAACGTAATCTTTTAGACGATGGGATATCATCTTATGCATACGGACATTATGCCATATAACTTTTAATTTTAATAATTTTATCTTTGTATATATCTTCGAAATTCCCTGTACATTCATTCAAATTTCTAAAGTATTTTATTGTAAAAATTTTTGATATAAGTAAGTGTAATGAAATGTCTTCAAACTTTAATAAATGTTTATTTAAAAATATTATTTCTTGTTTTGTACTTTAAAAAACTAATTCTTTAGTAAAGAAAGAGTTCTCTTAATTTTTTTAAGAAAATGTTTAACA
The DNA here is from genome assembly GCF_044657685.1 of Stegodyphus dumicola. Lineage (NCBI taxonomy): Eukaryota > Metazoa > Arthropoda > Arachnida > Araneae > Eresidae > Stegodyphus > Stegodyphus dumicola. The sequence goes on from NC_140768.1 coordinate 152,081,409, forward strand.
CGTTAGAAAATTTTAATCAGGTTAGAATAATTAACCTAACAAGTTAGAAAAATTAATTTTAGTTTTATCAAAAAATGAAAAGTTAGGAAAATTCAGAAATCTAGTGGAACAGCTATAAATAGAATTGTTTTTCGGATAAGAATTTAGTTAAGATGGAACTGTTGAAATTAAAGCATCCTTTCACGATGTTAGGTGCTGGTCCTAGTGGCAGCGGAAAAACCATGTTTATTAAAAAATTAATGAACCACCAAATGACCACTCCTTTTCCTCCTAAAATTATTTGGTGTTATGGTGCTTATCAAAGTCTTTACGATGAGATGAATCATATTGAATTTTATGATGGTTTGCCTGAAAACATCCACACTTTATCAGATTCTCTGATTATTATTGATGATCTTATGTCGGAACTCGGAAATGATGTAAGATTGACCAAGTTATTTACCAAAGGATCTCATTATCGAAATCTTAGTGTTATTTTCATTGTACAAAATTTGTTTCATAAAGGTATTCGGGAAATGTCTTTGAACGCTAATTATTTAGTGCTCTTTAAAAATACAAGAGACAAGTCTCAAATTATGCATCTGGGAACGCAGTTGTATCCAGGAAAGAACAGTTTTTTCCAAGAAGTGTATCAGGATGCTACTTCTAAACCTTACAGTTATTTACTGGTTGACCTCAAACCTGAAACATCTGATTCCATGCGTCTGAGAACAGTTGTTAAAAAACGAACTTTTTCTTTAACATAAGGTGGAACGATTTTATTCTTATACTCTTTACCTTTGTCAGTCTGTAACACATGTGGTTTTCTCTCGCTAAAAATATGTTCAAGAGCTGATTTGACACTCTGACCTGTTTTATCTTTGAGTGGAACAGCCCAAGCATATTTAGAAAACACATCAATACACGTTAGCAAATATTTATATCCATCGTTGTATTTGGCAAGAGACTACATATCTACCAAATCAGATTGAAACTGAGCGTCGATGCCTCTGACGAGGACGCGATTGCGACGAAAATGTCGCTGGGTAGGCTTGTGCAAAGTATATGACTCTTTGGCTGGTAAGCCAATTCTTGATCGTTTTGTGACTTTCTTTGCCTTTTAAAGCACGATGCAAAGCACTCACTCCACCAAAACTGGCGGGGAGGGCTGGATCGCGATACATCTGAGTCAGATTCATGGTATGTACAGCAGTGATTTTTACTAATAGAAATGTGAACGCTCAATTATAGTTTTCTCTAAATTTATAGTTTACTCTAGAACATACAACCTCTTATTTCTATATCAATCCTTCTTATGAACGGAAAGCAAATGTGTATGAGTATTTATAGTGTTCCCATAATTTTATATATATTTATTTTTAACTTAATTATGAGACAGTAAAGAGCCCATTATAAACAAATAATTTTATTTACTTTTTAAACATTCATAATATTCAATACCATAAGCACCATATTTTTCCAAATTGGTAGGACAAAATGTTTCTTTCACTTCATCAAGTACATGTTTGAGACAAACAGATTTAAAAAAGTCTTTTGTGATATAATGTGCTGGTTTAATCAGAAGTAAATAAGGCTCTTCAGTCCATACATTTCCATAAAATTGCCTGGCTATGTCGATAGAGTTTAATTTCAGAGCTAAGGAGTTGATAGTTTCTGTTTTATAAATAGCGAGCTCTTCACAGTCTATAAGTTTAGGATACTTCAAATCTCCGTGTTCTTGGATCAGCTGTTCCAGTGACGTCTTTAGAATGGTTTGAAGGCATGCTCTTCCCAAAGAAATGTCGAAGGATTCTGGAAGCTTTTCCTCGTTAATAGGCCCCTAGGATACACTTTCGTAGGCTTCACAAAAGTCCATACATTGATATACGAGGTTAGTGACGATGGCACTGATACGACTGTAATTTGTGGACAATTCTTCCCACTGGGCGTTTGTAAGTCTAATATTGCTTTTTTCCACTCCTTTTACTGTTAGTTGCTTTAACGTGATGTGGTAACCATCATATTCCGCACTAAAATTCTTGGTTCAATTCAAAGATAAAATTCTAAATTAGTCGCAGATTCATTGTGAACTCCTCTTGTGGGTTGTGTTGAGAGAAGGTGTACAAACACGAAGGCTCTAAATTCACACCCTTATGAGTCGCATAATATGAACTCCCGTACTTGCTGTATTGCCTGATGTGCACTGTGATCTTTCCGTTGAAAAGAGTAGGTCCCACAAAGACATTGTTGCCAATATGTGTCAGCTTCTCTTTGATTGTGTCTTCAGTAAAGCGTCCATTGCGCTAAAAGAGAAAAAATAATGATGAGTTGTTTGGTAAAAGAATAATAAGTCTGCGTTAAATGCAAGAATAAACTCTTTTCGTAATACTTACTTTCTTCTTAGATGTATTATCTTCGTCTATTTTTCGTTTGCCATTAGTGTAAGCGAGATGGGTGTTTCTTTGGACTTCTCATGGTGTGGGTCAGAATTACGATCGAAATCTAAAATCTTTGGCACATCCATGTTGAGAGGCTCGTTCTCTTACTGTTGTTCCAAATCCATCTAAAAAATATAACTTCAAACTATAAAGGCAATGCAACAAATGCAGATTTTCATACTCAAATTAAATAGTAACATCAAATATACGAACACGAAAAAGATATATGATAAAATACATATCTCGAATAACATGTCTTGATTCAAACTGGAAGGGCGAAAGCAGGAGCGAAGCATACAGCACAGACGGAAATGATATGATAAGGACCAGCGTGTCTTTATATAGGCCTTGGTCGGGATCCACGAGAACCAATCAGAAAGCGCTATGGGTTAGACTACTGCCCTCTAGCGGTCGTTGCTGAACTAAAAAGAATGCACTAGAAACTTCTAGCATGTTGCAATTCCGTGGCGGATTTGCGTTAATAGATAAGCGCGGACATGAAACCGGATTACACTAAAAACAAGATGAAACATGCGGCTGACGTAGCAATAGCAAGATAATCCGAGCTGATACAGCGTGATGACGTCAGGAGCAGGATGCAACGCATCCGTGTTTGATCCACAAGGTTGATGAAGTAGCAACCCCACGTGCTCCTCTGTAAATTACCCCCCCCCTGTGAGCGCCTCATGGCCATAAAGTGGTATATTCTATCTACTATTATTTTTAATTGATTATACCATTTGACTTAATAATTAATATATTTAATGAAAAAGGTTCATCTATTTACATGTAAATTTCAATTATTTGTTCTGTCTATGGCATGGGAAACCTGGACGATAACACAAAGCCGTGCTTTTATCTCATGAATCATATTATTTGATCTCCCGCGAACGGGCTGGCTGCATGGGCGTTTTCGTGGTTTTCCCCATGTGTAACGTGTATACGAGCCAGTTTCCCTTAGAAAGTCCTCCACGAAGGCATCCCTCCCCTTAGGCAGATAGCCCTCGAGGCTTTGCCATAATCACACACAACAACAACAACAACAACAAGATATTATTTGATCTTATCTATCCTCTTTGTTCATCTTTGTGCAGCGGAAACCAGCATGAGGCTGATAGATTGCCCAGAGGGAATTCTGTTCCAACTTGCTCAGACCTTTGTACATCCTCGATAGTGAATGAATTCATAACTTTAAATTTTCTTTGTTTCTATTTTAGGTTAAGATATTTTAAATTTCTCATTTCTTTATCTTACAAACATAATTTACGTATTTTTCTTTTCTTCTCGCCGTTAAATTAAATGTACTAATTTTCACACCATATTTTTTATATACAAATATAAGATTCCCCCCCCCCAATTTTTAAGTTTTACATTCTCTTCCCCTGCGTTTAACTTCCAAAGTAATAGATTTTATAAAAGTAATATGTTTTCACAATTTTATTTTTTTTTTCTCTTTTTATTTTACAAAAGGTTTTTTCCTCTTCAGTTTAATCTTTCCATTCCGTGTTTTACATTTTTCACTTTATTTGTTTTACAAAAGCTGTACTTATTTTCATACGATTTTTTTCTTTCTTTTTTACGAACTCGGCCTTTTTCCTATATTTTACTTCAAGAAATAATTTTTAATTTTTCTTTTATATAAAAGTATTTTTTTTTAATTCTTTGAAGAATTTTCTTCTCTCATTTCTTTTTTCTTTCTTTTATTTTCCTCTTAAGGTTTTTCTTAATGTTTTAAATACTTAGTGATGTTACACCACCATTTCTCGAAGCGTAAAGTTAGATATATATTTCTCTGTCTATGAAATTTAAGCTGGACCTTACAGGCATATAATTTCCCTCTAGAGGCTTTCATGGATAATATTTTCTGCAAATTTAAACCAATAAATACGATGTTCCTTCCATATAGCTTACTTAGCATATTACATTTCTTCTTATTATTTTAAGCTACTAATACTTAAGATATACAAAACTTTCTCTTCTAACTTATTATACTAACTTTTTGAAACACTATACTAAAACGTCGCGAATTCTCATTTATGTATCTGATTCTTGTTCAAAGGATTCACGAAATGTGTCAAAAAATGTAAATTTTTAACTTTCTATTTTCCACTTAGACATTTTGCTATACATTTAACCTTTATCATGTTTTTAAAACATATCCCTGTTAATATTTCTGATTCTTTTTTTTTCCCTAAAAATAAATACAGACTTATACGGATTTTTTAAAGGTCTACTGACTTTGAATTAAACCTTGTAATTCAGAAAAAGTAAATTTTCACAACATAAAATCTACCTGAACTAATATATGGACATCTCTAGCCACTTTAGTTCAAATACATACGAAACAAATATGAAATTTCTTATTATTGTCTACCCAAGTTTAATACGTACCAACAGCATTTCATTTCTTATTATTTTACACTACAGGCATTTACATGAATATATTCAGAACACTCCTTTTTATTGAGTAGGAGGTTTCAGATATATTACTAACACAGATTGACTCGTACACATTGTATTTAAATCACCGAACATACGTTAAATTTTGATTTCTATCACGTGAAAACTTCACCCGGATTCTTAATGTGATCCCACCATTTACCGCAGACATTCATAAACACTGCTATATTTGAACTTAATACAGCCTTATTTTTTTAACAAGCTACAGAATTTTTAACTACAGAGAAGAGTATCCACATTATAATGTAATATTTTAAATTCAACACAGAGCCATATTTGTGTAAAACATCTAAAACGAAAGGATGTCTGGACATGGAATTAATTTTCAGTCACGGAAGTGAAACTTTGTCATTTTTTTCCCAACTTAGAATATAAAAATTTCTCAGCTAGGAATATATATATATATATATTTCGATCATTATTTCTTCAAGTCTCAAAGCTTTTTAATATATTCCTTCTAACTTAAGATATGCATTTCAAATTGACAAACACTGAACTCTTACACCTTTTTTAGAATGATTTTTAAGTTATGATGCATAGCAAATAAAATCCTACATAACAGGGAATATTGACATGAATTTCCAAATAATAATACAACGTAACTTCAATATATTCAATTTAACTGAAGATACGCATTTCAAACTGGCATTACTTTACTTAAGCTCTTTAAGTACATCCGATATTTAATTTTTCACAGATATGAGAAACATTTTTGCATAAATACCATACAAAACATATAATATTGACATGAACTCCATATTATGGTTCAACATTGGTAACTTAAATGAACCTTTAATACATTTTATTATGAATTAATTTTAAAAAGAAAAATTCAAATGCAAGTAGACAAACAGAAATGCTTCACAAATTTACATATTAAGCAAATATTTAAGAGAATACCTATATATCTAGAGATATTATTTACACTAGTTGGTAATGTAATTTATTAGAACAGTCGCAGACCTATAGGAAAGGTATGCAATATCCAAACTTCCTACCAAGCCAAAGAGCAATAGTGAAATATAACATATAGGAATGGGAAAAAATGTCTAAGTTTGGAAAACATGAACAAGGAAGGAATATTTTTTTCTGAAAATGTCCGGAATGGGATAAGTCAGGGGTAAGAACTTTAACCAGTTTCAGGAATAGGGCCTGAAAACTAATGAAGTATTTTTAATCATATTTTAATCTATAATGTATTTATTTATACTAAAATATTCTGTTTGAAGACTATATTCTACACTTAGAAGGAATTTGATAAATCACAATGATTTCATTTTCTGAAGATTCAAGTTCAGAAATATAACAACTCAAAAGAAAAAAAGGTTAGAGCGAGAATGAAGTATACCGTAACCAATAAAAAATATTTTTCTTCCTAAGAAAATGAAAGTGAAACTTTTTCGACCTGAAAAAATCTAAATGAATTTTTTTCGACTTTTCAAAATCAAAGTGGAGATTTTTCTCCCTAAAAAAGTTAAAGTGAAACTTTTCCGACCTAAAAAAATCTAAATGAATTTTTTTCGACTTTTCAAAATCAAAGTGTAAATTTTTCCCCTTACATTTAGAATTTAACATGCGTTTTCCCATAGACAAAATAAAAGTGGAGATTTTCTCCCTAAAAAAGTTAAAGTGAAACTTTTCCGACCTAAAAAAATCTAAATGAATTTTTTTCGACTTTTTAAAATCAAAGTTTAAATTTTTAAACTCACATTTCGAATTTAACATAAGTTTTCCCATAGACAAAATAAAAGTGGAGATTTTTCTCCGTAAAAAAATTAAAGTGAAACTTTTTCGACCTAAAAAAATCTAAATGAATTTTTTTTCGACTTTTTAAAATCAAAGTGTAACTTTTTCCACTCACATTTCGAATTTAACATGGGTTTTCCCATAGACAAAATAAAAGTGAAGATTTTTCCTCCTAAATAATTAAAAGTAAAAATGTTTCGACCTAAAAAAAATCTAAATGTACTTTTTTCGAATTTTTAAAATTAAAGTGTAACTTTTTCCACTCACATTTCGAATTTAACATGGGTTTTCCCATAGACAAAATAAAAGTGAAGATTTTTCCTCCTAAATAATTCAAAGTGAAAATGTTTCGACCTAAAAAAAATCTAAATGTATTTTTTTTCGACTTTTTAAAATCAAAGTGTAACTTTTTCCACTCACATTTCGAATTTAACATGGGTTTTCCTATAGACAAAATAAAAGTGAAGATTTTTCCTCCTAAATAATTAAAAGTGAAAATGTTTCGACCTAAAAAAATCTAAATATATTTTTTTCGACTTTTTAAAATTAACATGGGTTTTACCACAGACGAAATAACAGTGGTGATGTTTCTACTTAAAAAATTAAAGTGAAATTTTTCCAATTCAGAAAAACATTCATTTGAGCCCTAACGGAAACTGCAGTGAGCATTTTTCAGCTTAATAAAACAAACATATTCAGATATTATCATAAAGGTTTTCTACTCAGATATATTTTTCTGCTTTCCATACCATTACATTTCCAATGAAATTTGATTTATTGCCGGATAGTTAAATGTTTGTTATTTTTTTTTTCGCATCCGAATGCATTTCATGTCTCACATATGCTCATTACAACCAAGTTAGAAGTTAAGTGAATACTTCCTCAAATACTGTATATTTCATTCCGGAAAGTATCTTCATTTGAATCCTCTAATGTTTTTTTTTCCTGCATTTCAAGTAAATTTTGTGCATAAAGTTTTCAGTTTCGATGGAAGTTATTTATAGATGACTATAGGTTATCGTGTTTCCATAAACCTTTTGAAAACTTTGAGTATTACCATTTTTTAACGTTACGGCCACTGCAAATCATTGAATTTTCAAATATTTTCTTATTTATCTTTTACATTGCCTTGTAAAAGTTTTGGAATAAATTTTTATTAAATAGTTATATTGTTTGATTTAATAACGTTTTGCACGTTTGGAAGATTTAACTTCAATAACACTACCACGCTGAATCAGAAAATTAAGAAAGGAAATGTAATTTTTCATCTTAGTATACTATAGGAATAGTCACTTTAAGTGAGCACCTGATCTTTGCTCTTACAAAAGTTAAGTAGAATTGTAGATTTTACGTAAGAGCGAAGATAAAAGGCCCACTTAGAGTTCCAGCAGATTGCTGGCGTGTTTTCTTCGCTGGAACTACTTTATGGAAATCTTCCATATAACTAGTTTTGTATAATTACCGTCCAGATTTTGCAGAATACTTGATCTTCATTACATCTGTTTTCAGTAAATTTACATTTTTATGCAGTGTAATTTCAAAAATAAGCTTCGAATAGGATTAATATTTGCACATTCTACGGAATTGCCTAGATCTGAAGACTTTCTTTTACTTCCTGAATTTTACCTTATGTCTGCATAACCTGAATTTATTCCACTCGTCTTCTTATTATTGATAGGAAAAATTAAAGTTACGTGACAGATTTAGAATACTGAAGTTCATATGAATGTTGAATACTGGGAACAAATCCGGCATTCTGTCATAATGGACTAATACTCTGAATAATAAAATTTTAAGAAAACATCAGTTTCATTCATGTGAATAAAATAAATACATTTTCCAAAAACACATCCAGGAAATCTATCACAATTGTCAACATAAATGATCTACAAATATATTTGTAAGTATTTAAATAACTCATAAGCTGAAGATAAATCAAGAGAAAAAGTATCGAAAATCCATTGGTATATATCAACAACAAAGATAAAATAGTTTCCAATAACAAAGGTAAAACAGTTTCCAAGTGTTTAAAAGAGTATCGAGAGCACACTCTCTCAAAGCGTTTGCAAAAAGCCAAACACATCACAAATTCATAAATTTTATGGAACATGACATTATTTAAAAATTTTCGTTCTGATATAGGAAAATATTCATTAAATTATTAAATGTGGGTATTCTGTACGTGTTTTTAAAGAAATAAATGTATACATTTGTAGGGAAATTTTGCATCTATTTTGGTAATAATACTGATAAGTTAGAACATTTTTCTGTATTGAACACATGTGTCTACGATATTCTTTGCAAAAAGCAGATAGTTAATAATCATTTCGATACTTCATTAGAAATCAAGTGTTATAGAGGAAAAACAATTTAAAATTAGCCAAGAGTACAATTGAGTATATGTATAAACTAAACAGTTACGAACGTTTAAGTAGGATATATCCAGAATCATCAAAATTATAATGAAACATTCAATTTAACGTTGAGATTTTACTAAAGAAGTTTCTGTAATAGTAAAATGCTCGTTCAAATTGTGCTAACAGAAGGAAAAAATGTGCCTTTTTTATATTTTTTATAATATTTGCATGATATGTAATAAAAATGAAAGCAAGGCCCCGGTTCAGCAATGCAATGCAAGGTGTTAAGTAAGAAAAGGTTGGAAACTGAGTTTTTGTCACATACGAAGGACACTGAAAAAGCGAAAATTAGCAATATATTAGCACTGGACTAGGAAACAAATTTTCAAAGATAATCAGGTGGTATGAAAATTAATCAAAAAGTACAACATGTACAAATGTTTCTTCGCAATAACTTACGAATGTTTCCGTTTCAGTAAAATGAAGTCGGAAAGTACAAATTTGGTAATAAAACACTCATTTCAGCCTTTGAGGTTTTATCAAAAAGGGTAATAAACACATGTGTGCGTTAGTAAAATTCTACTTAAAAATGAGCATTTAAGGGGAAAACATGACATTCTTCTCATAGTCACTTAATAAGTTAAAATATAACACTGATTCATCAATACAATATGTTACTTATATACGGTTAGTTGTTCATTTAGAATATGATAAAGAAGAAACTTTTGAGTCAAAGAGAAGCATATTTACAAAACAATGGTTCTTAGTTTCCTAGTCATTTAAATCAAGGTGCTGATGTTTCTCATGAATGTCAGATATTTTCTTAGACATGTTGTAAGGATCTTAAGTTTTACTAACGTTTATTTTATTTTAAATCTTTACTATCACTTCTTATTTTCTACTTCCGGCCAGAATTATAAGCGTTAAGGATTTTATGCAAAGTTTGTCTGGCGAACGCCAAGTATTTAAGTGTGGCCTTTTTGCCAAGCAAAAAGAGAGGAAGCAGTGAGTTCGAAGCAGGCCGCTTACCTTAGAAGTTACGCAGTTGCTATTTGCCTTCCAGGCCAGAGGTTTTAATCCTCTTGATAAATTAAACGTATTGTAGTGTTCACAGTCTCTGTGCTACATACGCTTCCTGTTATTATAAGGCCAATCTTATTCTAAAGTTAAATTAGAGTTTAGTTTTATTTTGATATCTTTTACGTTAGACCCCGAGTGGAGGGTCATTGTATTCCGAAGTACGGAAGTCATTGTATATAAAGAAAAATAAAGGGTTTTGTATACCCTTCGTCTGTATCCTGTCTACTTACTACAATTAGTGAACATAGCTTTAGTAAGCTCTCTGTTCTAGTCAGGTCATTGTATGTTTCCGAAGAAGGTTAGAAGAAACATTGAACCTGATAGTGGCGCTCAACGTAGAAGAATAACCATGGCCGAGTTTCAAGAAGAACCTGTGCTGCCTGCAGAAACGGCTCAGAATCCAGAAATGCCAGCTGCCGCCCTGGAAGGATTTGGGTACATCGTCCAGACCATGCGCGCTTCGATGAAACCAGAAGCAACATTTAATGGAAACTCACCGGTAACCAGTTTTTTTGTAAAAATTGGATGACCACTTCATGCTCTACCCCGTGCACGAGTTTCAAAAAGTTACCTTAGCTACCAGCGCTTTGAGGGGCCAAGCGCTTAACTGGTTCAAATGTATCGGCAGAAGTCTCTTGGGTCAAGCAGGAAGTCCCACCTATACTTACGAAAATTTCAAGACTGCCCTACTAAAAGCCTTCCCTGTTGTAAGGGATCGTGCGAAATTAGAAACAGAACTTTTCAGTATATATCAACAAAGAATGGAAAACCTCTCGAGCTTTATTTTAAGAAAAATTCACGTTTTCAAGCTCTTGTATGGAAACCGTCCGGATCCTGAAATAATTCAAGTGATTTTGCCGAGGTTACTACCCCAAGTGCAAGACTTTATTGAATTACGAAATCCGACTACACTGGAAAAGTTATTTGAGCTAGCAATCCAGTTTGAAAGTAGAAGAACGGCGGACGTCGAAAGAAGACGCCAATATCAACAGCGAAACCAAATTGGTACGCCAAGACTACAGCAAACTCAAGCACATGGCTACGGAGAAAAATCGAATCAGTGGGCAAGGAAACCCGAGCATTCAAAAAACAGCCGGCGAACGTCGACAGTTCAATAGCAACCCAGGAAAAAAGTCTCAAGGCCAGGGGAAAAAGAAGGAAAGCACGGAAACGAAAAATAATTTAAACTAAAACGGATTTCTGCTGACGAGAGGGTGCGGAAATACGAAGGCCACGAAAACCCCTCTTCCTACAAGTTAAATACAGTAATGGTGAAAAATTTAACTCTTCCGAAGATTGAAGTCTTGGTAAATAATATCCCGGCCACCGCACTCCTGGATACCGGCGCGCAGTGTTCCTGTGTGGCAGAAGTCTTTTCTAGAAAGTATTTTCGCAAATACCGCATATATAATGCGGATAATACGACAGTATTAGCGGCGCAAGGAGAAAAATGTAAGTGCGTAGGTAAAGTTCCTTTGTATATCCGTATCAAGGACGAACAAATAAAGGTGATGTTTTTTATAGTAAAGAATTTGCAAGCACATTTAATCCTAGGAATAGACTTTCTTTCAGACGCACAAGCTACACTGGATTTTAATGAAGCGTCCCTTAGGCTGACAATGAAACCAGTGCGTGTAGAAAAGGTTGAACCGCCAAGGTTAAATATTGACCACCTGCCTAATGACGAGCAAGATAGAATCCGACAAGTGGTAAGTGAATTTGCTTCCTTATTTAGTGATATTCCAGGATTTACTCAGGTTACTAACCATAGTATTGACACCGGAGATGCATTGCCGGTTCGTCAAAAACCATACCGGTATGATAAGAATAAGGAAAAAATTATAGAATGGCATATTACCGATATGCTACGGAAAAAGATCATAACGCCCATCTCAAGTAGTTATGCTAGCCCGGTGGTTTTATGTAAGAAAAATAATGATTATCCTTTGGAGCATCCAAAAAGGTGGAGATTCGCTATTGATTACCGTAAATTAAATTCCATAACGAAATATCCGGTATATCCGTTACCGATCATAGAAGAAATTTTAAAGAACATAAAATCAACCAAATTTATGACGACTTTAGACTTAACGAATGGTTATTTTCAAATAGGGGTCAGGCCTGAGGACGTGCCTAAGACTGCTTTTATAACCAAGTCTGGCACTTATGCATTTTTGCGTATGCCGTTTGGCCTTTCTGGGGCCCCAGCAACATTTCAGCGATGCATGGACATTGTGTTAAGACCTGTTCTTGGAAAGTCCACATTTATCTATTTAGATGATATCATTATTACTAGTGATAATCTCGACCAACATATACAGGATTTAAGACAGGTGTTTTCTTTATTAAATGAGGCCGGTCAAATTTGCAGCCCCTGAATTAAAATATTTAGGTTACAAAATATCGCAAAAAGGGATCGAGACAGATGAATCAAAAGTAATCGCTGTACAAAAGTATCCGACTCCAAACACGGCAAAGAAGCTCTCTTCTTTTCTAGGACTTTGTTCATATTATAGGTCCTTTATAAAAGATTTTGCGGCTATCGCTGAGCCATTGTTAAAATTAAAAAGGAAAAAGGCAAGATTCTCGTGGACGGCCGAAGCCAATAGTGCTTTCGAAAAATTAAAACAAGCATTAACGCAAGCCCCTGTGTTGAAATTTCCTGAAAAGGATGAAAATTTAGAAATTTCAGCGGATGCTTCGGATTATGCAGTAGGAGCGGTACTTTCGCAAAATCAGCAGCCCGTGGCATTTTTTAGCCGAACTTTAAATCAAACACAAAGAAACTATTCCGCGACCGAGAGAGAGGCACTTGCAGTTCTGTTAGCAGTGCAAAAGTTCCGAGTCTATTTTGGAAAGGCGCCGATAACAGTATATTCTGATCATGCGGCGGTAACTAGATTGTACTCAGGGAAAAATTTATCCCCAAGGTTAATAAGATGGGCACTCAAGCTGCAAGAATATAATCTGGTAATCAAGCATACCCCCGGAAAGGAAAATATCGTAGCAGATGCCCTATCACGAATTAAATTAGACGAACAGGGTAATACCGTAAAAGTTGCAATGCTGACAGCGTGTACAATAAATTCCCGAGAAACTGTAATAACCGAACTGGGTAAGGATCCTGAGTTTGGAAGTATTTATGAGTATTTGAAGGATCCTGAAAATTTTAGCCACCAAGATTTTGTGGCGATAAGAAATAGGGCGGCCCATTACGAACTAATAGATGGTCTATTATTTTATACAAAAACTACGAATTCCAACAACGAATTTCGACCTGTTATCCCAGCTAGTCTTAGATTAAATATCCTGCAGGAGCTCCATGACAGCCCTTTAGCTTCTCATGCTGGTATTCGAAAAACTATCCAACGCGTACGCGAGGCAGTCTACTTTCCTGAACTGCAAAAGTTAACAAGGGCGTATGTCCAGTCCTGCCCATCATGTCAAGCAGTTAATTATATTAATTTCCGCCCGGCCGGGTTTCTAAATAGTATTAAATCCGAATTTCCAAATGAAATAATCGGCATCGATTTATTGGGCCCTTTCCCAAAAAGTCAGTTAAACAAAAGTCGCTATCTCCTTGTTATGGTTGATCATTTTAGTAAATGGACCGAAATTGTTCCCTTAAAACGAGCCTCCGCGAAATTAGTTACCGATTATATTTTAAATAAATATATTTTAAAATACGGGGCGCCCCTAAAAGTTATATCGGATAATGGTCCTCAATTTGTAAGTAATATATTTGAAGACATGTGCCAAAAACTGGGCATACGTCATTTAAAAATGGTCCCGTATCGGCCGCAATCAAATATAGCGGAACGGGTCAACAGAAATATATTGAAAATTATCCGTAGTTATGTTAAAAATTTTCATAAAAGCTGGGATAACTATGTCAATGAATTTGCTTTCGCCCTTAGGACCGCAAAACATGATACAACGGGCAAAACCCCTGCTGAGTTATTTCTAGGCAGAAAGATTATAACACCGTTAGATAAATTATTTTATGTGCAACAAAGAGCCCCAGAATTTAAAATGGGTGATATAGAAAAACTAATAAAAGAAGCAAAAAAGAATACGGAAGTAGCACAAAGAAAACAGAAGCTCTATTATGATTTGAAACGACGGGGAGTAACTTATAAAGTAGGGGATGAAGTTTTAAAAATTAAGCATTCACTTTCTTCAGCACCAGAAGATAAAACTGCCAAATTTTTTCCACGCTTTGAAGGACCATATGTTATAGAAAAAATAACTCACGCTGTTGTAGTGTTAAAGGCCAGAAATGGTGAAATCTGTTCCGCAAATATTGATCAAATTAAGCCCTACTTCGATCGTAATAAAATGCAAATCTTTTCAGATCTTTTGCAGGATCCGGCACGGCAGACACCGCAGATACAAGTTCCAGAGGTGGGAAAACGACAAGTACAAGGGCAAGCCAATGAGAGACAGAAGCAAGTGAAAAGAAAATTGCCCCGCGGAAAAATTGAAGGTAAAAAGAAAAAGAAGCCGTTCCACCGTCCAGAAAACAGAGTTCACGAACACCCCCAGAATGAAGAAGGGAGAAGCACGACGTATGTGAAGAGGACCAGGAGAAATGACGGCAACTATAACCCGGCTTTAAAACGGAAGATCGACTCATCCGACAGAACTCTCCGCAGCAAAAGTCGCCGAACTGCGGAAGGGCCATCAGCGGCGGAGGGAAAAAGTACAAGAAAAATTTGAACGGCCAACAACGAGGTCCAAGCAGGATCACGACAGATGTTTCCCGGTTCCACCAAGACCAGCTGCCTTCAAACGGCCAAGACCACAAGCAGAGGACAAAAGGAAGGTGTTCAAGGGTGGCCGTACTGGTGAAAAACGGAAGCTTCCAGAGGAAAGCACTGAAGGGCGAGCCCGTACAAGAAGGAGGATCAACCAAGCTACTATCTGCTATACCTTTAAAGACTGGGCCCAGAAAAGGATGTCTGAATATTACAAAGATAAGTAAAATTTTATGTTACTTTGCAAACTTAAGTTAATTTTTCATTCTTACTGCAAGTGGCAGATTTCAAGAAGTTTTACCTCATGCGAGGTCTACCTTTATCGCCAAAAGGGCGAGAAATGAGTTATGACCGATTTTCTTATTATGTTTTTGAATTACTCGTGCGTAAAACTAAAGTTGATGTATAATAGCGTTGTGTAAAGACTTAAATATTGTAAAAAGTTATTGTATAAATTTTATTTAAAACATTCTAGCAAGAAAGAAGTTTTAGTCTGAAAGACTTTTTGAAATGTAGTATTATTTCAATGTAGAAAGAATTGGCACTTGCTTTGAAAAGAATAGAAGTTAACAATGTACTACTAATGTATGTTTTCAAATGTGTAAAATTAACGGCATGTTGATATGTTCTTATATACATGTGAACAGTTATTTTAAATGTTAAAAAATACCGTGATATGGTAAAAGTGAAAGTAATGTTAAAAATTTGTTATTCGTGTGACTGTATAGATTAAATCATGGCGAATATGTGGTAAAGGTTGAATGATGTAGTTAGGCTCTCTGACGCTACACTTTAGAGTTAGCCACTTTTAGAATAGTACCTCAGGGTTTAGAGTTGAAAGTAGGGTGTGTTAAGAGGTCTCGTATGTTGAATTTTAACACGTTAGTGTTTTGATTGTAGGAGGAAGTGTGGCACACGTAGACAGAAACACATTCGTGTTTGGTGTTTTTACAACACATGTCAGAGAGCACGGGGTGAGATAATTAAAATAGTCATGAATGAAATAAGAATGTTAAGAGAAGTATATTCTATATGTTATTTGCAATGTCATTCTGTAACATTTCATTAAACTAGTTTTCCTTCCAGATCTCTGGAAGGAACCAGAATTGAATAAAGCTCCTGTTTAGATGCAGTACAGATGAAAAAAAAAAAGATTGTTGTAGATCCTGGGAGCTGCTATTGTAACAAATTTCTTTCTTTTAAATTTTCTAGTTTCTAACGAAGTTATGATTGTAAAAGGTTGGCCTCGCGTTAGATTTTAGAGCTAAAAGTTTTCAACAAGGTCGTTTTAGACCTCAGTTTCAAACTAATTAACTCTGGCGGGAAGTATGTAAGGATCTTAAGTTTTACTAACGTTTATTTTATTTTAAATCTTTACTATCACTTCTTATTTTCTACTTCCGGCCAGAATTATAAGCGTCAAGGTTTTTATGCAAAGTTTGTCTGACGAACGCCAAGTATTTAAGTGTGGCCTTTTTGCCAAGCGAAAGAGAGGAAGCAGTGAGTCAACGCAGGCCGCTTACCTTAGAAGTTACGCAGTTGCTGTTTGCCTTCCAGGCCAGAGGTTTTAATCCTCTTGATAAATTAAACGTATTGTAGTGTTCACAGTCTCTGTGCTACATACGCTTCCTGTTATTATAAGGCCAATCTTATTCTAAAGTTAAATTAGGGTTTAGTTTTATTTTGATATCTTTTACGTTAGACCCTGAGTGGAGGGTCATTGTATTCCGAAGTACGGAAGTCATTGTATATAAAGAAAAATAAAGGGTTTTGTATACCCTTCGTCTGTATCCTGTCTACTTACTACAATTAGTGAACATAGCTTTAGTAAGCTCTCTGTTCTAGTCAGGTCATTGTATGTTTCCGAAGAAGGTTAGAAGAAACATTGAACCTGATAATGTTTCTAATGAAATTAGTATATAAACTTCTTTTAAGGAAGAAATAGACTTCATGAGAAAAATCTATGACAGTGCAAGTCAGTGATTCTTGGTAACTTCGAGAAAATATTCTGTATGAGGTGGGTTAAGAGTCTGTATTCCCATAGTATACCAAGATGAAAAATTACATTTCCTTTCTTAATTTTCTGATTCAGCGTGGTAGTGTTATTGAAGTTAAATGTTCCAAACGTGCAAAACGTTATTAAATCAAACAATATAACTATTTACTATAAATTTATTCCAAAATCTTTCCAAGGCAATGTAAAAGATAAATAAGAAAAAATTTCAAAATTCAATGATTTGCAGTGGCCGTAACGTTAAAAATTGGTAATACTCAAAGTTTTCAAAAGGTTTATGGAAACACAATAACACTATAGTCGTCCGTAAATAACTTTCATCGAAACTGAAAACTTTATGCACAAAATTTACTTGGATTGCAGGTAAAAAAAATTAGAGGATTCAAAATCAGATACTTTCCGGAATGAAATATACAGTATTTCAGGAAGTATTCACTTAATTTCTAACTTGGTTGTAATGAGCATATGTGAGACATGAAAAGCATTCGGGTGCGAAAAAAAAAATAACAAACATTTAACTATCCGGCAATGAATAAAATTTCATTTAAAATGTAATGGCACGAAAAGCAGAGAAATATATCTGAATAGAAAACCTTGATGATAATATCTGAATATATTTGTTTTTTTAAGGTGAAAAATGCTCACTGCAGTTTTCGTTAGGGCTCAAATGAATGCTTTTCTGAGTTGGAAAAATTTCACTTTAATTTGTTCAGACGAAACATCACCACTATTATTTCGTCTGTGGTAAAACCCATGTTAATTTTAAAATGAAAGGGAGAAAAAGTTACACTTTACTTTTAAAAAGTCTGAAAAAATTCATTTAAATTTTTTTTAGGTCGAAACCTTTTCACTTTTAATTATTTAGGAGGAAAAATCTTCACTTTTATTTTGTCTATGGGAAAACCCATGTTAAATTCGAAATGTCAGGGGAAAAAGTTACACTTTGATTTTAAAAAGTCGAAAAAAATTCATTTAGATTTTTTTAGGTCGGAAAAGTTTCACTTTAACTTTTTTAGGGAGAAAAACATTTTTTATTGGTTACGGTATACTTCTTTCTCGCTCTAACCTTTTTTTCTTTTGAGTTGTTATATTTCTGAACCTGAATCTTCAGAAAATGAAATCATTGTGCTTTATCAAATTCCTTCTAAGTGTAGAATATAGTCTTCAAACAGAATATTTTAGTATAAATAAATACATTATAGATTAAAATATGATTAAAAATACTTCATTAGTTTTCAGGCCCTATTCCTGAAACTGGTTAAAGTTCTTACCCCTGACTTATCCCATTCCGGACATTTTCAGAAAAAAATATTCCTTCCTTGTTCATGTTTTCCAAACTTAGACATTTTTTCCCATTCCTATATGTTATATTTCACTATTGCTCTTTGGCTTGGTAGGAAGTTTGGATATTGCATACCTTTCCTATAGGTCTGCGACTGTTCTAATAAATTACATTACCAACTAGTGTAAATAATATCTCTAGATATATAGGTATTCTCTTAAATATTTTCTTAATATGTAAATTTGTGAAGCATTTCTGTTTGACTACTTGCATTTGAATTTTTCTTTTTAAAATTAATTCATACTAAAATGTATTAAAGGTTCATTTAAGTTACCAATGTTAACCATAATATGGAGTTCTTGTCAATGTTATATGTTTTGTATGGTATTTATGCAAAAATGTTTCACATATCTGTGAAAAATTAAATATCGGATGTACTTAAAGAGCTTAAGTAAAGTAATGTCAGTTTGAAATGCGTATCTTCAGTTAAATTGAATATATTGAAGTTACGTTGTATAATTATTTGGAAATTCATGTCAATATTCCCTGTTATGTAGGATTTTATTTGCTATGCATCATAACTTAAAAATCATTCTAAAAAAGGTGTAAGAGTTCAGTGTTTGTCAATTTGAAATGCATATCTTAAGTTAGAAGGAATATATTAAAAAACTTTGAGACTTGAAGAAATAATATATATATATATTCCTAGCTGAGAAATTTTTATATTCTAAGTTGGGAAAAAGATGACAAAGTTTCACTTCCGTGACTGAAAATTAATTCCATGTCCAGACATCCTTTCGTTTTAGATGTTTTACACAAATATGGCTCTGTGTTGAATTTAAAATATTACATTATAATGTGGATACTCTTCTCTGTAGTTAAAAATTCTGTAGCTTGTTAAAAAAATAAGGCTGTATTAAGTTCAAATATAGCAGTGTTTATGAAGGTCAGCGGTAAATGGTGGGATCACATTAAGAATCCGGGTGAAGTTTTCACGTGATAGAAATCAAAATTTAACGTATGTTCGGTGATTTAAATACAATGTGTACGAGTCAATCTGTGTTAGTAATATATCTGAAACCTCCTACTCAATAAAAAGGAGTGTTCTGAATATATTCATGTAAATGCCTGTAGTGTAAAATAATAAGAAATGAAATGCTGTTGGTACGTATTAAACTTGGGTAGACAATAATAAGAAATTTCATATTGTTTCGTATGTATTTGAACTAAAGTGGCTAGAGATGTCCATATATTAGTTCAGGTAGATTTTATGTTGTGAAAATTTACTTTTTCTGAATTACAAGGTTTAATTCAAAGTCAGTAGACCTTTAAAAAATCCGTATAAGTCTGTATTTATTTTTAGGGAAAAAAAAGAATCAGAAATATTAACAGGGATATGTTTTAAAAACATGATAAAGGTTAAATGTATAGCAAAATGTCTAAGTGGAAAATAGAAAGTTAAAAATTTACATTTTTTGACACATTTCGTGAATCCTTTGAACAAGAATGAGATGCGTAAATGAGAATTCGCGACGTTTTAGTATGGTGTTTCAAAAAGTTAGTATAATACGTTAGAAGAGAAAGTTTTGTATATCTTAAATATTAGTAGCTTAAAATAATAAGAAGAAATGTAATATGCTAAGTAAGCTATATGGAAGGAACATCGTACTTATTGGTTTAAATTTGCAGAAAATATTATCCATGAAAGCCTCTAGAGGGAAATTATATGCGTGTAAGATCCAGCTTAAATTTCATAGACAGAGAAATATATATCTAACTTTACGCTTCGAGAAATGGTGGTGTAACATCACTAAGTATTTAAAACATTAAGAAAAACCTTAAGAGAAAAATAAAAGGAAGAAAAAAGAAATGACAGAAGAAAATTCTTCAAAGAATTAAAAAAAATACTTTTATATAAAAGAAAAATTAAAAATTATTTCTTGAAGTAAAATATAGGGAAAAGGCCGAGTTCGTAAAAAAGAAAGAAAAGATCGTATGAAAATAAGTACAGCTTTTGTAAAACAAATAAAGTGAAAAATGTAAAACACGGAATGGAAAGATTAAACTGAAGAGGAAAAAACCTTTTGTAAAATAAAAAGAGAAAAAAAAATAAAATTGTGAAAACATATTACTTTTATAAAATCTATTACTTTTGCAAGTTAAACGCAGGGGAAGAGAATGTAAAACTTAAAAATTGGGGGAAAAAATCTTATGTTTGTATATAAAAAATATGGTGTGAAAATTAGTACATTTAATTTAACGGCGAGAAGAAAAGAAAATTACGTAAATTATGTTTGTAAGATAAAGAAATAAGAAATTTAAAATATCTTAACCTAAAATAAAAACAAAATAAATTTAAAGTTATGAATTTATTCATTATCGAGGATGTACAAAGGTCTGAGCAAGTTGGAACAGAATTCCCTATGTGCAATCCATCAGCCTAGTGCTGGTTTCCGCTGCACAAAGATGAACAAAGAGGATAGATAAAATCAAATAATATGATTCATGAGATAAAAGCACGGCTTTGTGTTATCGTCCAGGTTTCCCACATGGAGCTTATAAGAAATAGACTAACCCAATTGCGTTTTCTCCCTTGTCTGGCGCGTTCCCGGCTGTCACGTTGATCACATCCGGAGAAGTAGGGACGACTTCCAGAAATTAGCAATGGTTGGCTATTGCAGCGCGTACAATTGTCACGAATTATTTTTGACACTGAGATTGCTTTTTAAAAACTTAGCATGTTTTTCAAGCATAATTAAAGTTCTTAATAATTATAAAGCTGTTGCATGCTTTCAGGCTTGTATATACTGTTAGCTTTTCCTACGATGTAAGAGAATTTGTAACTTCTCCTTTTAGAAAATAATATTTTAAATCTGAACTAACAGAAAAATTCAACCAAGTAATTTTCTCTTACAATTACTAAAATTATAGCTAAATATTAAAATGCCTAAAAATGAATTTTTGAAAGTTTTTCTTTAAAATTTATAATTTTTTGTTGCTTTTTTAAATTATAGGTAAATTTTAATTCCTAGCATTATAACTAATCAAAAATAATATTTAAGAACGAAAAGTATACATCTTATATAGCTGGTTTTGTTGTTAAAAGCTTAGCTTATAAAGTAAAATGTAATATCAGTTTCTCAGCTTTAGTTTCAACAGAACCATATGATGGTTTGCTAGGTTTCAAATATTATAAATGTGGATGTAAAGGTTTGACTTCTCCTTCCAGTGACTTCTGAATGATCTGCAAAAATGCAGAAATAATTTTTAGGCAGACTGAAAAGGAGTTTAAATTGAATAAAAAAAATATTATAAATTTCATGACTCTAAAAGTCTTAAAAAGCGTAGGAAAACATATATTTCCTTCTCTTCAAGACCATATTTATGATGATGAGCCAGATAAAAACCACCTGATTAAATTAATTAAAGCAGTGATATTTCAATATTTAAAAATAAGAATGCATCATGCAGTTGCATGTTACAATGAATCTAAACAGAGAGAAAATATTCGAAGCAGATTTACTAAATTAATTTTATTTAAGCATCAAAAATCCATATTATCTGTTTCTCTTCCTCTCTCTCTCTAAATATATATATAGGTGTGTGTATTTACATTAATAGATAAATAGATATAATCTTGTTTTCACAAATATTTGAAATAAAAAGTGAAGTAAGCGAATTTTTCAATGCAACAAATATCCTGAATTGTTTACTTTCATACATATGTATTTATGGATGTATAGTCATTCTGCTTAAATTATTTACAGGTATATAAAATTACAAGGTTACTTAAGGCGCATTAATAAAAATTTAAGATTGGACATATAATATCTTGTATTTTATAGTAATTATTTTTTTAAATTTATTTCTTGTTCCGCATAAGATTTTTTTATTTACTGCGAATTTTTTAAAAAATTTTTCATTACACTCAGAAAAGTTTATGCTCGGAATTTTATGAGTTATTAATATTGTCATAAATGATCATCTTTTAATACCATAATAATTTTGAAAACAGAAAAAATAAATAAAACAATCCTTGGTTTCTTTAAACATTTGAAATGATAAATATTTGCTACTACTGCCTGAAAATGTTCATAAAATTAAAAAAAAAAATTACCAAATCTTGTTTAATTTTACCTTATTTGTTTCAAAGCATCATGTATTATCAATCTTACTTAATTTTACTTTATTTCTAGGCAAAAGTAAATTCATAAATTTTTTGTTTAGAGTTTTTACCGTTTTATCAAAGTAATGATGTTTAGACAAGAATTACGCTTATGCTCAAAATGCAGTAAAAAAAATACTCAAAATGCACTAAAAAGTGGTTTCATGAGATATATAAATTCTTATTAGCAAAAACTGTGATTTTTATTATCTCATCATTTATACAACGTATCACATTTAATCTTTAAAAAGAGTTATGTGATACAAACGCCATATGTTTCAATGTTACGATAAACTAAATCATCCCTACTCTCTCTTCCCGACATCTGTGTGACGCACGCCCCGCCTACTGGGTTAGTCTATTTCTTATAAGGTCCATGGTTTCCCATGCCATAGATGGACAAATAATTGAAATTTACATATAATAGATGAACTTTTTTCATTAAATATATTAATTATTAAGTCAAATGGTATAATCAATTAAAAATAATGTTAATAACTTGTTCAGGATCCACGAGAACCAATCAAAAAGTGCTATGGATAAGACTACTGCCCTCTAGCGGTCGTTGCTGAACTAAATAGAATGTTCTAGAAATTCTAACATGTTGCAATCAGATTGCGGATTTAGTATGACATCAGAGCAGCAGGGAGTTCTACGTCAATCGATAAGCGTGTACATGAAACCGGATTACAACACAAACAGGATGAAACATGCATGGACCTTATAAGAGATAGACTAACCCAGTGGGCGGGGCATGCGTCACCGACATGTCGGCAAGAAAGAGTAGGGACGATCTGGTTTACTTTAACACTGAAACCTACGGAGTTTGTATCACGTAACTCTTTTTAATTATTAAATGTGATACGTTGTATAGTGATGAGATTATGAAAGCGCAGTCTTTTCCAATTAGGATATAATTTATCTGATTAAAGCACTTTTTACTGCATTTTGCGCAATTTTTTCTCGCATAATTCTTGTACAAACATCTTTACTTTGGTAAAAAGGTAAAAACTCTAAGCACAAAATTTATGAACTTTATTTTGCGTAAAAATAAAGTAAAATTAATTGATTGATAGTACGTGATGCTTTGAAATAAATAAGGTAAAATTAAACAAGATCTGATAATTTTTAAAAAAAAATTTAATGAACATTTTCAGGCAGTGATTTTCCAAACTATAATAACATTACAAAACGGTCATATTTATTTGATTATATGATCATTAAATTATTAACATTAAAGTGGATTAGTTATTTTAACAATTCATAAATTTCGGAGCATAATATTTTCTGAGCGTAATGAAGGGAAAGAAAAAAGATAAAATAAAGTCTAGAAGGACTCAGATTTTATGTTACGCCTAAAAGGAACCTTTTATTAAAGTATTGTGTGTTACCTATATTTATTGAATATCATGTTCTTCGCCCGTAAACCACATACATTTGAAAACAGCATATTTGTAGAATTTCCGTACTGAAGATAAAACTGTTATTTTCCGTACAGTGCTCGCTCTGAACTCGTTGAGTTTGTTAATCAAAAATTCGTTAAAATTTTACAAAATATGAAATAGATTAAAACACATTCGAAATTCGGCCGTCCAGATGCCCATGTTCGGGTGGAGGATTACATTATTTAAAATTTGATGGCTCTAGATACTGTCGTTTTTGTCACAGTGCGAAAAACATACACATGTATTCATGCAGATTCTTCATTATTTAATTTCTTTACATATAATACAGGGCGATAATATTTGGTAACAACAATTTGCAAGGAGACACGGACATTTATAGTAAAACAGCGCAAAATGCCGAAACTAACAGCCTTTCTAAGCTACCGCCGCTTTGGGCTAATAAATTAAATTAACAGTAAATAAAAAAAATTTATGCAGAACTGAAAATAAATTTTAAAAATAATCATTATAAAATACAAGCAAAATTAATTATTACGGTTAAATACAATTTTAATATTAGAATTAAATGTATAAAAATTTTTAAGGAGTCAAATGTTTTTATCACTATGATGTATTATGAAATATAATTGAAATAAAATTGCTACAATACTCATCTATAATTTTAAAAAAAGCAGCGCAATTTAGAATTTTAAACTAAACTTTCAAAAATTTTTAAATATTTTAGTATTTTTTGCTTATTTACACCAATAAAAAGCATAAAAATTGCAAGAGAAAATTGCTTGTTTGAAATTTTCTATTAGTTAAGATTTAAAATATTATTTTCTAAAAGAAGTATTCACAAATTTCCTTACAGCATAGGAAAAGCTAAAAAAATATCCAGCCCTGAAAGCATGCAATAGCTTTATAATTATTTGGAACGTTAATTGATAAATATGCTAAATTTTTAAAAATCCATCTCAATTTCAAAAATAAAAATGTGTAGAAATACTAATTTGTGAAATGAGGGGCTACAACCAGCTTTTTCTTGACAATTATGCACGCTGGAATAGGCAACCAATGTTAAATTTCTGCAAGTCGTCCCTACTCCTCCGGATGTGACCAAGGTGACAGCCGGTAACGCCTCAGACGAGGGAGAAAACCCGTTTCGGTTAGTCTATTTCTTAAAAGGTCCATGGAAACATGTGGCTGACGTAGCAATAGCAAGATAAACCGAGGTGATAATGCGTGATGACGTCACGAACAGGATGCGAAGCGTTCGTAGTTGGTGACATATCAACCAACACGGGCTCCTCCGTAAATTTCCTCCCCCCTGTGCGCTACGCAGTCCGTCGTCTGTGAGAGCGCCTCAGCGCCTCATAGCGTAGAACCGGCCTATTCTATCTACTCAGACAACATAAAGTTGACTATGTCCAAATGCAGGCTCAGGTAAAAAAATGCCAACACGCTTAAGCGTTTGGCCCTGAGACTTATGGATGGTCAAAGCAAAGGCAAGTTTTACAGGAAATTGTCCACATCTCAATTGAAACGGCAGCCCTGTGCCGTGGCAACTTCACCCCATTGGCTAGTAGAGTTACGCAAGCAACCAATAAACTATCGGCGACAAACAGACACTTAAGCCGCGTATATATATATGGGGTGAAGTAACATCTTCTTCCTCGAAACGGCTGACTCCCTGGCTTAGCGAAGCACACCTTTGGATTCTGCAGGTCCGTGGCACGCCATTTTGACCATTCGCATTTTCGTGGGACTTTAATTTGCCGAGATATTAATTAAAAACTAATTTTCCCCTACGTTTTCTACTTTCTTTCTTGAGTTTTCACTATTAGAGGGATTTGGCTACGTGCCAAATTCTTTTTTCTCGAATATCTACGGAACGGCCCCGAGTTGAAATTCGAGACGCATATCCTCGGATTCCAAAAATTCTCCGAATCCATCGATATCGTTCTCATCTTCGTAGGACTTTCATCGGCCGAGATATTAATTAAAAACTGCGAAAACATTTATTTCCGCGCTCATTTTTCGGAGTGGCAACAATAAACTATCTGCGACACACACTTTAGCCGATTATATATATTAAGAAGTGATAAGTCCTAAATGGACTGAAGTCGTAAATGGATTTCAAAAGAGATTAGCAGGTCCAAACTTGAAATCGTTGGATACCTTCCGAAAAGTAGAATAAACGCCTATTCAGCAACACTAATGTTTAAGAACTGTAACCATAAATGTAGTAATAATAATAGAACGCTCATTGTGCAATAAATTATGATTCCTGCCAGAAAGTTAGCAACAGCCATAAGTAGTGATGGGCAACTTCGGTACTTTCTTGTAGCCGGTACGAGAGTAATGGGTACAGACAAGTACCCGGTACAAAATACCCGTTACTCAACTAAACGTTACTTTGAAAAATACCGAAATCCTATTTCAAGTACCGAATACCCAAGTAACGATTTGGAGTACCGAAGTAACGAAATACCGGAGTAACGGTTTGCTGTACCGGAGTACCCTAGTAACGGTTTGCTCTACCGGAATACCCTAGCAACGGTTTGCTGTACCGGAGTACCCTAGTAACGATTTGGAGTACCGAAGTACCCTAGTAACGATTTGGAGTACCGAAGTGCCCTACTAACGATTTGGAGTACCGAAATACGCAGCTAGCGATTTTGCGCGAGTGAAAGATTATTAAAAACACTAGGAAATAAGGCAGCATGTTTTTAAAACTACGAGAACGTAATATCTGGATGCTGTAACAGCAAAAAGCAACAAAAATATTTGTAAAATCGCATTATATGAATTCAATAAGTACATTCGATATAAAAATTTAAATTAAACATGATTTAAACACTAGAACATAAGATAGCATGCTTTAAACTATATGAGAACTTAACATATGTGAGTACAACTAAGTAAATAATGGAACTGTAGAACTTTATATTATATTAATGATTTAAATACAATTTCAAAATAATATTTTTTTTAAGAAATTGACATTTGAATGAAGTAATATTTCATTTAATTAAAACAAATAAAACTTTGATAGGCTGTGCAAAACGTTATAAAAGTATCAAATTTTTTAACTTTATGGAAATTTTAGGCATTTAATTCCTTCTATTTCTTTTTATAAAGACCACTTAAAATATGTAACGAAAAATTAAGCATAAAAAAATTGACTCCAAGAAACAGTTTTGAAGATAATGCAGCGAAAATAAACATTTTAAGCTGAACGTAGGTCGGAATTTTAAGAAGGTCAACAAATGATTAAATATTATAATTGTAATGTAAGAAAATTAGTTGTTTCACCTTTTGTCCACTCAAAAGGTTTCGCCGATCATTCAGTATTAATCCAGCTTTAGAGAAGACCCTTTCGCATGGCACTGAAGTAGCCACAAGGCCTAATTTTTTCCGTGATAATTCATACAAATTAGGAAATACATTTTTATTCTTTTCCCACCACTCCAGTGGATCAGATTTCTAGAAAGAATGGGCTCTTGCAGGTATCTTTTCACTTCTGCCGCAGCTTTGTCGATCGCCGCGTCTGCTGCGGGAGCTGATGAAGTTCGAGAGTCTTTAACTTTACTCTCATACTCGAACCAAACCGATGATTCGTCTATCTCTTCATCATCCTCTTCAACATCCTGAACAAGATTATGGGTAGTTTGTGCGACTACCGATGACTCACAGATAATATCACTTTCAATTTTTTTGGCGACATCACATTTGAGGCCCAATTGTTTTATTCGGGGGTCAAGGAAAGCGGCTTGAGCAATGTCTTCTCTTGAATCGATAGTTGTAAATCTATTACCCAATTCACGTTGTAGTACTAGTACCACATTTTGTACTTGTTCATTAACACTTTTACTAAGCAGATTTTCACAGATTTTTTTGAAGTCCGCCGATTAACACAGGCGCCATAGATGCTGTCAAGCATTTTTCCGAACTCAACTCGCAAATCACCTTTTCAAAGGTTTCAAAACGTTACAAAGATGTTGGACACTTTCCCATTCTGGCACATCAAGAGCCTCTGGGGGGTCGTTCATCAAACCCATTGTAGAACGAATAGCGTCTTTCAGTTCGAGGAAACGTGTTACCATATAAAACGTGCTGTTCCAACGAGTCTTCACATCTAAGATGACTTTTAAGTCTTTTCTCTCCTCGCTAGAGCACAGATATTTTCGCAAATTTTTTGCAGCGATATTTCTTCTCCTGTAAACTATCACATATCCTTAATTTTCGTTAGAAGGTCGTTAAACTCGTTTAGCGAATTTGTGACAGCCAAATGGAGAGAGTGTGCAATGCATCCTAAATGTTTTAACTTAGTTCGCTGTCGACAGCGTTAATCATATTTTTGGCATTGTCAGTCACTATTAAAGACACTTTTTCCATCGGAAAATATGGTTGGCAAATGTGTATGATATTTTCTGCAATATTTTTGGCTGAATGACGTTCATCAAAAATTGAGCAGTCAATCAGCACCGTTTTCCTTTGCATGTGTTCGTCAATAAAATGGCATGTCACGGCCATGTAACTATCAGCCTTTTGTTTGCTCCAACAGTGTACAGTCAAACAGACTGTTGGAGCAACCAAAAGGCTTTGGTTGCTCCAACAGTCAACAGTTTTGTACAGCACTAAGAACGTTTTTTTAAACTATTCTTTTTTTCTTCATAAGCAGCAGGAAGCAAGGATTTAGAAATCGTTTTCCGTGAAGGTAAAGAATAGGTTGGATTCAAAGCCTTTGAGTATTCTCGAAATCCATCATCTTCTACGATACTTATTGGTTGTAAATCCTTATATACCATTTTGATCAGTGCGAGATCGATTACATTTTTTATGTACATCCATCGTATTTCTCTGGACAAACTGCATTATGCTGGACTGGGATTTTTGTGAAAATACACCAACAATATCACAAGCACTGTTGTCTACCGTAAGTTGTGCAGTCTGTTGAGATGTGCATGGTTGCCCACCATCTGCAGGGCTAGTGAAGACAGAACAAGCTGGAGTGGCATCAATATCATCAACATCTTGATTCGGCAAAGCGCGTTTCTCGTGCAGATTTACACAAGGATGCTTCCTTTGCAAGTGTTTTTTTAAATTTCCTGTTGAACCACCTTTGATGGATAAAAGGTCTTTACAAATGTCACACATAACTTTTTCGTCTTCATTAGTATAGGAAAAGTGCTGCCAAACCAAGCTGAATTTCCTTTTCTTACTAGACATTTTGTAATTCGATTTTTTTTCCTGAGGCGTAAGAAACTGATAGAGACTAAGCAATTCTATAACGTACCGATACTCACCAGTACGAGACAAGAATGAATCTTATGGGAAAAGTGACGAAGTTGGGAGATGGTCATCAGCATCGTCAGATAAGCATAAACAAAATTCTATTAACGACTTCCGCTGTTCACTTCAGCTGCAAATTGTAAAATCAGCACTACGCTGTGAAAAGGGTAAGGGTAAGGTACGGGTAATGATTCTATTAATCAGGCATGAAAGAGCAAAAAATGCAAAGGAAAAAAGGGAGGGACATGTATGTTTACATAAACATGTCTGGATAATTTCCGGTGTTCCATTCGATAGTTCCCCCCCCCCCCTCAAATAAGCTCCAGAGGGAGTAAAAAAAAGAAAAAAGAAGAAGATTCGGTCTGCCAGGTCAAAGTTCACCTCTCTTCCTATCGGAGGAGCGTCGTCACGTCCTGGGGGGTAAAGCAGACGTTGACAATCCTGCGTTAGACACGTCACCTGGGTTTAGTTTTTGGCGAGATGAAAATCTGTTTTTAGAAGGGGGAAGAATTATCATAAGTGGGTCAGTTATCTTTGTTCTTTCATTAAAAAAGTTTAAAATTGCGTCTATATTTTATTTTGATTGGCTTAGTGATCCACTAGATGCTGTGACATTTTCTGAAGTAGGTACAGCGGGATAGAAAAAGGATCATATTTATTTAAAAAGGATCATATGATTTACGTTGCCCTATTAAGCAAGCAAACGAAAAATATTTTTCATGATTTATGCTAAAAATATGTTGAGGAAAAGGAAGTAATCTAGTTGGTAGTTGATTCCATTCACCAATCCAACAACAGCAACTTACCAAATCAATCATTTCAGATCCACGCAGTTTTTCTCCTACAAACGATGAAAAATTAAAACATGCACAATTCGGATTGCAAATCATCTAACGCTCCCCTCCCTTTCCCTCCTGACTATACCGACTCCAATCACAA
Organism: Stegodyphus dumicola; assembly: GCF_044657685.1. Classification (NCBI taxonomy): domain Eukaryota; kingdom Metazoa; phylum Arthropoda; class Arachnida; order Araneae; family Eresidae; genus Stegodyphus; species Stegodyphus dumicola. Next base: position 152,111,309 of record NC_140768.1, read on the forward strand.
GCGAGCAATGCCGGCGACAGTGACTCCAACTGCTACTATTCCCCCCCCCACACACACACAACGAACGGCCTTTCGAAAAATTTCCACTATTTTTCCACTATTTCACACTCGCCCTCCCGCGCACAGTTAATTATACTACCTCAAACTCTAGTCTCCGCGACGAAAGGAACGGAAGTTTCCCCCTTTCACGTTTGCCATTTCATGCCCTATTTTAAGGTCATTCATGGAAACAAGGAGCGCATATCACCATTTCGCAAATACAACCAGATACTACTGTCCTCGTACCAAAACCGAAGTGAGCTGAACCCTCATTGATCCTCCAGTAACGAATACCGAAATACTGAGAAGAGACGCATATTTTCGTTACAAAGTAGCGAATACCGAAAAGCACCCGTTTGGGTACAGAAGTAACGAATACCGAAAAGTACCCGTTTCGGTACAGAACTAACGAATACCGAAAAGTACCCGTTTCGGTACAGAAGTAACAAATACCGAAAAGTACCCGTTTCGGTACAGAAGTAACGAATATCGAAAAGTACCGATTTCGGTACTGAAGTAACGGGTACTTGGATGTACCGATTTTCAGTACCCGTTATAACTAAGTACCCGTTACAAAATACCCGGTTCGGTAGTACCGACTCATCACTACCCATAAGAGTGAGCCAAAAAAAATTTTTTTTTTTGCAGGTTATAATTATTGTTACACAATATATATTCTTGTTTGGAATCTCCCTTAATTGGCCTGCTTACTTTGCTCTCCTTTCAGAAAACTTTTACAATAACATACCTAATGTAAACAATAGCACCATTCCAGTGCTCAAATATGACTTCAGTGCTGTAATAAATAGAAAACGACCGCTTGCTGTCCTCAGGTACCTTGGATAGTAAATATCCTGTTAACTTTTGTATCCACCCAACTGTCAAATTTAAATATTCCTGTACACCCTGTTTTACTGATTGCGTTTGTTTATTGGTGTTGCTTTGCTGTAAATATCTAACCTGTAAATATTGTATATATATATATATATTTACTTCCCACTATGTTTTATATTTAATGTTAGTTTTCGTTATTTTATGCTAACTTTTATTGCTGTAACTACTGCACATATCTGGACTTTCTAGTATTCAGTGAGATTTAGGCATTTTTTTCTTGTTTTCTCTCCATGCCATTGCTTTATTCATGTGCACTTACCTTCGTTACGGCCTGCACTGCAGGGGTATTTTCCGTCGGACTCTGTCATTGACTAGACCGTCAATCTCGGAACGCTTGCTATTGTTAGCTGGGCAAGTTCAATATACGCAGGTGAGAGGAATAGAAAGGAAAGGTTTCGGAATGGTTTCCAACGGAAATAATTAGATCATGGAATGGCTTTCAGTGGGTACTAGGGAAAAAAGGGATATGCTCGCTGACTTATTCCCGTACCGTGGAAGGAGTTTCACTGCTTATTTTTATGCTCCATGTTTTATTGAACATTTTGTTTAAGGACAGATTAATTTTTATCAATTTATGAAACCAAAAAAAAAAAAAAAAAAAAAAAAAAATCGTAGAGAAATACGTGTTTGCAATTTAAAAGTGTATGCTTATTTAAAATTTGGGGTTTTCTTCCGCAAAGGATCCGTTGGCGCCGATGCGTATTTTTATTCGCCAAGCTCACCAACGGCTAATCGGCCATGATTTTAGCGGTGTATAGTCTAAGAATATGTATTGTTAGACATTCTTTGGTAGAATCTGTCTGATATACGAGACCCGACGAAGGAGGTTTATCGGATATGTACCGGCCCCAGGGCATGTAATCTCGACACACAAGTGCTATTGACGAACAAAGGGTTATTATAATTGGCTATTTATCGCCGTACTGGTTATTTTTTGTTATCATACTTTTACGTATGATGTAATTGCTATGTGAATGGGTTTGGGAAAGTTTTTACAAAATATATACAAAATACTTTTCTCTTCTCTTTAGTGTTATAGTATAGTAGCAAGAACTTATGATTATCGTTATACATATGCGTGCATTAAAACTAATCAGTCTGCTCAAAAAAATACATTAGATATGTGATTTTACTCATGTATTATTTCTTTGTACATAGACAAATAGAAATATATATTTCTGGCATTTATGTATATAATATTTAGAGTGTGCAGTAGTTTAAAATGCATGAAATTTATGAAATCTGTGTTATATTTTATTATCTATTTAATGGAGAGATACTTATTACTTATTTATTGTTGAATTAATGGAGAGATACGTTTTTATTGTCAAGTGGAGTAATCTTTGAAATATTATAAAAACTGTACAATGGATTGTTTTGCTAAGCAAGTTTTTTCCGAACATTACGCTCTGTTAATTATTTGTTGAATATGTCCACTGTTTTATGAAAAGAAACCTGACATTATATTAAAAACATATTTCCCTAAAAGATTTAAGGAAGGGAATTATTATTTATTTTCTCAAATATTTGTTTTTATTATATTATTTCTACAATATTTGTCCAATGTACAATTATTTATTTCTACAATATTTGTCCTTACAATCGTAAAACTGCATATTTGCAAAAAGTATAGCTATATTTTCTTTGAAAATAAAAGTAAGACTGTTAAGTAGTGTTGTAGATATCAATTGTTTTATCTTTATTTACAAATTAGGGCGTATTCGGCAGATTACTGAGAAAATTTAGATGACTGAAAACTAAATTTTTGAATAAAGGAATATTAGATAATTTTGGATACAGATTTTATTGCTTATTACTACATTTAACTACACTTGTTATTGCAGCTTATGTAAAATTTATTGTTTCTGGTTAAAAAGTTGTTCTTTTTTACATCTTTTCACTTTTATGAAGAAAGTTGGAAAGCGGAAGTATGGTGCAACATTTATTTTATATAATGCCTGCAGAAAAGTAGGACCAATTATGATGTAACAGGAAAAACAAGGAAACCAACAATTTTAAGGAAGTATCTGCAGATATCAATCTTAACAGCTAGGTATATTATCCTAAACATTAGTCAAAGTGTAACAAATTTTTAACCTTTTGACCCATTTGGGCACCTAAATTATGGACATAGTGATCTTGTAGATTCAAATAATTAGATATTAATAAGTGGTCTTCAACCTGTCTCTTATATCTCGCACAACCAGATATTTCACAACTCACTTTACATTTTCACTGCCATCTCCTTTACAGTTTCCAATGGACTCATTTTTTTACACCGAATATACATGTAATTCTATCTTCATAATCTATGTATTCATCATATGATTGTTTCTTTTATTTATGTTTTATTTCTTAAGAAATTGGTATGATTTTAAAAAAGGACAACATTTATATTATAACGAAATCATTTAATGAAGGTGACCCTTTTCTTTTTACAATGAAAAAGAGAACAAAAAGCAAACAAAGCAGGACATTTGCGTCTTCACAAAATCTTTTTAAAGCAGTCACACGAACCGTAAAACGACTAAAATACAAATAAATTGTTGTTATTATTATTTCTACATCAATTGGTATGGCAGATGATGCCGTGTTTATTGCATTTGACAAAATATGTGTATTATAGCCTATGCCTAGAGTTTTCTTTTAGAGTAAATCTGGTAAATTTTCATAAACATTATTTACTCCTTTTGCATCTTCTCCCACCAAAATTTGTATTTGTATTATCTGCTGTTAGTGCAACAACTTTATATTTCAAATTGTTTTCATTTATTACTCTGTATAGATGGTTCACCAAAATTTCAACAGTTTTGCCCTCAATCGACTCTAAATTAAAATTTTTTATGTGAGTGCCCTTGTTAGCATTATAATATCTTACTAGTATTGGATACAATTTTGTTTCTTTATGATTTGATACCTCAGATAAAACTGTTACAAATGCTGCATTTTTCAAGTCTTCTGCAAGTATATTGTCACAATTATTATACTTGAACAATATTTTGACTCTAATATTTTTGTTTATATTTTGCTAACTGCAGCTTCTGAGTAATATTGCACAAGCTTCAAGCAGATGTAATCGTTTTCTTTATAGGTTTTTTTATTCCTTATCTATTCATATTATTATTATCTATGTTTTGTAAAAGTTTATGTCTCAGAGAATGGCGACATACTATGATGTTGTTCTTTTTTAGAGAGTTAAGTGTAACTTTTGTTTTCATCATTTGAGAGTATGAATAAAAGAACTGTAACAGCTTTAAATAATATTAAAATCTTGTAGTTTAAATAATTTAAATAGAGGAACATTAAGGTATTTGTGAATGGCAATATTTGAAACCAGACTCGAGTGCCACGTGCGACTCTCGCATGAAGAATGTAATTTTATTTTTAAATGATAGAATATGTTTTCTCTTCTTGTTTGTATGTCGCGATTTTGAGTGCTAAATAAAGTTTTTTCTGTGTTCCATCATTGGAGTTGCTTCATATTGCCAAAGAAGCATTACAGTCATAATTATTTTGGAGGCACTGACCGAGATCGAATAATCGTGCGTATTTTTATTTTATTAGTTCATCACTGAACATAATATTAGTGATACCAGATTATTATTTCCTGTTAATATTAAATTGTCTTATTTTATTACCGTATTTGATATTATATTTAATATTCATTTTAGTTGTGCAGACGGTAGATATATATATTGCTCTATGTTGTTATTCTTATTTTAGTCACCATTAATGTGGTAGAGAGAATGAACTTCATATAATTTAAATATTTCATTTTTCAGGTATACGTATTTAACAGAGTGCATTTAATTTCGTGATTCCTGACTACATTAATTAATTAAAGTAATTAATTTGAGCTATTTTGAGGAAATATAAAGAAAACAGTGTTCGTTAATTTTAAACATAGAAACAATGTCTTACTTGGGAAGAGCTCGTAAGGAAGATTTGCAAAATCTCGCGGCTGAACTGGGAGTTCATGTGACTGCAGATTTGAAAATAGTCGATTTAAAACAGAAAATTGTTGAAAGTAGAGATTATGATGAGGTATTCGTCAAAGGAGTCTTAGACACAATAATAGAAGAACGGAAAGAGAGGGAGAAAAGAGAAAAAGAGAGAGAGAGGAAAGAGAAGAACGTAGGAGACAGGAAGAAGCAGAAGAGCGGAGAAGGAACGAACAGTATGAATTAGAGAGATTAAGACTTGAAGCAGAGACAAAGTCTCAAAATACCGGACAGATCCGGCCGAAAACGGAGCTGCGTCACCTTATGCAGAAATTCGATGACAAGAAAGGAGATATCAGTCTATATTTGCTATTGTTTGAAAGGCAAGCAGAATGGGCTAAAATTGATAAAGAAGAATTTGTATCTCATTTACTAGGACTACTTCCTTACGAAGTAACCCAGTTAATAGCTAGAGAACCCTCCGATAAAGCTAAAGACTATGAACACGTGAAAAATTTATTGTTAAGACGGTTTAAACTAAGCCCGGAAAAGTTTAGGCAGAAATTTATGAAACATCAAAAAAGTACCGAATCCACATGGGTGGATTTAAATTATGAAATAGAAAATTATTGCAAAGAATGGGTGACTGGTCTAGGAGTTAAGACTTTTGATCAGTTGCTAGATTTGATGGTGCTTGACCAACTTAAACGTCGAGTTCCTCCTGAAATTCGAGATCATTTTCTTGATGAATGGGTAGAGATGATTTCATCTAAAAAAATAGCTGAAAAACTTGATGCCTATGAAAACGTTTGCGGAAACTTTCAAAAAAAGCCTGTAGTGGATCGGCAGAAAGAAAGATACAATGCACTAACTCAAGGTAAATTGAGTTCAGATAATAAAAATAAAACTGAAAAAAAAATTGTCATCAGGATTTAATTCGATTGGTTTCATAGACCTAGAAGTCCACGTCCAGATGATAAATATGAAAAACGAAAAACGTCACAATGCTATCAGTGTGGGTCCTATCAACATTTAAGGCCCCAATGTCCAAAACTTAAGAATAGTACTGAATCTTTTGCTAATCTTAACAGAATTAGTGCAAAACCAGAGGATAAATTTCTATTACCTTATACTAGTATGGGTTACGTAAATGGTCATAAAATTCCTATATTAAGGGATTCAGGTGCTAGTATTGATATAGTTTGTCGCAAATACATCACGCCGGAAATGCTGACAGGTGAAAATGTGTAGGTGCAACAGCCATTAGATTTGAATCCAACCTGTTTACCATTGGCTGAGATCGAACTAAATTGCGATCTTGGACGAGTAATAACTAAGGCTGCCATTATTAGAAATGAACTCGACAAAGGAAGGTATTTATTAGGCAATCGAACACTGTTGAATAAACAAGGAAAGGAACCTGATAGTTGTCCTCACCAGGTTAATGCCGTTTCTACTAGAGCTCAAAGGAAAAGAAAAATAGCTGAAGAGCAGATCTTTGAACCGATGAAGGAAGAAAATAAAGCATCCAGAGATGCATTTGAAGAAAAAGTTAAATCATCAGAATTAAACGTGGAAGATGTTCACGAAAATTTGAAAAACGATAAAGAAATTAATATTGAGAATCATTTTGCAATGCAGCGTTATCATCATCTTTCGGCTTTTGATTTAATATCAAAGCCGCTACTAATAGACGAAGAAAACAATTGTCGAAAGCAAATGACAAATGAATATTATCCGAAAGGCACAGATGAACCGAGGAAAAGCTTTGCTGTGAATTATAGCCGAGGAACTGGTCCACCATGGAAGAGATCTAGGCGCCGTCAAGAATTAAAAGAAGACTAATTTGAACACTGTCCATTTTCTTCCTATTTTTAAATGTGGTGTAAAAATATTTGTTTCAAATTTAAAATTTTCGGCCTGAAAATTTGGAAACTTATGAGAGAAGTTATCTTTTCTCTTTAAGCAATTGAGCAAGCCGAGCTTATAAACTTTCGAAATTTACAGAACTTTTCCCTTCGGCAAAAGTCTCTCCGTTGGGGGAGAGGTTGTAACAGCTTTAAATAATATTAAAATCTTGTAGTTTAAATAATTTAAATAGAGGAACATTAAGGTATTTGTGAATGGCAATATTTGAAACCAGACTCGAGTGCCACGTGCGACTCTCGCATGAAGAATGTAATTTTATTTTTAAATGATAGAATATGTTTTCTCTTCTTGTTTGTATGTCGCCATTTTGAGTGCTAAATAAAGTTTTTTCTGTGTTCCATCATTGGAGTTGCTTCATATTGCCAAAGAAGCATTACAGAACTATTTAATTATTGTAGAGTCTTAAATAACTAAAGAAATATAGATAGTTATTTTCGAGTAATAATTAGTTCTTGAGGTAACAAATTTGGTGAGAATTTTTGAACATTTGGCGTCCGCTGACTGGACTGTTATCTGTAAGTAGAATTCTTTCGTTTATTTATAATGGATAGTTTGAAGTGCAAACGATCTCAATTTAGGAGATTGTTTAAAAAAGCTTTAAATGATTTTGAGAAGAATGAAAATGATTTATCTTTAGACGGAAAAATTTCGAAACTTAAATTTGTTGAGGACAAAGCGAAACCTATGATTGAAATAGAACAGACTTATAAAGAAGAATTGATTAAAATTGAAAAAGATGAAACTGTGATTAATAACGAGTTTGATGAGTCAGAATGCTATATTGATAAGTGGAGAATGGTAGAAAGCAAATTAGTTTCACTTCTAGCTGAAAAGGAAAACGGTTCTGTTGTTAATGAGAGCTTAACTCAAAATGCTACTATTCGTTATCCTAAGCTTAAACTTCCGATTTTCGATGGGAATATTAAAAGTTGGTTAGGATTTGGGGGCCAGTTTAAAAAGATCGATAATGATCCCAATTTAGATGATCATGATAAATTTGCATATTTATTGCAGTCTATGGAAAAAGGGTCATCTGCTGAAGAGTTAATCAAAAGCTTTCCGCCCGGTGGCGAAAGTTATAGTAAATCTTTAGAACAACTGCAATCGCGTTTTGGGAAAGAAGACCTTCTTATAGAAGTCTATGTTAGAGATCTACTTTCGTTAGTATTATTAAAAAACTCTCAGCAGAAATTTTCACTACGAAAACTCTATAACTTAGAATCGAAACTTAGAGCGTTAGAAGTTCTGGGTGTTGCTAGAGATAAATATGCGGCGATGTTATATCCTCTAGTTGAATCATCATTGCCGGATGATACATTAAGGGTATGTCAAAGATTCCGAGTAATTAATCGCAGTCAGAGAGAATCTGAAAGTAGTGAGCAAAAAGAGAAAAATGCGTCAACACATCGCATGGGTTTAGATGGTTTCTTTTCATTTTTGCTCGATGAAATTGAAAGTGAAGAGGGAGTATTTATAGCTACTCAGTGCTTTACTAAATATCAGACTCCTAAGCCTGGGAATGCTAAACACTTTGGTTTCAAAAACCGTGGAGAATTTTCCAAAACTCCTTCTGTTTCTACTCTAATAGCAACATCTGAACAAAATTCAACTGGATGTATTTTTTGTGCTGGAAATCATGCATCTGGTGATTGCTTTAAAGCAAGAAAGATGACGTTTGAGGAAAGACAAAAAGCAGTTCTAAATAGTCGCAGTTGCTTTTTATGTTTAGACAGAAAGCATGTAATAGCTAAATGTAAAAAACAAACATCGTGTATGATTTTGGGAAGAAACACCACATACTTTTATGTAAAAATATCCAAGCTGAAACAAAATCTCTGGTTCCTGTTAGCATGAATAAGGATGAAAATACGGATGCAGTACCTGAACGAGATGAAACCCTCGCATATTTGGCGAGAATAACAAATGTGTTTTTGCAAACTTTATAACGGTTACATTGAAAGGGCGAGATAGAAAGCGCCAGTTTAGTTTAGTTTAGTTTTAGTTCATGAATAGCAAAATCTACTTTTGTTCAAGTTTTGACACTTATCAACATTTTCTATGTTATGTATATTTAAAATAACTACAACTATAACTGTAACTGTAAATAACTATAACTTTAATGGCGCTCATGCTATGCGATTCCGTTGTGATGCACGTGTTAGTGTGCTAGCTGAATGTCATGTGAACTGTTAAATATGTATAATAAAATTTTGAATTCTTGAGATATACTGATTAGTTGAGTCTACTTTGAAAGTATAGAAGTTATCAAGTTCAACAAACTACACAAGAAGTTACATTCTACACTTTTCTTTAATTTATGAAACGAGTTGAAACGTAGTCTGAATAGTCTGAATCTAAATAAATGTACTATATGCATTTTTCAAGAGTTGGAGAGAGGGGAACGATTTTCTAGCAATGGCAAAAGAGATGCATGGGGCAGAATAGGTAGTTTTATTATTTTTAATACATCTATGTTATAATATTTATAATAATTAAAGCATGCCTTTCAGATACTTTTATAACTGATCAATCAAAATAATATCCTTTTAATCTTCATTCAAAAACACATTACCATAATAAATATTCATCTAAAATGTGTACGTAGGAAGTATTTTTGTGTTTTTTGTGAAAGGGAAGGACATAAAGTACTGTACTTCCTTTGTATTCTCAGATTAGTCATGCTTTTGTAACATTTATGTTCTCAAAACCTGTGCACTGTATTATCATTTTCCAGGTTACAACTTAAGTTTGACTAAAAATAAAAATAAATTCATAAATGTTTTATTGCACAGAACTTATAAGTTCACAAAATGTTGAGTAGATACTAAAAATTAAGAAAAGTTGAAAACAGTAAAAATCATACTATGCAACCATCTCCAGAAACCACCTGTTGGTGTTTAATGATCTTTTGCATATGTTGGTTCATAAAGAATGGACAAGTTTCACAAAGATTTAAGAATATTTGCATAGGCAGTTATATTCCTGTATTAGCTAATTCTGTTTCAAAGTCATCAGACATCATGTCAGTAAGAATTGCAGGTTACAATTCAGAAATATTCAAGAAACACAATTAGGTGTTTATTATGTTTCAAAATTAGCAAAGCTTTTCAATAAAAAAGAAATATTTTAAGTAAACTGCCAAGGGTTTCTTATTTCAACAATAATGCTTACTTACACAAATAAAGAAATAGCGGTACTGTTCTGTTATCGGGATTGAGTTCAGAAATGTATGTATGCATGTATGTGTTCATTGTATGCATAAGTACAAATATATGTGTGCATACAAATACACATATAAGCACATACATACTACTGCAACACACATTCATACATTTCTGAATCCAGTCCCTTGATAATAGAACAGTACCAAAATAACTGTTACTGCTTTTGCTCAGTATCCGAGGAAGCATATTCCTTGGATGTACGAATTGTAAACTTTTCTATATTTTACTTTTATAGCTAATAAATAAAGCTTTTCCTTCAGATTTTTAATTTTTCTTTTTCGGTTATAATTAAAAACAGATTTTAATAGCAGTAAATTGAAAATAAAAGAAGCGATGTACTGCTGTTTACAATAATGTACAAATAAAGCAGTAATTTGAAAATACAGAACTATGGATTTTTACTTGACTCTTAATATATACAATCTCCTCATGGTAATGGTAAAAAGCAGGAAAAAAAGGGGGGATGAGACTGTAAGCTGTCAAACTATTGGGGTTATAGAAAAGTATAGTTAGTGTTTTGCTATTACGTGGGCCTTCAGCCCACTTCAGGATCAATATAGGGATCAAACACTGCAATACATAACTAATTCGTTGGAAATTTGGATCATTAGATATGTTTTGTATTTCCTAATGCAAATGACAGTACAGATATTTATAGGGAATTCAGTACGATTTGAGGTACATTATGAATGCAGGTGCTACCAGGATAAAAAACATTTATCTTTTCTTCTATGCTGATGATCACTACACATTTCAAGAGTAATATCAACATGGTAGTTAAAGATATGGCACTGTTTGACTTTTGTTTTTACTTATCACAGATTAGTAAATAAGACATAGTTTGAAATTATTATACGCACAATGTGATTTCAAAAAATTAAATTAGTAATTATTAAAAAGACACACAAATTCTGTTTCAAATGACAATTATGTTTCAAAAGCAAAACAACGTGTGTTGCTTATTACGTGAGTAAATTATGAACTCCGAGTCTCAGTTTGGCCATGCTTGATCTGTACATAAAGTATATGGGATATACTTATAAAAAATAACTTCTAAAAAAAAATCTGAAATGTTTCAGATTTTAAATTACGTCCAAAGGGGCGTTTTTTAACATTTTGTGTGTTACCTTTCTTTATTAAATATCATGTTCCTCGCACTTAAACCATAAGATCCAGTGCAACAGCAATATCGCAAAATAGTTTTAAAACGAGCATATCTTTAGAATTTCCGATACAGAGACTCATGCGCTGGAGATAAAAATGTTTTTTTCTGCACAACGTTGCCATTGCTCGCTTTGAAATCCTTGAGTTTGTTAATCAAAAATTCGTCAAAGTTTTAAAAAATAGGAAATCGATCATAAAACAAATTTCAAATTTCAAATTTGGTCTTCCACATGCTCATATTCGTTGGAGGATTACGTTATTCAAAATTCGATGACTCTATATACCGTTGTTTTATCACAATACGAGAAATATACATACATTTATGCAGATTTTTCATTATTTAATTTCTTCAAATATAATGCAGGACTCTAACATTTTGTGGCAACAGTTTGAAAAGTGAACCGACATTTATGAGTCCGACGCAAAATGCCAAAACGAAACTAATAGTCCTTCGGGATTCAAATCCCTTTGGACTAAAAATAGTATATTCTTAATTTGTTTTAAGAATATGTTCTTAAAATTATTCAGATTTTTGAAGTTTTCAAAAAACAACACTTTTTTTCACTTTCATACAATATATAAATTGCTATTTCAGTGTCGATGAAGTATCAGACTTTCAATACTCAGCTACATAAATTTCTATCCATAAAAATTGTTTTCTTACTTTTTCATCAGCAACTAATAACAGATTTTATTTTAGATAATGCACTCAGATATATATGTTCTGCTTTAACACTCAGAAATAATACTTAAGCGAATTTTGTGGCATGGGCTATACTTTCACATCATTTTGAGTTTATTAACTTTTCTTTAGAATATGGTCACTTTTATCTGGTTGCATGTGTAGTCTCCCTTTTAGTTTTTGTTTATTATAATTGTCTTTAAAATATATTGAACTCACATTCTCTACATTGATTATATATTCTTTATGAAAATGAATATTTAGACAAAATAATGCATAAGACAATTAACATTATATAACATTACAGAACTAATTCTAGAATGGCTACTATGTAGAAGGCTATCAAATACTGCATTTTTAAAGTAAATAATAGAAGCATATTTCTATCGTAGTTATATGAGAACTGAATAATATGAGATTGTAGTATAGATAGTTATACGAGAATATCTGGAATAATATTTTCACAAGCATACACATAATATTTCACTACTTGGGTTTTCAAAGCAGAAAAAGTTGTAAAATAATACACATCCAGAAATAAGTGTCAAAAGTAGCTAGTTATATGATACATATGAGCAGGAATGTGATATATTAGTACATATATGTGGGGTTTACTTTCGAAATAGAGAGATACAGCACGACTATTGCATTTACATGCTTCTATTTTAATAATAAGAAATAGGTAAAGTAATAAAAGTTAAGTAAATAATTAATGTTGCAGGATTCATGTAATGATGCACAGACCCTATTAGTTCCTCCGGCGTTGATAGAATACGTTAGTCCACAGCTATCTTTAAATAGTATGTTCAGCTTGTATTAAGTCACAAAAGCACCAAAGAAGACCCAAAACTCCAAAAGAAAACCGTCTGTCTTCTTCAACTCTTGAAGAAAAGCGAGCCGTCTGCTCACATCTCCACTCTCGAGCACGTCTGGACGCTATCTGACGCTGTCTGGAATGCTTCGTACTGCGCTGTGCTGGAATGACGTCATGATGCTGGTATTCTAATTCAGCATTGGTCGTCTTTTATCTCTACAGCTTCGGCCAGCCTGAAGAGGCATCGTCCTCGATGTCTGTTGAGTGGACATCATTATCATCTACCTGCAAAGAGAATAAAAAAAAAGAAAAAGAAAAAAGAGTATCAGGTCCTTAGGTTTTGATCTGATACAAACATCAATCAATTTGACCATGGCTTCATATGGTCAGCCGCAGTAGATGTCAAATTCGGTCCTTCATGGCATCCTACTTTTTCGACTTCATATCTGTCATTTGATCTAACAGCTATGATTTTATACGGTCCATGAAACTTAGGTCGTAGTTTCAAACCAGTCCCATACTGAGTTCTCTGAATGGCTACCAAGTGGCCAATCTTGTACAGTTTCGGTTTCTTACGTTTTTTGTTGAATTGCTTACGATTCTCTTCTTGTATCTTCAAAATGTTGTTTTTCGCATCTTCTCTCATTTCATCACGTTCTTGCATCAATTGCTTTAAATATTCTTAATTCAATATCTCACTAATTCTCAGATCTTCCTTATTCTTCATTTTCGTGCCTATGATAAGCTCAAACGGTGACTATTTCGTACTTCTCGTAGTTGTACTGTTGATGATTCTCTGGACATCTGGAACGTACTTAAACCATTTCGTTGAATCATCACGTGATAATTTCGACAAAACAGGAATCAAAATTCTATGGATTCGCTCAATCTGTCCGTTACCTCGTGGAATACCGGTAGTAATTTTGACAGATTCTATGCCTTCTTCAGTACAATAAGCTGAAAATTCTTTCGATGTAAAGGCACTATCTCGATCTGAAATGATTCTGGCTGGATTTCCAAATACAGTCTGTTGTTGCTTCAATTTCGAAATGACTTCTTGCGTAGTTGGTGATTTCACTGGATAGAACCAAGTAAATTTCGTAAAAGCATCAACCACAGTCAGAATGTGTTGGTATCTCTTGTTCGTGGATGGAAGAGGTCCAATAAAGTCGACATGGTACGTACTCAAGGGAACGTTTTCTTTCGGTACAGGATGAAGAAATCCTTCTGCTTTTCCTTGCTTCTTGTTGTACAGTATACATTCTATACAATTAGCAATTACTTTTTCAACTTTGCATTTCAGTCTGGGAATATAGAATTCTTGCTCTACAGCATTCATAGTTTTATCTACAGCAAAGTGACCTTTTTTATGTACCTTCTGTATGATTTCGTTCTGTAAGGATTCTGGCACTACTAGCAGATCTTTACCATTTTCAAATTTGTACAAAATATCATTTCTCACGAAGAATCCATTTCCTTCTCCCTTCTCAACTAAATTCTTGATTAATTTCACATGTTCATATTCATTCTGCTGTTGTGCTAACCGAATCTTCTCAGTTACATCGGATGTGTATGATGTTAAAATTAAATCATTTCTACTTAAAGCATCAGCATGTTTCATTTGGCTTCCTGAACGATGTACAATTTCGTAATCGAATTCTTCAATAAACATTGCCCATCTTGCAATCTTGGGTGTTAAATCTTTCTTATCTAAAGTTTTCTGAAAAGCACTACAATCAGTTACAATTTTGAAGTTAGAGCCTAACAAATAGTTTCTAAACTTCTTCAGAGCTTCTATAAATGCAAGGGCTTCTAATTCGTAACTACAGAGTTTCTCTTGCTGCGGTGAAGTCTTCTTACTCATATACTGGATTGGGTGATAATTACCATCATCAGATAATTGGAGTAGTACCGCACCAAAGCCTTGACTACTAGCATCAGTATGAAGTTCTAATGGATATCCTTGCCTAAATATATGTAGAACAGGTGCTTGAGAGAGAATTTCTTTTAATGTGCAAAAAGCTTCCTGTTGTTCGGAATCGAACTTAAAACCAATACCTTTTCTCAGTAAGTCACTAAGAGATTTAGCTATTTTAGCATAATGCGGAATGAATTTACGAAAATAACCTGTTAGTTCTAAAAAGCTCTGTAGTTGTTTACAGTTACGCGGTTGTGGAAAGTTTCGAACAGCAACAGTTTTGGAAGGCGATGGTCGAATAGTTCCGTTTTCAATTACATGTCCCAAAAATTCAATTTTACGTTTTAAGAATTGACACTTTTTGAAATTTATTTGTAATCCATATTCCGAAGCAGTTTTGAATACTCTTTCTAATTTGTCTAAATATTCAACTTCATCATTAGCCGGTATGACTATATCATCCATATAAATAATTAGTACACCTTCAATTAGCAAGTCACGAAATACTGAATAAATATACCTTTGAAAAACGTTTGGACTAATACATAAGCCAAAAGGAGCTTTAAGAAATTCGTAAATACCATTATGTGTTACAAACGCGGTATATTTTGTGCAGTTTTCATCTATGTCTACGTGGAAAAAGCCATTTTTCAAATCTAGTGTCGTGAAGACCTTTGACTGTTTAAAAGATCAAGTACTTCCGGAATTAAAGGCAGTGGAAATTTGTCTTTAATAATCTTATTTAATTTCCGATAGTCAACGCATAATCTTTTAGAATTATCCCGCTTGTTGCACAAAACAATTGCCGCATAGTTAGAGTTGCTAGGCTTTATTATTTTTTCTTTTAGCCATCCCTTAATTTGATCCTCAACAATTTTTGTTCCGCGAAAGACATGTATCTTCTATTTTGACAGACAGGAATTTCATCGCATAAATTTATTTGCATCTTGAAGTCAGATTGTCCATTTTTCCGAAGCTGGTACGAATTAATTAAATTACGCAGTCTTTCTTTATGTTCGACATTTGAAATATGCGATAAATCAATCTCGTTGACAGAAATAGCATTCACCAGATGTGAAAGGTGATTAATTTTCAAGCCACTTCCGCTTTCGGGGTTTTTGTTTACATTAACAGAGACGCCAGGCGATTGAGAAAGATCATAAACATTCTTCAATGACACAGCAATATTCAAATTTCCCATAACGCAACGAAATTTGAATAAAGAATTTTGAGATGACTCAGCAGTTATCAAGTTCACATTACTTTTATTCCGATGAGAAATTATTTGAAGGCCATTCTCGGTAAAAGAGAAGTTAAACTGATTCAATACATCCAAACCTAATACAATTTGATTATATAACGACTTGAGCGCATAAATTTTCGTACGAAGTGAAAAGCTATCAATTGAAATATCAGAAATGAAAAAGCCGATTGGGTACGTTTGCTTTGATTCAATTCCGTTTAATGTGATATCGCTACAATTTAAATTAGGAGAACCAATCTGCCTGTGTAACTCTACGCTGTATATCGTGACATCTGAACCAGTGTCAACTAGACTGTCAACTAAATGATTATTTATTTCTACAGTCTTCATAATTCTATCCTTATCAAAAATTCGTTGTATTAAAGCTGCTTGTTGTGTCTCGGGGTTCTGGCTTTGACAATCACTTGATTTATGCCCAAAAATTTTACATTTAAAACATTTATACCCTTCGATTTGTTTACACAATGCGATGACCGATGCCCAAATTCCTGGCAATTAAAACATTTGACCTTATTAAAGTTAGATTGATTTCGGTTTGATAACGCAAGCTTACTTCTATCTTTAACTTGGATGTCTACTTTCGGTTTCGGATTTTTAAACTTATCATTTTCCGATCTCATTTTATCATAAATTTTAAGCCTTTGTTTAAATTCAGATATTGTTTCGCAACCATATAGTATAGTTTTCCTCACCACAGAATCAGGAATACCATCAATAACATATTTAATTAATGAAGCATCTTCAATGTTACCTCGAGAACACATTTCTTTCATTTTCGAAAAATACTCATCTAAAGATTCATTAGGCATTAATTTACGCTTACATAACATTTCATGCAATTCAGCGGAATTAAAAGCTTTACCAAATTCAGATTTCAAAAGCTTTTTTAACTTACACCAGTCATTAACTTTAGGTTCACTCTGAATAAATAGTTTCGCTTTACCTTTTGATGATCTTTTAGCAAAAACTAATTTATGAAAATCACTCAATTTCAAAGAATTTATACATCTTCAAATTCATCAATCCATTTATCAACATTTTCATATGCATTACCAGAAATAGGATTAACAATACTTTCAATATCCGAAAAACTAAGATGAGGTTTAAAATGATCTTTGGAAGCTGCATACTGTTATTTACTTGAGACTCATTAAAACCTGGATTGTCTCTTTGATTATCATCAAACATTACTTCAGAAATTTTATTAATAGTTTCATCTTCAATATCACTATTTTCTTCATGCAAAATATTTTCAAATAATACAGATAAATCACATAGGAAAGAGACAATTCGGGTTACTACTTCCGATTTTAAACCTTCTGAATTTATGCACAATACATTGCAAACTTTAATTAACTCATTCAAAGTAAAACTATTCTGCACTGTATCTATTTTCTTATTAAATTCTTCAGAATCTGGTTTAAATATAAAGCCAGAAAATTCACGTAATCTTTTGCGGTTATTTCGATGTCCATCAGTATTAAAAATAAGCTTATGCAAACTTTTGATTTCAGAACTTTTACTGTTCTTTAAAGCTGCTTCCAATTCTCGAATTTCTACTAACTTCATATTGGAAAGAAAGTTTTGTACTCACCCGACAGATGATCGTCTTCAATTAGGGTAAACCACACTTTATACGAGTAATCCAATAAATCGAATAACTTGTAAGAATAGTTCACTCAGTTCACAGTTCATAATGTCACTCGCACACTTTCGAGTTCGAGGCCGCACGGGTGGTCGCCAAAAATTGGGGGGTTTACTTTCGAAATAGAGAGATACAGCACGACTATTGCATTTACATGCTTTTATTTTAATAATAAGAAATAGGTAAAGTAATAAAAGTTAAGTAAATAATTAATGTTGCAGGATTCATGTAATGATGCACAGACACTATTAATTCCTCCGGCGTTGATAGAATACGTTAGTCCACAGCTATCTTTAAATAGTATGTTCAGCTTGTATTAAGTAACAAAGGCACCAAAGAAGACTCAAAACTCCAAAAGAAAACCGTCTGTCTTCTTCAACTCTTGAAGAAAAGCGAGCCATCTGCTCACATCTCCACTCTCGAGCACGTCTGGACGCTATCTGACGCTGTCTGGAATGCTTCGTACTGCGCTGTGCTGGAATGACGTCATGATGCTGGTATTCTAATTCAGCATTTTTCGTCTTTTATCTCTACATATATACAATCGGATCGAAAAGTAATTGCCCTGCGTTTTCGCAATAGACGCACATTAATCGACTTTTAATGCTAATTTAGCAACATAACAGAACCAAATTAGCAATCAGATGCCAAAAAAATATAAATACATCTTAATCCCGTTTTCCCCCATGTATTTTCCTTTTCTCCCGAGCACATATTCCCCATATGATATTTACTTCCGTTGGCATAATGAAATGTCCCCCACATTATTAAAGGAGCCAAGTTGGCGCAACCAAGGCTGTTCTCCGAACCTTATCCTGCGAATCTTCAAGAGAATCTTCCGTTGTATTCCTACTGTTTCTGTTATGATTTCAAATGAGGATCTAAAAGTGCAAAGGCCAAATCAAAAGTGCCTCCTATTCCTGAACTTCTCTGGTAGAGTTTTAGTGGATAAAAGGAAGATCCTTGTTTTTATGCCGGCAATATTTAATAGCGAAAATAATATGCCCATCAGTTTGATATTCTGGCCACAGAATAAGTGCCACCCATTTCGTCGACTATATCAACTGCTCCTTTTGTCATGTTATAAAACATAATTACTTCAGATTTCTTCAAATCTCCCGTGCTTTCATCAATATGGTCATCATTGTGCATAGCTGACAAAAGGTTAACACATTTGTTCTTTTCAACCATATAAGAAAGTAGCGTTATATCCTTTTGAAACCCCAAGAGAGCTGAATGCTGTTTTCTATTCTTATTCGACACAAATTCAGATGAGATAATCTTATCATTGCATATTTTTCCCATGTTCAAAGTATAGAAGGTTCTAAAATCAACCACAGTAAATATCTTTATACCATATCTTGCAAGTTTCTTAGGCATATACTGCAAAAGGAGCATCGTCCTCGAAAAGTTTCTAGCTTTTCATCCAAAGTCATGTATTCCCCCTACATGATATAATTTCTGACAATTCTCGACAAAATTTTCAAACAAATCTCTTATTGGAGCTAATGTATCACTCTTTCTTCTGTCATCTCGTGTTCCGACATTATCGAATCGTAAGGCACGAAAAATGAAAAGAAAATATATAGTTTGTTTTATGAAAAATATCCAATCTTCTTCCATCAGTCGTCCATAATTCTCTAGCATTTACAGGGAAGGATTTGTGCAATCCATCTATGTATGAGTCCTAAAAAAGCAAGAAACTCTTCTTTCTCCATAGATTTTGCGTCTCTTAAAATTTCCCGAAATATTTTTTACATAAATATTAGACCATCTCACAATCATTTCAATTATTGTGTCATCAATATTAGCTTCCATGCATCGATGGGTGAAGCCACATCTTTAGATATATGTGTATTGCCAGGCAATTTTTTATGATATTAGGGGAATCTTTGAATTCGAAAGTGTCCTTTCTTCCATTTGTTGTTTTATCTTTTCCTACAAAATAATCAGTTTGATCACAAGGAATGTCTTCTGTACAGTCGCACTCTTTTTCTGATTCAGATGATGATCACTAAATATTTTGCAGTAATTGATAAAATAACAGATGATCTTCTTAATAAAACATAAATTTTATTTTTAGTTTAGGGAGATAGATAATTTGAATACAATTCTTTAGTGGCAAAATTTTCGTACAACTACTAGCTGGTAAAACTTCAGAATTCTCATTTAAAACAATTTCTTACGTTGCTGAGCAATGGTTACATCATGCAAATATGGCATTGCCCCTTCAATAATAAATATATATTTATTTGTTAAATAACAAAATATTACAATATCTTCATTATCTGAATCTTGTAAGAAAGTCCACGTCTGAAAAGATGTTTGGAAACTTATAAGAAATGATGTTCCGCAAATTTTTCTTAAAATGGACCTAATTCAATGCTATATACATTAGTGCAATTTAGAATATGAAAAAGCAATATTCTCATTTCCATTTATGAAATAACCAATGCTGTTTATAAATTAATATGTACTCTAAGATGATTCCAGTTCCAGGATATCATTGAAATTATTTCTCCTTATAACAGATGTGGGGAAAACCCTGATGAAATTAAACGTGACAACATAATTTTCTTCTGAATGATGCAGCCATAAGTATGAAAAAGGCAGATGAAACATTTCTCAAAATGTTGTATCGGAAATGAGTCGTAAATGCTTTGTATGAAATGTTCATGAATTGTTGCCAGACGTTGACAAACCTATTTTTATTCTAACAAAGATATTTTTAAATCTCTGTTATAGTGAGAGTATTTAGAGAGACTGCAGCTGATATATTAGTTTTGACAAAGTGGGTAACATGGTCAAGTGAGATTGTTATTATGCCAAGCAGTAATAACTTTAGGGGGCATGACAGTGTGATGGCCCAAGATACTGAATACTGAAGATTCAAACTTGGGTCAAACTACCAGTATTCAGCAATTGTATTGCTCAACTGCATGTGAACTTGAACAAAAGTATGAATATCTTGCTAGTGAAACCCATGACGTAAGGAAATCGGGAAAATTTATAAAGTTTTCAGGATTAAAACATGGTCGATTTTGTTATGAATTCCATGATTCTGACATGTTTTAAATACACTCCTGCTACACGGATAGAGGCGGAATGATCATTTTTCTGCTTACAACAGATACATCATGTCAATGTAGAATCTGAAGGAAAGTTAAGGTTATTCGAATATGGCAAAGAATACCGGCTATGGACCTGAAGAAAGATGCCGTTTTGAACAACTTTCTAAGGGAAACTGGCTTGTATTTGCATTACGTATGAGTAAAACTAGAAAAATCAACCATGCAACCAGCCCTTTAACCATAATATGAAACCAGATCAAACTACCAGTATTCAATATCAGTTGTAGGAAAAATCTGAAGAAAATGCTTGCAATATCATGTAATCAGAAACTACCTATGTGTTGCATAGCAGGATTACTTTTGCAAGTTTCGAGGTAGAGAATTCTACTTTTTTTTTTTTTTTTTCTTTTCTTTATATAGGTATTTGGCCATGTATTCATTAGATATATTCTCTGTCATTCATACAGAATACTAATATTTTTAGTAAAAAGTGTCTTTTTCATTAAGTGCTTTGCTTGTCGATATTCTCAAAATTATGTTTAATAATTAGTGCTACTGTACATTTAACGATAAATGGATTCATTACTAAATAATACATTCAAAACATTCCTTTTACACAAGCAAGTTTTCAAAGTTGTTTTTTTAATTTACTTGCTGATAGCTTAAAATATTTTATTTTGAAACAACTGTCTTTTTTGTAATAAATTTGACAATGCCAAGTATCTTCAATAATATTCAAATCCTTTAAAGTAAATAAAACTAGAATATGCATCTTGTTATCTTTCAAGATTCATTCAAACTTTGATTAATTAATTAAAACAGTGGGTTACTACTTTGATGACCCTGAGAATAAATAAAAGTATTTTGTCATCTCAGAGAACCAATAATATTTTTTTTTATTCTAATCATCTATAGTATATAAACACCTAGCATCCTCTGAAAAGAAATTTTTAAAAATGCATTAAAAATATATCAAACTTTTAAGCATGAACACTGATTTAATTCTTATTATTTTAGCTAAAAATAACAGCAATAAAAATAAAAATTATTTAAAACGTATATTATTGCGGCCCACGTTAATCATAATATTTTAGGAGCCCTGCGGTTCTGCGTGTTTAAAGACTTTTAAAAATTACGTAAGAAGACAGCCATGCTATTCTAAGAAACCTTGTATATTCACCACCTCACCCGGTAGTGACGCACCCCTAGCCAGCGGCAAAACGGAGCCCCGAACAGACGAGAAATATTCTCTAAGGTCGCCGCTTTTTCAGATGGCCCAGAATTTCCTTTTACTATCGATAGGCAGACTTTTGTCATCGATAATGAAATGGTCGTTGTTTATCGATTACGAAGGTTTTAATGTTTTGGATTCGTGTATGAACTTTGTCAGAAGGAAAATTAATATCGCAAAACCTTGCAAGTTAAAGGAATACTTTGCAGACACGAAGTAGAAACTGTTAAAACAATGTGCTTACTACTATAGAAAATCATAATCATTCGATGATAAGAGTATGTTATGAAGTATGTTATGTATAATACGAGTTATGAAAGTAAATGTAATGCATGTGAAGTAAATAAAATCCTCTAGAACGCAAACGCTTTATTTGGTTATCTAGTTGAAAGTTATGCCATTTTGTTCTATTTGTTCTTAAGTACTTATCAACATAAATTTTTATTAATTTTATTGCCTAAAGTCTAGTTGATGTTTCAAGATCTGGTCCAAGTTTAAAAAAAAAAAAATGTTTATAGACTTTCATATTTATTTATTTTGTTGCATAACGTGTAATAGAGTTCTGTTTGATTTTTATTTGGTTTCATTCATTGTCAGCTATTGCATGCTTTACATGCATGCAATTTTATACAGATACGGAATTTACACAAATAATCAGAATTTCTTGTAATTTTTATCAACAGATTTAGATAAATCATGCATGCAAGCAGTAGAATCACATTCTTATGAAACGAAATTGAAAAATCGTCTTGAAACCTTGTGTAACTTTTCTGTCATGCGTAGCTAAATATTTCTATAAAATTGCATACAGAAGCATTTATATACATAAAGAGTGTTCAGGAGATTAATTCAGAAATGTATGTGCATATGCTTGTATGCACGGATGTAGATGTTCATGTAGCATATGTATATGTGTGTACATACGTTTGTGTGTGTGTGCACAGATATACATGCATACATACATTTTTGAGTCTGGTCTCGAAAAAAGTCTTGCTGAAAAAGAATGTGAACAAACCACCCAGCTCCTTAAAAAAAAAGTTTAGAAATTTTTTATCATAATTTTGGTTTCTACAGCAAACTTTTGTGTGTGGGTTTGTTTTAAACTCTTAGAAGAACTCAAATTTTAATATAAAGACGTGAAAATGTTTGACCTTTTGATAGTGTACCTGATGATATATTAAAAACACAATTGACTCTCTTTTGTTTAATATTGAAAAGAAGGAGGGGGATATGTACAAAATTATAATAAAGATAATTCTAAGGTATTTTTTATAAATATATGTGACTGATTACACACTCTGAATATAGAAAAATAATCGCTTATAAATGACTTATGCAGTATTTGTTTTATTATCATATCCTGCCCCCATAAGCTCAAAAATAAAACTTTATACAGGAAAGTTATTTTACCTCAATATATTTTATGGTATTGAAGTATGATAACAGATGATTATTTTTGTTAGAAAAATTATAATGTTATGAATATTTTCTAAAAAAATATTTTCCTGAAAATAATTATACATTATATTCAAGCATATTTATATATTAATATATATACATTATATTCAAGTAATAGATGACATATTTATATATTCTATTTAAGAAATAAATGGCAGCACTATGTCTTGTCATTAACTTTATCAAAAGAACTTATAGGTTCAAAGCACCTAATTTCTAGTATAAGAACTGTACTTCGAATGTCCTTTTCTTTTTTTTTTTTTTTTTTTTTTTTTTTCTGTAAGATTTTTGCTTTATACTATTTATAGATGTGACATGTAAAAATGCTTCGCCTTTTTTATCCAAATATCTAAATATGGAAGTCTGAAATAATGCAATATATTTGTATGTATATAGAGTAAAATATTAGTAAATTCTACATAACTACATTATTATTCTAAGATAATGTATTTAAAAATATTCAGTTTAATGCAAATATATGAATCAATTTATACATATAAATTTTAAGTGTATGACTTCTGTTGGATGTTTTAAGTAAACAATCAAAAAAATTAACATTTTTATCAACTTATCTTGCACATATATACATTATTACTTTTTTTTCCTATAAGAATAAACTTAATCTAATATAATAATCTAAAAATAAATAATACACAACATATATTAAGGCAGATCATTTTTAGTACAGTAACAAATAATACAAGCAATACAATTTAATAATTTCAGTCGTCAGAGAATGAAGTGAGTTTTGTGAAGCTATTTAATGAACAATTCTGAAAACAATTTTTGATGGTTCTAAAACACAAGTTCTAAAAGAATTAAAATATGTACATGAGATAAATGCCGTTCTTTTTGTTTTAACCCCTTTGAATAAATTTTAACAAATTTGATACTTTTTTTACTTCTTTTCAAAACCTTGAAATACGTGAGAAACTGATTTCAGGACCAACACATTTCAAGAAATATTGCTAACTGCAATGAATCAGCACACATGTATGACTTCATCAGAACCATCAAAATGTCTTTTATTACCTTTATTTATTTATTTTATCAGGGTCAATGTTCCTTCTAACCTTCTTCGGGAACATACAAGGACCTGACTCGGAACAGAGAGCTTACTAAAGCTATGTTCACTAATTGTGGTAAGTAGACAGGATACAGACGAAGGGTATACAAAACCCTTTATTTTTCTCTATATACAATAACTTCCGTACTTCGGAATACAATGACCCGCCACTCGGGGTCTAACGTAAAAGTACAAAAATAAAACTAAACTCTAATTTAACTTTAGAATAATACACGTGGAAGATTGGCCTTATAATAACAGGAAGCGTATGTAGCACAGAGACTGTGAACACTACAATACGTTTAATTTATCAAGAGGATTAAAACCTCTGGCCTGGAAGGCAAACAGCAACTGCGTAACTTCTAAGGTAAGCGGCCTGCGTTGACTCACTGCTTCCTCTCTTTCGCTTGGCAAAAAGGCCACACTTAAATACTTGGCGTTCGTCAGACAAACTTTGCATAAAAACCTTGACGCTTATAATTCTGGCCGGAAGTAGAAAATAAGAAGTGATAGTAAAGATTTAAAATAAAATAAACGTTAGTAAAACTTAAGATCCTTACATACATCCCGCCAGAGTTAATTAGTTTGAAACTGAGGTCTAAAACGACCTTGTTGAAAACTTTTAGCTCTAGAATCTAACGCCAGGCCAATCTTTTACAAACATAACTTCGCTAGAAACTAGAAATTTAAAAGAAAGAAATTTGTTACAATAGCAGCTCCCAGGATATACAACAATCTTTTTTTCATCTGTACTGCATCTAAACAGGAGCTTTTATTCAATTCTGGTTCCTTGCAGAGATCTGGAAGGAAAACTAGTTTAATGAAATGTTACACAATGACATGGCAAATAACATATACAATTATACTGCTCTTAACATTCTTATTTCATTCATGACTATTTTAATTATCTCTCCCCGTGCTCTCTGATATGTGTTGTAAAAAAACACCAAACACGAATGTGTTTCTGTCTACGTGTGCCACACTTCCTCCTACAATCAAAACACTAACGTGTTAAAATTCAACATAACGAGACCTCTTAACACACCCTAATTTCAACTCTAAACCCTGAGGTACTATTCTAAAAGTGGCTAACTCTAAAGTGTAGCGTCAGAGAGCCTAACTACATCATTCAACCTTTAACACATATTCGCCATGATTTAGTCTTTACAGTCACACGAATAACAAATTTTTAACATTACTTTCACTTTTACCATATCACGGTATTTCTTAACATTTAAAATAACAGAACATATCAACATGCCGTTAATTTTACAGATTTGAAAACATACATTAGTAGTACATTGTTAACTTCTATTCTTTTCAAAGCAAGTGCCAATTCTTTCTACATTGAAATAATACATTTCAAAAAGTCTTTCAGACTAAAACTTCTCTCTTGCTAGAATGTTTTAAATAAAATTTATACAATAACTTTTTACAATATTTAAGTTTTTACACAACGCTATTATACATCAACTTTAGTTTTACGCACGAGTAATTGAAAAACATAATACGAAAATCGGTCACAACTCATTTCTCGCCCTTTTGGCGATAAAGGTAGACCTCGCATGAGGTAAAGCTTCTTGAAATCTGCCACTTGCAGTAAGAATGAAAGATTAACTTAAGTTTGCAAAGTAACATAAAATTTTACTTATCTTTGTAATATTCGGACATCCTTTTCTGGGCCCAGTCTTTAAAGGTACTGCAGATAGTAGCTTGATTTATCCTCCTTCTTGTACGGGCTCGCCCTTCAGTGCTTTCCTCTGGAAGCTTCCGTTTTTCACCAGTTCGGCCACCCTTGAACACCTTCCTTTTCTCCTCTGCTAGTGGTCTTGGCCGTTTGAAGGCAGCTGGTCTTGGCGGAACCGGGAAACTTCTGTCGTGATCCTGCTTGGACCTCGTTGTTGGCCGTTCAAATTTTCCTTGTACTTTTTCCTCCGCCGCTGATGGCCCTTCCGCAGTTCGGCGACTTTTGCTGCGGAGAGTTCTGTCGGATGAGTCGATCTTCCGTTTTAAAGCCGGGTTATAGTTGCCGTCATTTCTCCTGGTCCTCTTCACATACGTCGTGCTTCTCCCTTCTTCATTCTGGGGGTGTTCGTGAACTCTGTTTTCTGAACGGTGGAACGGCTTCTTTTTCTTTTTACCTTCAATTTTTCCGCGGGGCAATTTTCTTTTCACTTGCTTCTGTCTCTCATTGGCTTGCCCTTGTACTTGTCGTTTTCCCACCTCTGGAACTTGTATCTGCGGTGTCTGCCGTGCCGGATCCTGCAAAAGATCTGAAAAGATTTGCATTTTATTACGATCGAAGTAGGGCTTAATTTGATCAATATTTGCGGAACAGATTTCACCATTTCTGGCCTTTAACACTACAACAGCGTGAGTTATTTTTTCTATAACATATGGTCCTTCAAAGCGTGGAAAAAATTTGGCAGTTTTATCTTCTGGTGCTGAAGAAAGTGAATGCTTAATTTTTAAAACTTCATCCCCTACTTTATAAGTTACTCCCCGTCGTTTCAAATCATAATAGAGCTTCTGTTTTCTTTGTGCTACTTCCGTATTCTTTTTTGCTTCTTTTATTAGTTTTTCTATATCACCCATTTTAAATTCTGGGGCTCTTTGTTGCACATAAAATAATTTATCTAACGGTGTTATAATCTTTCTGCCTAGAAATAACTCAGCAGGAGTTTTGCCCGTTGTATCATGTTTTGCGGTCCTAAGGGCGAAAGCAAATTCATTGACATAGTTATCCCAGCTTTTATGAAACTTTTTAACATAACTACGGATAATTTTCACTATATTTCTGTTGACCCGTTCCGCTATATTTGATTGCGGCCGATACGGGACCATTTTTAAATGACGTATGCCCAGTTTTTGGCACATGTCTTCAAATATATTACTTAGAAATTGAGGACCATTATCCGATATAACTTTTAGGGGCGCCCCGTATTTTAAAATATATTTATTTAAAATAGAATCGGTAACTAATTTCGCGGAGGCTCGTTTTAAGGGAACAATTTCGGTCCATTTACTAAAATGATCAACCATAACAAGGAGATAGCGACTTTTATTTAACTGACTTTTTGGGAAAGAGCCCAATAAATCGATGCCAATTATTTCGTTTGGAAATTCGGATTTAATACTATTTAGAAACCCGGCCGGGCGGAAATTAATATAATTAACTGCTTGACATGATGGGCAGGACTGGACATACGCCCTTGTTAACTTTTGCAGTTCAGGAAAGTAGACTGCCTCGCGTACGCGTTGGATAGTTTTTCGAATACCAGCATGAGAAGCTAAAGGGCTGTCATGGAGCTCCTGCAGGATATTTAATCTAAGACTAGCTGGGATAACAGGTCGAAATTCGTTGTTGGAATTCGTAGTTTTTGTGTAGAATAATAGACCATCTATTAGTTCGTAATGGGCCGCCCTATTTCTTATCGCCACAATATCTTGGTGGCTAAAATTTTCAGGATCCTTCAAATACTCATAAATACTTCCAAACTCAGGATCCTTACCCAGTTTGGTTATTACAGTTTCTCGGGAATTTATTGTACATGCTGTCAGCATTGCCATCTTTACGGTATTGCCTTGTTCGTCTATTTTAATCCTTGATAGGGCATCTGCTACGATATTTTCCTTTCCAGGGGTATGCTTGATGACCAGATTATATTCTTGCAGCTTGAGTGCCCATCTTATTAACCTTGGGGATAAATTTTTCCCTGAGTACAATCTAGTTACCGCCGCATGATCAGAGTATACTGTTATCGGCGCCTTTCCAAAATAGACTCGGAACTTTTGCACTGCTAACAGAACTGCAAGTGCCTCTCTCTCGGTCGCGGAATAGTTTCTTTGTGTTTGATTTAAAGTTCGGCTAAAAAATGCCACGGGCTGCTGATTTTGCGAAAGTACCGCTCCTACCGCATAATCCGAAGCATCCGCTGAAATTTCTAAATTTTCATCCTTTTCAGGAAATTTCAACACAGGGGCTTGCGTTAATGCTTGTTTTAATTTTTCGAAAGCACTATTGGCTTAGGCCGTCCACGAGAATCTTGCCTTTTTCCTTTTTAATTTTAACAATGGCTCAGCGATAGCCGCAAAATCTTTTATAAAGGACCTATAATATGAACAAAGTCCTAGAAAAGAAGAGAGCTTCTTTGCCGTGTTTGGAGTCGGATACTTTTGTACAGCGATTATTTTTGATTCATCTGTCTCGATCCCTTTTTGAGATATTTTGTAACCTAAATATTTTAATTCAGGGGCTGCAAATTTGCACTTTTCGACATTAACTTTTAGACCGGCCTCATTTAATAAAGAAAACACCTGTCTTAAATCCTGTACATGTTGGTCTAGATTATCACTAGTAATAATGATATCGTCTAAATAGATAAATGTAGACTTTCCAAGAACAGGTCTTAACACAATGTCCATGCATCGCTGAAATGTTGCTGGGGCGCCTGAAAGGCCAAACGGCATACGCAAAAATGCATAAGTGCCAGACTTGGTTATAAAAGCAGTCTTAGGCACGTCTTCAGGCCTAACCCCTATTTTGAAAATAACCAGTCGTTAAGTCTAAAGTCGTCATAAATTTGGTTGATCTTATGTTCCTTAAAATTTCTTCTATGATCGGTAACGGATATACCGGATATTTCGTTATGGAATTTAATTTACGGTAATCAATAGCGAATCTCCACCTTTTTGGATGCTCCAAAGGATAGTCATTATTTTTCTTACATAAAACCACCGGGCTAGCATAACTACTTGAGATGGGCGTTATGATCTTTTTACGTAGCATATCGGTAATATGCCATTCTATAATTTTTTCCTTATTCTTATCACACCGGTATGGTTTTTGACGAACTGGCAATGCATCTCCGGTGTCAATACTATGGTTAGTAACCTGAGTAAATCCTGGAATATCACTAAATAACGAAGCAAATTCACTTACCACTTGTCGGATTCTATCTTGCTCGTCATTAGGCACGTGGTCAAGATTTAACCTTGGCGGTTCAGCCTTTTCAGTACGAACTGGTCTCATCGTCAGCTTAAGGGACGCTTCATTAAAAATCCAATGTTGCTTGTCCGTCTGAAAGAAAATCTATCCCTAAGATTAAATGTGCTTGCAGATTCTTTACTATAAAAAACATCACCTTTATTTGTTCGTCCTTGATACGGATATACAAAGGAACTTTACCTACGCACTTACATTTTTCTCCTTGCGCCGCTAATACTGTCGTATTATCCGCATTATATATGCGGTATTTCCGAAAATACTTTCTAAAAAAGGCTTCTGCCACACAGGAACACTGCGCGCCGGTATCCAGGAGTGCGGTGGCTGGGATATTATTCACCAAGACTTCAATCTTCGGAAGAGTCAGATTTTTCACCATTACTGTATTTAACTTGTAGGAAGAGGGATTTTCGTGGCCTTCGTATTTCCGCACCCTCTCGTCAGCAGAAATCCGTTTTAGTTTAAATTATTTTTCGTTTCCGTGCTTTCCTTCTTTTTCCCCTGGCCTTGAGACTTTTTTCCTGGGTTGCTATTGAACTGTCGACGTTCGCCGGCTGTTTTTGAATGCTCGGGTTTCCTTGCCCACTGATTCGCTTTTTCTCCGTAGCCGTATGCTTGAGTTTGCTGTAGTCTTGGCGTACCAAGTTGGTTTCGCTGTTGATATTGGCGTCTTCTTTCGACGTCCGCCGTTCTTCTACTTTCAAACTGGATTGCTAGCTCAAATAACTTTTCCAGTGTAGTCGGATTTCTTAATTCAATAAAGTCTTGCACTTGGGGCAGTAACCTCGGCAAAATCACTTGAATTATTTCAGGATCCGGACGGTTTCCATACAAGAACTTGAAAACGTGAATTTTTCTTAAAATAAAGCTCGAGAGGTTTTCGATTCTTTGTTGATATATACTAAAAAGTTCCGTTTCTAATTTCGCACGATCCCTTACAACAGGGAAGGCTTTTAGTAGGGCAGTCTTGAAATTTTCGTAAGTATAGGTGGGACTTCCTGCTTGACCCAAGAGACTTCTGCCTATACATTTGAACCAGTTAAGCGCTTGGCCCCTCAAAGCGCTGGTAGCTAAGGTAACTTTTTGAAACTCGTGCACGGGGTAGAGCATGAAGTGGTCATCCAATTTTTCCAAAAAACTGGTTACCGGTGAGTTTCCGTTAAATGTTGCTTCTGGTTTCATCGACGTGCGCATGGTCTGGACGATGTAACCGAATCCTTCCAGGGCGGCAGCTGGCATTTCTGGATTCTGAGCCGTTTCTGCAGGCAGCACAGGTTCTTCTTGAAACTCGGCCATGGTTATTCTTCTTCGTTGGGCGCCACTATCAGGGTCAATGTTCCTTCTAACCTTCTTCGGGAACATACAAGGACCTGACTCGGAACAGAGAGCTTACTAAAGCTATGTTCACTAATTGTGGTAAGTAGACAGGATACAGACGAAGGGTATACAAAACCCTTTATTTTTCTCTATATACAATAACTTCCGTACTTCGGAATACAATGACCCGCCACTCGGGGTCTAACGTAAAAGTATAAAAATAAAACTAAACTCTAATTTAACTTTAGAATAATACACGTCGAAGATTGGCCTTATAATAGGAGGAAGCGTATGTAGCACAGAGACTGTGAACACTACAATACGTTTAATTTATCAAGAGGATTAAAACCTCTGGCCTGGAAGGCAAACAGCAACTGCGTAACTTCTAAGGTAAGCGGCCTGCGTTGACTCACTGCTTCCTCTCTTTCGCTTGGCAAAAAGGCCACACTTAAATACTTGGCGTTCGCCAGACAAACTTTGCATAAAAACCTTCACGCTTATAATTCTGGCCGGAAGTAGAAAATAAGAAGTGATAGTAAAGATTTAAAATAAAATAAACGTTAGTAAAACTTAAGATCCTTACAATTTAAAGTTACTAATGGATTTATATCTAGAAAAGCTGACATTTCTAATACAGTTACCACACTGGCATTTTTAATGATCTTTTCACTAATGATTTAAAATCTCTATATTGTTTTTTATTATTATTCAAATGAAAAGTTTTTGTTCATTTGTTTCCAAAATAACAGCTACTTCCTTAGTGCAATTATTATTTTTTTTAACTGGTTTGTCTGGTGAACTCCTATGATTTTTTTTTTTTTTTTTTTTTTTTTTTTTTTGTGAATACATTAATTCTGTAATTTGTTGTTTTCAGTTTTTAATTCTTTTGAAAAGTTTTCTGCAGTTTAACTTAATAGCCTTGAAACTTATGATCAACATTCAAAATCTAACTTCCATTTTAAATTTCAATGTTTACCTGGATTCAGAATACGTGTATTATTTTTAAATTATTCAGACAACTTAAGAGCTCTGTATCTTACATCTTCATAATGGTAGAAAATTTCATTGTACAGCCTATGTACATTTTAGTTTTGTCATGTCATGCCATTTGTGAAATATTCCTTCTCTCTGCTTAATTTTATTCCATATATAGAGATATTCAGTAAGTTTAAGCATAATAAATTTGTAGAAGATAAATGTCTAAAATTCCATTTTCAGTTTCCTATGCAGACTTAAATGCATTTAGTACGCAAATCAATTACGCATTGAATTCCAATATAAAAATATTTTTTATCACAGCCTTCAGATCATTCCTGAACATCATTCAAATCATCATCAGACTGCAGTATGAAATATACAAATACTTCTTCTGTTTTTGAAACAAAAAAGAAACCATTTGATGACAAGGTCTGGTGAACATTGTGCATAGGGTATAAGCTGAAATTATCATTCCTGGAACAGCAATCTGGCAAATTTTAGTCTTGTGTGCTGCAGCGTTTTTATGCAAAGCGGAATTTTACTGCTGAGTTTGCTACACAGTTTTATAGTTAATAGGAATTGTACTGTATTATTACGTCAAAAAAATGTGAGAACTATCTGTCTAAGAGAAGATATGCCTTTTCAAAGGAACAATATAAGGGAAACTGGCTCTGATTCACTTTATACATGAGGAAAACAGCAAAATCTCCTCTGCAGCCAGCCTATTCGTCAAACTAAAACTCTGAGCGAATTACTAGCATTCAGCGGATTTACCTCTCGACCGCTGGTGGGCCTTATACAAGTTGAGTCAACAAGGTTAGCGTAATAAACACCTTTTATCATGATATTATGTGACCTATAATCTATAAGCAATGCTCATCATAAAAAAATGTTAATTCTGTTTGCTTTCTGGATTCTGAACTTAGCTAGTATATGTGATCTATGCTCTATTCTCTTGTTTTGAGATCTGCTCATCAAAGCAGAGCAGCAGGTCAATTAAAGAAGGATATGCATGCAGTGCAATCATCTTCAGTACGATCTCAAGTCATAGTCACGTCTTTAATCCACCTAAAATCCAGTTCCAGTACTTTTCACTCTTTGAGCAAAAGTATAATTCCTGTTGGAGTCTAAATTAAGATGAGCTTCGGTATTTCAATTTTCTACTGAACTATTTTCATTAATTAAATTGAATTATCTAATTTTATTTATTAATTTACATTTTATTTTTATTTTTTTTCTTTATTTTTATCTTTGTTGACGACCTTTCATAGTCCTTCTTCTTTTAGAAATTAAGTACTGACCACAATGCATTGAGGTATAAAATTGAACAGGTACTCGTATAATCCTATGGAAAACATTCCACACTTGCTAGATAATGTGTTTTACATTGAGGACATCGAAGCAACTGAGCCTACGCAGGCCAGATAGAGCTTAAGTCACATTATTTTGATCACGGCAAAGCACGCAAGGGCTTTCTGCCTAAGAACAGTGATGCTTTTGTGGAGCACTTTTTAAAGGTTCGATTTCGTTTGTTCGATTTTAGAAAAGCACTTGAGGGCTATTTGTCTAAGAAAAGCAAAGATTCTTGATGGCTTCATGATGGACTTTTCGAAGAAAACTAGCTGGCATTCACATTGCACAAGAGAAAATATCAAAAAACTCCCATGCGACCAGCCCGTTCGCTGGAATTTCAAACCAGTCGAACTAACAGTATTCACCAAACCAATTTTACTGGTAGGTTTATGCTCAATAGGGGACATATTTGTGGATCAGGTAGGTCGTGTAAGTGTCAATAAATGACGTAGCCAGTCTTGGGCAATAAGCTATGAGTGGCGTTCATTACCCTACTGAAATATCGTACTTGGATTCTTTGCCAGGTATTGGTGTATATTGGTAGAGACAGATAGATTTTCACATGTTAAGTCTCATGTGCAAGCAGTAATTAGAATGGTGCAAAGCATAGTATAACATCGTCAATGTATTAGACAATGAGAAATGTGACAACACTGACTAAGAAAGGAATGCAAAGGATACAAAAGTAGATTCGAAGTACATCTGTGTTCTGCTCAAATCAGAAGGTGAAGGCTCATATGATAAGCGTAACACAAATGCAATTATCACTAGGGGATATAATCCTACTTAATTGTGATGCAGTCTCTCTATTGTACATTCATGCTCTGTACGAGATCGTCCACGAATTTCTGAGAAATTTTGTTCAATTCTTCTTGCAGGGCTGATTACAGCTATGAAAGCACTGAAAGGCACTGGCGACGAGCTGTCAAAAGTCCCTAGACCATACACCATATATTAAGCTGGAGCATACGACAGCCTTCAGAATGCTTACGCTAAGACAGTTGCTATATCTTCACTCCTTAACAAGCTAGCGACAGTTTCTATACCATGAGGTGTAGCACTATTGTTCGCGAAGAATCTTGGAAAAGATGCACGTGAGGAGAAGAACCTTAGCACAACCGC
Source organism: Stegodyphus dumicola (assembly GCF_044657685.1). Lineage (NCBI taxonomy): Eukaryota > Metazoa > Arthropoda > Arachnida > Araneae > Eresidae > Stegodyphus > Stegodyphus dumicola. Next base: position 152,145,424 of record NC_140768.1, read on the forward strand.
AGTCAGTAGTGAATTAATATTCTTCAGATGTATGGAGCTTCATATAGCGACCAAGCATTTCACTTCCACAAACGAAAATTTGAGCACTTGCAAACTGTTTCCTTTCGATGATGTTAGAGGGACGACTGACTGTGTAATCTCTGCTTTATCTAGATATTTAGATGTCCAGAATGGCTAGATAATCTAAATATCGGTAGATTAAAGCTAATTGTAAGATTAAAGCTTGAACCTGGATGATATATTGTCATATTCTTGAACCTGGATGATAATCCCTGATATAATATTGCAGCGGCTGCTCTATTGTACTAGAAACTGGATGACACCCCCAGCCCCTGTTTAGTCTTGCCAGCGACTACTCTCATCATTAAAACTCAACTCCATTGCTGAGCTACTCAGTGGCGTAGCGAGGGGGCAAGGGCTGTATAATGCCCCTAGCCCCCTCAGAGTAACTAGCAGAGGGCCGCCAAATGGTCTCCAAACAAGATTTTCATCATATCACTGTGTTTTTTTCGGGGAAAGGGGGGCGCCAAAAAGGTATTTTGCCCCGGGTGCCAGTTATGCTCGCTACTCCACTGGAGTTACTCAGATCTTTTGTTTGCAACACTACAGAAGACACTGCCTCCGACGAGAAGGCATCAAGGTCCGCAAAGTGATCAAAACATCATCAGATTGTTTCGCAGTGATATTAGTGGTATAGCTAGAGACGGTCAAAGGTGGACATCTGTCCCTGGGCGTAATATCAAGGAAATGCCAAACTGACGAAGTTTTAGAATGAAACAGTTTCCATACTTAGAAAACAGAAGGGTGTACGAAATCTGCAGTCATCTTTAGGCGCTGAAAACTCTAGCCAAGTCTTTAGCCATATTGGATGTCCAGTAATAGATTGCATGCATCTTAGGATTTCACCCACTGTCACCACCACCAGATGATGGGGGTCATTAGCATAGATCTCCCATCATCTAAAGATAGCTCTCCAGTGGCCGAGCGGTAAAGCCGATGAAATCGGGCCGGGGTTCGAATCCCGACGTGCAGATGGGCTGCTAACTAAGCGTTTTCATGGTTTCCATATGTGTAGCCTATATACAGTCCAATGTCCCTTAAAAAGTCTTTCACGAAGGCATCCCTTCCCTTAGACAGGTAACCCTCGAATGCTTTGCCATAACTAAATAAACTGGACCCAACTCATCATCTGTAAGAGAAGATATCAGTTCTTCATATCCTGGCGTGGCTGTTTGTGGAAAAACACTACCAGAGTTGGATTAGCCATTGAGGAAAGTAAGCGCGTGCTTAGGGCATCAGGTAAAGGCGGCGTTACAAAAAGGTGCTTAAAGATTCAAAGAAAGAGTGCAAATGCACCACAAAAATAAAATTCTCACTGCAGGTTTTAGAAAGGAATACATAGTGCAGTTAATCCAAGGCCGAGAAAGAGGGAATGATGAGAAAGAGGCGTTATACTATAGATGTATATGGAGGCATCAAAAATCTTTGAAGTGCTTAGGGCATATAAAAGTCTAATTTGTCAATGAGCATTACTAAACCTTCAGATAGCTGCACCCTTTGTTCGAAATGTGATCCAAACTGCTGACATGATGTGTATAGTCTCAGTTTGGCCTTCTTTCAAACTTCCAGACAAAGTCGTCCAGATATTGTCTGTAAACTGTCACACTGAGATTGCAAATCGATGTTGTTAAAATCGAATGTACCGTGCAGTAGCTTCCGTTCATGTTTTGAGAATATACCATTATCAAGCTTTATACACCCCATAGATGTCATGCTACTTTGTACAAACGTTACATTAATTTCTCCATTTCATTCTTAATTTTTATTATTTATATAATTGTAGAACTGATCAGCTATCGTGGATGACTTCTTAAATCGCAATATTTTACAGGAGCGGAAGCACGCTGTCCACTAGGAAGGTTAGGATTTATGCTACTGACCGGGAAATTCGCCTAGCCACAGATGGAAACTGTGCAGCCAAAATTAAATAAGATACTAAGTCACTAATTTTCTCTTTCCTTACCGCTTGCCTTCGTGTTCTAATTAGAAGCACGTTCGGCTGGCAATCAGGAAGTCCAGAATGCAAATCCTGGGGCGGTCATTCGCTGATATTTCCTGTTCCAAATAAATACCTAAAGGCTAAACCAACTAACCAAGTTATTCCCAAACTAAAATGTGGTACACGATAATTCTTCACCACCAGCAGGTGGTAATTAGGTTACCACCTCCTCAACTGCCCTTTAAATGGGGAAGAATGTACGGAATTTTCTTTTTTCTCAACGCAAGCTTTCATGATGTATTTGGAAGCACTTCTGGATGGCAGTCTTTAAGCCCAGATTTCGAATCCGGGATAGGCCATTTCTAATATTTGTTTTCGCTCCTAAATAAACCTAATACTATACATAACCATTCTATGGTGTTCTATACTCATCTACTGTAGCACAATCGCAAATAGAGCTACCAGTGCTTTAATATCGAGATTAGCGTACATAGTGACTCTGCAATTGCAGTTTCGATGGTAATGGTTCAGAGGCACATGTTCTACTGTCTGGATTAGGTCAACATAATCTATATACGATTAGCTCACAATCCTATAATTTTTAGAGATGTCTTTCTGGAGCTGTTTCCAAAGCTGAAGGGTGCTGACCATTCTACAGATTTAAGGCGAAAGATAAGGCCTTTACCGAAGCTTATAAGTTGGGTAAATCCAATGTCTACATGATATTTTTTCTGATTATATACTTTTTGTTTTGTGCCATATATGGATAAACTGTATTTGATAGTTTTTATGCTTGCTTTGAATCAGAAAATAATTTATATCTCCAGCACCACTATAGGGTTTGCAGTCATACCCTGCTACACAACACTTGAACCATCAGCATCTATGTTCACATATTGCTCAATTGTTTTATTAGTTACAGTTTATTTATTTTTTATTAGTTACAGTTTTATCCATTTCTTTGTCATACATTAGACTTGCATATACGAGCTTCTAATCCTAAGTAGAAATCTAATCACATCCTTTCACATTACCATCCATGCACACCAATCACATAATCATCCAGCTAGTTGGAGAAAAATGGTTTGAGGTGATGAATGTATTTTGCTTTCATTAATTCTCCTGATATGAAACTCAGCCAGATCAGATTCGTGAATTTAATTGTAAAATATGGGTATTCAGAAGAAACTGTCCTTGGCGAAGGGCTTGGGCATATTGTAGATGACAGTAGGAATCTGTCCAGGCGCTGGCCCATAGTTACGGATATATAGAGGACTAATGTCAATTTCAAAAATATGTCTAATAATTAATTAATAATGTGAGGTTTGTTTGTTGCATTATGAAAAATGAGCACTATTTATGAACAACTTAAGATACTTAACAGTAATTTATCATGACACACATCACAAAAAAGAAATGCATCTCTTTGAGTGTGCATATAGTAGCCTTGGATATTAAAAAAGAAAAAAAAATACAAAGTATATTTTATATTTAGTATTATAATATATTATTCTTTTTCTTATTTTTATGTTAAATGATAATTCTTAAATAGGTAAGAATGAATGCATTTATAAAAACAGTCATCTCAATCTTCATAATAAATGACACCTAAAGGTTTTCTCAAAATTTAATACAGTTATTCCCATACATGTTGATTTGGCATTCATAGTTGTTATGGCCAAACTATAATAATGCAAATAACAGAAGAAAAAAATCAAAATACAAAATGCATTTTAAGTGAGAACAGGCCACATCATGCCAAAATAATTTGTACTAAAATTCCAATCATAAGCACAAATATACAAGCATAAAATTTTTTAAAAAAATTATTGTTCCGACATCAAATACAATACTGCTTAGTTTGCTTATAGTACTTAACATTTTATTCAGGGTTAAATTAAAACATTTAAATTCTCAACATTAGAGATACAGAAATTATATTAAATGTATATGATATAGTATCCAAACCCAGCATGCATAATTTATCAATTAAATTTGACTTCATTTATATGTATTTTTCAAATCATGAGAAACAGTTTTTGACTGATTTTTGTGATGAGACACTAGAAGATAATTTCCAAGAAGGGATGCTTTAAGGCAAACTGGCTTGCATTCATATTACACATAGAAAAATCAAGACAATGCCTATGCAGGCAGTTCATTCACCAGGATTCAAGCTATTAGTTTTCAGCTTCTCATCAACTTGTCCACTGGCACACAACAGCCTCTTGTAATACTTTATCTGCAGACATGAAATCCTTCTGTATTTATATGTAAAGAAAAAGTTATACATTCAATATTAATTACAAAACCCAATTTCTTACATGCCTACTGACAAATTATAAGTAATCCTCAACTCATGATGAGTATTGTTCCAATAGTCCCATCATAAGTTCATACTGATGTAACTCAGGGTCTTAATAAAATTAAACCTTGGTATGTTTGATTATATTATTATGAATAAGGCTTCTGTTTCACATGAAAATGATTTAAGGAGGTATAAACTTATGTGACATTTATAAACAATTTATTTGCATACATTCACATGAATTTTATGAAATTAATACATATACATACCTTTCATTAGTTGATAAGAACAAAAATATATACAAAATTCTTTTAATTAAAATAATGAATGAGTAATTGTTACTCATTTGAAAGAATTATTGTAAAATACAACTTAGTAAAAAATTATTATTCAGGTATGATCAGAATCCTATAAAAACAATGCATGATGCATAAGCTGTTTATATTTTTCTATAAAATAAACATTTGATCTGGACAAATGCATACTTTTATTTCAAGATGCTTTTTTAGTTAGGACTACCTAATATAAACTAATATTTGTGAAAATCACAACTATGAAGGAATTATGCACTTTGAACCAAACTTACATGAAATGTAAAGTGAGGTAAGGCATACAAATGATTAGAATTACAAAGGGATTATGCATGCCTGAAATGAGAACTGGCAGTTGTAAAGGACTGTAAAGTTGTGCTGAAATCTGTTTATCATCCTCTGTCTGCAGTGAACATTTAATTTGTGCTCAGTATGCATCGTGAACAGTGGAGGATGCCATACCAACAAGTTTGAACGAGGCCGCATTGTCTGTATGCAAGAGGGTGGACTTTCATATCAAATAATCGCAGCCCGCACGCAACACAATGCCACAACAGTGATGCATGTTTCGAAGAAATGGACAGAGAGAACCAAACAAGGTGAAATCCTGGCAATGGGGCACACAATAGCACAGGACGACAAACACCTCATCTGCATGGCTGTGATGGATTGTAGAGCATCCTCTCGTATGTTAGTACAATATTGGAGCACGGTTACAAGTGTTCGTTGCTGTCTGCTGCAACATGAACTGCATGCAAGGGTTCCTCTACGCAGGATTGCCCTGTCGCTGAGTAACATATGCCTCCGACTTCAGTGAGCACTGCAACTCAGTGCGTGGCGTGCTCTGTGGCAACAAGTTGCTTTCTCCAACAAATCTTGCTACAATCTGGAGTATAATGATGACAGAGTATGCACTATTCGACGCATTCCAGGCACTATATTTTAGGGAAAAAAATCCCCATGCACAAGCCTTTTTTAGGGTACAACAGGTTATGCTTCTTCCCCAGATAAGTTGCTCAGTCAGCATGCCTAGGATTTCATCGGTCAGCGACTCGCACGTACAGCTAGTGGGGCACACACTGAAACTGAACTTTCACATCAAGTCAAAGCCATTCCCCAGGATTACATTCAGAACCTATACGAGTCAATGCCACGATGTGTACAAGCTCTCGCTCAGCATAACAGAAACCCAAAGTACCGATTTTCGAATTTTCGGTTTTTTTGCTTTGTAAATGTGATCCTTTATTTGTATCACTATCGGTAATATGTGGAATAAATTTCATTCATTTCTGACAATTCCTCCATGATGTTGCATTTTTCACAGACTTTAGTGTGTCTACAGCTTCCAGTGCCTGTTCAGCATCCTCTTGTATGTTAATGAAGATAAATGACTAACTGAAGACAATTTTTAATCTCTAATGAAATGCCCGTAATGATTCGTTGCTAAGCACTTGTCACTTCTAGAGATGCCTCATTCTGCCTCTAGTCCATCATCAGAAAACTCCATCAACCTGCTCTGGAGGAAGCTCCACGTGTATAAAATCATTGCCGTCATATTCAAAGGCAGAATTACAGAGGATTCTGGGAATCCCATATTATCTTTAAATTCTTTCAAACCTTTTCTTGTAGAATGCTTGTTGAAATTCTACTCAGTATCAACTGTAATCTCCAAATGGGGCTTTATGAATTTGTGTCCATCATATAATGTCCCAATCACATTATCTTTCGGCTATGCCGAACTGGATGATGAAAGGGGCAATTCTCAGAACCCACACATTTCCAGGAAACCCACGTAGCTAGGTTACCATTTTCACTTACTACAAAGACAACGCCAAAGAATAATCTATTATCGCTCAGATTGGGATCACGTGATCCTTCAGAAGCAGAACTTTAGTCTGATTGGTTGATTTCTACCTGGGACAGAGAGACATTTTTGGCGAGGTTTGAAAAAATATCACATAGCCGCCACATTGTTTCCGTAGCTAGGCTTTCTCAGGAAAGTCCCGTCTAGCAGGAACTGTTACTAGAAGTAATAACAGCTTTAATCAACACTCACCAATAATATAGTAAAATCACAATGACCAAAATTAGCCTCAATCCACTACGTCTAATCAGTTTTCAAAGCACATTTTTCACTTTTGTGATAAGAGGAGAGTGGAATGTGAAAATGAACATGAGCTTAGCATAAGATCGTATAGGTAGTCTACCACTTTAGGTTTTCTACAAACGACATTCAGTGGATGAGTTGAATGTTGCCTTTTTTCCCCTCCGAGATAGCTAGATGGTGTTACTAGGCGGCTTAAAGTATATGATAACCAAATGAGCACCACAGCATTTAATGGGTTAATATATGACATAATTACACAGATTGGAATTTGCTAGCAAGTTTGCCCTTGAAACAGAAAAGAAAATTAAAAATCCTTCTCCAGAGGACATTCCAGCTGGCAACATTACCAAATTTATATACTACCGTTACGAAATAATTTGATCCAGTCTTGTGAAATTAACAAAATATATGGCATTACTAAACTATATAATCTTCTGATGCATATTTTAACTTTGAATGTCAAAACAGAATGAGCACGGTTTTTTTTTTTTTTTTTTTTTTTTTTGCCCTGCATCTGATTCTTACCTTAAGTCATAAAGATGTTGTGATCTCTTATTACGATGCATGTTGCTTTATCTAAGATCTGCCAATGATGGATTACTATATTCCCCTCATTTTCCACTTTTTTCAATACATTATTAGAACGAGCTTTCCTATAGTTTAAAATGGATTTGTTGATGTGGTAATCATTGTCTTACTTACAAAGACAAAATCCCATAAATACATACAACGGTTATACTGAACCTTTCTTGTAATTTTTTACCTTAATGCCAACTTAACACAAGAACTGTTGAACCACAGTGAAGAAAACACGAACTGACATTCATTCTATGATTTCAGCTGCATACTCAACTCGCCTACGACTCTGCAGTTGGGAGACAAATGATGATGTTAGGCATGTCTACATTGACTTACACACTACACCAACAATATTGTGAATTACATGCATAACTACCTGTACTACCACACACATGCAATTACAAAAATGCAACTATTATATTTGACATGGCATTGTATCAAGAGATGGCAAAATCTCTCGCCACACTATCTTATTTAAACTGAAAATAATCACAGCTGCAAATGGAATCCTGTTGTACAACTTTTTCAGGAGAGAATTCAATGATCTCGTCTAACATTTCTCTATCTTCGGTCATTAAAAAATTAGCAGTCTACGTATAAAGCAATAAAAAATGCAGCAATCATACAAAATCTGTTAATTTGGATTAGTACTGACAGAACAAGCACATCGCAGCCAAAGCCACTGTTTTTTGCAGCAATTTTGTATATATTTTTTACTTAATTTCACTACAAATAACAGAATTGTTGATTGTAACTCGGTTTGTTTACAATAAAATATATAACGTTAGGTTTCTGATTTTAATATTACACGCTCTGGCTTGGCTGAGGATACAATGGTGATGTTTCTGGGTAAACATGCTCAATTAGAAGCATTATTAAAGGTGATATCTAATAATAAATGGTGCACGCGAGCAGGATAGTTAACAGAAGATTTTATTTATTTGCTCAGCAGATAATTAACATTACTGTTCATTTGATACAACAGAAATCATACAAAAAAAGGTGTATATTTGTTCAAGAGAGCACACAAATACAAAGATATATAACATTTCGCAGTATTTAATAAGAAAATTGGGTGCATGCATAAGTACATAAACGACACGAATTTTTTTTCCCTTTCAACTGAAAACACAAACTGGTTAAATTACATACAATTAATAAATAATTTTGTATTCAAAGTTAATTAAATATTTACGAAATCAAAAATAATTCTTACCTATACATTCAGAAATTCAGCAAAACGATTTATGGCGAATAATTGTCCTCTGTGCAAGAAAAAAAATTATTTAAGTGGAAAAAGCATTAGAATTTTAATTTATTTTAATTTCAACTTAAAATTTGGAACAATAGATATCACTCGTATACTCATCACCACACCATCCGACCACGTTCGATAACAAAATGGCGCTAGATTCGCATGGCACATTGAAGGCATGTTCATGCGCAGATGGTCTCTGCGCAACTTGTTGTACGTTTAGCATTTTTAACAAGGAGGTTAGAATATAAGGAGGGAGGGTTCGCAGTTTCCTCCACTATCGGGGAATGAAACGCCACCGAACAAGCGGCGTCCATGTTTGTAACTTCAAAACATTGCATTACGGCAGTGAAACGTACGTGTTTTTAAGCTGTTCCGTGCATGTACTTTCCACTAAAAATATGTAAAATTTATAATGAAAAACTTCGCTATTGTTAGTTTTTTGTTTCAAAGTTATAAAGATGATACCCGTAATTTACTACGTACAGAAAATCATTAAGAAATAGTTCGAAATCTGTGCATAACATTAAAGCCTTTAAAAATAGAATTTATTTAGGTTTTATTAGCAACCTGTTGGGTGTACTTTCCAGTTTTTCCTGTACTTTCCTGTACTTTTGATTTATTCACAATATTGTAATTTATTAAAGAATCATTTAAAATATATTTAACCTGAAATTAATAGCAGATAATTATCTAAAAAAATAGTCACAGGTTGCATTTTTTTAAATGAAAGTTTTAGACTCTTTTCACAATTAACAACCTTATAACAACAAGAAAATAAATATTAATAAAATAAAACAGATTTATGTGAATTCAGTGCTTTCAGTTTATGCGTGTTTCATATTTACGAATCTCAAAGAAATTGCCTTGAATTAAGCTAAATTAGAGAAATTTACCTATATTTTTGGATACATCTTTCCACATGTTCAGTTGTGTAAATATTTTACTTACTTTTATCGCTATAGTGCCCACAAATTTGTAAATTTATGCAAAAACATTTTAACAACAGAAAAGTTAGTTTATCTTGATCAAATGCACAAATTATATTCTTAACAGCTCAAAAACTTTAAATTGAATAATAATTAATACGTAAAGAAAAGCATTACTTTATTTAACACCTTTAAAAACCATAAAAATAGTAACAATTGGTGTCTTCCTTTTCATGAAAATTATCAAACGAATTACCTAAAACGTTCAAATTATACAGTTTAAATTCTAGCATACATCATTGTATGTTAAAGAACAAAGATACCAGCTATAAACAGAAATATTTTGAAATGTATTTAACATATTTTGATTATTATTAAGTCCCTTTTTTTACATCAGAAACAGAAACAACATGACAACATGGAAAGACATGGAAAGACAACAAACAGAAACAACATGGAAAGAAAACAACATGACATTGTGATATTTTTTACCATAGTTATCAAATTATATATATAAAAAAGAAAATCAATACTTACTCGTGAAAAGTGAATACCCAGTACCCAGGAATCTTTTTCAAAAATCTGTTTGTGCATCCATATACAACACAAGCCGACATGCTTCAAAAAGAAAAGAAAAAAAAACATTGCAATTACAGACTTCCTTGCACAAGTCACAGCGATAACAGGAACATGGCCGCCAAGCCTCACCGTTTGAGTTGAACCTTCCCTCCTTCTATTCTAACCTCCTTGATTTTTACCATGTTTGAGCTATCGTACGTCGTACTTGTAGACACTTCCGTATCGAGACTTCGTAATCGATTACAAAGTACAAAACTATCAGCTATTCGTCATCGATGGGGAAAGGAAAGTCTGGGCCATCTGAAAAAGCGGCGACCATTCTCTAATAAGAGAGAACCAGGTTGCTACCTCCGACAAACCAATTCGCCAGGTTACCAGCTTTGAACTTTTATCGCCATTTTTTGCGATGTTTACATTTAACGGATCCTTTGCGGAAGTGCTTCCAAAATTTTCTTAAAGGCATAACGTTTGGCGAAATTACATAATTCTGTTTATTCCAACGAAATTTAATATTTATTAGAACTCTTATTATGGTAAAGTAACAGAGTATTACATGAAGTTATAATACATAACTGTAAAGTTTTTATTTACTTAAGGTACTGTAGAAAAAAAGGGCAGACAATCAGAATATTAAATAATACACGAAACGCTAGCTACCCTCACAAAGCAGGAGCCCGTTCATAGTAGGCGCTCAATCCCGGAACGACTGAACTTCCCTATACTCAAAATCCCTTTTCCTTTCTCCTCTTAGCTCATCCCTACTTTCATGTACCATACCTACAAATCTTGGACTCTTCCAGCAAACAATAGAATTCGTTCCGGGATTGAGCGCCTACTCTGTCACTGTATTCTCCCAGCTCATCACTGTTCTGAACTTTTATTTGCTTCGTTACTTTCATAAACTGTTCGAAACTTCAAGAAATGGAAAGTCGGAAGCATTATGCCGGGATAACGACATAACGCGGGGACCCATTTTGCGAAAACTCTTCGAGTTTGCTTGAGCCGAGCATCGATGAAACCACGAGAATTTTATCTTATATTGTTAAAGTTTCCGAAACATGAAAAGATATACAATAACTTTTAAGAAAGAAAGAAATTTTATAGGAAAAAAATTAAAAATATTTACCGAATATTTATATTTTAAAAGCGGTAGATATTGTTCAGTTAACTATAAAGCATGCAAATCTACATACACTAAGGCACACGTACAGTATTCGTATGTGCGGTTGTCCTGTCGTCTCCCGAGGACAAATGTTCGGAACCGACTGCCTAGCAGGAGGAGACCGGGCTTTTGATCCGAGGAACGAACTGCCGGATCCTTGACCCGGGAGTCGGATGTCCGGAACTGGCTGAAAACCACTGTAGGCGGCTTTATCTTGTCCGTGGGTCACAGTCCTGGGTAGTGGCGGAAGGCAGGAGATCCGGCGTTTGATCGATGGCCAGGGACTGTGGGAATGGCGACAGGCCCAACACTGCTCGCGTCTCCCACAGCTCAGCGTCAGCCTCGCTGGAAGTCAGTCGTGGCCCCGCTGGAAACTATACGGCGCCTTGGTAAAGGCCTTGGCTTGTATAGGCGAATGACGCTGGGCACCCATCCCAGGGTATCGACTGGTGTGGATTTCAGGAACCGACCATTTATGGGAGGAGACCAGGGGTTCTACCAGACCACTGGCTGGACTGGTGTCCTGACAGCTTCGATTCTTTGGGTATATAATCATTCTTCACAGGACTAGAACCAGAGGTCCATCCTCTGGTCCGTTCAGGCTTGGCAGGGACCGTACGGGTACTGTCAAGTCTAGAACCGGGCTGTGTGAAGCGCTACATCGCCGGTAGACTTCTAGCGGCGGGGTATTAAATCCTAATATACACGTAACTGTGAACAGTGGAGCCCCGCCCTAGTGTTTTGAGTGTCGTCTCTTATATACATTGGAGGTAAAAGAGAAAGCAACTCAACTACTTTTTAGCTCTAACCGCTGTTAGTTCGGTCCGAGGTTCGAATCCCGCGAACGGCCTGACTGCAAAGCGTTTTCGTTGCTTTCCCCCATGTGTAACGAGTATACAAGTCAGTTTCCCTTAGAAAGTCCTCCACGAATGTATCCCTTCCCTTATATAGCCCTCGAGGCTTTTGCCCTAATCTCATAAACCAATAAAACCAACCTAATTTAATACTAATGGTATACATTCGAAAATGCAACAAAAACAGAGCAGTTTTATCGAATGTTGAAACCAGGAGCAGATAATTAGGACGTACCTATTTAATTCGCTTTATTAATTTTAGATGTGCGTATCTATTTGAAATTTTAATATACGCAGCATAATATTTATGACATTTAAAAAATGAGAGGCAAAGGTATAAAACATCATTAGTATTTTTCCATAAATTATTAAACTTTCACTAATGAAACTATCGTTCATATTCCGTTTTCTTTTTAAAAATCATGGGCATAATCGGAAGCGACGCAAGACTTGAACACGGAGAAAACTAATTAAATAGAAAATAAAACAAAGTTTCATTTGTTTTATTTCCTATTATTCACTTCATGAACAATAATTCAAAATAATGAATGATAACTGCAAGTAACATAAATTGCAGATTAAACAGATATCAGAGCACTTCTTGCCACTTTCATGGCTGATGCCACTGAAATGTAACCTCTAAGAACTATACCTAATCTTTTTATTTTTACAACTTTATCCAGAACGGATTGGCAACGGTAAAAGTAATAACATGTTTTAGAATAGTAATGTTCTTTTAGCAGAATGATATCTTAAAAGTAATAAATAATTTTAGTTGAAATATAATAGTGAAAAGTTGTTCTTAAATATAAAAATAGCGTTTTCGTGATGTGGCAACCGCTATAGACATTTGTTGGAATAAAAAGTGTATGCTCGAAAAAATGAATGTAGTATTATTATATCTTAGTATTATTATATCTGTGAAAGTAACAACAGAATAAATTATCCTCATTAAATAAGTGAGAGAACACGGAGGAAGATGAAAAGTGTTAAACCTTAGAATTTTGTAATTTGCAAACTGGCAACCGATTTTAAGAAGAAGAAAAAATAATGTACTTTAAAAAGTAAGCCAGCTTCGTAGTTCTGTAAAATACTATAGAATTTCGTGGTACACAAGTATATAAGATTTGTTAGTTAAAACTGAATACTTTATTTTAAAGAAGGGAATAAGATTTCAAAACACTGCAAAATTTTGGTTATTATAACCCGCCTAAGTTAGAGAAAAAGGCATAAACTGGATAGCAATAAAAGATTAAGATCATATTAGGTTTGAAATAAGCCTAAAAGCTGGTGTTCTTAGAATTGGATAGTCTGATGTAAACGGTTATTTGGAAGTCAGTCAAAAGATTCAAAATGGGGACGTTCATTTACATACATATGATTTATATGTATATACGATACGTAATTCTGTATATATGCAGAAAATTTTAATGAAAGTCTATGTGAAACTGTATTCTGCAGATAATATAATATGAAAATCTAGAGCGAAGAAACTGTGCCGGAAAAATAAGAATACAGGGGAACAAGATTAATTAACATTGAATAAATGGCTAGTAATTTGGCGAAATATCGCCAAGCTGGCAATGGTTTTGGTGAATAATATTTAGCTCAAATTTGAAATCGCCAACAGTCGCCAAGTCAAGAATATGAAAAGCGCTGTAGTGCATGCCATAAATTCGAGTCAGCCCAGTAAGCAACTCGTAGAGATCGCCAACCAGTCAGAGCTGCTCAAGTCCAGGAGTCAGTAGATGAAGTTACTGCTCGTCTAGAGGATTTAACCAAACAAGTCAATGCAGACGGAAAAGGAGTGACAATAAACCGACCCTAAAGTGTTGGAACTACGGTAGTAAAGGCCACGTACGAAAGAATTGCAAAGCAACCTTAAGGCATGGAAGCTAACACCGCTGCTAGCAAGAAGGAGGGAAACTAATTAGTAGCCATGTTGCGGGGCGGAGGTTGCTAGATAATGAAAAGCCCCACTTTAAAGCGCTTCAGATGTCTGCAATAAGTGGCGGCAGTAATGGATTCGTCATCATAACACATATAAATGGAGTTCTTTGCAATATACAATGGAGTTTTTTGCAATACTTACAATCACCCGAAAAGGTTAACTCAACAAATGGAAGGTTAACTCATCTGTACGCTGCCCTACATTACCTTCCAGACTGTGTTCCGGGATAAAATTGACATCGATGCAAAATTAAAAGTTAACATCACGTCTGGAAGTGTCGTCTACCATCACACGGCATATGTAGAAAATATTACTGACCCTTGCATACTCAGATTAAACTTCCTGAGAAAATACAGTTTGTCTTTGGACTTCAAGAATTACCAACTGCATTCTGCATCTGAGGACGCAACCATGATCCGAATTAAAGATGCAGAAGTTAAATCCGTTCGACCAATAATATCTCAAGACGATATCACAATACCAGTAAGAATAGTATTTTAAGTCCTGTATCCATAGTCGAAAATAGAAATTTCCGATACGGGATAATGATGAACAATATTTTGACTCTAATATTTTTGTTTATATTTTTTTTCTAACTGCAGCTTCTGAGTAATATTGCACGAGGTTCAAGCAGATGTAATCGTTTCCTTTATTCTATAGGTTTTTTTTATTCATTATCTATTCATATTATTATTAACTATGTTTTGTAACAGTTTATGTTTCAGAGAATGGCAACATACTATGATGTTCTTCTTTTTAGAGAGTTAGTGTAACTTTTTTCCCTCGTTTGAGAGTATGAATAAAGGAATTATTTAATTATTGTAGAGTCATAAATAACTAAAGAGATATAGATAGTTATTTCCGAATAATAAATAGTTCTTGAGGTAACACATTTGTTGAGAATTTTTGAATATTTCGCGTCCGCTGACTGGACTGTTATCTGTAAGAATTCTTTCGTTTATTTATAATGGATGTTTTGAAGTGCAAACGATCTCAATTTAGGAGATTGTTTAAAAAAGCTTTAAATGATTTTGAGAAGAATGAAAATGATTTATCTTTAGACGGAAAAATTTCGAAATTTAAATTTGTTGAGGACAAAGCGAAACCTATGATTGAAATAGAACAGACTTATAAAGAAGAATTGATTAAAATTGAAAAAGATGAAACTGTGATAAATAACGAGTTTGATGAGTCAGAATGCTATATTGATAAGTGGAGAATGGTAGAAAGTAAATTAGTTTCGCTTTTAGCTGAAAAGGAAAACGGTTCTGTTGTTAATGAGAGCTTAACTCAAAATGCTACTATTCGTTATCCTAAGCTTAAACTTCCGATTTTTGATGGGAATATTAAAAGTTGGTTAGGATTTTGGGGCCAGTTTAAAAAGATCGATAATGATCCCAATTTAGATGATCATGATAAATTTGCATATTTATTGCAGTCTATGGAAAAAGGGTCATCTGCTGAAGAGTTAATCAAAAGCTTTCCGCCCTGTGGTGAAAGTTATAGTAAATCTTTAGAACAACTGCAATCGCGTTTTGGGAAAGAAGACCTTCTTGTAGAAGGTCTATGTTAGAGATCTACTTTCGTTAGTATTATTAAAAATCTCTCAGCAGAAATTTTCATTACGAAAACTCTATAACCTAGAATCGAAACTTAGAGCGTTAGAAGTTCTGGGTGTTGCTAGAGATAAATACGCGGCGATGTTATATCCTCTAGTCGAATCACCATTGCCGGATGATACATTAAGAGCATGGCAAAGATTCCGAGTTATTAATTGCAGTCAGATAGAATCTGAAAGTAGTGAGCGAAAAGAGAAAAATGCGTCAACACATCGCATGGATTTAGATGGTTTGCTTTCATTTTTGCTAATGAAATTGAAGGTGAAGAGAGAGTATCTATAGCTACTCAGTGCTTTACTAAATATCAGACACCTAAGCCTTGGAATGGTAAACACTTTGGTTTCAAAAACCGTGGAGAATTTTCCAAAACACCTGCTTCTACTCTAATAGCAACATCTGAACAAAATTCAACTGAATGTGTTTTTTGTGCTGGAAATCGTGCATCTGGTGATTGCGTTAAAGCAAGAAAGATGACGTCTGAGGAAAGGCAAAAAGCAGTTCTAAATAGTCGCCGTTGCTTTTTATGTTTAGACAGAAAACATGTAATAGCTAAATGTAAAAAACGAACATCGTGTGTGATTTGTGGGAAGAAACACCACATGCATTGATGTAGAGATATCCAAGCTGAATCAAAATCTCTAGTTCCTGTTAGCATGAATAAGGATGAAAATACGGATGCAGTACCTGAACGAGATGAAACCCTCGCCTATTTGGCGAGAACAACAAATGTGTTTTTGCAAACTTTAACGGTTACATTGAAAAGGCGAGATAGAAAGCTCCAGGCCCGAGCTATTATCTATTCAGCTTCACAAAGATCTTATATTTTAAAAAGCACTGCAGATGAAATGAAATTTGAGAGTACATCTAAAGAAAGATTGAGCCATTCATTATTTGGCGGGTCTTGTACTGATGTCATAAACCACGATGTTTTTACAGTGTTCTTGTCTAAAACGGATGGAAGTTATCATTGTAACTTTAAAGCTCTTAGCCAAGATATTATTTGTGGAAGTATACCACCAGTTGCTAATGGCGAGTGGATTTGAGAGCTTAAAGAGTACAATATTTCCGCATTCGACGATAGTAATGGACCAATAGAAATACTTATTGGCGCTGACATTGCAGGCAAGTTGATGACCGGAGGATTTAAATTGCTTACTTCAGGCCTTGCTGCTATAGAAACAAAACTTAATTGGACTCTTTTTGGGAAAAATGGTATGCGTGAGATCTCGGACAATTCCGCACTGTTCGTCACATCCATGTTGAATAAGGAAATATTGATATCCGATCTATGGTCTCTAGATTCACTTGGAATTCTAGATCCATCAGAGAAGAAAAGTAAACTAGAACTTCAAGAAGAAGCAAGAGATCATTTCTTGTCTACTGTAAAGGTGAACGAAGAGGGACGTTTTCAAGTCAGCTTGCCATGGCTTGATAACCCTCTATGTTAAAAGATAACTATGACTTAGCTGTAGAGAGATTAGCTTCTACAGTAAAACGACTAAAAGCTGAGAAACTTTATGATGCTTATGGAGAAGATTTTAGTGAATGGGAACAAAAAGGCGTCATAGAAAAAGTACCAAAAAGCGAAATTGATGTAACATGCCATTATCTAACCACATCGATATGTAGTAAAAGAAAACAGTACTACACGAATCAGGCCAGTGTTTGATGCCTCGGACAAACAAAAAGGATCCCCTAGTCTCAATGATTGTTTAGAAAAAGGTCAAAACCTTATCGAACTGATTCCTTCAATTCTTCATAGATTCCGAATGAACAGAATAGGAGTTTCTGCAGATATACGAAAAGCATTCTTACAAATAAGTCTCAACCCTAAGGATAAAGACTATCTAAGATTCTTATGGTATAGAACTGATGGAAAACTGAAATATTACAGGCATTATAGGGTAGTATTTGGAGTCACAAGTAGCCCTTTCTTGCTAGTTTCTGTAATTCAACATCTTCTAGAATCCACTTTGAAACAACTAAATGGAAACCCAAAGTATAAATTGGATATTATTGAGCAATTGAAGTAGAGCTTTTATGTAGATAATTGTTTAGCGAGTGTGAAAATGATTTAGAATTGCAACAATTCATACAAGTTGCTTCAGATACTTTAGCTACAAGAAAGCTAGAATTACGTGGTTGGGAATGTAGTGACCCAACAGATAATTCCTCTAGTACCACAAATGTATTAGGAATGATTTGGGAACGATGTGGAGATTACCTTTGCCTTAATATTACTAACATCACCTACAATCTACCAGAAATTTTGTCTAAAAGAGAGATTTTAGCTACTACACACAAAATATTCAACCTTTTAGGAATAGCTTGCCCCGTAACTCTTGTGCCGAAACTTTTACTTCAGCACTTATGGGAAGTTAAGTTATCTTGGGACCAAAAAGTTGATTCAAATTCAAAATCACAATTTTGTAAATGGTTGAATGATTTGCAGTATTTGGAAAGAATGAGAATACCAAGATGGTTAAACTGTGATTGTGAGATTGAAAATATCTCACTTCATTTCTTCAGTGATGTGAGTAAACTTGCATATTCAGTTGTGGCCTTTGTTCGAGTACAAACAAGAGATTCAGTTCAAGTTCATTTGGTGCAAGCTAAAGCGAGAGCTGCACCCAGCGGAAGAAAAAGGACAACTTCTTGGAGCTACAATATGTACACGTTTAGCATCCAGCATAATACCTGAATTTCAAGCTTATGATATTTATTTTTGGACGGATTCGTCTACTGTGCTAGCTTGGATACAGAGAAATGAAGTATGGGACGTATTTGTTCACAACAGAATTAAGGAAATAAAGCGACTGACTTCTATTGAATCTTGGAGGCACGTACCAGGATCATTGAATCCTACCGATTTGCCCAGTAGAGGATGCTCTGCTTCTTATTTAATTAAATCTAGATGGTGGGAAGGCCCTAAATGGCTATATTTATCACGAGAAAAATGGCCAAAAGAAGACTTTTGATGAAGTGCTGATAAAGAAGAAATAGCTTTTGAGAAAAAGAAAAGGATTATTTTGTCCTTTATAAATCTTAATGCTAGTGAAATTGTTGCTACTAGATTCTCAAGTTATTGTAAGACAATCAGACTGATAGCGTGGATGTGTCGTTTTGTTTACAACTGTAAACATCAAAACAAGGAAAAGAATGAACTTACTGTACCTGAGTTAAATGAAGCAGAGAATATCTTGATTCGTTTAATACAAAATGAGTCCTTTAATGGAATAGAAGATAAAAGGATTTTAAGTCTTAATCCATTCATTGATTGTGGTATCATCAGAACTAAAACAACGATATTTCAAAGAGAAGATACATCTGAGTTCAGAACCCCTGCTATTTTGCCAAGTGATCATCCTCTTATAAGAAGTTTAATAATGGAAGAACATAAGTTGAAAGGACATGTTGGAGTTTCTCACGTCCTAAATTCGTTAAGAGAAAGATTTTGGATATTAGCGGGAAGAAGAGTTGTGTCATCCGTTTTGAAACCTTTTATAACCTGTAAGCGTTATTCAAACAAAAGTGTTAACCCACCAGCGCCACCACTTCCTAGAGATTGGGTACAGGATGCCTCAGTGTTTCAAATAACCGGCATAGATTAAACTGGACCATAATTTCTAAGAGACTACAAGAAGGCATGGATTTGCCTATTCACTTGCGCAGTGTACCGTTGTGTTCATTTGGAACTGGTTACATCCTTAACGACAGATACATTTCTACAAGCGTTTCATCGTTTTTCTGCTAGACGTGGGAAGCCATCCATAATTTATACTGATAATGGAGCAAATTTTGTTGGAGCATGCAATGCACTTGCTTCAATCGATTTCAATGAAATTGCAAAAAAAGGAGCTAATGAACGTATTATTTGAAAGGCATATGAGGCCGGATACGGTTACAGTTGCATATGAAATCAATTACAGTTATTCAATTACAATACTATTACGGTGATATAAGGAACAGAACAAAATGTCACTAATTGACATAAATTGCATTAATGTAAATTTATGCATTTATTTATTGGTTTAGTAGCTGATTTGTTACTCATTGAAATGATTGTTTTAGTATGCACATACTTTCTTTAGTTGTAAGTGTGGCTTCCTGTCCAGAGAGTGTACTGCCCGGGATTATTTAACTTTGATTTAGATTATTTAACTTTGAGTAAATGGCTATTTCGCTAATTTAGTGAAATATCGCCAAGCTTTCAGTTTGTTTGAAAATTAGTTTTTGTCGCCAAATTTGGCACGAAATCGCCAAACATCTCCAAATTCAGTCACCATTTGGCGACATTTTATTATGGTCCCTGTATCACCGTAAAAGTATTGTAATCGAATAACTGTAATTGATTTCATATGCAACTGTATACCTTCCAGGAATACAGTTGCCTCCTGGAAGTCTCATATACCTCCCAGGAATTTCGAGAAGCAGAATGTACTAGAAAATGTCTCGACGGCCAGGTGAAAACTATATATGACCGGAGATAGTATCTGCTCTCAGTCGTTAGTTCAGTGTTGAGTTCGGAGTATTGAAATATCTCTGGGTTAGCTTCGCCCATTAGATGCGTTTCGCATTGCGTTGTGTTTAATCTTCTTAGTAATTTGAAGTGTAACTGGTGATTGGCCGAGAATCTCACTTCATTGACAAAAGTCCGGACAGAATCATAAAACGTTCACTGGAAATGGTTTACCCGGAAGTCCATATACATCATCATATAAAGGATATCCCTATATTCTAATACAAATACAAATGGAAACCAAAGCCTTAAAAAAGAAATTACTCTCTCAGAGAAAGAATGTTTCATCTTGAGACCGAAATACGATAAGTTTATGATTATACTCCATTGGATCCTCAGAAAGACAACATATGGAAATGGATCTTAATAACCGCTCGAATTCTAAATGAATATTGAACACTCTTATTTTTAAGAAATATCCAGGCTAAAGGAGTTTCCAGATGTCCTTACAGATATCTAAAATAAAACTCAGGTATTTATCCTATTTAATCGAAGAATTTGTAAGTGTCATCTCATGTTACAAAATATGCTGTTGTAAATATAGGCATATATTTATCCTCATTTGATTATATTTCGCTCTTTTGAGAAATACATTTCTAATGAATGAACTGAGGAGAATTATTACTTCACTTGAACTCAGACTGTCACTTTTTAAGGATTTATAATCTAAGTAATTCAATGTTCATTTTCAGATTATTAATTTTTAATTCTACAAGAAGAATTCTTTTTTTTTTATTATTATTTTTATTGAGCTTAATCAGTTTAAAATTCATTTTTTTTTCATTTATTTATTTGCTGATTTTGTGCAATATAGTAGTTTTAGCGTGAATTTTTATTTAATCGAACTTGTGGCCACTTAAATATAAATATATATTTTGTGCATAGATCTTGTTATTTCGTGCACATGTCAGGTTATTCTGAATTGATCAATACTTGAATTGCAAAAAAACGCTGAATCAGAGGAGGAGATATAAAGAAAAAGTCTCCTGGCCGAACATAAAGCCAATTCTGGTGACTTTTTGGAAGTTTCCAAAAAACACGCTTTTTTTTAAGCCCAAAAACTGATTTTCACTGAAATTTCCTGAATTCCGTAAATTCTATATACATGGCTGCTTTTCAGCCGTGGAAGTAAGTCACTTTACTAGAGGAATGAATCAATTCAGAAGTGTGCGAAGAAATTACTATTTTAGAATTTTTTAGAGTGATAGCAGTGACCTATGATATTCTTTGCTTATTTAGCGGAACTTAATTAATCTCTTTTGGTTTTCTTGGGCTATTTACAGTTGTTTACTTTGTTTTGAGCTATCCATTTATTTCAGTAACTTGTCTATGTCTTCTTACCATCTGAAAGAGTTGCTAGAGAGATCATCACGAGCTCGTAGGCCATAGCCACTGATCTTTTTGTGGATCTTTTTGATTGCCTGTAACGTAGAAGATGAAAACGCAATTGGAAGCTATTCTGGAACAGTGGCGTAGCGAGTGGGAGCAAGGGCGTGTATGATGCCCTGGGCGCCGCTCACAGAGGGGCACCAAATGGTCTCTAAACAAGATTTCCATCATATAACTGTGTTTTTTTTTTTTCCGCGGGGGCGCCAAAAATGGTATTTTGCCGCCGGCGCCAGTTATGCTCGCTACTCCACTGTTCTGGAAATGTTTCCTGTCAGTTAGGAACAAGCAACACTAATACCGTCCAGATGAAGAATAAAATTGAAGTAAATGTCCTTGCGACGAAGAATTCTATCGAAACGAATGTGAAAATAACCCTCCTTGAAATATCACTCTTTGAAGAAATTATTGCCATTGCTGAAGAAAAAATGTGGATGGTGCTGTGAACAACGAAATAGCTGCTATATAAATGTAATTTGAAAACTAGTTAGAGAATGCAAAATCAATAACATTAAAGAATATTAATCAAGAACTTTATATGGTTAATGAGGGGTTCGAGAAAAAATACAGACTATAAATTTCTCAAATTCGGCTAAGCCTATGAACGGAGTCCCAAATCAGCATCCGTGGCTGATACACTAATTTGTCTATCTCTGAAAAACAACCCAACTCAGTTTCTTTGTCCATTTGTGATATGAGGGGGAAATCGTCAAAGGATGTGTACGAAATGCAGCATGAAATGATTTCACAGGCAAACCAATGACTCCATTTCCAAAACCTTATATATGTCTGCTACTTTATAAAGAAAACCTGTTGCTTTATTACAAAAAATTCATGAAAATGATCAGGTAATGAGGCTTTAGTAAATGGTTTAGAATTATGATTTGAGGAATATTTCTCAAATATTATCTGTCATTGCAGCTAAAGACTCAGCAACAAAAAGAACTTTTAAGAAATAAGGACAAAACCTGTAAAGTTGACTCGGCTGGCATTTCCAGATTGTGGAAGGAAAAATGGAAATACATATTGCATCGAATATTTTCTGGAAGCTATTAAAGGACACACAATAGTTTGGATAGCTGACAGCAGAGATTAGGAAAGGGCATAAGTGCATGCCATGAGAGTGCATACTGAGCAGAATGCCCGCAGGAAATATCGTCGGCCTGTAAAAGGTGTCAACAGTATGAAGAAACGATGCAAGGAATACTGACGAAGTTTTCCGTGCACTTCAAGTTTGCTCCTCCGAATTGGCTCTTGATCAAGAACTAAATTATTTAAGAGCAGTAGCTATTGATAGGGGCTTTTCATCCAACATTATTAACCAAGCAGTTAAAAAATTCTCCTCTCAACACACCAAAAAGCACACCCTAGTTTTAGGAGATTATAAGAATTATGTTGGCATTCCTTTCTTTCCATCAATTAGCTATAAAATTGCACTTATTTTACAGAAATTTCACTTTCGGGTAGTTTATTCTCCTATCAATAAAATTCCGAGTTCCATACTTAAGGACTCCATTCCGGATAGGAATTTCTGGGGCATTTACAAGCTTCCTTGTCAGTGTGGTTTAATATACATTGGTCAAACTAAGACAGCATTAAAATTTCGAGTTAAGGAACAGGAGGCATATGTTAAAAAAAAGGAAACACTGAAGTCTTCTGTTTTCCAACATTTTTGGTCCGAAAATCACACTTTCCATTTTTCTGCAGCCAAAATTATTCAAAAAACATCTTCCATTGGTGAATTAGATTTTCTAGAGGTGTTTCACATTAAAAAAACTCTCTGTTCTAGTCAACGACCATAATTCAATCCATCTTTACCTTCAGCCTTTAAGGAAATTATGTTTTAGTTTTCTTGTTTCATCAATTGATGACGCCAGTAGCTTAACTCCTGTCCAGCCATTTTTATCTTATCTTATCTCTTTCATTTGCTCTTTGGCTGCTGAGTATGATGGTTCGGTAAAAGCATCGGAAATCGGTATGTGAAAAATTGCATACATAACGCTGATTTTTGTTGTTTGACTTCTAAATCAATATTTGCTCCTCGTGTTATTTTTACCTAAATTACAAGCATCCTTGTAAGTCATCTAATAGTACGTCATTTTGGCACTCTCTTCTTCCCGAATAATATACACTCACAAATATCCAAGGCATCTTCGGGTTTCTAATCCAGTAATCGTTAATATGGTTGATAGCATCGCTAACCCTATGAAAGCAGTTCATTAGAAATAATTCAGGAAAAGGTCTGCATAGGAATTTCTGATTTCCCAACAGAGAATATACATTCGAAAATGCATTTAATTGCTGCTGGAATTCTGCACTAACAAAGGAAAATAGGCCGATCGGAGTTACCAATGTGATAGCTTACATAGGAAAAGAAAAATTGTAAATAAAAAGGAAAGAAAATTGTTTCACGTTCTCCACTGACCAGTATTGTAGGAGTTCCGAGGGTCAGACTTCAATTGCATTAAAGTATTTTTAATGCCAGCGCAAAATTGAATCCTAACCGATTTCAAACTTTAATAGAAGAATTTAAAGAGGAAGTAAGGAACCTTGTGAAAAAGATGCAGGATAATCATATTACTCATCTTGGGGGGACTTTAGCTGTTTTTCTCCGCAACTGACATTACCAGCCTCATCTCATAGTTGATTGCATACGCGTGATGTTGTGCACGTCATGTTTTTCGTGTGAGTATTAGAGATTTTCTAGCTTGGATAGTTTGATTTACGCATCGGTACCAAGCTAGGTCTTTTTTAACAGTTTCTTTCAGAATGGGAAACAAATTACTTCTTTATCCAGGTAAAGATCAAATGTCTGTGTTTGCTGTGCCATGCAAGTGTACCAGTTAGTAAGAAAGTAGTGAATTCAAAAAACGCTTCCAAGATTTCAAAAGGATTTCGATTGTTTGTCAAACTGCCTTTTATAGAGATTAATGTCGGAGAGTTCTCTACTTGTCTTATGGAACATTTTGATTTTCAAGAAGATAATGCTGCACTGGAGTGGGAACTGACTGATGATATACCTGTAAAATCGCTTTCTTTAAGCTCTGAAAATATTTGGCCTCTTGTTCCTAAAGAAAAATACCCAATTTTGGCCCATGTTTGTCTCAAAGGAAATCAATATTCAGATCTGCGTGAGATTTCTTTTTCCAGTATGAAATTTAAAAATAAGTACAGAAACAGACTTACTGATGAATATTTGGACAACTGCATTCGAGTGGCAGCCACTACCTAGTCTTCCAACTCTAAAAAACTTGTTGATGAAAAAAAAAAAAAAATTCTATCTTTCTCATAAAAGTTAATAATTCTGTTAAAAAAATCTGTCATTACATTTGTTATTTCTTAGTAACTATCCCTCAGTTTCTTTCTTATGTACAATTCAATTTCAGTTCTTTTTTGTTTTATACAGTTAAACTAAAATTGATTTCATATTTACGAGAAATGTAAGTTTATAGGCATAAACACATGTAAGATTTCTTTAAAATATTAGTATTTCCTTTGGTTGGTACCTCACAGTAGGATTTAAAAATGCTACAGTAGCTCAGAAGCTTCATAAGTTTGGTGACCACTGATCTAGAGCATCTTATTCCTTATTTAGAAGAAAACCATTCATAGCCGGAAAGAAATTACTATGTCATTAGAAAGAACTATTATTAATCATAAAGGCAGTAAAAAATTTCTATCGTTATCTCTAAAACCACAGGTTCTTGTTCCCACCTTGCCTCATTAATTTGTCCATTTAATTTAAAAAATCCGGAAGATTCAGTGAGTAGATGCATGTAGCGGCATGGAAATTTGACACCGCAAAGGAACTTGCTCGGAAATGCTGATGCACTTTCAAGTAGGTCTTGTGCAAAAAAGTACAAACGCTGCCGGAAAGCTCAGGGGAAATATAGTTTACAACTCCTACTGGTCAGACAAGTTAACTCAAATTCCACAACAACCAATAATAATGTCTGGTGTCCAATAACTGGTGTTCACTGCTCACTAGCGTACATCAAGGATCAAGGATCAAGGAAGTGCAATTTACGGAGTTCATAGGCAATTACGCCTTTACCTCCACATCTTCAAAGGAAATTTAATCGTCCGAAAGAGGGTATTGTCAAATAGGGTAAAAATTTTGATAAGCCGAATGACTTGGAGTAAGTGCCTTCACACTGAATCAAAAAAAGGCAAAAAACTCAGAAGGTCTTAATTTTGCGCCAAAAAAGGGCCAGAATAATTTAGATAGGGGCAGCCATAAAAATTTTGACTAGAAATATAAAAGGTGAAGTTTCCTTGAACCTTGATAATCATTTTCTTTGCATACGTCAGATGAAGGACACGCAGGGGAATTCCGATGCGCGCTCTTCGAGGTGGGGGGGAGGGGGGGAACCTGTTTACAGGTCGAAAAAGTGGTTCTGTCAGTGATCAGCTGGGAGGGAGAAGTTTCATTTTATTTTTGACCGCTAGTCATTGCGGTTTTTAAAAGCCAAAAAGGACGCTGTTAAGCGCCTAAGAAAGTTCCTTCTTAAAGGAAGAGAGAAGTTAAAGTTTAAAGAATATTTTTCAGTTTTAGAGAGAACTTTTTCAGTTTTATTTTAGTTGAAAGATTATAGTAAGTTAAATCAGTCCTATTTGACTGTGATGTTTCTTGTTAAAGAAACGTTAAAGAGGTTCCTCGAGTTAATGCCGTGTGCATTAAAGAACTTTAGAGGCGGGGGGGGGGGTTAAGGAACGAGAGGTAATTATTCACGTGGTTATCGGTGTGCTCATATCTAGCCCGTTTAAATGGCAGAGCCGAATATTCCCTATTAAGTACCGCTCTGGGTCTTTTTCGGGAAGAAGCAACTGCAGGATCGTATACGGGTAGCATATGAAGCACAGAATTAGCGACACGTTGAATATTTTTGAAAAATTTTTCCGAAAGTCGCTGTATATAGCGATTAATGGGCATAATTTTGAGGTCGTTATGAATCTCTTCGTTCCGTACATACCACGGAGCTTTTAGAATTTGCCGAAGCATTTTAGATTGAAAAATTTGGACATGTTTTCTGTTAGTCAGTGCGCATGGGCCCCATACGGGACACGCATACGTAAGAACCGGCCTAATCATTGATTTGTAGAGCAAGATTTTGTTATCAGTTGACAGGTCGCTATGACTAGCTAAGAGGGGGCGTAGGGCGGTCTTGACAGCTGTCGCACCCGCTATGATTTTGCGGATGTGAGGCTGCCAAGTTAATTTTGAGTCTAGTAAAACACCTAGATATTTGTAAGAAGAGACCCAGGGAATAGGTTCACCGAAGAGCATTAAATTGGGTAAATTTGGGATATTTCTTCGGATGAACATGGTGGCAGCACATTTTGCGACATTAATTTTGATTTTATACAGACCGAGCCAGAGTTCTAAGGTCGAAAGGTAACTCTGCAATTGTGAGGTTACCTGGAGGGTGTTGGAGTGTTGAGAAATGATGGCTGTATCGTCTGCGTATAATGCAAGATCGATATTTGGGGCCTTAGGAATATCATTTACATAAAGGTTAAAGATTGCGGGGGCGAGGAGACTTCCTTGAGCCACCCCAGCATAGATTGGGCGGGGAGAGGAGAATTCGTGGTTAACACGCACGCGGAAACTGCGTCCGGTCAAGTACGAGTTAATAATTTTAATGAGATGAGCCGAAAAACCAAGCCGCATGAGCTTGTAAATAATCCCGTCATGCCAAGTCCTGTCAAAGGCTTTGGCAACGTCTAGATAGACAATTCCAGTTCTCTCTCGCTTACGAAAGCCTTCATGAATGAATTCCACTACACGGAGTAACTGGTGTACCGTGGAGTGTTTAGGTCGGAAGCCGAATTGTTCCGGGATTAGTAAATTTTGATCCCGACAGAATTCATTCAGGCGATTAAGTAAGACAAATTCATATATCTTAGAGAGAGAAGATAACAGACTGATAGGTCTGTAATTGACGGGCAGGTTTAAATTTTGTCCCGGTTTTGGAATGGGAACGACTGCTGCAATTTTCCAGCAGTCGGGGAAATAGCTTCTCCTGAGCATTAAATTTATGAGGACCGTGATCCATACGATAAACATAGGGGGGAAGTTTTTGATCATGCGATTCGAAATAGAATCTATGCCAGGTGCCTTGTCAGGTTTCAGTTTGTCAATGAAAACCATGACTTCAGAAGGGTCCGTCGGCCTGAGTTCAGGAGTGGTAGGTTGTGTTAAAAAATCTTTAACCCGTGCTTGTATGCGCCCCTGTGTAACCGGACGGTTACAGTAGGAGTCGTGGTTTGTTGTGAATTGGGTTGCAAGGCATTTGCCTTTTCTGAGTCGGTGTAGGCCATCTGCGCGCCATCGGCCGTTTGAAGGGGCGGAATGTGTGTTTTATGTTTGCGTAATCGGGCGGCTGCGCGCCAAATCGATTTGTCTTCAGTCGTTAGGGACTAAATGAATGTTTTCCACTCCGCTTGTTTTAGTAAGCGGGTTTCGGTCCTTATCTCGTTCTGTATCTTGCGAAATTGGGCACGGATGTTGGGATCTCGTGACCTTTGCCAAATTCTTCGCAAGTAATTTCGCTGCTTAATTTTGAATTTAGTCTCAGGTGGGAGCCTAGCACCTGGATGTTTACGTGGCTTTGAAGCCGCAGCTCTCGCTTCTTTCAGTAAAGACTCCAAACTTTTGATATGCCTGTCAAAGTCCGAATTGCTGGAAATTTTGAAGGAAGGGAGTGAAGTTTTTTCCAAAATAAATCTAAAGTCGTCCCAGTTCGTTGAGACTTGCTCCTCTAATTTTGAGTATCGATTTTGAATATCTAGGGATATCAAAACGGGGTAGTGATCAGAGTCCAATTCCTGAATCACTTTTATCTCATGCCGAAAGAATATGTTATAAAAGGCAGCCAGATCAAGAACTGCAGGGGACCCTCTATGAGGGTAAAATGTCGGGAGGGTAGGAGCTATGATCTGTACATGGTTACTCTGGCACCATGAATTTAGACTAATACCATACCTGTTCCTGTTAGAACAAAACCATGCGGTATGGCGTGAATTTAGATCACCAGCGATTATTAGGTGATTTGAAATATTCAAAAT
The DNA here is from genome assembly GCF_044657685.1 of Stegodyphus dumicola. Classification (NCBI taxonomy): domain Eukaryota; kingdom Metazoa; phylum Arthropoda; class Arachnida; order Araneae; family Eresidae; genus Stegodyphus; species Stegodyphus dumicola. The sequence goes on from NC_140768.1 coordinate 152,174,050, forward strand.
TTTATCAAAATCACTGACAGGAAAAGTGGGCCTTCCACGTGCTGTAGACAGTGGAGGTAAATAAGCTGAGACTATTGTCAGCGGGGAGGAATTTTGAAGGAAAATTTTGATGATTGTCGCTTCCAAAAAATTTAAATCAGGGGGCGGTATCATGTGGTGCTTTAACGAACGCTTCACATAGATACAAGTGCCGCCACAGGGATTTCTGCCCTGTGACACCCTGTCAGTACAATAAATGTCATAATTCCCAATTTTGGGAGTATTCCCTGGGGTAAGGTGAGTCTCTTGGACTAAAAACACGTCAATATCGTGCTCTACTACAAAATCACGAACTTCGTGAATTTTTGGAGTTAAACCATTGGCGTTCCATGTGCAAATGGTTAGTTCTCTGATGGTGTTTGAACTGTTATTTATACAATTGAATTTTATGCCGTTGTTAAAGGTTCATCACTGAAAAAACAGAAGACATGGGTCTAAAAAAGCCTAATTAGGTTGAAAGCTCAACATAGCTTTCATAAATATAAAATGCCCTCATTAAAGCATCTGCTTGCCTGAGTTTAGGCATTGCTTTTTTGAAGGCAAGGAGCAGAATATGCTTGTCTACCGCTGGGTCGCGGGAGATTTCAATTAAGCATTTTAGTGTAGATGAGAAGACGTCGTCTGAATCATTGCTACACTCTGCTGTGGCTGACACTGCTGGGGCTGCAGGGGCTTCTGCAACCGGCAGTTTTGGATTCGTGGATTTGAATCCGTGCTCAGTGGTGTTCTTCACCATCTGTGCATAAGATGGTGAACTGACGTTGCTCGGGGGAGCAGGCATGGGACGTATTGTCTCAGCATTTGCTGGGGGCTTTGAAGAACCCTGAGGGGGGGCTGTTTGAGCAGCTGCCCTAGTCCTAGGCGCGGAATTTTTACCGCGAGCCCGTTTGTTGCCTGGGTATCGGGGACAAGATTTGTACGAAGCTGGGTGATCTCCACCGCAGTTGCAGCAAGTGGCTGGTACATCTAATCCTTTGGTACACTCACGTGCCCAATGGGGTCCAGAGCATCTGACACAACGGATTGGAAGAGTGCAGAGTTCCGAAGAATGGAAAAAGCCCTGGCACCGAAAGCATTGAGTAAGGCCCTTGCGGCCGCGGTAACGCTCAATGCTGATCTCTGTGCCCCACATGTCAGTGACGGCAAACAGATGATCGAGGAAGGGGTGAGGGATAACTTGTAAATATACAAGTGGCATTGGATGTCTCACTAGCGTACGATAAAATCGGAGTCTCTAGCCAATAAGATTGCTTTGAGTGATGACGTGCTTTTTTCCTCATTTGGAAAAATAAACATGGCTGCATTTCGTTGGAGCGAAACTCAAGTAATAGATTTCTATAGAGAAAATGTTGTGTTGTGGGATACGAGTGATGTAAATTTTAAAAAAATAAAAAATTAAGGGATTCTCTTATTTTGATAAGATTTGTCGGAAGTACTTCCGCAGAGAGGCCGGTAAATGTAAACATCGCCAACTTTGGCGATAATAGTTCAAACTTGGTAACCCATCGGATTTATCCTATTCGCTTGTTCGAAGTGTGCAACCATTCCTCATGTGTTGATTTTGTTGATTTATCACAGTCGTTGTTCGCATTTGCAGATTTATATTATTCTTCTCTTATTTATTATTATTTTTTCTGAATTTTTTTAACAACGAATAGATAGAAATATTTTCGTAGATATATGTCGATTCTCGGTTTGCGATGAAAGGAAGAAAACACGGCTCTTCACGTTGTGTTCTTAAATATTAACAGCTATAAGAACCATGAGGTTTGCAACCTCTAAAATAATTTTTTTCGTAGGCCGCAAAAATGTGCATGTGTATTTTAAATAATTTAGAAATGCTTTTATTTTTATTGGTTATTGTCATCTAAAATTATGAGAATAAATCAATTTTTATGGCGTAAAATTTTAACAAGATAATATGTTGTTAATGCTTTTCTAACAATAACCTTTCAGAGGATGGCAGGTATGACATAAATAGATGATTAAATTGAAATAAAAAATATTATTGATTATCTAAGATGACAGAATAGTTTGATGCATCACCATGGTCATCAAAATTAGCAAACCACTGCTGGTGTAAAGAATATATTGTTTTCTGTGTTAACTGGAATTTAATACAAATTTATTTTCGTATATCACGTTTAACCGTTTAGTTTTACATCTACATGCATATTATCTGTGAATTTTTACTATCATATGCTTAATATATTGTTTTATCTGCTAACTTGAATTTACATGCACTAAAAATCACGTTTACAAAATATCACGTTTACGGCTCGGCTCATCGTCGATGAACCGCGAGCTTGGCAAGTAAGAATGCAACGGGTTCTCTGCGGATGAAAACCCGATTTGTCTTCCCCATTACTTTATATATTCAAATATTTTCTAATTCTGGGTGAAAATGATTTTAACTCCCCCAAGAAAAGTTCCAAAAACTATTAATGGTCATGGGTACCAGATGAAAATATTCAGAAACTCCTTGAAACTGTGGTCGCACTTATTGAAAAAATTCAAAAAGCAAAATCTCCAGTCGAGAATAAAGCAGCGCAGAGACTCAATTGACTTCGCCGAAAATGGGAGTTAATCAGGGCGAAATACATAGCTTTTCCAAGAGCTTCTACACGAGCGATCATAGCCTAGTGGTAAAGAGCGTATGTCGAGATCGTGGGTTCGATCCCCCAGCTTAATTTTGGACTTTCTGCGCCTGGAAGAACTTTTTAATTTAGTTTCTCCATTACTAAATTCGAACTGCATGACTCAAAAGTCACGTTTTATTTTTTCGCCTACGGGTGGGGTGTTTACTGAATTTTAACGTCTTTCTTTTTATTTTTCGAATGGCCATTGGCATATGTTTTAGATCTACTAGTCAAAAGAGTAAACAGTCAAAAGAGTAAAGAGTAAGTCAAAAGTCGCAAACTCAGTTCTGTGTTAATTGAATTTTGCGAAAGCAAATTACAGCCCAATTTAATTCAATATTGCTAAATTTTATTCGCTGATTAACTGATAGAGTCATATAATCATAGTTTCCAGACTGTATTAGTTATTTAATTATGCTGATATTAGTTTTTTAATGTTCAATAAATATACTACTTAAGACTTTGCACCTTTATGATATTTCTTATTTAAAATTTTTGCACTGAAATTACACTGTTGCTTTGTAATGTAGTAATCTTTATTCTTTATTAATACTTTTTACTCATATTGGTTTGATATTCGTGACATTATTATCTATTTATTCAGTTTTGATTTAAAACACAGTAGTTACTTATTTTTTCTGAAACATTGTTATTTTATTATTTCTAGATTTAAATGCACAAATAGGAGTGCCAGAAAGTGAAATTTAAAAATAAATAAATAAACTAAAAAAGGAGTAATCTGTGTACTCAGTACACAAAAGAAAAGCATTTTTTTCTTTTTAATTTTCCCTGCAAACTAAATTTAGCAAAAAATCAAAATCACGCGGCATCATTTGTAAATACTTTCCAAATTGTACTGTGTCTTCAATACGCATCTCCCGAAGCAGGGAATTATGAATGCACTATGAATTTCTCGTCGTTTGACCCAATTTCTGGTCCAAATGCATTTTCCCCCTTCTGTAGTAGTAGCTAAGTTCGAAATTATAGCTGTATCTATAGTAGCAATTTAAGATAGTCATCCATTATTTTGACTATTTCACAACACCGTAAGCTTTGTTTACAAATCGTAGACAGTGTGACGCTGTAGAGGGCGGGAACACTTCCTTTCATAGTGATTGGCTGAGTGAATTCCTGTACTAACGAGAAAATCGTTCCGTGTGGACAGGCGAGCTATCTCAGATATTGTCGGCCAGATAAGTCGGCCGAGAAAATCGCTACGTGTAAACGGGCCTTAACACAAAGAATATCTGAGAAAGGTCCAAATGGAAGATCCTGAATGAAATTAATGAAGGAAAGGAAATTAATGAAAAGAGCAAGTGAAAAACCGAGCTGTCAAGCAATTCCACGTTTTAGCCGACGACGAAAAAATATTAGAATTTATAGGAACTGTTTTTTTGTTTCACCTTTCAGATTGTATATCGTAAATGGAAAAAGTTTTAGATGACCACTGATCTTATCAAGATCTCGAATCATAAATGTTTTATCGGAGCTTCACAGTAGTCCAAGTAATTTATTTGATGTAATTTATAGTGTAAAAAAGACACTCCATAAAGTTCTTGACTTCTCTTTCTAAGACACAGTAAAAGTAAATCTAGAAAAATAGTGCAAATTCTACGATGCGTAGAAAGATCGAATAGGCTAGAGACAACCGTGACCCGAGATATTTTCGGTGAGGTTTGAAAAAATTCCGCGTAGTCGCAACATTATTTCCGTAGCTAGGCGGGATTTCGCTTCCGGCGAGGCTCTTTTTTCTAGGAATCTTCCTATTTAAACCAGTGCTACCAGAATCTCGTTTCTCAGAAAAGTCCCGTCTAGCAGGGACTGTAGCCATATGTCTTTTAAGAGTCTCAAGATTACAGCGCTACAGTATAAGAACACTGACATTCGAAATAATGCATTACATATTTTCGTACCTCGTCGCACAACTATAGGCAACAAGTGCGTCTTAATTCTCAAGGATACTTAAGTAAATGGCTAGAAGCTTATACCTGTATCTACCTGATTAAGAAGCTTCTGTCGTAGCAGGAGTTCTAGTAAAGATCAAGATCTTACAACTTTGAATACCTTATTCCTTCTGTCCCAGGAATTAATCTCGAATCTGCCATACTCAAATGATTATATAGAGTTTATGGATTTTTTTGTTTTGTTTTTTGTAAATATACAACATTAGAGGACGAGGCAGCGAATATGTCTTTAAAGAACAGATACTGCAGAAGAAGGTTTAAATAACCTTTTTGTTTGAACTAAAATAAACGGATGCCCGCACAATTCACCACCACTTGTGGTTACTTAAATGCAATTGTAAATAAAAATGTAAAGAATCGCAATAAATTCCAATGACTAACGACTGGCTCTTTAGGTTATCCAAACCTCTAAAATAAGCTGCACATAGCGAAGCCGAGCCTGGAATAGCAGTATAAATTGATAGGTGTCTACCACCGATTAGAGGGCTAAATTCAAACACGCAGTATAAACTCAGAATCAATTCCGATACTCTCTCGAACCCTTTCTATCTTCTCGAACTCGGAAAGCAGCTTAAATACTGTTTCTGAAACACATTTAGATTATCATACTACGTCATAAAAAATTTACATTCCGGCAGGAAACTGAAATCAGGAGGGAAAGTAAAGTAAAAGTAAATATAATTAGTTAGAATAAAATAAGGTCTTTAAAAATTCTCTGTAGGGAAAAGACTCAAACCATTCCTTTACATCCTTAACAGACAATGGTGGAGAGATTTAATACAAGCAAGCAGCACCGCCTTTCACTATCTGTATCATGGATAAGGTGTCCTCTTTGTGAGAGCACAGGAGGTTATCTGTTGCAAATGATTCTTGGCCGTGTTCTCTGTTTGTTGTGTGATCCCCTTTTCGGAAGATTGCTGGATACGCCTTTTTCACATGAACAATGCTTGGAAGATTTGCGCGCCCATTAAGAAGTTCTTCATCGATGTGCCAGGGATCTTTGATATCCGATTAAATGGTATTTCGTTTAAGAGTTTAGTAATAAAATCGGTGCAAGTGTTTTTTTTCCTTGACGACAATCTGGCCCCCTTTCTCGTTTTTCGAAATGATAATGTCTGGATTAGTATGAATTTCATGCAATGTAGCTTTTCTCTCGCGTTTAGAGTAGGGTTCAAAGGTTTACTGTTAAATTTTTCAATATGGGCGATAAAATATCTAAACATTCCTATCTGCATGTCTGAAATTTTAATGAATTTGAAAGCTCTTCCGATAGTAGCTAAAATCTTTGGAATCAAAGGGTTTGAGATATGTGAGAAGTTATAATTTATAATTTTCTTTTGTTCCTCTGATAAACTAACATTAGGAATATTAACTATTGGCTTGGTGTTTACGATGGGAAATTTTTTGAAATACTTAAATGGGGAGACTGTAAAAGGAGGTCTTCGAATTTAAGAGCAAAGGTCTTTTTATGGTGTTTAATTGCATTCTGATGACAAAGACTTCGGTTTAATAGTAGCGAATTTTGGACACGAATTAGCAAGTTTCACATGACGCTTATATAGCTGAAATTCAATTTTTGATAACTGTCGACATATGCACAGAGTGTGTGTAGCAAGGGGGAGGGACAATTCTATATCTCCCGGTCTACTGGGCCGATTGACTAAATTCAAATTACGCTTTTCATGTCTCGAAAGTGTCTTTTCATGTGTCAAAATCGGACTTTTTCTGAAATGAAACGCCAACTGTTTTCCATATTTCGATTCTACGACTCAAATTATGAATAAACATTAAATTTTGTAAAATTTGGTGCAAAATATACGAAGAAATTTAAAAACTTATCTTGGCGAATTTTCTCCAGTTTGCGCCAAGAATAATTCCGTTGGCGAAACTCTTAAAGCAACCTATTTTCTTTTCCTTTTTTCATTGGAAAAAAGGTCAGTGCGTAAACCAGATTTGGCGTTATTATCGCTTATAACAAATATGCCAAATTTCAAAACGCTCCAATATATAAATTAACGTATATCCTAGGAAATTTTGAGCAAAGAACTCTAAGTTTTTGCACGTGCCTTAGAAATACATTTACTTTAAGATTATAGTAAATATTCTATAATTCAAATTTTTTTTCGAAAAATTTATAAAAATGATTTAAAATACAAATTTAAAAAAATAAATCATAAAAAATGGGCGAATTCTATTTGAACTGAATCTAAATTTCGAATTCTGAAAGAAGGAATCAAGTAAGTTTAATAAAAAAAAGAGATATTAATAAATATGTATCAAATTTAATTAACATTGAGGAGCTAAAATTGTGAGAACCAGTTTTTCTAAAACCACCGTGCGATTTTTACAAAACTTAGCAGTTTGGCATAATTTGAGTCGTAGAATCGAAATATGAAAAAAAAAAAAAAAAAAAAAAAAATTGGCATGACTTTTCAGAAAAAGTCCAATTTTGTATCAAAATACCTATATTAGAAGAATGCTATATATAAATCTAATACATATCTTAAGTCTCGCTCCCGAGACATGAAAAACGCAAGTTGAATTTCGTCAATCGGCCTAGTAGAACGGGAGATATAGAACTGTCCACTTCCCCCTCCCGCAGTGTACCTTATGATGGAATATCATAAAGTACGTAGCTATTTTTTGCAAATTAGGAGAATTTTTGAAACGCGAGTAGAAGGTTTTTTTTATTACATTTAATCTTAATGAAATTGGTGATTTAAGTTTATACTTTAATAAATATTAAGATGATGCAGAAATCTCTATCATTTGAGGAGTAATTTGGTGAAACGATTAATGATTGAAGGCGGGATAAGAAAATGAAGAATTAAAATCAGAATAAAGTAACCAACAAGTAAAGCCTAAAACAAATTCACGCTAAAAGTAAATAAATTAAAAATTAGGAGCAAGCAATCATTGAATCAAATAACGAAAGAAATATTCGAATAAGATTCGATAATGCCAAAAAAAAAAGGGTTAACTATAAACAAAGCTTAAGAATTAAAAAAAAAAACTCAAAATTTAACTGCAGCGAAATTTTAATCCCAAAGTCTGGACGCACGGAAGGATATAGTCCTGGTACAAAATGGTAGCATCACGTGGAAAACAGCAGCAAAATAATAACGTTTTTCTGGAGTTTAACAAATTTGCGTTCATATAGATGGCATTCGTATTCATCTAATTTTCATCAGCAGAAGGCACCAGTAGCTTGACTTCTTTCCTATCAATCTTATCGTCTTATTTCACCTTATCACTGTCTTTTCGTTTGGTCATTTGCACTTCTGCAGTTGAAGAAAAAGGTTCTATGTTTAAACCTTAAAAACTTAGCAGTTTGGCATAATTTGCAAATTTATGAGCCTCTTCTTGTTGCTTTAATTTCTCCAATAATCGTTATTCGGCTTGCTATTTTAACTGCAAATGTTAAAACGATGTTTAGGGAAAATAATTCAAACAATGGGTTTATTTCCGAAGGCAAACGTTAATACCAAAATTTTAAAATTATGTTATTTTGCTTCTGTTTTGTTTGCAAGAACCACCAATGACACTGTAGAGGTCTGATTGATTCCTCTTTCTGTTATCACAGAGAGAGTAGAAGGTTGCTTAACTTCAAAATACGCATTTGTAGTTCTTAAATGCTACTTAAATTACTTACACTTAGAAGACGCATCTCAGAACTAGCAACACTTATGCAACTTGTGAGGGAAGTTCGCATTAGTATTACAGTATTTGGAACTTTGCGTAGAAGATCGTTTTTAGAATAAACTGCAAGAATTCAAAAGGACCACCGTTCCACTTTTCTCTTCCGGTTACGTACTCCCCTATTAATGTCGTCGTGATCATAATTTAGTGTTTATTCGAAATTTGCATTCTAAAGTTTCGAAGAAATAAAAAAGATATAACAAGAGTATGCAGCTGTTGAAATCACGTGGTGGTTTCTTTGAATACTTTATCCGGAATAAAAGTTCTTTTTCTTTGAAATTTAATTCTGTACGGCAGTTTAGAGTGTAATTAATCTTCACCTGCCTTGACGATCCACCTGCCCCGATTCACCTGACGACAAATCACCCGATTGCTATATATTAATTTTTCACACAAAAATGCCGCCTTCTTCTAGTTACGCAACTGAATCGAATTGTAGTAACCAGAAACAAATGCAACAACACGGAAGATATCAAAATAATATTTGATTAACCAGAGGATGATCGGATATTATTGAATATATCAATACTATCTGATCCTAATCTTGCTTGAATCCTAGCTACACCCATGTAGCCAGGATTCAAAACAGAGGCATGCGAATGTCTATAAACTAAAAAAAAAAAAAAAACTAAACTAGGAATGAAGTCGATTATTACGCTCAGCAGTAGCGTAGTGGATAAAACTGCTGGGCACCGTGATTCGGCTGAGATTTCGAGTTCCGGTAAGTAACTGTGTTTCAAGATCGCTGGATAGTGGTAGTTTGAGCCGGGCTCGAAACCAGAAAAACCAGCTGGCTTTATGGTTGTTATTGTTTGTGTGTTTTCCCATGTACAATAGGAATTCGAGCCAGTTTTCTATAGAAAGTCCTCTACGAAGGTATCCCTTCCTTTAAGCAGATAGCCCTTGTATGCTTTCCCATACTCAAGTTAATTGACTCGCACAAGGTATTAAATGGACTCTCAATAATACTTTGAGACTATGACTATGTACAAAGGGTACTCTTGAGCACTCTAGAGCGCACTTTGTCTATGAGAGCAGAGGCGGGCTAAGCGGCTGGCAAATCTGGCGGCCGCCTAACCCTGTCATGTTCTATCTTCTTATTTTTCCTTGTTCTTAGAAATTATGTATTGAAACGTCCCGAAAATGACTACACCTGTAGTTCCAAGCAATTTTGCGCTCCCATAAAGGGGATCGCCTGACAGAAAATGGTTATCATTAAAAATTTTATAGGTTTCAAATTATTTTTCGAAAAAATTATAAAAATTATTTTTAAATATAAATTTTTTAAATGCGTCATAAAAATGGGCGATTGTAATTTGGAATGAACATAAATTTCGAAATGGGAAAGGAAGAATCAAATAAATTTAATAAAAAAGAGATATTAATAAATATATATACCAACCTCAATTAATATAAAGGAGATAAAATTTTGAGGGCTAATTTTTTAAAAACTACTGTAGAATGTAAATATGAAAAAAAAATTGGCATGTCATTTCAGAAAAAGTCCGATTTTGTGTCAAAATACCTACATTAGAACAATGCTATATATAAATCTAATACATATTCTAAGTCACATTTCGAGACATTAAAAACGCAATTTGAATTTCGTCAATCGGCCCAGTAGAATGGGAGATATAGAATTATGCCCTCTCTTTTTTTTTTTTTTTTTTTCTCTCAGTGTACGTATTGTCAAGCCATGATGTAAAAGAAAAGTTTTTAGGGTTTATACCGACTGAAGATCATACGACATCTTGTTTGGGAAAACAGGTATTGATCGCATTAGCAAACTTAGGTATAAATATTAAACTCTGTCCTGAACAAACGTCTGACAACGCAGCAAACTTATGAGGGAATGACTCGAGATTATAGTCCAAGCACAATATACATTCCTTGCGTTAATCATTCTTTGAATTTAGCAGGTAGTTTTGCAGCAGAAAATTGAACCGCTATTCACTATTTTATGTTTCTGCAAAAGTTACTTTCTTTTGTTTTCTGCCTTTCCTCATCGCTGGCAGTTGTTGTATAGAAAGCTGAAGAAGTGCGAAAATTGAAGGGTAAAACAATTATCCGATACTAGATGGTTCGCAAGAGCATATGCCGTATTGGCATTAAAAATGGGTCACATTCATGTAAAAGAAGCCTTACCTGACATCTGTGCTTCAGTTTCGGAAAAGAAAAGTAACTGTACCGGAGGTCACATCTTTATTTAAAACGATACTCAGATAGGAGACGATACTTATGATAATAATTTGGAACACCATTTTACAGAGAATCAGGGCCAATGGCAAATCCCTACGATCAACTCAATGCAACCTATTTAAAGGAGCTGACTTGTTAAATTATTTGGAAAATTTTATTGCAGGATTCTGTCATGAAGTTTTGACATAGAAAAAGAAACAACCTCTATAACATTTTTGACATTTGAAGAGCGGAATCGTAGCCTTAAAAAAGGAAAAAAAAAAAAAACATTTTTGATGAGAGCATTTAAGAATCTAAATCACTTTCACAGCGCGAAGATTTTAATTTTAATTCTTTTAACCCTTTCCGGCACAGTGTGTACGGTGTGAATCTCTTTTATGAATAACAGATGGCAGCACCACACAAGCAAATCATTAACGTTGAGATACATTCTGTTTCTAAAGACGCTGATTTTTCAAAGAAATGTTTCAGATTTTTTTAAATATCAATGAAATCAATATATTGATCAATATATATGAAATGAAATTCAATGAAATATGAATTATATGAAATGAAATGAATATGTAATATCAATGAAAAAAATCTTTATAGAATTTTGTTGTTCGTATTCTAATCTGCCTATTCTGTATTACTTTTAATTTTGAAATATTGCGTATAGTGAAGCCTTCAGTGTATGGTGTGTTCGGAAACACCCTGTACTGGTAGCGCATGCCACGTGGGAGTGAGTCAGAGAAACTGGTCTCGTGCTTCAAACACGGAGGAGGCTGAGAGCGCAGGTTTATTTATATTTGTTTTTCTTCTTTTCTGTTTTTGGTATTGAAGACCACGGTGCTTTGTTTTCACTTAGCTATTTGATTTTCAGCGAAAGCAGACCCTTTTTCTCTCTTGCTTTCATCGTGCGTAGTTTGCTTAGTTTTGATTTCTGCAGATATTTATTTGTATATATGTATTTAATAATTTTTTCTAGTCAATAATTAATTGTAAATATTATAGTATTTTAATTATTTTTCTTATAAATTTTAAAGGTGTGTAAATGGTTCGGAGAGGCCTCAGCATTGCCGAAGCAATGAGAGTTTCCTTCCCCCCCCCGGTTTTTTTTGGGGTGTTGTAGAGTAGCAGGCCTCCCCGTGGTGCACCTTGAGTTATGCTAAATCTGCTACAGATATCACATTCTACTGTTTTTAAAACACAGACAAAGTATTTTACTGTAATACGTGCTTCACAGCAATGTTCACCTATCGCAGCTCGTGCGGCTCAGTGTGTTCGCTTCGGACACACTCACAAAATGGAAACGGTTTGTGCAAGCTTAGTAAAATTATACCTGCATACTCACCTAGGCCTAAATAGACTGCCTACAATTTTTTTTTTTTTTTTTTTTTTTTTTTTTTTTTTTTTTTGGGTAAAATTCCAATTTTTTTCCAATTTTAAAGAGTAGCATGTTATTTGTGACAATATAACAGCGGAACTTTCTTATAGAAATAAAGTTTGTAAAAATAATATCGAAAATTTTAAAATAATTTTTTATTTAAATTTGTCGAATTTAGAACAAAAGGTCTGTGTAGAAAAATTAAAAGAGATTTATAAATGTGATATAAGCGCTACAGGATTTGATGATTTAGAACAGTTTATATTATTTTTAAAAGAATATGAAAACAAATTTATTTCTCCCACAGAAGTATATCATGCTGACCGAGAAATGTCATCAATTTTTCCTGTTGTGGTGTATAATTTCTACTCTGCTCGAACTATATCATTACCTTAATGTGGCGAATAATCTGTTGTTCAATTTCATTAAGTCAAAACCCTCACCAACAACATAACTAAATATAACTGTGAAAACTTGAATTTTTGCGTTGTGTATTCTAAAATCAAAACTATATGAGCAAACCCCTGATTAAGTAAGTGTATGCAGGAATGAATTCATAATTATAACAGACTAATAAGTAAAACTAGTTTTATTCATTATATGCGTATTACTTTCTTAGGTTGCGTGTATTAATATTACAAGGGGTAATCAAATGAAAAGGTACGAAACGACGTAAAAACGTAACAGTTAAATATTTGCATATTCCGCTATGGGAGAACGTAGCGAAACATCTCGGGATGCGATTGGAGTCTCTGACTGGGATCGGAGCATGCGCGGGCGCCCGCATGCGCAGGAGAGAGCAGAGACTCTTATCAAAAGGGCGTCCAAATGATGCGAAGTCCGTACGAGGACAGGATGGCGTTCGCGTTGCAAAATTCGACGACTGAGGAGCAGCGAGGTGTTATCCGATTTCTGACAGCGGAAGGTGAGAAACCGGCAGCTATTCATCGCCGGATGGTGACAGTTTACGGGAAGAAATGTGTCTCTGACAAGTCTGTCAGAAAATGGAGTGCCCGTTTTCATGCAGGCCGTGAGAGTGCGGGTGATGACCCGAGACCAGGCCAGGCATACACTGTCATCACGAGCGATCTCATCGACAAGGTGGACCCCCTACTCAGAAGTCATCGGCGTGTCACATTGCGAATGTTGGCTGTGAAGGTGGATGTCAGCTATGGAACCGTGTGGACAATTGTTCACGACAGATTGCGATATCGGAAGGTATGTGCCGCTTGAGCTCCGAAGCAGCTCACCGACAAGCAAAAGAAACTGCGTATGGGGTTAGCAATGCAACATCTGTTTCGGTATCAGGAAGACCCCACTTTCATGGAGCGAATCGTCACAGGGGATGAGACCTGGTGCCAGCAATACGAGCCAGAGACAAAGCGGGACAACATGCAGTGGAAGCATGTGTCGTCACCTCCCCCTAAAAAGTTCAAAGCCGTGCCGTCAGCAGGCAAGGTGTTGCTCACCGTCTTTTTCGACGTTCAAGGTCCGCTACTGGTGGAATTCCTCGAGTACAGAAAAACCATTAACTCCGATGTGTACTGTGAGACACTCCGACGCCACACGTCTCCAGAATCACACACATGGAACTGGCCAAGTTTAAGTGGGAGACGTTGGACTATCCCCCTTAAAGTCCGGACATGTCGCCCTGCGATTTCCATGTGTTTGGTCCACTGAAGAAACACCTGAAAGGAAAGCGCTTCAACTCGGACGACGTACTCAAGGACGCTGTGAAGGACTGGGTCTCGTCACGGCCACAGGAATTCTGGGAATAAGGAATCCTGCGGCTTGTTCATCAGTAGGATCGTTGTGCTCAGGCCTATGGTGTATATTTTGAATAAAGTCTACATTTGAACCCACCGTGTCGTTTCGTACCTTTTCATTTGATCATCCCTTGTACTTTTCAGTCACTCAAACTAAACATTTTTTTAATTATTATTTTATTACAGGTCCATCTTCTTATTTTTATTAATTATTACGTTTAATGAAAGTAACTGAATATAAAACTTCAGTTCTTTACCTCAGCCCCCCCTGGCCTACGTGCCTAATGGGTAAGCTCCTCAAGTGGCTTTTTATATCCCTTTTGCCTTTCTGTACGAACACACCAAGATGCTTAATTGGGGAATCTAATCTTTAAATAAATTTTATAAACAGTGAGAATTTGGACTTGGACTATAAACCCCTGCAACCCGCTTCCCCACGAAAGAGGTAAATAAATCCTCTTTATACGATTTTGAATTTTCGTCCATGCAAATCTTGCCCCCTTCTCCAACTCCCGTAAAGAAAATGAAAAGTTGGCGCCTGTGATCATTCTTACATATGGGAAAACGACAAATTTGCCCCATAGAGAAAGGGCTAATCACTTCCTGTCCTTCCCACCCTCAGAGAAATTTTTTGAAAAAAATGCCGTATTTCACTGCACATATTTTAAATAAAAATATAATAAAATCGATTAAATAAGGTTAAATAGAAATTGTATTAAGTAAAATAATGTAAGTACGTACTTCATCAAATGGATTTTTCTTTTCCAATAGTACCAAGGTTATTGTGCATCGAAAATTTTCTTCGCCAACCGCTCAATAAATACGAAGAAGGAATGTGTAGATGATACATAACACGTGGCTTTCTAGACATGTGGAAAATGACCATTATATAGTACTAGGTGCGCAGAAGGGTAATTTTGAGTAGCGCACAGCGTCTGCGTGTGTTGTCGGTGTACAGTATTACCTACATCAAACTTACTCGCAGCGTGAATTCCCACGGCTTTTGGAACTCGAATTTCTTTGTGTGACTCTGTACCTAACGACTGATGGATGGGTGGCAAGGCGTTTGTGTGGGCTGGACAGGAAAAGTGAAGGGTGCAGACGCCCATGGTCCCTGTCCTGTGTAGTATTCAAGGTGCATTTATTTTTCATCCCGGTAAATGCACATTTTTGGCACTTAAAAAAAAAAAAAAAAAAAAAAAAAAAAAAAAAAAAAAGGTCTGTGTCGTCGGCTGGTCGTCGCCCGCCTGCAAAGTAGGCCTTGCAGGTCCGCTTCCGCCGGCCTTGTGCGTTTCTCTGATTTTTTTGTAAGTTGTAAAAATCTACGAATTGCTAACGCAGTTTCATTTGAAAGCTTGACTATGTAGAGTCATTAAGTTATTAAAGTAGGAAGCACGAAAAATTAGTGATGCCCTCGCCGGAACTCGAAACTGAACCTTTCGAATACGCACCGAGTGTTCTAGCCGTTACACCACGAAGACATGCAGAAAGAAGAGAGAAAATGCCTTATAACTAAAATAAGGCTTTCGCTGAAGTTAGTAATTCAGTTGTATTATTGAAAAAGTGTTTACGTGTGAATTCTTCTAGTCCGATTTTAGTATATTAATTTTTTGAAATTGGAAAGAGAAAAGAAAAAGAACATTTTACGCAAAAGATTTTAAAGTTTATTTAACTTCCGAAGAAATAGGCATCATTCAACTACAGAGGGATTTTTTCTTTAGCAACGATTTCAGTTGTTTGCAGCAACACAGAGTAACGAACGACAAGGCCTTGACCTGTACTAAGGGCGATGACAGTAAGAGATACGATGATGTTATAAAATGAGTGCCGACTTTACTGAACTACTGGAGTTAGCTGTTTACGTTTATGAACTATAAAAAGCTAAGGATGGATTATTGTACTTGCATTTTTTCAGCTTAGAAAAAAATATAAATTTTACAGATGAGAGCATTATAATTCAAGTGACTGAATGTACTGCAGGGGGATTAAATTTGGATACCTCATTTATATTTTAGTTCTTTTGAAAGAATTTAGTTACATAACTTCTAAATACAGAGGCCGATCGCACATTTTTTAGACGATTTAAATTTTTTTTTTAAATTTTAAATGCTGTATTTGATAACTCTTATTCTCCACTATCTTTCTACCCGGTAGTTTCCAAGGAGTAGTGCCTTTCGTAATATCGCAAGAGGTATTTCAACCCATTCCTCTTGAACAGGTTTCCTAAATCCTAGGAGGATTGTAATTCGACGTTTGGACAATCCGATTTTTAAAAGTCCGAAAGCGCAAAAATCCATCAGTGATACATCAGGAGAAAATTTAGTAGGAATATGAGTGAAGGGTAGGGGCCCTTGTTACTCATTTCTTATTCCAATTTTTTTAGGAAATCAGCAGTGGGTTTTGACTATGGCTGCTTGCTTTCTCTTGATGCAAGTTTTACTGATTGATGGCACTGTGGGTAAGAAGAAATATTTTATACTTGAAGGTTGGGTTTAAAATATGTTTTTGATGATATGTGGAACTGATCTTAACATTTTTTCTCCACTCTCTTTATTTTCACTTTGCCGTTATATGAAAAATCAGCAACAATCATCAATCCCATAGAAAAACTATCTTTAGATTCTTTGAACCATGTTTTAAGATTTTTTCTCCTCTTTGATGATAATAAATAGATCTCTTTTAATTGCATTAATTTAAGTACACCCAAGACACGTCTATTATGACAGCATTTTTCCATTTTTGTCCAGATAAATGTTTCTTATGAAGAATTCTGCAGCACGTTCGGCGTTCGGCGATATGTCGGGGAGAAAGACGATGCACATAATGTTTTTTCGCTTATCTAAGATTCAAATCAGCATTAATCACTTTGTTTACAATTGAACTGCGCATTTTAATGATTTTACAGCTGTCCTTAGACTTGGCAGTTTTCTTTAATATTAAAGAGCTAACCTTTGTAACATTCGGAACTTTCCGTTTTTTCCTTGGATACACAGCCGGATTTAGACTTAATTAAGGCCCTAATCTACTTGAGATATGGAGCTATTTATAAGTCTGTTATACTATATTTTAATACTATATTTATACAATATTTAATTCCCCCCAAGAAAGTGGGGGGGACTTAAGCTATAGCTTGTGTAGCTTATACGTAAAACCTGCACTACTTGGATATGTATTTGAAACAATTTTTCCACTTGAAGTCAAATTTTTAATATTTTTTTTCCTTTCTTGCTGACAATATTACCTATCGTAGTTTTAGATATCGAAAAACCATGGCTTTCACAGCGTTTTTTAATAACTAGATACGAATAATTTTCTTCGGAAAGAGCACAAACATAGCCTTCCTTCCATTGCTTCTTTAAAAGCGCCATTTTTCAGGAAAACAAAACTATCTGGTAGGAGATAATAATTTTTACTTTCAAATATGTAGTTGCAGTTTAAAAACGATTTCCGAGCAAAATATTTTTTTTATAGAAAAGCAAAATCGTCTAAAATTTTGAACAGTGTCCGTATAGTTATATGAATAACTATTCAGTATTCTTGCAACAGCATTTAAGTAGTTAGTAAATAATGAAAAATACCGAGAAGAAAAATAAATTAATAAATTCAGAGGAGGAAGAAATTCATCAAAGTATATTTCTAAAATTATTTTACTGAATAATTTCACTGAAATGCAGATAATCTAGTTTATAATTAAAGCTCCTCTGAAGAAAAGTGAAAAGTATATTTAATACCCTCTAATCTCAACAACTGGGAATCTACTCGAGCATTGAAGGATAACAAGCATGAAATCACCAGTTTTCAGCTTTGTACGTTTCATCTATTCAACCAGAGAGTTTTACTAGCAGATGAATACTTATCTCATAATAGAATCCTGTCTGTGCGAATGTAATGAACTATATAATTCCGCTGCCCAGCTAAGTATAGTGGTTGGAGATTGAAAGGCCGTCGGGTGAACCTCCGACCTAAAGTTCTACATCAAATCAGATTTATGTCCATGCGATGTAAAGAGATCTACCATCCACAGCCAGCGGCATTCATTGAATCAATGATAGTGATATTACAATGCTAAATCGACAATGTCATCTTTTACAATAATTGTTACATAATAATCCATACAAAAAGAAATGTACAATCAATTAATCGTTACATTGGCATGGATAGGATCCATGCTGTGGAGAGTGCAGCTTATTACCCAGTTTCTAAACCTATGTGTACTTCAATACGTCATAACTTCGTATTCTTATCAGTTACACACCTAAGGATGTGTGTCCTTAGCAATTTGCACACTATTGTTGCTATTATCCATGGAGTAGGCCCTAATTGCCGTAGCGATGGGCCCGGTTTCCAATCCCGGAGAAGGCATGGTAGTTACTGTCTCTTCCGTCATAGGAAGCAATTGTGGTCACCCATTAAGTGCTTCCATAATGGAATGGCTACTACTTCCGGCCCTTGTAGTGGCGGAAGGCTATTGTCTATAAATAAAGGCGCTAGAAAATATATGATTTGCATTAGATTATTTTCAGAAAATAAGCCTACAAATTAAAGAATATGTTACGGTACATTACTCCATTCTGAACTGCCTATTCTTCTCGAAAGGAAGATAAGTAATTTTTCAGTTTTTGTATTAAATCATGAATACGTATGAGTTTCAGTTAACTGTAGTACTTACTTCACGCAAACATTTGTACAGCTTCTGATCCGATGAACGTGCCGACTAGCGGCCGAGCGGTAAAGTCGCTGAACACTGGCAGTTCGACCTGGATTCGATTCTATGCGAATGGACAGGCTGCATGGGAGTTTTCATGGCTTTCCCCATGTATAACATGGATACGAGCCAGTTTAGGAAAGCATCCCTCCCCATAGGCCAGCTATCCTTAGCGTGCTTTGTCATAATCAAATAAACCGAATCATACCAACCCAAACCTCATTCGATAAGCACTTTAAAAAATGTTGTTTGACCGGATGTTTGCAATTTATAAATTACTATTTTTTTGCTAGCGTAATCTATCTAATATTAGGGAGGAAAATGTGCATGACGTCCACGCACTTATTTTGTGAATGTTTATTAAAATGTTTAATGGAGATTTTAACAGAACCATTACGTATAGTGAAGTTTTTATTAATTTCATAAGTTGATTTAGCGAGCTCGCGCGTTCGCCTTCTTGATTCATTGTAGAATCGGGGGAGATGCCAATACAGATAATGGCTTTTACGTTTGACAGTGCAAAGTGATTATTCGATTTCTTTCTTTGGACATCCGCTTTTCTTATTCGTGATGTTAAATTGTAGTTTAATTACGTAAAGAGAATTATTTAATCTCGTGTTTCCATTAAACTATATGATTTTTTTTTTTTTTTTTTACATTCAATTCAATATTTATGAGTTTAAAATAAAAACTCATTTTATAAACTTCTTTCTTTTTCTATAATTGAAAAAAAAATTAGTCTCAATCACGCATTATAAAATAAATTATTCAACTGAATCATTTTTCAATAGTGGTATCTCTTCAACAGTATTTGTTGCGCCACTTATGGTAAGTAAATTACCTCAGTTAATAGTTAGTTTGAAAAAGAGTAGCAACGCCTCGGTTTATCACGAGACTGTGATTAGAGCAGTAGTTTTAAAATTTTTGAAAGAAAATGAGTTTGTAATGAAACGGTTTGTTGCAAATAATTGAAATAAAATGTTTATGCCTTTAGAGAAAGAAACTTCTTGTCTGTTAATTCAAGCGAGCCGTCTCATTTACCTGATTTAATGAGTACTGTGGCGTTACAGCTACTAGCACCCCCCCGCGGGCACGGGTGCTGAATTATAATTTCCTGTTTTGTTCGCGGACGAAATGGACCATACCTGCAAAAAGCAGGACTGCAGATAAAACCCCCTGGGAGTTTCCGGACACAAGGAACTAATTATGTTTCTCTTCGCAGATAACAAAACGAGTGAAATCTTTGTGTAAGAGTTCTTCATGTGATTTTGAGGTGACAGGACGCATCTTTTACGTTCTAAACCACGCCAGTGGTTTCTCTAGAACAATAGTTTTTTTATGCTGTAACTACAGTAAAAAGGACGCTTTTTTGCGTCCAATCTGCGTTAGCGGATATTGTATGATTTAGGGCTGTAATGATCAGTTTATTTTTATGTTTTAATCAAGAAATCTATTTTAGTTTATCAAATAAATAATTTAAAAGACAACCTGTCTTTCTTTCACCCGACACGGGTGTCCTGACGTTACAGTACCTTTAGTCTAAAGTAACCAACAGTATCACTTCTTTACTTCAAACAAATCTGTTTGTCTATTTTGTCAAATGATCGAATAAATCCAGCACTTTGCCAAAAAATCAGAAATTACGTTAAAATCTCATGTGAACTTCTATAAAAGATATTTTCAGCTCTATCCGATGACGCAAACATTAAAATTCTGAGAGTTTTAGTTTGTTTATTAAATGAAGAAACGAAAAATCATTTCAGTATTAAATTTTTAAAAATAAAATTTTGGAACACTTGCTTCACCGTTGCATTGTCCTCCACAATTAGTTGTGTGTGCAAAATTTGAGCTCATAGCTTGTCCCAAGCTGCATGCTTTCAAAAATATACGTATAATTTTGGTGAAATAAGGGTGTTGCAATTTTTGCCCGTTATTTTTACGAAAGTCATATGAATACAAATAGTTAAAGATATTACCGACGCTTTTAAATTTTATGCACTTTATTTTTACGAAAGTTATACGAAACGGAAAAATCTACCAACATTCATAGTACCTTTTAACCCTATAATTCAGAGTATCTGTTGATTCTTTTTTTTTTTTTTTTAATTTTCGTTTTATAGTCCCCCCACTTCGATAAAAGCAGGAAGAGTATGTAAAAAAAATGTTTTTAATGGAGTTATAATATCACATACGTTCCGAGGAAATGCCGTATTGTGTGAAACTGTGCTGTATGAGAGCCAGAGCCAGTACAAAAAGGATTGCTCTCCGAAAACTTATTAAAAACATTTTTTTAAATTCTACATATACAACTTAATTTTTATTAAAAATATAATAATACTGTTTAGAAATTTGCACATAGATAGATGATTTTAATGCAATCATTTGTGATGATGTATTTCGCTGCGTAGTGCAACATGAAAAAAATCTAGAGACAAGCTATGCCGGAAAAGTAAGAATACAAGTACATTTAACATTGAGTAAATGAGTACCTCGGTAATTTGGCGAGATATTGCCAAGCTGACAACAGTTTTAATCGCCAAATTTGGCGAAAAATTATCAAAAGTCGCCAAACTTAGCGAACATTTGGAGACATTTTGGTCCGTCCTCCTGAGATGGACGCAGAGAACTCTGTAAAGCTAGTGGCTAAAAGGATCTGTACTTAGTCTCTGTCACGGGGGTCATATAATCAGTCTTCAGAGGTCTGAAACCTCCGTTCATTCGGGAGATGGGTCCAGATTTGCCAAGGACCGTACTGGTACTGTCTTGTCCGTCCCTTGGTTGTGGGGTTGCTACATGGTTAGAACGAAGGTTGTCCTTGGGGTTTGGCTCCCCTTGGTCAACACTTGGGGATGGACTACGTCGTACTTTCTATTTTTTCTGGTGGACTTGTAGCTGTCCACCTGTGACTTGTGAACAATGACCTGCGAACAAAAACCCAGACTATGCATACATATACATTCCCCTGGGTTGACGGGGTGTTATGCTTCCTCGGATCGCCACCAGGGGTTGAGGTGATTGACCACGTATGGCTAACTTAAGCTGGGTCTGGTGTGTTGTATCCACCGTAATAGTTATTGTAATTGATGGCTATATTAGCTGAAACCGTAATTTGACCACGTATTGCTATCCAGTAATTTCGAGAAGCAGAAAGTATTAGAAATATCTTGGCGGCCGGTTGAAAACTATATAAGGCTGGAGAGAGCATCTGCTCTCAGTTATTATTATTGCGAGCCCCGAGTTCAGCCTGAACTGAGATATCTCCGCTTTCTCGATATAGCGTTCTCTTTAGTTGCGCTTTACTTTGCGTAGTGTTTAACGTTCTTAGTAGTTTGAAATGTAACTACTAATTGTACTCGAGCATTTCTACGGAAAATTCCAGAACTTTGAAGTGTTTTCATTTGATAAAAATAAATTTTATTAACCTATCATCAGACCTGTGAGCATTCAATCAATACTAACCTGTACTAATGTGAGCATTCAATAACTAACCTGTACGCACGCAACTTTTTTTTTTGTCAGGAGTGGAGGTGAATGCCGGTGACAAGAGCGATGGAGGGGCAACTAAGACAGCTCGTAACTGCCTTTGCTGCATTCGAAGAAACGCTGGGACAGTCAAATCCGTTTAAGAAGAGAAGAAAGCTGTATAAGGAAGATAGAACCTGAGCAAGAAAAGACTGAAGCAGGCCAAGAGGAAATGAAAATAGAAATTACCTGCATAATAGAAAATAAATTGGAGGCTATGGAAAGGCAGAATAGACGCGGCTGAAAATAAAGTCGGATAAATTGAAGAAAGCGTTTCTTCTGCCAAAGAACAAATAGAACAGAAAGTTTATGCTATTACCAAAGCAGTTGACATCTTAAAGAAATTCATAGCGACAGCAGGAAGCAATTCTGATGGTTTTAAATTTTGACCCCTGCCTGCTTGTCTCTCTCTAAAACTACCTCCAGGCAAAAATATAAGACACAATTTTCTGTAGCGATGGAAGCGAATGGATGGGATTTTCAAGCTAAGGCCTGTCATCCCGACGCATTTTTAAGATCAGACGTAGCGGGTGTCCTTTAAACTTTTCTCGAAAACCAGCGGCTAGACTTTGAAGCTCTATCCAGCGCTTTGGGAAGAAATGTTTAAAAGACTACAGCAGGCTTCAATTAAGAACCCGTCAACAGAAGCCCACGGAAACACACCAAGAACTCACAACGGATATTGAAAGTCTGTGTTATCTCGCCTTTTCGGAATGTCTCACAGAAAGAAGAGAAATCCTGTCCCTGCAGTGGCGGATGTCAATGAAGCGTTCTGGTGTACGCCATGAAATTCGAGGCTGCTGAGCAAGCAACTCGTACAGACCGACACCCAATCAGACCTGCTCAAGTCCAGAAGCCACTGCATAAAATGACTGCTCGTCTAGACGATTTAACAAAAGTCAATGCCTTGAGAGGAATATTAGCTACAAGAAACGGACTTTAAATAAGTGTTGGAACTATGGTGCTGAAGGCCACATGCGGAGGAACTGTAGAACACCACAGGGGCAGAAAATAAGACAGATGATTTAATCACACAGTAAATGCCTTTAGGTGGAATATGAGTCACAAGAAACCAACCTTAAAGTTCTGGAACTGCGGTGCTGACTGCCACGTACGAAGGAATTGCAGAACACCCCAGGCCACAGAAAA
Source organism: Stegodyphus dumicola (assembly GCF_044657685.1). Taxonomy (NCBI): domain Eukaryota; kingdom Metazoa; phylum Arthropoda; class Arachnida; order Araneae; family Eresidae; genus Stegodyphus; species Stegodyphus dumicola. The sequence goes on from NC_140768.1 coordinate 152,197,098, forward strand.
TAAAACCGTCCCACAGGACCGACGCAGGAAACAAATTATTGGCCATCTCATGGAGCGGAACCTGAAAGATAATGAGATGCGCATTTTAAAGCGCTTCAGATATCTTCAGTGAATGACAACAGTGATGGACTATTCATCAATGGTCATATCAATGGAGTTCCCTGCAATATAACCATCGATACGGAACCTAATGTTACCACCAATCGGAAAGATTTAGGTCAACAGTAAAGATGAACTCATTTGGAGGCCATCCTGTGTTACCATGAAGACTGCGTCTCGTGATGAAATCTAAATTGATGGGAAGTTAAACGTAAACATCATGTTTGAAGTGTCGTCTACTACCACACGGCAATGTGGCAGATATTACAGATCCGTACATACTCGGATTGGACTTTCTAAGGAAATAAAATTTTTCCTTGGACTTTAAAAATAACGAAATGAATTCAGCCTCTGAGGACATTACTATCCGCCATTGGAAGGGATCCTCACCTGGAAGCACCGATAAGACCCTGCTCAGGAAGCTGCCGATATTGTACCAGGGTCGAAGAGAAAAACAAGCTGCTGAATCTGATCGCACAACAAGTTACGACATCAACATCAGCTGATCGAGACCCATGGAATGATGAAGTAGTCAGGAAAGACTAAGTGGAAGACGTCTTTTACCGGAAATTCGAATCGGATGATAGAAAGGTTTTCCGATGGCAGCTGATACTAAGATCCCGGACGTCCTTAAAGAACTAAATAGCAGCTCTACAGGAGGCCACTTTTCAATATTGAAGATTGTGCAGAGAGTTCGAGAGGGCTTCTACTGGAGTAATGCAAAGAATGACGTGCAAATGTGGAAAAGAAATGGACAAAAGTGGCCAAAATTAGCGACATTAGCCGTATCCGATTCTTATATGTCTTACTGTATATGCCTTCCAGTAATTTCAAGAAATGGAATTTGCTAGAGATATTTCGGCAGTCGGTGTAAAACTACATAAGATAGGAAGCTCTTAGTTTCTCACTTCAGAGTTTAGTAAGGAGTACTGAGATATCTATATTTGTGTGAGCTTCGCTTTTTAAATGCCCTTGGCATTGCATTGCATTGAGTTTAACGTTCTTCATAGTTTGAGATATAACTACTGATTGTACTCTGTGATACTAAGAAGAGCTGTACGATTATTCGAAACAATTGTTTCGTTTTTTATTTATTTCGTTTCCGTATTATTTATTATTATTTCTGGAAAGTTCCAGAAATTTAAACTGTTTCTTTTAGTAAAATATATTTTATCAATCTGCCATTGGTTCTGTGAGCATTCAATTCATTACGAATCCAAATACACACAACAATATGCTCTAAAAAATAAATATTTGGCATACCTGTTTAGAGTTAAATGAAAAAAACTGAATTTATCTGAGAAAATAATTTTAAAAAAATGTTAATTTATTACTGCATTATGTACAAACACATTTTGGATTTCATTCATATTACACCCATATATGGAATACATCCAAATGAATAAAATATTTGCAGACGTTGATTGCCTTTACAAATAATATAAACATTTTTTTAAAAATTATTACTGTATACAATAGCATATTAAAAGAAATGATCAGCAAAATTTATTCTTCATCAACAAGAACACGATACTGAAATAATACTTTTTATAATATAAACAGTTTACATCGGGGAAGAAAACCCTTAAAAACATTAACAGATGAATTTTAAAGCAAATTCAACAGAAATAAGCGCAAATTAATTTCGTTTACAATAATACAAGCACCTATTTCTGCTTCACACAAAGCTATAAGCAATACTTAATTTATTGAAATGCACAGAAATGAACAGAGCAATCCTTTCATACCACAACCAGTATCACATGAAATACACTTGAAACAAATGTTTTAAGGACAAAACACAGAGGAAATTTATAAAAATAAATAAATTTTACAATAAATTATTAGCTATCACTTTTAAAATCTTACATTAAGTTTAATAACGATAAAAATACATAATGAAAAAATATTCTCCCTTTTGCAAATTATGATTAGCCATTCATAATAATAACATTAAAAACCAAAAATACTTGTCTATTTAATACAATGCTCAATACCTAACTAAGGAATCAGTCAAAAACTATAATTAGAATGACTACGCAAGCTCTTTATTTTACTCACGAAACCAAACTGTTCTTTATAAAGAGGCTGGAACAATAAATGACCTGCTGCTTATCAGGTGATCATGGAAAAAAATTAATCCAACATAAATTGCTGGAAGAGTTTACTCCTTCAAAAAACAAGAAATATCTTGTTCAGTGTAAAAGCGAGATAACAAATATGGAGGGTAGGGGATTATTACAAGAAAAAGAAATTTAAATATTTTGATAATTTCTTAGAATATATATTTTTCAGAAAATTCCTTACATAAAAATATATTTTATACTAAAATTTGAATTTGAGAGTAACTTGATAAAGTCCCATGTGTACAGTGACAAATAAACATTGTTTATTAAAAAATTAGGCAAAAAAGATTATATATATGCATTATAAAGTAATACCTATACATATTCTTTCATTTATAACAACTCTAAAAAAAAAGCAGGTTGCATTTTTATACCTGTTACAGAATTAAAATGTCGAAATGGTTATTAAAACTTATAAAATTTTTATCATTAAATTTACTAAGATGTCATACTTATTATTCAAATTCATATCCAAAAAATGTCAAGACAAAATAAGATGTCATATTTGTCAGCTAAGCTATAAGTGTAAACATGCAAGATGCAATAGCATATTATAACATTACGAGGAACAATGCGTCTTTTCTGGGGAATACAAATTTAAAGAAAAAAAGAAAGCACACGGGAGAAGCTACTTTTGAGGGAGGTACACAAAAACGGCAAATTTTTTGGAGCATTTTGTGATTGAAAAATAAACGGAATTTAAACTAGTTGGAAATAATGCTCTCCAATGAAATATCCCAAAAAGCTCCCAAATAAGAACTGCTCAATTTCAGCAGTTCTTTAGCTTAGTAACCTATAAAAACACACAGAGCAGAATACTGAACATAAAAAACTGTGGAGGACAAAGCTATGACAACATTACAATTATGTCAGGCATAGTAGGTGTTGTTCAAACAAAAATAACAGAAAAAAAGTCCCACAGCATTCTATGTGCCTTGCTCTCACATTAGTTGAAAATAATGTTGCAAACCTCTAATTTACTTATTTCTATTTAATTTACAATGTGTAGCCTTCTTTTCAGTCTCCACTTACAGATAGGAAGTACTTAAATCTCACCTTTTAACAAAGGAAAAAACAAATTGCAAGAGATTAAAGTGGGTTTCAATGATCAAAAAGAGAGAATTATTATTATTATGAAAGTTGTATGATTACGAGATTAAAAAGCTTTTAAGTTTACATTTAAAATTACAAACACACACACACACACACAAAAAACAACAACAACAAAAAAAAAAAAAAAACAGAGTATCATAAGTAAGTTTAATCCAGCTAAAATAAACACTATTAAACAGAAACATCAGTAATGATGATGACAACTTTTTAAAGTCAGCAATAAATACTTTAACATAACTCATAAACAAACACTGGTATTGAACATGATTTCTTTAAGCCAAGTATCTCAACAGAAGATCAGAAATGTTTAGAATAGTAGGTGCTTTCCCACTATTTTGGGTTCAGTCAGCTGTAATGGATGACATTAATTATCTGAAGATAGGACCAAAACAATAAGGAACTTATCTTAGAATGTTTGTTTCTAATTTAACTACAGATATAATAAATGAAAAATAGAAATTTTTGTTTTAAGTCAGTAATAAAAGTCATTAACAAAACACTTTATGAAAATACTGAAGCATGCAATGATGTACTTCCATATAATTTAAAATTAGTTGCATTTTTAGAGAATAGGTTCTGCTTTAAACACAGCAAGCAGGTCCTTTGCTATACAAGACATTCTTAAAAAAAAAAAAAAATGATTGCTTAATGCACAATTAACAGATTAGAGTTTTGAATTGGTAAATCATTCTTTAAATAGACATAATTCTTTAATATTATACCAAAATTATGCTCTGAGAAAAGTTGATTTATGAATGAAAACCAATTCAGTTAATCTTATATCATCATTTAAATCACGCTGGTCAATGGCATTAAAAATCCTGGTCAATGGCATTAAAAATCGACTTGGTATATAAATTTCTTAACAAGGATTATTTTGCATACTTTTGGACATTTGCTTTAATTAATTCTTTACTGTTGTAAATTTTCATAAAAATGTTCTTACACACAAAAATACATTTTTTCATAATTATATTAAATTTTAATTTTATGACTTTTAGTTCAATAGAATTCTTTCATTAAATTATAAAGTATCATTTAAGTTACTAACCAGTTAGCTTTATGTTAATTTACTTTTCTACCAGCCTCATTTTCATTTCCCTGCCAGTATATAAATTTCTAGCTCAAATTAGGTAGAAAGAAGGAAGTACTTAAAGGAAGGCTTTGGAGGGTGAAATCACAGCATGTTCTGCTGCTTGAAAGCCATGTTGCTAATTTTGATTCTCTAGTGATCAGTATTCTGTTATTCTTGCCTTTAGGTTTATTTACAGCAGTCAGAACTAGCTTGCATGTTAGTTACAATGTGAAGCCATGAAACTATACTTAAATTTCATTAATTTTAGTCCAACCATTATCTTTGATTTAAAGCCAGAGCTACTGGCTTCAGTAAGCACGAGCTGGTGCTCTCCGTTAAATCTTATTTGGATTAATAAGAGGTTCTTTACAGTCTTGCTCTGTCTCTATGGTGTTTGTAAGACAGTGAAAATGCACAAGTTAGACTTCTGGTCTAATAGTATGCTACCTAAGAAGGCTAGATCTTATACATTTTAAAATCAATATTACTTAATCCTCAAACTGGCCAAGGGTTTGTCTCTGAAGCACTGTTACTAAATATTATGAAAAGGAGATTTTTCTTGATTGTACTTTCAAAATACATCTGACTTGGACGCTCTTTTTTCTTTGGATATACTGGATTAATTATTTGGATGTACTACAAGATAAATGTATACATGTATTTACCTAAAGGTGTAGGAAAAACTATCACTGAACATATTTAATGGCCAGGCAGTTAAGATTTATTGGGAAAACACTAATTACTAATAATTAATTTTTAAAGTATAAAAATACACTATGAGACACATAGTAAAAGGAAAATTTTCAATCTACCTAAAATCATATTTTCAGTGGTGAGCCATACAATGTTCACACAAATCACATTCCATCACTGATCAAGAGTATATCTTTCCTACATTTAAAAGTAGACACTCCACCCACCCAGCATCAGTCAGAGCAGAGATGCTTTCGGTGGAGGATGCCTTGCTTAGAGCTCTAGGATCAACACCATCTCAGTTGCTCCTAAAATCCACCCATCCGTCATTCTTTACAAGATGCATTAGTTAAGAATCTATTCACTTTTAAATTTACCTGAATTACTGTACATTAATATCTGCCTATGGATATTTCCTTGTGTACCCTGCATTCTGATTTTAAAACCATATGAACCTAGAAGTGTCTTAATTGTTTTTTATTAAGCCTTTATCTTTTTAATGTTGTTTTGAGTTAAAAAAAAAAAATCTTTAAAATTACTCCCCTCCCAAAAAAAAAAAAAAAAAAACTTTTTGCAGACATCTAGTTCTTTCTTAAACTTCTATTAAGTATTTATTTATTTTACTGCTCAAATTTATGATGTGGAGTTAATTCATTCTAAACCAAAAAAATGCTGAATTTATAATCCTTAGGAGCTCCCTTAGGAGCTCATACAAGGCCTCTATCAAATTTGTATTTTATCTACGAGACCCTTGTTCTTTTCAAGTATTTATTTATGCTATGAAAAATACATATCCTGTCATAATTATACTATGATCAATATTAAATTTTACATTAAAACATGAAATAACTTATATTTGGGATTTTGTTCATATGGCTGTAACAGGAAAATTGTATATGAGATTGCCTAGTGCAAAGAAGGCTGAAATCTATACGGAGACTGTGCTGAAACTGAAGCTCAGTGCAATAAACAATATTAACACAACAAGAGCTTGTTTCATTGTACAATATATTTCAGATTCAATAATAAACTCCTTATATGGGAAATTTATAAACCATTCTCTGGCCTTAAAAACCTCCTAAAAGATCAACTAAGATGGAAGAAGAAAAAATAATGTGTGCCAACCTTTTGATTAAATCATACCACAAAATTAAATTAACTCATTATTTAAATTTTGAAGAGATTTTTTTAAACTAAATTTGTTATTTTTTGTTTATGAACAATTACATACATTTTATACTTTTGTAAAAAGTAAACACTTAATTAGAATCTAACAGTTTGTTTAAATATTTAGATGTGAAATGTATAACTAAAATATTTGACTTCACATATAATTGTTCTTGTCAATTTTACAATAATTATGATTAAAAACAATGTTTCATATCAGTATATCCAAAGAACACACAAATGTGTACTAAAAATAACTTACTTAATTCTGTCAGATCAGAAAAAAGGAGATGAAATATTATATATATTTTAATTTTTTGCTTTAATTTTATACAGTCTGGTTTAATATTTCCTATATTGCTGTACATACAAAGGGGCATTTATGTGGCTTCTTAGGAAAAAAGATCAGTCTGCAAGAAGGAAAATAATGAAGAAAAGGGGGGGGGACTACAAGGGTTCTCAACCAGACAATTACTAAACTATTACTGTCAAAGGTTCATTAAAACTGAATACTGCTTAGCTAAATAAAAAGCAATTAGCCTTTTATTTAGCTATACAGCATTCAGTTTCAGTTTATGAATATAAAAATGACTTATTCAAGTTCAAGTGTTTATCATCATTTTCTATACTTTTCTTTGTTTAATTCATTTAATATGTTAGAAAATAAGTTAAATAAATGTACACACGCATTTTAAAAATGTTTTAAAAGGGAAGTGATCTTTTAGCAGTGGAGAAAGGAGTCCATGAGGGAAAATAAGTTGAAAAACTACAGGACTAAGCACTAACAAATTTTGAACTTTAAAAACCATAAAGCATTAAACAAGCATATGATTTAAGTTTCTCTCTTTTCTCTCCTTAAAAAAACCTTAAGCCATATCATTTAAAAAGGAAAAGTCAATAATTTTTTTTTTAACATATAATGCATGAAAACACAAATCCTTAAAAGCACCGATCACATTCTGCCCTTCCCTGAAACTTGCAATCAGTAACTTCATGTTCAGTTTCAAAAGCAAAACAGCAACAAGTTTTCAAAAATTACACTTTTTTAGAACATATTTCTTTGACATACACATGATTAATCGTGAACCTGTTCACACTATTATGACAGCTAAAGCAGAATTGTGTCAAAACAACATAACAGAAAAGGGAGGGGAAAGAGTTACGAGATCATATATCCATTTACAGTTTTAACAATACAGTGATTTTACTGGCACAGTTTTTTTAGTACTGTACAAGAATTAAACAAAAATAATATGAATATTACACTTAATAGAATCCTTATAATTTCTTATGTAGTAACACGAAGTTTTTACCTAGAAAAAAATGGATATTATAAGGAAACTGATTAAAAAAGGGAAATGGTCCATAACAGTTAATGAAAACATGAACCTAATAGCTTAAAAAAAATTTAGTTCATTTTCAGCCACCACCTAAACCAGCAAATCTTACTGAAGAAGCAAAGCAAATGCTACATTAAAACAAAGCAAATGATATATTTTATCATTTGTCATAGAAATATAAATAAATATCAGTGACAATAAACTTGATATATGTCTATATTAATAACAATTTATGACGAAAAGTTTAAACTGAAAATGTTTTGCACAAAATTTAGTAGAACAATTCATTATAAAAAATATTGTGTGAATTGGCTTTTAAAAATTATTTAAATAATTATAAAATTTGTTTTAACATAGCTAAATATTAGCAACTGAATGTAATAATTTATTCTTACTAAAACAAAATACTTCAATGAAATAGACTCAACCACACACCAACATTAGAAAACAGAATTTACATATTGTGCAACAACATGACAAATGACAAAAACAAAGATTTAAATTATATTATGAATAATAATTTTATACACACATACAAACATGACAAAATGTTATAATGCAACCACAAATATTACATTGAAATGCTAAAATAGTTATACCTATTTATTTCTAAATTAATGCTTAGAACTAATCAACAAAATAAGAAACTGCATTTTTAAAAACTCATTTTACAACAAAAAAGTAAGAATTACATAAAATGCAATCAGTCTTTCAAAGTTTATGAAGCATAATTTTTTGTGCAAATAACTTTCCACTACATATATTTTAATTCCTATGCATGATGAATATTAACATACATTATGCCAAATACATCATCCTTTATATATACTTCATTCCCAAACAGAAATATATAAACATGTAATTAAGATTTGGTAATCTGTAATCCAATTTCAGTAAGGAAACTAAGCATGAACTCAGGAATAACGGGAATTAGACAGTTTAAGAAATTAGTATTTATTATTTAATTTGCAAAGATGATGAATTCTATCAAGATTTTCATCAAAAGCATTTGCTTCTTAATTTCCACTTGCTTTTGTTTAAAATTTAAAAAATCGTTACTAAACACGTAATATGACAAAATAAGAGTTTTATAAATAATAATAACAGAATTGCAAACATTCATAATAATTACTAACTGGATATAATAAATTAAATGTTTTAATGTATATTAGTTTAATAATAAAAAGGTTTAAATTATTAATAAATGCAATTAAATGTCTCAGTTCATTAAGAAATTCTCAAAAGATTCATATGAAAGATACATTAAAAATCTTGTGTTTCACTGAATTGCAAAAATCTGAGAACTGTGTGAAAGACCCATGCTGAGGATAAAATTAAAGTCTTATGTTTTTGTTATTAAAGCCCATATTGGCAATACTTGTCAAGGTGAGTGGACGGATGGTAAGGTAATGCAACAAGCATAACAGTATAAAACGTCTGGAAAGACTCTACTAAGGATGTTCTTAACATAAAAAAAAAAAAAAGCAAAGTTCAATAAAGTTCATAAACAAATTAATAGCAAAAAACTGCAGTTACCAAATATGCCTTAACAGTATTTACAGATAACAAATTTCATAAAACACTTTTAGAAGCAACATTTTGCTATATATGGAATTATTTCATAATGCAAACAAAACTTCTTCAAAACTAAGTTTGTACTTCAAATTGGTTACTTAATTTTATTATTTTAATTTAAAGAACAAGGCCTAATTCTAATATGGAATTCAGAATGGTTGTCATCCTAAAACAAAATGCTTGTTTATAATCTCAACAAGAAAATTTTTGCTTTTATTGTATTTTACCATCATCTTAATATAAATGCAACATGCTAATATGAGAAAGACTGGATTTTAGATACATGAAAAAGATCCTATAAAATCTACATTACAGGCATCAATACTACTGGCTAAACTAAGTTTTCCATTTATTAAGGTATGAAATAATTTAAGATTTATGCCTCAGACAGAATAATTATATATGAAAACAGTCTTTTTGTATGATAAAATATATGAGTCAAATTCATTCATTCAGTAATATGTAAAGAAATTTTGAAAATTAATAAGTGCAATGAACTTCATAAAACTGTGCTTATCAAAAGATATTAAAATATGAATAAAAAAAGGAAAACTGTTTCGTAAAATGAATTCATTATAATGTTTGTTCAGTTCTTATCATAAACATATTACAAACCTTTTTGTTATAAAAAGTGCAGGAACATCATAAATGTGACAAAATTTCGAATTTAAACTTAAAGTAGATAAAAATGCACATTTTACAAACCAAGCACAAATCCTTGCTGAAACTGCATATTATTTAGAAAATTATTATTTAAAGACAGTTTAGGAAAATACAGCTTGTAAATTGGGAATCAAGTATATCTTGAATATGGAAAGAACATTTTAAATCATTATTCCTTCAGGACGAGGGGAAGGAACATTTTTTTTTTCAGTTACAGATTAAATTTTACTTTATAAATGTGACCCTTTACAAATCTTTTAAAGATCAAATATTCACAATTTTGAACAGTAAAAAAAAGCAGAATATACAAAACAAATGCATGTTTTTAGGCATTATATCATTCAAAAGCTTTCTGTATTTAGGATTTAAATTTGTATTAATTTTTTCTCCACTCAATGAGAACAGTTATTGACTGAAACTGAGATATCAAATCTGTCATTTCAAAACAGCACATTAAACCTGATGCCGAACATAAAAAGAACAGTCCAAAAGAACAAAAAATATCACAGTATTTTAACAGAGGTAGAAAATATATATGTTCATTATTCTATTTTATAATACATTTTAACAGATATACTTTATATTCCATATAGGATTGGAAACAAGTTATGTATACTTATATACAACTTAAAAATACTGGATTCCATAGCCTCAAAGCAAAACCTACTGAAGAACTATTATCCGATTCAGAAGAGCAACAGCAGGAGAAGATAATAGCATTCTATGGTGGCTTCTTTTTAATATTCTTTATCAGCATGAAAGAATTATAAATGCTACCACTTTCTTTAAGTGAGAAATTGGTAGGAAAAATTTATAGCAAATTAAAATTTTACTTGTAAGTAGTTTTTGAGCATTATAAATTGTAAAAAATTGTTAGATCAAATTTAAGGGAAATGCAGAAAATACTGCTGATTATAATTCTATGTGACATTTTAGTTCCTTTCTCCCTACTTTTCTTTTATATAAATCTTAAATGTTAATTCAGATTTCCAACCCTTGCTTAGAATACAAATGTACAGATTAGGACACTTAAGAGTTTCTAGCCAAATCAGGCTAAAATGAAAGTCAAAAAGCAAAATAGTATTTCTAATTTGAGAATCTTTTCTTTTCATTTCTTAACATCAGTCATTACTTTTGCACAACATTTTTACATGCTCACAATTTACACAGGTTTTCAATAAAAAGTATAATATCTTTTAAGTAAATTGACAATAAGCACATAGTGCAGCTGAGAAAAGCAAATGTTAAGTTTCTAATTAAAAAAAAATTAATTAACAATGAGAAAGAGGCTATTGATATAATCAATAAGATTGTATGAAACTGCACGGTATGGCTGTTTAACCCTTTAAGAACACTGACAAAGAATTTTTTTTTTTTTTTTTTTTTTTTTTTTTTTATATATTTGACATGGTTTCTACATGCCAGCCATCCCACAAGGGTTAAAATACTATTTCTAAACTATTTGATCTAAAATTAATACTAGTCCAGATTTGCTGCTGACAAAAGTAATTAATTTACATACAGATAATATTCTTTTCTAAAGATAAGCTTTAGTTATTAGAACTATTATGCTATTTTATGATTGTTGTTTCAGTTGCCTATAAAAATACTGAGGACTACTCTGAATTAGATGAATCATACAGTATTACTTTAGAGTGCATAACAAGTTTTAAATAAAGATAAAATTCATTTGAGATAATAAATAGATAATTTTAAATAATTTCAAATGAAATTTAATATAAACCATTTTTTTAAATTTTTTATTTATTACATTTTTGTCAGTATAAAAAGGGAGTAGCTGGGATTCTTCTGCCATCTGGTAAGGCTATACTGAACATACGAGCTCTGTTGCTGGCCCTGTTCTTCCATAATAATAATAATAACTTTTAAAAAAATGTTGCTCTTGGATTTATTAAAAAACTAAAAACACAGTATGATAATCAAAGCAGTATTTTTTAATAATATTTTCCAATGCTTTAGGGAGAGGTTAGCAAATCTATTAATCATAAATTACTGGCAGATCAGTGCATTTTTTAAATATGATCATAAATTATGCATTTTTTAATGATTTTATATTTTTTCATAAGCCAATAGCCCATTTAAAAAAAAAAACCTCACACATTTAAAAAGAAAAAAAAGGGGGGGAGGGAAAAAAAGAAACGTGCGCAAAAAAGCTCAAGCATTGCTGCTTTTAGTTTTAGAAGTTGCAGGTGTCTTTTACTTCAAGATAATAATTTTATAATTCATCAAAATATTAATTTTCAACAGTATCAACAGTAGGAATAATGTCTTTATTAAAACATTTTTCCTCAAAAATAATCAGTATAAAAGCCAAAAATAAATAAGTTATTGTTAATGGAGATTACAGTTTCTAAATTTACACACTTTGTGTCACTTAATTAAAACTGAAGATTAAGTAATTAAGTAATGACTTTAAGTGATAAAATGATTTTCCTGAACTAAATATTGATACAGTACAAAGTCTGTAATCCGGATGCCCATTATCCAGAATGATCTATAATCCGGACCTCCAAGCCACAAACTTATGCATGCGTGTTTAATGTGCGCTTCCGCTACGCATCCGCATAAAGCGTTTACCCATGCGTGCTTCAGATAGTGAAGAAAGTGACAGAAGTGAAACGAAAACGAAAAAATTTCGATTGACAAGTTAGTCGGTATTCTTGACACAGCAATTACAGGATGTGAACAGTGGAACTTTGTAACTGAACAAGAAATTATGTCTGTTTATAGAATTAAAGTGAAAGTATTAACACTAAAAACGAAGCAACTTAAACAACTTACATTGATAGAAATGTTTACTAAAGTAAACAAATATATATTAAGCTTTTTTTTTTGTAAATTTTGATACCCTTTAGATCCCAAATGCTCCTTATTTCATAAATTATGGTTTCATATTTTTAATTGTATAATTTCTGCATGCCATCTTACCAGATTTAAACTGATGATCTATAATCCAGAAAAACGCCTTGACTGGTGTAATTGACTGGCGTATAAATGGTTTACTCAGTAATCATTATAAGTGTCCTGTTTTGTAGGAAGGAAATGCATATGGTAAAGCTAGTTCAGATGGCTTTGTCCGATACTACGGAGGATATTTTTTATTCTTATTTAAACTGATTATACTGATGATCTAAAATCCAGAAAAACAATAATCCAGAATCGCCAAAGTCCCGACGAGTCCAGATTACGGACTTTGTACTGTAGTATATACAGAAGACAAATTTAACATATTTTTATTAATGAATTAAGTCATAGATAATTTTTAAAGTAAGAAGGGATGACAAATTCAGAAAATATCATGTAAATAATTATGCGCATAAGTTTTAGAAATACTACAATTCATTAAGCTCAGCTTAATCAGACAGCTTTAAAACAAAGACTAAAAGCTTCAGCTCAATGATTAAAAGTTTCAATGATTAAAAGTTTCAGACAGCTTTAAAACAATGACTAAAAGCATATTTAAATACATGATCCAAATACTGAACTATATAAACTAAACAGAAAAACTCCAAATCTCTGAACTGACTGAGATTGTAACCCATTTGGATGCTGGAAAACTCTAAATAATTGAGTTATCTAGTTTCTGTAGGTCAAACAATCATTATTTATTATAATGTCAGTAAGAGGATTTTTATTTTTTAGTTCATCATATTTTACTTTAATAAAGATCATGCAGTTAAAAAAATTAATTACACAATCTACTAAAAATGCATATTTTGTTTTTCAAAAATAAATAAAAAAAAAATAAAAAAAAATAAAAAAAAAAAAAAAATTCATTTAACATATAACCCACTTCTTTTCAATTAAAATAAAAAGTCTATGCAAGTCCTAAAATTAAACATAAAATATTGCTTTTATTTCTTCTATACTACAGAAGGGGAAAAAAAAAGGGGGGAGACATTTTTTATCTGAGTAAAACAAAATGTTTAAGTTTTTTCAACTAAAATCAAAATATTATGTTTACACATGAACAAATTTAATATATGGAAACAGCTAATTTTGCCAGTTAATCAATTTCTATTATATAAATCTTAATTTGGTTAACTTTTTCTAAAAATTACACAAAGTTGCATTCCATGCATTGAATACGGCTAATTTATAAATTAACCAAATAAATAAATAAAACACTTATGCAATTTTTAAACTCTAGTTTATTTATTATTAATTATTATTCTCATAGTACTCATTATTTAATTAATATATGATGAACAAACATACCAAACTTTTATATTGTTATCAACATGGCAGTGCATTCTTCACAATAATAAATTCATCTGGCTTTCAAGTGATTGGGTTTGACATATTGCTGACTAAAATTTAATCTATTATTAGTCTAAAAACTAAAATTTTCACCAAAATTTTAGTACACTATTTAAAATATTTCTATTAGTCAATTATTTTCAAAATTTGATAATTTGCTTTGAAAGGCTTAACTTATTTATTTGGCAAAACTTATGTATTTTTTAAAAAAGGAATCATAAACATAACTTCTTATACTTTGATTTATGGCCGGAAAATTCCATACTCTATTGATTGGCTTCTTCATAATTTTGTGTATTCAATAAAATAAATATAACAACAACAAAAGCAAGAGACACCTGCACTTTTCTTCAAAGCAAGAGACACCTGCACTTTTCTTCACTAAAATGACAAAAATGGTTTTAAAAGAAACAAAATTAATTTTTCTCAAGCTTTCAGATAAATTTTATATCAGTTAAAGTTCCTTAAATTTTGCTTGACTCAGCTGAAAAGAAAGTTTAAAAGCATTGGCTACTCTTCACATACGTAATACTAAAATGGTTACATTATTAAAAAAAGAAATTTTATGCAAATTTACACCTCTGCTAATTCATTGTGTTTTGTTCTCAGAGTATGTACATAAAACAATTATATTAAGCAGATAGAAGCAATTTTCATTACATATTCACAACAAAGAAGTTCTGTGGCAAAGGTGTTTTCTCTTCAACACCTGGTTCTGGATCACGACCATTTTCAAGGATGGATGACAACACTAAAAAATAATGATAAAATTTGAAAAAATAGTTGTAACTAAAAATATGCAGAATTTTAAGGTATTTAACTCATAAGCATGATTGTTACTCAGTATGAAAGAAAACTATGTAAATCAAACATAACCAAACTAGAAGAAGGTACAGAACCTTTTTTTTCCCCCAACTTTAAAAATTAGATACACATTTACAAATATATAACTTTCTGATGTTATTAAAAATTATTAAAAAATATTTTAAGAGCAGAACAGACACTTAAACACTGTATTACAATTAAAATAAATGCTTTTTAAATTAAGTACTTTTAATCATAAAATAAATTATATTTTAGTGATTAATACTCTTTGATTGATAGTTGATTTCTTATATATTTATTAAAATCTTATTGAAAGAATTTGAAACTCAGCAAAAAATCAAATATGATAATAATTCTTTAACCCTCTCAGCGTTACGGTCGGAAAATTCCATACAGAAGGCTGTCTTCTATATTCATTATACATGAAAATTTCTGCTATCTTTTAAATGTATCTGACTGGTTTGGATGTATATTGGAAGAAAAAGGAATCAAGGCACAAAATGAGATAGTAATTTTTTAATTAAAATCAAGAAAATATCGCTTATTCATGATAATTTGAGGAACTTTGAAATTTCAGGGCTAATCCCGTAACGCTCGGAGGATTAATACATCCTAGCCATAAATAATTCAACATTTTCCAAATACAAAATTTTTCTTTAACGGAAACAAAATAGAAGTATACATCAAGTATTCAATATGTTGTTATAATAAATAAAAATTACATTGAAGTCTATATATCTTCCAGTTAAAAATAAAGATATACACGTATCAGGTGTAGTTATAATGGTAATAAAAGAGGACTTGCTTATGTTAATAAAAAAAAATCTGTTAACCCTTTTGCAGAGACTATCACGCAGACATGCCAGCATGAAGCATACTCACTTCCTACTGACTCAAAATATGGTTCTGCGTGACAGAACATCTTTTCATTCACCCCTGCCTATCCCACATTCATATCAGTTTTGGAATATTTTAGAAACTAATTTTTTTTGGCACACAATGTTGTTGTATATCCATAGAATTTAAGACAAATGCAGAATTGACCTTCTACGTGTATCTTCTACTCGAAATGAGACAAAGACGACTCACATGCACGTGGATTCGAATCATATAAACATAAGAGGAAAGGCATGTTCTCGACTCGCAGGCTACACGAGAGCTCTTTAAATGCAAAAAAGCATATTAATGAATATCAGAGGAGTTTTTTTTGTTTTTGTTTTTTGTTTTTTGTGTGTGTGTGTGTATTCGCCTAGGATGTAAATCGAGGACGGAAATATGTATACACACCTTCTGACCGAGGACTTTCGAAGAACCGAGGACATCCTCGGTTGACAAGAATGCCAGAATTGCAATCAGGGACCTCGGATCCATGTAGAAACAAATTATGAGCCAAATCTGAGCTATGTCCTCGGTATGAATATAAGTAGTTTATTTCTGTGTAAAACTGTGTATGGGCTGTGCATCTTTGTGCAAAATTTGGGGAGACGCTTCCATGCCAGAAACAGCTAGTTTCCCTTACTGCTATTCGAAGTGAACATGTGCATTCCAAATATGGTCAGAATACTATCTAGTCCTCGTTAATACGGTGTCGGATTAAGGACGAGTGTGTTTTTAACTAACCTTATTTGGTCATGTCACTATAGTCCTCGGTTCTGCGGTATCGAGGCAAGGTTTATGTGTTTCCATTTCCTCCATATATGGTTATAATACAATGTATTACACACGCGCTTTCTGTGAGTTTTATTTACGATAACACCGAGGACTGCTAAAAGAAATTTAAATGATAATTATTATAACTTTCATGGTTACAGAAAAGGAATAAAGACTTATCTGGTGGATCTTCATTTTTTAGGAAATTTACAACACACTGTATCCAAAACGTGTGAAGAATCGTTTTCGTAGATTTGATTTTCAGTTTGCAGGAATGGAAATTGTGATAACTTACCTTTAAACTTCTATTTTTACTTAAATGAGGATAAAAATAACGTTAAAGTACTAATAATGTTTCCTTTTCTGTCAGATATATATCAAATAATGTGAATTTACATCAAAGATAAGAATACTGTGAAAATGTTTCACAGTATTGAAAGTATTGAAGAAATAGCAATAATTCCATTTGAGAGTCACCAATATTTTTAAAAGCACATTATAATTGTTGGATGATTGATTGATAATAATGAATCAATATTAATAATCAAACATCATTTCTTTAAGAAAACTAATTCTGCAGAATTTAAAAATCATCTGGAACCATGGGTGATTTTTCTAAACGAGGTTAATCGCATTCTCTAAACTGGAGAGTTTTTCCTCACTAAAATACAGATCTAGACAAACTGGAAGATAAAAATACCAAAGTAATAAAGATAAGGGTGGAAGATAAAATACCAATGTAAAATTTAAAATTCGGTAAAACAGCAGCATTAGTCTGGCGTGTGTTTTCAATAAAACCCTATCGATTTGGAGAAGGATCAGAAACAGGGCTGTCTTCTTCAGGAAACGCATTTTTTTTTTCTCCTCACAAAAAGGGACCTGAGACTGATAGAGTTCTGTTGGAAATCTATTCCAAACTATGGTTGTTGCTTTGCCTAATTTCAAATCGAGTAAAATTTCAATTGTTATCCGAACATGCTGTCGTAACACTAACATATTTCAAGTAGAAGTGGTACAAAAACGACGTTGTTTATATAACTTCAAGAATGGAAAAAATAATATGGTGCAATTATAAGATGAATTTGGTACCAGCTGAGAACGTCCAAGCCTCTAGCAATAAAATGGTCAATAAGCGGGATGCAGATCGCCGTTTAGATAATTTTATAAAGAACTACCGTATTTTGCTCAGTAAATTTACCCTTCTTCTTTAATAATTACTTTATACTAAATGCGATAGAATGTTTCATCATCAAATTATTCTATGTATCTCAGTTTTCTAGCAGCGAGATTCAAAATTAAACTCTCGACCATCACTTTACTGAATGACAGTTATGTTATGAAATTCTGCACAAAAAGGTAATCTAAAATTTTTATTTCCCTAACAGGACAAAATTCTAGCCATGCTTTGTGTTATAGTTATAAACTAACTTCTACTGTGCCACTAATTGCTATTGTAATCTAATTTACAAGTATTATTTAATTTGCTATTTTTTAACTCATTAAGCTGAATATACCTCATAGTGTAGAGACATTAGGATATTTGGAAGCAGGAGACGGGAAGCATGAGTAATGCCCTCACCGGGACTCGAACCTCGGACCTCTCGAATACGCACCGAATGTGCTGACCATTACACCACGAAGGCATGGTAAGAAGGCGAAAGAAATACCTTAGATATCCTCCCTTTTAAAGGAAAGCAAAGAAATCGAAGAAATGAGCAATGCTTTCGCTGGGACTTTCGCTGGGTTCGGAAACTCTGACTTCTTCAATACGTGCCGAGCGTGATGACCATTACAGCACGAAGGCATGTTGAAAGGCGGGAGAAATACATTATACAGAAACAGGTTATTTTCTTTACTTAACTTCCTTATTCCTAATCCATATTGAGACAACTTACTTTCATCACACAGTAGAGACATTTGGTATTTTTGAAGCAAGGAGAGATGAAAAATGGTCGACGCATTCGCCGGGACTCTGACCACGGGCCTCTTGAATACGCGCCGAGCGTGCTGACCACTAAACTAGGAAGGCATGCTAAGAAGGCATGAGAAATGCCTTATAATATTTTAACATCTGTTACATTTTTTCAATGTTAATTTTAACCATTACGGTAAAGGGATGGTGCACACGTCCCCCGTCAACTATCAACTATCAATGTTAATTTTATAATTTGATATAAAAAAGCGAAGCATTTTTTACTTTCTTTGGTATTTTTTAATAATGCATACTATTATTATATAAACAGAGTCATTCTTCATGCCGTGCTTTGTTTCCCTGGAATACAAAAGACTAAATATTAATATTTACATTATTAGTAGGTACATTTTGTTTATAACGTTCTATTCAGTACATTTTTTTCATTTCTTATATTTGTGGGCAAAAGCTATATTTCAATAAAATTTTAATAGGTGAAAAGATAACATACACTAGTATTTGCGTAAATGAATATTAAATTTTGATCGGGGATGTATTTTCATTTGAATTGTTCCCGGCAGAAAAAATATTTTCTTAAATTTTTAAATATGTATGTCTTTTGAAATTTTTATATTATTTATTAGCTATTTATTAAATCTGCTGTTCAAGTATTTTTCAAGCTATGCTTCTCTAACAGTATTTCTGCTGTCTCTGAGTTATCGCCGTGGTTACAATAAGCATGCGGGCCAAAGTCATAAATTAAAAGTTCACTCCTGCTTGGTTGCAAATAAAGCTTTTGTCTCCACAATAATGTTAGCATATAAGCGTTCTGTCTTATACTATTACATTTCTCTTAAACAAAACACTTTGTTGTGTTCTTCAAATAGTCGTGATGAAGTCCCTTATCGTCATTGAAAAGCAAATGGCCTAGGAGTGGCTGCGGCCTATGACAGAAACAAGCAGCAATAGTGAGTATCTTTCACTACAATAGAAGTTATTAACTTAATCTAGCAATCGGATCGAGAAACGTGAAAATCTAGCTATGCTTCACCAGGATTTGAAACACAAGCTTACTTATATGTTAGCTGAACGTACTATCTGTTATACAAGGTCACAAAGTGAGGAAGTCGATAATAAATTGCAAGTTCAATTTTTTAATACCCTACGTTATTTTTATCCCTTAGGTCATTATATCTAAAGCTTTGGTTCCAAAATATTCCCCTATTATCAATTTTTATTTTTCATTATTAATCTACAGCTTTATATTATATCAAAAATTTGCTTGATTAAAGTAGTGCAAATTATATGACTATTTTTTAACCATCGGTATTGAATTTTTTCGAAAATTAATATTCCTAATTTCATTTTAAGCAATACAGCAAAATACTTGACGCATTTTTATAGAATATAGAATTTATATTGAATAACGAATTGAAAGCGCCTTCGCGAATGATCTTGGAGAACTTTAGCACCCACGTTCCCTTTCCCGCTGTTTGAGTTCAAATTTCTGACTGCGTTTCGAGCGGTGCAATGTCTCTTATTTTATTTATCTCTAGAATATGAACTAAGCTTCCATATTAAGAATCAGACGATATTTTCATTCGCATATATGTGAATGCTGCAACTTTTGAACTTTGAATGAAAGCATTTCGTGTCGAACTGTTTATATTAAAAGCGAAGTATTAATTACACATACACTACATGCTACTGCTTTAAAAACTGCTTATTTAAGCGACTTTTTTATCGAAATAACTGGTAGTGTTTGCGTTATTCAATTGTCGGGATCTGAGAGAAACTAATATGGATTGTGAAATTGTGAAGCTCCAAAAAATGATGCGAGACAAGAAAATTGTCCCTCGTTTTGAGTTTGACATGAGTTTTCAAGTTTAGCTTATAAGGTTATAAGGTATGTTTCCCACTTTCCTAGCGTGCCTTCGTGGTGTAGTGGTTCTGCACGCTGGGCCGGTATTTCAGAGGTCCTTAGTTCGAATCCTGGTGAATGCGTTGCTAATTTTTCATCTTGCCTACTTAAAAAAAAAAAAAAAAAAAAAAAAAAAAAAAAAAAAAAAAACTAATGACTCTACAGTGGCGCCCAAACTTAGGTTTCTCCACACCCAGGATTTGGCGAATGGGTCCCCTGAAAAAAACCAGTCGCCCTTTAAAAAGGGGAGTATATAAGGTATTTCTCACACTTTCCTAGCGTCCCTTCGTAGTGTAGTGGTTCTGCACGCTGGGCCGGTATTCCAGAGGTTCGTGGTTCGATTCCCGGCGAAGGCATTGCTAAGTTTTGATCTTGCCTACTTCCAAAAATACCTAATGTCTCTACAAGGTTATTTCTTAAGGAGAAAAATATTTTCCTCTTCGGCATACGATATGCGTCTAATATCACACAGTATGTTTTATCTACTCAAAAGTAGGGATTAATTCATATTAGTTTCCTTTATTTCAAATTTTATTTCTGAATAAGTGTGCAGATAGAATATGGTTGTTGATAGAGCTGGATATTTAACGTTAAAAGCGATCAAAATCACTTTTATGATCCTTTTCAACAATTATATTCTGTAAGGACTAATTCAATTCTCTTTTATTTGTCTTAAATATAGATATTTCATGAAATAATTTTAATTGGTAATTTCTAAGCAACAGATTTTATTAAAATATTAAATTAGTTACAATTCTGGTTTCCTAAGCAAATTCCCTCTTTAATTTTCCTCTGTTGAAAGGCAAAACTCTCAAAAAGTCCAAACTCAGATTTGATTCAAAGCGACTAAAAACGCAAGATATAAATCGCTAACTGCATGCATATTTAACATGAATAATTTTATTATTTTAATTGTCTCATTGGAATAATGAAGGTGTTATTTACTGATCTATATCGTTAAGACTTCTGACAAACTTTGAAGGCGTCAATAAACGTGCTTGCTCATACTTCGTAAAATGGTTTCGGTTAAGCTGATTATGAAAACGTCCACTAGAACTATATACCAAACAAAAGAGATGATTTCGTGGAGGACTTTCGAATGGAAATGACTCGTATACACGTTTCATATGGGGAAAACCATAAAAACTCCCACGCAGCCATTTAAGAAAAGGTGGTGTCTAATCGAAAATTTCAAATTAAATCTGAGGTATTAATTTATTCAATAGCTATCTTTTTTTTTTTTTTAATTGTGCTCTTATTTAAATGTACTAAGTTAGAGGGCAAAATGATCTCTCAGAGGTATACCTGAAGCAACATTCCAGCAAAATGATTTTGAGATTTATTTTTTAAAAAATAATATTTATCAGTTATATCTCTATGGGATAATGCTTACAGAAAATTGTCTAAATTGACTATTTAAGAACCTAAAATAGCGTTTTATAGCAATTACTTCAGAAGAAGATTGTTTAACAAATACATTATAAATTCACAATAACCAATAAACAGTCTTGAAATAATTTGTGAAAAAATTACTTTGTTTCTAGAAAGGGAACAATAATTCATTTCACTAATAGTTGCAATGCAATTTCGACTACTGAGATTCAGAAGAGTCGAATGACGAAAAAAAGTGAGAAATTTCGAGTTAACGAATCTTGAATATTTTTCAAGCCTGGCAGGATTAGATTGTTTTACCTTCTAAGGTATTTCTCCCGTTTTCTTGGAATGCCTTCGTGGTGTGGTCTGCACACTCAGCTCCTAATTAAGAGGTACGTGGTTCGATTCCCGGTGAAGGCGTTGCATATTTTTCAGCTTAATCTGCTTCCAAAAAATACCTAATATCTCCACAGTGGCGCCAGAATTAAAAAGGGTAGTAGATGATGAACCTCCCCACCTAGGATTCGGCGATTGGGTCCCCTAAAAACCCCAGTCGCCCTTTAAAAGGGGGAGTATATAAGGTATTTCTCCCGCATTCTTGGCATGTTTTAGTGGTGTGGTGGTCTGCAAGTTCAGCGCGTAATTGAGAGATCCATGGTTCTATTCCCGATCAAGATGCTACGTCTTGCTTGCTTTAAAAAAAAAAAAAAAAAAAAAAAAAAAAAAAACCTAATGTCTCTACAAACTTATAAATAATTTTAGCAAAATATATTGTAGGATTGTCAGTGGTTAGTAATTATAAAATTATGAATAATGATTGAGCTATTTTTAAGCGTAATTTCGCTTTTATAGGAAACGTTATGTTCTATACATCAAGATAGAAGTATGAATAATGTATTATGTCCAGATCTGTGTGAATCACTTATTTCTCTTCTCACTACTTTTCTCTACTTCATAATGTACAAGCCTTTCTGATATCATATGTTAGATGTAAAATGTGTTTCTCTCAAAACACTATTTAATATTTACTTATAGGGCCATAAACAAATGATAGCTCCAACTATTTTGCATAAAACCTAGTTAAGTGCATTGCTAGTGTAAAAAAATAAAAACAAGAAATAATTATATTTTGAGTTCAATTGTATGCCCTAATGCTTCGATAAATAATTCTAGATATCACTGCAATTTTTTATCCATGCTATACCTTAAGGCAATGTAGTTAGCCTTTATAAACATTAAATTTCATATTAATAATATCTTAAGTAGTTAGGTCTATTTCGAAAAATAAAGCTGATACGGAAAAAATCGATGTCACTTTTGAAATGCAGTGTATATTCAAAAATAAATTTCATTTCCAAAACACTAAAAAAAAAGTTTCTTTTCGACCAGCAAGAAACAAGAATTACCATAAATAAAATTTATTTCAAATCATAACGAATTAAGTTCTTTCTGGGTCAACATTTAACGTTTGCACGACTCCTTTACACTTTGAACATAACAATTACGGAAATATCTAACAAAAGCTTTGGATTATTTTTCAAGGTGCTCGATTTTTCAAGGTGCTTCATTCTTAGTGAAGTGAACAAAATAAATCCAATTCCGAACAATAGAAGAAAAATGTATTTTATTATTACTTACTAATTCCTAGTCTCGATTATTTACTAATTCCTAGTCAATTAAATAATGCTAATTTCAAAACGATTAACTTATTATAAGAAATGATGAATTTGAAAATTCCTATTTAAAAGAGGTAACCGAAGGATACTGTAATTTGTGCTAATTCACCATTAATTCCACTTTCAATATGAAGGAGATACTGTCATTTTTGCAATTTCTTTTGAGAATAAAAAGTGAGCAAAATCGAATTTGATATGATGACAAACTTTAACAACGTTTCTTGCAATACATAAATATGTCGCGATGAAATGGGCTTTGTTTCTCAAAATCAATTTCTTTATCGGGGATACATAAAAAATAATTCTGATATCATTGAAATTTCATATCTCAGTCCTTCTGCATTAGTCTCCTTTGCACTAGAACAGGGGTCGGCAACCTGTGGCTCGCGAGCCACATGCGGCTCTTTAGTTCCATACGCAACTAATTTTTATTTTATCCCCCCCAAAAAAAGAAGAACTGAAGAAGAGCATCGAGAATTCAATCGGGATTGGACGCAGTCGTTCGCTTTCATATGCAACTCAGATAGCCTTCCGACTTGTCTCATTTGCCACGAAAAACTCGCACACAATAAGAAATCAAATTTAGAGAGACACTTCACTAAAAAACATACTCAATTTGCTAGTAAATATCCAGCCGGAAAAAAAAGCTGACGATGAGCTCCAAAAGCAAAACCAGCAATCAAGTTCCACGTTAAGTAACTGGATGCAATCCACAAGTAATGTTAATCTGGCAAGCTTTGCGGTATCATTAGAAATTGCAAAAAAAGGCAAACCATTCACAGATGGTGAGTACGTCAAAGATTGCTTCATACGTGCATCTGAAGAACTGTTCTGTGATTTCAAAAACAAACCAGAAATCTTGAAAAAAATCAAAGATTTGCCACTATCTGCTAAAACAGTACAAGAGAGAATAGCTAAAATGTATTCAAACGTAACATATTTGCAGGTGGAAGACATTCAACTTTCTTCTGCCTTATCACTTGCTATAGATGAGTCTTGCGACATCGCACAAGTTGCCCTTTTTGTCGGGTATATGTCTTCCCAAGACACAAAAGAAGAACTTATAGGATTGCTACCGCTCTCGAGACAAAATAGAGGGGAAGATATAGCGAATGCCGTGGAAAATGCCTTGAAGATAATAAGATCGATTTAAATTAAATCGTTTCAATAGCAACTGAAAAAATAAAAGGGGAACGATTCTTCAGAGCAAAATAAACCACGAAATTCTTACGTTTCACAGCATAATACACCAAGAAGCGCTTTGTGCCAATACATTTCCGGCCGAAATAGTTGAGGTCATGAATTTAGTAATCAAGATTGTTAACAGCATCTTGTCAAAAGCACTCTACCTTCATGAGTTTAAAGAATTCTTAAACGAAATAGAGACTCAGTATTCCGACCTCCTTCTTCACAATAAAGTGTGATGACTTTCCAAAGAAAAGGTGTTGAAACGTTCTGCTTTGTGCTTGAATGAAATAAATACATTCCTAAAAGAAAAAGGGCATTAATCACCCTGAATTAGAGAACGACAAATGATTGCAAAAATTTTACTTTATGGTGGATTAAATGAGCTGAATCTAAAACTGCAAGGAAACGGAAACCCAGCCCATGTTTTGGTAGAAGAATTGGTTTGTTTTGAAGGAAAATTAATTCTTTTTGCAGAAGATATTCAGAAGGGTAAATTACTTCATTTTCAGTTTCTAAAGCAATATCGCGATAAAACCAGTGCAACTGTTGACATGAATTACATCAGCCCAGTTATAAAAAAATTAAAGATGAATTTGCTGACAGATTTGAGCAATTCAAAACCAACAAAATCACTCTAGCACTCATAGTAAATCCTCTCAACACAAATAGTAACGAAATCCACATTGAGCCATTTGGAATTGATACTGAATCTCTAGAAATGCAACTGATTGATTTAAAAATAAAGCTTTGCGGAGTGGAAAACTTACAGAGATGAAAAGCGAGCTGGAAGAGTTGGAGGTCCAGAAATATATGTACGTAACGCAACAAAAGCGGACAGCTTTAAAAGAAATGCCTCGAATTGTGGTACTTACATTCGACGCATGGAATAGTCTTCCAGATTGCTACAGTGAGGTGATGAAGTTGGCATTTGGAGTGCTGACTATATTCGGATCAACATATTCCTGCGAGCAAGCATTTTCTTGCATGAATATAATTAAAAGTACAGTAAGAAGACAACTAACAAATAAAACTTTAGAGCCGTGTTTGAAACTTAAAACGAGTTATGAGCCAAATTTATCCAAACTTTCTAAAACCATGCAAAGCTTAACGCTCCCATTAAATTTGTTTGCTCAAATGTATGTTATTGTTTTTTTTTAATTTTAAGTACAAGTTACATTGTTTAGTAAAGTTTAAATTTTCTACTTGAATAATCATGCAAAGCCATCGCTGCCATTGAATTTGTTTGCTCAATTGTTTGTTATTGAAATACAAGTTTGTGTTGTAAGTAAATGTTTAATTGTTTTAATTTTTTACTTAAATAATAATTATCTAATAATGCCCTATATATATTATGCAATTTGTTGCGAAAAACACTATTTATATATGAATAAATATATATTTTTATGAATAAATATATATTTTGTTCTTATGAATAAATAGATTAGGTTTTTCTATCAAAAAATTTTATTTTTGGCAATAAAAAATTTTGTGGCTCTTTAAAAACGTTTTAATTTTGTAAATTGTAATTTTTGACTCTTCCGACTGAAAAGGTTGCCGACCCCTGCGCTAGAACAATCTTAACAGCTTTCCTTAAAATCGTATTTAGCCTAATCGAAACCACAAACAATTCAAAATTTTAATTCAGTGCTGGATAGCCATAAGTCTTATATTGTCATAGTTCATAGGTAAATTATTATTCTGTATATCTGATAAAAGAGTAGAAAGCAAAGCTCATGAATAAATATGCAGAAACGTTTACAGCCTAGCAATTAATTTCAGGCTGCTCTTTTCAAACGCTGTACATTCACTTCAACTACTCGAAAGGCTAGCTTTTCTGTCGCATTATTTAAAACTTGTGAAGAATACAATGATTTAATAAAAATAAATTTATTTGTATCTATGAATTACCAACCAATTAGCTTTTCATTAATGATTTCAGAATAACTTTTAATACATAATTTAATATTGTAATATTGGTTACATTATTTTAGGATATAGTGTTTTAAGTTTTATACCTCCCTCCTAATTTACAAAAGGATTTCTGCCGCAAAAGTGGAAGACAATGAAGCTATCTTAATTTATATGAAAATTTATTTCATGTTTCCCAGCTTTTCAAATTATCCATGAAATGTTTCCAATTAATACATTATTATAAAGTATTAACAAAATAAATAGTGATATGATAAATGCGTAGACCATATGGATAACTTCGTTTGGAAATCGAATTTCCGGGGTTGGAATCTCAGAGTAACAAATACCGAAATACAAGAAAGCATAGCTGGTTTTTGTTTTTCCTGATCAAAATAAATATCTAATAGCTCTACAAACTTTGCCTTCTGTGTCCAGAATCATAAGACATATGTCTCCCATTAACAGACATCAGAATTCTCAACAATTATCCAACAATTTTACATGTATGACTTAATTTCGCCTTCTAAATTTGCTAGCAGAAAGAGCACACTGTAAAGCGTAATTATGATGGTGCATTGAGAATTCTCAACAATTATCCAACAATTTTACATGTACAACTTAATTTCGCCTTCTAAATTTGCTAGCAGAAAGAGCGCACTGTAAAGCATAATTATGATGGTGCGTTGAGAATTCTGATGTCCGTTAATTGGAGACATATGTCTTATGATTCTGGACACAGAAGGCGAAGTTTGTAGAGCTATTAGATATTTATTTTGATCAGGAAAAACAAAAACCAACTATGCTTTCTTGTATTTCGGTATTTGTTACTCTGAGATTCCAACCCCGGAAATTCGATTTCCAAATGATGAGACTACTAGCTATACCACGAGATCATGCAGTGGGGAAGACGGAAATTCTTATACACTTCTCCACTTAAATAGCGACTGGGGAATGGAAAAGTCCCGATCTTCGAAATCCACATGGTGAAAAATTATTACCATTAACACATTTTGTCTGGTGTCACTGCACAGATATAATGTTTTTCAGAGCAAGAAGCGTGGATAATCAGCTATAACCTTGTCGGAATTCGAAACGAATTATCCAACTCAGCTGAACATGCTTACCAATTTCACAGTACACAATACAATACGGAGGGGGGGGGGAATTCGTTATGCGTTCATTTTTAATATCTAATCATCATTTTACGTTACTCTGTTTTAAAATGCGCAAAAAATTATTTGAAGCTTCTTAATGCTTGCTTGTTGCCTTTCGGAATACTTGTTACAGAATACGATATTCTTCAAGGGCTAGATTACGAAGATATTATTGAACAAAATTTTTGACAGGAGGGGGGGATTGCTAAGCTCGGCAAGAGGTTTCATGTCGTAAGCACACTACTCGAAAGTACTACGTTTAAAAAAAAGTATAACGAACAGAGATCGCAACTTTATTCGTACCAATGACCTTGTAGAACGTTCTCACCCACGCTTCTATTTCCCGCTGTTTATTGTAACGTCATAAACGCACAGTTAGCAGAAATTAATTCACATCTTATGTCTGATGCAAACTCTCATTTCAAATAACTGACAACCATTTCCAGGGCATTAAAAGTCTACTTTTCTATACATCGCAAATGCGATTTGATTTACTATGTTTCTCTCATATCATACTAATGAGGGAATTATCTGAAGGAGAGTTCTGTATTATTATGAATTAGTAATCTTAATTAATTAATCTTAAGCATTTATCATCTAAAAAGCTTGAAAGGTATAATCTTTATGATTTTTCATAACAGTTATTAAAAAATAATAACATACAAATACAGTTTTTACCTCCTTGTGCGAAGTAAAAAGGAAGTATTGTAATCACGAAACGTTTCAGGCAGCATATTTCAACGAAAATATCCATTTTGACCGCTATCGAATGCAATTTAACGATGTTTTTGCGTGATATCTGTACATAAGGACAGAATAAAATACTCTTTTCCTTCAAAAAAATTATAAAACTGTATTAAAATTAATTCTGAAGAGAATTTTTCGTGGCATCTGTACGAACGTATGTACGTACGTGAGTACGTACGTATCTCGCATAACTCAAAAACGAGTAGCCTCAGAACATTAAAATTTTGTATATAGGACTTCTATAACATGTAGATGTGCACCTCGTATTTTGGTTGCAATCGGCTGCACCAAACGTATATAAATATATTTATATATATATCCACTCTGTTACCCGGCTCAGTGATCTCAGTTTCTTTACTCTTATATGTTGGTAAATTGTACATTTTTTGCTTTAAAAATGATTGAATTATGTTGTTTTTATCTTCCGGTTAAGGATTTTATGCCTTTAGTAAATCTGTGTGCAATATTTTTAGAATTATCAGCAATTTTAAAGTTGTTTAATTGCGGCTAAGCCTTTTTTAATGGTGGCCATTGATGTTTACATTTGAAACAGGAGACTAGTTGCCAATCTAGAGAAACTTAGCTTCGCAACAACAAAGATAACGCCTTCATTTATTATTTAAATCATGCTGCTAATCCTTTCTGGAATTTTTTCGAGGAAATAAGCATTTAAGATTTACTTCGTAATTTTTAATATAGATATTTAGAGTTTTTATGTATTTTTGCCTTCTCGCGAAGAGAGAACTGAATTAATTAAATGAGAAATACTCAATCGTCTGTGAAAAATTGTTTCTTTTTTGTTTTGTTTGCTTAATTTCTTTTATGCATCATTCTAGCTTTATTATAGTACTTGAATAGAACATGTGGCAATGATTAGATAATTCTATTCTTTATTATAATATATATAATTTTATACATGAAATCATTTTGATTAATTTTTCATGCAATTTAATAATTTTGCATCCAATACAACTTGATCAATCTATTCCTAGAGTCTGAATAAAATTACGACGTAGTCAAATGGAATGACAGCTGCTTTGAGTAAAGCTTAAAAATTCAGAATTTAAGCTTAGTGTTCATTGAGTCAAAGCCATTTTGAATGGCAAATTAAACTCCAGTTTAGAAGACGATTTGGAACTGAGAGGTGTTGGCCGTTGAAAGGCATACCATGTTACTTCTCGCACTTCCCCACTTTTATTAAATTTTTCGTCCTGAAATCGAGAGCGGAAAATAATGTGAATATTTTAATTTCCGAAGGACGCGGTTACAGAAAAAACATAATAAATAAAAGTAGTTATTGGATAAACAACAGGTAACAATCACAATATTATATTTTAAAAGAAATCTCCATTTCATCAAGAATGCATAGTAATATTAACATTAGATTATTTAATAGGATATCTTCATTTCTACTTTTTTGTAACATTAATCTCATCCATTCTTATTGTTGTCTCTGCTACTCGTTATGCCTCAGAACGTTCATAAAGGATTAGAGAAGGTGAATATGCGGCTGATTGAGCGAAGTAGTAGATTGAATGTCTGTTAGTGTTTGCTTCGCTCTAACTAGACGGTTCTTGTATTAGCCTAGCATAAGTTTAAACAGTTAGAAAGGAAATTTTGGGCATGACCTTCGCAGTTATTTTGCGAGGATTTGTCTTTGTTAGTAAGACGAAGACTGTCACTAAATGGATGAACTCATTTAAAAATTTAGGGAAGCTTGAGTAAGGCAAAAATGATGCGAATATTTTTTTAATTTTCAGAACCTGGCACTTAAGAAGTTGGAGGAAAAGTACGCGGGGAAATACGGTAAATGCATGAAAAAATAGTATTATAAGTTGAATGTATTTTATACAGGTAATCTTATCACACTGAAAATAATTTTAAAATAAATTAAAAAAAATTTTAAAATGTTTATAATCTTTGTCCTGTGAATGCAGTTTAAAATAAGAATGTCAAACCTTTAGAAGTTTCTACACGTCAAGCTGCCTCGGTCCCGCTAAAACTGTGTGCTAAAGGCCTATTACATCGACAAATATAGTATACCAAGGAGCTGCATATTGTAGTTAATATTCTATTAGCTATTAAAATTGCTGTACACCGACGGAAGCTCACAATAAATTTGTTAACCTGGAATTGCAACCAGTTGGGATTGCTGATTATCGTACTGCGCACTTGCTGGTCCAGAATAAATGACTGTTATGAGTATTAGCAGTTAATAGATTCATAAGGGCCACATAGTAGACCGACGTATGAAATCAGAACTCTTCCTACTTTCCTAGGCCGGAAACGTTAGATGTCTTGTCCGCATAGCTATTAGAAACTGCACAACGAAAGTGCTGAGGCTTAGAAAACTGTTTGTGCTGCACAGCATCAAATATCTCCGTGTGTGGTACTACAGCATCTCAAACGTCGCGGATTCTTTGCTTCAACTTTTCTTAACTTTTTAGCACATGTATCAGAGTCTACAGTGGCTCTTTGATCAATAACGCACATAGACGCATCAATAGCTGCATGAATCTTCCTTATGCTTAGAGTTGCATGTAAAAAGTAAAGGCTTAATTAATTAATGCAGTTTCAATTTTGATCGAACTGAAGCCGCATTAATTGGATTCATCTCCATGCCCAGCAATATATAAAAACTGCTATTATTGCCAGAGAAGATCATTGGGAATTCTACATGTTTTGTACCTCAAAATTACCGTAAATCGTGATCGTTCCAACTTTCTTTAACATTGAATTTATAAAATAAACATGATTTTACTAGGTGCCTACCTTCATGGCGCAGTACGCTTTACGGCGAGCGGGATATTATATGACGATGTAACAAGCTAGAATGATTCATCCCATATTTGGTCTTTTTAGAGCTTAGAGAAACTCGTTGCGTCTAATTAGTGTTAATCTATATAGCAATAATCAGTTCGTATATTGAATTTAAAAATATCTCTTGTTTAGCAATGTGCAGTTAAAAGACATACATAAACTTTCATATTCTCAGTATTAAAGCGAACATTTCATTCGGAAGCAAAGCTAAAATAATGTCATTTTTAATAATGTCTAGATAGATGTAGTTTACACCTATATTTACATTGATTGGTTTTCGTTTTGATACTTATTTGAACGATTTTTTTCCGCGCTGGGAAAGCTTTTCATATGGTCATTGAGAAGATTGCATTCTTATTCCATTAGAAAAGCCATAAACTTGCATCTCATAACCATCTTTTTATGAAATTTTTATCCCCATTTAGACGATGAATCATTTCTGGCAAACTACAAAGCAAATTTCTTCTAATCATTCAGCATATGTGAGATAAATTTTGCAATATTTCAATTCATTTTTAATTTTGCAGTTACAATGTTATGATACTATCCAGCTAAAATATTTCAATTATCGAAACCTTCCAGTACAACCAGTCGCCGACTTTGAGGTCTGATTTTGGGAACGAAACGCATTTCATCAGATGAGATTGACGGGCGCTTGGAACGGAAATGATCATTTTTTCATTCTTGGGCTTTTTTGTACCACTAAAGTCATTCGTAGCATTGCATACAACTTATTCAGTGATTAAAATAAATTATTTAAGTGTAACTGTAATTCGACTAAAAACCTAAAAACTATGTTTGTTAGAAGCATATTTATATGGAAATGTGATACAATTTTTAACTCATTGATGATGAGTTCAAAACTACGCAAATCTTATGGCATGGTCTCATCACATACATTTAAATATCCCGTATTTATCTCCGTTTCACTGCCCCACAAGGTATTACCAGTATACTTTCTTCAGATATATGTAATACTTGAAGAATAAGTTTATCATATAATCTAAAAAAGGCATAAACATCGACTTTCAAATTTAAAAGGATGTTCATGCCACCGAATTTTAAATTTAAGTTTAAATTCCAAATTACATCCGATAACGAAAACTTATATCAATTAGGAATTTTGCGAATATATGCAAAAAATGATTTAGAAAGCATTTATAGTTATTTAATGATATAACAGCTATGTAAAGCAACGTCTTTTACATTTTTTAAAGCAAGAACCAAAGGGAATATGGTGTTTTTCAGCTGAATTAGTTCTAAAACTTATGGGCATTTCCTTCAAAGTTCACACATCGATGCATAAAAAGGGAGCAGTTACTCATCTTTATAATGTGGATAATTAATTGGTTAGATAGGACTTGTTACATTGGACAGTAAAAATATAAAATTAATGTGTATAGATTTAAATCTTGAGATTATTAAGCCATTACATAATTTTATTGATAGTCTGTTGAGATATTAGGTATTTTTTCGGAAGAAGGAGAGATAAAAAATAATAATGCCTTCACCGGGAATCAAACCACGGACCGCTCAATTACGCGTTGAGCGTGCAGACCACCAAACCACGAAGGCACGCCAAGAAGGAGGGCTATATATATTTTTTATTTCCTAGGCCTAAATTGAGGATTTACATTTAAACCTTTAAAAGTGCCATTATTTTATTTTAATATTTCTGATAATTGGTTCTCGTTATAATAGATTTTACTGTGTTTTTTAACATTAAGAAATAGCCTTTCTGAAAAAACTAAAAATATTCCGAACTGTCAGTAAATGAGATTCGTTCTATGGTTGAGAAAACACTTTTGACGAATTATCTTAAGAAGATTATACGATAAATGGTTTCATTATTTGAATTCTTTTTTAGAGTTTAAACAAATACGCATAAAATGTGAATGATTATTCAGAGTTCCATAACTTAGCATTAATATCTAAATATCGCAGATAACATAGCAAATAATACATATTGTATACATTATTATGTAATTACTATTGATATTAAGTACACACTTAATAGATATTAAAAATGTATAGATAATGAAAATGCGCAGTACACGTACTTATTGATAATAATAACTTATTAATATGTTTTTTACGTAATTAAGATGTACAGTACGCATATTATTAATAATAATAATGCGTAATATGTTTTACTATGTAAACGTTAAGGAAATCTTTGACAGAAGCGGCTTTCTGTGAATCTTTGAATATGCTGAGTTACATCCATGTCATGGCAAAACCTTTTCCTCTCATTTCCCACTAAATGGATCGGCGAAAATAAGCGAGCTATTTTAACAGACACTTTGTTTTAAATAATCTTTACTTCAAAACAAATGTAGTCGTAATGGACATTCCACTGCTTACTAAAAACAGCTCGAAAAGGAAAATGCATGTAGTTGTAATCAATGTTCCGCAAGATCATGGATATGGAGGTGGGTGCGCATTTCATTTCTACATCCTAATATTAATTTTAAGCATTATTTACTAACCATAACCAGTCCTGTTTACCCAATATTGAACCCAAAAACTTCAGTACGAGAACATACTCCAATTTCTCCCTAAATCTGAAATGAAATGCATTTAGAATTATAGACTCTGAAACAACTTCTTGCCCGAATTTCTTCATGAAGAAGATAGGAAAGAAAAAGAGTTTAACTCAAGAAAATGAACTTTCCACCAACGAGAAATTTTGTTTACGGAGACACAAAGTTGAATTTTAAATAAAATACTTTGTAAATATAATATATTATTGTTTTATGATTAAAGCTGAATTTTTTTTCAGAAAATTTTATGCCTTATGTTTAAAAAAATTAATTTGAAGTTTATGTTTAACAGTTAAATTTTAAAAAAACCTGTATCCATTTTTATCCAAATTTACATTCTGAAAAATACGGATACAGGATATTGTGTATGTGTACATACCGTTGCAGTGCTCATTCATAACATAAAATATATATTTAAACTTCATTATATTAAATAATTAATTAAGAATTGTCAGAAACCTAATACTGCTATATATTCTTCCCCAAAGTACTCAGATATATCAACGAAAAAATATTAGCCTTATGCATTACGGATATATTATTATATGATAAACAAAGGTGGCGAAATCATACAAAGTTTGATGTCTTACTTAGTCAGCTGTGAACAAACCCTGTTTGGTAAGTGACATTATTTCTCAGGAATTCCGTTACAGTTTTGTGGTACTGCACCCGATGTAATAATGTCTATAATAACAGCTTCCCAGGCCTTATAATATTGGTTACTGACGCTGGCTGCCGTACCGATGGGCCCGGGTTCAAATCCCGGAGAAGACATGAATGTTTGTAAGCGTATAGGGTCTGTGCGTTTAGGGGCACTGAAAATATACTGCGAGCTGGAAGTCCTCGCGAGAAGCTAGTGTGGAAAGATGTGTGGGAGATCCTCAGACCTTCCCCGTGTTGTTCTCTCTCAAAACTGGGGAGGATGCAGGGTGGTTAGCTAGATTCAGCAATATCACAATCACATGTGGTACTACAGAGCCTAGCTTCTACCAATAACGATTTATAAAAATGCAAGCTTCATTAGGAAAAAGGATTATAAACAAACATTATAGCCTCACAGTTGCTGAGTGGTTCGGGATTTCTTCAATCTCAGGTTCATTTTATGATACTTAGTTGGCAAAATCAGTATGCAGAACTATTAAGATCACAGTGCACAGATAAGTACCTGATGCCACATTTTGTTGCCATATAATTTTTTGTTTTTGTTGTTGTTTGTTTTTAATTTCAAGATGAACCAGCTTTGGCTAGCTCTCAGACAGGAAACTGTACAATAACATACGTTAAGAGGCGTTTTATTACCATATCATATAATGTTTACGTTGTCAGGGATGCATATTAGATATTCTATGACACTGAATGCCAATTTGTTCAAT
The DNA here is from genome assembly GCF_044657685.1 of Stegodyphus dumicola. NCBI lineage: Eukaryota > Metazoa > Arthropoda > Arachnida > Araneae > Eresidae > Stegodyphus > Stegodyphus dumicola. Next base: position 152,232,324 of record NC_140768.1, read on the forward strand.
CTGTTTTTTTGCTTACTTTAATATTTGTTGCAAAAATATGCTTCTAAAAAAGTCGAGTAGATACTTGGCTGTTTCATTGAACTTTATTTTATGGCAAAATGATTAGACGATTTCGAAGCGATTCGGAAACAAAGAGTTTTGGTGACTTTAAAGAAAAAACAAAGGTGTTTGAAGCATAATACTATAATTTTTAACAATAACCAAAAATTCTTATGCCCTCAAATTCCATTATAAAGAAATAAGAAATAGCATGGTATAAAAACATCATTGTACATTTAAAGGTTTCATTTAAAATTTAACCACTGCGACACTTTTTTCAAAATTTTTCTTTCTTTTGTTATCAATAGTCTGAACACTTTACATATTTCAGCAGTATTAAATTTCTTGACTGTTATGCAAAATTTAGAAATTCGAACTTTAGTTGGGTCTTGCAGTTTCCTGCGTATCCTTTGTTATCGAAATACACATTTTCTTTCTGTATTTAAAGATAGTTCCTTTATTAATGATGCATATTTCAAAGAAATGTTATATAAGGTATTTCTCCCGCCTTCTTAGCAAGTCTTCGTGGTGTAATACTCAGCACGCTCGGCAAGTATTCGAGAGGTCCGTAATTCGAGTTCCGGTTAGGGCATTGCTCATTTTTAATTTCTCCTGTTTCGAAATAACCTAATGTCTCAACAGTGGTGCCAGAACTAAAAACGTAGGTGGTGGATAATGATTCTCCACCACCAAGATATGGCGATTCGGTCACCTAATCCCCAGTATATACTGTATTTCTCCCGTCTTCTTAGCATGCTTTCGTGGTGTACGCTCGGCGCATATTCGAGAGGTCCTTTGTTCGAGTCCCGGTGAAGGCATTGCTCACTTTTCATCTCTCCTGCTCTGAAATAAACTAATGTCTCTAGAATGTGATTATTAAAAAGAAACAAAGAAAACATTCCCATTTATTTTGTCTCAGGTTTCACTTCAGGATAGTTTGACTGCTATTTGAATTACGTTGTTTCCCAAATGCATAATTTAACTGTACAATCTGTTATCAGATAATTCTTTTTAGTCCAAAGGGTGTTAGCCAAATGGGATATTATTCTCGAAACGGGATTTTACGTCACCCACTACAAACGCCTGTATCACTTTGCAGAATAAATGGTCGCGAAATGTTATGGCCCTGTAGTATTTTTAAAGAAATTAAAAATCCTCAAATAAATCTTCGGAAACAACGGCACCCAAAAAAGCATTAGTTTAAACTGCTTTGCCCTTTTTTAAGTTAGTACGACTTTAAAATGTAGCACAAAATTCAGTAATATATTCAAAAGCAGCACTTGTTCCCTAAATTCAGTGCCATACTTTTTAAATTAAGTAGAGTTTAAATGAAATATTCAGTTAACAGATAAATCTTTGTTTGAGTCCTGAGAATAACCATGCATTTTGAAATGGTACGGATTAATTTAATAATTACGAAAAATAATTTTATTCATGATACAACTCGAATTCTTTTCTGAAAAATGCCGTTCGGAAAATATGTATATCACTTCAACTGCATTTAGTTCACGATTAACATGTTCAAGGTCATCAGAAAGTACATTATATCTGTAATCTGGCATCAGTAGAAAATCTTTTTATCTACATAAAATTGCTACTTGAAAACAGTAAGTTACATGTTACAATAAGATGCAATCTTGCGTATGAAGTTAGACCTCCATTTACACTCTCTGGAACCAGTACTGCCTATAGTCTGACAATTAATAATACACTGCCCTCCAAACGTTAAGGAACAGTATGTTTTTCAAAGCTCACCACTACAGAAATGTCAGTAATTTTAAAATTCACAATTCATATGCATGACAGTAATGAAGTTTAAGAAAATATATGCAAAACTAATATAGCTACAACTTTTATTTTATAGAAATGAATTTATATAGCAGAAAAATGCGAAGATTGTAATTTTTGTTCACGAGTGTTGATCTTCAGTTGTTACAGTTTCGTGGACAATATCCAGGAGAGTCTATGATGTGGTGGTCGATCGGACGGATGGAAATGGGGATGTCACAAGCTAATGCTGCTAGACGTCTCAATGTCTCTCGTAGTATGGTCCACCAACTATGGAATCAGTTTGAATCCTAGGAGTGTCTCTAGAAGACATGTTCCAGGCAGACCTAGAGCTATAGCTCCTGCGGGAGACCGTTATTTAGTTCATTTGTCCCAAACGAAGAGCAACGTTACTGTGCCTGAGCTAATGGTAGATCATTTGGTAGCACCAGGAACAAGAATCGCAGCTACTACAGTGCACAGATGCTTGCACAATACAGGTCTGTATGCAAGACGACCAGTTGTTTGTTTTCCCTCCTTGACCCGAGGACACAGAGGTGCCCTTTTATGTTGGTCAAGAGAACATGTCTCCAGTCAACAATGGTCGACTCTTCACAGACGAGTCCAGGTTCACATAGAACATTTATTCAGGTCGTCAGCTAATCTGGAGCAAACAACGCACCAGATACAACTAATCACACATTGTAGAAAGACCTAGTTACACAGATGATGGAATAATGGTTTGGGCTGGGATCTCTCTCGGTGGTCACACTGACTTGCATGTGTTCCATGGAGAAACGTTGACCGGTGTGAGATATCGAGACGAGATCCTTGATCAATATGGCCTACCATATGACGCTGCTATTGGTCCTGGATTTCTTTTGATTAATGACAGTGTGCGACCGCACCAAGCTTGGGTTGCTGAACATTATCTTGAGGGTGGTATGGAGTGGATGGAATGGCCATCTCAGTCCGATAGAGCATCTTTGGGACTACCTAGGGAGACAAGTTGCTGCTTTAAGTCCTCCTCCAAGATCATTAGATGAGCTTGAACATGGATTACTCAGCGTCTGATCGTTGCTTACCATTTCACTGTCTGACAGCTTAATTGACAGCATGGAACGTCGCAGCCACCAATGTTTCGCAGTTAGGGGTGGATACATTCCTTATTAGAACCCATTTTTGCAATGTTGCCACCCCATTTTTCCTCAAAACTCTGTGATGGACTGTTTCTCCAAGACTTTATTTCTCTGCAAAGAGTACAATTGTTTGTTGTAATTCATGTTTGTGTTGAACTTTGGACACATTGTAGAGTCATTAGGATTTTTGGAAGCCGTAGGGATGAAAAATTAACAACCGCCTTCGCTGGTAATCGAACCACGGACCTCTGGAATACCGGCCTAGCGTGCTACCGTTACACCAGGAAGGCACGCTAGGGAAGTAGGAGAAATACCTTTTAACATTTTATGTCGCATTCATTGAAGAACTGTTTAGTGATCCTGTCCTGTAAATTTCTTTTTTTGTTGCTTAATTCTCAAATTAGACTTAAAAACATGCTGTTCCTTAACTTTTGAAGGGCAGTGTAATTTGGAGCATTCATTACTACTATTTTTGTTTAAATGGAACTAAAATTTTAAGAATAAAAATTAAAACATACTGGTACTTTTGTATTTGAAGCTGCGAACTTTGAATACATATATATTATTTTAAAAACAGTAATTTTTACTGCAGTCAAACGGACGTTCCAAATTTTTATATTTGTCACATAGATTTTTTTAAAATTTTAACTGACTAATATTTTCAGCATACTCTATTTTTAGAACAAATATTAATCACATAGAAATTAATTTTCGTATATATATATTTCATGAATTATATTGATTATCATTTGTGTTAAATAATTGGTTAATCAAGTTTGATCTAAAATGAATTATTAATTTGGAAAAATGCTTAAAACTACTTTGTATACTTTCATACAAAAACGAAAAAAAGAGATCTGAATATTTAAACATTAAATACAATATGGACATATTATCACTCTCCATAATTACCTTAAGTATTAAAGATAAAGTGTTTCATAAAAATAATTGTTATTATTTAGTAAACAATTCAAAGACTAACGCTCTAAACGTACTATTTTTTAAATTTCGTTGCACAGATAATGAATAGTAGAGAACTGTACTCCAAAAATAATGTATATGATGGTAAAAAGAATAGTTCATATGATATCAGAACCCAATGCAGATTCTATAAATTCAAGCAATATTTTGTAAACGCTAATAATTACACAGATTCTTGATGACTGCCGTATAACATTTACAGTGTTAGCATTTTTCGAATTTTTTATATTTTCTTCCATCTTACACGTTCCAGTTTACCAAATGCACTTAGACTAATAGTTTCACCTAACTCGAATAATGTACTGTATATAAAGTATAAGACTACTACTAACCAAAAATGTACAAACTAGTCTATAATCAATATTTAAACAAAAATACGAAAAAATTTTTTAAACTAGACATAACGCAAGAAGACGAGAATCATTTGATTTTCGATGCAAAAAAAGGATATAAGAAATACGTAAGTTAAGAATTTTTTCTTTTGAGTATGTGAAACAAATTCATCATCTTCCTTAACTTCTTGCAAGTATCATCTACAGAGATAATTTAATAGTCATAGAAACAGCAATCTTTCTTCAAAAAAACTTTTACTTCTCTTAACTAGGTTAGTTGTAGAGACATTAGGTTTTTTTCGAAGCAGAATAGATGAAAAATGAGCAATGCCCTCGCTGGGAATCGAACCACGGATCTCTCGAATAGCGTCGAACGTGCTACGGAGACATGCAAAGAAGGCGGGAGCAATACCTTACATACTCCCCCTTTTAACAGAAGACTGGAGTTTTAGGGGACCCAATCGCCAAATCCTGGGTGTAGAAAATCATCATCCCTTTAGTTCAGCCGCCACTGTAAAGACATTTGGACTTTTCTGGAAGCATTAGACCGTAAAAAATGAGCAACGCCTTCGCCGGGAATCGAACCATGGACCTCTTGAATTGTGCTCCCGAGCGTGCAGACCACTATCCTACGAAGGCCCGTAAGAAGGCGGGAGAAATACTTTATATAGCCTTGAAAATAAAAGTGTTATTGAAATAAAAGTGTCAACGACATTGTTAAATGTATACAAGTGCTCTAGAAATACGTATTTTTTGCATGTGTCACAATGCTTTTAATGGTTATTAGCTGTCACTATCTGATGTAATTTAGAATTTGTACTCTAGTTGTTTTAATTTAATATCAAGAGAATCTTCAATTAAAAGAAAGTTTTCAACTTAAAAGTTATTTTATTTTCAAAACTACATAATGATTTAATTTTTTTTACAAATATGAGATTTAGTTGCAAAGATCATAATGTTAATAATGCTTATGAGAAGCAGAGAAATTAAGTCCGGGGTTCGATCCCCGGGCTGAGCAAGGTTGACTCAGACTTTGAGACGGTCGATAAAATGAGTACCAAGTTCGCTTAGGGAATAAACACTGAGGGGCCTGCTACAAACTGACCACTTATCCAGGCAAAATGCTCAACCAGCTCGGGGCCCTCGTTCTAGAAAGCAGATAACAGGGAACTGCCGGCCATGGTTCTCTAAGGGCTGTTTGTGCCGTCGAGTTTAATTTTAGTTTTAGTATGAATATGAAAGAAATTGTACATAATACATTAAACTGTCATTCAACTCAATGCCAGGAAAATATACTCAAAAGTAAACGTGTATAACGACCGTTTTCCAAATGAGTTCTCTATTAGATGCATTAAAATATCAGTTCTCACAACTTTTTGAATTTGAGGACACATTTCATGTAATGGGCATTGAGCTCGATCACAAATAATTAATTTACAAGATATTTTAGAGCATTACTCGTAACAAAAACTACATAATATTAGTTTGAGAAATCTCTTGTGGAAACTGGCTATTAACTTTCGGAGTTTGGTTTCCTTTAGTTGGTCACACATGATAGTGGAACCACAGAGACTTCATAGCTTCAAATTATTTCTGCCTTCTGTGTAGGTCATCACCTTAGACAATATGTCAGTTGAAGATGTTAAAAGACGAGAAATAATGTTGATATTTGTCGTTAGAGATTTCGGTGTGTTTCACTACAATACTCATTACTGAAATACACGCTATGCTTTTGCAAATTTTTTGTATCAGCGGAGTTCGGTTACAAATTTGAAGAGTGTTTTGACTATAAGAAAACTTTCTCTTGTTTTATTTCTGAGGAATTATTTAACATTTTGAATGTTTTGAAAAAAAAGAATGTGTCATTAGATGAATACGTTTCGTCGAATATTTAACTTCCAAAAGTTATTAGAACTCCAGACTCTTCCAAGTTTTTATATTTTCCAGTATTTACAGTGAGTATTCAACTGAAACTACTTCAATTATTTAATTTAATTGTTCATTTTCGAAGTATAAAACACAGTTTAAATAGAAAATCACAATTTGTTTTCATAAAAAATTCATTTACTTTTTTTAGCATCGAGTTTTCTAACATCGAAAAAGTACAATTATTTGATCATTGACTATATTTCTTATCCTACAAATACATCGAATATATACAGCAGCAACAGCAAAATCATATCAACTCTATTTACAAAATCTGGTAATGTTTACACACTATGGATATTTACTAGGACATATTTCGAAATGAGATATTGCATTGAAATGCACGGCAGTCTTATGCAATCTGAAGATGTCTGATCATTTTATCCATAAGTAAAATCACCTGAAATTAGCCCGTTCAGAGAGAACCAAATGTAGGGCTAGCTACCAGTATTCAACAGTGTTACTCACTTGGCTACAGAAGAATATGAATACAATAATAGAGAAAGGCTTTGTTTAGTTGTTAGAAAAAGTGTTCAAAATTGAAATATCTCCAGAAAGTTTATTTTAATGTTTAAAAGTATATAAGTACTATCTATTTGAGAAGAATGATTTCGTGAAGAACTTTCTAAGGAAGTTCTTCTAAGGAACCTTTTATGTAGGACTTCCTAAACAAAATTCCCTTTCTCATAAAGACATCTACGAAAACACCCATACACAAGCCCTTTCGCAGATAAGTATTTTTAAAATTGGGTTTGTGTTGAAGTAACAGTATTCGGCAATCTCATTCATTTGGTTGTTGGCAAGCAGGATAAGTAATTAATTAATTATCCTAGGAGAAAAGAATAATTTATTGACTTACGTTAAAGGAGAGCATTGTGATATTAGGAATCCATTTATTCACTTATATAATTTGACGTAATGACGGAAATATACTTGGATAATTATGTAGAGCCAAAGAGTTTCAGCCTTAAATCATATTCACTTTGCATCAGGTTTATGAGTTACATAGTGTAATGCATGGTGTAAATTAAAGAAAAGTTAAAGACTGCCATGCAAAGTAAACAGACAGTCACAGAAAAGTAAAAGATTCTGAGATTAATTGTGGCAGATTATTGCAAACATATGCAGTGAAACCGGAGCTACAGTTTATATGAGCGAGAAAAACAAATGCATCCTTTAAACTTATCTAAATAATTCTCAAAAGAAACTCTTATGTATAGTCAGATTTTATGATCTGGTGGCACGATATTCTGTAAAATGCTTTTGGTACAAACAAAATAAAACATATCCGAAGAAGAGAAGCAAGCTTTGCTTGAACTAAGCCCTTATAATATAAAGGATTAAATGTACTGATTTCAATCTATTGACCATATTCAATATTCTATAGACCGCGTTTTAATCTATAGACACTGTATTCTAATTTGAAACGTATATGAAATTATTTAAAAAGGTGCTAAGATGCCCAGTTTAGAAATTTACAATGCCTCGAATCTATGAATTGCTGTGAGGCACGTAATTTTCTGTAATTATCGTGAACATCACTTTCTGTAATTATCGTCTCTGTTCTAGAATATTGGATTCTAGACAGATAAATTACGTGAGCTAAACAATTCTACCCATTTTTGAAAATGCAGATTACAAGTGGATTTAAAGATGTACATGACATTATGATGAGTGGAATGGCTGGCTAATAAACGTGTGTGTAACCAAAAAATAAAAATAAGACAAGCCTCTCTGATATTTAGCAATTAAATAATAAATATTAGACAGACTGTGCTGGTTTGATAGAAGCAGTTCTACAGCCCTAGCAAACCAAAATTTTCATCAAGTATGCCGGTAGTTTACGATAACAGATGCCGTCACTAATTTTGAAAATATAGGGACAGAGATAGAAGCTATAAAATCCAGCCACATTTCGGATGCCAGCCACAAACTGTCTATCGATAGTTTGATTCATGTCTATCGATCGTTTCTCAGTAGATTCAGGAAAAATCCAGATCAAATGCCTAACGTCCAGCTGTTGAGGAATCAGTGGAAAAGCTATTTACATAAAGTGCTATCAAGCTGGTTGGGACTGCATGTCATGTCGTAGAATTTGCTCCATCTTTCTCCCCAAAAAGATTGCATCCCAGAAAGATTTTTTTAAACTGGGTAGATTAATGCTGGTTGACAGGCTGGATAGAATATGGTACTCGTGTTACGTAAGTGGCCAACACTTTCCAATCACAAAGCCTTCATTTTTCAACATCACGCCACACCTTATGCTGATTTACCATACTGAAATGTAAATGGTATCAGTTGGTAAATGCTGCTTTATCATACTGAAGTGTCAGCAGTATGGAAATGCTTTACCATACTGCTGACACTGATTTGGACGTTTTACCATACACATCTCATCAGACCTTGTTAATACGGACTGTCATTTTTTCGATTATTACAGAGTTACTTGGTTCTTTATTTGAAAACTTCATTACAAATTTTTTAACTATAAATCAGAAGAATTTCATCAGCGATGGATTGATTTACTGCAAAACAAATGCCTAGAGCTACTACATTACGACAATTACATTAATGCATAGTATTCTAACTTTTCTATTTAAAACGGGTAAAACTTTTGTTCTCATCTTTATTATGTATGCAATTTTCTACTAAATCTGCTCCATAATATAATATCAGTTTCTTTTTAATAAATCTCATTTGATTATTAATTGAATTCTCTACTAAAATTAGAACAAAAGCGATTCATTTAGTGTTTTTACGGAACAAAATTATGAAAAGCAATGATTTTACTTTCCTTCTGTGTAACACATTTTACGAAGCATCACTTGAAATATTCTTGAAATCGAGTGGTAAAAATCGCTGAACACTGATAGTTCGGTCCCAGTTTCGAATTCCGACGAACGGGCTGCACGGGCATTTTCGTGATTTTGCAAGCATATAACATGTATACGAGACTGTTTCCCTTAGATACGCTCCACGAAGGCGTCATTTCCTCAGGCAGATAGTCCTAGTCTGCTTTGCCATAATAAAGTAAAACCGAAGCCCTTATGCTGTCTGCTAAAGCATTTTTAACGATGAAAGTAGTTTTCGTAAGTGCTTTTATATAATTAGAAGTATCTTTCCTGAAATAATTGAGAAATATCTGAATTATCAAATAAATGAAGAAATAAATAAACTGACAATATTCTATTTCCAAAACATCGAAATGCGATTACGATATCAATGTTTTCCAGAATTTTGTAGAGACAGAGCAAATCTGAATCAATTGTAAACTTAGTAACATTAACATCTAAATGTTTAAAACATCATTACAAATTAGTAAGATCTGCAAATATTAGCGCATTATTATTATATTGTATTTAATTTAATTTAGACTAACAGACATTATAATGAATATTAATAAACAACATACGCTTCATAACCAATAATAACGTAATTGCATTTTAGGGTAAAAGATGTAAATTTTGTTACATTAGCTCTAAATACTCTTTCTCTTGAGATTCGGATGGCAAAGATACTAATGCAGGGACTCTCTCAGCGTGAAACGTTTGTTATCTCGACTTTTACTACATGAATCGTCGAAGCAAAATTTATTCCAGAAAAAAACGTGAGCTATTTTAATTGAAAATGTGCTTAGGAAAGCAGTTTAATGGCTTAGGCAGCGGGATTTGTTACATTTATGCTCTTTACGAGTGTCAGACTGAAAGTCTAACACTCGTAAAGTCTGAAAGCGATGTTATATGTGGTTGACTCTTCATTCTAGAAGTGGAGATTTGGATAAAGAATGATTTCGTGTTCTGTTCCAAATCATCAAATGCTAGAAAACTGGAGATCATAAATATAACTTCTCAGATTTCTTTGATAGTTGATTATTACTATATGTATCATTTTTAAGTAGATTGATATTTTTATTATCTAGTGGAAAATTAATTTTAAAAATAAAAATCTCATGTGGACACCACATAACTTCCTTGTACGGCCTAGTAAATTATAGACATTTTTTGCTGCTCTTTATTTAAACTTATTATTTCCTAGAATTTCATTAGAGATAATATTTCGCATTCAATCGATAAAGTTCTCACTTCGCGGCAAAGCAAAAATAAATAAATTCAAAACATCGTCATTAAAAACAGTAAAATACAGAAAAACCAAAAATCCAAAATACAGTTAAAAACCGTTTTAAAAATAATTTTTGCAATTAAAATTAAAGTTTCTACACAAAATTAATCAATTCATCTAGCATGCAGAAGGACAACATTTTCAATGCACAAAAATTTAAAGTAAACTTTTGGTCCCAAAAGCCATTGAAGTTGTAGCACCAGCCGACTGAATTCACTATACTACTAAGAGTTTCAAATGTAAACAAATAGGCGACACATTAGACCTACCCGCCACTTACTCTTTTAGTTTTTTAATAATTCTACAACTATCGCATGCGGATTAATTAAAAGCATAAAAACCTTAACCGGAATATTAGAACAACCTAATTCAATCTCTTTCAAACAAAAAATGCGCAAATTTACCAACATATGGAATAAAAAATTGAGCTCATCCGAGCCGCGTAACACGCTTAGTGCGGCCGATTACAACAAAAAATGAGGTGCATAACTGGATGTTACAGCAGTCCCGTATACAAAATTTCAACGTTCTACGGCTAATTGTTTTTGAGTTGGGCAAGAGAGGTACCTACATATATACGTAGTGACGTTATGACAAAATTCCTTCTGGATTCATTTAGAATCTATTTTATAACCCATATCGGAAAAATTAGTGCTTTATTCTGTCGATATGTACCAATGTCATACAAAAAAATTCATTCATATGGGTTCAAAAGAGGTCAAAATTGATATTTTCGTCGAAATAAGATACCCAAAATTATTCTCCCTTACAATACTCCCTTTACTTCGTACACGAAAAAAATTATAACACAAAGAATAACCTTGGAACTCTTAATACAATGTTTCCATTTAGGATTGCATCCAAAAATTGCTGCATATTTTTCTGGATTTGGGAAAATGTAGACATGAATTCGCTTTCGTATAATGATGTAACTATTTTCTGAAATCACAATAGAAATAAATTCAATAATCAAATAATTTTTCGTTCTGTGCATACGCGTAAATGAATGTCTATGAAGGGAAATGTTTATAAAAGTATGATAAGGTTACATTTCTCTTTATGCGTGGAAGCTGTCTCCATTGAAGTTAAGAACGAGAAGTAAAATAGACTATAGCATAGAATTCAATCAAATTATTTAAGTTCTGAACACGTTATGTGTAGAAACCATGATTACTTGATTTTTAGTAGATATTTCAAAATCTCACAAAAACATCAGGATGACCGTTTGGAGGAGCATACAAAATTTGTGTCAATTACATTTGAAAATCCAAAATATTCGCAAAATGCCTGAATATATTATAAATACATTTTCTGAGGCATCTGAAATCGGAGCTCTGCAATGCAGGAATTGTTCCTAAAACTGAAGAAAGTCTTGTCACTTTACTCTGTTCGTGTTATACTTTTCTCTTTGTAACTCTGAATGATTGGAAAACTATTCTCCCGGTAGGTATTTATTAATAGGAGATATTAGTATGAGAAAAAAGTTTAAGTCCTCAAATTACTTTCTAAAAGTGCAAAATATATTCTAATTATTGTGAAATCTTCTCTAAAATCTTATTACTTCTTTGCGGTTTAATATGATTTTTTAACGTCATATGAAACTATAACTGTAACTAATGATTAAGCCTTTTAATATATTTTAGTACTACTCACATTTATCACTAAGGGCTAGTCTTTATTTATTAACTGATGAATTTCGAAGAATTAAATGACCGATGATTCTCAAAATCGCTATTATAAATTACTCCTTTCATTACATTAATCAGAAAATCATGCATCTCAAAATGATTTAAAGGAATGCGATATAAAGATTTTAAACATGTTATATTTTGTATTTATTCTTCCAATAAAAAAGAACTGTTAATGATAGTTGTGTTTATATATACAGTCAAAAGAGGACATAAGAATACACACATTCGTCTTTATTCATACAATCAAAAGGGGACATAAGAATACACACATTCGTTTTTATTCATACAATCAAAAGAGGACAATCACACAGCTGTGTTTATTTATGCAACCAAAAGAGGATGTGTGCATATTAGCGTCCTCACCCTCCTTGCAAATTGTGGACTTTTTAAATAAAAGAAATTTTAAAATTTTACGAGTTGTATCATCATTCTGAAGCTAATTGAAGAATTTTGGTGCAAAAAGATGTCCAAAATTCCAATTCCTTCACAGGGTTCTCGGTTTGGTGGTGTAGCAGCATATGTCTCGTTTTCCACCATAGCCCAACCATAATGTGCGTGTGTGTGTGTTAGAATACTGGATGCCTCTTTAAATAAGAATAAAGTATTTATATATAAATATTGTTATTTTTTTTCCATAAAGCATTTGGTGTTTAGGCTTGCAGTCCAGTTTCAAATTGAGAATTAAACCTCCTCCTCCCAAGAAAGATGATTTTCCAGATCCTGTTATGCAAAATGTACCTGTTTTGACAATTACAATATCAAAGCATTGAAAATCTTAAACAAGTTATGTGAATCTAAATCAGGTTTTACCCATATCTTTATCGCTTTTGCGACAAAAGAAAATGTTAGTTAAAAAGAAACTTCAGAATTATATGGGAAAATATTTGTTAAATCTCTACTTGAAGAACTTTCCAGTCAAGGGTACCATTTATATAGTGATAATTCTTTCATGTCTCCATCACTGGCAGATGAACTTAGACTTGAAATAAATACTTGTGGGATTGTAATGAGGAGAAGGAAAAGAGTGACTGAATATTTTCCACCACCCATAATGTAAATTGGTGAGATGTTGATTTTGAAGAAAAGAAACCTCAATTTAACTGATTTAATGATAAATGGGGAGCACTTTGTTCAAATGAAAGTTAAAAAAAAAAAAAAAAAAAAAAAAAAAAAAAAAAGTGTGATGGTGCTGTTTCATTTATGGCAAAATTTTTGGAAGATTCTGGCAAAAATCTTCCAAAAAAGCAAATAACTTATTATGAATGACAAGAATGTAAAATAGGACTGTGCATAGATTCCTGCTTTTAAATTTATTACACTAAAAATAAATGTTCAGTAAAATATTTATTGTCAATTATATAATGTCAAAAATCATTAAAATTGAAGGAAAAAACACTGTGCAAAATAAAGACATTTAAACCAAAAACAAAACTTAAGTATACAAAGAACATAAATAAAAAATACATATAAAGCATACACTCCATACATACTGTACAGAACATTATTAAAGAATGCATTTATCTTTCCATGATTTTGCATATTTAGGCTTAGTTTTGAAATTCCCTTCTGTTCTAGACAGACATTCACAAAAGAAACAGCTGGGACAAGCAGTATACATGCGTTGCACATTTCGTCCCAAAAGGGTTAATGAAGAAGGCATCATACTTTACAAGAAAAATTGCCACATACATACTTAAGATGTATTCTGAAATATATCTGAAAGCATTATGTCTCTCAAACATTGGAAGCAATGAATTTATATCTCACAACTCTCCCATATTTTTATTCAGCAGATCCTTTGGCACATACACACTAGCAATGTGCTTCAGCATCGACCTGACAAAGACATATCAAAGGACCTTTTCGAATACAAGGATGTGCTTTTTAAGGAATTGTCTTCAGCTGATCTTTTGCTCAAAATTATACTTTTGCACCACTTTATCAAAGAGAAGCAACAGTTTTTTACTGCAAATCAAATGGGTTGAGACTAAGCAAGTCTAGTACACAATTTAAGATATGGACCTGCATGGATGAAGCCAAATATGCTATGTGTGACTTGGTGAGACTTAAAAAACTGCTCTTCACTACTGTAAAAGAGCAAAGTCGCAATACAGCAAGATATGCTACAGTAAACTCTTGAAGAACTCAATTTTGTGTATACAAGTTATCTTAATTGCCTCCATTTAATTTGTCAAATATGATAATTTCAATTATACATGGTACGCTGCAGAGCATCAGTCACATTCCAATAGTTGTTTTTAAGGATTGGTTTGAAAATACATTCATTAAATAAATCAAATATTACACTTAGAACAGCAAATCTGAAGCTTTAAACTTCTTCTAATTTTTGATATTGCTTCAGGACATGGAGTTAAGACCCTTACAGCATTGCTTCCAAATGTAGAGGTCTTATTTCTTCCACTGAACATATTTTCCTAATCTAATCAAAGGATCAAGCACTCATAAAAACACTCAAAGCCCATTATGTCAGGCATGCTTACATCTCTTCAAATAAAACACTAAACAAGGGAAAACGCAACATACTAGTGGTATTTTGAAAGCAATTCATCATAAAATACCACAAAGAAATGATTAAACTCATGTGGGAACTAGTGAATTTACGAAAAATTAACACTTGCTAGCATCAGCTCAAGCCACAAGTTGTCAACAATTTTAAAGCATTTCAGTTGACTGAAAATAAAGCTAAGGAAATTGTACAAATTGCAAAACCAACAGGCAGCAACGGATTTTCCGATGTAGAAGAAGAAGAAGAAGAAATCAAAGAATTAGTGAAAAATGATTATCACGAAATGACAAATGAAGAACTGGATGATCTTATAAAACTATCAGGCACAGAAAGTAGCAATAGTGAAGAATATAAAGTGTCTTTAATATAGAAGGAATTAAACCAATTGTTAAAAAAACACACATTTCCTAATAGAGATTAACCTAGATGAAGAAAAGACACTTTATAAAACATACTAAGAAATTTTTCACTCCTTACCACGAAATGATTAATAAGTTGCATCAGACTTTGTCACATGCAAAAATCATCAGATATTTGGGGGGGGGACCATATACATACTTATTAAGCAGTAATAGAAATCCTTTCAATTGCCATTTGTTACATTTTCCCTTCTAATTACAATAAATTTAACTTTGTATCAATTATACATATATTCTTAATCTGAACTATACCTAACCCATTTTTTCGAAAGAAAGTTCTTTAATTTTGTGGAATGTGATTTTGCTGTCTGCACAAAATATTAATGATGCAACTCCCACATTTGACAAGGCTTTATAGCACTGCATAATATGTGTTTTTTGGCATGATCACAATAATTACTTCTGGTTCAATTTAAGGAGCAGCAATTTTTAAGAAATGCAGCAGACAGTAACAGTATACTTTTGAAGTGTAACAATTTAAACTACTATAGAGTAAAAAATGTATCATTTAAAAAAATGTATTGTAAAGTTGTGGAAATTCAGTGCTGCATATAATGGGGAAAAAAAAAAAAAAATCTCTAACAAGTATTTGAAAATAAAAACTATAGAATCTTCAGATTCAGAAATTCATTTCTCAGAACAGTATGAACAACAGCTAAGAAACAATTATATAAACTTTAAGTAATACAATACTCCTACTGTTTTGCTAATCTTATTTTTTTTCCCACAATGGCAGATTGAGAACAGTTACAATGTAACACAATCCATTAATCTATACAAAGCCAGATGTGGTGGTCTCTTTATTACGGAGGCAGCTAATAGATGAGCCACCATCGCATCCTATGAAGGGATGGACAGTTACAACCATGCTTTTTTCAGAATTCGGATCCAGGCCCTCCGGTATCGCAGTCAGGCTTCCCTAACCATTATACCGTCTGGGCAGCTTGCTAATCTTAATTATTACATAGAATAATTTATTTCAAGTTAAAGATGGAATCTCCCTTTTTATGCAAAGAAAAATATATAAAATAATTAGTTCTTAAAAAACAAGAAATGACGTGAAAAGTTTCATACTAGTTGTAAAAGTGAGTAATCATAAATCATATAAATAGCCCCTCTTTTTTACCCGCACATGAACTTCATTATACAGTTAATTCTTAAATTCTTTTGCTTTTATCATTGCAGTATTGTTTATCCTCACCCCTGAAAATTGATTATTTTTTAATTCTTCAATGGATTAAAACTCAGAAGGAAATTTTCATGCTTTGGTACAGAACATATGCAAATTCACTAATATAATTTTGCAAAAATATGAAGTAATTTTTACAAAAGAAACTTGTGAAAATATGATATTGAGACATACACAGTTACACATCTCACAGTTAGAGCAAGTCTTTTATCAAATGCAGGACAAGTGTCTACCAGATATTTCTATGTAAAACTCAGAGCGGCATCACGTCAGACCAAATCCCCTATTCTATTGGACTTTGATCTAGGACATGCATATAGGCAGACCAGGCAACCCTTTGGTTGAATTATCATCAAACAGCTTTTCGTTTAATTATATAGGAATATATGTGAAATAAGCTACTGCCAAATGTTTAAGCTGCAAGTTAATTTAAGTATTTACTCTATAGTTTGCACTATATACAGACTTTTTAATGTGGAATATAAATGTAGTTAACTCACAATTTACAATTAATATAGGGACAACATCTATAATAAACTCAAAAGCATAATTTATCTGATAGCAGTTGAAAAGAAATGTAGGAAAAAGTAATAAATCCTACTATAATTAACAGAAAAATATTATAAACAATCTACATGCATTTTTCAAAATTTTAATTTGGAGAATTAAATTCATTATGTAAATTAAATCAATAAATAATTAGCACCATTGCTCTATCTATATGTTTCATGGCAACCATTTGCTATTCGTTTTTGTTTATATAAAAAATTAAGTTCATACATTCTGGATTATACACAATTATGTACTATATATTTGCTGTGCATAAAAATAACTCAAGACGAAATCATCTGTTATCACTGCTGGAATATCATGTACTTTTTTTCTCCCTTCTGCATTTGCTAAACAGTTTTAAATCCAAAAGGGCTGTTAGTCTCAAAACAGCATTTTGCACCAAGTCACTAAAGCGTTAAATCACTTTTCAAATTGTCGACACCAAATATTATTGCCCTGTATTATATTTAAAAAAATTACATAATGAAGAACCTTCATGAATTCATACATGTTTCTCACGTTATGGAAAAACAACAGTACTTAGAGTAATCAAATTTTGAATAATGTAGTTCTCCACCCAAATATGGGCACATGGAAGCCCGGATTTTGAATTTCAAATTTGCTTGTTAATCTATTTCATATTTTGTAAAACTTTAACATTTTTTTTATTAAAAATTTCTACGATTTTGAAGTGAGCAGTGCCAACACTATATGGAACAGAACATTTTTATCTCCAGTGCACGAGATTGTCTATTGGATGATTTGCAATAGTAATTTTTCCAGTCCCCTGTGTTTTTATTATTATTATTATTATTTTAAAAGTACTCCTTAATCCTTTCCCAGCAAACTAAAAGTAAACTGTTGTGTAATGGCATTGAATTAAATTGCTCAAATGGTTTATACCATGGTATGAAATTTTATGATCACTAAATTCACTAACTGATGATCACATACTGCCTAATTATAATATTTAAACAAAATCATAAGAAGAATTTCATTTATTTCTACAATCATCAACATAAATGCTCCAAGTTTAAAGAAAAATAATATATTTTTTTATTTTTGCATACCATCTAGGCCTTGTTCAACCCGCTTAAGGTTTTTCAATATACTGGACAGATCTTTAGTAAAGTCCCCGTCCTCTGGAGTTCCGGTAACAGGGCCTTGTGGCAGGACTTCATCTATCATCAACCATGTATCACTTCCTTTTGGACATTTTTTTCTGCATAAAATATCAACACACTACAGTAGTGAACAACATATAAATCTGGAACACAGAATTTAAAAAAAAACTCAAATAACAATAATTATAGAAATATTTCTGCTAGCACTAAAAAGGTGTGATTTGCAAATTATATACCCACTACATGTAAAATCACTATGTATGAAATTTGTTTCTTTAACCAACCTGCACCTCCATAGAAAAGCTGCAAAAAGTAAGTATTCGTGAGGCAATGCATCATGTCACTAACAAGTATTTATGTAGCAAACCTATGATGCTGCCAAAAAGTTTTTATATGGCAATCCAGGTAGCATTCCCCCAAGTAGTTTTCAAATTCTCTAGATATTTTCACTAGTGTAACTATAGATCATGATTCTTTTTATGGAAATTTCAGCATTTTAGCATAGTGCTAGACCACATACTGCAGTTTCTGCTGTCTACAACAAATCTCAAACTAGCTTTTTGCATGTATACGGTATAATATGGCTCAGATAAAGATCTCATGTGCTTCTTCTCACTGTAGGACTTTGGTGCAAAGATCATCCACAATTATAACTTTGAGCAATTCTTACACTTTCTTTTGAAGGATGAATAAATTGCTGTCTATACAAGCGGAATAAGAGCACAAAAACTGAGAAGTATGCATATCTTGTATGGAAAAAGAAGAATGTGTAGAAGTAGGTGTGGCACTGAATGCTTTCGGGAAATAGCTATAAAACATTTCACTCCTCTACCACTAACGAATTGGTGAATGCTTTTGAAAGTGACTAACCAGTTCATGATTTTTAGGTGGGGGTGTGGATAAGCAGAAAAAAATTTTTGTTTATGAATTTACACAAAAAATATTTATCGGCTCATTTTGCTTTGATTAACTTATGCAAAATATATAAAGCATATATTGAATTAAAATGTCATATTTCCTTTTAATTGCAAATCAGAAAGAAATCCAAATAGATGAATTTACTTTAACTTTCAAAATGAAAATAAAAGCCATGCTGAAAATGGCTGTTAACTATCACAGCATTTATATCTTTTATTCAAACAATAAAAACAGATCAAATATGCCAGAATGTCACTTTAGAAATCATCATATTGATACAAAGTTTGCACTGCTCACTTTTGGATACCATTTAGTAAATTTCATACCTTATATGCAATTAAAATATTTATTAAAAAACTTAAATCTATAAAAGTAAATTCTAAATGCACCCTAAGATTTTAATTTTTAATCTTTTGTAAATGAATTAGACAACCAAACAATTAAAAAAGCTTGCCAGTTCTATTTTTGTGTATACAGAATAGATAACTAATGAAATTTTCACAAAGCTAACAAATAAAGAATTAATCAATGCAAGAAAAATTCACAGGTTCCAATATGTGATAAATAAGAATATTTTATGGTTTTTATTTAACTTTATACATCTCTTCTCTCCATAAAAAACATTACTTTAAAATTACTTCAAATTTTTCATAAAAAAAAAAAATGTTAATATGTTATCCACATAGACGCATAACAAATTTATAGTCAGATTTTACAATTTTCAATAATGGCAACACTGGAAAAGGATTAAAGAATTCTAACTTAATTCTGAAAATATACACTTCTTCTCTCTCAACTCAGATGTTTTCCCATATTTAATTTATATGAATAAAGCCGAAGCAAAACTAGCTGTTTATTTAAAACTTCTGCATTAAATAATACTTATTTAAAATATTTTGCATAATTTTATTTGAAAGCACAGCTGCTATTTGAAATCTGCTATTTAGAAAAAGATATCAAGCAAAACAAGTCACATAATTTATATACAAAGTTGTAAGGAAATAATTCAATCATAGAAACTATATATATATATATATAAAGCTTAATATTTAATGCCCCCCTTTTTTGGGCTGAAAATTATTCCGGTTTTGTTTTATTATACTATGACAAAAGTCAAACATTACCAAAACATACAGCTTTTTTTATACATACATAAGGTATTTTTTTAAGTGTACTATATTACGAATCACTGAAAATGTATACTGTTACAATAAATAAACAATTTAGCTTTCAGACATTATTAAAAAATAACCGACTGAAATATTTACGAATATACAAACCTTTCTCTTTCTAATAATTCTTTAGAATTTGCCCACAGTTTTGAGGCCAGCTGATGAATGGCAGATATGACTAGAGAATCTAATGCCTAACAAATAATAAAAATTAATAAAATGCTTTATATTTTTGTAAAAATTTTAAAGTAACCATATTAATGTAGAAAAAAGGATATAAAAAATACTTATCTTGAAAATAATCTGAATTGTTAAAATTACGGATGAAAAAAGACCTCATTTCTTATTTATGCAGCTACCTTCAGTACAACAGAACAAGAATTTGCTGTTAAATGAAAGCAGCTTATTGAACTTCTTGGCATTCTAACCACTAATGATTTTCTACATCAAATTCTGACCTATATCAACATCTATACTTGCAGTAACTTTTAAAATCTCAATACCATAGACAATACATATTTAAAAAAAATTTTGATAGTACAAGTTTCAGAATCCTTCTTTATTATAATACATAATTACTTATGATGAAATGTGCAAGTGTTATTTCTGGTTTGAAAGCCAGATTTTCACTGAAGAATTACATGAGAAACTACCTTATCGTTAAGCAAACACATGATCAATTACCTAATAAAAAATTTACTCTGATATTTTCAACAACACAACAGCAAATAGTTCTTAATATACTGAAATACTTAGTCATTCCAAAAATAACTTCCTTAATTTCTAAACTTATTATGAATTATATTAATTTTATCTGCAAAATTTATTTACTGTTTTAAATATATTCAAAAGACAAAATACACAAAAATACTTCCACCTTTTAGTCATGTTTTAAGCAGCATATTGAAGCTTATTGATTTTTTGACAACTTATTTAATACTTATAAAATATACATACACACAAAAATATTATATTAAATAACACTTTTCTCGGCACAGTTTATAGGAATTTCAATTTCATTCTAAAACACTGAAGAATTAATGATGTTCTTCAATGGAAAAAAACACAACTCCCTTTTTCTTTGATGGATAAATTCTGATTGTCTATGTGTATGTACCCTTATGCTCAGATTTACTTTTTTCTACGAAATAACTATTTGTTTTATGAAAATTCTTATTTTAAGAATGTTTTAATACCTGATAAACTAAGCTTTGTTTTAACAGAATTATGACACTTTCGTCTCTCGCGAGGTGAAGAAAACTTAAAAAATTTCATACTTTTTCTTAAATTAACTATTTTGCACTTTAAAGAAGGTTAGCAGAAGCAATGAAAATTAATAACTATTTTAACACTAACATACATTTTTACTTTTCTTAAGGAAACAATACTCTATTATTATTACAAGTTTTAATAATACTGAAGATAGGGTTTAATCTAACACTGAGCAAGAACAGCAGTTTTAATATAATTAAAATATACAAGCAAATTATGCAGTAATTTTTCAAATAAAAACTTACAGTGATTTCTTTATTTGAACTTCTACATTGATATTCATCCATATTGTGACTAGACACAATCTGAAAATATATGTGATAAAAATAAGAAATATAAAATAAGAAGTGGATATTATATTATCTTTCATAGAAGTCAAACAACATAATACTTAAATTTGATAACAGGTTTCAAGAAAAAATACAAAAATATAAGAAACACACAGAGATACTTTTATGAACATGGTTATAATAAAATGTTAACACATTTAGCAAGGCAAAAGCAAATAAAATAATAATTGTATTATTTTTCTTGCTTCTAAATAAATTCAGAAACAAGAAATATAATACAATTATTATTTTATTTTTCTTTTCATATTAGATTATAGTGCAGTATATAACGTCAAAATACCTTTTATTTTTGTTCATATTTAATGGCTAGAATTTAGTATTAATCATAAGATTCAAATATATATAAAAACTTAATTCTACAAAAATTCCAAAATTAATACTTCTATTTGTATAACAGAAAAATCACTATGAAACACAATATACAAGAAAAAAGCACAACAGTTGAATCATACACATGACCATAAAAGAAAACAAAAAGTACAAGAGAATGTTAAGGTAATAAATTTTCTTTCTTTCTTTTTTTTTTTTTTTTTTTTTTTTTCTCGTGTGTGTGTGTGTGTGTGATTGTTTCTATAATACTAAAACAAACATTTACAGAGATTCAGTTAAAAAAATAAATATTAATATTTTATCTTGTAGAAACCATTAAGCATTTTACTTCAGAAGACGTGGAAAATGATTAATGCCTTTGCCTCTTAGCGAATAGCATCAAAATTATGTTATAGGATAACATAACATTTTATTATAGCATAGGATTTATTATCATAACATCATGATGTTTATGACATCATAATTAGTTGAATATTTACATCTGTAGATTCATTATGCTTGTTGAAGTATGAAACATGTTAAAAGCTCTCACTGGAAAATGAATCGAGAACCTTCTGATAACAAGCTAGATATGCTTCCATTTATAACACAAAGGCACATGGTAAGGGAGAAAAATATCTCACACTCTTTTCTTTGTAGATTTTATGTTTTGTGTTATGTATTTTTAATACATTCTATTAAAACACTACATTATTTGAATTCATGTAAATTGCAGATTTCACATCAATTCAAGTGCTAGATTACAAAATTCATTCTGTAAAACATTAAATCATATAATCAATAAAGTACTTATATTAATGCAACCACCTTAAAAGAAGTCACTAAATTTTCAGAATGTGCCAAACTCGGACAACCATGCTAATAACAATCCTTCTGTGAAGAAATGCCACCACTTTTTTATGCATTCTGTATTTCAATAGTTTTTATAAACAAATCGTGATATTTTTGCCTTAAACATAGTTTTAAAATATACAATGGAAGAAATTGCCAGAAAATTTCTGCAAAAATACAGAAATTTTTTGAAAATTTTCTAGAGGAATATCGAGGAAACGCATTTCCTCACTAGCTGCTGTTGCCGATGGTTGCCTGATGCCGAGTCTCAGCAATATTTTAATGTTTTTTAAGCGAAAACAGGTTGGTGTCCATTTTGGGAAAAGAATAGTGGGAAAAAAAATTAATGAAAGACCTGAACGAGAATGTAAGTGTTTTAATTATGTAATTCTTGCATTAGTAATTGCCTAAAATTAAATTGCATAATAATTCAGATGACATTAATTAGTAATCCAAATTGCAGTAATAATTCAAATTTGTATTTTAAATTGCTAAAGTATGTTTTCTCTCATATGTTGATAATGTTTAGCCATCTTACAATAAAAATCAATAGTTTGGAAATCTTGTTAAAAAAAATCTGATGTGTACACCACATGACTTCCTTGCACAGAATATTCAATTATATACATTTTTTCTTTCATTTCATTTACACTTATTGGATTCAATTAAATCTACTTTGTCGATAGTGCATAAACCACAATAGAATAAATGCACTCTTTAAAATTCTCTATATTAATTTACCATAGCTACACTCTGGTGCTAGGTTAACTTAACAGCGTTACATTTCGTCCATATCATAACTCAGAACGCATATAAATTTATATCATTTGAAGAATTATCTAATCATTGCCACATGTTCTATTCAAATACTATAATAAATCTAAAACGATGTATAAAAGAAATTAAGCAAACAAAACAAAAAAGAAACAGTTTTTCACAGACGATTCAGTATTTCTCATTCAAATAATTCAGTTCTCACTTCCCAACAAAGCAAAAATACATAAAACTCAAAATATCTACATTAAAAATTACGAAGTAAATCTGAAACATTTATTTCCTCGAATAAATTCCAGAATGCATTAAGCATGACTTAATTCACGATAATAAAAGAAGGCGTTATCTTTGTTGTTGCGAAGCTACGTTTCTCTAGATTGGCAACAAATCCGCTATTTTGCCAAGTTCGAAATGTAAACAAACATGTCCGCCATTGCAAAATTCATTAGGCTTAGCTGCACTTAAACAAGTTTTAAATTGTTGATAACTCCACACATATTTCATGCAGATTTAGTAAAGGCATAAAAACCTTAACTGGAAGATAAGAACAACATAATTCAATAATTTTTAAAGAAAAACATTCACAACTTGCAAACATATAAGAATAAAGAAACTGAGCTCACTGAGCCAAGTAACAGAGTGGATATATATATATATATATATACATATATTTGTATACTTTTGATGTAGCTGATTGCAACCAAAATATGAGGTGCACATCTACATGTTATAGCAGT
Source organism: Stegodyphus dumicola (assembly GCF_044657685.1). Classification (NCBI taxonomy): domain Eukaryota; kingdom Metazoa; phylum Arthropoda; class Arachnida; order Araneae; family Eresidae; genus Stegodyphus; species Stegodyphus dumicola. The sequence goes on from NC_140768.1 coordinate 152,256,513, forward strand.
CCTACATTCAAAATTTCAACGTTCTGATGCTACTTGTTTTGGAGTTATGCGAGATACGTACGTACATACATACTTATGTACGCACAGACGCCACGAAAAATTCTCTTAAAAATTCATTTTAAATCAGTTTTATAATTTTTTGGGGAGGAAAGAGTCCTCCTTATGTACAGATATCACGCAAAAATATTGTTAAATTGCATTTGATAGCGGTCAAAATGGATATTTTCCTTGAAATATGCTGCCTGAAACTTTTTGCAATTACAGTACTTCCTTTTTTACTTCATACAAGGAAGTAAAAAAGGGGTTGAAAACCACCAACTTGCACAAAATAAACTTTTACCTTTTCATCTGCAAGAAATCACCAAATTATACCAATGTGGTCGCATCAATATGCAATTACAATCACAAATAAATAATTATAAACCATTTGAAAAGTCATTTAATAGTTTTCATATATAACACAATTAACAGTGTAAACTGTAATGATTCACATAAAATTATAAAACAGCATGAAAAGAGTTTTTATGTATTTGCCAACTTATTAATGTTAAGACTATTTACATTTTTTACATTTGAAAATTTTGGTATGTATGAAAACGGTGGTTCTAAAAATTATAAGACATTCCTCCCGCCTTCTTAGCATGCCTTCGTGGTGTAATGGCCAGTACACTCGGCGCGTATTCTAGAGGTCCGAGATGAAAGTCTCGACAAGGGCATTGCAAATTTTTCGTGTCTCCTGCTTTGAAATAACCTAATAAATCTATAGTAGCGCCCGAACTAAAACAAGGTGGTGGATGATGGTTTTCCACCACCAAGATTTGGCGACTAGGGCCCCAAATCCCCAGTTGCCCATTAAAAGGGAGAGTATATAAGGTATTTCTAACACCTTCTTAGCATGCCCTCATGGTGAGCAGACTCACCACATATTCGAGAGGCCCGAGTTTCGAGTCCTGGTGAGGGCAGTGTACACTTTTCATGTCTCCTGCTTCGAAATAACCTAATGTATCTACAACCCTTTTTGTACCATGCACCTCTTTCACTATTTGTAGACCATTCCCTTCCTCCCAAACTTGAAAAATACACACATACATTTATTTAGATTATTTTCAAACATGTTTTACAAATCAAACAGCAAAAAGTATTAAAAAATGTCGGTAAATACCAAAACTGAATATATATATATATATAATGCATTTTTACATTCATAAACTAAAACTATAACAGCTAAATGAAAGGCTGACCACATTCCCTTCCTGGTATAAACGAAATAGTTGACTTGATGAAATCCGTATATCAAGAACAATTCAGTTTGGTTTGGTTTATATGATTTGACAAAATATATGAGGGCTATTTGCCTAAGGGAAGGAATGCTTTCAAGGAGAACTTTCTAAGGGAAACTGCTTCATATCCAAGTTACACATGTAGAAAACCACACAAAGAGAAGCCAGCATGTTTTCTGGAACTGAAACCAGATCAAACTACCAGTGTTCAGTGACTTTACCACTGATGCAAATTCAAGCCAAATTCTATGCTCATTAACTTTATGGCTCGTGGATGAAAATATCCATAAAATAACAAATAAATCAGAGCAGAAAACATGTTTATTGCTAGTTTTCTTAAAAATGCTTACCCATTAAAAGTATAAAATAATAACTGATATCTCCAAAATACTTTTGTTATTTGATAAATATTAAAATAAGTCATAGTTCTTCCCCTGCAAAGAACCAGAGGCCATATTTCAGCTATCAAGTATGGAAAATAAAACTGTTAATCTTGTTTTGCAGTATTTTCATAGTACACTTATACTGATATCTCAAGAAAATGACTGACCATTTGATCAACCAATAATCTCAATGAATGTCCAGCGAAATGATGGGAAAAAAAAAAAATGCCTGCTTCTAGAATCTGAAATTTGGTAAGGGAAACAGATGATAATACAGAATCGACCTGGAAAAAACCTCTTAGCATATCTTAATAACAAGACATACTTCCCTTAATTCAAATTTGACCAAACCCAGCTTGATTCTTTGCATCTACAAAAAATTATCTTGCAAAGAAAAACAAATAGCTTTAGCAACAAATTACTATTAAGCAATAAGATCTGAAATCTAAGATGTTAGAAGTTCTGCAGAAGGTTTGTAACAATTAAAAAATAAGCATATGTACAATTTTAATATTAGCATCTACTGCATGAGAGTTTGATGCTATTTAAATTCAGCTCTGGTTTTCCACTTTTAAGCTATTGACACAATGAAACCAAGATGGACTTTGCAGCATGTCAATTTATAATGAAAAATCTACCTTGTTTGAATTAAAAAAGATCAAAACATCACTGCAAATGTGACTATGGGCGTTTTACTTGCACTGCAACTGAAGCATTCCTGGAGATTCATGGTTAGATCCTAAAGTATCATCATTCACACTAACAGTAGCCACACAATTCGTGCTAACATAGCTATTTAAGTACACTTACTTCAAAAAAGATTACCTTCAAAAAAGTACTACCTTCAAAAAAGATTGCTGGAAGAATAGCAGCTCATCACAATCAATGCTTTATTAATTCAATCAGCTATGCTGAAAGTGTTTGATAATAGAAATGTTTTCAGCAGAGACTTTCCACATTTTAGTTCACTGATATGTTACATTCATTATGATGCCATTTATTATATGCTGCCAGTTTATGTGTCATAAGACTGAATTTATCTTCTCATAAGCTGACAAACAACAACTTTCTGAAATGTTGCTATTTGACACATATTGCTTATTTTTTAAATGCTACATACCTGATATAATTTTAATATGCATTTAATTTATGAGTCAAATATACTGCACTGATAATTATGAACATTTGTAAAATTATAGTAATCAATAAACTAATATTTTTAATGTCATATAGTAGTCAATAGTGGCTAGTGCACCGTGCAGCTGCACCACAGGTCCGAGGTTCAATCTCCGGGCTGGGAAAGGTTGAGTCAGCCTTTCATCAATGAATAAGTCAATAAAATGAGTACCAAGTTTGCTTGGGGACGAAACACTGGGGAGGGCCTGCGACAAGCTCACCACTTGTCCAGGGCATATGCTGATGCACTTAGCGACCTGCAGGCCGTGCCCACTAGGGCTGTTGTACCACTTAGTTTAGCATAGTAATCAATTTCATGAAGAATAATTCAATTTGTAATTAAAAGATGTGTCAAATGCCATTTATGTGTCGCATGTCTTGAACTGATAATTATGAACATTAGAAAATTACAGTAATCAATAAACTAATGTTTCTAATGCCATACCATATGCAATTCTATCTATGAGCTATTCAGGAAGCCTTTTGAGTTATGCTACTTGGCTTTGAACAAAAAAGCAAACCACCAAACAAACCAGACACCAATGTCTGGGAGCCCTGCTATAATGTACACACTGAAATAATACTTGAGTGCAGTCAAAAAAGCATGCTTAGAAGTAAATAATAATTAAACTTAAATAACATCTAATACTCTGAGAAATTCTTAAAAACATTGGTAAAAGAATGACTAATTCCAAACATTCTAATTTCCAATTAATTAACTGTTTGACAAAACTTTTGAAAATTTGTGAATAAATGAGATATTAGTCATAAACTGAACTGTTGCATTTTAATTCATCTAAAATCTGAACTTTAGTAACAATTAGGAATAATTTTGAAAGCTTAGTTGAAAGAGGAATGCCAGTGAACTCAGTCATCATTCAAAAAATAATTAACATTGTTATGCACTAGAATGATAGAATTTGACTTTAATTTGAAATTTGAAATTCTATATCATGAAAATGTGAAAAACACCTTTGCACCAAACAGGTTAAGGCATTGTTGTTCCCAATTTTACAGATTTATGTCAAACACTAAGAAACCATCTTCATACACTATCTTAAAATGCAAATTTGCAATTGAATCCAATCTCATTTAATGACAGATTTTAGAACAGCATTCTTTATATATTTATATTTTTAACATTGGAAATGCAACTTCCAAACAGATTATGCTTATTATATATGTTACCAGAACTTTACAAAAGCAGGCACTGTACAGAATACCTATGAAATATATAGGATATTGAAAATTAGACGTAAAAATTTGTAATTATTAATATTTGACACATTCATACCAAAATACAAACTGGTACAGTAGAAAACATACCCGCTAATAATGTTTCTACTGGCACTGGATTTTCAACACTCATCTCAGAGATGGAGAATTTCTCATTTACATTTCAATCTTTGTTCAAATGTGATGAAATATGCTACTTTGTTCAACAAAGAGTCTAGCCCCTACTGCATAAAAATGGAAAACTAAGGTATAGTGTCTAACAAAGAATCATAGCACGTTGAATCACGTTATATCATGAATCATAGCACGTTAACAAAGAATCTTAAGACGTAGATGAACTGTCTAAGATATAAGGAAAACAATGCCAAAAACAGTATTTTTCTAACTGAAACTATTTATTGGAAGTTAATCAACAATATGAACTAAGCTAACTTCTAAGAAGTAGTATGGGACTATCATTTTGTTTTCCACAAAAAGAAAGTCCTATACTTTGTGTTTCTTTCAACATGTCTTTTCAATATACGCTTTTCCTTTCTTCCAATTTCCTTGCCTAAACAGCATTTATCATTAGATATAATGTCTCGGGAAACTACATATAACATTAAAATAATTCAGATATTCACACATGCCATGCATTCTATAAACTGTCTAGCTATTCTATAGAATGCCTGCTTTTCAGACTGCTGATAAAATATAGACAATAATATTCTATGACTTCTACGACTACACCAATGTCAATTGCAGTTGTCATATTTATTATTACTATTATTTACATAGAATTTTTAATATACTCATTAAGGGAAAGATAATATACCTGAGAACCAGAAAGAATAGAATCTAAGTTTTTAATAAGAGAGGCAGGGAAATCTCGATGAAGAGGTGTACCACGATGGTAACCTTTAGATTTTGGCACATCAGTTTCATTCACAATGCTACAAGACACTGATCTGTGAAATGTTTGCAGCCTGCTTTCATCCAATGATATATCCATTGGTACAGGCTTTCCTGCACCTTTTTCATCATAGTCAGATGCAGCAGGACGTAAGTCAGTCTTCCACACCGGAATACCTTTTCCGGGATCACTTTCGATACGTCTGTGTCCACCTTTTAACTCATTCTGTAAGACAGGGCACCCAGGAGAGTTAGGGAGGAAAATGCAATTAGAAAGAAGAAATATTAGAAAAAAGAGTTTATGGCAGTCATGGGATAAGTACTTCTAGTATTCCAGGGAAATAATTAAGGATATATCCTAGTAGACTAGAAGAGAAACACGCTAATGTGACAATCAAAATCGTAAAAACAACCTTGTATTTAGCGTAAGTATATTAAAACACTCAATCGATTTCGAGGGCAGCTAAAGGTCCCTCCTCATCAGGAGAAAGAAGAAAACTAAAGGGGAAGGAGTCTCAGACACACATGGTCCTTATCAGCACTGCACGTGGTTATAACCAGATTTTTAATCAGAGTTACACTGGCCGCCTACTTTTACTGAGCCAGGCTATCTAATCAAACATGTAGCACAAAGGACAAAGAATTAGCGAAGTTAAAAATAGAGAGCGAGGGGCAACTGCACCTTCACGCTCAAAATCTGAATTTCGAATTCATTCTATTTTTAACTTCGCTAATTCTTTGTCCTTTGTGTTACATGTTTGATCAGATAGCCTGGCTCAGTAAAAGTAGGCGGCCAGTATAACTCTGATTAAAAATCTGGTTATAACCACGTGCAATGCTGATAAGGACTACGTGTTTCTGAGACTCCTTCCCCTTTAGTTTTCTTCTTTCTAGGTATTTCTTTCTCCTGATGAGGAGGGACATTTAGTTGCACTCGAAATCGATTGTTTCAATATACTTACGCTAAATACAAGGTTGTTTTTACGATTTTGATACCCTAGTAGCTCAAAAGTTGTTTCAAACATATGTAAGAATTGAAAACCATGGTACACTTCAAACTTGCTTTAGAACTAATATTTCAATCTCCTCTACAACAATGTCCATCTCAAATATAGATTAAATAAGTTATTAAAAAACTAGAACACAATACTATCTTCTATTAAAAGAATACAATATTTTTGCTATCGTAACTTTACACGAGACAATTTTTTATTTATCAATTGCTTTAAACTATAAAACATAATAATATAAAAATATCTTTTTTATAAGCTACCGCATTACAACTATTTTCTGTGAAATTCAAACTGGCCTAACATGGGCATTACTTGTTCATCTAATGGAAGAAAAAAGTTTTAATTTTAACACGATGCTTTATCTACAAGTTATTGTGATTAAATATTTTATTTTCATTTTGAAATTAAATAAACATCTATAACAATTTTTTTGCTCATTATTTTCAGAGCACACTGCGGAAAAAAAATTTATATAAATGCTTTTTTTTTCTTATCATATTTATTTTAGCAAATACCTTGATCAAATTTCTGCACAAGCTAAGGATAATATTAGCTTCAGCAAAAAATATTATTTCATCTAATGTGAATTACATAGCTTTAAAAAAAAACTGCTTATAACTACCTTTTATACCTAACTTTTCCTTCCACATAATGCATTATATTACAGAAAAAATTTAATTAATAAAAAAAATTACCAAAAAATTGCTCAAACATTTAATTATTTCACGTACTATTGGCCACAGGGATTTAGCGAATAAAAATTATTTTTGTATAAAACAATTTGGAAAAAAAAAAAAAATGCTATGATTCAAACAAGCAACATGCAGAGTAAAATTTTACATACACTAACTGTGTAAATAATGCTCCAAAATAGCAATTATAACTGTAGAAGAAGTGGTTAGCTGAAGTACAAGTCAGCAGGGTAAAGGAAGGAGAAATGAAAAATAAGGTGATAGATAAAATGTCTGGGAGCCCTGCTATAATGTACACACTGAAATAATACTTGAGTACAGTCAAAAAAGCATGCTTAGAAGATACAGTGGTCACATATCTAAATATCACAATCCTGAAAGGTAATCTTTAACTGAATTTTGCAAAAAAAAAAATTTTACTTTCTTATGCATTTTATTAATATAAAACTATCAGAAGTAAAAATTTTCTTAGTCTTCAAAATCAATATGTAAACATGCAGTTCACCTTAAATAAAATAAAATGTGAAAGAAATATAAGTGATTATAACTTAGACCAAATACTAATAATAAAATAACATGCCAAATGTCTTCAACATATGCCTTGCATCACAAGAATTCACATCTAAGTTAATTTTAAAATGGATTAACAAGTATAAAATTACATAGTTTTTATCCTCCTCTGGAGTACAAAAATAGGTAAAAAGTACAAATTTATAGAAAATCAATAAAAATAGTTCAATTTAATGATAACAAGAGCTAAATCATGTAGAATTTATGTAAATTACAGTTCACTAAAAAATTTGGTACTTTTCCGTTTCGCCAGCGCAAATCTCGCCAAGCAGACTTTGCTGGCGAAAGCATACAGTATACACATAAAAAATGTTAACAAATGATAGTTCTAAGAATTTTTTATTTGGAAGGCATAAACATTTTAATATGGTTTGAAATTTTGTAAAAAGCCAATAAATAAAGCAATAAATTTGTAAAAAGACATTAATTTAAGAATTTACTATGCTTTCATGGTTCAACATCCTGATTCGCCGGTTTGTATCACGTGACCACAAGTGATCTTATCTCATGTCCAAACTACAAAAACTAATTCTCTCAGTAATTATCTACATTAATTTCAAGTTAAATCTTATGAAATACAAGTTTAAATACAAGAATTATTTCAAATCGTACGAATAGCTAACTCAGAAATTATGTAAAACCGCAGTGCTTTACTTTGCTAGTGCATTCTCATTAGATTTGATGAATTTAACCCTTCATTTTGCCTTTTCTATATTTTCGGCTTCGAGTAAATGGTGGGATTTCATCCTAATTACCGTGAATGGTCTTAGGGCATAAAATTTAACTAGTAAAAATTTTAGATAATTGTATGCCAGTATTGAAAGAAACAATCAATCTGATAAGAGATGGCTGTGACTTGTTTTGAAAATGAAAGGTAAAAGGTTACCAGTGAAGATATTCCATTTGGCATCAGTTCTACCATTATTGGCGACTTTATCGTTTGCGCCGGCAAAACGGAAAAGTACCAAAAATTTAATTTCACTAAGTTGACTGCCATTACTTACAACAGTAAATTGAGAATTACATGCTCATAATGAAAGAATTCAGGTACTTAAAACTGCTGAAAATTATAGAAACAGTTATTCATAAAAATGTAGCAAATATGGCTTTTACTACAGATCAGTGCAGCAACAACAAAACTATCAAATTAAACTGGTTTTTCTGAATTGTAAAATAAATGGAAATTTTAAGATTTTCAACCACTTATATTTTCTTTTTTTAAAACATATTATATATTTAGGCAGAAACTATCACAGACTTATTATTTAATGTATCATTAAAAATTCTGTAACAGAAACTGCATAGTTTTGTTACAGAATAGTTTGTTTGGCCTTTATGTAAAATTTTCATTAAATGTACCACCGAGATCAATATTTTAATTATTAGTGCACTTGCTGGTTGTGAACTGGTATTTTAATTATTAGTGCACTTGCTGGTTGTGAATTGGTATTTTAAAAGACCGAAGATATGAAGGAAAGAAACTATAACATGCTTTTAATTGCATACACAAGAAAAAAAAAAAAAAAAAAAACTGTTTACATAAATCACTAGCCATCACTACATCAGCACAAGTATTACATACGGAATAAAATATTTCAGTAATTTCAAGTTAGCATGGCCAGCACATCAGTACTTGTAAACATTTTAAATCTGCATATTACGGAGTGGGCAATTAAGTTTGCCAATTCTGATGATTAAACTTGACGGCAATTTATTAAGAAAGAATATTTTTTTAAAGTTAAAATTATGAATATACCATTAATTAAAAAATATTCATGTGACATACCTTCCTCTTCAGAGGATCAGAACACTGAACCATTTGCCTGCCAGTAAATGGTTTTGAAACAGTAGGAGCTAATCTAAAGTTCATTTTGCTACTACCTCCACTACTGCTCTCATCTCGTAGTGTGGAGGTACTCGATGATAATTTTGCAGATTTCTTGATAGGTTTTTGCTGACTACTACCAGTGGATGCTCGATTCTCTTTGCCTCGCTTTCCGCTCTCTGCTTCTAACCTTGCCCTACGTAACGCAAATGCCCGATTGAGTCGCATTTGGGGAGCCTGATCAGGTCTACTCTGACCAGAGTGAGAACTGTGTGAGCTAGGCTCAGTGCTAGTGTCGGAAAGAATGCTATTATTTTCTGATTTGCTGCGATCGAGGTCCAGATCAGAGCCAGAGAGATTCCAAGGGACTTTTTGCCATTGAGCACTTGCATGAGGTGATTTTGATCCTTCCGATCGAGTATCAGTAGATCGTCTTCGTGTTACATCTTCGGCTGGATAGAAAGAAAAAAAATTATTAAAATGCACAGCATATATTAAATTTGCTAAAACATATATTACAGTAGACAGATTCTCAAAATACAGCTTATTAAATAATGCACAGGAAAGGAAATTATTTCACTGAATACAAATTCATAATTTACAATTTTTATTTAATATATTCCATAAAAATGATACATTTTAATGAGTATTTTTTAATAATTTATCACCTATTTATGCATAAAGTTTAGCTGTTCACATAACATTTTCATTTTAGACTTCTGGCTGTAGCAACAATATGCCAAATTTTAAATCTGCTAACAATGTACCAATTTTAGCTATAGCGAACATCACACAGAGGAGGATACAAAAATATTTAACTTCTAGTACATATGATCAACATGATCTTTGCATTATGAGTATATAATGAGATTTTTCAGTGCTTCTTCATCTTGGCAATATTATTTTGACGTCAAGAATTTTTATGGCAACAAACCATCCCCATTGACACATTGTAATTCTTATGTGTTTATTCCTAACAACAGCTTCTCACTCTTATGCAATTTCTGTAACATTAATTAAATGTTTAACTGTTTAATTTAATTTGATTGTCAATATTATATAAATGCTTAGCTGTTCAAGTGATGTAGTACATGAAATTGAGCTGCGGAAAGATCAGAATAAAAAATGCAAATGCTTGGACAAATGATGTATGCAAATGATTGTTACTAGAGATGTCCTTTTTATAGATTAAAAAATGCTATAGATGAGAAACAGTAATGAATTACTCAAATGTAACTGAAGATGTTTAATCACCAAGAAAATGCAAGCCAGAATAATGCAAGTTCCTAACATTCTGATAAGAAGAATATATAATCTTTATAAAACATTTTGTAAAGAAACGATCGCGGATATTTTTTAAAATTTAATCAAATATACAGATTCTTCTGATTTACATCTTTCACTACTCTTAATCATAAAGTGATTACAGAATTATATCTTTCTCTACTTATAATTCCACAAAAGTAAAATTTGTTGCAATCGAACCCAGTTTCTTGATTAGTACTTCTATATAATGTATAGTACATATGCAGCAGCAAAACAACAATCTGCACACCTTTAATCTAGGGCTGCATGGATTTTATAACTTTGCAGATTTGGAGTAAAAAAGAAAAATTAGATTAAGGTTTTTAAAGAAAATGTAAATATATTCAAAAAAGCATGAAACGATAATTATTTCTTTCTGACATTACAAAAAAATATTTATTAAATATATCTTATACAAAAAGAAAATAAGGATTAAATGGGGATAAAAAGGTGCTTGTTACATTTTTCAAATATCTGTTGACACGTTTGCTTTAAAACTTGATTTCTTTCAAAATTTCTGAGCCCCATTTTCCTAAAATGGAACAGTTACTGCTTCCTGATGAGTCATAAAATTTCTTTATTTTAAACTGCTTTTTTTGCCAACACTCACAAGAAAATTATGAATTTGTAGAGAATTAAGGTTTTTTTCAGTTGGAGGGGGGTGAGAAACAAAAAAATCAACTACACATTTCGTTAAGATAAAACTATAGATTTTCCAACTGTTAGCTGGATGTGCTACTAGTTAACCATAAGAGCATACATGGAGAATTTTTAACAATAATTTACTACAATTTTAGTTCACTTAAAGGGACAAATGAGAACTAGATGAGTTCTAGCCAACCAAGGTGATGAATTATCAGCCACCAAATTTTAGTTTGGAAGCTAGTTTTGAGACTATTAGGTTTCTTAATTGAGAAAATGTGAAATCATCATCTCTGCTTTCTGAATCCTGGCTGAACATGCTGTCAGTTTCAGCATGAAAGAAGGAACAAGAAGTGAAAGTTTTTTTTAAACTTATTTAAAACATGTCTTTCTGAAGCAATGATAAAGTATTAATTTTTAATTCTAGTTGTAACAAAAATTAAAAATATATTTTTGATATTCGAACCACATGCACCACCAAATATAAATTTTGGCATAAAAAGAGTAATGGCAACCCTAACAATACATTCAAGATGCATAGCTACTTGATAAAGAACTACTTAAGTAAAATCTTTAACTACAGATAATTAATTTCTTTCCCTGAAAGAGTTGAAACACACACTCTTCATTATTTGGCAATAGCCCGTTTAAAGAAAGTTCAATCTTGGTTATTTTGTCCAAATCTCGCAAAATAATTATATATATGGATCAAAATATGTTGAATTACAAAATTTGACATGGTTTACAGGGTAAGGCTGTTATTTTTGGCATTCTTAACCACATTCTGCTTGCTCCTCCATTAATGGAAGAGTTAAACAATTCCAAATATTGCAATCTTGCTTGACGGAAACAGCAAATTATAGGTATAAGTTTAGCCACTACTGGCAAAATATTTATTTGGGGCGGGGAAGTTATCACAATTATCAATAGTAACTTGCAACCAAAAATCACTAAAGCTATCTACATTTCATTGTTCACTTCTGAGATTCTGCCTGGATTTCAGATACCAAAGAATTTCCGGTTTTTCCTTTCTTTCTTTTGAATGTATTTGACCAAGTACAGGTGCAATCTTCTACAGAATATTTCAATTTTTATTCTTCATCACATAAAGGTTCAATCATTTTTAACTATAAAAAATATTATTTAAACTCAACACCCATAGATCACTAACAGAATATGACACTGAATAAAAAAAAAATACATAATAATAAATTATACCTTTGGAAGATGATTCCCTACTTGATGGAGCAGCTGAAAGATTATTTGATAATGAACCAGGAGATTTCAGAGTTGAAGGTGTTTTAGTTTTTCCAGGAGATTTCGGAGATGTAGCTAATTTTGCACGTCTGGTTCGATCTGGAGTTGAAGGAGGATCAGACATTTTTCTTGTACGTTGCAAAGATCGTGGCAAGGTGTCTGAATGATTCAGACTTTCTGTTGATGCCGCTGGTGTTGGTCCTTGACCTCTATTCCTTCCATAGGTTTTGGTTCCAGAATTCCACTGAATATTAGGTTCTGGAATTATATAATTTATTAATATGATTTTGAAATGGGGGGGGGGCAAAAAGCAAATGCATTTGATAAAAATAAAAGATATCAGGTGTATTAAGAAAAGCTGGGAAACCATTTGTAGACAATTTTTCTATATTCCTTTTACAGTATTCAACATACCTCATTTTGTTTAATGAAAATATAACATGTAGTTTGCTCTTGATGTTATAGGGTACTTTATGCACTCCCTTGTTGATCTTGAAAGCTGATAAAGAATCCACCAACCTCGAGTCAACTATTGAAATGAAGTTTAAAAGAACTAGATTATAATTAAATTAGATTATGAAGCACTTGTGTGCTATCTGTATGAGGGAACAGAAGCCTTTGCGAATAATTTTTTTATGGATCACCAGACTCGTATTCACACAACACACAGGGAAACCCTACAATATGCCCATTCACAAGGATTTGAAGCTCAATCAAATTATCACTGTTCAGTGATTTTACTGTTTGGCCACTGTATCTTTGAAAGTACTTCAATGCATAATGTACTGTAAACGAGAGGTCTCAAATTTTAATCTTTTTTCAAAATGTGAGAGAAAAAAACATAAAACAGCAGTTCATTTATATCCTTTATTATTAAAACTAAACTAGCTGAAGTTTAATAAGGGTTAAAGAGAACTTAAGTGAAGATTTATGAATGGCCTATGAAGTTACACTTATCCGTTATTGGCACTAAATCATGCTGTTTGGTAACAATTTTTGTTTGTTGAAATAGTGGATAAGGAAGTAAAGATTATTGCCTGCTACACTTCTGGTCTCTAGGCTTTTGTGCTGTTATATTTACCAAGCGACATTTAAGTGCGTTTTTACAAAACCTTAACAAATTTAAGTAGGATTACATTATAAAGCATATTATATCTAATTTAAAATGATCTTCTTAATACCATAATTTTAAAATAACATTTTATTTATGTTGAATAACATTAACAATACTTAAAATACTTTATAGATTAAAAAAGGGCGGACTTGAAGAGGAAACCTAATTTACAAAAGATGTGAAACAGAATTCAAAAGAAATTTCTTACACTAACCTCTTTGTTTAGGCGTAATGGAAGATTTTAAAATATTAGGTTTGAGACGGCCATTAAGACGTGGAATCTGCAAATGAAAATTTGTAAACATTAAATACACTTTTGAAATAATAATAATAATAATAAATATACGATACACTTAAAAAAATTCTTAAAGCAAAAAAATTTTACCACTGTTAATGAAAGCTTTTATTATTGGAGATGATCACTATCAAATAAAAGCAGGATCTAACCATGCTTGAAAATTTTAACTTTCGACATATAAAATAATATAACAGACATAGATATTGATTAAAAAATCTAACACCAGAATTAAGATTTTTTAAAATTATTAATTTATGAAATTTTGGTTTCATAAATATGTTAACATATTCTCAAGCAAAATATTTTATGAAAATATTACCAGGTTCACATCAAGGATGAAAGTAAAAATTATGCTAATAAATCAAGCTTCTAAATCACATATAAATTCAAGGTTAAATATGAAAATCCAAATTATTATTCTGCACTGAGGCATATAAGATATAGGAAACCCTTTATTAATTTTCTCAACATGATATATCAGAAATTACATTTATCAGATACATAACTAAAAATAAGAGGTAAATTATTATGAAATACATTTATTGCTTTTAAATCATTCAGGATGTTATGTAGTCATAATTTGAAAGATAATCTGAGGATTTTATGACAGTATTAAGAAATATATTTATTGGTTTTAAATCATTACGTTATGTGTCAGTCATAATTTAAAAGATAAACTAAGAGTTTTATGCTAAGTACAGTGGCCAATACACTATGAATTGGGCAATCTGGCATATCACAAAGATGTAAACTTAAACACATTTCTTAAGCTACAATACTTAGCATCCATGTGGTTAATAAACACTCTGATAGAATAATGTCATGGAATAGGCCAACAAATTTAGATTCTATTATAGATGTTTCTAATGCCAAAAAGCCCATGATATACAGCTTAGCATAAAAGTTCTATAGCACCTCCACAAAACAAGTATTCTGAACATATAATCACACACTCCTTTTTATTATATGTGAACACCATAAAGAAATTAAAACTGAATAAAATTTATTCCACCTATGACCTGTTGTGATAAAAAACGATTAAAGTTGCAGAACAATAAAAGAATATTAAATGCTAAAAATACATATTTGCAACATATAAACACCTTATCCTGTTTTTATATGATATGCATCCTTGAAGAACATGAGTAAAAAAAAAGACACTATATCTATGGGAGAAAATCCATCTAGTTCCGGACTTAAATATCAACAAATATAATTTTATAAAATCATCTAAAAAATTAACTTTAAGCTACTTATTCTAACAAAATGTGCATGCAATAATTTGTAACAAAATGCATTAAAGTAAACTCATGTTTTAAACCAAAAATTATTTATGAACAAAAAATATTACACATAACAAAATTTTATTAATTTTCATGCTCTGACAATAAATGGTGCTGTGTTGTAAATGATTAGGATATCACTGCTATAACTAAAAATGTGAACATTATCATCTTCCTCTATTAAAAAAATTCTTTCTGTGATCTTTTGAGCAAAATTACCATCAGTTTTCTCGCTGCTGACTTTTCACCGATTTTACAAATGATTTCAGTTATTAATTGTTGTTTTCATGTTTTGGTTAGGCTGTTATGTAATTCTTTGTAAGGGACTGTTGACAGCTTCAGTTGACACTGAAACTTCCCACCATGTTAATCGTTATGGTCACATTTGGCAAAATGATCACCCAATTTTCTGGCTGTTTCCAGACTTTTTTATATTAAATCTGCCTTTGTAATGATCAGTTTCTTCATCATCATTATACTCTGTCGGATTAGCTGCAAGGAAAACTTCTAATATTTTATCTTCACTTAGGGTTTTGCCAACTAACGATTCCTCAATATTTTCAAACGATGAGTCATCAAATCTTTCTCTACCATCTTAGATAAAAACTCTAGAAACTGGCTCAGCTTGAGTTTAATCAAAATGACATGTGTAATAAGAAAACAGGTGAAAAAGAAGTATATTGATTTGAATTCGTGTTACATCAAATTCATATAAAAAAGCCTCATGTAAATAGAATTAGGTGTGTGTATATATATATATCTTGGCCATTTATCATTTATATATTACTGCAACCATTTTGTTTCTAAATTTTCAGAATGTGTCAAACTCTGACAACAATGTACATATAAATTTTTCAGCCTATTAAATATTTAAATATTGTTTGTTAAAAGCAATGTTGCAATTTTTATGCACCTTTTTTATTATTATTATTTAAATTTTGAGTTTTAATAGTTTTTAATAGACAAATCATGATATTATTTATCCTAAACTCAATTTTAAAACTTTTAAAACATATACTAGGGGAATTTGATTGCAGAAGAAATTACAATAAATTTCTGCGCGAGTCTGCCGTAATACCATTAAAGGGAATATCATAAGTGCATAATCTTAAAACACTCCCACGAAATTTTCAACAAAATGAAAGAAACATGCATTTGTAAGTAGACTTGTTGATTTTCAAGATACTTTATCAAGATGTAAAACATGCAAAATGCACATACTAAATAACCGCTTACAATTATAAATCATCATTATTTTTCTTCTGTAAGAAACTGCCAAACTGTGCCAAGGTGGTTGCACTAATATTATATGATAAATAAAGCCTTAGGCAAGTGTACTTACCATAGAGTATGGCTCTTTGTTTTAAACAGGATTTATCCATAAAAAAATAAAAAATATTTAATTAAAAAAACACCACTAGATGTACTATATCTTTACATATATATAATGAAATTTACATAGCAGAAGAATTTACCTGTTTATTGGATGATGAAGTTGTGCTTGATGAATACGAAGAGGACAGAACAGAATTGGAAAGTTGAATAACACCAAACACCTCATCAATTTTTTTCCTAGCTTCCTCAACATCACAGTCAGCTTGTTCAGTTTCGACAGTATATGTTCCTGCCTCACTACGGTCATCATTAACATCATTTTGTAAGTTCTGAGGAAGTTTCTCTTTAGAAGGCATTTCTTCTGGAATATCAGAAGGTGATATTTCACCATTTAACATCTTTTTAATCAAAAAAGATGTAGAGTCGGTAATTTTACCTATCTCTTGATTGATGTCTAGAAAAAGAAATTATAAACACAATCAAAGAAAAAAACAAATCATAAAATAATAATTAGCCTGTGATAAACTCAAACTTCAGTTACTGATTCATAGTTTTTGAACAAATAGTCTGGTATATGTTTTGGAATTGTAAGTACATCTCTACACATACAGATAGTTATTAATGATCTAAATTTTCATTTTTAATGTTTTCCTTTAAATAATCACAATAAATTACAGTTGACAAAACAAGCAGACGAAGATTTCACTGCAGAAATTTCAATTCATTAAGTAAGTTTTAACTGAAGTACGAGTTTATTTAATGTCAGCTGATTCCAAGAGGTTTAAAAAAAATCTTTTTTCACCTCTATGGCCAGACTGATTTGCAAAAATAAAAAATAATAAATTTTTAAAATATACAAAAATTTTTAAATGAAAATCAAACTATAATGAAAAACAGGGAATAAAGGATAAATAAATAAAAGATAGTCATGCAATACAAATCTGATATATATATTATTTACTTACATTAATTTCGTACATGAATAATTAATAAATAATTTTATATGCAGAATACAAATACTTTATGTACGTTGACCTAAAATTTCTTTTATAAGCATACAAAGTTAATATACATTCTCATTATTATATACTGGCATAAATTTCAAAATTCTACATTCTTCAAATAGTAAAATTCAAATTTGTAACCTTCAAAATTTAATTTACACAAACTCAAAATCCAAAATTTAGTTTAAAAACAATATTATGCTAGACATAAAATATAAGATAATAATTAAGACACAATAACACGCCGAATAAATACTGATTCAAGTATTTATTCGGCGAATTATTATAAGATAATACATTTAAAAAGTGAATGAAATTAGGTTAAACATTGATGACACTTGATCTAATAAATATACTCATGTCTAAAATTAAAGTTGCAAACACAAAACATACAGTATCTCAAAATGAAATTAGTTCATTGAAATGAAATTTTATGCACTGATGCCACCAGAGAGCCAAAGTAACATAGTAACTCATGAGGAGGGGAAGTAAATGCTTTGTGGAATGCAAAACCAAAAAATACCAGTGGTCACCTTGACAGCTTTATATGTCTCACAAGAGGTTCTTACATTATAAATAAGGTTGCTGATCATAGCTTGCATCAATAAATCCCATTCTTTTTAAGGCAAACATTTCAGTGCTTGGAAAGTCCTGGGATATTTATGCAATGCTTCTTTCTAGGACACTGAAAGTATATTCTACAAGATTTAGATCCAATGACCTTAATGGCCACATCATATGGCTAATACTTCTTTCTGCAGAAAATCATCAATCATTTGAGCTTTGTGTGGCCTCCTGTTATTATCCATGAAAAATAAACTGCTTTCCAACAACTCCCTAGAAATGCCTCTCATAAGATTAAGGAGCCTCATCTCTATAACACTATGTGAAACATATCACCCACTTAATAAAGCAGTGATGCAAGATCATTCAACACAATACCTTCACATACAAGGATTCTACTTCCACCAAAGTGGTCAATTTCCTTAATGTGGGACAGCAGGTCACAGGCTCTCTTCGGATGAAGACTCACCGAGAATCACTCTGCATACTGAATCTCGGCTCATCAGTACAGCCCAATCTTGCTGTGTCCAAGTATGATATGCCTGGCTCTACAAAAAGCCAGCTTTCTTATGTGATATGTTGAGAGAGTAGTACTGGCCACTGCACATAAACAAGCTGCTCTATTAAGTATTTCTTTACAATCTGAACGGATTGTTCTAGATGAAGCAGAAAGACCCTGAGAGAGCTTTCTAGCCATCATCTCTTATTTGAATCATGCACTTAATGCCCACATATCAACCCTCTGAGAGTGTCAATGACTTTTGTCTGGGTCTCCTAATCTAACTATAATTTGAAATTGATTACATAAACTGGATACCACTAATTCAGAAGTCAAACAACAAAAATCAGCATTAATTTACAAAATTTTCACAGGACTAGTTTCGATGGTTTTACCGAACCATCATCTTCAGCTGCAAAACCGCAAATGAACAAGATAGGAAATAATGTTTAGATAAGATAAGAAAGCCTGGACAAGAATAAGCAAGTGGCGCCATCTGTTGGCGAAACCAGAACTAAAACATAATTTCTCTAAAAGCCGAAGGCAAATTTGGATTGGAATTAGGATCGTTAACTAGAACAGAAAGATTTTTATGAATGTGAAATGCCTCTAGAAAATCCAGTTCTCCAATGGAAGATGTTTTTTGAATAATTTTGGCAGCAGAAAAATTGAAAGTGTGATTTTCGAACCAACAATGTTGAGCAACAGAAGACTTCTGTGTTTCCTTTTTTCTAACATATGCCTCATGTTCTTTGACGCGAAATTTTAAGGCTCTCTTAGTTTGGCCAATGTAAATTAAACCGCACTGGCAAGGAATCCTATAAATACCCCAGGAATTCATATCCGGAATGGGGTCCTTGAGTATAGAAGTTGGAATTTTATTGATGGGAGAGTAAACAACCCGAAAGTTAAATTTCTGCAAAATATGTGCAACTTTATAGCTAATTGATGGAAAGAAGGGAATGACAACAGAATTTTTATAATCTCCTAAAATAAGAGTGTGGCTTTTAGTGTGTTGAGATGACAATTTTTTAACTGCTTGATTAATAATGTTGGGTGAAAAGCCCCTGTCAATAGCTATTGCTTTTAAATAATTTAGTTCTTCATCAAGGGCTAGTTTGGAGGAGCAAACTTGAAGAGCACGGAAAACATAGGAATAAAATGAAGCTAACTTTTGTTTAGTCGGATGACATGATTTAAAGTGTGGTGGAAGGCAAACCGATGAAGGTTTACGGTAAACTGTAGTACTGAAGTTGGATGTGTTACGTGTGACCAGAATGTCGAGAAACGGAAGAGAATTGCAAGTCTCAAGTTCAAAAGTGAACTGAATAGCAGGATCAATAGAATTCATTGTTGAAAGAAATCTATTTAAATCATCTTTATTACCTTCAAACAGGGTAAAAGTATCGTCTACGTAGCGGAACCATGCCGGGAAGTTTAAAGTTTCAAACAATTTTGATTCATAATAATGCATGTAGATATCAGCCAGGATGGGACTGAGGGGGCTTCCCATGGCTAATCCCTCAGTTTGCTTGTAATATTTATTTTGGAAAACAAAATGTGTTTGTTTCAAACAGAGTTGAGTGAGAGAAATTAGCTCATCAATTTCGATGCAAGAGAAATGAAATTCACGAAGTCTGGTTTCTAGACATCTTAATGCACCCTCCACTGGGACATTGGTGAATAATGATTTTACATCAAAAGAAACCATGAGTAAATTACGAGGAGAAATGTTTTTAACCTTTTTTACAAACTCTATTGAATTTTTTATGGTGTAAATGTTATTGTCTAATAGATTGGAAAATCTAGAAACTAAATATTTAGCTAATGGATACGAGGCAGTACCTAAATTTGATACAATAGGGCGGAAAGGAATACCACTTTTATGAATTTTGGGAAGAGCATATAATCTGGCACAATTCGCAACAGATGGGATAAGCGAATGTTTTAAGTTGCTTGAAATGATTTGCGAAGATTTGATCGCAGTTTTTATTTTGGATAAGTCCGAAGGTGAAGGATCTTTAGGGATCAGATTATATGGTCCTTCGTTTAAGAGTTTAGTGACACCATCGATGTAAGTGTTCTTATCCATGACGACTATCTGGCCACCTTTGTCGGCCTTTGAAATGACAATATCCGGGTTAGAATGAATCTCGCGCATTGTAGCTCTTTCTCTCGCAATTAGATTTGGTTTCAAAGGTTTATTATTGAATTTCACATTATGAGCGATAAGATGCCTAATCATTTCTTTCTGTGAATCTGAAACTTTACTGAACTTGAAAGCTTTTTCGATAGGAGCCAAAATCTTTGGAATCGAGGGTTTACAGGTTTGTGAGAAGTTAAAATTATATTTTAGAATTCTCTCTTGTTCTTCTGAAAGACTAACATTAGAAATATTAACTATTGGCTTGATGTTTACAATGGGAAGATTTTTTGAACTACTTGAACTGGAAGACTGTAAAAGAAGTTTTTCGAATTTAACTGCAAGGGTGTTTTTATGACGGTTAACTGCATTCTCCGTTCTAGACCAAGACTTTTGTTCAAGGGCAGTGAATTTTGGATATGTTTTAGCGAGTTCCAGATGAAGCTTATAGAGTTCATGTTCAATTTTGGACAATTGTTGACGTGTATCCCTTATCACGGACCGAAGTAAGGCAAGTTTGCAATTTAACAGAATTCTTGAAACGCGACTCGAAGGTTTTTGATTAGATTTGATTTGAATAAAATTGGGGATCAATTTTTTACCACTGTTTGTGACATTTGTAACCACTGAGTGACCTCCATTTCATACTGGCCAATCTAAGGCTTATGAGCAGCTTAATACATCACCTAAATAATTGTGAGACCTTGTTATAACTAAAATCAGTCAAGCTTGCAATTTTTCTTGAAACAAAATTTTATTGATAAATTTTTCAGATATGGAAATTGGCCACTTTCATATTTTCTCTCTCTCTCTCTCTCTCTCTCACACACACACACACAAAACCTTTTAAATAACAACTAGATACTTATAATAGTATATCAGGGTTGCCACTCAAACAGGAGAATGAAATTCCCTGACTTTTCCAGGTTTTGCAGGTGCGCTTCAAGAAAATTCCAGTCTATCCGCATAATGTACGTTCACTGTGCTAAGAGGTAAATTAATTATGGTATTACTTGTATTATGTAGCAAATTCACTTAATTATTCAATAAATCCCAGAGGACATTTATTCTTAATTATTCTTGGTATACTTTGTTTGATAATTTTGTTTACTTTCCTACTTAAGAAACTTAATAAAATTTAAGATATATACATTGGATAACAAATGTATGTTTTATTTAATTATTACTCATGATCATCACCAGTTCAACACGAGGCTAATCGGTCCTTATAAATTACAACGTAATGCTAAATAGTTAGGTTAGATTTTAGGTAAATTTAATTTGTGTGAGGTCTCTTCTTAAATGGCACCTTAACACTTGAAAACACAAATATAATTATAATAGGAGTTGTTTTCTCCACTGAAGATTGAGATTAGAATCTTCCCAATCTGGAATAAAATAAGGCTTTTTTTGCAGACATTCTGCAGCTAAACGAAAGAAAGAAATCTATTTAATGATATTTTTTTAATAAATTGAGGTATTTTATATTTATTTCGCAGTATACATAAGGAAAAATATGTGCATTAAATTTCATGATGGTATGTCATCATACTGCTAGAATTAATTTCAGGATTATACCAGAGGAAATTTCCTGAAACTTGGAAATATTATTTAATAATAATAAATAAATTTAGAGGGAAGAAGCAACATTAAATTATATGAATCAGAGTACATCGCCCCAAGAATACCAAGTATATGAAAAACAAAAACAGATAAATTTTGAAATAGAAATATTCTACGCAAAAGTTTCATATCAAATTTTAATGTAATAAATTTTATGGAATTGGGTGGGCATGCGAGTTTGTAATAGACTGAATGTACACAGAACCGATGATAGCTTGATAAAATTTATTTCCCCCCCCCCAAAAAAAAACACTTCACAGTTCTTAACTTTCCAAAAAAATACTTGTACAGCTCTTCTCAGTATCACACAGAACAATCAGTAGTTACACTTCCAACTAAAAAGAATGTTACATAAAATTTAAAGCTCTTCAAAAAAGGGAAGATTCTTTGGAGATCTCTCAAAACTCATGCTGAACTAAAACAACTGAGAAAATGTGAGAGCTCATGCTCTCTCCGATCTTATATAGTTTCCCCTAGCCACTGAGAAATCTCTAGTATCTTCTATTTCTCAAAATTAGTGGAAGGCATATAAAGTTACATATAAGAGCTGGATATGGTAAAGTTACATATCAGAGCTGGATATAGTAAAGTTACACATAAGAGCTGGATATGGTAAAGTTACATATAAGAGCTGGATATGGTAAAGTTACATATAAGAGCTGGATATGGTAAAGTTACATATAAGAGCTGGATATGGTAAAGTTACATATAAGAACTGGATATGGTAAAGTTATATATAAGAGCTGGATATGGTAAAGTTACAGATAAGGGCTGGATGTGGTCACAGTTACATACAGGGATCAATCACAATTATACAGGGACTGGATCAAAATGTCATCAAATGATCACTAAGTTTGCAAACTTTTTTTTATTTTAAGCCAAATCTGGTGACAAAAATTAGTCGGTAAAAACATCACCAACCTGGCAATATTTTGCCAATTTAGTTAGACAGCCATTTACTTCAATATTGAATACACTTGTCCCTGTAATGTTATTTTCCCTGAACAGCTTCATCTCTTTCAAGCACTTCAAGGTTCATTATACAATAAATAATACTACACTTTCACATATAATTTCACTAAACTTACTTACATATATAAAAAATTCATAACATAAGTATTTAAAAATATTATAAATTTTTTATATTTTCTGAAAAGGGGAAAAAACTTTTCTTCTGTTTCTTTTTGCCCCCCCCTTAAAAAAATTAATTAATTTAAAAAAACATTGTTTTTGAACACAAGTTATAAATGTTGTTTCAGAAGTTATAAATTGATGACAATGACCTCTATTTATTATGATTATTACAGGTCTTCAGTTATCAGAGTCAACAACTTATTTAATAGATCATAATCTTCACTATGAACTAATCAAATCATTTATCAAATGGTTTTTGAAAGCAAAGTTTCATTAAAAATAAGAAGAGACAATCCACCTCCCCCCCCCCAAAAAAAAATGTTTAATACTTATTTAAATGATATATGACTGTAGCAATGATAAAACCTATATGTAAAGCATACAGTGTAATCTATAACTATAGATTATATACATTTAAGTATGATACTAACTACTTTTCTTGTAATCTTGTAACTAAATTTGTAGAATGTGATCGACTAAATAAATCAGTTTTGAATAGTTTGTATAACTATTTTCAAATTTGGCATTTATTTAAATTTTAAATACTATTTTATCCAAACTGCCATAGATAAAAAGAATTATAAGAAATTTTTAAATAATAAAACTACATAAGAAATAATAAAAGGGTAGCTAATTCACTAAATAAAGAGCTAGACAAGCTCAGAATGATGTTAGGCAACTCACCTCTACAAAACTTGACTTTTCGAATAAGAATTTCTGATATAGCAGGTTTGGTGCTGATACCATACAGAAATTGTCCTTAAAATCAAATTGTTCATACGTTTTCACAAACTTATTTTTAACTAAAATTTTTCAGAAAACTTTTTGAGGTAAAATGGATAGTTTGTTTAAGATCTTGAAAATCATACATAATGGATTATCAATTTGATTTAGAAGTTTTTAACATGTGAGACTCAATATAAATCATCGTATGGTACGAAATAATAATAAAGTTTATACTGGAAGGTACTAGTATTTCTTTGCCCTATACAAATTTCAATCTGCTGATAATTATTTCTTTTACCAACAATTTAAATAATTTTCCCCAATTTATCACAAATTACTTCCATTGAATGCAATTAAAACAAATTAACTACAAAGCTTGTCAGACAGTTCAAATTAAAATGCAAAGTGTGGCTATTAATTTCCAGGACTGCTCTAATAACACCAGAACAGATGGTATGAAAAACATAACCTTTTAATATGTTTCGAAGTAATCCCCATCTGCTGTAATACACTTCTGTGCTCGGCTGTATAAGTTGTGGAAACAACTTTTAAAGTCCTCTTTCAGAAGGCTCTTCAATGTCGACGTCACATTCTTCTTGATGTCTTCATCATGCACAAAGCGTGTTCCTTTGATCACAGTTTTTAGTTTGGGAAACAAAAATATGTCTGCTGGGGCCAAGTCAGGAGAGTATGGCAGAAGATGCAGGTCCACGACTTCATGCTTGACCAAAAACCTCTTCACTGGGAACGCAATGTGGGGGCGGGCGTTGTTATGCAACTTGACGTCAACATTGATGAACTTTCCGAAAGAAAACTTTAAAAGTCGTTTCCACAACTTATTCAGCCGAGCACAGAAGTGTATTACGGCAGATGGGGATTACTTCGAAACATATTAAAAGGTTATGTTTTTCACATCATCTGTTCTGGTGTTATTAGAGCAGTCCTGGAAATTAATAGCCACACCTTGTATAGTATATACATATATACCATATCTTGAGATTACATATTAATTTACAAATTACTGTACTGAATAGTCAGAAATAATTTATCAATGTTTGTAATATATAGCTTCAAGATTTAAAAATAATTCTGTTAAAGAATTCTAACTCTTCACCAATTTCAGTCATGAAATTAAGATAATAAGAAATTCAAATGCCAATATGTAAATGCTAATATGTAAAATTTTATCATTGTATTTTACTGCCCATGTTTCCAAAATGGAAATTTTTTAAATATACATGAAACTGCTATATTTTTACTAGCATTTTTAACCTCTACATATAGTAAAACAAAGAGTCTGTCTGTGTGTGTCTTTCATTAGCGCTGCGCGTAAGCTAATAGACTCACGGCTATGAAATTTGGTACACAGGTGCATATAGACAAGAGCCAGTGCACCTCGAAGCGATTTTTTCGAAATTCGAATTAGAATTTTTTTATTTTATGTTTTGTGATGAAAGTGCGTCATTTTGAGACATAATGGGCTATAGGAAAGCGAGATTTTACTCTTTGCACTCCATTTTCACATCGGCATGAAATGTAGGCACTTAGCTATTTTACGAACTTAAAATAAATTTTGTGTTTCAATAAATCGATTAAATACGAATTTATTTAACAAACACCTTTTCAACAGGATTTTTTCTAAAAAAGTTTACGTTTAAAAATGTACAGTTTATTTTTCTTTGATTTTTGGACACATTAAACTTTCATCCTTGTGATTGCTTTTACAAAAAGAATTTTGGGAAAATGATAATATTTTGTATTTTTAAAAAATTTTTTAAATGACGCTTCCAAGTACACTTCGCACATCTTACATCTTTAAAAATGTGATTTTGGCAACAATTTTCCTTTCTTACTGTTGTTGATAATTTTTGATGAAATCGCATCATTTTGAATAGTTTCATTCTTTTAGAAATATGGGTTTGGCAACAATTTTTCATCGTACTTTTTATGTCACTGTTTTTAAGAGATTGGCATATTTCATTGTCGTTTTTTATAAAGTTGTTCTGCAGAGTAAAATTGTGCGTGGAATTTTTTGTTTTTTGAGTTTCTTTTATGTTATTTTTTGCTTATTTCACTGTTTGTAAGATATTGAAAAGTTTTGGATGATTTTTTTTCTTCAACGGAAAGTTGGTTAATTTTTTTAATTAGAATAATTAATATTTGTATTAAGGGATATAGCTTATTTCATTGTAATTTTTGGGCTACTTTGATAGACGGTTGCACAGATTTTGGCGATTTTTCTTTTGGCAAGTAATAGGACTTATGGTAAGCCCATTGCTGGATAAGTTATTTCTGGTAACCGATACTCTGTTGTCATTTTATTTTAAAAATAATGCATTTTATTATGCATAAATTCCATGTTTTAAATATTATTTATGGCTTCTAAATGTTAAAAATCAATTTAATTTTGCATTTTTATTTGAAATAAAAATTTTTTTGTTTGTAATATTTTATATAATTTTATGTTGTGGATGATGTAATCAATGACGTCACCTTATTTAAAAAGTAATTGGTTTTACTAATATCTATAAATTTAATCTAATGTTTTAAACATTATTTATGGCTGTTAAATATTAAAATACAATTTAATTTTGCATTTTTTTAAATGATTTTATTATGAATGATTATTTAAATAATTTTAATTCTATGCGTGATGCAATCAGCTCCCTGATTGGTTACTGAATATTTGTGCATCACCACGCCATTTTAAAATTTTATTAGTCATCTCTTCGAATTCCTCAGATTTCAAATAGAATGGATATGTCCGTTTCGAAGATGAATGTTGTTATTGGTAATTACCAAGAATTATTGGTATTGGAATAAAGAAATTGCCCTTTGAGACCTTTTTTTTGGCCAACCTGGCTTTCCTAAACGAAGATTTATTTAAAAATTGTTAATAGCGTCAGAGGAAATTTATTTTAAATTTTTGGAGAAAACCTCGCAAATTGCTTCTTCAATGAAGTGCGAGAGATGTGGATCACAGATGAAGATCGTTTAAAGAACTTGTGTGTGTGTGGTACTTATCAATATACGACAGATAAAATACTTTAAAAAAATGTAAGTACATAATTTTCTTTTACTTTATAATTGTATACTTCAACTTTTATTAAAAAGTTAATACAATGTTTTCAAAAATTCATGAGATATTTATTGCCACATACGTTTTAATGTTAAATAATTAAATCCTATAAAACTTATTTTAAAGTATTTAAGTAATATTTTAATTCCTTTAAACGCTGGTATGATGTTTTTAATTCGATATTCAATTTAAGTAATATTTTAATCCAATTAAATGTTGGCTTAATGTTTTTATTCTATTATATGAAAGTAATAATTTAACCATACTTTAGCATTTTATACTCTTAGTAAATGTATTTATTTATATTTGCGAGCCATCTTAAAAAACAACGTTTCCAACAAAAAATTAATCCATTATTTTTAACGATATTTATTTTTGTAAAGTTTCTAATACTTTACCATATGCGTAAAATACATAAAAACAGGATTTTTCAAGATGGCTGATGACTGTAAAAACCGCGCCATTGTAAATCGCCAAAAATCCATGCAACCGTCTACCAAAGTAGCGCCTAATTTTTTTCTCTTGCAAATATAAGATAAAATATCATTAATTATTCTTTGCTTTTCAGAATTTTTTATTTTTTGTATTCTTTTATGTTATTTATTGCTCATTTCACTGTTTTTAAGATACTGAAAACTTTTGAGTGATTTTTTTAGGAAACAAATTTCTTAACCTCCTTTATACCATTTGAGTTCTTATGATTTTGGAAAGGGAAGTTGATTAATTTATTTATTAGGATAATTAATATTTGTATTAAGGGATATTGCTTATTTCAGTGTAATTTTGTTATACGTAATAACTTTTTTTTATGAAGTTTTTCTGCAGAGTAAAATTCTATGCAGTTTTTAAATTTAACGTTTGGTGTTTCCTTCAGCCATTTTTATGGTACATTTAAAAGCCAGACAAAGGCTGGCAGCGAAGCTGCTAGTCACAAATAAAGGAGTGTTATATAAACATTTAAAGACCAAATTTTAAAATAACTAGCAAATCTTGAAAAGTCTTGAAGTACAAACAAAACTTTATTAAAATTAAAGAATAATAATAAAAGAGGGCCAAATATTTTATACCTTTGATATCACCACATCCAAATTCAGGTTTTGATTTTGTTTTACCCTTATCTGGCAGTGGTAACTGGAAAGTAATAAAATTTAAAGTTAAATAATATAAAAAACCTTCAAAAGAAAATCAGTTTCTTATAATAACAAGTACTCACAGACTGTTAAAATGTATTGTTTTAAGATAGCAATGTTAATTAATTTTTGTATTTTTGAGACATAATTTCAAAAGCACTACATGTAATTTAATTTGTCCTACAAAAGCAATAAAATAAATATTCAGTATTAACTATTAAACAATATATTATTTGGATTCGCAAGCCTTGAAATTTTGAAACAAAATTTATTATATTTTAATTATATTTCTTTGCTATATATATACATATACATAGTTCATTAAAATAACTTCCATACTTGCCAACCTATGACACTCAAAAATCGGGAGATTTTTTTAAGAAATCAGGAGATTTTTCACAATGTTAAAAAGACTTTTTAAATGATGAAAATATAGTTTTTGATAATGAATTAACTTTAAATAGTAACTAATTCTTAAATGCAAGCAACACATACACATAAAAAATATTTTTATTACTTGCATCGTAAAAAAAAAAAAAAAAAAAAAAAAAAAAAACTTTAATCAGTTTTTGTACAAATGTTATAAACAGTGGCAGATTTTGCTTTCTTTAAGAAAGAAATTTCATAATTTTGTTCCTAGCAATTGCCACTTAGGCCTGCTTTCGTTAATAAAAGTTTTTCTGATTTGTCATCACTAATATTAGATCAAAATTTAATCCTCATTTTCCAACAACACTGAAAATCCTCTCACACTCTGCATTACTATGGGGAACTGTCAAGATGGCCAACATAATTCTAGACAGTTCACTATATTTTAAAATTCCATCAGCATCTTTCAGTTTTCCAATTAAACTCCACTGGGTGTCAGTCCTAGCTGATTTTATAACTTCATCCAAGTTTTCTAATTGTAAACTGCTGTTATGCAGCTGTTGGAACTGTTTCAATTTTTCCTTCCTTTTATAACTCCTTTCAAGATAATAATAAATATCAACAATGTGTTCATCCGCATTTATTGGTAAAGAAGCTGCCCCTTTTTCAGCTGCTAAATTTAAGAGGTGACAGGTGCACCTCATAATTTGCAAATCTGAATTTTCCTTTCTCAAGATGCCTGCAACACCAGTTTTCAAGCCTACCAATACTGGTGCATTATCGGCACCAAGTGCTAAGCAATTATCCAGAGGAACTGCATTTTCTTTTAAAGTTTTAATAATTAGCTGTGCTATATTAAAACCTGTCAAATGTCCTTCTAAAGTGGGGACAGAAAGTAAACTGCACTCAATTTCTAAAGACTCTGGATTAAAAAAAGAAACAACAATTGGATACAGTTTTGAATCGGTATTATTGCTTCCGTAGAGAGGCAGAACGGAGCTGTTTTAATGCAATCAATAACTGAAGATTTATTTTTAAAATCCAGTTCTTTAACAATTGCACCTGTTTTGATTCTTGAGAATTTCTTATAGATTTCACTATCGGAAACATTTTTCTAAATAAAACTGCAGCGTGATCCGATGCATTCAGTGGCAGGTTGTGCTCCAGTAAAAAGGCAGAGAACAGATATTCTGCATTAATAACTTTTTGGTCCTTTGTTTCCGAAGAAAAATTTAATTTTTCGTTTTTTTCAAAACAACTCCTGTTGTCCTTGTGTTTTTGTGTATGCACATTTTTTAGAACATCCGCCCCTGCACCATGCGAAATCGAAAAATCGCAACGACAGGCGGTACACATCGCAAATTTATCACATTTCCTTGAGAAAATAATGGAAGGAAAGTCAACTGTGTATGATTTTTGAAACGTACATGAGTATTTCACCTTTCTCACAGACATAACAAAAGATTATAATTTCTAAAACTCTTTCCTGAATTCACGTGTACTCACACAACTCAGGACAAAATGAGAAGAAGTAACTAAAGAACATCCAAATAACAGCTTGCTTTGTCCTCATTGGCTAATATATGCCAGATGACACGCAGGTGGAGCACGATGCCCATTGGAGAACTGGAGAACGAAGTTTCTGGATACGTATATGCTCTCACTCACAAAGCAGAAGTTATCTAATTCGCAAGTTTTTGTTTTAGATATAATCTAGAGAAAATTCAATTGCTTTCAGACGTCCAAATCCACTTTTTTTTTTTGTTTGTTCATATAACAAAGTAATTAAGCCAAGTTCCATAAAAATCGTGAGAAATTTTAAGAATAAGAAAAAGTCGGGAGAAATATATTGTAAATCGGGTTGGCGGGAGAGCGGTCAAAAATCGGGGGTCTCCAGCCTAAATCGGGAGAGTTGGCAACTCTGAACTTCAAAAATTGTTTCAGCATCTTTTACATGTTACTCATACACAAAAGAAATCTTCATGTGAACTTCCTGATCTGCATCAAACTTTACACATGCATGTATTTACAGCAATAATTACCCTTTACATGCTCTGCGCAGGCTCTCTAATAGAAAAATATTATTTTAATATATTTTTTAAACCTTTTCTCTGCAATGCATTTACAGTAGAACCTCAGATCACAAATTCCTCTCTTCATGAAAAAATTATCTGAATAACAAAAGCATCTTGGATGAAGAATGAGTTATGAACACTCAATTTGGCAACATATGATTTCCAAAGGTGATTTAAGGTAACCTATATAACATTGTGGGGTTTCACACTTTTAGCTAACAGCTAAATGTATAGGAACCTCATGAACAGTTAATAATCACTTTTGTTCAGGAACAGAAACGTAAACTCAAGAAGGGTTAACTACCCTTTATTTCTCAAAATATGAATTAAATAGTCGGCTCCTTTCTCAGAGCGTACAGCAAAGCCTCCCCTTGGGTTTGAACTCAACTTAAGGTAATAAGAAATAAAACTTAACTAATCCGCCTACTTTTGATAGCTTTGGCTATATCTTTTTAAGCTTTGGCTATATCTTTTTAAGCTTTGGCTATATCTTTTTAATTAAGCATTAAAAAGATATAGCCAAAGCTATCAAAAGTAGTTTAATGCAAATGAGTAATATCGAATAAGCTGGCAAGCTATCAAGGGTCTGAAATACGGCCGAGCGTAGTAATAGCTTAGAGGGAAACATAGCCAAAAGGCGAACGCGCACTAGTCAGAAACTCTGAGGTTCTCTAACAAAGTCAGTGGAACTTTGACTTAAATACCACTCTTACTCATTTGCATTAACTGCAATTCTAAACACACATTCCGGTAGGAAATTGTAAACTGAAATTAGGAGGGATGAGAAAATAGCTTTAACTAAAGATAACTGTTAAAAACTTAGGATTAACCTTAGAACATAACTAAAATTCAGAGCCTCCTAGAAACACCATTTTAATATTTTTCATTGCTTAACTCCTATTAATGAAGCTCGGCAGCAAGTAACTTACAGAGCATAACTTTGGTCTGCAGGAAATTATAGCCAGAATGAATTGCAGGCACACACTTTGAGCACTTTCACACTTATGACATTTTTTGTTATCTATTAAATTGTATCTCTAGGCAAAACCTAAGGCTAGGAAATTAAAAACAAAGACTTGAAATTATTAGAGATCCATAAAAAATGAGCTAAAGAAGAAAGAATTACAACAGCTTCAGAAGCAACAACAGAAGGCAACTGTGGAAGAAATGTTTATAGAAGAAAAGACAGAAAGAAAACTGATCTAGTTCTATAATCTGCAAAACTGGGTAAGATGCAAAGTTTTCACGTTATAATATGACCCAGATAAAGTAATAGCAAGTTTATAGAATAAGCATTTTCAGTGACAATGCCATGTGTCACTTTAGAAAAATTTTAAAACAACTAATCATATTGAAGAAATTTTGAGTGAAACAGAGGCCAAGTGAGTCTCAGCAGAGTCACGTGATACTTAGAGACAACGATAACAGACATTTTCTAAAGACAATTAATTATCTTATGCTTCCATGGAAATAAAATTCCCCGTCCAAAGAATAACATCTTCCTCTTTAGTATCCACTTGTACCATCTCCTTTGTACTCTCTTTTTACATTTAACAATTTACATCGATTTTGGGTTATGAACTTGTGCACAAAGTACTATTGTAAAGTTTAAATAATCAATCATCTGTGACCCATGAAAAAAATTACTCCATTTTACATTAATTCTTATGAGGACTAGTGCTTCAGTTTATGAATGATCTTAAGAAACAAATTAAGTTTGTGAACTTAGGTTTTACTGTATTCTTCTAATTGTTCAAGTAAAAGGCATAATTAAAACTTACCTTTTTTGGGCTAGGCTCAGTTTTGCTGCTCTTCTGATAAGGTGCTGCACTGGGATCTGTTTTGCTGCTCTTCTGATAAGACACAGGGCCAGTATCTGCCTTATTACTCTTCTGGAAGGGTGCTGGACTTGCTTCTGTTTTGTTACTTTTTTGAAAAGATACTCGACTTTCTGAATCTATTTTATTAGGTGCAAATTTACTAATGCTGTCCCTTATCCCAAGCTTCTTCCTGGGTGTGCTTGCTTCAGTTTCAAATGCTATAGTAAATGCTGTAGCAGCAGGAGATGAATGAGCTGAACCAGTATCACGATCCTCTCCTGTAGTAGTACCATAGTTAGGAGGAGCAGAACATGAAGAAGTTTCGCTCCTTTGACTATAATCTAGATTTCAAAATTTGAATGATTTTATTTTAATGAGCAGTTACATTAGACAAAGAGGAATAAAGTAATTTTCTTAACTACTACTATAATTTTCACTACAATTTTCATAAACTGGTAGATGATAAATTAATTAAAAAATAAATTCTTTTAAAATGAAAATTAGAATTATATTACTTGAAACACTAAATTTTTTGTGTCTTCAGTAAAACCTTCACAATTAATAAAATTTTTTGGCAAGATTACATAAAAGGATGCTTTTTCATTTGATATTTTTCTTACTGATTTTGAAAAACACTCTTCAGATTGTTTTCAATGAAAGAAAAAAAAATTCACTTTTTATATATGGGGTCATCTAGAAAGTTCTGTGGTTTTTCAAATTGATGCATGTTTCCTTCTAGTTATTTATTTTTTACAAATAAGGAAAGACCTTGATCAAAGCAGGTGTCTAAATATATTTTCTGCTCATACTGCAAAATTCTAGCAGTACTGCAGCATAATTACTTCCTTGCACGAAATAAAAAGGAAGTATTGTAATCGCGAAAAGTTTCAGGCAGCACATTTCAACGAAAATATCCATTTTGACCGCTATCGAATGCAATTTAACGATGTTTTTGCGTGATATCTGTACGTAAGGACAGAATAAAAGACTCGTTTCCTCCAAAAAAATTATAAAACTGCTTTAAAATTAATTCTGAAGAGAAGTTTTCGTGGCGTCTGTACGAACATATGTACGTACGAACGTATCTCGCATAACTCAAAAACGAGTAACCTCAGAACGTTGAAATTTTGTATATAGGACTGCTATAACATGTAGATGTGCACCTCGTATTTTGGTTGCAATCGGCCGCACCAAACATATATAAATATATTAATATAAAAATTGTAGTAAGCTCGCCTAAAAGTTACCAAGAGCTGCTGCTCCAAAAAGTTCAACACGTTTTAAAAAAATTAATTTATATATATATCCACTCTGTTACCCGGCTCAGTGATCTTAGTTTCTTTACTCTTATATGTTTGTAAATTGTACATTTTTTGCTTTAAAAATGATTCACTTATGTTGTTTTTATCTTCCAGTTAAGGTTTTTATGTCTTTAGTAAATCTGTATGCAATATTTTTAGAATTATAAACAATTTTAAAATTGTTTAAGTGCCACTAAGTTTTTATTTTATGGCGGCCATTGATTGTTTACATTTGAAACAGCAGACTAGTGGATTTGTTGCCAATCTAGAGAAACTTAGCTTCGCAACAACAAAGATAACGCCTTCATTTATTATTGCCAATTAAATCATGCTTAATCCTTTCTGGAATTTTTTTCGAGGAAATAAGTGTTTAAGATTTACTGCGTAATTTTTAATATAGATATTTTGAGTTTTTATGTATTTTTGCCTTCTCGCGAAGTGAGAGCTGAATTAATTGCATGAGAAATACTTAATCGTCTGTGAAAAACTGTTTCTTTTTTGTTTAATTTCTTTTATACATCATTCTAGCTTTATTATAGTATTTGAATAGAACATGTGGCAACGATTAGATAATTCTTTTCTTTAAATGATATAAATTTTGTGCATTACGAGTTATAATATGAACGAAATATAATACTAAGTGAATCTAGCGCCAGAGTGTCGCTATGGTAAACAAATACTAGAGTGAATTTTAAAGAATGCATTTATTCTCTTGTGGTTTATGCGCTGTCGGCGAAGTACATTTAATTCAATCCAATAAGTTTAAATGAAATGCAAGAAAAAATGCATATAATTTAATATTTCATACAAAGAAGTCATGTGGTGTAAATATCAGATTTTTTTTTTTTTATTATTATTATTTTTTATTTTACTGATAAGAATGGAGGAACTCAGAAGTTCATCATATTATTCTCTTTTATTTTAAAAATGGAAAAAATACTAGTCAAACTGTTCATAAAATTTGTGCTGCATATTGACAAAGTGCTGTTTCTGAAGAGACAATTCAAAAGTAGCTTGAGAAGTTTAAGGATCATTTTCTATAAACAAGGACCTATTAAAAGAAGCTGTCACTGAAAATCCATCTTATGCAGTTTATGACTTGTCAGATAGACTACATATTCTACAACATACAGTACATAATCATTTGAAGAAGATTATGTACTGTATGTTGTAGAATCATTTGAAGAATATTATGATGTAATTTGAAGAAGAATATGTATGTAAGCTGTACCATATACAGCAAATTCCAATTTAACAGCAAAATATGATTGATTGAGTTTTGACATGTAATTCTTTGTTGAAAAAACAATAAAGAAGCTCCTTTTTTTGAAATTTTTCATTACTGGAGATGACAAGTGAATACTGGAAAATAAGGTTTACAAAAAAGGGTCACAGTGTATGGCAAAAGAACTTCCGTTAGTAACATCACTAAAGGTCTGCATCACAACAAAGTAATGCTACTACTTAGTGAGACTACAAAGGAATTATACATTATGAAATATAACGAAATCAGATAATATGTTGGAAAGTACTATTCCCAAATAGCAGTTTTAAAATCAGAAATTGATGTAATGTGTCCAGAACTGACCAATCATCGACATATTGTCTTCCATTAATGACAATGCTCACATTTTGGTGAATGTCAAAGATTTATTAAGTATGGATGGGATATTTTATGCCATGCTCTACATTCATTATACTTCGAGTTTCATCGGATTTTTGTCTCTTCAGGGCACTTCAAAGTTCTGTAATGGCCTGGAGTTAAACTTCTTTGGAGGCTGCGAAACAGCACCTTGATACTTTATGAATAAACCTAATAACTTTGTTTTAAAAAAATGAATTTTCTGGCTGCCAGTGAGAAAGCAAGCCATAGAACAAAATAGTGCCTATGTGATTCAAAGAAATTTTATGTTATTGTACTGTTTGATTTGTATTGATCATATATATATAAATTGCAAAACTTTCAGATGAACTAATATGTGTGTGTGTGTATATATATATATATATAGGTACATTTGATATTAAACAGTACATCTAGAAAGTTTACTTTAGATTTACTCACACATTATCATAATTTATTAAAAATTGTCACAATTTTTAACACTTCTGCTTTATACTGAAATAAAAATCACAATTTTCCCTTAAAGATTGATGTTTTAATATTAGAAAAAATGAAATAAAAAAACTTTCTAACACATTTTTAAGATCCTCCCTCCTGCAAAAAATATTCCACAATCAAATAGTCACCATAAGGCATAAGATAAAAGTTGGAAAGCCGGTATTCTTTCAAAGTAATCAAATGTTATTATCTAAATAAAACACACATTTCTCTGTTTCCCTTCAAGAAACTTTTACAATTTGATTTTTAAGTTCAAACTCTTAAAATAAATTAAATTTCAATCCAAATTTGAAAGGTAATTGACAAGTTAAAGATAAACTTTAAAGAAGGCTTTTGACGAGCTGATTTTAATTGATATACAATGAAAAGTTACCAGGACTATCAGAAAGTGCACCATCTTGACCAATCCAATCCCATTCTTTGTCCTGCTGCCTAATATTACTAAGGTTTAATGATAAAGTATCAGGCGGATTATCCTCCCTTGTCAAAGCTGGTAATTCACAACCATGAATGTTTTTATTGTTTTTGTTAGAAGCCTCCTCAAACTTCAGGTTTGATTTTTTAGCTTTCAACTCTTCTTCTAATGTTTTCTATGGAAGAAAAAGTAAATACAGTTATGTTTGATTATCAGCACTATAACATTTAATGATTTATGATTCACAGATAATGGTGCCACATACAATATGCAATATAGAAAATAAAAATGGTTGTTGATAATATGAAAAATAATATAATACAGTTAAAGAAAATATATCATACTTATTCTAGATAGAAAGCTGAACAGCTTTTCAATGTCTCAATAAATACATTTTAAAATTATAGAGAAATGAAATTAAACGCAAGAACTTTTACTAGCAGTTAAATTAGCAGTCAGCACAATTTATCTGCAAGATACTTTTTTAAAACACAGAAAAAAATATTGTATAGAATGAATGGTGAACATGCCTTTAGATTTGTTCTTATTTGTTGCTTAATCACTTATAGCACAGTTTCCCAGCATGGACGTTATTGCCTATTGCTGGATACTAATTAGATCTATGGAGATATTAATAATCCAGGGGACAAGTAAGGAAGTACTAGAAAAGCAAATGGACAATAAGAACACATTTGGGAAATTCAGTCGTCCTTTTACAAGTTGCTCTAAGTTGCAAGTAGTTTCATTTTTCTGTTCAGAACTTTTAAAATTTCAGTACAATCAAATGAAAGAGAAGAATGCTAAAGCAAAATTTAAAATTTGGGCCGTGGGAAGAAAAAAAGACAACCTTATTTTGCCATGATTTTAAATAAATTTTATCAATTTTGGGAATGATCAGAAACAGATACCTATTCTTCAGAAGATAAAAACTTTTTTTTTTTTTTTTTTTTTTTTTTTTTGAGGGGGTAGCTTTTGAAGAAAAGTTAATTTATGCTTGATTGCTTTGAAAACTTAAGAGTTTTATTCATAATCTATACCAAAATAACTTTTTTTTGGCGCCTAATTTTTAAATTTCAATCAAATATTCTGAAAACATAACCAAAATATACCCAAGTAGCATGTTTTTTAAACATATGCTATTGCACATGCTGTGGCAGAAATATGTGCACAGTTTACAAATTCTACTATTTATGTTTTGAGAAAACCCGAATCATTACTATCCTGTTTTCATATTGCACAACAAATTTTAGGTAGTAATTTAATGCAGTACAAGTGCAATAAATACCTAAAATGCTTTATGCTCTTTCAGTCAGTGCATACGGATTACATACATCTGAATCGTGACAGTCGGCGCAAAGAGGTTAGGATGCTTCCACAAAAAATTCAAAATGTTCCTTTTTTCTTATGTCATATACAGCCGACTTTCTAATCTCCTCGCATAATTTTGAGACGGATATGCCTTTATCCATTTTTTGCAGCAATTCCACTTTTTGTTTAATGGACATCGAAACATGGTTTCGCTTCGTAGATCCTTAGGCAGCCCTGGAGTTGGAAACTCTTTTCGACATAATCGAAAGTTCACGCTTAATTTTTATAAAATTGCTCTAACAGTCTGCAAAAAACAATAAGCTCGATCCAATTAGAAAATTAAGGAACAGCGCAATCTGCAACATGAACTGAAATGCCTTAGAATCAGTAAAGATAATTTTAGCCTAGCTTATACCTTCCGTTATGCATTAAATGTGCATGCGTCAAGCATACGAAAAAAAAAAAGTTTGTGGCTTTGAGGTCCGGATTATAGAACATTCCGGATAATGGACGTCCGGATTACGGACTTTGTACTGTTTGAGGCTCATTGCAATCAAAAAGGGAGGTGCACTACTACATGTTATAGCAGTCTTACATACAAAATTTCAACATTCTGAGGCAACTCGTTTTAGAGTTATGTAAGATACGTACATATATAAGTATGTATGTACAGACACCATGAAAAAATCTCTTCTGAATCCATTTTTAATCAGTTTTATAATTCATTTGGGTCTTTTATTTTGTCCTTATGCACACATGTCATGCTAAAACATCATTAAATCGCATTCGATAGCGGCCAAAATGGATATTTTTGTTGAAATATGTTTCACGGAATGTTTCGCGGTTACAATACTTCCTTTACTTTGTACACGTAAGTAAAAAATGGAATGACTTTATACGCAATTTTAGTTTTTGGTATCAATTTTTTTTTTTTTTTTTTCAAAATCTAAAAATCAGTAACCACAGTGTTAAAATGGCAAAGGTGATTTTAAAAAAGCAAGCAAATGATGGTAAAAATAGTTGTTGCATGAAAACTAAACATTATAAAATGGGATTCAATACATTACAGCTGCTGAGAATAACAGTTACTATAATACTAACATTTTCTTGTCACCACATTAATGATACTCAGAAATTTCTTACAAATAAAATAAAAATTATTTTCTGTCTCTATATTTGGACACCTCAAGCAATGATGCAGAACAATGAATACATAAATTTCATGTCAATTAGGAAGGGAAAAATTCACAGTATACCTCATAATTAGATGACTATTTAACACTAGAAAACTGATGCGAGTTTGTATTTTTGCAATGCGAGAAATACGAGTATAGCAAAACACTAACTTTCTTAATAATAATAAAAAAAAAAAAAAAAAACCTAACTTACATGTTTATGATATGTAACTGAAGAATTAACTAATTTTTTAATAATAATGAAAATGTACTCATACATAATTACAAATATAAACGACCAAGGAGAAATGTAAAAAAAAAAAATGCAAAGATTTAATGAGACGTTTTGTTGACACACTGATTCATTAAATCAAATTAAAGCTCAACTAAAGTAATTTACAATTTTAAAAGTTATTAAACATTAAAATTGATACCTTTTCAATATCATTTTTTGGCGATATTGATTTTTCTTCATTAGAAGGAGAAGTGGCACTTGAGCTCTTTTCTAAATAAAAAACATCTGGTCGTACTTTGTAAAGGAAAAAAATAAACTCCACATAAAATGAAATTTAAAAAAAAAAAATCTAAATAAAAAATATTCAGATGTTCTGTTAAAATAATAAACAACAACAACATTCCCTTAGTTACCTCAAAACCCTAATTCACTCAAATAGAATTTTTTAAATTCTTTATTACCAATAACCAACAATTTTATACATTCCTAAAAGTCTGACAAGTGTAATTTTGGTATAACTGCTCTATAAATAGTTTATCATGTAAACTAGGAAATTTTAACAGCAAATCATTAAAGCAAACTATTATTCTTTACCTAAGTATATAATATACTTAGCATTAGAAATTTCTTGTTAACTATTATAATGGAAAAATTATCCTTAAAATTATGTTAGAAAGTAGATATGCTGTTAAAAATAAACTTTAAAAATCTAAATTACAAAGCAACTTAAAAATCTTATATTGCTGCTTTGATTGCTTTCATTTATATGTGGGGCTGGCTGCATGGGTGTTTTCATGGTTTTCCCCATGTGTAACGTGTATATGAGCCAGTTTCCCTTAGAAAGTCCTTCACGAAGGCATCGCTCCCTTTAGGCAGATAGCTCTCGTGTGCTTTGCCATAATTTAATAATCCAATCCATTTACATGTGGAAAAGACTAGGAAGACTAGGACTCTGAAAGTTCAGGTACTTTCAATTCCTAATGGGGAATAATTTAAATATTGATGTCTACCTGCAAAGCAATCCCCTTGTGACATGATATCCTTTTGCAAGCACTCATATAGTTTCTGCAAGCATTGCTTTACCAACTTTTTCAACCATCTGTAATGTCTCTTTAAATGCTGCTTTCACTTCATTTGCTCCATCAAATCAGAATTGCATAATATTTTGTTTCAATGGAAAAAAGTATTTATGTATTATCAACAACCTTACAAAAGTTGCCAAATTTCCTGAATGTGCCAAACTGGCACCATGCACACAATCATTCTTCAGACAACAGTACTCAAATCATTCCTTCACTTAAGCAATATCATTATTTTTAATGCATTCCTTTTGTAATATTCCAAGTTTTAACAATTTATTATAGTTCAATCATATTTCTCGCCTTCAAATTTAAAATATAAACCTGTGGTATTTCCCAGCAATGGAAGAAAATGTGGTAAAATTTCTGCAGGATAGAGTATTTTGTGCGAAATCACTAAAGAGAATAATGATGAGATCAGTTTAATACATAGCTAATATGCAAGGCCAAGTTTGTGCAAAGTTGTGAGCGATGCCAAGTTTGTGCAATGCTCTTACTTATTTTTTTACAGCAAAAACAGATCAAGTGCACAAGAAGAAGAAAAATGCAAAAAAAAATTATAGGATTTTGCAAAAAACAATGCATTTGTTTTATTATTTTTTTTTATGTATGATATAATACTTATTTAATATCTAAAACTTGTATTTTAAAATATTACAGTGTACTTTCTTTTGACGGGCTGACAACGTTTTGCCGACTTGCGGTAAATATCAATAGCTTGAGAATCTTTTTAAAAAATTTACGAAAACTGCCAACTTGCACTCAAAGTAACTTTTACCTTTCCATCAGTATCTCCATCAGTAAAAAATCAACAAACAGTCCCAAAGTGGTTGTATTAATATTTTAAGCACCAGTAAAAATAGCAGACGGATAAGTCAGGTGACAAAATAGGATGTGGAAGCGTTTTATTATTATTTCTGTACAAAAAAACTTCTGATTTACAGGCATCTCTGCCCAGAGGCATCATCATAGCAAAGAACCTATTTTTATTTTGCCATATCTCAGGCTCTTTAAGATAAATGGAGTTTGAATGGACAGACAGCAGAGATTACGGGAATACTTCAGACAATGAAACTTCAGCTACATGGTTGCAAAACCAATGGTGGGTACAATCCTCAAAATTTTGTATTCCATTACATACATTTATATAAAATTTTAATGACAATATAATAACTTTTTCAATTGCAAATGAATGCAGAGGCATTGGAATATATCAGTAACCATGGCAATT
The DNA here is from genome assembly GCF_044657685.1 of Stegodyphus dumicola. NCBI lineage: Eukaryota > Metazoa > Arthropoda > Arachnida > Araneae > Eresidae > Stegodyphus > Stegodyphus dumicola. The sequence continues at coordinate 152,297,842 of NC_140768.1, forward strand.
GTTTATGTTTCTTTACACCCATAGCTACACTTATGCAACTCATGCACCCATGCCTTAACAAATTTTTACAACACATTTGTAGTTAAATAAGAAAAATGGCAACAGCAAGTCAGCAGAAGAAAGAGCTAGAGAACAAATGCACAGATTATACCTTGAAGGCCTGGATAAAGCTGATTCAGTTTTGGTTCAGTGTTACTTTGTTTGGTTAATTACAGTTGGCACATGACGAGGATTAATTTTGAAACTATATAATTTAGAGAGATTTATTATAAAGAATTACTATTTTCAGGAGAGGAAAGGAAAATAACCAAAATAAAAAGAATTAAGGAAGAACTACTTCAAACTAAAAGTAAGAATTATAACCCACTTTTTCCAGTCTTTTTATATACAAGCACAAATCCACATACACAAAAATTATACAACAGAACTTTATTGTAATAATTTAATAAAAACTTTCAGAAGAAAACATTTTAATGAAAAAATATTTATAAAGGATATCATAACCAAATCTAATACAATCTAGACGCTTTAACTTCATATATGTCTGTTCAGGAATCCTAATTCCATTTACATATGTCTGAAAAATATAAATAAAACACATACAAGTTATTTGAAATGCAAATTTGACATTATTACAGATAGCAATATTCATGGCATGCAAATGTTTCCAATACAATGAACATTTATAAATTAAAAATATGCTTAATATACTGGTTTCTAAAAATTGAGAAAAATCACTAAAACAGCAATAACTCCTCCAAAAATATGCCAATACGTATAAAATTTGAATATGTTGTCAAATAAGAGCTGTTGAGTAAAACTGCAGTATGCAAATTAGTGGCGTTGCAATTCCAATGTGTCACTTACAAGGAGAATAACATCGCATGTTTGAGAGAAAGCCTATAAATTTTGCTGTGATACCGAGATAAGAAATTTGGGATCGGTAATTTGTTAAAATGACCTCCAGGCATCATTTACCCAAAGTAACTGCAATAAAGAGCTACTGGGAAACTAGTGGCAAGACAGAGTCAGACAGGAATTGCCAGATGCCTAAATGCGAGTCCTTCTGCAGTTCAGATACTTTGACAACAATTTCTAACCATATTCGGCATCGAAGAGGTTCAGCCAAGGACGATTAATTGCTATGATGAGTGCTGACATATTTGTTTTTATGTGCACAAAGGAGCAGAACTGCATCTCCGACTCAACTCAGATCCTCCCTTGATGCAGCCACCAGAAGGTTGGTGTCCACATCAACTGAGCATAGAAGGCTTCACGAAGGAGGTCTGACTCGAGGCAGCCAGCCATTTGTGTGCTGCTCACATCACACCAGAGAAGGAAACGTTTGAGGTGGGCACATCAATATATCCACCGGACGGCTGATCAGAAGAGGTTTGTTCTCCTTATGGGTAAGTTCAGATTTATCCACCAAAGCAAGGGTAGACGTTACTTGAATTGAAGAGAGCATGGAACAGTTATCATTCATCAAACATTAATGAAAGAGATGCATATGGAGGAGACAGTGCCTGTGCTTGGGGTGGTGTTTCTTTGGCTGAACGTGCAAACCTTCGTATCTTCCCACATGAAACCGTGAATGCTCAGGCCTACAGAGATGATATCCTTGATGCTTATGTATGCCCTTAATGCCAAGGTAATAGGTGACAACTTCCTGCTACAGGACAACTAGATTGCACAGGGCTCACATCGTAGATGATTATCTTCAGCAGCAAACAATTCAGCACATGGAGTGGCCAGCTCGATCACCAGACATGAATCCTATCAAACATGTTTGGGATGCTTTAAGGAAGATGTATAGTTGCTCTCAGTCCTCCTCTTTAGAACTTCACCACACTTCCTGACACATTTAATTTGTTCATTTTATACATATGTTAATTTCTATAACACCATAATTGTCTTGTAATTTTTTTTTAATGTAATATTATACCATACTATGTGTTATATTCTACGGTTCAGTTTCCTTAAATTCTACGTGCAACTTTTTGAGTAATCATCATTTCATTTCAAAAAAAAAAAAAAAAAAAAAAAATCCTATCCAACTGAGCTCTATTAAGAAGCTGTCAAACTTTAAACAAAGTGGGCGGCCCAAACAAATGGAGCTAGGAAGCATTCGGTTTGGCGCATTTGGCACAAAATGTTATTTAAAAGTAGAGGTGCCTGATACCTGACAAATGCACCTTGAAGAAAAATAAAACTATTTTCCAGTTATAACAAGGTGTTCTCACTTTCAATGATTTAATAAATAAGAGTAAACAGTAACTTACATGCACAGTAATATGCAGTGTATTTTTTTGAATCATTATTTAAAAAATTAAGAAAATTAGGAAAGAGAAAGCATACTTACCCCTGTAAGACTATTTAAATCTTTAATATGAAATTTCTGTTCGCCATTGTTGTAGCACAGCACTGCATGCCGTTTGTCTGCACTAGCCGCCTGAAAAATATAGAGCATTTTAATTATTCTCCACATAAAAACATAATATGTAGCAAGATTATATATTAAAATAAATAAATAAAAACATAATATGTAGCAAGATTATATATTAAAATAAATAAATAGTACTTTGAATTGTCCTCAACCTCAGTTTCAGTATGAAATTGTTCCTTGCAAAATTAGATTTCTTGTAGTCTTTTTGGAAGCTGTTGTCAAAAATTTACACAACTATCATTTGAACAATTTTAGTAAGAACAATTATAAAGAAATGTTTTATTTGTTTGGAAATTTAAATTCAATCATAATTCATCAAGGGTACTAATACTGAATTTATGCTATTAACAGTTAAAAACTGCATTTCTAAATACATTATTACACATTTAACATTGTAAAAATTTGCCTGAAACTCATAGCTGAACAGTATCTACAAGCTGCAAAAATAAATGTAAATATTGGCTATACAAAATTTTGTTTTCCCATCATAATTTTTTTTTTTTTTTTTTTTTTGTTTCTTATAAAATATTTTTATTGTCATTAATAAAACAGTACTGATAAAGTACAAAGGGTGTTAAAAAACATTTTTCACCATTTCATAAAGTTGGCAAAATATTCTAGGGAGAGAAAAATCAGAAAATTAAGTTTCTGGTAATCAGAAAGTACCAAACAATCAATTCTGAGCAAACTGCAGCAAGAAATTCAAGTAATCATTTAACAGCACTATTTCCTTCATGAATTCTTTGAGATACCAATTACAGTAGCAATAATAATAAAAATATAAAATGTTTTCAAAGATTTTCATTTCTAGCATTATGAAGTTAATAAAATAAAATACAAATACCTTTCTTACTTTCTACATATTTGTGCACACTATTCATGCTTCATTCCTTTTACTATTGATGAAATTCACCCATCCCTCTCCCCTTCCACCAAACCGCACAATAGGACTTTTGGCTCACTGCATATTTAGAGTACCGACACTATACATTTACAAACATTTATGCCTTCCGGGATTCGAGCCCGAGCCCTTTGGCACGGCAGTCAGTGACACTAACCACTATACTGGTTGGGCAGCTTTCTTTATAAATGAAAATGTTAATTATTTTTTGTTTAATACCTTTTTGGATCAGGAAAGTTTTCACAGACTTTAGTTCCATATACTGAGGAAAGCTGGTACCTTTACAGCTATATTATTGGGCACTTTTTTCCGCCATTGTTGGTATTATTTTTGGGTATGCATTCAGCATAAGTTGGTGCAAATATAAGGTGTTGCAAATTTTGGCACTTTTACTGGTGATAACTGTCTTTTTCACACTCAGTTGTCTTAGATCAATTAAACACTAACATTTGCATAATTACATTTTTTTTTTTTTTTAACAGCAATGGATTTCACAGCTACTTTGGATTAGTAAAGAGATGAAATAGCAGCTATCACGTTTCTTCAAGAAAGCGATATTCTTCACAAAGAAAAATTATGTTCAAATGATGTAACCTTCATTCATACTGGGGGGGGGGTATTTGAATAAAAGCATAGTTTGCTGGATCACATGTTCCTTTTGTCCGATTCATTTACTTTTGACTTCAGAAGTTAGTATAACAGAGTTTTGTGAATCAAAGCTTACTTCAAATGAATCTAAACACAATGGCGGATATGAATAACTGCATAAGAGATGTATATGCAATTCTTCATTATCTCATCATAAATGTTGCTGGAAGCAGCAAAATTGTAGAAATTGATAAACTTATTCATGAAAAGAAAAAAAAAAATCATTGCAGATCATGTTCTTCCCATACAACAGGTTTTTCAAGGATTTTTTCTTTACATAAAAGAATATTTCTTACAGCTGTTCCTGATTATTTTGAACTAAAGGTAGGAAAGAAGCTAAAATGAGCTCATATGACACCAAAAATGCATGGTATGACTTTTAAACTATTTTTCAATGCACTCATTACCATTTACCTTGTACTAAAACTTTTAGCTCAATTGTGATTTTCTAAAGCATGATTTTGCAAATTAAAAGGCCGATTAAATATATGGATTATTTTTTTATTTTTTATTTTTTTTCCTTTTAAACAAAAACTAATTCCAGCATTAACAATAATAGAGAAAGATAACAGAATATGAAGAAAAAGAATAATATACCTGAAGAACTATGTCACATTCTTCTCTACCAATAAATATCATACCATGTGATAAATCATGAGTGCGTCCATCTTTGCCAACCAGCACCCATGAGTCATTTCCTTTTGTACTCATGAGTATGGACAAAGTCTTCTTTTTCCAGCTGTCAGAAAAGCTTCACAGACATTGATCCTAAAGCTGAGGGAAGAAAGAAAATTTAATTTAATTTTAAAGCAAACTTTTGATTGCAAGTGCTGAAATTAAAATATAATTAGACAAAAAAAATCTGCAACATAAAATCGCCAACTAATATTAAATTCACTAAACTAAAATAATTATACAGCAGACCAATCAAAATTATATAACCTTTATCCCCACATTTTAGCACTGGACTTAGTCAGAGAAACTTTCCGCTCCTCAACATTTGAAACTCTGAGGACACTACAGCAGAAAAATGTATAATTCAACTCCAACTATAAGTCTGTATTCCTTATTATTATTTTATGATGTGTTTGTTGTTAAAGTTCATTGAAGGTCTTTATTTAGAAAAAATGGGAAGGATATATCCTTCTCATGCTACATAGGGAGGAAAAAAAATAAATAAATAAAAAGTCTGCTTTTAAGAGGAAAATTAATACTTGTTCTGTCAGTTTTTCCATGATAATAAATCGGGGGAGGGGAGATTGAATGGTTACAAATACATAATCAAAAAATGACATCAAATAAGAACAATCTTCTTCACTATATTTGTTTTTAAAACTGGAAAAACAAACAAAATCCAAACACTAAAAGGCATTTTAGAAACGACAGTGAACATTATAGACTTTCAAAAAATACTTCAAAGAGTTTACAAAAAAACTTTCTGAAGGTGTAGACTATTTTTACAGAAAGCATGAAACAGATCTTGGAATATTCTTCACATTGCACTGAAATTAGTTTAAAATATTTTATAGCATTTCTTAAATTTGAACTATAAGAAATTAACTATCACTATTAACTTTAGTGGATAATAATAATCTATACTTATCTGTAAGAGACACATATGTATGTAATAATTTAGATATTAATGATGGAGATACAAAGCACATCCATCCAATTGACTTACAAAGCACATGTTCCATCCAATTGACTTTTAATCCTTCTCCTTTTTTTTTTTTTTTTTTTTTAGTAATGCCATAGATGTTAACAATGAAAGATAATTACCGAACAGAAAGTTTCAGTTGTGGCTGAGTTAATATTTTTTTAGCACAAATGGAGCTGTCTTGAAATTGGATTTGGCATCAGTTTGCTATAAATGTTGAATCCCTTTCCAAACTGCTCCCATCACATATTATTGCTCTGTATTATTTTTAAAGAACTTAAATAATAAAGAATTTGCATGCATGTATGGATGGATGTTCCTTGTACTGCAAGAAAACAATGATACCTAGAGCTATCCAACTGAACATGTGCACCTAAATGACCAAATTTGAATTCTGAATTTCGTATTTCACATTTTGTAAAACTTCAAGAATTTTTTATCAACAAACTCAGTGTTATAAAAGAAAGCAGTGACAACACTATATAAAATAAAACATGTTTATCTCCAGCATGCAAGATTGTCTATTAGAAATTCTAAAGATATGCTGTTTTTTAATATTTTGTAATTTCGGTGCTGAACTGAAGTTTATATGGCATAAGTGTGAAGAATATGATATTTAATAAATAAAATTAACACATAAAAAATAATAAAAACAGTTTTTTGGGCTAGCCATCTTACTCAATGATAATCATATGACAAGAATTTTGAAATTGCATAGCTAAAACAGATTTATTATACGCATGTTACTATTTTTAGGACAGAAAGAAGAAATAACCAAATTACATAGAACACTTAAGGAGTTGTTACAGATTAAAGGATACCTTAGAATCATCCACACCGCACTGAAATGTCGAGAACTCACTGGTAGCCTTGGCGAGAAATGTGTTTAAATAACTTTTCTCTATTTCAATGATGCATCCTGCGCTACTTATTTTTTTGAATTTTTCCTTTTTCATACAAGACACTTTTATTGTTTTTTTTTTTTTTTTTTGTGTGTGTGTGTGTGTCACTGTTTTCTCCCCATGGTGATCTGTTTTCACTTTAAAAAAATCAGAGAATTTCACAAGCTCAATGCCAAAATTCTAAAGTGAAAAAGGAAAAAGAGGTGTATCATGTTTTTAAGCAAATTAAATTATGCTCTATGTAAGCAGACACACTCTGCAGTCACATTAGTGAGTATGTATGGAGATACAGAAAGCTCTCTGGGGGAGCGGACGCAACACATACACCTACGTTGTCACATCAATACCTTTTGACAACACTGCGAGTTTCCCCATAAATACTTTTTGGCAAAACGGTGCATTGCCTCATCAACACTTTTTAACAGTTCTCTGGTACCAATACAGATAACTGGAATGCACCAACTAAAATTCAAGTTTTATTTTATACAGTCAAAAGTCGTTAATTCGGACACCCATAATCCGGAATGATCTATAATCCGGACCTTAAAGCTAAAAACTTTCTGCGCATGCGTCGCGTCCACGCATGCACATAGGCATTTACGCGTGAGCGTAAGACCTTTACGGCTGCGAATATACATGTGCGCATAATACGTTTATGCATGTGCGTTTAATGTACAACAGATGGTATAAGCTAAAATTATCTAATTATCTATTTCAGTTAATGTTGAAGATTGCGTTGTTACTTAATCTTCGAATTGGATCCGGCTTATTATTTTTTGCAGACTGTTAGAGCAATTTTATAAAAGTAAGCTTGAACTTCCGATTATGTCAAATAGAATTTCTGATATATATTTATTAATATGTAAAGGATCTACAAAGCGAAAGTATGTTTCGAAGTCCATTAAACAGAAAGTGGAATTGCTGCAAAAAATGGATAAAGGCATATCTTTTTATTATCTAATCACTCCGAAATATGTTTATCACTTTTACGCTGCTCTGCGGGGGGAGGGAAACGACATGGCACGCAATGAATTGGAAGTTGATCTGTCAGCACTATTCTTATCTTCAGGGCAGACTTTTTTATTTTATTTGGCTTATAATTCTTTACTAAATGTAGTATTTCATCTCGATGTACTCGGTTTTGATATGATTTAAATCAAGTTCCTTGTCATTATAATTCGCTTCCAATAGTGAAGAAAGTGACTCAAAGGTCATTGAAAACGAAAAAATTTCTATTGACAAATTAGTCGGTATTCTCGACACAGCAATTATAAGAATTGAAACAGCGGAACTTTATAACTAGACAAGAAATTATGTCTTTTTAATAGAATTAAAGAGAAAGTATTATCACATGAAACGAAGCAAATTAAACAACTTACATTGAAAGAAATGTTTAATAAAGTAAACAAATAAATATTAATCTTTTTCTTTTTGTAAACTTTGATATCCTTTAGATCATAATTGTTATTTCATAAATTATGGTTTCATATTTTTAATTTTATTATTTCTGCATGCCATCTTACCAGATTTAAACTGATGATCTATAATCCAGAAAAATCGATAATCCGGAATCACCGAAGTCCCGACGAGACCGGATTAATGACTTTTGACTGTATATTCTTTACATAAGTATACAGCGGTGGCCAAAATTAAGGAAATTTTTATGTTTTTGAACTTTGTATGCTTATAGAAAACATTACATTTCACAAAATGCAAACTTGTATATATCATTTTAAAGAGAATTTATTACTGAATTCAATACAAAACACAAAATTAAATTATTTGCAATACAAAAAAAGTTAAACAATGATAGTTATCGATATACAGGGTGACCGTAAAAGAATGTCCGAGTTTCAAATTGTAATAGTATCAGCTGTAATCATTCGACAGTTGTGGTTGAAGGTAATGAATAAAGAACAACTCCAACAGTTTCAGATAAGCGCATGCGCTTGTACTGCTACATCGTTTTCACAGTTGCAGCATCATCTGTTCAAAATGGCGACTTCTGAGCGTAAAGTGTTTTGTGTTCTACAATTTGCTAACAGTAATTCGGTAATTACCATTCAACGTGCATTCCGATTAAAGTTTAAATGTGATCCCCCATGTGACAGAAATATCCGCCGATGGTATCGACAATTCAAAACGACCGAATGTCTTTGTAAAGGTAAAAGCCCGGGAAGACTCAAAGTTTCTGTAGAGAATGTGGAACATGTCGAAGAATCTTTCCATCGTAGTCCGCAGAAATCCGTTTGGAAAGCAAGTCATGAACTACAGTTGCCAAAGACGACAGTCTGGACGATTTTTTAAAAAATTTACACTTGCGTCGATACCAATTACAGTTGGTACAGCAATTAAAGCCAAATGATTGGACAGTACAATTTCGCTTTGCATGTGAAGTTCTTCAACGGCACAATGACTTTCTGCATCATGTGGTGTTCAGTGATGAGTCGACGTTTCATACAAGTGGGAAGGTAAATACCCATAACGTTCGTATATGGGGTTCAGAAAATCCTCATCAAATTGTACAACATGAAAGAGATTCTCCAAAAATAAACGTTTTCTGTGCTGTTTCACGACAAGAATACGGACCATTTTTTTTCACTAAAGCTACAGTAATAGGGGTTTCTTATCTGGATATGCTACAACAATGGCTCTTTCCCTAATTAGTAGAAAGTGAACCTGCAAACTTTATTTGGCAACAAGATGGAGCCCCTCCTCATTGGAGTCTCTTTGTGCGAGATTGGTTAAACTTCGAAGTCCCTGACCGTTGGATTGGGCGTCACGGTCCAGACAACAGAGTTTTGTTACCCTGGCCGCCTCGTTCACCTGACATCATGCCTTGTGATTTCTTCCTTTAGGGCTTCGTAAAAGATCGGGTCTACGTTCCACTCCTACCCCACAATTTACCAACCTTGAAAGGTAGAATTCCACAGGCTGTTGCTTCCATTACTCCGGACTAGCTGCAGACAGTATGGGAAGAATTGCATTTTCGTTTGGATGTGTGCCGTATCACTAAAGGCGCATACATTGAGCACTTATAGGAAAAAAAATGTTAGTTATCCTTCAATTTCATGTATGACTTGTTATATTTAGTATAAAATAAACTCTTGTAATATACCATTGAAACTCGGACATTCTTTTATGGACACCCTGTACATTAGATAGTGATGATTGCAGTGAGTTATCAGTACTTAGTAGGGTACCCTTTATTTTTGATTACAGCTTCACATCGACATTTCATTGAGCTGACAAAAGTTTTAAGCTCTTCGTTCATTATTACATGATGCCAGGAAACAATTATAGCCTCAATTAGTTCTCTTTTATTTGATGGGCACCTCATTCGGGCAGGCCGTGTGGCAAGCAGCAGAATCCTGCCAAAAAATAAACGAAGCATTGTTGGGAAAGAGATCTCTGATGGAAGGTACAAGTTTTGGTTCTAGAATAGCGTCAATTTATTTTCTGGCATTCAGTGTCCCATCGATGACATGAAGGCGACCAATACCATCTGCTGACATGTATGACCAAATCATAACACTAACTGGGTTCTTCACAGCTGCTTGAATGCAGTCAGGATGTAGCTCTTCTCCTATTCTATGTCTTACATATTTTCGCCCATCACTACCGAATACTGATATCTTAGTTTCATCACTCCATATAACTTGTGACCACTGATCATCTGTCCAATTAATGTGTTCCTTTGCCTACTGTAGTCTTTTTTTTTTTTTTTCGTTGCTGAAAATTAAGATAAGGCTTTTTTCGTGGAATTCTACCTCTCAGTCCAACATCTGTTAATCTTCTCCTGATTGTTCTTGAACTGACAGAAACACCAGCATCATTCAGATCCCTTCTGATGGCCACTGATGACATTTTTCTATCTTGGAGACAGTCTTTTTATTCTTGTGACATCAATAGATGTGGTGCACCTTTTTTGGTCTTTTCCTTCTTTGTTTTTTTATTGAATTTGTCTCCTGATATCGTAAACAAAACTTTCGGACTCCAGATGTAGTCACTGAACCACCCGTCTCGCAATTTCAGCATAGGAAAGACCACTTTCTCGTAACACAATAATATTACATCTCTTTCTAGGTGTCCAATTTACTCTTTTATTTGATGTCATTGCTTCTTGACTAAATATTAAAATTTTTTACAAAAATTTCTACTTGTAATTGCAATGTATAAGAAACAGGTTCTCCTTCTACAGAACAAAGTAAAATAATGAATTGTTTCAAGTGTAAACATAATGTCAGCTTCTACTGGCAGTTACTAACATTTGATTGGTTCTCAAAATAAGAACAGTGATTGGCCAGGAAAGCTAGACATTACAAACCACTTCATAACTGTGTTTTTTATTTATATTAAAGTACATATAACTTTTTTTGTATTGCAAATAATTGAATTTTGTGTTTTGTATTGAATTCAGTAATAAATTCGCTTTAAAATGATATATACAAGTTTGCATTTTGCGAAACGTAACATTTTCTATAAGCATATAAAGTTCAAAAACACAAAAATTTCCAAAAGTGTTCACAATTTTGGTCACCACTGTATATACATATGTGTAAAATATAATAAACTGAATAAATCATAACTCAATAAATCAAATGATATTCTCTGGTAATGTGCAGCCCACTGAAAAGTACTGATGAGCCAACATGCTATAACACCAAAATAAGCAACACATGACATTGTGAAAATACATTTAGTTGGCAATCCAAGTATGTGTGCACATGCAGCAGACAAGCATAGATTTCCACCTTCAAATTTTAAGAATATTCATATTCGTTTTGTTGTAGAGTGTACTTTTTTTGGTACAAATCACATAATGACTATGGAGTTTGCCAGATGAGAAACAAATGGTTGCATTTCTTCAGAAATTTAACATTTTGCCCAAAAGTAGAGAATGCAAAATTTCACATTCCATGAAGTTGTAATTTGTAAATTACCAAATTTTATGGAATAAAATTTATGTGCTAATGTTAATTTGTGGAATTCTTTGATTTGTTTTTAAGTGAAAATTGATCAGTGTGTACAGGGCAAGAATAATAGCACAATGCCAAATTCATGCAAATCTTTGATTTTTTTTTAAGTTAAAACAGATCTAACTGTAATGTATCTAAACTAGATACATTACAGATAACTTATATATATGGGGAAAACAAAAACAAAAAAAAAAAAAAAAAAAGTGTAAAGGTTTCTTTACAAAAGTGTTGTATTATGGAAGTTTCTTACTTTTCAAATTGTATTGATTCATTGCTGTTTTATGGAACCTTTAATGTGCTACAATTTTCAAAATTGCTGTTTGCTTTTCACATATTAAGTTCAAAAAAAATTGAGAATAAATTCATTGGCAACTTTTTGGATGGAAACGTGGATAATCAGCAAGTTGTACCAGCAAATACCACAACTTTAAATCCTGGCTTGCACATATGTGGCTGAAAACAGCCAAGAGATTAAAGTGGTGAAGCACCAGCAGTTCATCCAGGATTTAGTTTCCAGGAGTTTGAACATGATAGTTTCATAAGCATGTTTTCATTTTTGCATGTTTTCTCTATGCATAACATGAACACTGTCAATTTCCCTTAAAATATTTGCCATAAATGATAAGGTTTTATTATAATAAAGTACATGTTGGACATCTATGATTTTTAAATGAGAACCTCAACAAAGAAAGTCCTCTCCACAAGCAGAAAACACTATTGTACTTTTTCATAACTAAATAAACCTAATGCAGTCATATACAGAATTTAATTTAAATGAATTTCTCATTACTAAATTATTTTTATATTCTCTTCAACTAAAATTTGTTTAGCGGCTTTAAATGTGTTTTCGTAGTATACATCATTCATAGCATGGTGATCAATGCCCTTGCCTATGGCAGGCACATTTGAGTCCTTGCCACGATGAGTGTGGTCTTGTGCTGACCACTATCAGACAAATGAGATTGGTATAAGGGTAAGGTAAAAAGTTCTCGGCCTGACAACCAAAGACTGCAACTTTCAGTTAAAAAATGATTTTATTTTTCTACATAATCTCCCTTGACTTCAACACATTTGGTCCAGCATTTCTTCAACATCAGTATCCCTTCTCGGAAGTGGGAGTCTGGAAGGTTTTGAAAATATTCATCTATGACCCTCTCAACTTCTTCATTGGATGCGAAGTGCTTCCCAGAAACAAATTTCTTCAAGTCTGGGAACAGATGGAAGTTTGAGAGTGCCAATCAAAATAAAGAGGATGGCTGAGCTAATCGTACCCCAAATCCCACAGTTTTCCCAGCGGCAATGCACCCTTGTACACAGGTGCATTGTCCTGGTGAAAGATTATTTTTTTCTTCAAATCGGGCCTTTTCTCGCAAATTTAGGAATCTAGCTGGTCAAGAAGGTTAGCGTAATATTCACCTGCAATTTTTCCCTTTTGCAAGGTAATCAATTAATAGGATCCCTTTCGCAAACCAAAACATACTGGCCATGACCTTTCCAGCAGATGCGATTGACTTCCTTTGGCGCCGAACCACTGCCTTCCATCCACTGCTTGGACTGTTATTTCATTTCTGGTGTGTAGTGATGGATCCATGTCACAACCAATGTGACAAATCACTGCACAAAATCGGTTTGATCCCTGTTGAATTGGTCCACAGATTGCTGCAAAAATTGTTTGCGCATCTGTTTTTGATCGGGATTCAGCAAATGCGGCAGCCATCTTGGACAGAACTTTTGTATCCTTAACCTTTTAACTGTCATGCCCGAGATAATCTCAAGCACAGCACTGGTGTTCGAAAATGTCACGCCCGAGTATTACTCAGGGTAATTTTTTTTTTTTTTTTTCTTTGAGTGCATTGTATTGTTATACCCGAATATATATCGGGAGACGTTTATTTCGGTTTCATCTCTTTGTCAAATCCGACTGTATCTTGAGAAAAGTTAATGTGAGCTCAATTCAATAGATGACAGCACTTTACTGAAGATTTCAAAGGTTAGAGGTTATAAGTTCTTTGGTTCAAATTGCACAGGATCTTTTAGTTGTAAAATGGTGTCCAGTTCTTTGAAATTGTTATATAATTTTAGCATAGAAATTCATACTTAATAATTACTACTGAACATCATTACTGTGAAATAACTAGTGTAAAAGTTCATACTTGATTATGAGGTAGGTAACTGTGCGTATATGTAACATAACAGAACATTTCAGCCAATATTGTATCAATCACAAAACTGTATAAGAGTAGTTATCATAGTGTAACATAAAAACAAAATATGCAAACAAATCTAAATTTCAAAATTGCGTTGTGTATAGGCAAAAAAAAAAAAAAAAAATTTTAGTTTAAGGTCCAGTGTAAAGAGTTAATTACAATAATTACAAACAGGTTAAATAAAATCAAACTAACGTTTATTTTAAGGATATACTAGTAAAAGTACAGTTACATTTTAAATTGGTGGTGACCGGTCATTTAAATATCTGAGGAAACAACAGAAAAGGATAGCATATCCTTCTTTAACATATATAAATATATACTTTTCACAGTTCCGGATTTGGGATCCATCATACAATTTTTTGTTAGATTACTTGATGCAGGCGAATGGCGACGGCGAACAATTTGGTGTCATGGAAAACTTGAAAAATTATCTGTTAATAGAAAAAAAAGTTGATAAAATTTAACAAAGGCTATTGTTTCGGAGGCCAGGCTTCCCTCCTATTGCTGCTTCCAACCTGTAGGACACAGGTCTTCCCTCCACAGGCCCATCTATCAAAGCGTAATTTCGCAAGAATTATAGATGTAGAAGCCTCTCTTCGGTGCAGGTTATTTACCTTGCTACGTCTACGATGCGGCTGCCCTCCAAGCTGCACGGCAAAGTTGACTTTTTTTTTTTTTTTTTCTTGCGCTTCGAAGGTTCTCATGAAATTTCTTTTCTCCGTCTCCCCTTGAAAAACACTGCGCAGCCGCTTTAATAGCTGGTGCGTTTTTTGAAAACTTGGCGTAGATGTTGATCAGCAGGAAGCCAAAACCAGCAACCCAACGCTAGGAATCTTCACGGGAAGGGGTTTCCCGACTACCAAACGAGCCGTTTCTCGCTATTCCATCATTCAACTTCCAAGGCCACACCAATGTGTCATCAAAACTGCAGATGGAAACAGGGGGGAAGAAACTAGCCTTGCTCCAGGGTCCCAGTCAATAATGCAGATCTTCTAACTCAACAGATATTTTCCCCCACCATAAGTATGCTGTAGAACATCTCCATGCTTGCTTGTCCAGCAAAACAGGGTCCACTTTTCGTGAAAGAACATATGGTAAATCCATCCAACTTTGCCCCCCCATATGTGGTGTATCGCTTTGGGAGAAGGAATTTTGGGGTGCAGCCAAACCGCTGATAAGAGTTACCAAGAAAGAAATCCAAGCCGAGGGCAAGGGGTGAAAATCTCTGAACCAAGTTAATATAAAATGACTTTGGGAAATTTAAAAAAAATGAAGCTACTAATTACACAACCTTATAATTCATAATAAAAATGTCAGTACTGTAATAATTGTTTCCTCAGCCACAATTAAAGTATAAACACATTATCCAAATTGAAATACAAATACAATCATTTTTTTTTTTTTTTTTTTTTTTTTTTTTCTTCTACTGCCAGTCAAAAAGTATGTATTCGTTTAACTTTAAAAGAAAGAGGAATACCAATTAAGTTACTTAAGGTTAAGAAAAAAAAAAATAACACACCAAAAGTGCAGCAACAAGGTTTTAAAATAAAATTAAAGTTAAACAACCTTAAGGGTCAAATCAACAAAATACAAAAACCAAAAATCTTAAGTCCCTAAACTCAAATTAAAATTAAACAACTTCAACTCAGAACTTTTAAAGCAACCTAACCAAAATTAAAGTTTACCAAAAGTTACAGTTTAAACTTACAACCAACTTTAAACAACAACAACAACAACAAAAAAAAAAAAAAAAAAAATTAAACTTTCAATTACAAATCAAAACTGAAATAAGCAAAACAAATTAAGCTTAAAAAAAATAAAACGATTAATACATAACAAAATGTTATATAAATGATTTAGATTCTTCAACCGAAGATGAAGGATGTGTGTTTGATGAGCAGTATTCATGATACTTCCATGGTCAGCCTCAAAAATAAAAAAAATTGAAGATATACTCAAGCCGAAGATTGTTTCTGACTATTTATGACAGTCTAACTATGGGTGGTGTAGATCGCTGTGATCAGGAAATATCCTTTCATCCAACAATCCGAAAACGTCAGAAAAAATATTATAAAAAGATATTTTTACATTTACTAGACAAGGTACTCTGGAACTCATATTTGCTCTATAAAAATGTAGTTGGGAAATGTATTACATTTTTAGAATTTAGAATCCAAGTTGTAGAAGAGCTTTTACATAAATATGATGATGCAGCTTGGACAAAAATGGACAAAAGAATGTTGGCAGACCACCTACAATAGATAACCCTGCCCGTCTTACTGAACGACATTTTATATCCCATATTCCTCCTACTCCTGCGAAACATGAGCCTACAAGACAGTGCATAATGTGCTTTTATTTTTTTTTTTTTTCATTTATTTATTTTTTAGAAAATAATTTATTTTTTTCATTTTTAGAAAATAATGCTCCACTAGAAGCGAACTTTACAACTGCCATGTTGAGTGGCAGCCACCTCAAGCAAATATGCAGTGGCTACAAAACTTTAAAAATTTTACCCATGTACTTCAAAATATCAATTTTTAACTACTTAAGTTTATTTTATTTTGTACTAAACATTTGATTTTTGCAATAAAAAAAAATTGACAATTTGTGTACCCAAATCATCAAAATAACTTGACAGTTAAAGGGTTAATTGTTTATTCAAGATGTTTATCGCCCTTTCTTCCAGTATCACCACAGCTTCAGCTATCTCACACACCTTCACTCGCCTATCGTCCAACTCGATATCATGCACTTTTTCTATGGCTTTCGTTGTGGTTGCTGTTTTTGGCCGGTCTTCACACGGATCATCTTCGAAGGATGTGTGACCACGTTTAAATTCAGCTGCCCACTTTTTAACAGTTGACATGGAAGGAGCAGAGTCCCCGTAAACTTTTACCAACTTCGGATGAATTTCCTTAGGGCTTAATCCATCCAAAACAAAGAATTTTATGACTGCACAATATTAAAGTTCATCCATTTTAACAAAAAACATGCAAGACATCTACTGCGAAAATTCATGTGAACAAACTACTTGAGAGAACAAGTTGAAACTTATCATACGAACTAATGACACCTGCACCCAGGCAGGAAACATAATTTTTTGCTGATTGGAATGCCATTTCTTGGTCAGGCTGAGAACTTTTCACCTTCCCCTCATAACAACAACATTTCATAACAAATATCAATAGAAGACCTACATCCATATCTTGTATCTTAGGATTTCACCTAATAATAGCAGGTGGTAGATATCCAACAGTGGTAAATATATTATTGGACTTGAAGCTTCTAAGTACAACGATGACATTGCCTCATCTTCTTGAGATATTAAACAAGAAAAATTCAATTTCAATTCATACTGAAGAACAGTTGGTAATTTGATTAGACAATCGCCTCTTTATCTAATGAACAATTAATATTCAAGCCACTTTGTACAGATACTTTCATTGATTTCTACTATTTTGTTAGGTCCTTCACTTTTACTGAAAGCTCTGTTTAGAACACTCTGAGTATAAACTTGCCGCAGATAATTGTTCCAGTTTGTTAGTGTTTTGTCAGCCACATTTTAGCTGACCATATCATGTGCTTTAATACATACTTTACTTTAAGGTAGGATCACATAACCTTAAAATAAATCTATTGCTTACTGTTCTGTAGAAAGCACAGCCGTAGCAAGGGTGTTCAGAGCCCGGAGACAACTAAAGATTTTGCACCCATTTCTGTGTACCAAGAATGGGAAAAAACATTTCATTCTAAAATTTCATAACATCAATTTGGCGCCCCTGGATGCTGTGCCTAGAGATAGATGTCACCCTTACCCCATCCTTGCCACTTTGAAACTAAAGAATTTCCCAAATTTTATTTGCTTTTTTTAATAATTATTCATAAACCTTTCATAAATCAACCAATATCTATTATTAGATCCACTTGCAATTAGCAAAGTTTTGAAAATACATCTAATGCGATTGTGAAATTTATATAATTTTGTAAGCCATTATAGTATTTCAATATAACTACAGAATTTATATTAGGTGAGAAGATGGAAACTTAACAAACATGTGAAGGAAAAAAATTCAACAAAATTCAGTCTTTGATTTATACTGATTTTGGGGGAAAATGTTATGCATTTTAAAGAAGACTAAGATTTTAAAGAAGACTAAGCACTGTGCATGCTTCATGAAACAAAAATAAAGAACTCAGAGTAATTTTGCTACTTTCCGATTATCCACATCTCCTATGAAAAGTTGCACAATTCTTTCGCAACTGTGGAGAAAAACATTTGATTGAGTATCTTCATGTCACTTTCAACAATGCATTCAGTGCCATTAACTTTTTTTACATTCTTCTTTTATCCCAGAAGATAGATCCACTTCTTGAGGTTTTATGCTATTGTTCTTCCCATAAGCACAGCAACCTGTTTTAGTTATTAAAAAAAAAAAAAAATCAGAGAGTTGCGCAGACTTGGTATCATGCACCAGCCACAATCCTAATCAATATTGTTCAATAACAGTTGAAATTTTAATGTGTACGGAAAATATTGTTATGGATTTGGTATTTAAATAGCTAATATTAGTAGAATTATAAATTTTTTTATTCCCCGTGCAGTGCAGCACATGACAAATATTAAGAGAAAGCTAAGCTGGAAAATTAAAAATACAAGAGCATGTGCATTGAACATTTAATAAATAAATATCTCTTTTTCATTTCAAGAAATTGCTAGAACAATTTCGTGTGGCCGATTTAAAAAATCTATAAAAGCCAGAAAAAGAACACCTCAGCTCAGTTTTGTTTAGAAAACTGCTGTTGTTTATTGTAGCAAATATGCGGTGAAATCGGATTAACTTTGTATATGTTTCTCTATTTTGAATTAGTTCTGTTGAGCATTTTTAGTAGTTTAAAAGATAACTACTGTGAGGAATTGGGTTTGGTTTGGTTTATTTAATTATGGCAAAGCACACTAGGGCTATCTGCCTAAGGGGAGGGATGCCTTCATGGAGAACTTTCTAAGGGAAACTGGCTCGTATACACGTTACACATGCGAAAACCACAAAAATGCCCATGCAGCCAGCCCGTTCGCGGGATTCGAACCTCGGACCGAACTACCAGTGGTGAGGAATTGGGATATTGTATGAATATCTGAGGAAATTTAAGAATTTTTGTTTTATTTGTTGTGGCAATATTAAATTTATTTATTTTTTATCAGACTTGTGCATTCAATTCATAACGAACCTATACGCACGCCACAATATAAAAACACAACCAAAACTCTGCAGTTCCATTACAATTCACTATGACAAAAACAAATGCACTCGATGAAAAAAATATTAATCAGAAAAAATGGCAGTTGAATTGCAAAAATACAAATCCATGTATACTCAAACACACATGTACTCCACACACAGCCGGGTTTCCACATATATACTTTTGGGAGACAGCATGTTGCCTCATCAATCTTTTATTGAAAATTTATGGTTTAGATGCAAATAATCAGTAGTGTTTCAACAGCTAAATTAAGCATTACTTATATTTTTCAAGAAATGTGGGAACTGATACACAAGTAAGAAATACTTTTCTTTAGTAAAATTTTGAGAATGCTCTCTCAATCACAGCCACCTCTGTCCAAACTAGTCCTATTTCTGTTAGATAGTAACTTACAGAATTGCATTTTCATTTCCTTTCATTTCAAGAAATGTTATTAATATAACTCAGACTGAATCTAATGTGTTACAGTACAATGTAAATTTATATACACACCAATAATAACAGGAATTATATCAAAACCACAGAGGAGCTTTAAATAAATGTTAATCTGCTTTCAGTGCAAAATAAAATAGCTTTTAAATGGAATCCCTCTAACTACAGAATGAATGATAATGCAAAAGTTGATCTCGCACCAAGACGAGAGTCACGAATCTCTATTCCCTCCCCCCCCAAAAAAAGTTTACTGATGGAGATTGACAACTACGGTACTATCCCATTATTTGACAACCTTGATAAGAATCACCTGACAAAGCAGTATGTCACCAAAGCATGCAACCCAGAATTTTACAAAAATGTATATTTGTGGCATTCCACACGAAAATAAGAAATTCCCGAGTGCAGTCTCCCACAGGTCAAAGTGTTTCAGTTGTTACGAGATGCGAGATGACAGGCTGTGGCATTGCAGAAGCAATAATTCATTCATTTAATGGCTCCCTTTGACATTTCAAGAATCATAACTTTATGGCCAGGGTCGAGGGATTTAGCAATGTGTCTGTCACCAAAGCCTCTCAGTTTCAAGAAGGGTACAAATCAATGATCCGGTTTCTCCTCCGATGCCTTTTGAATTATAGCAAATAAGAGAACAAATAATGCAACTAAAAATTAAGAGGATGAGATTAATTCAGTCTGTAAACTGTTTTAGACACAGCAAGAATTCAGAATGCTTTTAAACTCTCGATATTGCTGCTCACAAGATCCTCACAAAATGAGAATAATAACCTAAAATTCTTATCTTACCCACGCATTCAATATTAATTATTAATTGCCATTATTGTATTAATAATAGAGCTTCTCTTCATTTATAATAAACTTGTTTTTAGTTCTATATGCAGTGAGTAACACGCAACCTAAAACAAATTTCAAACCGATCCTTACATAGAGTCGGCATATCAGCACAGCATAGTGTCATCACCTCAGCTATGCAGCTTCTGTGCAGCTACTCAACACTCACAAATTTGAGAAAAATTGGAATTCTTGAATTTAGTGCACAAACTCTTTTGCACTAGTAGTCCATTCCCATGTCATGGCTTCAGGAGCTATACCTAAGCTATCACAGTCTGTCATACCACACTTCGGATTCTGACCTATGGTTATTGCCACACACAAAATCCCTGCTTGAAACATCAAAAGCACCCACAATAGCAAGCAATAAATCACTGTTCCTCTGCAGACTGCCACATATTCCTCTGGCAACTCTCTGATGGCTACGTGTGCACATAATACCACTATCTATCTTGGCAGTGGCAATAGTTAGTCGCACAGTTTTGAAATTTGAGGGTCATGTCTTTGGTTTCTGTTTGTTGTGATTAGTGTGCAGAGTAAGTTTTTTTTCTTGTAACAATCATAATGCCACAGTGCATCTGTTGTTGAAAGGGAAAGTATTGCATTTTTCAGAAATATGGTGTTTTGCCCACTAAGCGAGAATTCTGCAGATCTTCGATGTTTTTAAGTTAAAACAGATTGCTGTGCACAGACAGATGACTCAAAAATCAGAAAGTTATGTGCTTTATAATGGGTGTTAGTGTTTTATTATGGGTCATTTTAATTTAGTTAATTTGTTACTGAAATTTTGAATGTTTCATTATGGAAATTTGTTTTAAGTAATTTTTACAGTTTTACACTTTTTACAGTTATGGATGTTTCTTGCATTTTCAATTTTATTAATTGTTTGAGGTTTTAGGTAATTTTCAGCCTGCTGTCATTTTTCTTGTGTTAGGTTGGTGAAAGTTAGTTGCTTACGATTAGCAGCTTTGTGAAAGAGTTGGGTGGATAATAATACAAGATTAGTACGATTTCTGTTAAAATGAAACTTACATTAATTAGTATTAGTTTTCATGCACTCAATTTTACTTGGCTTGCCAATCTTTCACATCATGACTGGCATTTATGAAATAAAAAGAATGCTATGACATGCTATTTCCTATTTAAACAGTTATTTCCAATCACCAACTAATTATGTCCCTCAGTCAAATTTCAGCATAATGGATAAAAAAGTACACATGTTGATCCTAATACCTATGCTGCAAGTCTAATTGATACTACATTTACATTTTAAATAAACCACTACATGAATGAAAATATGAAAAGAATTTTTAGTGGTGTTGCCTAAGAAGAAATTTAACGAACTCCGCACGAAGTTTTTCCATATTGAGCAAAGCATTCATATAGTCATTTAACACATAAGAATCTTTGTTTCGTAAGTTCTGCCAGTTGTCTTCCAAGATTCGGTACCCATAAAAGAACAAATGTCCTCAGATGACCCGTATGAACAAATGTCCCAAGATAACAATGAAGAAATCTCACTATTGCAGAAGGAAAACAACGTTAGGTCACAATAAATGCTCTAAAATGCGTAACTTGCACGTTCGGCTTCAGAAATTCGAATCCTCATCTCCATGGCCTGTAAACAAAAGTGTCTCACGCTGCTGGTCGGCAGTTTGCATCAAGCCATAGTGTGTTAAAGAATAATTTTTTCATCTCTAATACATTACGTTTCAGCTCCCTGAACATGTCTGATCAAGATAAAAATACAACGTTTAAAAGAAATTAATTTCTTTAGAAGTACAGATACAAATCTTGGAACGTCTTTTAAAA
Organism: Stegodyphus dumicola; assembly: GCF_044657685.1. Taxonomy (NCBI): domain Eukaryota; kingdom Metazoa; phylum Arthropoda; class Arachnida; order Araneae; family Eresidae; genus Stegodyphus; species Stegodyphus dumicola. The sequence goes on from NC_140768.1 coordinate 152,319,940, forward strand.
GAAAAAAAGGCTTCTCAGATTTGGAAAAAATTTTAACTGAAATGAAGAAACAGTACGGACTATTAAGAAAAATTAAAAAGAAGTAAGAAGTGCAGTTGCTGCAGGATCATCGACATTCGCAAAACATGAAGTTCGTCCCCGGGGGGTGCCAGTCATTGAGAAGATGGAAAAGGCACTCAGCATTTGGATTGATGACAGCTGTCAAAAAAGAATTTCATTGGATGGTATAGTTCAACCGCCTCATCCACGACCATGAGTGCAAACACGCATGTGCCATTCAGACTGAATTATTCTCAAAATAAGGTGGAAGGATGGGGACTTTCTTTCCCTCCAGCATAGCTCTTTCCGGAGAAGAGAAGACCTTTCACGTCGCAGGAAGTAATACCACTCCTTTTGGACGAGTCTATGTGTTTTGGCAGACTGCCAACCAGGGTTGTGCTTGAGACAATCAAAATATAATATCATTAAACAATAAGCACTCAATATTTTCAAGCACCTCAAAGACCATTAAGAACCCTCTGTCAACCCAGATTTTCTGGTAAGTAAAGGTTGGTTCGAAAATTTCAAAAAGTGTTTTACAATTCATAGCATAACAATTCAAGGAGAATCAGCATCGGTTGATTAAGAAGCTGCTAGGACGTTTCCTGGAAAATTTCAAAATAATTTAGAACAAGGATACACAGCAGTTCAAGTTTTCGATGCCAACAAAACTGGGCTGTCTACCGCTACTTTTGTGCAGTATGACTTTGGACTTTATGACAAAACCCTTGTTAATTTATAGATCTTTAAATCTTCGTGTGCTTAAAGGAATAAAACAACCTTACCAGCATATTGGAAAGCAAATCCAACAGCTTGAGTAGCTGGGAATATATTTAAAAATTGGTCTTTAAATTGTTTTGTGCCAGACATGGAACATTATTTAAGGCAGAAAAATTTGAGCTTCAAGGTGCTTATTACTATTAGATAATGCTCCATGTCACCCACAAGATTTGAATCATCCCAATGTCAAAATGCTGTTCCTACCACCTAACACTGCTTCGTTACTCCAACCATTGGATCGAGGCATTATTTATACTTTTAAAACATATTACATAAGAAGAGAATTACAGCAGATTTTAGAAGTAACCGATTCAAAATCAGTTAATGTAATGGAAGCTTGGAAGACATTTTCGATCAAGAACTGAATCGACATCGTATCTTTGTTGCTGAAAGAACTGAAAGCATCAACATTAAATGCATGTCAGAAGATATGGCCCTCTTCAGTTAAAACAGAAAATGCACGTGAATTGTCAGAAAATGAAATTGGTGGCATATTAGAACTTGCTAAATCAATTGGAGGTGAAGGTTTTTATGAAAATGACTATTGATGACGTTCACTACCACTGATGAAGATTGTGAAGTTAACTATTTAACATTAAAAAAATTAAAAGAAGGCCTATGTTATTTTCTTGAGTGTAGACCCTTCCGCTGAAATAAGCTGAAAATTTAAAAGGGAGCTGCAAAACTGTCTAGCTCTATATCGAGAAATTTAAAATGACCCAGTAAAAACTAGGAAACAAAGTAAAATTACAGATTTTTTAAAGAGGGAAGAAAATGGCAGAACTTTAAATGAAGAAAGAAATTCTGAAAGTAAAAGCGATCTCATTTCACCGAAAAAAACGTTCTCTGTTGATTATATTGACCAATGACAACACAATGAAGAAATGTATTAAACTAAAGTTGCATTAAATTAAAACATGTAATATTTTTTTGTTTTGTGTTGTAATTACATATATATTTTTAATAAAAATTAAGTTGTTTACGTACAATTTTAAAACAAAATTTGTTTTTAGTTAAGTTTTCGAAACATTAACGCCCTTTTTATACTGGTTCTGGGTCTCGTACAACACAGTTTCACACAACACAGAACCTATCTACCGTATTATACGACGGTTACCTGTACATTAAAAAATAAAACATTTTACCCTCTTTTTCAAATCTTTGTGTAATTTTTTTTTTCGTGCTATACTTCTAAAGTACACAGCAATCTGTTTTCACTTAAATAAAATCATAGAATTATGGAGAGTCGGCTCTGTGTAACCTTTGGTAACAGTGGCTATTGAGGAAACACTTTTCTCATTGTTTCTTTTAGAAAATTTTTTGAAAAAATCAGTATTCTAGCAGAAATTTTATTGCAGTTTGCTGACAAATTCCACAAGCTCTTATTTTAAAACTAAAACAAAAAAATACCACTTTCTTTTATAAAAACCGTTGGAATTTGGAATACAACAAAAAAGAATACATACACAATAGGTGACACTGAAGGACTGTTATGAGCATGGATGCCAGAAGAATGGTTGACAGAGTTTGATACATTCTGAAAATGTGTCTATTTCTTCTAAGGTGGTTGCTTTAATATGTAAGTACTGTGTATTTTATATTATGAATAATGGTAATGCACGCTAAAATTAATCATGGATTAAAGCTAAAACAGTTTTTTTTTTTTTTTTTTTTTTTTTTTTTTTTAGGCACACACAATATTTCTTATATGATGATAATAAAAATCAGGTCTGTGGAGTCGGAGTCGGGCAGATTTTGGGGTAAAAGGAGTAGGAGCTGGAGTCACTAAAAACCAGTTGACTCCGACTCCAATTTTTCTGGGACAGTTTAAATTTGAAATGAAATTAAAATGAATTGAAAAAAAAATTAATGACAAGCTGAGTTATTATTTTTATTTATGGACTTATACATTAATAAATAGTTATTTTCTATTTTATTGACATATTAATAAATAAATATAAAGGAGGAAGATGGATGTGATATTTGCCAATAAAATGGAATGAATGAATGGAATGGATGTGATATTTGCCAATAAAATGGAATGAATGAATGAATTTGGAACTGAATGAATTAAACATAAACTGATTCATTCAGTTCCAAATTTCACTGGTAAATTTACGTAAGCAGCAATAGCAGCAAGAACTCCCAAAATTGATGCCACTCTTAGGAAGTGAGCAGGAAAAGGAGCAATTATTGATCATGCAATGCAACAAGGAAGTACATATTTGATGATAAAGAGGTTGTTAGAATTAAGAACTTTTTTAGAAGATGTAGATAACCCTAACGTTTCACTAACGGAAAGACTGTGGAATGATCTTCCAAAATTGGAAACTCTTCTTTCTACACCGTATATAGCCACAAAAAAGCTGCAATCTGAAGAATTGACAGGCGGCACGAATGGAAAAATTGGATGTTTGTTCTTTCTGAAATGGAGGGTTTATTACAGAAGGAATCATTTCTTCAATGAAGAAAATAGAAACTAGTTTGCTAAACAATGAGATCTTGCTGGGTTCAATACATGTAGATCCGAAACAGTGAACATTTTTGGATGACAAACAAATTAAAAAGGCAAAGAAAGCTATCCGTGAAATTTCATTAAGAATGAAATTATTCTCAGAACAATTGGAGAATTCGAACATTTTAATTGAGTCTCTGTCATCCTCCTTTTGAGAAATATTTTTGGATAATATTGAAAAGGCTAAGGCAAAGCGAATGAAAATAAAGAACCAAGAGATATAAAAATGAAAAAATACAAATACGATTTCCACATGGCCTTTGAAGAAATAGAGAGATATGATTGCGCTAGCAAAAGACACCTCTTTTAGAACTTATAAAAAGTCTATCCTGAAAAGTTAAAAGAAGTAGCCCTAACAGTAACAGCTCTTCCTCCTACTTAAGTTAGTGTGGAAAGACTCTTCTCAGCTCTGAAGTTTATCAAATCGGATCTATGCCCTCCAACAAAGAAGATCTTGCCAAAGCTATACTGTTTCTTAGAAATAAGAAATGCCAGCTTTTCCATTTCATAATAAATGCTAATTAATACAGTACAAAGTTCGTAATCTGGACTCGTCGGGACTTTGGCAATTCCGGATTAGGGTTTTTTCCAGATTATACATCATCAATTTAAATCTGGTAAGATGGCATGCAGAAATTATACAATTAAAAATATGAAACCATAATTTATGAAATAAAGAGCAATTATGATCTAAAGGGTATCAAAATTTACAAAAAAAAAAACTTAATATTTATTTTTTTACTTTAGTAAACATTTCTATCAATGTAAGTTGTTTAAGTTGCTTTGTTTTTTGTGCTAATACTTTCTTTTAATTCTATAAACAGACATAATTTCTCGTTCAGTTACAAAGTTTGATTTAATCCTAGTATCCGGTGCACACGGGATTTCGCGACTTTATGATGAGCAGTAAAAACGGGACATATACGATGAGTAGTAAATGGATGCACTTGATTTGCTGATACTATCTCAATTTAAATGATATTGTAGATTAGTTCGAAAATTAAATCTTTTATATGTTTGCACATTTTTTAATTATTTTAACTTTAAATTTGCTTTCTTACGCATATACATGTTTGTTAAAATTTTAATTTGTTTAAATTTAAATTTCATTCCTTGCAGCAATGGCGCAAAGAATTAATTAAATTTTTATTTAAATTCAATTTATTCTTTTGAAACAATATAGTTATACATAATATATACTATGTATATAGTGTATATACACACATAGGATATAGTATATATATAGACGTTCGATACTATTCGATTTTGAGGGCCGTAAAAAATCGCCAAACTACTGTTGATGCCAGTGCTGCCAAAAATAATTATGGCAACCTTAACACAAGAAAGGAAGTATAATAGTAAATAACTAAGATTGATGATTTAATTTAGATGAAAAGTTAATTTCATATAATATTTTATTATTATTATAATTTATATAAAAAAAGGGTAAACATGACTGAATGGAAGCATAAGAGTAAATAACTATTTTAGATCATTATTATAATTTATATAAAAATTGCTAAACATAACCGAATGGATGCCTGCATCGCTATTTCGCTACCGAGTTATCACTAAAGCATAATTTCATCTTATTGGTTGTTCAAACATAATTTTCTATAATGAATGATGCCTTTTCTATGAAAATTCTCGGTGAAGTGCAGAATCGTCCACTTATTTGTTTGCCGCTTTTTACAAGGGTAAAAACAATTGGATTTTTGTCAATTTTCTTTTACTTTTTAAGTGAAAATAGGTCGATGTGTACATGGATACCGAGTATGTGCAATTCTGAAAAGTGCGCCAAGCAGTGGGTGATTCTGCACTTTCAATAAAATAAATTGCATTTCAAACATAAAAGTCAACATATCTTCATATGCACTAAATATCTAAAAGTAAAATACCTTATCGTATATCCAGTCGATCTTGAAAACACGGAAAATCTTGCAAAATATGTGGTATAAATTTGAAAGAACCAATTACTATTTATTTAGTTAATTAAGCATGAGATACAAGTTATGGATATAAAAAAAACTTAAATCACCTAGTTTTAATTATTCTACTTCATGAATTCTTACGTGCTTAAAATTCATCAAACTGAATCATGAAATTTTAGTTTTATTCTTTTCTTACGGCAAAATTTTATTACTAAATAAAATCTCTCAACAGCTGAATTTCATGACATTTGTAATTTTTACCCGATATAAAATTTTTAGCATCCTAATGTAAAAATAAAAAAATCCTAAAAAGTCGATTCATATTTTATAAGCACAATAACCACATGACAAAGCAAATCTACATATTCATGAAAAATTCCATTCGCATTTTTCGTATGCACTTTAAATGGTCTTTCATTTCCATGCAAATAATCTCTATTGGAATATTTTTCTTTTAAAAAAATAACACTAAGTTCAAGGCCTGAATTCTTATTTAAATCTAAGAATGGAATCAAAAATTACATATTATTAGAACACGAATGACAAATCAAAATAAAATGTGAATTATTTACTGTCAAAATCAAAAGCACCGCAACAAGTAATGATTATGTTACATACAGTATATAACTTACATTTGATGAACGTTTCTTATACTAAATTCATGTTAACAATCAAATCGCAACATTAATAATATATAATTATTCTTAGTTAACAGTTTAGGACGAGTATAGAATTTTAATACAGTTACAGTCATATCTGTTCAATCAGATAATGAAACTAAACTGACATATTTACGAAATCTCATTTGTATCTCTTAAAACGGGTATAAACATACCATATGCCAGACAATGTATTCCCAAATATGGTACGTTCATTATTTTTATTCATAAAATGATCTGAGAAGAAAGAACACAAAAGATGTATTCAAATCAAATAACTTTAATCAAGGTACGAATTTGAGAACGTTATTTTATGCCATTGCGAAAAGACATAGAAATTATAAAAAGATTCACTAAATACTTACTTTCATAGAATCCCCTACGTCTAATAAAAATAACTTGCATTTTATGGTTATAAGCGAGACTATTATTATATATTTGGAATGCAACTACAATAAAGTGCCGGGTATGACGCATACAGGTAGGCGTGAAGATCGCGCGACCAAACTAGTTTCTCTGTCAGAAAAAAGAGCATCATCACTTGTTTTGATTAATTTTTAAAGAAATGTTAAAGAGTTTTTGCTTAAAAGTAAAATAATCAAAAATATGAGTCAAACACACGTTTAATAATTTATTCTTTCAGTGTCGACGAAATTTTCAGCAAGAATGGGTTGCATATTTGTTTCCTCGCAATTATCCATTTTTTCCTCAAAATGCCATCGTTATCAAATTTAAAAGCATTTACCCACTGAAAAATAGATATTTCAATAAATAGTATCAATGCAACAAAGTGCGCCACACTTGTTTGCCCATTACCTGCAGACGATTAGGAGCTTACACATATACTGGAAAAAAATCTTACGATCTGAAGTGGAAACTACAAAAATCTGTGAATCAAGGTCAGAACAGAAAACGAATACCTAGAGGTTGTTCTAGATCTTAACTGTAGGCCGTATCCTCCTACCGTGCGACGAGATCTCGATATGAGAGTGACGTAGCAAGCGACTCCTTCTCGTTCGACTGCTACTAACGATTGAACGAGAACAGGGGCCGTATTCTCGTTGCGTGCGACGAGATCTCGATATGAGAGTGACGTCACATATGACGGGTTTTTCGTGCGGAGCGACAATTTGCAATCCTCCAGCACCGATCGAAACCATTTCGTGGGGCGTAGCGATCGTCTGGTTTTCGGCTGCTTTTATACAACCGTTTAAAAATCTTGCGATCGAAAAGTAATGGCGTCCGATGAATGTTTAGCGATGTATCTTTTAAATTGAATACATCATCGTAATTCATTTCAAAGAATAATGTTCCGAAGCATACTGGATACGTTTGCATTATCTGTTAAGCAGTTTATAAAGTTATTTAGAGAAAATAAACAGTTGTATTCCGTTCTGTACTAACAGCTTTTGTTCGAAGACTCTTACATTTTACTGGATTGCCGCCTGAGCTAAAAGTAAGTTACTTATTTATTTGAATTGTTGAAATTTCAGTCTAAAATTATAAATAACTTAATCAATTATTCTATAATTTATGTTTATATATTCTACATGTGTCGTGATTTCTGCTTTTCTGGTCAATTTCAGTTGTAGAAACATGTTTTATGAATTCGTCTATACTTAACGAATAATTTTCTGCTTAATAATTTTTATGTATCATCTGAAACATTCGAAAAATTCAATTAGAATTAAGTTCCGAATTATATAAGAGTAAACAGAGAAGAATATGTTAGTTAAATTTCCCTCTGGTTTTCATAATAAATTACATCTTTGGTGCATAACATTCTCATTTGTGTTTTGTTGTCAAAAATCAGGATCTGAAAAAAGATAACTAGTTGGATTCATTTGCAGTATTATTTAAAAACGAATTACGGTGTTTGTTGGGATTTTAGATTTTGATATTATTCTTGAAGTCATCTGTTAATATTTTATCTAATTATAGTGCTTAAAAATTCATGTGAAAAGGGATTGTAATTTTTTATCTATTGATGTAAAATACCCTGTTTCTTCTTATGAAGGATGTGTTGTTATGAAATTGTTAGAAAAAAGAGTATTCTTTTCTCCATTTTACTTTCCCAGTATATTATTATGCTATTTTAGAAGCATCATGTGAAAATATTGCAAGTTTCTCATGTGATAGATTAATACAGTTTATAAAAACAATTAGTGGGTGTCAGTAGGTCATTTTAATCTCTTTTGGATCTTGATTTTGGACACCACAAATGAGAAGGTTATGTTAATTTTATGAGATTGTACTCATAATTGTTACATATATGTAAAACTATAAAACTGTGTATTGAGAATTTTCTGAAGTAGGATTAGTTTTGAATAATAACTCAGCTTTCATAATGTTATAAACATGTATCCATAAATTTGAAATAGATTTGTATAATGCTTATGTAATTTATTTTCTTAGTAAACCCAAGGATTTTAATTAACACTCCTCAATAATTTTACATTGTAGAATATTATTTCATATTAAGTAGATTTTTATCATTTAGCTAATAAGTTTCAAAGCATTTAAAAGTTATCAAACATATGTATTTCTATAATCCTGATAAACATTATATTTCCTGTTATTGATAGCATATAGTTCCTTTATTCTTGTTTAAGCCTTTAGATAAGATCTTTATGTACGACAGTTATATTTTGCAGGTTTCTGATTATAATATGAAGATCTTGGCAATAAATGCAAAATGTTCGTGTGTTCATGACACGTTCATATGGAGACAGTGCAGTTCATAACTTCTTGGCAATGCAGGGAGGGACAAACTATTGGCTTATAGATATGTGCCCAAACTTTTATAATACAATTATTTAAGGAAGGAAATAAGCACATTTTGTCAAACATATTTGTACTCTGAGAAATTAAATGAAGCGCAATTAAGTATTTTTCAGGGATAGGGGAAGAAATGAACGTCAGTTATCAATACTTCCTCAATTCTTGTAATCCTGAAATAAGATTTTTCGGTACTCTTCTGTAATCGGAACTGGATTCAGAAATGAGTGTATATGTATATTATATGTACATACCTATGTATATGTGTACGCATATAGACACATACATACATGCATACATATATACATTCTGGCTCCGTCGACCCTGGAGCCTACTTCAGCGGTATGGATATATTAATGAAAAGCAAAGCATCCCTAAAGGGGAAAATAACTAGATTCGAAACTTTTGTGCAAACTGAAAATAATGATGTGGACTTAGTTGAACTTAAAGTTAAACTAAAAAACATTCAAGCTCTTCAAAAGAAAGTTGATGAACTACGAAGTGCGTGCTACGCACAAAGTGAAATGAAAGATAATGATCTGACCAAAATTGATGACGACTTAAACCAATGTGATGATCGTCTGGAAAAATTGGAGGTAAGAATTGAAATTCTCATTAATTCTTACAATAAATTCTGCAAAAACAGTAAATGTTACTGAAAGTAATGTAGATGAAAATATTCAAATCAAAACTAAAATCCCAGTGTTAGTTTTGCCTGAATTTTCAGAAAAATATGAAGAATTTAGTTCATTTAAAACTCAATTTGATGATTTAATTACAAATAATGTTCAGCTGAGTCATTCACAGAAATTGTATTATCTAAGATCTTGTCTTACTAATGATGCTAAGCATTTAGGTAGTAACTTTGATAATTTTGAATCTTTGTACAATGCTTTAGAATCTCGCTATGATAATGAACGTCTGATTGTTGACATTCATGTGCAGAATATTTTAAATTTTGAAAAGATTCAATCCGAAAATGCGAAAGATATCAGAAGTATGATTGATTGTATACAAAAGAATTTACGCGCTTTGAAAGTATTAAAATATGAACAGAACAAGTTATGTGATGTTTTTCTAATAAATATGCTTCTTCAAAAACTAGATAAAGAATCTATAAAAAATTTTGAATTATCTCACAAATCGAAAGTAGTTCCAACATTTGACGAGTTTATTAGATTTTTGGAACAGCGTGAATCAGTTTTGTTATCTATAAAAAGAAATATTACACCTTGAGTAGGGTTAATATAAACAAGAATTCCACTCCTTCCCATAAATCGAAGGTTCTTTTGACAAATGTAAATAAAAATAAAAACTGTGTTGTGTGTAGGAGCTTTCATCCTATTTTCCTTTGCGATACATTCTTAAAGTTAAGTGTTCATGAAAGATTAAAATTAATTCGTTCACATAAATTCTGTGAATTATGTCTAAAGCAAAATCATAAGAAAAGTCAGTGTCTCTCGAAATTTAAATGCGCTTGCGGGGAAAAACACAATAAATTAATATGCATGGATAATGAAGGTCATTCGAAGACTCCTTGTCGCTCGGTGACGCCACTTAGACAAAACAAAAGTGAGCTCGATGCAGCCGCTGGAAAAGGTGACTCAGAATTGAAAGCGTTGAGTGTTTTAAGTAACAAGAATAAACAAAAAAGAAAAAGTGTACTTTTGTCTACTGCAGAGATTTATGTCCGTGACGCCAATAATCGAAGAATAAAAATCCGTGCGATTTTAGACAGCGCATCTAATATATGTGTTCTTACAGATAAAATAAGTGAATGCTTAGGAATAAAAAGGGAGAAAATTAAAATGCCTGTTACAGGTCTTAATGGATCAATTCAAAATATTAAATGGAAAGTGAATACATTTATTTCAAATGAAGAATGTACCTTTAATGAACCAGTTGAATTCTTGATTGTAAATAAGATAACAGGACTAACTCCGTGTACTACGTTAGATATTTCGAAAGTAGAAATTCCACAATTTTTAAATTTAGCTGATAAATCATTTTATGAAGCTTCAGAGGTACATGCCCATATAAGTGCTGATTTATTTTTTAAGGTTTTGAAAAATAATACGTATAAAATAAATGATGATTTATTTTTTAAAGAGTCTGAATTCGGATGGATCGCATGCGGGAAGCTTAACGAAATACAACCTTCTTATCAGGGACATTGTTTTCTTGTGCAAAATGACTCTCTTCAAAATACTTTAAAACTTTTCTTTGATTTAGAGGGACTTAGTATTCGTGATGATCCAGTTTTGCATGAAAAGGATCAGGCAAAAATGGAAATTTTTTATGACACCGTTGAATTTTAAAATGCACGTTATGTAGTACAACTACCTTTTAGGAAACATTATGAAGAATTATCTGATAATTATTCCTTGGCGCGGCAGCGTTTTCAGAATTTGTGGAGAAGATGTAGTCATGATCCTGAGTTACATCAACAATACCGTGAAATTATTTGTGATTATTTAAAAGAAGGCATAATCAGCATCGTAAATCCTGATACAAAAAAAAATGCTTTAAACAAGCCTATATATTATTTGCCTCATCAGGCTGTGCGGAAAGAAAGTAGTTTAACGTCGAAACCTAGGATCGTCTTTGATGCGGGTAGTCATCAAAATAATGAACTTTCTTTAAATGACTGCTTGTGGCCAGGGCTTAACTTAAATCCAAATCTTTTGGATTTACTAATTAATTTCAGATTGAACAAAATTGCATTTTGTTCAGATGTTAAACACGCTTTTCTGCAGATATGCCTCTCTGATGAACATAAGGATGCAGTTCGTTTTCTTTGGAGTAGTGATGATCCAAGTGTTGATAAAAGGCCCAATTTACAGATTTACCGTTTCAATCGAGTAAATTTCGGGGTCAGTTCGAGCCCATTCCTGTTAGCAGCTACTATTAGACATCATATTAAAAAATACAAGGAAGATTTTCCCGAAACAGTTGAAATTTTAGACCAGTGTTTTTATGTAGATGATCTCATTTCTGGAAGCGAGGATTTTGAAGAAGCACTTGAAGTATCTAAAAATGCCAAGAAAATTATGGAAGAGGCTGGAATAGTCCTCAGGAAGTGGATTAGCAATAATGCTGAATTAATGAGCAATGGAAGAATGAAGAAATCGATACCTATCCTGCAGACGCTACTCTCAGCTTGGGCGCACACCAAACTAAAATCTTGGGACTTTCTTGGAAGACGCACGAAGATTATTTAACTATGGATACTAAAAATCTTTTGGAATTTCTTTCTATGGACAAAAATACGAAACGCTTCTTACTTCAAGCAATAGGGAAGATATTTGATCCTTTAGGATTAATTTCGCCTTTCACCATTCGAGTTAAATGCCTCATCCAAGATCTCTGGAATGGAAAAATGCAGTGGGATGAACCTTTACCAAAAGAAATTGAAAAGGAATGGAAGAAGTGGTGTGCTGAACTTCATCACTTAGAAAATTTGAAAATACCTAGGTTGGTTAATGATTCTGCATCAAAGGAAGATACTGTTGAAATACACAGTTTTTGCGACGCAAGTAAAAAGGCATATGGCGCTGCCATATATTTGAAGGTGAAGACACTCAGTGGAATATCTGTGAAACTCCTAACTTCAAAAAGTCGTGTGGCTCCATTAAACGGTGTAACCTTACCAAGATTAGAACTATTGGGTGCTCTAGTTGCAACTCGTCTTAGTTCTAAGGTAAAGAGAATCGTGAATCTGAAAAGATCTTCTGTTGAATACCATTGGACAGATTCCAAGATTGCACTTTTTTGGATAAAGGGTACAAAAACCCGATGGAAGCAATTTGTGGCAAACCGAGTGAACGAAATCACTAGCTTGACAGATCCCAATTCTTGGCATCACTGTGCAGGTAAAGAAAATCCTGCCGATCTTCTCTCACGTGGAATGAATGCTGATTCCTTGGTGACAGATTCTAGATGGTGGACAGGTCCAGAATTCTTGATGCAGCCTGACAGTTTCAAGAACTTGCAACCATTTATTCCTGAGATTGAAACCATCGAACAAGTCGAAAAAGAAACTTTGCGGCGAGAAAGGAAAATTCCTTTTGAAGATGAGACTTGTAAAGAGACAGCCCTGCTAAATGACAGCTCTCAACATTTTATTGTGGACGACCTCTTAGAACTTTCAAACAATTATTATAAAATTAACCATGCTTTGTCTTATATTTTCAGGTTTATTTTCAATTGCAGGAATAAGGTAAAAAACACAGGACCACTGTCAGTGGAGGAGGTAAGAGAAGCCGAAGAAGTGTTGATTAAGCATGAACAACGAGTTCTCTTTGAAGGAAAGAAACTGCCAAGTAATATTTCGAATTTATTTCCGTTTTTTGATGACAAAGGAATAGTACGTGTAGGAGGAAGGCTGAAGAATGCTTCAGTGCCATATTCTCAAAGACATCCTCCTATTTTACCTAAGGGTTCAAGATTAAGTAAAATTTATTTTGAAAGTTTACACAGGAAATTATTTCATGTTGGACCACAAGGTCTGCTAAATGCAGTGCACTTGAAATTTTGGCCTTTAGGTGGCCGTAGTCTCGCACGTAAAACAGTACATCAATGTGTAACGTGCTTTAAATGTAAGCCCACTCTTTCTTCACAAATTATGGGTAATTTGCCTAATGAAGGAGTTAATGTTATAACGTTGCGCGCCTCTAACTAGCACGCAACCAAGAGGTGACTGTGAAAGCTTGTATAAACCACAGAGTCTTATAAAGGGTTTAAGTCCCTTTTTATTCAACGTACTAATTTACAATTGCGTCCTCTTGACGCTTACAAACTTTGCCAACTAGGCAGTCAAAATAAAATAATAACCTGAAAAGAAAATAAAGACAAGATTCTAACTACGAGGCTCTCTAAAATAACTAACTCACCGCGTTTTACAAATACCGCAGCTAATTCAGCAGACTTGAAGCTCACTGGAACAATTGCAACTACTTCCCGCCAAGCACATAGGCCGCAACGCGGGGTTCTTTAATTCTCGATTTCTACCTCCGCGCTCGCGAAGTAAGAATAACTCTCTCTCACCGAACTTGTTTCCTTCTATTTAAATCATACTACTTCCGCTGATAATTTGAATGCTTGCGCGTTCTACTCAAATTTACATATTCTGGCATTGGCAGTTCCAGGGAAAAGTAAGGCTTGACAGGAAAGATAGTTTAAACTTAAAATAAATGTTAGTTAAAATAAATATAAACCCTACATTTGCCGCTGCCAGAATTTGGAAAACTTGGAAGCAGGTCCTACAAACGACCTGTTGTAAGTTTATCTAATTCTGAACTAACTGGCGAAAGCCTCGTTTACACAAAAAAAAATCTTATGTAACAATTAAAATTCTGTTAGTCTTTGCAAAGCTTTCTTCTTACAGCAACTTTTCCTGGACTTCATCAATCAATCTTGGTCTTTCCTTCCAGCATCTGGAAGGAATAAGTATCAGTATCTTTCTACATACATTATAATTTACACTTTCTTGACACAATAAATTTTTGTTTTTAACGATTCGTTTTTCTTAGTTATTACTTACTTCACATTCATTCAATTTTTCAAGCATCAATTTAACTTTACCCTAGCTCTCCACCATGTGTGGTGTCAAACGGGAATATTCGTGTTTTAGTCTTACAACACTTCCCCTAACCACCATGATTTGTTAGAATTCAACAACCAAATAGACACACCTTACTCGACATTCTACAACTCAATGAGCTACTTTAACAGTCTTAAAAATTCAAATGTAGGTGGAGAACCCTACAAAACACATTCATTCTAGCTTCCCCCTCATTCATCTTTAAACATGCAGGCTTTCGCTCTAAAGCATGACTTTACAGTTTAATACTTAAATTTTGACTTCATTGCTTTTAAGCATTCACTTTTAGCATCTACAATTTTATGCTTCTAGACTAAATTCTACTTTTACATAACATGCAAGTATTTACATACATTTACAAAAGTTTAATACATATGCTTTTTACAATTTACCATAAAAATGAATAAGAGAAAATAAATTTTTACTTTACTCATTCTTCGCCAAGCTGGCGGCACTGAAAGTAAAATTCTTATTAATACAAGAATACGAAGTTATTTTTATCTTCGGCCAAATTTTGGCTTTAACATAACAGAATTAGTCTTTCGACCAACAGAAAATGCTTATTTTTAGCTTTTACACTTAAAGAAAATGATACTTTTGCCTTAGCTAAATAAAGTAAAACAAAACTAAGTCTCAACCGAGACATATTGACTTTCGTCAAAACATAGAACTTCGTACTTATGCATAACATTTCGGAACAAAAGAGAAAAAAAATTTATAGAAGGTTTTAACTTATCTTTGAGTTTTCGATGCTTGAAACTCCGTCATCCGTTTTTGACAAAATTGATCCCAAGTTAGAGGTGTCATGGATGTCAATCTTCTCCTTGTTGAGCTCCGCGTGTCGTCCCCGTTGATCTTTCTTTTGCGTCCTCTACATGCTGGCCTCTTGACGGAGTAATCGTCTGGTTGTTGTCCTTTGCGTTTCTGCCTGGGACGGCTGGTCTTGACGTCCTCCGGTCTGGAGTCCTTCTTGAATTTCTTCTGTTCGTCGTATTTTTGTGCCTCCTGTTGGCGTTTCAGTTTCCGGAACGGCGGCCTTGCTGGCACCTGACTCTGTGGCCGTGTGCGCGTTCTCCTCGATGTGTAATTTCTCCTGCCATCTTTTGTAGGTGGTGTTTTCGTCTTTACCACGGTTTCTTTACCCGGTTCATCCGTATTTTTGTTTTTCTTAAACGCCGGAGTTTGAAAATCCTTTTTTCTCTTTGATACCGATGTCCGGGTTGTAGAAGTGCTAGGTCTCTCTTCAGTTCTCCGTTTCTTGGGTGGTGGAATAGTTGTTGCAGTCTCTGGCCTTTCTATTTCGTTTAGACTTGAGTCCTGCAAGAAACTTTTAAGGATTTCAAAATCATTGGGATTATAGTATTTTTTCACCTGGTCGGGACTTGCTTTACAGATTTCCCCTCTCTCGTTTTTAAGATATAAGACTACTCCTTTGATTTCCTGAATTACATAGGGGCCTTCAAACTTTGGAGCTAGCTTTGCCATAAAATTGTCTGGGGCACTTGATAAAGAAAATTTCCGTTTCAATACTTTATCCCCAACTTTAAAATCTGCTTCACGGCGTTTTTTATCATAATAAATTTTCTGCCTATTTCTTGCCGTATCCGAGGTTTTAAGCGCCTGATCAATTAGTTTTTGCACGTCCTTTTGTCTAAATTCCTGCTCTCTTTGTTGCACAAAGAATAATTTATCTAAAGGCGTAATTAACTTTCTGCCTAAAAATAATTCTGCTGGAGTTTTTCCCGTAGTATCATGATGTGCCGTTCTTAAAGCATAAGCTAATTTATTTATGTAGCCATCCCAGCGCTTGTGATGTGTGCTAACGTAACTGCGAATTATTTTTACAATGTTTTTATTAACTCTTTCTGCTATGTTAGCCTGTGGTCTATACGGAACCATTTTGATATGGCGTATATCAAGTCCATTGCATATGTTTTCAAATATTTGACTAATGAATTGTTTTCCGTTATCGCTAATGACTTTTATCGGTGCACCGTATTTTAAAATGTATCTGTGTAAGAATGCATCTGCGACTGTTTTGGCTGACGCGCGTTTAAGTGGAACAATTTCTATCCATTTTGAAAAATGATCTACTATTACTAAAAGAAAACGATTTTTATTTAACTCGCTCTGGGGGAAGGGACCAAGGAGATCTATGCCTAAAATTTCATTCGGAAATGTAGCGCGAATGCTATTTAAGTACCCGGCCGGGCTGTAATTAATATCATTTATTAACTGACATTGATTGCAGGACCTGACATACGCCGTTACTATTTTGTATAATTGCGGGAAATATACCGCCTCGCGTACCCTTTTTAAAGTCTTTCTGACCCCGAGGTGGCCCGCTGTTTTTTTTTTTCGTGCAACTCCTTCAAAATGCTTAATCGAAGCGAGGCTGGGATGACTGGCTTATACTCAAGATTTTCGTACGTTGTTTTCGTATAGAATAATAAATTATCTATTATTTCATAGTTTTTTGCTCTATTTCTTATCGCATCGATATCTGTATGCTCAAAGCCTTCGGGGTCTTTCAAATAAGCATAGATATTTCCAAATTCAGGATCAGCTTTCAGTTCAGTAATAACCGTATTTCTAGAATCTAAAATTTTGAAGTCAACACAGCGCATTTAAGTTCATTACCTTCATCGTCCAGTTTTATACGAGAAAGTGCGTCAGCTACATTGTTTTCCTTACCCGGTTTATATTTTATTGTGATATTATATTCTTGGAGTTTTAAAGCCCATCTTATTAACCTGGGCGTTAGGTTTTTTCCCGAGTAAAGTCTACCAACAGCCGCATGATCCGAAAAGACTGTTACTGGCGATTTGCCGAAATAAACTCGAAATTTGTGTACAGCCATTAATACGGCTAATGTTTCTCTTTCTGTAGCTGTATAATTCCTTTGTGTTTGATTCAATGTTTTACTAAAAAATGCCAGCGGATGGTTATTTTGCATAAGAACCGCGCCCACCGCATAGTCTGATGCATCTGCCGCAATTTCCAGGTTTTCGTCCCCCTCAGGGAATTTTAAAACAGGGGCATTAATAAGCGCTTCTTTTAATCTTTCAAAAGCCGTGTTAGCTTCCGCTGTCCACGTAAATTTACTCTTTTTTCTTTTGATTACTAAGAGTGGTTCAACAATATTAGCGAAATCTTTTATGAAAGATCGATAGTAAGAACATAGTCCAAGGAAAGACGAAAGTTTCTTGGCGGTGTTGGGCGGTGGGAAATTCTTAATAGCTTTTATTTTTGAATCTTGCGTTTCTATACCCTTTTGCGAAATTTTATAACCGAGATATTTAAGTTCTTTAGTTGCGAACTTGCATTTTGAGGCGTTAATTGTAAGACCGGCCTCTTTTAATAATTTAAAAACTTGTTCGAGGTCATTAACGTGTTGTTCCAACGTATTACTCGTTATAATTATATCATCTAGATAAATTAAAGTTGATTTTCCTAGAACAGGCTTTAGAACAATGTCCATAGTTCTCTGGAATGTTGATGGGGCCCCACACAACCCAAAAGGCATGCGTAAAAATGCATAAGTGCCCGATTTTGTTATAAACGCGGTTTTATGTATATCTTCGGGTCTCATAGCTATTTGATAGTAGCCAGACGTTAAGTCCAAAGTAGACATATATCTCGTCGATTTGATCTGTCTAATGATCTCGTCTATAACCGGCAAAGGGTAAACTGGGAATTTAGTTACGCTATTTAGTTTTCTATAATCGATAGCAAACCTCCAAGCCCTTTTATCCGAAGGAGGAAACTCGTTCTTTTTCCTACATAGTACGACTGGACTCGCGTATTCACTATTTATGGACGTTATTATTTTATTCTTTAACATCTCCTGAATATGTTCTTCGATGATTACGTCTTTTTGTTTGTCATAGCGGTAAGGTTTAGTCCTACAAGGTTTTTCGGCATTTAATTGAATCTTGTGAGTCACGATCTGACAGTTTCCCGGTTTTTCTGAAAACAAATGAGAAAAATTACTCACCACTTGCTGTATTGCTTTACTTTCCTGGTCATTCAAATGGCTAAGGTCCAATTCAGGTGTCTCCACCGGTTCCACCACCTCTGGTCCATCTCCAGCACCACGGAACTATCTTGAAAATTTAATTTGGTCCTCGCGGCCCTTAAAAAGTCCATACCTAAAATAAGAGAGTGTTGGAGGTGTTTCACCACAAAAATTAATACTTTGAGATTTTCCTCTTTTACCTCTATGTTTAATGATACTTTCCCGATGCAGTGACATGTTTTTCCTTGCGCCGCTATAATTTCCGTATTTCTGGTTTTAAAGAGTCGTATCCTATAAAAATTCTTTTTGAAGAACTTTTCACTCATGAAATTTCCTTCTGCCCCTGTATCGATGAGGGCTTCTACTGGTACATCGCCAACCAGGACTTGTATAATTGGTAGCTGTGAGTTTTTTACGATGACTGTATTTAGATGTCTATTTGAGGGTTTTTCTAAAACTTCCGGGGTCTGGACCCTCCCTTTCACAGGCCCCTCTAGTCGTTTAAAGCTTTCCTTTCAATCTGTGTCTTCTGGGTACGCGGATGCTTATTTTCAAATTTTCTTTTTGGGCCTTGCCCTTCAAGTTTCGATGCGTTAGCTTGATAGTTCTTTCCCCCATATGAGCGATTTCCATTTCTTGTTTCCTCCTTCCTTCTGGTACTTTGAGAATATGTTTCCCCTCTCGCTCTTTCCGCGATTCTGCGATTTTGAAACTTCACCGCCAATTCGAAAAGTTCCTGCAATGTGGTTGGGTTTCTAATTTCAAAGTAGTCTTGGACAGCGGGTAACAATCTTGGTAATATTATTTCAATTATCTCCGCATCGGGTTTTTTCCCATACAACATATCCGTTAGCTTGATTTTTCGTAAAATAAAGTCCGTCAATTGTGCTGTATCCCGTTGATAGAAACTATATAGCTCGGCTTCCAGCCGTGCGCGATCTTTCACTATGGGGAAGGACTTTACTAACGATTTTTTGAAATTTTCAAATGTATGCGTCGGGCTTCCAAATTCACCTAGAAGAAATTTGCCTATATTTTTCCACCATAGCGCGGCCTGTCCTCTTAGTGCTGATGTGGCAATAGCAACTTTTTGTCTTTCAGGCACAGGATAGAGCTAAAAGTGGTTTTCTATACCTTCTAAAAATACGGACACCGAATTTTTTCCGTCGAAATAGACGTTTGGCTTGATTGATGCTCTCAAAGTCTGGACCAGGTATCCAAATCCTTCTAACTGCGTTGTCATTTCTTGGTGTTGTCCAGCGGCTTCCATCCAATTTTCGGCCATTTCAGTTCGATAAGTGTTCGGGCGCCAATATAACGTTGCGCGCCTCTAACTAGCACGCAACCAAGAGGTGACTGTGAAAGCTTGTATAAACCACAGAGTCTTATAAAGGGTTTAAGTCCCTTTTTATTCAACGTACTAATTTACAATTGCGTCCTCTTGACGCTTACAAACTTTGCCAACTAGGCAGTCAAAATAAAATAATAACCTGAAAAGAAAATAAAGACAAGATTCTAACTACGAGGCTCTCTAAAATAACTAACTCACCGCGTTTTACAAATACCGCAGCTAATTCAGCAGACTTGAAGCTCACTGGAACAATTGCAACTACTTCCCGCCAAGCACATAGGCCGCAACGCGGGGTTCTTTAATTCTCGATTTCTACCTCCGCGCTCGCGAAGTAAGAATAACTCTCTCTCACCGAACTTGTTTCCTTCTATTTAAATCATACTACTTCCGCTGATAATTTGAATGCTTGCGCGTTCTACTCAAATTTACATATTCTGGCATTGGCAGTTCCAGGGGAAAGTAAGGCTTGACAGGAAAGATAGTTTAAACTTAAAATAAATGTTAGTTAAAATAAATATAAACCCTACAATGTTTCAGCTCCATTTTCTATTACAGGTATTGATTTATGTGGCCCTTATTTAGTGAAATTTAAAAATCAACGTAAAGGTATTCTGAATAAATTGTATATTTGTATTTTTATATGTTTCGCAACAAAATCCATCCATCTTGAAACATTAATAGATTTGACTTCCTATGCTTTAATTGCAACACTTAAACGCTTTACAAGTAGACGTGCCAAATGTTTCAAAATTTATACTGACAATGCTACTAACTTTGTTGGAGCGAATTCAAAATTGAAAAATTTTATAAGCTCATTAATTTCCCAGACAAAGAATTAGCTAATCATTTTTCTCAAGAAAATATAGATTGGAATTTTATTCCACCCAAATCGCCTCACTTCGGTGGACTTTGGGAAGCTGGGATAAAATCGGTGAAGTACCATCTTAAACGTACGATTGGCAATTTTCATTTCACTTACCAAGAATTCGAAACGATTGTCATTCAGATAGAAGGAATATTAAATTCGCGACCGCTTACTCCTCTTTCTAGTGATTCAGAAAGTTTCGAAGTTCTGACGCCAGGTCATTTCTTGATAGGGCGACCTATAACAGCAATTTCTGAGCCGTTTTTAACGGATTTAAAGGAAAACCGCTTAAGTCGTTGGCAAAAAACTACAAAAACTATACAACTTATTTGGAAAAGATGGAAGTCTGATTACTTGAATACTTTACAATCTAGATCAAAATGGATGGTTGAAAAAAATGATCTGATAATCGGCCAAATGGTTTTGATTAAAGAAGATTTTCTGCCAATTAACAATTGGCTTTTAGGGCGAATAACATCATTGTACCACGGTTCTGATGGAAAAGTCCGTGTTGTAAAAGTTCGTACCAAAACAGGGGACTTTAAAAGGACAATTAATAAAATAGCTGTATTGCCTATTGAAGTTTAGCAAGTTGTGAATTATGTTACTCAGTTGTTAGTAATTATATTGAAAATTGTTTTTCTCAATAATTTTGTATTCACGTTTTGTTCACTTATTTTATATTTTTATACATATTTTATACTTGTTTACATGAATAACTGAAACATTAATACTGGTATTTCATAATTAAATTTATGTTAAGTTCTTGCATGTGAACATAGCAAGGCCGGGCGGAATGTTGGCGCATTTTACGCCAACGAATCTCGCCAAATTATCGCCTCCTACGATTGAGGCAACAGACTGAAAAAAGAAATCTAACCGGTCTGACGTGAGCAATTACTTGTAACCGAAGCTCACAATTAAATTGTATTTGCTTCACTGTAAATATTTGTATATGATGTTTTTATAAATAAAATAATTAAAAACGAAGCAGTGAAGCTGGTCCGTCGATGAAAAATAACCTTTAAGAGAAATAAGTTTATTCACATTCCTTAATCCAGTCCCGATAACAGAGTACCAATTTTTCAGTCTGTAGCATGTTTTGATTAATTTTGTCTGCATTTAGAATGTATTTGATATTATTGTTATAATATTATTCTTTCAAATTATAGATGGATTATTTATATCTGGTTATAGAAATAATAAATAAATATAATTTTTTATGTGCTTTATACAGTATATTATACTAAGTATGATTTCATTTTTAGTTCTTTAGTAGTATTTATCCATACCCTTTTTTTCTCAGTAAGTAGTAATTAAAATATTGGTGGAATGTGAAAGAAATAGATTACTAAATTTTATTAAACATGAAATGTACCTAATTTATATGCATTTAGATACACATGCAAGTTAAAAAATTGTGTGTTCTCAATAAATGCAGATAAAAGACAATTCTTTTATAGACTTCTATCTTCCATTTATCAAATTGTTGTACTTAAAAATTATACATTTTTTCTTTCGGATTAATGAGTTAAAATGATTTTGCAATGTAATGGGTGACAATTTTGTTTTTCTTTTTGAAATCAGATATTAGATTTCTCCAACTGTACAAGGAATTTTTATTTCCATATATTTATTTTTTAGTATTTCAAGTGATAAATGTTATCAGTTGGAACTTTGGCTTTTGACACCATACATATAAATCCCCCTTCATATATAGAAGAAAATTATAACTAAAAGCATGCAGTAGCAAGGAACTGTGTGGAAAGATACGGTGGTGTACATAAATCAAGGTTTTGATGCCTACATCATCACAGAGTGTTGATGTATAGTCCAACACTATAAAGGGGCTTCTATAAAAGGGAGCTGACTCAGTCCATTTTGTAGCCAACAAAGCACACTTGTTGCTATCTGCCATTGGATCAACATTATTATGTTGACATATTTGTTGATTGATTCCGACCTAATTTTGAGAAACACGGGTGGATGTGCTGCACCAAATTGTTCCAGTCATTCTAAAAATAGCATAAGGATATTTCGTTTTCCAAGAAATAAAGAAAGACGAAGAAAATGGATAATTAATTCTTGTCGAGCTCAATCGATTCCCAGCCCAGGAGCGTGTATTTGTGATTTGAGTTCAGCTTGGTATTTTTCCATAGAATGTTAGAAAAATTACTCTTCGTAATTTTTCAAAATGTATGTTTTCATTTAACTGCCACTTATTGATGATCATCTGATTTTTTAAACACAAAATCAATTATGGAATGTGTGTGTTTGTGCAGTAAAATATTGCTAATATTGTTTGTGATGTTATTGTTCTATTTACTATCACGAATAGTTTATACTGATTGTAAAATTGTTATTTTTGTAAACAGCACGTAGGAAAGTGATATTCTTTTTTATTATTCTTTAATTATACTGTACGATTGTAGATTTAAAGTAACATTCTATGTGTTGATTATGATGTATTGTCGCCAAATCTGTTAGTTGGTGCCAATGTTAAAAACTGGATAGTATGATCTAAATTATAAATGATTTTGCTTTTTCTTTATAGTAAGATAAATATATTCTGTATTTTTAAGGTATTTTGAAGAAATTAAATATTAATTTAACCCTTAGCCTGTCTAGTGATTTTCTGCGAATCCCTTTAAAACTGTCGCTAGTTTTGGATCGAACTTCCCGTAAAATGTCGCGAAAATAACCCTAAACCTCTGAAAATTGTCAAGCAGTTCTTTTGTTATTTCCCATCCCTCCCAGAATTTTACTTCAATGATTCCGCTAAGTGAGATTGATTGCTATATATTGTTCGCATCTATGTGAGCTCTCAAGAGAATTGCAAAAGGCTAGACTCTCCGTGATGACCGTCTTAAAGCCGCAGGGTACAGCTGCGAAACGTAAAAGTTTTCTTCCCTTAAACAATCTTATCTCTACATATCTTCTCTACATATAATAAAAGAAAGAGTCTGTCTGTGTGTGTGCCTTTCGTTCGCACTGCGCGTAAGCTAATAGACCCACGGCTACGAAATTTGGTACATAGGTACATCTACACAAGAGCCAGTGCACTTCGAAGCGATTTTTTCGAAATTCGAATTCGAATTTTTTTTATTTCATGTTTTGTGACGAAATCGTGTCATTTTGAAACATAATGGGCTATAGGAAAGCGAGATTTTACTCTACACACTCCATTTCCACATCGTCATGAAACGTAGGCACTTAGCTATTTTACGAACTTTAAATAAATTTCGTGTTTCAATAAATCGATTAAATACGAATTTATTGAACAAAGGGAACTTAACACTTTTTCAATGGGATTTTTTCTAAAAAAGTTTATTTTTAAAAATGTACAGTTTATTTTTCTTTGATTTTTGGACACGTTAAACTTTTATCCTTGCGAATGCTTTTACAAAAAGAATTTTGGAAAAATGATAATATTTTGTATTTTTAAAAGATTTTTTTAAATGAAGCATCCGAGTACAGTTCTCACATCTCACATCTTTAGAAATGTGATTTTGGCAACAATTTTCCTGTCTTATTGTTGTTGATAGATTTTTGATGAAATCGCATCATTTTGAATAGTTTCATTCTTTTAGAAATATGGGTTTGGCAACAATTTTTCATCGTATTTCTTATGTCACTGTTTTTAAGAGATTGGCATATTTCATTGTCATTTTTATATAAATATAATATATTTTTATTGATGTTTTTTTTTTGATAAAGTTGTTCTGTGGAGTAAAATTCTACGCGGAATTTTATGTTTTTTGAGTTGCTTTCATGTTATTTTTTGCTTATTTCAGTGTTTATAAGATATTGAAAAGTTTTGCATGATTTTTGTTCTTCTACGGAAAGTTGGTTAATTTTTTAATTAGGATAATTAATATTTGTATTAAGAGATATAGCTTATTTCACTGCAATTTTTTCCCTTGAAAACATAAGATAAAATATCATTAATTATACTTTGCTTTTCAGAATTTTTTGTTTTTTGCATTCCTTTATTTTATTAATTGCTCATTTCACTGTTTTTAAGATATTGAAAAGTTTTGACTGATTTTTTTAGGAAACAAAGTTCTTAACTTCCTTAATACCATTTGAGTTCTTAAGATTTTGCAAATGGAATTTGGTTAATTTATTTATTAGGATAATTAATATTTGTATTAAGGGATATTGCTTATTTCATTGTATTTTTGTTATACGTAATAACTTTTTTTTATGAAGTTGTTCTGCAGAGTAAAATCTTACGCAGTATTTAAATTTAACGTTTGGAGTTCCCTTCAGCCATTTTTCCGGTACATTTAAAAGCCAGACGAAGGCTCGCAGCGAAGCTGCTAGTTTTCAAATAAATTGGTTTTAAAATTTACCCGGTTAAATTTTAAATTATTACGCATTTTTAACCTAAGTAACCTAAATCTGTATGTCACTGATTATCACCGGAATTTCAATACAGCCTGATTAAACTGCTATCACTATAATTATATTCTGACAAATATCTGGTGCAACTTTCATTCCTTCTGAGATATTGCTGAAACATTTCGTATTATTTCCGATTTTCTGTATTTTTGTCATTAATTAAAAATCTTTAAAACCTTCAGCATTTTCCTATATTCTTCAGCTGCATGCAACTAATAATTATTTTAAATAATTTCTTTTTTCCTTAATTATTACGTTGTTTTAAGAGAGTAATAAACGAAACATTTGGGTGTTTTTTAAGGGTGATAATATTAATATTCAATTTGCATTTTACTTTTTCATATACATTCAAGATATTCAGAAAGGGAATTATAACTTGAAACCGTTTTCAGTGTATCATAAATTTATTGATTCAAATTAAAAATTCTTGCTTTCCTGTCCAAGAAACACTAGTAAATTTTATCTGAAATAGGAAAGATGAGACATATTAATAACAAACAAAGCAATTAATTTGGAAGTCAAAGAACAAAAATCAGCGTTATATTTTCAAATTTTCACAGGACTAGTTTCGATGGTTTTACCGAACCATCATCTTCAGCTGCAAAAGCGCAAATGAACGAGATAAGATATAATGAAAATTAGATTGTGAAAATTTGAAAATATAACGCTGATTTTTGTTGTTTGACTTCCAATTTAATGTTTGTTCGGCTTGTTATTGTATCTTAATTAAACAAAGCAATGTTGTTACGTATTAGCTTACAATATAATTTTTCAATATGGTATTTTTGTAAAGAAAGAGTGTTGCTGTACATTTGGTAAATTATAAATAAGAATTTCATTTAATAATTATAAAAATTATTAATTATTTAATAATTAATCATAAGAATATGAATAATTAAATACTTTTTCGGAGATATATTTTCCGGGGATATTTTTTTTCTAGGGATCCCAGCATACATTTTTGAAGCATTATGCTCTAAATAAATATCTTGTTTGAACATAGCATTTATTGTTGACAAATCTCCAACCAAAGGAAATACCTTACTAGGGAGGATATAACAAAAATTTTTATTAGAATAAATATTTTCGTTATTTTAATACTACTAATAATATACAAACATTAGTTTAAGTTCACTATAGTTGAGTGAATAATATTGCTTTATATATATATAACAACAAACTATTTATAATAGTTTGTTGTTGGCAACCGAACAGTTTAGCTGCTTGTGGTCTTTATGATTTTCCCGATGCGTAACGTGAATTCAAGCCAATTTTATTTAGAAAATTGCCCACGAAGGTGTTCTCTTAAAGCAGATAACACATGACTTCTTAAAAACTGTAAAATTGAATCTGTGGATATTTTCCGTTATACGATAACACGAAGAAAATGATTTCCTATACGAAACATAGGATCAGCGCTGTTATTGCCCACCATGCATCCATCTTATTCCTTACAATTAATTTTTCTTTTTCAAAGAAAGTTTGATTTCAGTAAAATGTACTATTTACAATGTGTCATTTTATTTTGCTCGTTTTTTATGCAAATATTCAAATTCAGATAGATATTGCGTTAATTTCAGAAAGCCAACTAGTCTCCAAGCGGTAAGATAGCTGAGCACCGGTAAATTCTAGCGGCTGCATGGGAGATTTAGGGGTTTTTCATAAGTACAATTGTTAATTAACAGTTTGTTTCCCGCCAAAAAATCTACCCTGAAGACTTCCTTTCCCTTAGACAAATAGGTCCTGTGTGCTTTATCATAATCCAAAATCTTAAGTGTAAAAAACTTTTATCATAGCCGTTGATGACGATAACATATTTTCTATCTGTTAAGTTTAGGATTGTGTATCCATAGATCGCCAATAGATGGCGGTAGTGTTTGTTTGTAAAAAGAAACTGTGATGTCAATTATGTATATGTATCAGTTCGTCTTTGGTGTTCGTGAATAAATGTTGTGTGGAAGAACGCTCCTCTGTTTATTACTTTAACTGCGATCCAGTCTGATTTATTAGAGATTTACACATATTTTGTTTATGGTGCCTGCAAACCGGGATTATTACGAACCAGAAAATCGACAGACTGAATATTTCGAAAATGGAGGGCGTTCTTGAAAATTTGAAAAAGAAACGATCGATTGTAAGACAATTAACTACGAAACTGATAAGCAAAGTCGAATCAAATTTAGCAAATAATATTCCGCTAAATGAGAAAATTGAGATAATCGAGGATTTATATGAACAGTTAATTGAGAAAATCAATGAACTGAAAAGTTTAGATTCAGAAATAGAAACGAAAGTAACTTCGGAGGAGATTGAAAATGAAGTTACCTTAAGTCAAGAATACCAGGATAAAACTGTTATATGGAGAGGAAGAATGCAACGATTTTTGAAGAAGAATTCGGAATCTTCTAGAACAGTTCATCAGAACGAAACGGCTAATGTTGCACTTCCAGTTGAAGCGAAAACAGTGAAGTTGCCACGTCTGCAAATCGGAACTTATTACGGAGATTCGTGTAAATGGTTGGACTTCTGGAACCAGTTCGAAAATACAATTCACAATCATAGTGGATTGAGAAAAAATGAAAAATTTGCGTACCTAAAATCCTTACTTGGAGGTAATGCTTTAGCTGCCATTTCCGGTTTCGCTTTAAGTGACCAGAATTATGATTCCGCAGTAGAAATATTGAAAGAACGTTTTGGAAGACAAGATGTTGTTATCACTTCGCATATGAATAAATTATTATCCCTTGAACCAGTGGGAAACATTTCAAATGTTAAAGCACTGCGTAAGCTGTACGATGAATGCGAAGTCAACATTCGAAGTTTAGAATCGTTAAACGTTACTTCTGGAAGTTATGGAAATATTCTCTGTCCTATCATTTTGCAGAAATTTCCAGAGGAATTAAATTTTGGATTTAATCGAAGTCGAAATATGGAAGCAGGATTTAATATAAAGGAACTTATCGAATTCTTAAAAAAGGAAGTTAACTGTCGAGAAGCTGCAAGTTTAATGAACTCTGCGAAAACGAATCAGAAACCATACTTTCGTCAAAATGAACAACGCACGAAAGTTTATCCTAATTATAAACCGAAAGTTCCGATTGCTTCAGCTTTATCAACAATTGGATACAAATGTATATTTTGTGACAAAAAAGATCATACGAAATATAAATGTACTGAGGTGAACGCTGATGAGAAACGCAACATTTTGAAACGTACAGGAAAATGTTTTATGTGTTTTGGATGTAAACATTTAGCTATCAACTGTAAGAACAAACAGTTTTCCTGAAAAAAGTGCCGTGTGTGTGAATCCCGCATCAGCTGTCTCCAGTGCAAAAAAATAAGGAAACCGAAACATCCGCGGAAATTGTTCAAAATTCTTCTGCCAAAACTGGATCTAATATTATGCTTCAAACGGTGTATGCTGTGGCTGAGGGCAGAAATAAGAACTGTATTGTGAGATGTCTTCTTGACGGCGGTAGCCAAATCTCTGCAATTCGCGAAGATTTATCAAGAAAATTACAGTTACCAGTGAAAGGAGAAACTGTTTTAAATCTACATACCTTCGGTGAAAAGAACGGGAAATATTGGCGTCGAAAGAAAGTTGAACTTACGCTCCGAAATATTAATGACCCTGAAAAATTCATAAATCTAGAAGTCATTGAAGTACCAGTCATAACAAATGCCGATATACGAGTACCAGATGTAAAAATCAAATCCAAACTCCAAGCATTCGGCGTCACTTTGACAGACTGCGGCGGCGCCGATGGAATGAATCATATTTCCGTTTTAATCGGCGCGGACATTATGTGGAAAATAGCAAGCGAAGATATAAAATGGATAAACAGAAATGCCGTAGCGATGAAAACCTTGTTTGGGTGGTCTATACAAGGCAGATTTTCTTCATCAGACTTTGAAATCCATGATGCGTGTTTGAACTTAAGTGTAGAAGAGAAACTTCTAAAAAGCGTCGAATCGTTTTGGGATTTTGAATCTAAGGAATTAAAAATCTAGGAATTAAAAATATTTCTGACGAAGAACAAAATGAAATGGCCATGCAAATATTTAACAACTCGATTACACAAAAGGGTGATAGATACGAAGTTAGACTTCCATGGAAAGATCAGAATGTGACTTTAAGAGACAATTTTAAGAATGCTGAAAGACGATTTTTAAAGCTGATCGAACAATTTAAATCAAACTTGAACTTTTATGCGCAATATAAACAAGTGATTGACTATCAGCTTAAGGAAGAAATCATAGAAAAGGTCGATCTTGGTACTCCATCTGGGAGACGAACTTACTACATACCTCACCGTGCTGTCATCCGTGAAGATCATAATTCTACGAAACTTCGCATTGTTTATGATGCATCTTCAAAGGAAAAAAATCATGAATCTCTAAATGATAATTTACTACAAGGACCAAATCTTCTTCCTGAACTTTTGAAAGTTTTAATAAATTTTCGACTTCATCGAATTGCATTTACGTCAGATATTGAGAAAGCGTTTCTACAAATTTCTGTTGCACCTGAAGATTGGGATTCAATGCGATTTTTGTGGATTGATGAGAATTCAAGTTTGAGCAATCCGAGAATTCAAGTTTATCGGATGTGTCGTGTAATTTTTGGAGCAAAATCAAGTCCATTTTTGCTGAGCGCTTGCATTAAGCATCATATAAAGAAATTTGAAGACATCCATCCCAGAACTGTAGAAATGTTAGAAAACTTCATGTATGTTGACGATTTTATTTGTGGATCAGATACGGAGGAGGAAGCTATACAGATATATCATGAAGCCAATGATATAATGAAAAAGGCATCAATGACTTTGACCAAATGGAATTCTAATTCGGATACAGTAAAAAACCAGTATAAATCAAGTGACAACTTCGTTAGCTTTAAATTGCCTGACTGTGATTCCCCCTCAAAGATTCTTGGACTTCAATGGGATACAATTAAGGATATCTTCTGTTTTAATGCTAAAGACGTTATTGATTTCATCCAGTCAAATGACCAAACAAAACGTGTTTTAAAAGCTGCTTCAAAAATCTTCGATCCTATTGGGTTTCTTGCTCCATATGTTATTCAAGCAAAAGTTCTGTTTCAGGATTTATGGCTGAAAGGTGTTGATTGGGATGAAATTATCCCACCAGAATTGCAAGACAAGTGGAACAAATGGTATAGGCAACTATGTGATCTACCTAATATCCAAATACCTCGGTGGTATTTTCGTGATGTTGATGAAACACCTGAAACACTAGAACTACATTGTTTTTGTGATTCATCTCAAAGTGCTTACGGAGCAGCAGTGTACGGGAAATTCCGTAGCTTAAAATATTGTGGAACAAGTTTAGTGATAGCCAAGAGCAGAGTGGCTCCCCTGAAAAAATTATCTTTACCAAGACTCGAGCTTATGGCAGCAGTGTTAGGTGCAAGATTTGTAACTACAGTCCGTGTGCATTTTCCTCAAGCTAAGATTCATTTATGGACAGATTCTCTTATTGTGCTTCATTGGATAAAGAACTCACCACGGCGATGGAAAACATTCGTACAAAATCGAGTGTCTGAAATTCAAGACAAAACATCCCCGAGCATGTGGCATCATTGTCCTGGCTCAGATAATCCAGCCGATAAAATCACACGTGGTGTTAAAATGAGTGATCTTGTAGTAGATCAAGTGTGGTGGCATGGACCTCCATGGCTTCATCAAGATGAAATAAATTGGCCTAAAGTGAACGAGCATTGTAACATAGTAGATAGTGCTGAAGAAAAAGTTGTGATTCAAGTTACTAGCAGTGTTCAACCTTTACAACCTGTGTTAAAAATAGAAAACTTTAGTGACTTAGGTAAACTTTTAAGAGTCACGTCATATGTATTTAGATTCATTAATAATTTAAAATCACAGAATAGAGTGATTGGTCCTGTGACTAAAAATGAAATATGTAATGCTATGTGTTATTGGATTATCTTATCACAAGGTGAGTATTTTTTTGAAGAGTTGAATGATGTTAAATGTAAAAAACCATTGTCTCATAATTCCAAATTGTTTGGGTTAAATCCAGTAATGGATGAAAAGGGTTGTTTAAGAGTTGGAAGTAGATTAGTGAAATCATCATTAGATGTCGATGAAATTCAGCCTATAATATTACCAAATAATTATTTTTCTCGTTTAATTATTTTGAATTGTCATGAAAAGGTACTTCATAGTGGTGTAAATGAAACTTTAGTGCAAGTAAGAGGGAAATTTTGGATTTTAAAAGCTAGACGTTTTGTAAAATCTGTGTTACATGATTGTAGATTTTGTAAAAAATATAATGCTAAAGCTGGACACGAGATATCGGCTCCTCTTCCAGCTGACCGAGTGGAGAAAGCTCAACCATTTGAGGTAAGTGGCATAGATTTCGCTGGCCCTTTGTATTTAAAGGATGGTACAAAAGTGTATATTTCATTGTTTACCTGTGCAGTGACTCGAGGAGTCCATTTAGAATTGTTATCAAATTTAAGTGCAGAGATTCAAGCCTTACGTAGATTTTTTGCACATAGGGGTATTTGTAGAGTTATATATTCTGATAATGCTAAAACCTTTAAGACTGCTGATCGTGAATTAAAATATTTGTATAAATTATGTAAAGATGAAAAGGTTCTAAATTTCCTTGGTAAAAATGGGTTTGAATGGAAATTTATTGTAGAAGGTGCTCCTTGGTGGGGCGGATTCTGGGAACGTTTGGTAAGATCTGTAAAAACTTGTTTAAAACGTATCTTAGGTAAAGCTTCTTTATATTATGAAGAACTGTATACTGTCTTAGTTGAAGTTGAAGCTGTTATTAATTCTAGACCTATAACTTATGTATACAGTGAACCAAATGAACCTGATCCTCTTTCACCATCTCATTTTATAACTGGATCTAGATTAACTGTTTTACCTTCACCTGAATCTAAACTAGAATCTACAAGATCTCAGTTGATTAAAAGATGGAAGCATAGGTAATTAATATTAGAGCATTTTTGGAAAAGGTTTTATAAAGAATATTTGTTAGAATTAAGATCAGTCATGTTTTCAAAAACTCCAAAGAATTCTCCCGTGTTTAAAATTAATGATGTTGTACTTGTACGAGAAGATAATGTGAAACGCTGTAACTGGAAGATAGGTAGGATTAAGGAATTATTTCATGGAAGAGATGATAGAATTAGATCTTGTGAGATTCAGTTGGATAAGGGTGTTGCTAAAGGACCGATTGAAAGACTTTATAATCTTGAAGTTCAGTAAAATTGATGCATCCGTTACGGATGCATGGGGGGGAGTGTTAAGTTTAGGATTGTGTATCCATAGACCGCCAATAGATGGCGGTAGTGTTTGTTTGTAAAAAGAAACTGTGATGTCAATTATGTATATGTATCAGTTCGTCTTTGGTGTTCGTGAATAAATGTTGTGTGGAAGAACGCTCCTCTGTTTATTACTTTAACTGCGATCCAGTCTGATTTATTAGAGATTTACACATATTTTGTTTACTATCTGATGTGTCAAGTTAGCATAATTGTATATTTCTAACGAAAATTGTTTGGCTGATGTTACCCTATAATGAAAAAAAGATTCAAATCGGTTTTTAGCCTAAACAGTATTTTCATTATTAATTATATCACGAATTTTATCAATAGTATTCTTAGTATTAATTGCAGGCATGTATTCAAGAATATAATATACACAAAGCTGTGTCTAATGATTACGGCTAATTTTTATATAAAATTTTATATTATAAAAATTTAGGTTCATAGGTCAGCCATATTTGAAAGAGTACTTGTGTATTATAAGAAAAGAGAGAGAGAAATTTAAGAATAAAAAAATTTACCGCGAAGTAATATAAAAATGCAATAGAATACAAAAGAGTACAATACTATTTCATGTTTTGTGGGTATACTTGAAGACAGAAACATGTTTCAACTATATTCGTTCATCGGAGAAAAACTTTTCATATGAAGCTATTTTTTTCAAATCTTTCACTATACAAGTAATACAAAAGCAGTATAGGAATTTCTTTTCTTAATACCCAACCGAAGAGCTGAGGGGACGTACAATGATTAACATACAATGGGTGCCTTGAATTATTTTGCTTTACATGCAGTTTCCTTATATATGAAAAACAAAATAAATTTTCACCCATTCCAAGATTTCAAGAACTCACAGAGAGAGAGAGAAATATCTACAACAAATTTTATTGCTGTTTGAATGATTTCTTCGGGAACAATAAGTCTTGAAACACAAGCTTTCAAGCTTCAAGCTATTCAAATACGAACGCTTTTCAGCAAAGCCATTCGGACCGCATCTGCTTTGTTAAAGAAAACCTTTTGGGGGTAAAATCATCCACTTCATCGGGTTTTTCAAACAAAGCAGTCAGTGGTCCTGTTACAACCTGCTGACCTAGAGAAATTTCTCAGAAACTTTTGTTAAAAAAAAACGAGTTTTATATTTTTAAGAATTTCCATTCTGACAGCAAGATTTTGTTATTTTTCATATATAGATGAAAAGAAACTACTTTGTTTTTAATAAAGAAGAAAAAAAAATTAATAAGCTTATTCAAATTTTTTACACAGCACCGAGTAAGGAGACGAAATTTAATTTTCTTTATAAATATTTTTCTCAGACAATACTTCAGTGTTTTTCAAATTACGAGAATAGTGCGTTAGTGCATGCATTTTCAAACCAGATTTATTTAATTAATATATATGGATATGCCGAACAAGCACACTTTCGCACACGTACACTGTATATTAGTACATACATAAAAATGAAATAAAATTTGAAAACAAGCAATTTAAAAACTACTGTATTGAAAAATTATTGAAAATTTGTTTTTACCTCATTTTTTTTTTTTTTTCGTTATATACATTTACTTCATTTTTTTTATATGCATTTACTTAATTTTATTTTCTTATATGCATTTACTTAATTTTATTTTGTTATATGCATCTGTTAGTGTTTTTGAAAAATTTTTAGATTTTTTTAGTATGGCAAAGGAAACGAGATCTATCAGCCGAAGGCAATGAATGTCTCCATGGACGACTTTCTAAGTAAAACGGACTCATGTTCATGTTACACATAGGGGAAATCACAAAATTTAACCAGTTCGTTTGTTTGGGTTCGAATATGAGTCGAAATAGCGATAATCAGATATCTTAGCCAGGAGGGCATTGATTAGGTTTGACAGATTTGGAAACGTAATAAATAGTATTTAATAAATATAATATTATTAAACGAATCGAATTTATATAAACCAAATAAAATTCTTATATCGAACACAACTAAAACTCGATATAACTTACACTGATAAACTGATGTGTAATAACACTGATAAATTGAAATACTAAACGGAATATACATTAATTCTGCATAGATAATTTTTTGTAATGTATTTCGCTGGGAATGTCTGGCCGCAAAATCCTGATTATATATATACCCTTATTTTAAGGTTATCACATATCTGATGGTTTGACTTTTACCTCAAAACACAAAGAATCCACAAAATTCAGTAAAATTAATAACTTTATTTCCCTGTTGAAAATTCTCTGAATCTTTTCAAATATAAAAGCACTAGCGCCAAACAGTTTGCTTTAAATAAGTACATGCAGCAACGAGAAGATGCGCTTTTGACAGCAACTCGTTTCGAAAATCGAAAATTTTTCTAAATGTAAGAGATTTGTAGCTTAAATTAATTTTTCATTAAACAAAAGAACAAAATAGAATCGCATATTATTAAAAGAATTTTATTGATAATTCAGATTCTGAAAACAAGAACCTTGTTGTTATAAAAAAACAAAGAAAAAATAAACAACATATTTCATTCAACGGGGGCCCAATTTGGCGCATGAACTTTTCAACATAAAAATATTTGAAGCATGTTATGGATAAAGGTTTATTTGATTATGGCAAAGTACTCGATGGTTATTTGCCTAAGGTGAAGGATGCCTTCGTTCAAGGATTGCCTAACGGAAATTGGCTTGCATACATGTTACACATATGGAAAACTAAGAATATCATCCTGGCAACCAGCCCGTTTGCCGGGATTCGAACCCCGGACAGAACCACTAGTTGTTCCGTTAGACTCCGCTCAGTCGCTGGTGGGCTGTCCGATAACGGAAAAGTTCAAAATTTCATATTAGAGGAAAAGTGGTAGCATAGTATAATTCGAAGTTATTGCCATTTCAGTAATGTGAAGAGATTTCAAGAATGTTTAATTATTTTATTTAGCTTATGACAAACTAAATAAAATAATTAAATATTCTTGAAATCGCTTCTCTTAACATACTGGTAGTTTGACCTGCATTCAATCCCCGTGAACAAGCTGATTGCATGGGCGTTTTTATGGTTTTAACTTTTTCTAGTGCGAGATTGTTTCCCTTAGAAAATCTGTCACGAAAGCATACCTCCCCTTAAACAGATCGCCTTCACGTGCTTAATAATCTAACAAGCCAAACCAAACACAACCCGAGTGAGGACTCGTAGTCAAGGCACGTCATCATGAAAAGCTAACTAAAATTGGCTCATATTCACATTAAACATGGGCAGCAAAAATTCGCTAAAACTGGTATGCAGGCAATCCATTCGTCAGGATTTGAACCCGCTTCAAACTATTAGTATTCAACGATTTTACCGCTACTTCGTTGGCGGCCTTTTGTAGTACCTATAAGAAAAATAATCGCAAAAACACAATCATTGCATACCGATGGATGAATTAAGTTCGGAATTTAAAGAATAACTTTCATTCGTGCTATTGCTGTTAGCATTGACATTTGGACAGATGTTAATTTATTTTAAATTCTTTTAATGTAATTAATTTATATCTTTAAATAATTGATCTTTTGAATGTAAATTTTTGTGCGGAGTAGATCTAACCCTTACGTACACTAACTGTTTTAATTAATTTACACTCCATTAATTTTAAGAGATTTTATATCGATAGATTTCTTTCTAAAAATGTTTCAAGGATTACATATTTTTTTCTTTAAATTTCAAAACATTTTGGATTTAAAGTCTTAATAATAAAATTTTTAAAACAAATATTTCTAGAAATTCCTTCGGCGTATTCATTGATTCCATTTAGTTGAAGTTTCGAGTAGAATATCTTCCTTTCAACATTCATATAATTTTTATATGTCAGTTCGCCATTTCTGCGGAGCATAGAGCCACACATACGAGTACAAAACTCAGGCATGCTGAAAGCACAGTTTTAACATTTAAGGATGTAAAAAGAAGAATATACCATTATAATAACGCGCATTTGAAATACGAAGGCAAACAAGAAAGCTGGTTGCAACATTTTATATTTTTTTCCTGACGAATCAGAAATTGTAATCATTTTTCAATACAAAAATAAAATATTTGATTCTATAACATAAAGGCATAAAGGCGTCCTCCGTTACAATTCTTATTTTTTCTTGTTTCTACTAAAATTCGGCAATGTACTATAACAACGTCGGATCCTGTTTGACTTTCATTTGTATAAAGTACCACAAGGCAAACAGTTGTAAAACGATTTATCTTCTTTCGCAAACTTTTAGTCGGCACACAGATAATACATACCTGCTGTCTGACAAAAATATTTCACTCTAAGGACTTTTTCCTAATGTGCTCTTTTCAAAGACACTTCACACCCTATTAAGACCTTTGTGTCAACTGACAGCCGCCTGCAGAAAGGTAGGGGAAGGAAGACCAGATCGCGTCGTCTAAACACGTCTTAAGCAATCTTCGCGAAATTCGGGCTTCGTGTATACACGTCTTAAGCATTTTCGTGCTATTTGAAATTCGTGTAAAGACGTCTTAAGCATTTTTAAAGAATTTCCAAAAACGTTTAAACACGTCTTAAGCAGTTAAAGGGTTAAATATTTGACAAATCATTTTAATCCAATTATCAGGCTTGATCTAGTTGTAAATCTTTATGTTGTATTTTGGCTAATCTTTGGAATATGGTAACAGGTAGTTTGGCGACATTTTGGTAAGGCGATAAAGGTTACTAGCGAGGACTTTAGCAGTGTACATGGATAAAGTCAAGAGTGTGCGCAATGCCATTTTTTGAAATTCTGGATGTTTTTTTAAGTGAAAATAGGTCGGCGTGTGCATGGTTACCGTGTATGTGCAATTCTTAAAAATGCGGCAAGCAGTTTGCGATTCTGCACTTTCTCCCAATTTCGCCCCTAATCTTCGTCATGATTAAGCATTTTTGTTCCATAAAAGTTCTAGCATAAGCTTAATTCGGCTAGCAGATTGTTGGAAAAAATGCCTTTACTTCCTGAAAACAAAATGGAGTCCAAACAAAAACTAGCAGGTTGCTGTAGCAGTATTGGTCCCCAAAAAGTTACCATAATCCAAAGATTAAACGTATTTTTAACCATAGTTTAAATTTATTTTCATTGTGCGGAAGTATGTTTTAAGTAGCTTTAAAAACTTACTTTTTCTTAATTTTGTTCTATTTTCATATAAAAATTAAAATTTACCAGAAAATTGCATTCTAAGGCTGCTATCACACGTCGGTTTGTTTCGAAAGAACAACTGTTTGGAACAATTTTTCTGCTGTGTCACAACAGCCAATCACCACAGCTCGCTTTGGGGTTAACACAGTGGAAACTGGTTCTGCATTACAAACAAACTAGCAGCATTCGGCGCTGATAGCTGATTGGTTGAAAACGAACAACTTGCAACTTTTTTCGAAAGGAAGGGAAAAGTCGTATGTTTTTCTTACAATAGTAAGCCAGGCAGAAAAATTGTCTGAAACAGTTGTTCGTGTCAAACAAACGCCGTGTGATATGGGCTTTAAAAGCGTGATTAAATTCATTTAATACCTGTAACTGTAATTAAATACTAGTGCTTTAAGTGTTAATGTTAAATTTCATGCATGCGTTTGTTAAATTTGCTGGTACATTTTGAAGAGAGTCAATTTTTTCATAAATGACATAGTTCATAAATTTCTCATGGTCTGCAAAATCAAATTTACTTTTGTGTGACCTGACATCTGAGGCATCGATCGTAAATTTGTTTTGGCGTATTAAGAATTTTGAATAAAAAATGTATTGCTACTGTAAAAGAATGTTCACCTGATGTTTACCTTGCTAATCAATGTCTTATAGTATTGTAATGACTTGCAAGATTTTTCATAATGTGATGTTGCATATGTTTTACTCTTCTTTGTTATTAAATAAATAAAAAGAGCATATTCCTAATCATATATTTCTTCTTTTAAAGAATTATATTCTTTTAAAGAAGAATTTCTTTACATATTTCTTCTCTTTTTCTTTTTTTGTAAGAGTTTCATGTATCATGATGCGATATTTGGGATTTGTTTTTAGAGTACATAACAGTACTTTTTTGGGGTGTTTATAGAACTAGTGTACTTTGTTTATTTACTTATTGCTTTAAAACAAGCTGTAATTTGAGGCCTTTTTTCCCCTCCTTTCCATATGCGCATAAATCTTACTTAAGCTATATTTTTAACATATTAATGAGATATATGTAAATAAGTCTCTTATATTAGCTACTTTACTAGAAAAAAACTGAACTAAAATGATATACCTTGAAAACTTTTTGAGTTATTTTTTTAAGTATTTGAAAAACATACTTTATCTTCTAACACGTACGCTATTTTTTTTTTTTTTTTTTTCTTCAGTATTTAATATTTTCTTGTTTCTTCAGTACATTTTCATTTAACATCGTCTTTTTCACATTTGCAAATTCCAATAACATATTACCTGAACATCTGCTTCTTGTTTTGTCCAAACACATGAATCATTCTGTTGAACATAAATAGATTCAGAGTCTCTAGCAATCAAGCAAACAACCCACAACAGAGTTATTAAAGCTGCCTTACATGTAAAACTTGCATTTCAATTTAGGAATTCATAATTAAATTATATATTTTTAGCCTCAATTTTTTTAGTCATTCAAATTATACAAAAATTATTGGAATATATTTTCATATCGTGCTGCAAGATATTGCTGTTAATGAAAATTATAAATAATCGAATTTCTATTCTGAGATCTGTTTAAAATTATGTAGATATTTTTAAGTAACCAAAAAGTGTATAAACCTGATCTAAATTCACTGACCTAAACTAAAAATTGTGTATGAATCAGGCAGATTTTTCACTTAAATGATAAACTGTAAAAAAAAGAATAATAAACAAATTTTGTACATCTTAGATTAAAAAACTTAAAACTGCCTAAAGAACTTCAAATGAACAAGATTACACAAAATTTAGTTATTTAATGATCATAAATTTCCTGAAAGAAAAGTCATGGTGAAAATGAATAACAGCAATCTAAATAATAATACATAAATATGAATGTGTGTGATGTGTATAAAATAGTATCTTTAGTATCTTTCATGGTGTTTTTCCATGAAAGACACAAATGTCTCTAACTGACGAGAAGTTATCCGGGATGACGGCTTATTCTAAACAGAGATGGAAAAAGATACGTTGTTTACAAATCTGTTTACCAAAAAAAAAAAAAAAATTAAGTTACGATTATTTTTCAACAAGTCTACAACGATAGAACAACAACATTGGTTGTTGTTCTATCGTTGTAGAATGTTGTTGTTCTATCGTTTGACTTCAAAATGTGGGCGGTGCGAAGGAGGAGCTACTACCTCTTTCGATCGGCGAAAGCCTTAACGTTTCGCACGGTAGAGGCGCTTGAGGATAGCAGAGCTCCTCTAAACCAAGCTGCATCACCAATTTTCCTCTCTTGGCGAGTAAAGGAACGCGCTGCCAATTATGACGCGTTTATCGCACACACTGGCTGAATGTCTGCTGTTTTTCTGAAGATTGATTTTATAGACGCACGGCATTCAGCGCATATACATGTTTCGTATAATTTATTAATTCGCGAATAGTATATAGACGTTTTCACTTAAATAAAAATTTCACGTATATTTTGTAAAACATATTCAAAATAACTTATGCTTTAGATGTTTCAGTTTAGTTAGCAGACTAAAATAAATAAGATATGAATGAAAACTTTCAATAGTGTCAAATGGGGAAATAGGGAAAGCGTAGAGTGTGCAAATAAATTCATCTTAATGACATTTTAACAAAAATTTCAATAAAAACACTGTAAATTCATACTCAAAAAATAACTTAAGAATATGTTGGGCCCTAGGGCCGTATCCTCCTACCGTGCGACGAGATCTCGATACGGGAGTGACGTAGCAAGCGACTTCTTCTCGTTCGACTGCTACTAACGATTGAGAGAAAACTGGTATTCTCAAGCGCCTCTACCGTGCGAAACGTTAAGGCTTTCGCCGATCGAAAAAGGCTCCTCCTTCGCACCGCCCACATTTTGACGTCAAACGATAGTACAACAACCAATGAGAAGACTTGCTGAAAAATACTCGTAACTTTAATTTTTTTGAAAACAGATTTGTAAACAACATATCTTTTTCCATCTCTGTTTAGAATAAGCCGTCATCCCGGATAACTTCTTGTTAGTTAGAGACATTTGTGTCTTTCATGGGAAAACAACATGAAAGATACTATTTTATACACATCACACACATGCATATTTATGTATTATTATTTAGATAGCTGTCATTCATTTTAACAATGACTTTTCTTTCAAGAAATTTAGGATCATTAAATAACTAAATTTTGTGTAATCTTGTTCATTTGAAGTTCTTTAGGCAGTTTTAAGTTTTTTAAGCAATCAAGCAAACAACCCACAACAGAGTTATTAAAGTTGCCTTACATGTAAAATTTGCATTTCAATTTAGGAATTCATAATTAAATAATATATTTTTAGCCTCAATTTTTTTAGTCATTCAAATTATACATAAATTATTGGAATATATCTTCAGATTGTGCTGCAAGATATTGCTGTTAATGAAAACTATAAATAATAGAATTACTATTCTGAGATCTGTTTAAAAATATGTGGATATTTTTAAGTAATCAAAAAGTGTATAAACTTGATCTAAATTCACTAAGCTAAAAATTTCTGTATGAATCAGGCAGAGTTTTCCCTTAAATGATAAACTGTAAAATAATAATAATAATAATAATAAACAAATTTTGTACATCTTAGATTAAAAAACTTAAAACTGCCTAAAGAACTTCAAATGAACAAGATTACACAAAATTTAGTTATTTAATGATCCTAAATTTCTTGAAAGAAAAGTCATTGTTAAAATGAATGACAGCTATCTAAATAATAATACATAAATATGCATGTGTGTGATGTGTATAAAATAGTATCTTTCATGTTGTTTTCCCATGAAAGACACAAATGTCTCTAACTGACGAGAAGTTATCCGGGATGACGGCTTATTCTAAACAGAGATGGAAAAAGATACGTTGTTTACAAATCTGTTTACAAAAAAATTAGTTATGAGTATTTTTCAGCAAGTCTTCTCATTGGTTGTTGTACTATCGTTTGACGTCAAAATGTGGGCGGTGCGAAGGAGGAGCTAATACCTCTTTCGATCGGCGAAAGCCTTAACGTTTCGCACGGTAGAGTCGCTTGAGGATACCAGTTTTCTCTCAATTGTTAGTAGCAGTCGAACGAGAAGAAGTCGCTTGCTACGTCACTCCTGTATCGAGATCTCGTCGCACGGTAGGAGGATACGGCCCTAGGGCCCAACATATTCTTAAGTTATTTTTTGAGTATGAATTTACAGTGTTTTTATTGAAATTTTTGTTAAAATGTCGTTAAGATGAATTTATTTGCGCACAGTACGCTTTCACTATTTCCCCATTTGACACTAATGAAAGTTTTCATTCATATCTTATTTATTTTAGTCTGCTAACTAAACTGAAACATCTAAAGCATAAGTTATTTTGAATATGTTTTACAAAATATACGTGAAATTTTTATTTAAGTGAAAACGTCTATATACTATTCGCGAATTAATAAATTATACGAAACATGTATATGCGCTGAATGCCGTGCGTCTATAAAATCAATCTTCAAAAAAAAACAGCAGACATTCAGCCAGTGTGTGCGA
Organism: Stegodyphus dumicola; assembly: GCF_044657685.1. Lineage (NCBI taxonomy): Eukaryota > Metazoa > Arthropoda > Arachnida > Araneae > Eresidae > Stegodyphus > Stegodyphus dumicola. The sequence continues at coordinate 152,361,865 of NC_140768.1, forward strand.
TAAAAGCGTCATAATTGGCAGCGCGTTCCTTTACTCAAGAGAGGAAAATTGGTGATGCAGCTTGGTTTAGAGGAGCCCTGCTATCCTCAAGCGCCTCTACCGTGCGAAACGTTAAGGCTTTCGCCGATCGAAAGAGGTAGTAGCTCCTCCTTCGCACCGCCCACATTTTGAAGTCAAACGATAGAACAACAACCAATGAGAAGACTTGTTGAAAAATAATCGTAACTTAATTTTTTTTTTTTTTTGGTAAACAGATTTGTAAACAACGTATCTTTTTCCATCTCTGTTTAGAATAAGCCGTCATCCCGGATAACTTCTCGTCAGTTAGAGACATTTGTGTCTTTCATGGAAAAACACCATGAAAGATACTAAAGATACTATTTTATACACATCACACACATTCATATTTATGTATTATTATTTAGATTGCTGTTATTCATTTTCACCATGACTTTTCTTTCAAGAAATTTAGGATCATTAAATAACTAAATTTTGTGTAATCTTGTTCATTTGAAGTTCTTTAGGCAGTTTTAAGTTTTTTAATCTAAGATGTACAAAATTTGTTTATTATTCTTTTTTTTACAGTTTATCATTTAAGTGAAAAATCTGCCTGATTCATACACAATTTTTAGTTTAGGTCAGTGAATTTAGATCAGGTTTATACACTTTTTGGTTACTTAAAAATATCTACATATTTTTAAACAGATCTCAGAATAGAAATTCGATTATTTATAATTTTCATTAACAGCAATATCTTGCAGCACAATATGAAAATATATTCCAATAATTTTTGTATAATTTGAATGACTAAAAAAATTGAGGCTAAAAATATATAATTTAATTATGAATTCCTAAATTGAAATGCAAGTTTTACATGTAAGGCAGCTTTAATAACTCTGTTGTGGGTTGTTTGCTTGATTGCTAGAGACTCTGAATCTATTTATGTTCAACAGAATGATTCATGTGTTTGGACAAAACAAGAAGCAGATGTTCAGGTAATATGTTATTGGAATTTGCAAATGTGTAAAAGACGATGTTAAATGAAAATGTACTGAGGAAACAAGAAATTATTAAATACTGAAGAAATAAAAAATTAGAGTAAGTGTTAGAAGATAAAGTATGTTTTTTAAATACTTAAAAAAATAACTCAAAAAATTTTTCAAGATATATCATTTTAGTTTAGTTCTTTTTCTAGTAAAGTAGCTAATATAAGAGACTTATTTCATTTACATATATCTCATTAATATGTTAAAAATATAAATAAGTTTTATGTGCATATGGAAAGGAGGAAAAAAACGGCCTCAAATTAAAGCTTGTTTTAAAGCAATAAGTAAATAAATAAAATACACTGGTTCTATTAACACCTCAAAAAAGTACTGTTATGTTATCAGGACTTGTATTCCTCTTTACTTGCTTTGGAAACATGAACTGTCCTGACTCGGAACAGGGAGCTTACTCAAGCTATGTTCAATAAATTGTGAAGTAGACAATACACACAGGAAGGATATACGAAACCCTTTATTTTTCTATCTTTACAGAGATTTCCGGAACTTCGGAATACAGAGACTAACCACTTGTGGTCTGAACGTAAGAATATAAAACTACTAATTAAAACTCTAACTAAAACTAACTTTGGATTAATATGCAAGTGCCTAACTTTAAGATTGGCCGTTATTTAACAAAATCCGTATGTAGTACAGAGAGCTGCTAAAACTACGATACGTTTGAATTTATCAAGAGGACTAAACCTCTGGCCTTGAAGGCAACCAGCAACCGAGTAAAAACTACTATGGCAAGCAGCCTACTTCTAATAATTCCTTCCTCTCTCTTGCTTGGCAAAAAGCCACAACTTAAGTACTTGGCGTTAGTAAGACAAATTTGCATAAATAAGTTAAAGCTTTTAATTCTGGCCGGAAGTAGAAAATAAGAAGTGATAGTAAAGATTTAAAACAAAATAAACGTTAGTAAAACTTAGTATCCTTACATACTTCCCGCCAGAATTAATTAGTTTGAAACTGAGGCCTAAAACGACCTTGTTGAAAACTTTTTGCTCTAGAATCTAACGCGAGGCCAATCTTTTACAAACATTTCTCTATATAAACTAGAAATTAAACGTCGTTTTAACATTATCAACTCCATGGACAAGTAATTTTCATCTGTACTGCATCTATAAACAGGAGTTTCTTAGTTGAAATCTGGTTCCTTCCAGGAGATCTGGAAGGAAAACTCGTTTAATGAAATGTTACACAATCAAATGGCAAGTAACATGACTATTTGTATTTCTCTTTTAAAATTCTTATTTCATTCATGACGTTATTTAATTATCTCCCCGTGCTCTCTGACATGTGTTGTAAAGAAAAACACCAAACACGTGCGTGTCTATGTACAAGTGTTCAACACTACCGCCTGCAATCAAAACACTAACGTGTTAAAATTCAACATAACAAGACCTCAGAACACACCTTATATTCATCTCTAAACCTTGAGGTACTATTCTGAAAAGTGGCTAACTCTGAAGTGTAGCGTCAGAGAGCCTAACTACATTCATTCAACCTTTAACACATATTCACAATAATTTGCTCTTTTTACAGTCACACCAGTAAGTTAAAATTTTCGGCATTACTCTAATATTTTCACTTTTAACATATATCACAGTATTTTTTAACTTTTAAGATAACAGTTCACATTGTATATAAGGACATATTAACATGCCTTTAATTTTACGCATTTTAAAACATACATTAGTAGTACATTGTTAACTTCTATTCTTTTCCAAGCAAGTGCCTATTCTTCTACATTGAAATACTACATTTCAAAAGTCTTTCAGACTAAAACTTCTTTCTTGCCAGAATCTTTTAAATAAAATTTTATACAATAATTTTTACAATTTTCTTAAGGTACCTTTCTTAAAGATTATCAATGCTTTTACAATATTCAAGTATTTACACATTCCTATTATACATTAATTTTAGTTTTAGTCGCGAGTAATTGAAAAACATAATACCAAAATAGGTAACAACTCATTTCTCGCCTTTTTGGCGACAAAGGTAGGCCTCACACGAGGTAAAACTTCTTGAATTCTGCCACTTGCAGTAAGAATGAAAAATTAACTTAAGGTTTCAAAGTAACATAAAGTTTTACTTATCTTTGTGATATTCAGACATCCTTTTTTCTGCCTAGTCCTGGAAAGTAGCGAAGACTACCGTCTGGTTTATCTTCCTTCTTGTGCGGGTTCGCCCTTCGGTTCCTTCCTCCATGAGCTTTCTTTTTCTTCCAGTTCGGTCACCCTTAAAGACCTTCTTTTTAACATCTACTTGTGGTGTCGGCCGTTTGATGGCAGCTGGTCTTGGCGGAACCGGGATAACTCTCTCTCGTTCTTGCCTCGATCTCGTTGCTGGCTGTTCAAATTTTTCTTGCTTCTTTGCATCTGCAGCTAGTCTTCCTTCATCAATTCGTCGACATTTGCTGCGTAGACTCCTATCCGATGGGTAGATCTTCCGTTTTCGAGCCGTGTTATAGCTGCTGTCATTTCTGCTGGCTCTCTTTGCATTAGTCGTACTTCTCCCTTCTTCATTCTGGGGGTGGTCGTGCACTCTCTTTTCTGGTCGGTGGAACGGCTTCTTTTTCTTGTTACCTTCAGTTTTCCAACGGGGGAACTTTCTTTTCAATTGCTCCTGTCTACTAATGGCTTGCCCTTGTGATTGTCGTTGTGCCACCTCTGGAGCTTGTGCCTGCCGTGCCGGATCCTGCAAAAGATCTTGAAATATTGGCATTTTATTACGATTAAAAAATGGTTTTATCTGGTCAACGTTTGCGGTGCAGGTTTCACCATTCCTGGCTTTTAACACCACTACAGCCTGAGTTACTTTTTCTATGACATATGGTCCTTCAAATTGTGGATAAAATTTGGCAGTTTTATCTTCTGGTGCTGAAGAAAGTGAATGCTTAATTTTTAACACTTCATCCCCTACTTTATAAGCTACTCCCCGTCGTTTCATATCATAACAGAGCTTCTGTTTTCTTTGTGCTACTTCAGTGTTCTTTTTTGCTTCTTTAATTAATTTTTCTATATCGCCCATTTTAAATTCTGGGGCTCTTTGTTAAACATAAAATAATTTATCTAACGGCGTTATAATCTTTCTGCCTAAAAATAACTCAGCAGGAGTTTTGCCCGGCGTATCATGTTTTGCGGTCCTAAGGGCGAAAGCTAATTCATTGACATAGTTATCCCAGCTTTTATGAAAATGTTTAACATAACTACGGATAATTCTCACTATATTTCTATTGACCCTTTCCGCTATATTTTATTGCGGCCGATACGGGACCATTTTTAAATGACGTATGCCCAGTTTTTGGCACATGTCTTCAAATATATTACTTACAAATTGAGGACCATTATCCAATATAACTTTTAGGGGCGCCCCGTATTTTAAAATATATTTATTTAAAATGGAATCAGTAACTAATTTCGCGGAGGCTCGTTTTAAGGGAACAATTTCGGTCCACTTACTAAAATGATCAACCATAACAAGGATACCCACTTTTATTTAACTGACTTTTTGGGAAAGGGCACAATAAATCGATGCCAATTATTTCATTTGGAAATTCCGATTTAATGCTATTTAGAAACCCTGCCGGGCGGAAATTAATATAATTAACTGCTTGGCATGTTAGGCAGGACTGGACATACGCACTTGTTAACTTTTGCAGTTCAGGAAAATAGACTGCCTCGCGTACGCGTTGGATAGTTTTTCGAATACCAGCATGAGAAGCTAAAGGGCTGTCATGGAGCTCCTGCAGTATATTTAATCTAAGACTAGCTGGGATAACAGGTCGAAATTCTTTGTTGGAATTCGTAGTTTTTGTATAAAATAATAGACCATCTATTAGTTCGTAATGGGCCGCCCTATTTCTTATCGCCACAATATCTTGGTGGCTAAAATTTTCAGGATCCTTTAAATAATCATAAATATTTTTAAATTCAGGATCCTTACCCAGTTCGGTTATTACAGTTTCTCGGGAATGTATCGTACATGCTGTGAGCATTGCCACCTTTACAGTATTACCTTCTTCATCTATTTTTATTCTGGACAGGGCATCTGCTACGATATTTTCCTTTCCGGGGGTGTGCTTAATGACCAAATTATACTCTTGTAACTTGAGTGCCCATCTTATTAACCTTGGGGATAAGTTTTTTCCTGAGTACAATCTAGTTACCGCCGCATGATCAGAATACACTGTTACTGGCGCCCTTCCAAAATAGACTCAGAACTTTTGCACTGCTAACAGAACTGCAAGTGCCTCTCTCTCAGCCGCGGAATAATTTCTTTGTGTTTGATTTAAAGTTCTACTAAAAAATGCCACGGGCTGCTGATTGTGCGAAAGTACCGCTCCTACCGCATAATCCGAAGTATCCGCTAAAATTTCTAAATTCTCATCGTTTTCAGGAAATTTCAAAACAGGGGCTTGCGTTAATGCTTGCTTTAATTTTACGAAAGCACTATTGGCTTCGACCGTCCACGAGAATCTTGCCTTTTTCCTTTTTAATTTTAACAATGGTTCAGCAATAGCTGCAAAATCTTTTATAAAGGACCTATAATATGAACAAAGTCCTAGAAAAGAAGAGAGCTTCTTCGCCGTATTTGGCGGCGGATACTTTTGCACAGCGATTATTTTTGATTCGTCCGTCTCGATTCCTTTCTGAGATATTTTGTAACCTAAGTATTTTAATTCAGGGGCTGCAAATTTGCACTTTTCGACATTAACTTTTAGACCGGCCTCATTTAATAATGAAAACACCTGTCTTAAATCCTGTACATGTTGGTTTAGCTTATCACTAGTAATAATGATATCGTCTAAATATATAAATGTGGTCTTTCCTAGAACAGGCTTTAGCAGAATGTCCATACATCGCTGAAATGTTGCCGGTGCCCCTGAAAGGCCAAACGGCATACGCAAGAATGCATAAGTGCCAGACTTGGTTATAAAAGCAGTCTTAGGCACATCTTCTGGTTTAACACCTATTTGAAAATAACCAGTCGTTAAGTCTAACGTAGTCATATATTTCGTAGAAGTTATGTTCCTTAAAATTTCTTCGATAATAGGTAACGGATATACCGGATATTTAGTCATGGAGTTAAATTTACGATAGTCATTTACAAAACGCCACATTTTCGGATGTGTTACTGGACAGTCATTATTTTTCTTACATAACACAACCGGGCTAGCATAACTACTTGAGATGGGCGTTATGATCTTTTTACGTAACATATCTCGAATGTGCCACTCTATAATTTTTTCTTTATTCTTATCGTACCGATATGGTTTGTGGCGAACTGGCAGTGAATTTCCGGTGTCGATACTATGGTTAGTAACTTGAGTAAATCCAAGAATATCACTAAACTACGAAGCAAATTCACTTACCACTTGTCGAATTTTTTGTTGCTCTCCCTTAGGCAGGTGGTTGAGGTTTAATGTGAGTGGTTCTCTTTTTTCTTCCCGAACTGGCTGCATGGTCAGCTTAAGGGAGGCTTGGTTGAAATCCAGCGGTTGAAATCTGCCTCTGAAAGAAAATCTATCCCTAAAATGACATGTGCTTGTAAATTTTTTACGATAAAAAACATGATCTTTACGTGCTCGTCCTTGATACGAATATATAATGGTATTTTACCTATGCATTTGCATCTTTCTCCCTGCGCATGTAATACTGTCGTATTATCCATATTATATATGCGGTATATACGGAAATACTTCTTAAAAAATCTTCTGCCACACAGGAACACTGCGCGCCTGTATCCAGGAGTGCGGTGGCTGGGATGTTGTTCACCAAAACTTCAATCCTTGGAGTCAAATTTTTCACAATAACTGTATTTAACTTGAAGGAAGATGGGTTTTCTTGGCCTTCGAATTTCCGCACCCTCCTGTCAGCAGAAATCCGTTTTAGTTTAAATTTTCTTTCTTCCTTTCCATGCCTTCCTTCTTTTTCCGCTGGCCTTCAGACTTTTCTTCTGGCCTACCATTGAACTGTCGACGTTCGCTGGTTGTTTTTTGATGCTCAGGTTTCCTTGCCCGCTGATTCGATTTGCTTCCGTAGCCGTGTTCTTGCCTTTGCTGTGGTCTTGGCGCACCAAATTGGCTTCGTTGCTCATACTGGCGTCTTCTTTCAATGTCCGCCGTTCTTCTACTTTCAAACTGGATTGCTAGCTCAAATAACTTTTCCAGTGTAGTCGGATTCCTTAATGCAATAAAGTCTTGTACTTGGGGAAGTAACATCGGCAAAATCACTTGGACTATCTCAGGATCCCGACGGCTTCCATACAAGAGTTTAAAGACGTGAATTTTTCTTAGAATAAAGCTTGAGAGATTTTCAATTCGTTGGTGGTAATATGCTGAAGAGTTCCGCTTCTAATTTCGAACGATTTCTTACGACAGGGAAGGCTTTTACTAAGGCAGTCTTGAAATTTTCGTAAGTATAGGTGGGGCTTTCCGCTTGACCCAAGAGGTTTCTGCCTATACATTTGAACCAATTAAGCGCTTGGCCCCTCAAAGCGCTGGTAGCTAAGGTGAATTTCTGGAACTCATGGACTGGATACAGCATGAAGTGGTCATCCAATTTTTCCCAAAAACTGGTTACCGGTGAGTTTCCATTAAATGTTGCTTCTGGTTTCATTGATGCGCGCATGGTCTGTACGATGTACCCAAATCCTTCCAGAACCGCAGCTGGCATTTCTGGATTCTGAGCCCCTTCTGCAGGCACCACAGGTTCTCCTTGAAACTCGGCCAGGGTTATTCTTCTTCGTCGAGCGCCACTATCAGGACTTGTATTCCTCTTTACTTGCTTTGGAAACATGAACTGCCCTGACTCGGAACAGGGAGCTTACTCAAGCTATGTTCAATAAATTGTGAAGTAGACAATACACACAGGAAGGGTATACGACACTCTTTATTTTTCTATCTTTACAGAGATTTCCGGAACTTCGGAATACAGAGACCAACCACTTGTGGTCTGAACTTAAGAATATAAAACTACTAACTAAAACTCTAACTAAAACTAACTTTGGATTAATATACAAGTGCCTAACTTTAAGATTGGCCGTTATTTAACAAAATCCGCATGTAGTACAAAGAGCTGCTAAAACTACGATACGTTTGAATTTATCAAGAGGACTAAACCTCTGGCCTTGAAGGCAACCAGCAACCGAGTAAAAACTACTATGGCAAGCGGCCTGCTTCTAATAACTCCTTCCTCTCTCTTTCTTGGCAAAAAGCCACAACTTAAATACTTGGCGTTAGCAAGACAAATTTGCATAAATAAGTTAAAGCTTTTAATTCTGGCCGGAAGTAGAAAATAAGAAGTGATAGTAAAGATTTAAAACAAAATAATCGTTAGTAAAACTTAGGATCCTTACAATGCACTCTAAAAACAAATCCCAAATATCGCATCATGATACATAAAACTCTTCCAAAAAAAAAAAAAAAAAAAAAAAAAAAGAAAAAGAGAAGAAATATGTAAAGAAATTCTTCTTTAAAAGAATATAATTCTTTAAAAGAAGAAATATGTGATTAGGAATATGCTCTTTTTATTTATTTGATAACAAAGAAGAGTAAAACATATGCAACATCACATTATGAAAAATCTTGCAAGTCATTACAATACTATAAGACATTGATTAGCAAGGTAAACATCAGGTGAACATACTTTTACAGTAGCAATAATTTTTTTATTCAAAAGTCTTAATACGTCAAAACAAATTTACGATCGTTGCCTTAGATGTAAGGTCACACAAAAGTAAATTTGATTTAGCAGACCATGAGAAATTTATGAACTATGTCATTTATGAACAAATTGTCTCTCTTCAAAATGTACCAGCAAATTTAACAAAAGCATGCATGAAATTTAACATTAAAATTTAAAGCACTAGTATTTAATTACAGTTACAGGAATTAAATGAATTTAATCACGCTTTTAAGAATGCAAGTTTCTGGTAAATTTTAATTTTTATACGAAAATAGAACAAAATTAAGAAAAAAATAAGTTTCTAAAGCTACTTAAAACATACTTCCACACAATGAAAATAAATTTAAAGTAACTATAGTTAAAAATACAACATGAAGATTTACAACTAGATCAAGCATGATAATGGGATTAAAATGATTTGTCAAGTATTTAAATTAATATAGTCAAAAGTCGTTAATCCGGACTCGTCGGGACTTCGATTCCGGATTATAGATCAGCAGTTTAAATATCGTAAGATGGCATGCAGAAATTATAAAATTAAAAATATGAAACCGTAATTTATGAAATAAAGAATTATGATCTAAAGGGTATCAAAATTTACAAAATATAAAGCTGGTACAACTCTGATATACGCCCTAATTTCACCAAATGTGGCGATATGTGTCCTGCGCTGGTTTTCGGCTCGATTGCGTGTTGTATGGCAACCCTGTTGACGTTGAAAAATTTTTCGCTGGAGTTCGTTGGTTCGCGTCATGCTCTGTGTCTGAGAAGCTAAAATGGTGGAAGTTGTTGTATTGAAGTTTGGCAAATGGAAATATCGTCGTGGCCATCCTGTTGAGGGGCAGTGCGTATTTGGAGGTGTGGAAAGAGGTTCTGGGAGATTATTTTTAGTGGCTGTGCATGATAGAAGTAGGGATTTGCGATTATTTGTTATTTTATTTATTTGTGAACCATAGCATGAATTTTCTGTATAGTGTGTCTGTCTGTCATATAAATACGATAGTGATTACGTGGCGGCATGTTAAAGGCGGTATGAAATTGGTATTTCTGCTGTTCGAAAAAGCATTGATTCATGGTAAGTGCATTTTATTTTATTCTTGTTCTTATTTTGTAGAATGTTATGTTCATTCTTTTTTTAGTATGAATTTCTGTCGTTATTGTTGTTTTTTTGAAGTGTTTGAAATTTATTTTAGTTATTTTGTTGATTAGTGCGTACCGTCTAAGTTGTGCAATTCGTAGATGTTTTTTAAAGTTGAAACCAGAACGGTTGAAACCAGAACGGTTCAAAGAATACATGGTATTCTTTGAAATTTATTGTTATGTTAATTTATTAAAGTGAGGTGTGCGTAGTTCGTAGATTCGTTTGTTGCCTAAATTGTGCAATTAGTAGATGTTTTTTTAAGTTTAAACAGAATGCTGTGTACATGGTATTCTTTGAAATTTATTGTTGTTATGTTAATTTATTAAAGTGAGGTGTGCGTAGTTCGGTTCCCAGACAAAAGCCCACTGGACGAAAGCGCAAGCGACAAAAGCCCACAGAAAAAAGCCCACTATGATAATTGCCCACGCGACAAATACCCACAGCGATGAAAGCGCACACTGATAAAAGCCCACATAGATATAAGCCCACGGTGATAAAAGCGCACATAATCAAAAGGGATTTATGGTTTTTATTACTATAGCATGTATTTATAATTTTAATTATAATAAATGGAGTATTCAAATCTGAATTTTAATGTCTCAAATATATGTCTGTTTGTATATTTTATCACTGCTTTATTTGTTTAATTTATTAGGTTGAAAGCAAACTTTCTACTCTCTGATTAAGTGATTAGCTATAACGTTTCGATGATAAATCTGAAATTGCATTTTATTATTTATTTACTCATTTAACTTTGGTATGTGTATGTGAAAATGATTGTGGAGTTTCTCACATGCTATGTTTAAGATAATATGGCTGAGATTAAGTATAATTATGTTTCATTATTAAAACTATTAACGCTTTAATTAAAAATACTTGAATTTTATTTCTTTTTAGTTTTTCCTTTAGTTCCTTTTTAGTTTAGGAATATTAAAACAGTTAAGCACAATGAAAACTTGGCTAAGAGATATTTTATTCTTTCCTTTAGACTGAACTTATTATTAAAGTTTAAATATATTTCTCATTGAAAGCATTTTGAATGTAACAAGCATAATTTGGTTATTTTCTAGAGATATTTTCTTTTAGATTTTTGAATAAATTAAAACTGTCAGCTGACACCCTGTCAGAAAATGAATTCCAAATGTAACCTCTTAATCTTTCAACTACAGCAATTTGGTGTTTTTAATTTTCATTTCATTTTTTTTTTTTTTTTTTTTTTTTTTTTTTTTTTTTTTTTTGTGGGGGGTGGAACAACTCTTAGAAGTACAACTCTTATCTACAAATTTAAGTACAATCCCCTCAAAATATAGTAATAAATATGAAGCATTTTATTAGAGATTGTGAAGATTACAAAGAACTATGCATATATTAACATCTAATAAAATTTTGTAACTACATAAATATATATTTATAGAGTCATTAGATTCAAAGTTCATCGTTTTTAGATTCTAAGTATATACGTATATTATATAAATTATAATATACGTATATACGTCTCGTATATTATATAAATTCATTATTCATTAATAGTATTATGTATAGTAATAGAAAATTACTATTAATGTTTCAAATTGTAAAATTTTAATAATTTGTCTTGCATTTGCTGTATATTTGTTCAAGACGTATGTTATATAACATGAAAAATACACAGAAAGCAGCTAATCTTATACAACAGCTGACTGTGAAAGAAAAATTAGAGTGCTCTTAATTACAGCTATAGTGCTTAAGGCACCATATCTACAACCAAAATCCTTTAAAACCGTGAACGGTTGCTTTTATAGAGGTCTCACTTTATTTTCAATAAAACATGTACATCTTCGTTATAAACTTGCTACATTTTGATTTTCTGTCAAAGCAGAGGAACAGTGGTTCTATTTCTTTAGAAGTATGTGAAATTTAAAAAAATGGACACTATATGACAAAAGTGGAATTAGATTCAAAAACACACCTCTTGAACATGTCTGAATTTCATTATTCTGCTCGGAATAAATTCATTTAAAGAAAATGTTTAATAAATATTAGAACTCAAAGGCTAAGTCAGGTCAAAGTAGTAAGGGTCATTTCGTCTAAATATATCTCTTCTTAATCATAAAGTGACTTTTCAAACAGCGAATGAAACAGGAAAGACAGAATAAGTGCGAACGGTAGCGGACAAACGACACTATTTCGAACTTGGCATGAAAAGAGAACGGACGAAATGGCACTAAGCCAAGGAAAGGCATGCCTTCGTGGAGGATGTTTTAAAGGAACTCGCTCGTATACATGTTACGCAAGGGGAAAACCAAAGTGCCCATGCAGTCAGCCTTTCCATCGGGATTTTGAACCCCGTATCGAGCTACCAGTATTCAGCATTTTTACCGCTTGTCCGCTGGTGAGCCTTGTGCCTACATGAAAAGCTTAAGAATTGGATGACTGACGCTTTCTTAATGTACAGCTTTTATTCCATTTTTTTATTAATTTTTATTCATCAAACTAATTATTTATTTTTTCCGATATTTGAACGTTTTCTCAGATTTATTTTTAAAGGAACAATGTCTAGAAAGTTTTGCGAATCGAAAATAAATGATTAAGTCTTAGATGAGATACGTTCTACCAATCAAAAAAATGTTTTCACGTTTAGAATGTAATATATGTAAGTTGTTATGCATACTGCTTATCTCAACAAATGCTCAATTTTTTTTTCTTTTTTGAAATCAATAGAATATTTTTATGAAACTAACCCCAGTAAAACGTAGAATTTTATTTAATTTTATGTTTTAATGTTAGCTTCAAGAATGGAGCTAACAAACAAGTTATAAGGTCTAATCGTTCACGGGAGCATGCAAATTGTCAATGACCTTCTGTAAGATTGCTGGTGACATCTGACTAGTCAACAGAGTCCGCCGAGCGGTAAAGTCGCGGAACACTGGTAGTTCAGTCCGAGTTTCAAATCCCGCGGACGGGCTGGCTGCATGGGCGTTTTCATAGTTTTCCCCATATGTAATTTGTATACGAGCCAGTTTCTCTTAGAAAGTCTTCCACGAAGGCATCCCTCTCCTCAGGCAGATAGCCCTCGAGACTTTGCCGTGCTCATATACCCCAAACCAAACCAAACTCACTAACCAACTTGATGTTCAGTAACAACAGAATAAGGATAAAGGTTGAAACCTTTTATCCAACAGAACTGTTTACAAGAGTACACCTTGTGCTTAACATATAGACCACTGCTTGTGGTGACATGTTACGTTGAAGTGAAGGGGACCACCTAATATTTCCCTGAAGTAAGTAGACATTAGCTCTACACATTGACTAGAAAAACTTCAACCTTCCGGCGTCTTCGAGTGATGATGAAATTGTGACTCCAGCCAACACTACGAGTTCTGCCTCTGCCGAGCGTTAAATTAGATCAAGTAAAATGCATTACATTACATGATATATATAGCGATACATAGTTATACAGGCATCATGTTTCAGGACATTACAGATTGCAGAAAATAAAGGCGTGATGTAGATGATGTTCTTTTAGGGCGTGTTTGCAAACATGATCTGTTTACATCAGTGTTTACTATCAAAATTAAGATAGCACTATAAAATTGTTTACAAAGCTTACTTCATTCTGCATATTTATGCTTACTGCTTACATTTAAATATCGTTGTATAGATGTGCTGATACTTTAGCTACTCAGTATTGACGAATGAGTTGCTAAAGTATCAGCACAACCATACAACAATACTTAAATAGTTGTGTTGATATTTTAACAACTCAATCGACAAAATATTGAGTTGCTAAAGTATCAGCACAACTAATAAACTTAACATTTCAAGGTAATAAATTAAATAGAGGAATTCAAGATTAGCCTAACAGGCTTTCTCAGACAATTAACTTACTGGCGCACTTAATGCAACGGCCGCAAATGGCCAAACCCTGACAGCAGAAGTCGACGTAGCCAAATCTCGAATTCCCTTTCAATCGCAAAAGCTTCGCCTTAAATACTCATTTGCATCTCAAACATGTTTACTTACTAACTTATTTACATTCGGGTGAGGAAGAGGAAAGTAGAAGTAACAGTACAGGCTGAAATAATACATAGCAAGACAGTATTTTCTCCCTCCTTCCAGCATGCCTTCGTGGTATAAAGGTTAGCACACTCGGCGCGTATTCGAGAGATCCAGGCTCGAGTCTCGAAGAGGGCATTGCTTATTTTTCATGTCTCCCCCCCCAAAAAAAAATCTTAATGACTTTACAGTAAGACCTAAAGATTCGTAAAGTATAAAATTGTATATTTAATTCAAGTTGGCTCAGTCTAAACCAGTGATTCTCAACAGTTTTACCCTCATGTGCCCTTTTCACCACTGGTAAACGATCATTCAACCTCTCCTTCCCAAAACTTGAAAAGTACGTATGCGTTTGTTTAAAAATGGATTGTTTTTATGTAAATTAAACAAGTATAAAACATGTTCGTAAATACCAAAATTTGAATAGAAGTGCTTTTTTATATTCATAAACTAAATCTAAATACTTAATACGTAAAGAAAAGGTTGACTAAATTACTCTCTGAAACGGTGAAATTAATCTTAGGGTTATTCCTCCTGATTGAGGACCCATAGTCTGGACAGAATTAGTGTTTAATAGTGACTGAATGTACAGATAATTTAATTTGTCTCACTTCTCTTATACTAAATTTTGTTATATAAAACTTCGGATTACGTGCATGTTTTTTGAAAATAAAAGTTAAGACACAAATTTAAAAGAAAAAAAAATATGTTTAAAATTTGATGTTGAATTCAAAAACGTTTTTTTTTTTTTTGGTAACCAGACCTAATAAACCTAAGAAATCAAATTTGAAGTATACCTTAAACTTCTGCTAACTTCTGCTTAATAAATTATTCTTAGGAAAGAACATTAAAAACAGGTGAAACATTTCATGCTAGAAAATAAGATATTAGAAACTTTTAAGCTCATTCAAAAGGGAAAAATTATTCTAAACGTAGCTCCATAATTAAGCATTTTTTCTACTTGATCACCAATACACGAGGTTTATAAGAAATATCTCCTACAAGTTATGTGGCCACTATTTCTGTGTTGTCAGAATATGAAATTCGTATAGGGAAAACAATGCATTTCGAGGTGAAGAAAATGACCTTAATTTGATAGTTTTTCTAAATAATAAATTTTTACACGTTATGCATTTCTTTTTCTTAATCTAGGCGAAATAACATTTAACATGTAATAACAACGTAAAACCCACAAAAGAAGTGTTCCAGTAAAATTCAGTTTCTAAATGTTGTTTAAATTTGCTTCATTGAAAGTTTTTGCATATAAATAATTACAGTAAATTAAACTGAACTATTTTTTAAGCGTTTACAGTTAATAGAGTAACATAATATTTTTTATTGAAATAAAAATTATTTTTAATGTTCAAGATTACTTTTCTTACAATGGTTCATGGTTCTTAAATCCTCTTGTTCTTGAGTTCAGAAACCTTCGTTATTAAAATTATTCGAATAGTTTAACTTTTATATGGTTTCGTGTTTTTCATTTTAACTTTCATATGGTTGCGTTTTCAACCATATGAAAAATAAAATGAAAAATTTACATAAATTTTAATATATGTAATAATTTAATTTTTTTAGAAATAGTTCAGTAGTTTTACTTTTAAACAATGGCTTTACTTCGCTATAACAGACAAGTTTAATTAGTTCATCAAAAAGTTCTTAGAGACACTATCGAATCAGGAACTAGCATATTTTTCCACTCTGCAGTTTTACTGCAAAAACAGTGAATTATCCCTTTAAAAATAGTTAAGAAATATTTAATTCCTTTCGTTTTCCAGTTATTGAAATTTTTAAAATAATTCAAATTCTAACTAAATTCTTAGATAAAAGGTTATTCAAGAACTATACCTTACGTGTAAGAAATGCAAGCAAAGGATTTAACTTCAGGTTATAAGCGGAATTTCAGATAATGTTATTTTCTAGAAACTAACAAAAAACATTTTAAATCCTCTTTAATTTATTCCTGACCACCCTCTAATTGCTCTCCTGCCACTCCGTCCCTTCTGAGGCCGTTCTTTGCATGGACGTAGGAAGTTTCCTACCTCCATGGTTCTTTGGCACCAAGGTCCGTAAAAAGTATTTATTAAAATAATTCAATAAAATGTAAAGAGGTAAATTAACATTTAAAAAGCGATTTTTAATATAATTTTATTGCTGCTAAAAATAAAATTTTTGAGATTAAATTTCCACTGAAATTGTAGTTCCGTTAATTACATAGAAGAAGTGCCGGAGCCTTCTTATGTAGGGCTCCGATACGCTCCGGCTAGAATTATCATTTATCCCATGAACTGAAAAGTACCGGAGCCGGCACAATTTAGGCTCTGACTACACTACATATTTTCCACTTCTTGTGAAATGTGGGTTTTCAGTCTGTTGAAGCTAAAATGAGTAACGGTTTAAACAGCTGAATCTTGAATAGCAAATTCTGTAAGGAAGTTTGGAAGATTTTTGGTGAAACAATAAATTACTGAGGGAACTTTTCGTAATTAAAACTTATTCTATACAGTAAACAATATTTTAGGTAGTTAAGTTTCAACTCCAAATATTAGAATTTTTACTTTTCTGATGAAAAACAGAAAATATTTCAAGAGGAAATACGAAACTACTATTAGGAGATGCTACGGCGAACTTCAGTGACGTCACAGCCGAACGAGTCGCTGGCTTTTCGTTTGTTTACTCCAAGTGAGCTAACCTGTTCTTTCTACGGACCTTGCTTTGGCACCATGGAGGTAGGAAAGGGAGGAGGGGCCATTCCGCGCTAGAAGTGAAGCACTGCTTTGAAGCTTGGGTCACCAGACGGGGTGTTTTTTGTTTACATTCAGAAGCTCGCTTGACAAGATTCTGATAGTATTTCGACACACGACAGTTCCATAGAAATCGAAAAAGGGACACTCTCGCATGAAAGAAACATTCATAGTGTGATGGATAATAGCAATTTGTATAGTTTACTGACATTTACGCAAAAATCACATCTTGGTTATTTTTCGATAACTAACAACAGCGATTTTGATTATGAATTTGTTTTATAAAATTCTAAGCAGTTGCACTACAAAAATATAGATTTTAAGAAAATTGCTAAAAGAGATCTGCCAATATTTATTTTCTAGAAGATTTGAAAAGTTTGAAACTTGATGGCTAAATGTAAATATAAAATTATGTATGTTAAAACATTTGTAATTAGGCACATAGGTCAGATTAAGTTTTTATTAAATAGAGTAACGCATGCAAGGGCTATCTGCCTAAAGAGAGAGATGCCATCGTGGAGGAATTTTGAAGAAAAACTGACCTTTGAGTGGGTATTAAAATAATACTTATAATTTTCATTCAAATTATACTCATATATATTTTTTATGTAAAACTTTCGGGTGTATGCTAAATTAGTGTAAATTACTTTACACGAAAAATATAGTGAATGCACAGAAATTAAAGATTTGCACATGCCGGAAATGATAAATAGGAAATATGTATGGGTATTTATGCATGTGCTTGCAAAAAGCATGTATCTGCCTTTGACAAAATACTTAAATATTCATTAAATTATTTATAAATGTATTTGAAATGAAGAATTTATTCACTTATAAACAACTGTGAAAGTACTGTGAAGAAATCTAATGATTAAATGTGTCTAATTTATAATGATTATAAATGTTATCTAAATATATAATAACCTTAATATTGAATTGTAAACATAAATTGAAATCCTGTCGACAAATACGTTATAAAACTATTTAAACAAGAATTGTTCGTATTGGAAAGCAATCTGTTAAAAGGTATTGTAAAGCAAATGCTATGAGATGCGCACTTAAGAACGTAATAAAGAGTTTTGGAATATGTATTGTTGAAATGAAGGGTAAAAAAAAAATCTGATAAGTATAATTAAAAGAATTATTCCCTTTACATTTTATAATAACTCAGTTACAAGTTTTAAATAATACTTTAAAAAAAAAAACTTATTTTATTCCCTTTCAGAAATGTTCAGAGAAAGTCAAATACTATTTAATACCTATTTAATTATTAGGAATTAGCGAAATACTTATTTAAAGTATTTCGTTAATTCCTAATAATTCTCTAATTTAAAATGAACCGAATAGAGCATTAATTATAAATTGACTTACATTTTTCGATTTAAAAGAAGCCAAAAAATCATATCATATTTAAGAAAGTATTTTAGGAAGAAGCTCTATAAATAAAAAAGAAATAATGCATAATTTTAATATTAATAATACAATAAACTTTGATCTTAATTTTTGTACCTTAACCGAATAAAATCGAATTACCTTAATTTTTTTTTTCTAATGTAATTAACGAAAACTTGTGAAAATATTTCATTCAAATTAAACCATTCTGAGAAAACTGTCCTGTGAAAAGTATAGCATTTAATTCCGTTCAGAATGAAATGTTGTATAAAAATATGTTGTTTTCACATACTTAGGACTCTGAAGTGTTGTAGAAAAAGAAAATATATGCATTTTTATGTATATTTGCCACGTAATTACAAAATATTTACACCCGAACGCGTCAAATCCCATAGAACTCAATGGTAAATGACCCAATGTTTTGGTCACCACCTAGGGATCGTCGGTGCTTCAGAGCAGGGTACGGAGAAACTTGTTTAGGGCGACTCCATCTTACTTCCTACCTCCATGTTTGGCACCCCAGGTTCGATAGGGGATAAAGCAATTAAGCAAGGCTCTCCTCTCTTTAACTGCTTTTTCACACAGCTGGGGGCAAAAGAAAAGGAACGCAATGGTTTCCCGCCTGAATTAGCCAGCGGCGAGTTAGAAAACTGCAAGAGAAAAGCCCACAAGACAAATGCTCACTTAAAAACATCAAACATTTTCAGGAAATCCAAAATAGCTATGACTTCCTGAAAAATTTTACGAGTAATAATTATTATGATTAAAAATGAAATTTCAAGTGGGAATGAAATTAATTTATACAAAATCCAAGTTGTCAAAATTTAACTAGGTTATTTGAAACCGTGCTTTTAATTCACCATTAAAACAGTGTTTGTGATAGCGCGCACAAGTGTTTTCTTAATCATAATAGAATACGGTACTTTTATTTTTTTCGTTGAAATGAAAGTTCGACTTTAATTCTCCATATTAAATTCATTATTTGCAAAATTTTCTGCAGCGTTAAATTATTCTCTGTATATGACGAGATTTACATATATTTTATACTTCTTATAATTTTGTAGAATTAAAAGAAGCAGTGTGGCCACTATTCCCTTTCACCTCCCTTTGTCGGACTTACACGAGGGCACTTCCATTTGTCGTGTAAATATAAAAACAAAGTTGCACATACATGTATATGTTTTTAATTATATTATTTTGATTGACACTCTGTTCTATATACATATAGGATTTTAATTCAGCCGGAGCCCAAAATGAAATGTGTTCCGCTACTTAAATTTATTGTTCAACTATTTGTGATTAATTTATTTTTTATTTTATCTTTATTCATGAATCTGCTTTGTGAAGCTGAAGAAAAAGGGAAAAAATATTAATTTTAACGTAGCATACATATCGGTGTGGGTTTTTGTCAGTGTGGGCTTTTATCAGCGTGCGCTTATATCTATGTGGGCTTTTATCAATGTGGGCTTTTATCTGTGTGGGCTTTTATCAATGTGCGCTTTCATCGGTGTGGGTATTAGTCGCGTGGGCAATTATCACAGTGCGGTCTTTTTTGTGGGCTTTTGTCGCGTGCGCTTTCGTCCAGTGGGCTTTTGTCTGGTCACCGCGTAGTTCGTAGTCTAGATTGTGCCATTCGTAGATATTTTTTTAAGTTTAAACAGGATGCTGTGTACATGGTATTCTTTGAAATTTATTGTTGTTATGTTAATTTATTAAAGTGAGGTGTGCGTAGTTCGTAGATTCGTTCGTTGGCTAGATTGTGCCATTCGTAGATGTTTTTTAAGTTGAAACATATCGCTGTGTACATGGACTCTTGTCAAATAATTTTGGTTAGAAACTTTACGGTTTTGCTATCTAAATTTTTTGTTTTTGTTTCGGATTTTTAGCTTAAATTGTGTGTTCAAAATGTGGTTTTTGCATTCGCAAAAACCGTGTTTTTGGAGACATTTTAGGCTTAAAGTTTGAAATGTAGACAAAAAATTTAGATAGCAATATGGCAGCGTGGAGTCCCTGCTAAAAATGCCCCATAGAAACCAGTAAAACTTTTTATGGGTACCCATAACATTTTATGGGTTTTTATTGACTTTTATTGGTTTCTGTTGGTCTCTGTGGGTTTTTTTTTTACTGGTTTCAAAATAACCCATAGAAACCAATAAAACTTTCTACTGGTACCTATAGAATTTTTGATGGTCTCGACTGACTTTTACTGGTTTTATTGATCTCTGTGGGTTTTTCTTACTGGTATCAATTGACACCCATACAACCAACATTCAATGGCAGAACTTTGTACTGGTTTGTATAGGTTTATATTGACTTTTACTGGTTTTCTTACTGGTATCAATATAATAATAAATCTTCTGTTGGTTTATATGGGTTTATGCTATTTTTTTATCTGACGTTAATAGACTTCTTGTAAACAATTAATTAACAGAATGAAAATATGATCTCTTTAAGACCATCAGAGTAACCTGGAAACGCAGGTGGTCGTTTTAGAGAGGGTTTTTACTAAATATGCTTATTTATTTGATTTAAAAATTTTTTTTCGGAAACAATAACAGTAATCATATACACCACACACAGCGATGTCTCTCTAAGGCGACCAGCCGCAAATAAAAATTCATCTTTGCAAGTGATCGCCTTAGAGAGGTGATGCTCAATACCAATATATACTCATGTTCTCAGAGATACATATATCTTTTAGAGATGGTCGTCTTAGGGAGATTTCATCTACTGAATGAATCTCTCTAAGGCGACCAGACACACTTGCAGAATTTTCTTTGTGAATGGTCGCCTTACAGAGGGAATATTCATTACCAAAGTATACTTATGTTTTCAGAAATACTGGTTTCTTTCAGAGGCGGTCGTCTTAGGGAGGTAGTTTTTGCTACAAGTTGGTTCTCTGAATACACACACATAAGCACTTACATTTCTGATATTACAAATAAACACCGGTATCAACCAACATCTCTTTAACGCGAACAAGTTCATTCACAATCGCAAACCTTTTCTCCCTGTTAACGCTGAAGTGAGGAAAAAAATTCCCCTCCCTCCCCCACTCTCAGAAGTTTCCCAAACAAGCAATATGGCGCCGCTCTAGTTATTGTTGTGCGATGGTGGTGTTATTTCGTGGTTGTAGTAATGCTATATATTATTTACTAGGAATTACTGTATTACAAATTTTACTATGTTTTACTGTTTAGAAATTAGTAACAAATAGTAAAATACCAACACTGACTATGAATATACAACTAAAGCCATGCACGTGTAATCGTGTCTAATGTTTGAGAGAACGTTGCTGATAATTGTCTAGTTGTGAAATGGAGTTTCTGTGCGTGAAATTGATTTTCCATCTTTACTTTTAACCTGAAAAACAATGTGCTTAAAGACTGAAAAGTGATAATTTCAGACTTGATAATTTGGTTCAGTGTGTTTAGATCAGATGCAGAAATACAGTTATTGCATTCTACTGAAACAGTATTTTGAAAAATTTGTTTCTTTTTTATTACAGTTTAGAAATACTTTTTTAAAGCTTGTTCATGTAGATGCTTTATCATTTGAATATTATGTACTAATAAATTTGAGCATACCTTACTTAAAAATGATCTTGCATGATTCAATTTTCAATTTTTCGACTAATGTGATGTGGCCGAGCAAAAAGAATGTTTTTTTATGTTTTAAAGAAATGTACTAATTATATTTCGCGAGCAAAAAAGGTAAGTTTTATTAATGAAATAAACATTGAACTATTTAATGTGTTTATTACTTAATGCATGGGGTAGACAAGACATACAAGCTTAAGGAATCTTTTTTCTACAAATTATGTGAAAATCAAAATTATGTGAAAATTTAGATGATCATAGTAGCTTACATTGTTTTTTCTTTTTGATATATTTTTCTTTACAAGTATGAGACTAGAACCACATTTTTACATTAAATATTTTGGGCTATTTTGTTAAAACACATATAATTATTTTTATGCATACTTTAATTTTCAATATTATTAGTTTGATGAAGAAAATTTCAAATGCTTTTTTTCATGAATTGCTTTTTAAAAGAAATAGATTTCTGAGTAATTAATAGAGTTTATCTTATATTAAATGTACTAGTCTTTTTTTGGGTGTATAAAAAGTGAATTATTTACTTGAAAAAAAATTACAATAAGTGAAACCTCATATAGTGGTTATTTTCTTAAATTACCATCTCTGACAGTAACACATTTGTCAAGAACATAATTAAATAATAGTACTTAAAATCACTGATAGTTTTGTCAGGCTACAAGAAACTGGCATTATCTGGAATTGTGGAGTTGATTGTTTTAGGAACGTTGTGCTGTATAATCAATTGACTTCGGTGTAGTAATTTTTACGTGGGTATGAATTTTGCAGAAGTAATTGAAAGTTTTTATGAGACAATTTAAACCAAAGCTTTTCGGATCATTAGTCTTAGGGCACTGTTATAGCATTGCTTTCAAATATAGTTCATATAATTAATAAGAAATATTTAATGATAATAAGAAATATTTAATAATTAATAATTAAGAAATTTAATCTTAATAATTAAGAAATATTTAATATTAATTTTATTCTTAATAATAAAATTTTATTATTTAATTCTTAATAATTAAGAAATATTTAATAATTAATAAGTAATATTTAAACATTATTTTCGGAAGCACTTCCACAGAGAATCCGGTTGTTCTCTACGGATGAAAACCCATATAAATAAATCTTCTGTACAGCCTTATAAAAATGCAGTTAAAATTACTGTCATTACAATTAAGCGAATATAGCTACATTTGTTTACAAAAAGTTATTATTGCTAAATACTGCACTATATAAATTTCATTTGGCATTGTAATTTCAGAAAATGCTCAGCATGAGGTATTTTTATATTATATAATCTACTGTCAAAAACAATAGCTACCTTTCAGTACTTTAAATTTTACTATTTAGAATTTTTATGGTTGAAAATAATATTTCTATACATTTTCTAAAGTATTCTTTCTACAATAGAAATCTAAATAACTTACACCTAAAACACTGACTCAAATTTATTCCAATAATGCATAGCTTTAACTAATGTTCCTTTGAGATGATATATGAAAAACCTTGTGTAATAATAAATTATTAATATATATAGGTAAATGGTATTTTTATATATATTTTTAGGGTCAAGTGCAGAATCGACCACTTATTTATTTGGCACTTTTTACAAAAGTAAAAGGAATTGGATTTTTGTCAATTTTCTTTTGACT
This sequence comes from Stegodyphus dumicola, assembly GCF_044657685.1. NCBI lineage: Eukaryota > Metazoa > Arthropoda > Arachnida > Araneae > Eresidae > Stegodyphus > Stegodyphus dumicola. The sequence goes on from NC_140768.1 coordinate 152,385,168, forward strand.
TTTTAAGTGAAAATAGGTCGATGTGTAAATGAATAGAGTCAAAGGAGTGCACAATGGCATTTTTGTGCAATTCTGGGATGCTTTTTTAAGTGAAAATAGGTCGATGTGTACATGGATACCGAGTATGTGCAATTCTTAAAAACACGGCAAGCAGTGGGCGATTTTACACTTTCCCCATTTTTCTATAGGAATTTTGTTTCATTAAATTAGTTATTTAGTATAATTATGTGTATATGAGTATATTCACACTTATTCACATAGATGGAATTTTTACAGTACGAAAGTTGATCTTTTTTACATCAAGAACTACATATAGTATAAATACCCATTATGTTATAGATTTTATTTATATAAAATCTGTGGAAGCTTATTTAGCACTAAAAGTGAGATACGGAATAAAACATTATACGCTATGAGATATTTTCTTAATTCCCGAACTGTGTGTTGAGAATTGGTATTTGTTGAAACTTGTAATTTTTTTTAATTCGTTTTGTTACAATATAATTTATTGTATTTTGGGTATTATTAAGTTTATTATATGTTATCTTCATGTTTCATTTATCTTTTGAGAGATACAGGTAACATTCAAAGTATTGTAATAAGGGGTCGACACAGTGTTTGTATATTATTATTTCTTCACTACATTATATTCTAGGATTCATCCTTTCTTCCACGCAAAACATCTATGTGTATGCGTGTCATAATAAGCTGCAGGGTGTTACTATCAGTGGTAAGCGAGCTTTAAGGGGATAGCAAGTACGCTAAATTTGAACTCTATGTTAAGTTTCTAATTTGCAAGTCCCGTATTCTTTTTTCTTGCTTGTTAATAATGTTTCTCTTCCTGAAAATTTGGGTTTCTTCTAGTTTTGTTTTTTTAATTTGGTTTAGTGCATTGTAGATAACTTCAAATTTAAGCAGATGCGAGAAAGTACCATCCTTTGGCAATACATTTCTCATTAGGTATCAAATTGTTAAACAAGCTGATGTGATTAAATACAATTGTTTAATTTCCCAATTAAAGAACTGAAATACAAATATATGCAGTGAGATACAGTACTATATGTATATACTTATAATGAAATCAATAATATATATACAGTCAAAGTAATGATTTGCAACCATCAAATGAAATGATATTATATATATATATATATGTAATAGATTCTGTAGTCGAATACAAGCAGCTGAATCCGTAATGAACAGCAAGAATTTTGATGGCTTAGAGATGTTGAAACTCCAATCCACAATGAATAAGAAATTTGGCAGTCGAGGTAGATTTAATTCAACTTTTCTTTCAGCAAATATGTTGCAGCCACAAACAAGTTGGCACATTATTTATGCCTATTCCAAAAATTAACATTTTTAATAAATGTGTAGTAAGAAACAAGGAGCAGACAGACTGCAATCCAGCTAGGCCAAAGCATAAAAAGCAAATGCGTTATGTTAAGGGTGAAATCTTAATTCAGACCGAGTTAATTTTGGTTCTCGATGCATTTTTACTCGTATTTGATAGTTAATACTGCTGTAAAATTACTATTGGCTGTTTGAGTTTTAGTTCCCTTTACAACATCAAATTATGTAAGAGTCATATGACATGAATTAATCTCGAAATGATGCAGTGCAGAAAGATTACTGTTTTTAGAATAGAGAAGGAAAATTAATTTTACGCTGCTAATTTAATCTTTTGCATATTCCTTAATTTTCTTACATATATATATGTACATATATCTTTGATGGTTGTGAATCATGACTTTGATTATTATCTTTCTATTCATTTTATTTTCAGAATTATATAAAGGTAGTTTAAAATTTTGTAAAGAGAATTTATACAAATATTTTGTAATATGTTTATAGATATTGACATGCATTAAGGACAAGGGCTCGTAGGTTTCTAGATATTTTAAAATTTTTATTTATTCGCATCGAGTTTTATTTAAAATTACTTTACATGCTTTCTCCGCCATTTAGTTCTCTACATTTCATCAGTGCTAATTATCTACTTCTGCTGGTTTATGTTTTTATGGAAATTTGATTTACAGTTCTATTTTTGTGTATTGTTTTTTATAGGGATTCTGTATATGGATACCCGTTCTATGTACGATTCTATGTATGGATACTCCACTATGTTATAATGCTATTGGTTCTGTTTATGGGTTTTTGTTTACTGTTTTGTTCAGCGATTTTTCCAAGAGGTACCTTTATTGATCTGTGGATTTTTGTGTAGTGGTTTTTACAGGATTTGGCGTATGGGGGCCTGTATAGGTGTACATGCTTTTGTTTACTGGTTTTTACAAGGCATAGACCTACGGAATATCCATTTTTTAATGGAAATTTGGCCAATGGATATGCATATAAAGTTCTAATTTCTGGCTATTGGTTTTTACTGGGATTTTGTTTATAGTGCCTACAGTTCTACAGGTTTCTACAGAGATTTGGCCTACTCGTATCCGTATAGTCGTACGGGTTTCTGTTTACATGTTTTTTACGGGTATTTGGCCTACAGGTACCCGTACAGCCGTGCAGGTTTCTTTCTATGGGTTTTTACGGGTATTTGGCCTATGGGTACCCGTACAACCGTACGGGTTTCTTTTTATGGGTTTTTACGGGTGTTTGGCCTACGGGTACCTGTACAAACGTACGGGTTTCTTTTCATGGGTTTTTACGGGTATTTGGCCTACGGGTACCCGTACAACCATACGGGTTTCTTTCTATGGGTTTTTACGGGGATTTGGCCTACGGGTACCCGTACAGTTGTACGGGTTTCTGTATCTGGGTTTTTACGGGGATTTGGCCTACGGGTACCCGTAGGCCAATTCCCCGTAAAAAATTTTATGGGTTTCTACGGGGCATTTTTAGCAGGGGTTTCTTGCCAAAAATGTTTGGCGAGAAATTTGGCGACTTGAGGGCGCATATTAGAGTAGTTCAAAAAAGCTTAATATTTATTTGTTTACTTTATTAAACATTTCTTTCAATGTAAGTTGTTTAAGTTGCTTCGTTTTATGTGATAATACTTTCTCTTTAATTCTATAAACAGACATAATTTCTTGTTCAGTTACAAAATTCCGCTGTTCAAGTCCTATAATTGCTGTGTCGAGAATACCGACTAATTTGTTAATCGAAATTTTTTCGTTTTCAATAACCTCTGTGTCACTTTCTTCACTATCGGAAGCGAATTATAATGACGAGGACTTTGATTTAAATCATATCAAAGACAGAGTACAACGAGATGAAATACTACATTTAATAAGGAATTAATAAGCCAAATAAAATAAAAACATCTGCCATGAAGATAAGGATAGTGCTGACAGATCAACTTCCAATTCATTGCATGTATGTATGTGTCTATATGCGTACACATATAGAGATGTATGTACATAAAATATACATATGCACTCATTTCTGAATCCAGTTCCGATTACAGAAGAGTACCAAAAATCTTATTTCAGGATTACAAGAATTGAGGAAGTATTGATAACTGACATTCAGTTTCTTTCCCTGTCCCTGAAAAATACTTATTTGTGCTTCATTTAATTTCTCAGAATACAAATATGTTTGACAAAATGTGCTTATTTCCTTCTTTAAATAATTTTCTTATAAAATTATGGGCACATCTCTATAAGCCAATGGTTTGTCCCTCCCTTTAGTGCCAAGAAGTTATGAACTGCACTGTCTCTATAAGAACGTGTCATGAACACAAGAGCATTTTGCATTTATTGCCAAGATCTTCATACGTAGCGCATTCGGAAATTAAGTACCGTTTCATTCTAGCGCCGTCGCAGCGCTGTGGTAGGCGTCCCGCGCATGCGCACTAGTCTTTCTTGTTCACTGACTTTCCATTGTCGCCATTTTGGTTGCTCTATGTTGTGTTTTCAGTTTGCTGTGCACATTCAAAATGTTTAAGACAATTAGTTCTCCCGCTGACTGCGAAATTCGTGCCGTGATTAAATTTTTGAACGCGAGGAATGTTAAACCGGCCGAAATTTATCGTCAAGTGACAGAAGTTTACGGTGAATACGCGATAAGTGACGGAATGGTGAGAAAGTGGGTAAGAATGTTTAATGCAGGTCGAACAAATGTCCACGCCGAGGCTCGGAGTGGTCAGCCTTCTGTTGTCACCGATGATTTGGTAAGGAAAGTTGATGAAGCAATTCATGAGAACAGACGCTTCACAATGACAACTCTTTCAGAGGCATTTCCACAAATTTCATGTACTGTTTTGTTCGAAATTGGGTCTGACCGCTTGAATTATCGCAAACTGTGTTCCCGATGGGTTCCAAAAATGCTCACAGATGTTCACAAAACAAAGCGACTTGGTAGTGCCCTGACATTTCTCACGCGATAAAGTGATGAGGGAAAAACTTTTTAAACCAAATTGTGACAGGTGATGAAACTTGGGTGTGTCATTTCACACCAGAATCGAAACAACAATCGATGGAGTGAAGACACACTCATTCTCTGAAAAAACAAAAGTTCAAAGTGACAATGTCATCACAAAAAATCATGTGCACTGTCTTCTGGGATAGGAAAGGCGTTTTGCTTACTGAATTTCTTCCCAGAGGTGAAACCATTAACGCGGCACGATATTGTGAGACTTTAACCAAACTAAGGCGTGCCATTCAAAACAAACGAAGAGGAATGCTCAGTAAAGGAATTGTGTTGTTCCATGACAATGCTCGGCCCCATAATGCTGGTGTCACTCAATCGTTAATTCGACGGTTTCATTGGGAGCAGTTCGATCACCCGCCTTACAGCCCGGACTTGGCGCCGTCCGACTATCACTTGTTCCTGAACATGAAGCGCGAGCTTGGTGGCAAGCGCTTTGGATCTGACGATGACACGAAAAATGCTGTGGAGTCTTGGTTATCGAAACTGGCAGGAAGTTTCTTTGACGATGGTATACAAAAACTGGTCACCCGCTATGACAAGTGCTTGATCATTGGCGGAAACTATGTTGAAAAATAGTTTAAGACATGTATTTTCATGTAAAAATAAAATTGGATTCGAAAAAATTGTTTTACTTTTTTTTTTTTTTTTTCAAAACGGTACTTAGTTTCCGAATACGCCTCGTATTATAATCAGAAACCTGCAAAATATTACTGTCGTACATAAAGATCTTATCTAAAGGCTTAAACAAGAATAAAGGAACTATATGCTATCAATAACAGGAAATAATGTTTATCAGTATTATAGAAATACATATGTTCGATAACTTTTAAATGCTTTGAAACTTATTAGTTAAATGATAATAATCTACTTAATAATATAAAATAATATTCTACAATATAAAATTATTGAGGAGTGTTAATTAAATGCTTGGGTTTACTACCCCCATAACGCAAGACATCCTCAGGATATCCTATTTAAGTCGCAATGTCCCGGGAAGCAGTTAGGATATCCTGAGGATGTTGATTCTCAGATATCCTGAGGACTTCTTAAGTCAACATCCTGAGGATATCCTATTCAAGTTCCAATGTCCCGGGATATATGAAGATCTCCTCAGGATGTTGATTTTCAGATATCCTGAGGACTTCGTAAATCAACATCTTAAGGATGTCCTGTTCAAGTCGTAATGTCCTGTAATATATGAAGATCTCCTGAGGATGTTGTTTCTCAGATATCTTCAGTACTTACTTTTTATGGAAGCTCATATCTGAAAATATTAAAGTAACCTTGTACCACACGCAAGTCATGTTATAAGAATCGAAATCTTACTCTATGGATTACCTATTCTGCATATGAAAATTTAATTGTTATGCTTACGCTGGTTTTTGTCTTGTATATGTTGGCTGTAAGTATTAATTAATAATATTTTCAAATCTCTGTTGTTGTTTCACAGTGTTTAGTGATCAGAGTACTTTCTTACAAATTATAGGCACGTGTTTTCATCCGTTTTGAGTTTCATATTGAAAGTGTGTTTACGATTAAATTCTAATTGCTACATAATATATTTTGTAAACATTATTTTATATACTTTTCTAATATCTTTGAACACAAATATTATTTACGTTACAGGTTAACTCAGAAAATCTTTTACGAAGACATTTATCCTATGAACAGATGGGCATGATGTGCATCCATGCCTTATATGGCATTCGAACTTGAGCCCTTCTGTACGCCAATCAGTCACTATAATCACTTACCCGTCTCTGAGGCACTAATCAGAAATATCAAGTTATAAAAGTATTCTATTCAATTCATCTATAGTTCTTAGCATAGAAATAACTATACTTTGAAACTGCAAAAGAAAAAAATACTTTTTGATCTGTTACACTATTATATTAGTAATGAATGATGTTTAGTGCTGTGCAGTAATAAGAAACAATAATTTTTTTTTTTTTTTAACAAACGAAATTTTAGTTTACAGACGCAGTTAAAAACTAGTCTGCACGAAGTTTAACTTGCTTTAATTTGAATTTATAGACAGAAGAATAATTTTATTGGGCTAAAAAATTCATTGCAGTTTCTTCTTTCATTTCCTGGTAAAATCTTTAATAATGAGAATTAGTCTTTCAAAGCGACTGAGGTAAGAAGTAACTTATTTTTTACCTCTCTGTAATAGGAAAATAAGGTTTAAGAATGGGAAGAACTAACATTAAGTTCTTATTCTCCTCAAACCTCACTTTGCGACCTCTTTAACAATACAAATATTCGGTCTTTGCTAAACAAAGCGCGAAAAAACGATATCCAGCGCTCTGCAGTCTTATACTTTATGCCGAGAATGCTACATGACTCCTCATAATTTAACAATAATTACTGCTTTATTAATTTATTTGTAACATCCAGAAAATGCAATAACCACGTTTCTTCAAGGTATATAACAAAAAGTCAAATGTTGTTATGAAAACTCAAAATTAGATAACGGACTAAATAGATGTTCAAACTTTAAATTAAAATGATTTAATTTTTTAATTAAACGCGTTCTTTAAACTCAGCAGTTTTATTACTTTATTTTATACTATAAATAACAATTGAAGTTTAAAATCTTAAAACTTTATTTCCATCATTATCATTCTCCGTAAAAATGCTTCTCAAATTTTCTTTGCTTTTGAGAAACCGAGCTCCGCTCAGAATGTAACACCTCAGCACTTTTTCTGTAACCGATGCTCCAAGAAGATTTCTCTTTTGTTAACGTGGCAGATTTATGTGTCAGACCTTCCCTTCTTTTTGTATTCCCTACAAGGGAAACATCCCTTCACAACAATGGACGCAAAATGCCCCCAAAGTTTTTAATTGCTCCGTAATAGTGATGGAGTTTGCACAATTATGTACAGCAAACGCGAAATGTGTACGGGAAAGTTTACTTTGCTGTGATTGGTTGGAGGGTTATTATTTTCACGCCAAACTGGACACTGGCGCCAAATACGTAACGTAGTAAAAATACGAATCGTATTCCGCCATTTTCGTCGGCGAGTGTTTTTATAGCACGTGCTTATTCTTAATTTGATTTTGTTATTTGTATTATTTTTATTATGTCTTTGTCTAAGCGAACAGGAAAAATGAAGATACTTATAATCGGAGATTCGATGATAAAATATATAAAAGAATATTTATTGCTGAATTTACTGGATTATGAAGTTCATTTTCATTGTTTTCCGGGTGCTACGATTGAAAGGTTGACACGCAAGATAACCTTGATAGAAAATCAATTTGAGTTAGTTTTGGTTCACGTTGGTACCAATAACGCCTTGGATGATATTCATCATAAATATCTGTACCAGATTATTCAGCGCTTAAACCCGAAGATCATTCTCTTTTCAGGTATCCTCCCGCGGGAGCGAAGTTTTGTCGAACCAGGATTTTTGAGTTTTTATTCCTGCGCCAAAGTATTTCAGTAAGGTTATATGGTTTCATCTTACACAGTTTTATTTTGTTTGTTTCATTTTCAATACATTCATTATGTTGAATAACAGTGGCTTTCTGAAGTTTGCCAAAATCTTCTGCAGGTCATGATTTAAAATGTTTAATGGTTTTTTTTAAGTACAATTTAATATTCATGTAATAAAGTTTGTTTTAAGAAAATTTATTTTTGCTCTATCTGTATAAAAAACCATGAATCTGTTTATCAGTAGTTCTATTGTTTATAAGATTTTAGCTTTTTATAATTTTTTGCCAAGCCATTGGAAATGATAAAAATTTTTTTTAAATGAAAACTCAAGTAAATGGACGTGTCAGAGATAATGAGAGTCTAGTCTGGTTTTGAATGGTATTTTTGTTTCTTAAAATTTTAATTCTCTTGTAGTATTAAATTTAGGTAAATGATGTATTTTATTCAGTATTTCATATTCAAAATAATTAATATGTCCTGAACTAATTTTTTTCGATCAGTATTTTGTATCATTTAAGTAAACGCTTTAAAAGAATTTAAACAGCTTTTTTTTTTTTTTTTTTTTCTGAAACTTGCATCGTAACCCATCTCATAAAGTTAGTTTATTATAAGCCTTTAACAAACATTTTTACTTTGGCTAACTACAAACTTAACTTTTAAAACCTAAATTATAGTAATTATGTAGAACTGAATGTAAAAATGTAAGGCCCATATCACACGGCGTTTGTTTCACACGAACAACTGTTTCGGACAATTTTTCTGCCTGGTTTACTATTGAAAGAAAGACGCGCGACTTTTTCCTTCCTTTCCAAAAAAATTGCAGGTTGTTCGTTTTCAACCAATCAGCTATCATTGTTTGTAGTGGGGAACAAGTTAACCCCAAAGCGATCTGTTTTGATTGGCTGTTGTGACAAAGCAGACAAATTGTTCCAAACAGTTGTTCTTCCGAAACAAACCGACGTGTGATAGCAGCCTTAGTTTTGGGGAACCATTATGGTAACGAGCTGACACAGTACCTCCTGGGTGGCATGGAAACCTGTGTATTTTTATGCTATGCTATTTCTAAACATTAAATTTTGTGAGATACATCTCTACTTTTTCACATACACTGACTTAGATCCTACAATGAACCTGGCGAATTCTCGCACATGCGTGAAATAAATAACAGCACAGAAGAAGGGTGCAAAATAATCCTTTATTAATACAAAGTAAAATAACAGACAGCATGGGCTTCGTGCGTTACAAAAACACCGTTCACTTGCGGCGATAACTTAAACATAAACGAAAATACAAATAAAATCTGAAAAATAAATGAGTGCAAGAACGCACTTCAAAATTACTCCTAAGAGATGAACTTGCAGAAATCTAAACGGGTAAGTTCAAAAGGCTTACTTGAGTCACCGCAAAACGTGTGCTATGCTAGCGAAACACGCTCTGAATAATCTGATATAATCACATGTTTAAATTGCACTTCACCTAACTTTAAATTTACATCCTGGTGAAAGAATGTGAGGGGGAAGTTGAGAAGAGGAAAATAAATTTGTTATGCAAATTAAGAAAATCCCTAAAATTTGATACATTCAAAATTTTATATATTGAAATTTAATAATTAAATTGCTGTGATGTAATCTTGTTTCGATTTCATATTTAGGCCTTGATGTCTGTCAGTATTGGGACTGTTTCTAATGTTAATTATTTTAAATAGTCTTGTCAAACTAGTTTAAATTTTTGTCTCAAAAGGGACGTTTTTTATAAACAATTTCTTTTTCTCTGTTAGCCATTAAAATCTCTGCTGAATTATTTTTTATTATTAATATTGAAATAAGAGCTTACATGATGTTTTTGTGTCTGTTTAAAGATATAAATGTAAATTAATTTACATAGGTTTCAATATAGTTTTGACCATATTTCATGAAGTCCCAATGGCACTTGTTTTTATGATTGTCTATGTAGTACATTTGGATAGCTTTCAAAAAATAAGTGCTTTTAAGTTATTTTCAGATTCCCTTTTGTGAAAACTAGAACATCTTAGTTCTATGCTTGGTTCTTCCCTCCTTAGGATAGCAAGTTCACCTATGCTTAGTTTTTCTTGAGTGTTATTTTATCATCTGTTGATTATTTGAAATAAAAATACTTTTTTTTAATCTAATGATATTTGTCAAACATCAGTTACACATGTGCATTTATTAGTAACAGCTGTGTTTTATAAGGAAATTTTGGTACTGTTTCGTTACCGGGAATGGATTCAGAAATGTACATGCAGGGGTGTTTGTGCTCCGGGGAAACCCCGGAATTACAGGGATTTTGAACTTCGATACCCGGAAATTCCGGGGATCGTCGTTCAAAAGGAAGTAGGAATAATAATGAATTATTTATTTTGATCTGGGTAATTTTGTTTGCTTTGAAAGCAGAAAACGCAAGGTCAGTGTGTGTGGTGAAAACTTTTCCTTTCTTTCTCCAAAGGCAATGCGTGAAAAGGGGGAAAAAACTTTGTTTCCTCCTTTTCACGCATTATCATTGCCTTTGAAAATAAAATTTCCCCCTTTTAACGCATTGAAAAGTTTTTTGTTCTTTCCTTATTGCGAGTTATGACTCATTCCCCCGGTTCTAGGACATTCTCTTCTGGATTCTTTTCGGCAAGTAGGCGTGGCAGAAAAAAAGGGAGAGACTTCGTTCGACCAGATGTGCGATCACGTGACTCTTGGTTCAAAGGTCTTATCTCTCCTGGCGCGGCGCCAATAAGTACAGAAGGGGGATTTTTTCGCCGTATTAGCTATTTGTCATTGATCGCTTCTCAACTTTTTTTTCTCCGCTGTGTAAAATTTTCGTTTCATTTATTGATGCACGTGTAAATTTTTCGTTTCGTTTATTGAACTATTTTTTATTTATATACGCAAGAGAATTTCACTATGAAATTTCTTGATATAAATAGTGATATTATACAATTAGAAGAAGGTGTCCGGAATGCATTTAGGTGGAATTGGATTGAACGGAGAGATGGTAATGGGGATACCATCGGCACATGGTGCAAGAAAATAAATGTTGCTGGACAAGCATATTGTGTTTTTTGTAACTCACTGCTGAAGTATGTTGGGGAAGGATTCAAGGCTTTCACAAATCATTCTAAAACTGTGACGCACATAAAATATTCAAAGTGCATTAGACATTCAATGACTTTAAGTAATTATGCTAATTCAAAAAATACTGATGACTTACTGGAGACTGATGCTCGGCCATTAGATATAGTGACACGAAAAGCACGTCAAGAGGTATTAATAACTTCGTTTATCGCCGAGAATTCTTTTTCTTTCAATGTAGCTCCCAATTTAATTGAATTCTGCAAACAGTTGAGACGCAATCAGACGGCACTAAACTCGTTGGAAATGTCCAGGACTACTGCATGTTATAAGATGAAATATGGGCTCGCAAAAACTATTAAGGAAAATATCATTAAAACTTTAAAGGAGACTCCATTTTCTCTAAATTTGGATGAAAGTACTAGCAATGCTCAAGAAAGTATACTGGCAATATTGGTGCAGTTTTATGACAACAATCAAAATGAAGTTGTAGTTCATCATTTTGCATCTCTAAAGATGGAATCATGCAATTCAGAAGCTGTTTTTAAAGCAGTTGTTAATACTATTGAAGATAATAATATTCCATGGGCAAACTTAATTAGTGTATTAATGGACTCATGTAACACAATGCGTGGAAAAAAAGGGTGTTGAAACCAGACTACGATCAGACAAAGCACTCCACTTATTAGCTATTGATGGTGACACATGTCACACAGCTAATAACTGTGCAAAAAAATTTTGCTTCATGTTTTGATAGATACTTAGAAGATTTGTTTGATGACATCTATTTTAATATGAAAAGCTGCAGTAAAAGAGAAATTTTTTTCAAAATCTGTGAATCCCTTGCCATTAAAAAACTTAAGCCCTTGAAGAGACAAGACCATAGGTGGGTGTACATTTTATGTGTTTTAGAAAGAATCAAAGATCTGTGGGATGCTCTTATTGCATTTTATTTTCACTACTTGGATAAAACTGATAATGGGGATTTTTTTTTCTTATGTTGGAACTGTATACAATAAAATAAAATATTTCTGCAGTTCAGAAAAAAATTGTTGAAGGGGTGTATTCTTGCCTGCATTCCCAACAACTCACAAAGGATGCTTTAGCTCGTAAAAAAAAGAATACTAAATGGGTTATTTGTTATGCAAAACAAAACTTTATTGCATATGGCATTATATTCAGCAGCATTACCAGAGTTCAATACATATATTAAATTATTTGAAACAAAAAAACCAATGCTTCATTTAATACATTCCAGTATTTGTAAATTGATGGCAAATTTTTCTCTTTTTTTATGAAGCCAGAAAATATAGAGTGCACATCTTATAATGATTTATTAAAGGTTGATATCACAAATCCAGAATTCCATCTACCTAGCAAAGTAATATTTACTGGTGCAGAAGCTTCCACTCTCCTGAAGAAATTATCAAAAAATCATCCAATAGCAAAAGAATTCCAAATTTCTCTGATGAAAGCTTATACTAATACAGCACAGCATATGAAACAGAAATTACCCCTTAAAAATCCATATCTAATTAGTTTTACAGCATTAGATCCAGAGCTAAGAGGTAAAACCAGTACAATATTAGCTTTTGAAAAATTATCATCTTTTATGTCCCATATTTTTAGTGATAATGAAAAGTCAAAAGTAGAAGCTGAAATAAGGTTATACCAGAGTGATATTGATATCACCAAAGAAATGCTCTACACATCTGATGAAAGTGGAAATCATGTCAAGTGTACAATTGATAAATATTGGTCTAAAGTTTTTAATTTAGAAGATGATTTCACAAATGATTATAAGTATCCTACATTGGCTAAATTGGTCAAAGCCTGCCTTAGCTGCTTCCATGGCCCATTAGTGGAAAGTGCATTCAACTTAATGGATACACTTGTCACTGACTATAGAACCTCTCTTAAGATTGATTCCCTAGATGCAGAGCAGACTATTAAATATGATTTAATGGCTTCTAAAGAAACCTCATGTGAAAAATATGGCTCAAAAAATCCAATGACTGATCCAATTCACAAAGATCTCTTACTGAATATGAACAGAAGTTGGAAAACATATCAAGAGGACTTAAAAACATGTATTTCAGATGAGTCACCTATAAAAGTCTCTGAAAAACCTTTTACATTAGCAGAAAAGCAAACTGCTTCTACCTCTGCATGTGCAGTTCTCGAGGAAATTTCTTCAACTGTAAATGAGGAAAATAAAAGTCAACCTTCCTGCAATTATGAAGTTCACCACAAAAGAAAGACAAGCCCACAAACATCAGAAAATAAAAAAAGCAGCAGAAATTAGATAATGTTTTAAAGAATTAATTCAGGTAATTTAAAATATTTACATAAAATGTAGTAGTTTATATGTTTGAAAATTTATGGTTATTAATTTTGCAGAAAAAAGTAATTCATTGAACTTTTATAATTAGGTCATTCAATACTTCATAATTGTAATTTTTCATTTCTCTCCCCCCCCTTCTCGAAACTCCAAAATGTCGGTAGTAAGTCCGTAAAAGTTTCAGGGGATTTTTTGGGGTCCCACAAACACCCCTGTACATGTATACACACATACATTCATGTGTACATAGTATATATATGCATACATGAATACATACATCTATACATACATTTCTGAATCTGATCCTGATAACAGAACAGTACCGAAATTTTTGAAGGAATTGAGTTTAAGAGGTAGGATGATAGACAAATAAATATGTTATTTTTTGCATGTGGTGAAACCAGGAAATGGAAATGTGTAATCACTACTTTCAATTAAACTAGCACAAAGGAAACACTACATTTCAAGACATAAAAGAAATGGTAATTGAGATTCATTTTATAATTATAATATGTTTTGAAAATTACATAATGCATTATTTTTGACATTCTGCCAAGGAATTGCAGATATTCCATTTTAAGTGAAGACAGTTTTTTTTTAAGATTGCTTGGATATGATTTGCTGTGTATCTCTTTGGAAACCCTTTGATAACAGCTGTTCTGACATGAGAGATTGGATTGATGTGATGGTGCTAAGACTCTTGGTGTAATAAAATGAATGTCTCAGGACGTTATTAACTAAAGAATAATTTTTGCTGTACTAAACAGTAGTCACAATATCAGAGTCTAGTTATGAAGAAAAAGTTAATGCTGCAACTGTCGAATGTATTGGTTATCAATATGGTATTAATAGCCAGTCATCTAATTCATGTAAAAGGTACAATGATGGCATACTGGTATGTGGCTGAAAAGCTGCAACTAATCACATTTCCCTGCTTTCAAGTTGTAAATTGCTGTTCTGCAACAAGGTAGTGAAATAGCATCTAATGGAAAATATTTGTAGCAGTTAATAAATCTCAAAATGTCTGGCATACTTTCTGTATAATCTAGTAAATCACAATATATGCTTTTCATCAATTTGCATTAAAATCTGTCTTGTTCATTCACAACTGCTACATAATTAACTCTTTGTCAAGTTTTTCATAGCTCACCACTGCATGTAATCCACAAACAGGATAGGTCTACAAATTACATTAGTAGCAAATATGTATTCTATAACCAAACATACGGAAGATTTTGCAATGTCGATTACAACTAAAACCATATTATTTACAGATGCTGCAATATAAATTTTGCAGTCATATGCATGGAAGACAATTCTTCCACTACCTAGTGGTGAAGCATTTGTTGGATAGGTACGTTTGTGTACGGGACGCATATAAGCAAAATGTACACTGCTAGGACAACAGCTTAAGTTTGGCCAATGACAATCCAGATAAGGATCACCATTAACTCCGCCCACATGAGTGATGTCACATTCTGACGTTTGTTTACATTCTGTTATTCGGCGTGAAGAAGTGCGTTGTTTGAATGAAAAACATTTTTACTTTGCAACGTAAATTTGTTCTAGTGACACTATTTTTTAAATTTTCCTTTAAAGTATTATTTCCTTACTGTTCCACCCCCAGGGGGAATGCGATTCATACCAGTAGTCTTTTGTTTTTTGCATGCGCGAGAGCCTTGTGAAATTCAGAGCGAGTTAGTTGATCCATCTCAGAAAGAACGTCGGGTGCCGTCCAGTACTATCTGAGTTTAAACGTGGTCAACTAGCGGTCATTTGCTGGTCGCATCCCGTGTGGAGTTGGACCTTGTCGTGGTCTGGGGGCTCCCTCGCAAGAGGGCCTAAAGCAACTCCACCCGCTAAGTAGCAGTTCCGGTGAGAACCCCAGGGTACCGGTTCTGTGAACAGCAGCTACCACGTAAGTTGGGCCCTTAACGGTTCATGTGGTAGTCCCTTAGAGCTAGGTCACAATACCTACACCCCTCGTACGAAGTACAAGTACAAGGTACGATGACGGGAAAAACGAGATCCAAAGATTCCAAAAGAGAAGCCGGAGGGCCCTCTGAGAATCATTCAAACAAACCGGAAGGTCCCGACAGCGAAGTGCAGTCGGATAAGGATCCAAACACGGAGTTAAGCAGACCAGAAGGTCCTGACAGCGGATTGCAGTCAGTAGCAGCTCCACAAACAGTTAGGACAGATTCACAGTCAGGTCATGAAGATAAAGTATTGGAAGATTCTCCGAATCTCTCCACGATGAAAGAGGCGCATAATTGCCTAATTAACCTAGAGGGACTTTTGGCTAAAGAGCCAGTCTCCAAAAAGGTAGCACACAAAATCAGAGATGAGTTCCTAGGGCTTCTTAACTTAGTCACAAAGCAGAACTTGAGGATAGCACAGCTAGAAGGCCAAGTGGAGCAGACACAACATCTTGAGGATTACGTCCAGGGACTCGTCGCTTCTGAGAAGAAGACCTTCGCGGACGCAGTCAGATCCAGATCCAGATCGGCAAAAAGAAACCGACCAGTGTCCAGACGACCCATATCCAGAAAAAGAGAAGATGCCCAAGAACACGTCCTATTAGTGTATCCCAAACAAGACGCGGAGTGTACATCAGAGGAGTTAAAAACTAAATTAGTGAACTCTATTAACCCTACAAAATTAAAGATAGGAGTTAAAAATGTTAAAAAGATAGGAAAAGGAGGAATATTAATAGAAGTCGCGAAACAAGACGATCTCGCCATTCTAGATGAAGCTATAAAAGAGAACAGTAAAACCAAAAACATGATGGAAACAAAACTACCGACAAAGCGAAACCCGCGAGTCATAGTCTATAACGTACATAAAGACATAGAAAAAAATACCATAGTTAAACTTATAAAGAAACAAAACGACGGTTTCGATGAGGCAGAAATAGAAGCACTTTTCTCAATGAATTCAAAACATGGCCAACACTGGGTTCTCTCAGTTGACCCGGCCACATTCAATAGGCTGCAAAACAACCCAAAACTGAACATAAAATGGTCTCGCCATAGTGTAAAAGAATATCTTAAAGTTTCCCGTTGCACAAAGTGCCTGGGATTTAATCACAGTGCTAAAAACTGCACAAGCCAGCGAGTCTGCGCAGGCTGCGGAGAACAAGAACACGAAATAAAAGAATGCAGTCAAAAAGAAAGACAATGTGTTAACTGTCTACTAGCAAACAAGAAATTTAATGCGGGTTATAGTCCCACTCACGATGCTCGAAGCTCAAAGTGCCCATGCTATATAAGAGAACTGAACAGACAAATAAGCCGAACAAACTATGAACTGTGATATAATACAAATTAACTTACAGCACTCTCGGAGTGCTACAGAGAATCTAAAGATTAATTTAGCGGACAACACGAGATTCAAAATAGCATGCGTACAGGAGCCGTACTTAGTCAAAGATAAAATGTACGGTCTCCCCTCAGTCTACAGAAGATACCATAACGCAAAGAATGCAAAAACAGCAATCATAGTGACAGACACCAAACTACCAGTATGTGAGATATATAGCGACCCATTAGCGGTAGCTATAAGAATAGAAACCGCAAATCCGTTTCTGATAGTATCAGCCTACGGTCCACCTTCCCAAGAATTGGATGGACTCCTTACCATACTCCAAAAATTAATTATGGAGAGCGACTTGACAGCAATCATATATGGGGACTTTAATGTAAAGCATCCCATATGGAGCCCCTCACACGCAGATCCCAGAGGCATAAAGGTTTGCGATTTTCTCGCAGCCACGGGATGCATAGTAATAAATGATGATAAGACCATCCCAACATTCGCAGGAGCGAGAGGCAACTCCTGGGTTGACCTCACCTTACATAAGCAAAGACATGAAAATTTCCAAATCTCGAACTGGAGAATAGACGACAGTGAGAACGGAAGCGACCACAACAATATCCTCTTTGAGGTATGTATCGGTCCTCAGGATATCAAAAAGAGCCTAAGAATACACGTAGAGCGCACAGACTGGCTAGAATTCAGACAAAAGATTTTCCAAAGTTATCACCCAAATAAGATAACATGTAATGCAGACATAGACAGGCACATCGCTCAAGCCACGAAATTGTTGCAAGATACATATGAACAAACAAGAAAGAGCAAGGGTACCGGCCCCTTAAGGGTAAGATACACCCCATGGTGGACGGAAGATATTCACCAACTAAGAAAACTAGTCAGAGCGCTAAGAAAACGTTTCCAAAGAGCGCCTAGCGAAGACAGAGCCTACTACAGACAGAAATACAAAATATACGCGGCGCGGTACAAAAAACTAATTTACCGCACAAAGAGACAATACTGGGACGATTTCTGGGAACAAATAACGATGAACACGCCGTTTGGCACATTTTTCGAAATTGCTAAAGGCAAGAGAACAGGTCCCCTCAAAATAAGCAGAATAGAACGAGAGGATGGCTCCTTCACAACCAATCTTGAAGAAGCAATAACGGAAATAATTTCCTATCACTTCCCGCAAGACGATTTAACAGAAGACAACGAGATTCACAAAGCGATAAGACAGGATTCAATAATCCCGCCAGAAACAGAAGACGACCTCCCCTTCTCGATAGCTGAAATCAGAGCCACTATGGCAGCGGTCAAGAAAAAGAAAGCCCCAGGTTTAGATAATTTAACCATAGGTGCAGTAGAAGAACTACGCCTAGCAAATGAAGTAGGCTTCCAAGACCTTTTAAATAACTGCCTTCACAGAGGCTACTTCCCGACTGAATGGAAGAACGCAGAACTCGTGCTCTTCCCCAAAGAAGGGAAGGATGAGACGAAAACCAACGCCTACAGGCCGATATGCCTACTCTCTGCCTGGGGCAAAGTGCTAGACAAGCTAATCACGCAACGGCTCACTTACCATCTCGAGCACAATAAACTCCTAAATGAAAATCAATTCGGGTTCAGACAAGGCAGAAGCACGGTGGACGCGGTCGACCAATCGTAGAAGACAATACTCAGAAATAGAGAGAACAACCTACACACCTGCGTCATCTCGCTGGATGTTGCTTCGGCATTCAACCAGCTATGGTGGCCGGAGTTGAAGACCAGACTAAAAGAATTAAGATGCCCGCAAAATCTTTATCGAATTATAGACAACTACCTATCGAATAGGCACGTCACCTATATCAAAGACGGGGTCAATATAAGAAAGAGCTACCAGAAAGGAGCACCGCAAGAGTCAAACATAGGTCCGGTCCTCAGGAATATAATGGCAGACACCGCCCTTCAAATAGACTTTGAGGGCACCGCAAGCATCCAAGCCTACGCTGACGATTTTATACTAATCATCGCCGGAAGCAATAGAACAATAATAGAAAGAAATGCAGCCATGGCCCTTACCAAGCTAACCAACTGGAGCGAAAAATACAAATTAAAGTTCAGCATCCCCAAAACCCAAATGATTGTATTTCCCAAGGGCTCAAAGATTGACTCTAACCCACCACGGATCAAATGGAATGGAGTCCCCCTACGACGACAAAACACGATGAAGTATCTAGGCTTTGTCCTAGATAAGAAACTTACGTGGGTCCCCCACCTAACAGCAGTAAGAGACAATACGAATAAAATTATGAATAGCCTCAATAGAATGATGAGTGTGAAATGGCAACTCAAAGGAAGACTACTTAAAGATCTTTATCTACGAGCAGTAGAACGCATGATTTTATATGGAAGCCCAGTCTGGATGACGAATACCGTCCGTGTCCAGACCAAGCTGGCACAGATCCAACGTATCGCCCTGCTTAAAATAACAGCGGCATTTACCACGACCTCGACAGCGGCACTACAAGTCTTGGCAGGAGTCCTGCCATTAGATCTTAAAGCCCAGAAAGAAAAGCTCCAATACCGACTCCAACACTACCAGGAAGATGCGTCATTGGAAGGCATCACAATAGTACAATCTCAGACAATAGAAAGATATAGACACGAAGCCACAAAGCATCCAGCAGAAGTCAGAAATATAATCTGGCGAAAAGAGCAACCGGATGGCTCGCACTTAGAAATATTCACAGATGGCTCAGGCATCAACAACCAAATAGGAGCGGCCTTCGTTGCCTTCCTCGACAATAGGATCATCCATACAGAGTGCTATAGACTCCCAGACACAGCTACAGTTTTTCAGGCTGAGTCTTACGCCTTGCGACAAGCGGCACTATGGGCAGGAAATCAGCCAGCGACTCACCATGTCAAATTCTATACGGACAGCATGAGCGCTCTCCAGGCACTAAACAAAAGAGGCAAAGTAGCGGAGCACATAGCCTCCCTGAAAGAAGTTCTACACACCCTTAATTCCGATCACGAAGTAAAGATTAACTGGGTCCGCGGCCATACAGGACTTAGAGGAAATGAGACAGCTGATACTCTTGCTAAAGAGGCAGCAAATCGATTGGAAGTAGACTCCAGTATACCGATTTCTATCATAACAGCGAAAAAGCTGATAGACAACTACCTCCTCACGGTCTGGCAAGAACGCTGGGAAGAAGAAGACAAAGGACGGCACACTTTCCAAATCTTTGACAAAGTCAGCTACAAGAGACTAAGATCTGATCACCATCTATCCTAGGCACTGACCAACCACGGGAAATTCCCAGCTTACTATCGAAGGTTCTTGAATCGTCAAGCCAAATGCGCCTGCGGCACCCCAGGACATCAAGCGGACGCGTTTCATTACATCTTCGACTGCCAGCTGCTAGATGATCTCCGAGCAAGACACTTTCCAAGCCACATCAGGAACATTCCATTGTCTACCCTAGTCAACGACTACTACCTGGTCAAAGGCATCACCAAGATCATGACGGAAGTAAATTCAAGACCTGACATCATCATCGAGGACTAGATGAGTCAGCTCCCTCAACCTGCTCCAGACATGTGACCTACAATCAATGTATATATTCTAATTCTAATTGTAAATATTCAATAAGTCAACAACAGATATAGTTGATAGCTTTTTTCTATACTTAATCTAGATGTTGTAATGTAAATGTGTATTGTTAAAAGTTTTGTATATAATAATAAAGGACAGTATGTCCACTCAAAGCAGTAACAGGCGGCCTAACTGCCTTGATTACTAGCGCAACGATCGGAATGATTTCAAGCCCGGTAGTGCCTTATCTTAATGGCGGAGCCGGTTAGTGTCCCAAACACTAGTTCCTTACTGTTCCAGAAGGAATATAAATTTATGTCTCAAACATTTCAAAATTTGTCACTATATGCCTGAGTGTGTATACACACGCATGCTCACATACATATATTTTCAATATATAATTAATCATATGTGAATTATATCTATCAATATGTGTGTGTTTTATACATATAAATATGAGTGAGTGTGTGTATGCATGTATTCATTTTTCAGAATGTCAAATTTCCTAGCAAATAGTCTACAAAGCTTTTTTCTCTTAATTTTTCCCATCTTCACATTCATTTTTTTTAAATAATTAAGATTAATTAATGTATTCATATTTAATATTTCTGCACAACTTGATTTCTCAATTAAAAATGCATTTATTTAATTTTGGATAAAGTGGGATGTTAATTCCAGTAGTATATGATTTTTAATAGTAGAATAATTTCTCTAAAGAAGATTTTGTTTGTTTTTATTTTTTTAATTCCTTTATAAGAAAATTAGGCTAATCTTAGGAATATGGTAACAGGTAGTTTGGCGACATTTTGGTAAGGCGATAAAGGTTACTAGCTAGGACTTTAGCAGTGTTCATGGATAAAGTCAAGAGTGTGTGCAATTCTGGGATTTTTTTAAGTGAAAATAGTTCGTGTACATGGATGATACCGTGTATGTACAATTTTTAAAAACGCGGCAAGCAGTGGGCGATTCTACACTTTCTCCCAATTTCGCAGCTAATCTTCGTCATGATTAAGCACTTTTGTTCCATAAAAGTTCTAGCATAAGTGTAATTCGGCTAGCAGATTGTTCGAAAAAAATGTTGAGTAAAAAAAAAAGAATATGCCTTTACTTTGTGAAAACAAAATGGCGTCCAAACAAAAACTAGCAAGTTGCTGTAGCAGGGTTGGTCGCCAAAAAATCGCCAAGTTACCATAATTCAAAGATTAACCAAAAATTACTTAATAGTATTAGAAATAATTAATCTGTTACTCCTTGCACATGTCTGAAATATGTTAACAGAAAATTTTCATTCAATAGCTTTATAAATTTATTTTAAGCAGTATTTTAATTTAATAAGAACTAGTGTTGATAAGTGAATTTCCATTGCTTTCTTTATACATTTAGTTTAGAATTCAGTTTTCAGTGCATGTAATTATTTTCCTTCATGGCCCTCGAGCCCACCAGCGCGAGCGCTAAAGTCGCTGAAAATTGGTAGTTCGGTCTGAGGTTTGAATCCTGTGAACGGGCTGGCTGCATGGGCGTTTTCGTAGTTTTCCCCATGTGTAACGTGTATACGAGCCAGTTTCCGTTAGAAAGTCCTCCACGAAGGCATCCCTCCCCTTAGGCAGTTAGCCCTCGAGGCTTTGCCGTAATGAAATAACCTAACCTTCATGGCCCTCCCCACACAGCCCAACAGCGGCTGAGTGGTAAAGTGACTGGAACGCTGATAGTTCGATCTGAGTTTGATTTCAGTTGGACAGGTTGGCTGCATGACCACTTACCTGGTTTTCCACATGCGTAACATGGATATGAGAGTTTTTCCCTTAGAAAATCCTCCCACATAGACTTTGTATGCTTTCCATAATCAAACAAACTAAACCAACCCTCCAAGCAAAACAGCTCCTCAAAAGAAATTCTTCATATCTGTCAAGCAAATGACATTTGTTAGTGTAATAAACTGTAATCATATACACTAAATCAAACATGGAAGTTGTTATTAATTATGCTTACAAAGTACTTAATATCAGATTTTGTTAATTAATTTACATTTTTAGAAATAGTTGAATAAATTTCTGACCTTTAATAAATACAGTGAACCCTCTCTACGATGACCACCAGCAGTTCTACATGATTTTAATTTTGTGTAAAGCTTGTCATTTCAAAAAGATGTTCAGTACCAGAATTTGTATATTGAGGAGAAGTCAGATTGAGGAGTCATTTTCAGAAGTGATGACAAAGAAAAAGTTTACTGTGTTAAAATGATAATCTGTTCCTAACTTTTTTGCAAGGTTTGATTTGGTTTATGTTATTTATAGCAATTTATAGCTTGAGGGCTATCTGCCTAAGCAGAGGGATGCCTTCATGGAGGAATTTCTAAGGGAAACTGGCTTGTATACACATTACACATGGGAAAAACCATGGAAACATCCATGCAGCCAGTCTGTTTGCAGGATTCAAACATCAGACCAAACTACCAGTGTTCAGCGACTTAATATGGTAACAGGTAGTTTGGCTAGCCGAATCTGCTAGCCGAATTACGCTTATGCTAGAACTTTTATGGAACAAAAGTGCTTAATCATGACAAAGATTAGGTGTGAAATTGGGAGAAAGTGCAGAATCGCTTGCCGCGTTTTTAAGAATTGCACATACACAGTATCCATGTACACGTCGACCTATTTTCACTTAAAATAACATCCCAGAATTGCACAAAAATGGCATTGCGTAAACTCTTGACTTTATCCATGTACACTGCTAAAGTCCTAGCTAGTAACATTTATCGCCTTACCAAAATGTCGCCAAACTACCTGTTACCATGCTGGTGGGCCCCTTTTTTAGGGAAGGAAGTGTAGAACATAACATGTCTAAATAGTCCATGTTAAGATTTAATTTAGGAAATGAATAATGTTGAAGCTGAAATTAAAATTATATAAATTTTAATGTAGTGTTAATCTCAAGTGATTTTTTTTTTTTAATGTAAAGATCAAGCTCTGGTTTATTGATGTATGTAATAAACTTTAAATATAGTATGAAGTCTTATATTTGAGTATAATACTGAAAAAGGTTCGACATATGAGAAAATAAATATATGTTTTCTTCACATGTTATGGAATATTCATCCTTGACTTAAGGGAACGTGAAGTTACACAGTTTTAAATTAAAGTTAACAGAAAAATGTATGATAGTCACAAATTTGACAAAAGATCCTTTGCTCAAATGATAAAAGGCTATGGGGAACATAGATGCTAATTACAAATGTGTGCTAAATACGAGGCAATTGGCATCCACAAAAATGCAGTGTATTAATTTTAATACTGTTTTAGTTTCTTACTATTATCCCTTTGACCGGCCAAGTAGCATGATTTAGTGCCCTTCGTTTAGTGATTTTTTTGCCCTCGGTTTGGTTTGGTTTATTTAATTATGCAAAGCACTCGAGTGCTATCTACTTAACAGCAGGGATGCTTTTATGGAAACCTTTCAAAGGGAAACTGGCTCTTAAACACATTACACTTGAGGAAAACCATGAAAGCGCCCATGCATTCGGCAAAATTGGAATCCTGGGCTAAATATCTAGTATTCAGCTACTTTACCACTCAGGTGCTGGTTGTCTGGCCCTCGGTCCTATTAAACTAAAATTCATCTATATTTATAAACGGCCTATCAAAAAAATGCACACACTTTAATAATAAAAGAAAATTCGGTTAATATTTGGATTATGGTAACTTGGCGAAAATTTGGCGACCAACTTTTGTACAGCAACCTGCTAGTTTTTTTTTTTTTTTTTTTCGGACGCCATTTTGTTTTCACGAAGTAAAGGCAGTTTTTTTTTTTTTTTTTACTCAACATTTTTTTTCCAACAATCTGCTAGCCGAATTACGCTTATGCTAGAACTTTTATGGAACAAAAGTGCTTAATCATGACAAAGATTAGGTGTGAAATTGGGAGAAAGTGCAGAATCGCTTGCCGCGTTTTTAAGAATTGCACATACACAGTATCCATGTACACGTCGACCTATTTTCACTTAAAATAACATCCCAGAATTGCACAAAAATGGCATTGCGTAAACTCTTGACTTTATCCATGTACACTGCTAAAGTCCTAGCTAGTAACATTTATCGCCTTACCAAAATGTCGCCAAACTACCTGTTACCATATTCCAAAGATTAGCAGAAAATTCTTGTGCTTTAGTATTGAACTTAATTATAATTAAATCATACATATCAGAGGCTATGCTAGGTTTAATAAAAATATTTATGAATATGTACCTGTACAGTTACTTAGATTGCTCAGTCACAGCGGTAGCCATTAACAGCTAGAGTTATAGCACAATACTGAGCAGCTATTTGAACAATGTTTAGTCGATGTGTCTGAGGCGACTGCTGCACATTCTGCTATAATTTTTTGATGAAGGACCTCTAGCCTAACCGATTTCTTGTACTACACAACATCTCTCAGAGTCCTCCAAATCCATTTTGGTTCACTGTCATGTATTACATATATACGAGAGTACGAACATCATACTACATATTATAAAGAAAATTCAACTTAGAAACCAATATATAGATATCATCTATAAAGTTTCTATGTATTTTTCTGACAGATCCTGTATGTGAAGTTGTACGTTTCATTAGTTTCACCTATTAATTAACTTAGGGTTTTATAATACGGAATATCTATGAAACTGAACTGATAAATTTTCATATCTGTTCATTTGTTTGCTTTTCATATATTTTTTTAATAGTTTTATTTTTTATGTTGCTTTACGTGACGTCAATTTAAACATAAGAAAGCAGAGAACAAAAGAAATTCACACTGAAACTAAATTTAAAATTAGTCTGAAGATTACTGATGTAAAATAAATAGTGTCTAATTTATCAAAATTACATAAGAGGGCAAATAAATAATTAGCATATTCAGATATTTATTGTAAGCAAAAATTTTATATTCTTAACAGTAAAAATGCACATATTACAATGCAATTAATTTATTACTTGCAACCACCTCAGTAGAACTCGTCAAATTTTTAAAATGTGCCAAACTCTAGCAACCATGCTCATAACAATCCTTTAATAGCACAATGTCGCCATTTTGTACACATTCTTTGTGTTGTATTTCAAGTTTCAACATTTTTTAAAGTTTCAACAAATTGTGATATTTTTTGCTTTAATTTTAAAATATGCTCTTTGGAATTTATCAACAATGGAAAAAAACTACAGTGGAAACTCTACAGGAATACAAAATTTCTAAAAGAAAGAAAAAGGAAATGCATTTGGTAGATAGCTGATGCTGCTGAAGTTTGTGTGATGCCGAGTCTCTGAAATTATTTAATTTTTCTTTTCAAGCAAAAACAAACTGCTTGGGGAAAAGAATAGGGCAAACCAATTACAGAAAGATTTGGAGATGAACGTGCTTTATTTCCTTATTTAATAATTAAAATTTATATTTCAAATTCTAAAGTATGTTTCCTTTTCATAATTTGATAATCTTAGCCAGCTTATGATCGATATCAATAATTTGGGTATCTATTTAAAAAAAGTTGTGAAAACCATCAACTTGCACCCAATGAATAATTTTTACATTTTCATGTGTTAAATCCAAATTGAGCTAAGGTGGTTGTGTTAATCTGTAAGTATCAATAATTTTACACTTGAGGAAAACCATGAAAGCGCCCATGCATTCGGCAAAATTGGAATCCTGGGCTAAATATCTAGTATTCAGCAACTTTACCACTCAGGTGCTGGTTGTCTGGCAGTAGCATGAAAATGACAGTTCTGCATCAGGAGGGTCAGAGGGTCAGGGGGCGTGGTCAATGACGTCACACAGAGGGCGGGGCCAAAGGCAACGTCATCACACTAGGAGGCGTGGTTTCGAGTGGAGTTGAGTTGTTCGTAGACTGCTGGTTGAGTTGTAGACCTCCTGCTTTTCATTTAAAGTTAGTTTTTTTAATTTGGCAACGGAGTCATGGCGTCCTCTAGGGATGAAAAATGAAAATAATCTATTTAGGAATTGCTCATGGCGTCCTCTATGGACGAAAAAAGAAAATAATTTATTTTAGAAATTTCTATTTAAAAAAAAATACTCTATTATTCAAAATATAGAATTGAACTCTGAAACAAAATATCTCACCAGCTGAGTAGTTTGAAGATTTTAACCACTAAGCTGACGGGATACATTCAGATTTAGGTAAAAAAGCCTATATAAGAAAATGGAATTTGAATCGACTCATCAATTTATTCTGATACTTTTATCCTTTCTAGTTTTTCATGAAACTTTAACTTATTTCTCAGGTTTTCTGTTTCATAATAACATATTCATTTACTGTCATATTTTTTTAATACTTAACGTTTCTAATTTATTTGTAATATTTTATTTAATTTCCACATACTATTTTTTTCATACCTTTCATAAATTTCAGAATACCTGATTTTTAACTTATACGTTATATTTCACAAACGTTCCCGCACGTGCTGTTTATTTGTTACATTACTTAATTTTAGATGCAATTTCACACTTTTTTTAACGTTATAATGTTCAATATATTCTGAATTTTAACTTCATTTACCTTTTTTAAACCATTTTAGTATTCTATACACACTTTAACTTAGTGGTATGAAATTGTATTTAAAAAGAAACGTTTATTTTTCATGATCTTAGTTCTTTTACTAAATTTTCTACAGAATTTCTAATTTCTTTCACGTGTTTAACAATATCTTCCTTACATTACCGAATATTTTTTTTAAAAAAACTTAAGTCTATAACTGTTAATTGCTTTTCTTACGTTCATGATTTCCCTTCTGTGTTTATATTTCTTAATTCTAGCTTAACTTATTTATTATAATGTTTTTATTTCTGTCTCATCACTCGTAATTCCAACATTTTATCCCTTTTTATTCATTTTAACGATATGGATTGTTTTCATTTACTCCATAATCAAATATTTCCTTACAATTTTTATAATACTTGTTTTATTCCTCGATCATAATAGATCATCTACAGGTTTTACTCAGAAATTTCCATTCACAACTTTACAGTTTAATACCATTTATATCTAAATGTATTTCTTTCTCATATAGTTTTATGGTCTTCAAAGTTTCTAACATCATATTTAGTTTTAAATCTCGATTACCTTTAAGTGTGTTGATAATTTTCATTTCTAATTTTACAACCACGTTCAGTGTTTCATCCACACATACCAAAATATTTCTTACATTTTCTGATATTTAGTCTATGTCATATTTCAGTACTTCAAATGAATTTACACTGCTCACACTATTATTTTTTCATGTTTTAGAGACACTAACTATACTAATTTTACTATTTTTCCTGCACTAATTGCATCTATGTCAGCACTCATGATAAACTAGCAATTGTTTTGCATCACATGCATAAAGAAATTCTTAAAACCAACTTTTTCAATATCGTACTCAAATTACTGTTTTCCAGATAGGAATTACCAGTATTCTTTGGTTTTACTCTGTTACATCTTTTTAAATTTTAACATCTTACTTTTAATTCTATCATACATCTTTTAAACAGTTTTTTCTTTTAATGATAGCCTTACCTTATTTGTTCAAATTAATTCTTTCATTCACCTTCTTTACTACCTTTCAGTACCTTCATAATTCACTATGCAAACGCAATGTCTTTCACTGACATTCTGTTTAATAATACCACAAGTTTCCTTAATTGACAAAAAGCGAATTATTTCTCATTTCAAAATAGAACTACTATATTTTTGCACAAACATTACCTTTATCCATTCAAGCCACCCCTTAACCTGTAACTGATGTAGCGATAGGAAAGGAGATTCTTATCATATGCTCTTTCGACATTTGAGGTTTCTAGAACTTCTTTGACAAGTATATCAATACCATCAGAAAATATACTTAACACTTTTACCCAGTTTAAAGGCAACATACTGTTATAAGAATGGTTTTAGTTAAATTTATAACACAAAT
This sequence comes from Stegodyphus dumicola, assembly GCF_044657685.1. Taxonomy (NCBI): domain Eukaryota; kingdom Metazoa; phylum Arthropoda; class Arachnida; order Araneae; family Eresidae; genus Stegodyphus; species Stegodyphus dumicola. The sequence continues at coordinate 152,413,246 of NC_140768.1, forward strand.
AAACGCATTTTGTGCTAAATAGGCATAAACATTTAGATTCAGAGTATTTCTTTTTAATCCGATGTAAGACTTGAATTTCATTCATGATACGGATTGTCTCTTGATTTTCTTTTTGTTTACCTTACACTAATAGACAATTTTTATTTTACAAGTTCAGCTTTTAATGAAATAGAAATAAAAACTACGATACACCTGCTGATTTTAAGAAAAGGAACTTTGATATATTTCTGGAAATGTAAATGCTTTTAGAGTTTTCTTTCAATAACGTTGATTTTCATTACTTTACTAACTTCAATAATTCTCTTATTAGCTAATATGAATGAAAGAAGATTGTCAAAAATGTGACACAGTATAATTCTTACGAACATATGTACCTTTACCAGCATACAGATATTACTGATTGAAATGAAGAATAATACAGATATTTTACTCCAATCTACATTAAATTAAAAAAAAATATTGAAACTTTCATACATTCCAAAGAATAAACGAAAACTCAATAGATATTGTCATGTTTGTATATATGAGATAAAAGTTTTATGAATGGTATTTAAAGTAATGCTTAGAACTTCATAAAAGCGAACATTCACTATGTTAATACACATATCATCAGTTATTTACATTAATCAATGTAATATTAATCATTACGTGTACTATATGCATATATATTTAAAGTTTAATTGTCTTACAATTGAATAATTAACTATTGAGAGAAAGAGGTTCATATCTTACACTATTTAATTCACATGGAACAAATTTTTCCATCAACCACATTGAACCAAGTTTATTAAATTCGCCAAAGCTCTTTTATTTCTGCATTTTCACACTCACGACACATTTTAAATGTAACTATTGATTACCATTTCAAACACCGATATCATAACTCAGTGTAAAAGTACATCATAACTCATTTTTTCCCTACTAACTACAATTTTATATATTCAAGAAGTACATCTAAGACATGATCATTTTCTATGTTCTAGCAAATCGATTCAATTGCGAACATACTATTAAGACTTGCGATTTTAGAAGACTTGCATGTATTAACGATGTCAACGTTTCTTCGTTTTTGTAAGATTCGTATCAAACCATGTCGCATTCGAATGTGGTGTAAGAGATCACTTTTTCTTTTAAACACTTGTAAACAATGGATGCAATTTATAAGAAGAGAAGTATCATGCTGTTTCAAAACATCATCATCAGCATATTTCTGTTTCTTTTGACACCAGCAAAATTTAAAAAAAAAAAAAAAAAGGTTCGTGAGATTTTCTTCAAATTCTGTTTTACTTGAAAAAAATGTCCGAACATTCAATACGATGTAAAGATTCATATTGTTTTAAATTCTTATGCTCACTAAATATTTTTTCTCACGATTTACTCTTAAAAGTAACTTTATAAGTTTTCATATCCTTTTTACATGAAAAGAACTTGTGATTATTCACTACAAAATTCTAAGACGAGAAGCTTCGCGACTTTTCAAACTACAAATTTAAATTTCTTAGGACATACACTACATCTGATGTTTCTTTCATGAGATTTCAAATATCTCTTCAGATTACTCGTATTCAAGAAACCTTACAAATATATCACATAAGTTCAGCGAATAATCGCTTCATAAACTCTTAAATTTTCAACACGAGTGAATCACTTGAAGCATATTCTGCACTGTAAACATACAATACTTAAAAAAATTGTTATAAAAAATAAAAATACATTCATTTCACCAAGAAGCTTTTCTATTTAAATACATTTATTTATTTCCAAAGAACAAGTTTCTGTATTATACATAAAATATACTTAGAAATTTCTTTCATTAGTTAATATCAAATTAACAACAATATCCATTTACTGATATTTGATATACATGTTTGCTTTAAAATTGAAACTAAAATTTCAATATATTTCTATTAAAAAAAACATAATGAAAAAAAAAATACTCATAACATCAACCAAAGACAGAAATTTAAATAGAATAGCTGTACTTATATTAGTGCATTTTTATAATCTTCATAACATTTCGATTCAAAAAACCTATTACAAAATAAATGAAACATTTTTTTCTGCCTTAAAGAATCTCTTATATTTTTAAAATTAATACATAAAAATATATCTTCACCAATATATTTAATTCTGTCCTCAACACTTATTATAATGCAATCATGTCTTGTTTGTGAAGGATGATTTACAATGCAACCTTCGCATTTATATAGCTTTTTTATCACTGAATTTAATTCAGTTTTGATAGAGTTTATGAGTTCTTTAGAAAGTTCATCATCATCACTTACCATATCCGAACAATTGTTTTTACATTTGATTTGAAACGGTAAAATAATTTCAAAAATACTTTTATATAAAGTATTAGATACATCAGGAATAATTTCTTTCAATTTTTTTAAAATATCACAGTTTACTTTTAGGTATGTAGGTTTTAGTTTAAAAGAATTTTCATCTTGTTTAAAAACTTATTGAAAAATACACTCACCTTCTTTGTTGAAAACTACCAACTCATTATTGCAAATGATGCTGGCACTCATATAGACAAGATTAAATTCATATATTTTTGAGGAAAATTCTTGCCATGTTGCAGGAGTTATAACAACACCGCGTGTAGTAGGGTATAATATTTTATTTTGTTCCACACATTCACGTAGATGAATGTTCATTCTGTTTTCAAACTGATTTATGGACACAAAATATCCCCAACCAAGAGTCCACTGTGCAATCAACTTCGAACTTTCTTTTTTCTGTTCTCGATTATTCGGCATGAAGATATTTTCAGGAACAGACTTCATATAGTGGGCAAACCAGTCATCCTCTGGAAGTTCATCCTCATTATCTTCCAAGCGTCGTTTTTTAATTTTCGAAATTTTTATGTTTCGGAATGTGATACTAATTCTAGGATCTTTAACGTCAGGTTGAGAGGGTATTCCGTGCATCCAAAATTGATTCGTTGGGTGTCTCATTACAAGTAGAGTTCCATGAGTTAAGTCCACGCTTCGAGATGTGAAATTTCGCCTGGTAAATACCATTTGACGTTTTGCACCTAAACTGATGTAGGTATATCACTTTCAGGTTCGAGACAAGTTTCATTGTCTTTATGCGTTGAAATTTTCGCCACTCCGTCAGGATAATAGTTCAATAAAGCAAAATTATATTTTTTGCCAGTTATCGTTTCAACATAATCTTTTACATTTAGAAGAGTTTGAGTCCATGGTTCTGCACAAATGCTCGTTCCAGAGAATTCGTAACTAAGTCCTTCATCACCAAAACCGAGTACTTTTCTTCGTGGAACATACTGAGTCCCATTAATTTCAAAACTAATATTTTTAAAATCATAATTTGATAGTTCATCTAGCAAAATATCAGCTTCATTTCGTGAATAAAATTCTTTGTATAATTCCACATTTAACTCTGTATCACATATATTCCTCATATTCGCTTTTAAATCTAACGACAATTCTGAATGATATAGAAATACATAGCATTCTTAAATAGCAAAAATTATCTAAAACATACATTAACGAAATGATTTCTTCAACACTTATCGTAATACATTCTTGTCATGTCTTGTTTGTGAAGCCAGTCTTTCCGGCGTCATATGTGTAAAAATAATCATGATAGGATAGTGGGAAAGAGTTATAGTGTCCTAATGTTGTTATTCTGAACCTCGATATTACATATATGCATAAGGAGAATCTTAAAAGCATCATCCACTTAACATGATAGAGTAATGGAAAATTTCTAAAACTCTGATAATCATACGCGAAAGAATGTATTATCTTAAGGTTGTTGTTGCTATTCCAAGTTTGACAATACATACAGAAGTGAAGGAAGACCCTTGATGAGTGCTGCACGTTATCATGATAACGTGAAGTCTACAGCGCTTATCAAGGATCTTCCTTCACTTCTGTATGTATTGTCAAACTTGGAATAGCAACAACAACATTAAGATAATACATTCTTTCGCGTATGATTATCAGAGTTTTAGAAATTTTCCATTACTCTATCATGTTAAGTGGATGATGCTTTTAAGATTCTCCTTATGCATATATGTAATATCGAGGTTCAGAATAACAACATTAGGACACTATAACTCTTTCCCACTATCCTATCATGATTATTTTTACACATATGACGCCGGAAAGACTGGCTTCACAAACAAGACATGACAAGAATGTATTACGATAAGTGTTGATGAAATCATTTCGTTAATGTATGTTTTAGATAATTTTTGCTATTTAAGAATGCTACGTATTTCTATATCATTCAGAATTGTCGTTAGATTCAAAAGCGAATATGAGGAATATATGTGATACAGAGTTAAATGTGGAATTATACGAAGAATTTTATTCACGAAATGAAGCTGATATTTTGCTAGATGAACTATCAAATTATGATTTTAAAAATATTAGTTTTGAAATTAATGGGACTCAGTATGTTCAACGAAGAAAAGTACTCGGTTTTGGTGATGAAGGACTTAGTTACGAATTCTCTGGAACGAGCATTTGTGCAGAACCATGGACTCAAACTCTTCTAAATGTAAAAGATTATGTTGAAACGATAACTGGCAAAAAATATAATTTTGCTTTATTGAACTATTATCCTGACGGAGTGGCGAAAATTTCAACGCATAAAGACAATGAAACTTGTCTCGAACCTGAAAGTGATATACCTATCATCAGTTTAGGTGCAAAACGTCAAATGGTATTTACCAGGCGAAATTTCACATCTCGAAGCGTGGACTTAACTCATGGAACTCTCCTTGTAATGAGACACCCAACGAATCAATTTTGGATGCACGGAATACCCTCTCAACCTGACGTTAAAGATCCTAGAATTAGTATCACATTCCGAAACATAAAAATTTCGAAAATTAAAAAACGACGCTTGGAAGATAATGAGGATGAACTTCCAGAGGATGACTGGTTTGCCCACTATATGAAGTCTGTTCCTGAAAATATCTTCATGCCGAATAATCGAGAACAGAAAAAAGAAAGTTCGAAGTTGATTGCACAGTGGACTCTTGGTTGGGGATATTTTGTGTCCATAAATCAGTTTGAAAACAGAATGAACATTCATCTACGTGAATGTGTGGAACAAAATAAAATATTATACCCTACTACACGCGGTGTTGTTATAACTCCTGCAACATGGCAAGAATTTTCCTCAAAAATATATGAATTTAATCTTGTCTATATGAGTGCCAGCATCATTTGCAATAATGAGTTGGTAGTTTTCAACAAAGAAGGTGAGTGTATTTTTCAACAAGTTTTTAAACAAGATGAAAATTCTTTTAAACTAAAACCTACATACCTAAAAGTAAACTGTGATATTTTAAAAAAATTGAAAGAAATTATTCCTGATGTATCTAATACTTTATATAAAAGTATTTTTGAAATTATTTTACCGTTTCAAATCAAATGTAAAAACAATTGTTCGGATATGGTAAGTGATGATGATGAACTTTCTAAAGAACTCATAAACTCTATCAAAACTGAATTAAATTCAGTGATAAAAAAGCTATATAAATGCGAAGGTTGCATTGTAAATCATCCTTCACAAACAAGACATGATTGCATTATAATAAGTGTTGAGGACAGAATTAAATATATTGGTGAAGATATATTTTTATGTATTAATTTTAAAAATATAAGAGATTCTTTAAGGCAGAAAAAAATGTTTCATTTATTTTGTAATAGGTTTTTTGAATCGAAATGTTATGAAGATTATAAAAATGCACTAATATAAGTACAGCTATTCTATTTAAATTTCTGTCTTTGGTTGATGTTATGAGTATTTTTTTCATTATGTTTTTTTTAATAGAAATATATTGAAATTTTAGTTTCAATTTTAAAGCAAACATGTATATCAAATATCAGTAAATGGATATTGTTGTTAATTTGATATTAACTAATGAAAGAAAATTCTAAGTATATTTTATGTATAATACAGAAACTTGTTCTTTGGAAATAAATAAATGTATTTAAATAGAAAAGCTTCTTGGTGAAATGAATGTATTTTTATTTTTTATAACAATTTTTTTAAGTATTGTATGTTTACAGTGCAGAATATGCTTCAAGTGATTCACTCGTGTTGAAAATTTAAGAGTTTATGAAGCGATTATTCTCTGAACTTATGTGATATATTTGTAAGGTTTCTTGAATACGAGTAATCTGAAGAGATATTTGAAATCTCATGAAAGAAACATCAGATGTAGTGTATGTCCTAAGAAATTTAAATTTGTAGTTTGAAAAGTCGCGAAGCTTCTCGTCTTAGAATTTTGTAGTGAATAATCACAAGTTCTTTTCATGTAAAAAGGATATGAAAACTTATAAAGTTACTTTTAAGAGTAAATCGTGAGAAAAAATATTTAGTGAGCATAAGAATTTAAAACAATATGAATCTTTACATCGTATTGAATGTTCGGACATTTTTTTCAAGTAAAACAGAATTTGAAGAAAATCTCACGAACCTTTTTTTTTTTTTTTTTAAATTTTGCTGGTGTCAAAAGAAACAGAAATATGCTGATGATGATGTTTTGAAACAGCATGATACTTCTCTTCTTATAAATTGCATCCATTGTTTACAAGTGTTTAAAAGAAAAAGTGATCTCTTACACCACATTCGAATGCGACATGGTTTGATACGAATCTTACAAAAACGAAGAAACGTTGACATCGTTAATACATGCAAGTCTTCTAAAATCGCAAGTCTTAATAGTATGTTCGCAATTGAATCGATTTGCTAGAACATAGAAAATGATCATGTCTTAGATGTACTTCTTGAATATATAAAATTGTAGTTAGTAGGGAAAAAATGAGTTATGATGTACTTTTACACTGAGTTATGATATCGGTGTTTGAAATGGTAATCAATAGTTACATTTAAAATGTGTCGTGAGTGTGAAAATGCAGAAATAAAAGAGCTTTGGCGAATTTAATAAACTTGGTTCAATGTGGTTGATGGAAAAATTTGTTCCATGTGAATTAAATAGTGTAAGATATGAACCTCTTTCTCTCAATAGTTAATTATTCAATTGTAAGACAATTAAACTTTAAATATATATGCATATAGTACACGTAATGATTAATATTACATTGATTAATGTAAATAACTGATGATATGTGTATTAACATAGTGAATGTTCGCTTTTATGAAGTTCTAAGCATTACTTTAAATACCATTCATAAAACTTTTATCTCATATATACAAACATGACAATATCTATTGAGTTTTCGTTTATTCTTTGGAATGTATGAAAGTTTCAATATTTTTTTTTAATTTAATGTAGATTGGAGTAAAATATCTGTATTATTCTTCATTTCAATCAGTAATATCTGTATGCTGGTAAAGGTACATATGTTCGTAAGAATTATACTGTGTCACATTTTTGACAATCTTCTTTCATTCATATTAGCTAATAAGAGAATTATTGAAGTTAGTAAAGTAATGAAAATCAACGTTATTGAAAGAAAACTCTAAAAGCATTTACATTTCCAGAAATATATCAAAGTTCCTTTTCTTAAAATCAGCAGGTGTATCGTAGTTTTTATTTCTATTTCATTAAAAGCTGAACTTGTAAAATAAAAATTGTCTATTAGTGTAAGGTAAACAAAAAGAAAATCAAGAGACAATCCGTATCATGAATGAAATTCAAGTCTTACATCGGATTAAAAAGAAATACTCTGAATCTAAATGTTTATGCCTATTTAGCACAAAATGCGTTTATTTGTGTTATAAATTTAACTAAAACCATTCTTATAACAGTATGTTGCCTTTAAACTGGGTAAAAGTGTTAAGTATATTTTCTGATGGTATTGATATACTTGTCAAAGAAGTTCTAGAAACCTCAAATGTCGAAAGAGCATATGATAAGAATCTCCTTTCCTATCGCTACATCAGTTACAGGTTAAGGGGTGGCTTGAATGGATAAAGGTAATGTTTGTGCAAAAATATAGTAGTTCTATTTTGAAATGAGAAATAATTCGCTTTTTGTCAATTAAGGAAACTTGTGGTATTATTAAACAGAATGTCAGTGAAAGACATTGCGTTTGCATAGTGAATTATGAAGGTACTGAAAGGTAGTAAAGAAGGTGAATGAAAGAATTAATTTGAACAAATAAGGTAAGGCTATCATTAAAAGAAAAAACTGTTTAAAAGATGTATGATAGAATTAAAAGTAAGATGTTAAAATTTAAAAAGATGTAACAGAGTAAAACCAAAGAATACTGGTAATTCCTATCTGGAAAACAGTAATTTGAGTACGATATTGAAAAAGTTGGTTTTAAGAATTTCTTTATGCATGTGATGCAAAACAATTGCTAGTTTATCATGAGTGCTGACATAGATGCAATTAGTGCAGGAAAAATAGTAAAATTAGTATAGTTAGTGTCTCTAAAACATGAAAAAATAATAGTGTGAGCAGTGTAAATTCATTTGAAGTACTGAAATATGACATAGACTAAATATCAGAAAATGTAAGAAATATTTTGGTATGTGTGGATGAAACACTGAACGTGGTTGTAAAATTAGAAATGAAAATTATCAACACACTTAAAGGTAATCGAGATTTAAAACTAAATATGATGTTAGAAACTTTGAAGACCATAAAACTATATGAGAAAGAAATACATTTAGATATAAATGGTATTAAACTGTAAAGTTGTGAATGGAAATTTCTGAGTAAAACCTGTAGATGATCTATTATGATCGAGGAATAAAACAAGTATTATAAAAATTGTAAGGAAATATTTGATTATGGAGTAAATGAAAACAATCCATATCGTTAAAATGAATAAAAAGGGATAAAATGTTGGAATTACGAGTGATGAGACAGAAATAAAAACATTATAATAAATAAGTTAAGCTAGAATTAAGAAATATAAACACAGAAGGGAAATCATGAACGTAAGAAAAGCAATTAACAGTTATAGACTTAAGTTTTTTTAAAAAAAATATTCGGTAATGTAAGGAAGATATTGTTAAACACGTGAAAGAAATTAGAAATTCTGTAGAAAATTTAGTAAAAGAACTAAGATCATGAAAAATAAACGTTTCTTTTTAAATACAATTTCATACCACTAAGTTAAAGTGTGTATAGAATACTAAAATGGTTTAAAAAAGGTAAATGAAGTTAAAATTCAGAATATATTGAACATTATAACGTTAAAAAAAGTGTGAAATTGCATCTAAAATTAAGTAATGTAACAAATAAACAGCACGTGCGGGAACGTTTGTGAAATATAACGTATAAGTTAAAAATCAGGTATTCTGAAATTTATGAAAGGTATGAAAAAAATAGTATGTGGAAATTAAATAAAATATTACAAATAAATTAGAAACGTTAAGTATTAAAAAAATATGACAGTAAATGAATATGTTATTATGAAACAGAAAACCTGAGAAATAAGTTAAAGTTTCATGAAAAACTAGAAAGGATAAAAGTATCAGAATAAATTGATGAGTCGATTCAAATTCCATTTTCTTATATAGGCTTTTTTACCTAAATCTGAATGTATCCCGTCAGCTTAGTGGTTATAATCTTCAAACTACTCAGCTGGTGAGATATTTTGTTTCAGAGTTCAATTCTATATTTTGAATAATAGAGTATTTTTTTTTTAAATAGAAATTTCTAAAATAAATTATTTTCTTTTTTCGTCCATAGAGGACGCCATGAGCAATTCCTAAATAGATTATTTTCATTTTTCATCCCTAGAGGACGCCATGACTCCGTTGCCAAATTAAAAAAACTAACTTTAAATGAAAAGCAGGAGGTCTACAACTCAACCAGCAGTCTACGAACAACTCAACTCCACTCGAAACCACGCCTCCTAGTGTGATGACGTTGCCTTTGGCCCCGCCCTCTGTGTGACGTCATTGACCACGCCCCCTGACCCTCTGACCCTCCTGATGCAGAACTGTCATTTTCATGCTACTTCTGGCCCTCGGTCCTATTAAACTAAAATTCATCTATATTTATAAACGGCCTATCAAAAAAATGCACACACTTTAATAATAAAAGAAAATTCGGTTAATATTTGGATTATGGTAACTTGGCGAAAATTTGGCGACCAACTTTTGTACAGCAACCTGCTAGTTTTTTTTTTTTTTTTGGACGCCATTTTGTTTTCACGAAGTAAAGGCGGTTTTTTTTTTTTTTTTTTTTTTACTTTTTCAATATTACAAGTTTACATTTTGACTAATTTTATGTACTGTCATCAATTATACATCTTATTAGATACATCAATGTATCTTATTATCATTAATTTCTTACTAACAATTCGATTTCAATTGCCATGAGTTGATGCATGACTCATACATATATAAGTTGTTTCAATATAAAGATCACAATATAAGTTACATAGCATATTTACAATAATTATTTATTACTCATACATATAATGTATAAAATCAGGCAGTAAATTGTAGAAAAATACTTTTAATGCGATTGGAAATAAGTGAAAATATAATAATCTGCATGTCATTACAATTTTTAAATGCACAAACTTCACAGTTAAAAATACATACTAATGTAAGAAAATCAATATTAAATGCTTTTTCTCAAAAGAAAAAAAAAATTTTGCCTGTTCAAGACATATTTTATTAAGTCCAACCATCAGTGGAAACCCAGGTAATCAGTCTTTAATACGACAAAATGTAAAATTTGAAATACAACTTTAAGATAATTTTTTTAATCCATTCAGTTTTGGCTTATGTAAGTATCACTGTATTTAACTAGATGTAAAGAACTATAAACACAGATTCACACAATTCACTTGAAGGTACGTTTCCAGGAAATAAAAGTATACTTATTGGATTCATTTCAACATTACACCTTAGACCACGTAATGATACCTCATTATTAGGCATTTTCGATAGTCTTGAAATAGCATAACATATCTTTCTAAATTCAGTTCTTGTTAAATTATGTTCAACATCATTTAGCATTTGCAGTTTTATAACTAAATTAGATTTCAGTAGGTCTATTACACTAAGCACTTACAGTTATTCACTATTATTTTCTTAACATTTCAACAAAACAATGAACTTCCTTTCTAAGAATGCATACTGAACAATGAAAATTCCAAATATTATATATGCTTTACCAGAACTATAACGTCAGTTAATAATGATTTTTTTTAAATTGAATTTGATTAATTCAAGCAATTCACTTGAAGGTATGTTTCCTGGAAATAAAAGTATACTTATTCAATTCAGCATTACACCTTAGAACAGGTAATGATACCTCATTGTTAGGCATTTTTGAGTGTCTTGAAATATCATTACAGGTAACATATCTTACTAAATTCAGTTCTTGCTAAATTTTGTTCAGCATCATTTAGCATTTGCAGTTTTATAGCTAAATTAGATTTCAGTAGGTCTATAACACTAAGCACTTACAGTTATTCAGTATTATTTTCTTTACATTTCAGAAAAACAATGAACTTCCTTTCTACGATTCCAAATATGATATATGCTTTACCAGAACCATAATTTGTCAGTTAATAGTGATTTAACCCTCCAAGTGGCCGAGCCGTATATATACGTTCAACCAAAATTGTGCTCTAAGCGGCCAGTAAGCATATATACGTCCAACCAAAATCCTCTTCTAAGCGCCCAGCAAGCATATATACGTCCAACCAAAATCTTGCTCTAAGCGGCCAGCAAGCATATATACGCTCGCGTTAGGATTTCTTTCCCCCAGCAATTTCGACGGGAGTGATTGCACTAATAGGCTCCCTGCTGGGAAGGGTTTCGCTTTTCTGAAATTTAGCTTGTTATTTTGGGGTTGCTGCACATAACTGTTGAGTCGCCAAACATCTATGTTTTGTTCGAATTTTTAATACTGCTATCGAATTAGCCAAGACAGCAGAAATACTTTCAACACGAACTGAAAGTAAAAATGGAATTTATTTCTTCATCTAATATCTGAAATGGAGAATAAAAATAATTGAATAATAACCGCTCTTCAACTAAAATCTGGTTTGACAGTTTGAAGCTAATATATAAATCCAGAGTATTTAATCAAAGTTCCTATTTTTTAATTAGAATCGAATATCCGCAACACAATAAGTTGAACAGAATCATTAAAATAAATTTTAAAAATGTTAATGATTTAACGTACCTTAACATTTAATGAAGATTTGTTTTAATAGAAGCATATCGGTAGTATTGAAAATTTAAATATACAAGAGATGTTTTAATCACAGACTTTTGACAGCATAAGACTGATATTAACGTTATAAACATAGGAACATCTTTATTTTCGGAAATACTAGAATAATAAACATGTTACAAGAATTTTAAATAAACGTAAGCTTTAAACTGATACTCGTTGAAACCAGGACTGACGTCACAGCAGGAGCGGTAGAATTAAAAGGCGGGAAAATTTTTAGAATTTAGAAAAACACTGAGCAGCAAAATTTAGGAATGGCAAAAATTTTGGAATTTAGGTAATACACAAGGCAGAGGCATTTAGAAGCTGAAAATGTTTTTTAATTTAGTAATGCACCGGGAAGCAAAATTTAAAACCTTCAAAAGTTACGCCGATCGGCAAAATGCCTAGCGCCGGCCATGGTTGCAACGCCTCGACGTATGCTATCATATGTTAGAGGTTCTGAACTTTATTAAGTAAGCACAGTAATGAGCAAAGTGATTTTTATTAAATATAAAAGTAAACGAGTAATAAAATAAATATTATCATTCTTTTCTATACAACTTTGCCTTAACTTCATTTATTATTAAAATTATTGTTATTATTATACCAATACCAGCTACTTATGGATCTTTCACTACATATTTTAAAGGCGATAGCTGAATTCATCTCCCGCAGTAATCTATAGTATAATAAACATATATTTAAATAGCTTATTGTTTCGTATATGTTTGAGAAAATGGACTAATTTTCATAACAGCAATCTTACAAATAATAAGCAATTTGAATCCGAATAAAAATATTTTATTATTCCAAAGGGCGTTAGCCCAGAAGGGCTATTAATTTCGTTTTGGCATTTTGCGTCGATTCACTTTCTGCGTTGATTCACTTTTCAAACTGTTGCCATCAAATATTACAGCCTTGTATTATATTTAAAGAAATTAAATAATGAAGAATCTTCATAAATGTATGTATGTTTCTCGCATTGTGATAAAACAACGGTACTTAGAGACATCAGATTTTGAATAACGTAATCTTCCACCAAATATGGTCATCTGAAAGCCCTAATTTGGAATTTCATTTATTATCGATTTCATATTTTGGAACACTGTAAGGAATTCTTGATAAACAAACTCAATGATTTCAAAGTGATCAATGACAATATTGTACGGGGGGGGAAATTATCTCCAACGCTCGAGACTGTGTTTCGGAAATTCTACTGATAAGCTCATTTTAAAATTATTTTGCCATATTGCTGTTGAATTGAATTCTATGGTTTAAGTGCGAAGAACATGATATTTAATAAATGAAAGTAACACACAAAACCTTAAAATTGGGCGTAATGTAAAATCTGAAAACGTTTTCAGATTTTATTTATTTTTTCTTCTCATTAAAACTGCAGTTGTGACGTGAATACCAGCAATTTTTCCTACAAAGTCTCTCTATAAAGATGTCTACCTCAAGGTAAATAGCTTTTCCGTGCATTTCCATTTAACTTTATCAAATCTGTCCACAAACACAGACGTCTAGTGATTATCTAAACAATATAAAAACGTAGTCGTTTAATACGTATGCGTAAAAAAATGTTATACATATTTTATTACAGTGTATTGTAAAAAGTGTTGCTTAAACACTGTCATATAGCAGTGAATCAGAAGAAAGAAAAAAGAGCTTCTCACTTTCCGTACAGTTGTTAACAGGATCATTATTTTGTTTTCAAACAGAGAACGAAATTTTTAGAATAGAGAATTTTCAGAGGATGAAATATGTCGAAAGAAATTAATAGTGTTACCGCAATTTCGGTTTGCGAATTTTAAAAGATCCATACAATATGCACAAATCTATAACAATCACTTGAATGATTTTTAATACTCAATTTAGAAGACAGACCTGATATTTGATCAATATGCTTTCAGTTTTATCTTCTTCTCGGTATTAATAGATTGAATACGTAATTCAACTAAACTTTTCCTTGAAAGCATCAATTTCATTTGTAAATGTTTTGCAATACTAAATACTAATATTATTAAAATTCCCAGCCTTAGTAAAAGGCCAACCACTGGCAGAGTGAATAAGAGTACTGTAATTGTGTTAAGCCGGCGTTAAAATCCCAGAGAATGAGATGGCTACTTAGTCGTTTTTGTATTTTTTTTTTCCCATGAGCAATGCGAACACGAGCTAGTTGCCCTTGAAAAATCCTCCTCGTATGCGTCCTTTGCCTTAGGGAAATAGCACTCGTATGCTATATCAGGTGCGCTGCAAACTCGGGAAAGTTTATGTTCTTTCATTATAGTTAATTAAAAAAGCAATCAAATCCAATAATACTGTTTATGGATGTTTCAGAAGTTATTCAAGACTTAAAAAAACATACTACTAGTGCCTTTTGTAAGCGTTACTAGAACAGAATTTTTGATAGGATTAAATTAGATCAAGAAAATTGCAATCTATTGGCTATGCATTAAAGAAAAACAATTAATTCCAAATTATCATTCATTTCAACATGTTATGGACAAATCTTTAATTAAAAAATACGTATTTATAACAAAAACAAGATCAAAAGAGGAAAATATTTCAATTTGATTGTGAAGAAGTAGAAAAATGCAGTAAATTTTTCGTATGCTTTAATAATTCTTCAATTTCGTAGTATCGACCTAGCGGTAATGTCGCTGAACTGGTAGTTTGACCTAGGTTGAAATCCTAGTGAACGGGTGGACTGCATGGGAGTTTTAATGGTTTCCTTTTCTGTAGCGTGAATACGAGATATTTTCCCTTCAGAAGTCTTCACGAAAGCATCCTTGTTCTTAGGCAGATAGTTTTAGTCTCTTAGTTAAGAAGAATCGTAGGTTACCTCACTTGCGTAAACAAACGAAAGTGAGTTCTCGCTCTATATTGGCTCTTATAGACTTTTGCAGTGATTTAAGTTTAATGTAAATTTGAACGTGACTGTAAAATTAATTTTTTTATGTCACAAATATTATTAAATTTATACAGCATAATCATTGGTACGCAAGTGAGCTAACCTGTTCTTCTACGGACTTTGAGTCATTACGGCTTTTGATGCTGCAGACGTGAAAAATGTACATTGCCCTTTGCCGGGATTCGAACCCTGGAGCTCTCGAGTACGCGTCGAGTATGCTTCTAATTACACCGCGATGGATTACGTAAAGTAGGGGGAAAATACCTTATTAATTAAACTAACTATCATAGTGTTCAAACTCTGCTATTCTACTCTAAGCAAGGCATTGAAGAAAGTTGCTCTGCAGTAACTCTTATTCTCGAAGTAAAGGAAAACAAACAACTGAAATATTATGTCCTTTGATTGTAATCAATTTTGAGTTTTCCTCGTTTGGAAATATAGTTATTTTAAAGAATTTTTTTTTTCCTTTTATGAAAATAAACGATCTACTGTTTACTGAGATCAATGTACTAGAAAAAGAAACATAATTTATAATATCAAATATACATGAAAACAATGAACAAATTAGAACTCACTTCAGTTATCTGCAATCAATGCATATATTCTCTAGGAAGACATCAAAGATGAATGCGTTGATTATATAATGGAATTCACGGATTTATATAAGATTAAAAGCATTTCCTTCATTAGGGACTTAAACGATATCTAACGACGCAGGTGTGGAATTGCAATTAAAAAGCGCATAGGATAAGCGATTTTGTAGAAGAATAACAAATATCATAAGCTTGAATTATTTTGTCGGTTATGGAACTTAGAATTTCAAAATTGTGAACATTACTGATAAAACAGTAATAATAATAATAATAATAAAATAATATTTAAATAATAAATTATAAAATATTATTATTAATAATTTATATATATTATTAATAATTATTAAGTAATTATTAATAATATATATTATTAAAATAATAAATTATGCAATAAGGGGCGTTTTTTTAAATTTTTTGTGCGTTACCTTTATTTATTAAATATCATGCTCTTCGCACCATAAAATTCAATTCAACAGCAATATCGCAAAATAATTTAAAAATAAACAGATCTTTAGAATTTCCGATTCAGAGTCTCGCGCGCTGAAGGTAATTTTTTTTTTTTTTAAATCCCTTACAACGTTGTTATTTCTCGCTTTGAAATTGTTGAGTTTGTTAATGAAAAATTCTTTAATGTCTGACAAAATATGAAATAAATAGTAAACCAAACTCCAAATTAGGGCTTCCAGAAAAGTGAATCAATACAGAAAGTGAATGGACGCAAAATGCCAAAACGAAATTAATATCCTTTCTGGGCTAATGCCCTTTGGGCTAAAATGAAACTACACAAAATGATTTTTTTTTTTTATTTATTTATCCAAGTTATTTACATTTACAGAATAAAAGAAAAATCTGAAAAGTTTCAGATTTTAAATTACGTCCAAAGGGACTTTTTTTAACATTTTGTGTGTTACCTTTATTTATTAAATATCACGTTCTTTGCACTTAAACAATAAAATTCAGTTCAAGAGCAATATCGCAAAGTAGTTTTAAATTGAGCATATCTTTAGAATTTCCGATACACAGTTCCGCGCGCTGGAGATAAAAAGGTTTTTTCTGTACAACATTGCCATTGCTCGCCTTTAAATCGTTTAGTTTGCTATTCAAAAATTCGTTAAAGTTTTACAAAATATCAAATCGATCACAAAACAAATTCCAAATTTCAAATTTGGGCTTCCACATACCCATATCCGCAGTAGGATTACGTCATTCAAAATTCGATGGCTGTATGTACCAATGTTTTATCACAATGCGAGAAATATACATACATTTATGCAGATTTTTCATCATTTATTTTTTTCAAATATAATGCAGGACTCTAACATTGGGTGGCAACAGTTTGAAAATTGAATTGGACATTTACAGTGAACCAACGCTAAATCGCAAAACGAAAACAATAGCCTCCAAGAACAAAGCCCCTTTGAACTAAAAAGAGTATTAGTGAAAAGACTTAGACATTATTCTTTAAATTGTTAAGCATTATTCGTTAGATTAACCTTTGGAGAGAATTTAGGGAATAACGTAAGAGTTTCACTTATCATACAGTGTTAAAAAATCTTTACTATCCTTTTTTTTGTTTGTTTGTTTTGTTTTTAGTTTTTTGTTTTGTTTCTAAAAATTGTTGCAACAAACTGTAGTTTTATTCTTGAAACGTAATTCTAACTTGAAACAGGAATGAAAGCTTGAAAAAAATCTTCAAATGAAATGACAGATACTTTCTCACGATTCCGAAAATCAAAGATATATATCGTCTGCCTCTTTCCTTTTGGATACAGGGCCAAGTCAAAATTGCTTGAATGCGGCGGGGGAAGGGGGAAAGAAGAAAAGGCAGGGACAACCCTGCAGTAGGTTGTCCCTGCCTTTTCTTCTTTCCCATTCTGTCTATTTCATTCTTACTTCCTACCTCCATGGTTTCCTTGTGACTGAGGGTAATAAAATTTCCCGCGCTGCTGGAGAAGTTGTTCCTTCATCTAAATTAGGTTGCAATAATTGTAACGTTTTGGTCTCCCTTTTTTTTTTTTCCTTTTGAAGGATTTTCTAAGCTTTCACATTAAAGAAAAATTCTGATATTTTGTATTTCCTGTCTGTTGTCTAAAAGTGTGTAATACAGAATATGTAAATCCTTAGTTCAATTTCAATCAAATTTAATCATATTAAAATTATTATTTTCTTAAATCACTGAATAATAATTTACGATAAAATATCAATCATTCGTATAATGGCATATTTTAAAATTTTTACGTCATTCGTTTTAGAGTTTCGGATGACCTCTTGTTGTCCATCCATTAAAAGTATTATCCACTGAACGATGAGTGCGCATTCAAAACATAAAAATTTTAAAAAATAGATGAATAAAGATTTTAATTAATTTTGCAAATAGGTATAGTCTACACTAAAAATGGATAAAAAATATTTGAGCTATCTTATTCCAAAAGCGTTAAGTTTCTAAAAGCAATTCAAAGCATTTTTGATTGTTGCTATGATGAAATAATACAAAATACCAAAAGCAGATTTTGGTTTTTGAAATAAAGTACTATCATGAAACTACATTTATAATATTCTGTTGCATTCTGATGACCATACTTTAGATACTCCTTCCAGTTTTTAAATTAAATGTTGAATAGAATTGCAGATATAAATTTATGCACAATGAGAATGAAATTTACGTATGGTGGAAATAATCATACAATACTTGCCACCAAGAATAATTCTATGTAACAGAACAGTACTTCAGGTTCTGCATATAAAACTGTACAATGTTAGTTATATTATAAAATGTTCAGGAAACATCAAGAATTTCACTTTATTTGTAATCATTCTCATTCAGCGTTGCAAGTAAATTCATGGTAATCATGAACTCCATGTGTACAATTTTCGCTCAATCAATCGAGCATTTTCAATTATTAAATATCCATTCATTATATATATCATTTCCATAGTAAAGTTCTCGTTTTCTTCTTTACTTACTCAAAAAAGAAAAGCTAGAAAAGTACATCGTTCGAGAGTCCTCCCTTTTTGAGGTATATTTATCGAATTCCATTAAATTATTTGTATAATGTGTAGTTAAGAGCTGAAGGTTAAGAATTATGCAGTTAAGAACTTTTTTGACTGAGTCAAATTTTGAAATAAATTTCTGATTTGCTTTGCCAATTTCAGTTGCTTCTGCAGAGTCGTTTTTGCAACGCTAGTATAATAGTTCACCGAATACGAGTTTTCCCATTTGGTATTTTTATTCTGACAGAAAATTCAGTGTGGGTCCATAAGGTTCAAATTTTTGTTTGTGTTTCTAACCACATTATTAGATTTAAAAAGACATAGAGGTGCTTCAAATTACAAAACGAACAAAAGTGTAGGAAATTAAAAGATGCAAAATGAAACGTATTAAAAAATCTTTTTAATTACTCAGTTTTCAGAACGTCATTGGACGCCTCGGTTTAAAATGTAGCTAGTGGTTTATGAGGTCAGGGTATTTAGATATGACAAAGCACACGACGGCTGTCATAAGGGAAGGTATATTTTCGAGGACGACTTGCTCAGCGAAACTAGGTCCTATTCACATTACACAAGCAGAAAGCCACAAAATGGTCTATATAATAACAACCCGCTCTTCTGCGCAATAACCTAGATCGAACTACCAGTATTAGAGCTGGAGCAAACCGCATGTATTCGTTACTGAGTAACGGGTACATCGGTTGACTCGAAATACCGATTCGGTACTCACAAATTCATTTCGTTGCTCGCATCTGTTCGTTACTCGCATCTGTCGTACGATGCGGTTTATTCGAGTACGAACGATGCGGTTGCTATACGAATACGAATGATGCGATTTCTATGGGAATACGAATAATGCGGTTTCTATGCGAATGCGAATGATGCGGTTGCGTTACAATGTGCTCATATTTTTCATAGATAATTTTGAATTTTTTTGGGCATCGGGCAAATTCTTGTTTACATTATGTGTTTTAGTTGAAATACTATTTAGTTTAGTAGTTGATATTTAAGAAGATGAGCAATTTTGATAGCGGGAAGCGTTATTTCGTATTTGCTTTTTACTATTGCTATTTATGTTTGTAATTTGAAAATTTAGATGATTATTTATTTATTTTTTTCCTTGAACGTGCCATAGTGAGATTTTATTGATTTGAAATATTTATATACTGCACTTAGGTATTGTTTATATAAGAATATGTAGGTTAATATAGGTTCTTTACTTCCTTGTATCAAATAAAATGGTAGTAATTATTGTAATCGAGAAAACTTTGGGTATCATATTTTAACGGAAATATCTGTTTTTGACGATTACGGAATCCATGTGAATTATTTTTTGGGGTGACGTATGTACGTACGAACACAATGAAGGATACTCTCTTTTTTTTTTTCAAAAAAACTTATTGTTAAATGTAATCCCATTTACTCTAAGCTGATACTTATGACTAATGATTATGACTCTAAGTTGATACTTGAAAGGGATTTTTTTCGTGATGTGCAAGTACGTATGTATGCATTTTGCATAACTCAAAAACGATTAGTTATAGAACGTTGAAATTTTGTATATGGGTCCGTTATAACATCTAGATGTGCACCTCCCTTTTTATTGCAATCGGTAATGCTACCAAACGTAAATATGTATATATATATCAAATAAATTATAATTAAATGTAAAGTACATATATATATGTCCTTATAATTAAATTTAAAGTACACACACACACACAAACATATATATATATATATATATATAATAAAAGCTTTGGCTTTTATTTTATTTAATTATCACTAAATAAGTTACTTTTATTTTCGCAATCATTGGTATTAGTCAGGACTTAATTTTTAAAATTAGAAGTGCTGGAGCTCTATGGAAAGCCATCGGGAAAGATGAATAAATAAATAAATAAATAAAAATAAATAAAATAATTATTACAATAATAAAATAATTAGCAACTAGAATATTAAATGATTATTATTAGAATTCAATAAAAATTTAAAGACAAATGAAAATTTAGTTAATTCTTAAATTAATGATGAATAACTAAATAATGAAATAAAATACCAGACATCGTCTTGTCTGGGGGCTGTGGCTAAAATTGCAATTTAAGAACTAAGCCGAGCATTAGCTAAATTTAGGCTTTTGATGAGAAAATAATGTACTGTTTACCAGAGTATAGATAAAAATTTGGTTATGTAGCCCATTCTTCTAAAACGACGTTTCGTCGCTGCCTTCCACCACCAATTCTCTTTTTTTTTTTTTTTTTTTTTTTTCCGGTTTCGGTTTATTCGGTTACAGCAAAGCACACTAGGGCTATTGCCCCTACGGGGAGGGAGGCCTTCGTGGAGGATTTTTTAAAGGGAACTGACTCATATGCAAGTTACACACGGGGAAAACCACGAAAACGCCCGTGCAGCTAGCCGTTAGCCGGGAATTGAACCCCGGACCGAACTATTAGTGCTCAGCGACTTTACCGCTCGAGCTCTGGTGGGCTCTTTTTTTCTTTTCATTCGCTGTTTGAAAAACGGGTGTTCACTTTACGATAAAGTAAGCACCTGTTTACTTCAATTAAAATGTGTGAGGCGATATAACTCTTCCTACTTTAATCTCACTTAGCTTTTGATTTCTAATATTGATTCAATGTTTTCTGTAGACAAAGTATTCTGATTAGAATAATGGATATCAAACATGTTCAAAAGGTGTGTATCTAAATATAATTAGGTTTTTATAACATAGGGCCCATTTTATTAGTTTCACATAGTTCTAAAGCAATTGACCACAGTATCGCTGTTTTAGTAGGAGTAAGAAAGTAAAAAATGTGAGAAATGTATAATGAACATTAATATACAAGCTTTATTAAAAGTAGTCAGCCTTTTAAAACGTGACCGTCTATGCTTTTAGATGATTTTTGGAGCTCTGTGCATTTGCTCTGGCATCTTAAAAAAGTGATGTTCAATATCAACGTATGTTTATGTTCTCAAAAATACAGGTTTCTTTCAGAAAGTGACCTTTTAGAAGTCGTCAATAAATGATTCAGTATAGTTATTTTCTAATAGACCATAGAATAAATTTATTTTAACGTCAATTTTAAAATGGCTGCTTGTACTAAGAGTTAAGAGCAATAAGACTCTAATTTTTCTTTCGCAATTAGCTGTCATGCCAGCTGAATTGTTTTCTGCAGAATCTTATTGTGCAAAATTGAAATATTTAGCTATGCATTCAACAAATATACAACAAATGGAAGACAAATCATTAAAAAAATTAAAATTTGGAACATTAATAATAATTATTTTGTTATACATAAAATATTATTAATGAATGATGAATTTATATCATATTATATATAAATCAAAATTTAACTCCTATACCTTTATAATAAATTGGAGAAAAGCTATAAAGTAAATTAATTTTTAAAAACAAAACGAAAATTAAAAAAAAAAAAATTTTGTCATATACCTAGAATCTAAAATTGACGAATACTGAATTTTACGCCTCATGTGTGTATGCGTGTGTTTAATTATGGCAAAGCACACTATGGCTATCTGCCTAAGGGATGGATGCTTTCGTGGAGGACTTTCTAAGGGAAACTGGCTTGTATACACGTTACACATGGGGAAAACCACGAAAACACCCATGTAGCCGGATCGTTCGCGGGATTTGAACCTCGGACCGAACTACCAGTGTTCAGCGACTTTACCGCTCGGCCGCTTGTGGGCCGTTTTACGACTCATATAATAATAAATGCATATTCATATTGTAACAGAAATTTTGTTAGAAGTCTAGCATATGTATAGTTATTTGTGATCTTTTAAAACTGTCGTAACATGATGCATATTTATCATTATTGTGAACCAAAACAGCATGCTTTACATCTTTACAAATATACGTGATATATTTTCATATTTATTTCTGCATATACTTACGTTTCCCAAACACACGAAAGCAAGTCAAGCAGATTAAGCAGACTTAAGTTCTCTGTTAGCTAGTGTAACATAATTTCGGATTCTATGAGCCTTCCAGAATTATTAGCAAAATAGTGGAAATGTCTTTACAAAGTGTTTTTATAAGCAAACAGCAGATGTACACTGAGCAGTGATCAACTGATATATTTCTTAAATGATTTGGTTTAGTTGATTATGACAAAACACACTGGGGCTATGTGCCTAAGAGGAAAAATGCCTTCGTAGAGCACTTTCTTAGGAAAGCTGGCTCGTATGGTACGTGGTATGCTGGCTCGTATGGTACGTGATAAGCTGGCTCGTATGGTACGTGGTAAGCTGGCTTGAAAGCTGGTACGGGAAAAAAACCACAAAACGCTTATGAAGCCAGCCCGTTTGCCTGAGATCGAACTCAGGTCGGAACTACCAGTGTTCAGCGATTTTACCGCTCGACCGCTGATGAGCCATTTCTTAAATGAATAAAGGTATACTCATAGCATTATGAAATAACATTGATTGAAATATTTAGTGCTTCACTATTATCTCTAATAAAGTAACATAAAAATGTCCTTACCTTTTATAGATTTCTAAATTTCTTTTAAGTTCTTTCTTAATTCGTACTTAACCTATGCATGTGCGAATGTTTTTATCGATTATATTGTTAAGTGTAAAATGCAAGTTGTCATGTATAACATAGCATTCCTTCTCTTAACAAATAACAGTCTCAACTAGGAGTTTTTGGAAAGGGGATGAATCGGGGAAATTTCACCCTTTCGTCATTAGCGGTTCTGATGAAGGGAATGGGGGAAGCAGCAAACGAAATAACGAATAACGGACAAATAACGAAAGCTAATCTTTAATGCGGTCTCCCAGTTTCTGTATTTTTATTTGGAAAAGTTTTATGGTCATTATGAAAATGTGAAAATTTGATATGGATTCCGCATGACTTCCTTCTACGACTATTTAAATTATGCTTATTTTTGCTGCACTTCATTTAAACTTATTTCCTCGAATTATTCTAACTCAATTAAGCGATACCCGAAGGCAAGTTACAAATGGCACCAAACATTGCAAATTTTGAAACTAAATTTCCCGGTCAATCTTGGTCCTACGGGACTCAAACTTCTTGCATTTTTATTTTTTCATAACAAGTATAAAACTTTGCCAGATATAAATATAGAAACCAGAAGACGACATTAAAAGTTAGATTTCATAATTTGTCCAAAATTAATTCTTTTTTAAATTTGATATTGACAAAATATGAATATTTTCGTCATTTAAAATACTTCTGTATTTTTGTTGCACCGTATTTAAACTTGCTTCCTCGAGTTATTGACATTAAATTACATTAATTCCATTATCTATTGGAAAATAATTATAGCAAATCATCTATTTACAACATCTCTAAAAGGTCACCTTTTAAGAGATCTCTATTTTGGGGAACATAAACAAACATTGGTAGTGAACATCATCTTTTTAAGACCACCACATGTAAAATCCTCTAAAAGCATGAATGGTTGCATTTAATGAAGACCCATTACTTTTAATAAGGAATGTAACATTAATCTTAATTATACATGTTTTTGATGTGCCAAAATAGTGATACCGTACTTCCGTTGCTTTAGAAATGTGTGAAATTAAAAAAATGGATACTATACAACAAAAATGTTATTATATTCAGATACACACCTTTTGAACACGTCTGAAATTCATTATTCTGCTCAACATAATTTGTCTGCATAAAATATTAAATATTATTAAAAAATCAAAAGCTAAGTCGAAGTAGAAACAGTCATCTCCAAGGATAAATAAGTCCTGAAGTCTTCTAAATCCTGATTCATCTCTTCTAAACCATTTTAATTGAAGTAAACAGACCTTATCGTAAAGTATTATCGTAAAGCCTTATCGTAAAGGAAACACTTATTTTTCAAACAGCGGATGAAACGGGAAAGAGGGAATTGGTGGGGGAAGGCAGCGAACGAAATAACACTTTTTCGAGCTGGGGATGAAATGAGAAAGGACGAAACGATACTAAGCCAATAAGACAAGATCTGGTATTTTACTTTATTATTTAATTAATCATCATAAACTTAAAAATTATTTTAATTTTTATTTGTTTTTACATTTTTATTAAATTTTACTTATAAGTATTTTATACTTCAGTTGCTAATTATTATGTTACTTTAATTATTCATTATTTTAATCACTATTTTTTATTATTTTAATTATTAAGTGTTTTAATAAGTAATTTTTTGTTATTTTAATTATTAATTAATGTTATTATTGTAATATTTATTTCCTTTCTTTCTTTATTTTTTCCTATTTTCCTGACGGCCTTCCGTAGGCGCTTCTGACTTTAGAAACTGAGCCCTGACAGCAATAGAAAATTTAATAATGAATCATATCCAGTGCACCAAAAAATAATAGCCAAAATAAAGTGAATTATTTCTACTCAAAAATGCGACGCAAAACTCCCTATCGCAGCACTACCCAGTTCCCGCGGGGTAGAAAAGCTCACATGATTCAATGCGATGCGACGTTTCAAGGCCCTTGTTAGGGCCGTAGACCGATAAAATAGGCTCAGGATACGGATACCGATGGATTTTACCGAAAGTAACGAGTAACGATACGATAGTAACGAGTACTGGTTCACCGAGTAACGAATACATACGGGTACACAATTTCTCGTTACTTCTACAGCACTAACCAGTATACAGCTGTTTACTTCTCGACCACATGTGGAGCCCCTACTCCGCAGATCACGTGATTTAACGAAACAGAATTTTTTTTTTCATTCTTGATTGTTCGCTTGATTGGATTTGATGCACACAAAGGCTACATACCTAAGGGAAGGGATGCCTTCATAGAGGACCTTTTAAGGAAAATTAACTCCCATTCATGCTATACAGTGGAAAAATCGCTTTTCATGTTGAATTGAAATTTTAAGCTATAGCTATCCTGGGTAAGGAAACGAAATTAAATAAAAGAATTTACATAAAGTTCAAAATATATACGTTAAAGTATATGTGTTTTAAATTATATGTGTTTAAAAATAATGAGGACAAGGATCCTTTGAAAAGTGTTGTATGATTTTGACTTTAGTATCATATGATCAGAACTGTTGGGATAATTTAAGAATTATTTTTTTATTTTTCAATGCATTCTGATAAAACTTGCATATTAAAGATTATATATATATATATACATATGCATGTATGTGTAAATTTCCACACAGAGCATGATTTCAAGTATCATATTTTTGAATTTTCAATATAGCAAATTAATAAGAAGAGAAACATGCCAATATAATAGTTAAAATTTGTAAAAAAGTAAACTTTAAATTCGCGTAGATTTTTAAATAAACATTTATCAATTTCAAGAGCGAACTGGCATAAGTCCTTCTTCTTCAGGCGCGAAACAGATTTACTGCAATTTGCCTGCTCAAGATTGCTCTAGAAATCGATAGTGTATTATATCCTTACGTATTTTTCCCACTATCGTTTTAGCTGCAGGCTCCGTAAGTTAAAAAATATTCCTGTAACTTTCCCCTTCCTCAATGCGTTCAGAGGACGCAGTCCTCTAAATTTTAAATTGGATTCGTCCACGTCGTGATTGTTTTCATCTTATTGACAAAAACAAATACCTGAAAACTACCTGTGAAGCTAACGCCGAACCTTTCCCTTCTAACTCTTGAAATTTATGCCTAATACAAGAACCGACGAATAACAGCGAAGTAAACCCGAACTGACATTCACTCTACGATTTATCCAAGTCAGCTACACATTCCTCTTCTCTAATTATTTACGGATGTCTTGGAGCCTAGGAGTAGCAGCGACAACTTTAAAAACGGGAAAGCATCAGCTTTAACACTGTTCAGAGAAAAAAAAACATTTCTTATTTAATGTCATATAATTTTATCTAACACGATCCAAGACACACTTATTTCAAGGCATTTTAATTTAATTCTGAAACTATATTTCCGTTCAAGAATGTGTTTCTAGAATTTATAACAAAAAAAGACGCTTCTTTAGGGAAATGTTTAAAAACAGTTTTAACTTTGAAAATACAGCATCTTAAAACTGAATTTAAATTTTTTCAGTGCACTAAATTAGGCAAAATTTTTCTCAGTTCTACGTTTATTCGCACGATGGTTTTAGTCTTAATTTTCATTTTAAGTTAGAAATACTTAAAGCATTAATAAAAGAAAGTGAAAAAAATTATATTTTGGAAGTTTTCTGTGCGTATGTACGAATTTAGAAAAATTTCAAGTAATTTATCGTTTTTCAGTACATGATTTAAAATCATCATTATAAACTTTTAATATGGAAAAGGAATTTTTAATAAATAAAATCATTCAAAAATCTAGATAGTAATATAGTTTATCTGAAAAGAGTTCATTTATGTGGCGGCTTTTCACTTTAGACGATCTTTTATCATTGCACTCTACTTCATAACACAGTTTTCTTACCGCAAATCTCTCCAGCGACGGGAGGGAAGGCATTGAGGGTCTTAATGTAGCAAAGAATATTTTATTTTTATCTAAAAAAAGTATTTATAATAACGATGAATAAGAAGCTGAGAATTAAAGTTAAGATTTTGGTAGGAAAAAAAGAAAAATGCAGATCTTGTAAAAACTGAATGGTATAGGAAAAATTTAATTTAATATTCTATCATATAAATTCGTTGTGATCAACGTTCAAAGTTACCATGTAAAGAAACATTTTTGAAATTCAAATTCATCTCAAATAGATTTAGTAATAATTCAAGTCAATGTCGTTGGAAAATATTCATGTTAACGTCATTCAGAAAAGATTATTGATTAAAATATAAATTGAAGTAATTAAAAGATAAAATAAGTAAAATTAGTTGTTTATTAAACTATAGGCTAACGTAATGCCTTTTATTTAGTACATAAATTGTGTACGCTTTTATTTGTATAATGCGATGAGTAGAAAATATTGATGACCGTATCTTTTCTCTAGGCCTAACTATTAGTTCTATTCTTCTTCTTGCTACGTAATGCAAATGAGTAATGGTACAAAGTTATGGTGGAATCAAAACGTAATTTTCTATAAATTTTTGCGTGAGGAATGACTACAATTTTTATGCAGATTTTGTGAAATATTTTAGTAAAACACGGAGAAATAAAAGTAAATAATTTTCCAAATAAAAAACTAAAAACGTAAAGCAATATCAATTTCAAACACATATTCATAAAGTACGTACACTGTTTAAAATCTGCTTAGTTACGCGATAACCACTAAAATCTGGTATACATTCAATTGAATCTTTCTTGCTATAACGGGAGCCTGCTGGACAAAAGGACATGGACACGTCAATACGCCCCGCTGAACGACGGTCATTTGAGTGGGGGGAAAGCAACTAAAGACAGCGAAACGTCTGCCGCTTTTAGCTTTAATCTGGATACAGAATGGGCAGAAGAAATAGTAGAATCTGGTTTCTTTTCAAGACTTGAGATGAAGAGATTTTAGTTTCAAAGTATATATCTGTATTTTAGTAGATTTAGTTTCAAGACTTGAGATGAAGAGATTTTAGTTGAGGGTCTCGGCCACTAGGAAGGTTAATCTTCATAGATAAGCATATCAACAGTCTTGAAATATCAGAGTTGGTAGCATATCTTAAATATATTCAGTTCTTATTAAATAACATGTTCATCATTTAACTTCAGTAGTTTTACAGCTAAATTACATTCCAATATGTTCATTAGAGTGGACACACTCTTTCATCTTTTATACTCTTTACGTTCTAATAATGAAATGAAGTTTATTTCTAAGAAAGCATATTGAATCCTGTAAAGCATATTGATTTCTTAATCAAAGCACAATTAATGTTGTAAATATTCAGATAGATATATATGAAATGTATTTTAAGGATTTCTTGACACACACTATGTCAATTCATTGCAATAGTTACTGGTGGCATTTTGATTCAAAATATTTACTGCATTAATTACTGACACAAAATAGCACTTGGATTCACTAACTTAACATCAACTTCACTTGGTATAATTCCCGCAGGTACATTTTATATAGTAGATGATTTAAGTCATTATCACTTAAAAGTTTCTGATTATCAATATGCAGTATAATTTGTAAACTACACTTTACATGTATCTTCCAGCCATCAGTAACTTCTATCTGACTAGACCTAATTTTGTTTTGAAACAGTAGAATCATCCTTAATATTCCGAAACAAACATTAAATCGTTATATACAGATATATACGCATATATATACACTTTTATTCCGAAAAACTAAATGTACATTCAAAAAAAGCACTTCGTAACTCCGAACAGTAGAATGTAAACAAACGTCAGAAATATGACATCACTCATGTGGGCGGAGTTAATGGGACCCTCATCTGTCAAGCCGTTGTCCTAGCAGTGTACATTTTGCTTATATGCGTACGGGACATGGAAAATTGTCATGCTGTTACTGAATAGAAATTATATTTACTTGAACATTTTATATGCCATTTCACTGATAAAGGTACATGGGTCCTTTTTTTCTACAGAAACACTGTAAAAGGTATGTCAGATTTTAATACGTTATAGTTGTTGTTATTCCTCCGAAAAATACACATTTCCTCTCTGAAAGACTGTTGTACATCATTACCTAATAATAAATTTCTATCTTTTTTTGGATTGATCAATATCAGAAGATGACTCAATGTTGTTCAGATGACCATGAGATCATTGACCATACACTCCGTAATCTTTTACTTTTGGAATGTGCTTTAGACTATATTTATATGCTCCTATTGCTAATAATATTAAAACTCCAAGACTGCATTATAGCTCCTTTGGTGACCATCAGCAGGGAAATTTTACTATGTTTATGGATAGAATTGTGATACCCGGTGGATATGTGTCCTGTACCAACAGGAACACACAATGACCTTTATGGTATTATGTCAAATTTGATGAACTTTTATTTCATTTCATGTAGTAATTATTTTTTATCTGTAATATGTTACAGAATAAAACATTTTAAAACTTTAAACTAAATTAAAAAATCATGTAATATCTGTGTATTTATTAATTTCATTGTACTATAGCTCACTGTATGACTCTCTCTTGAATTTTTGTAGTAATTTAATTGATTTTGATTAAAAAAACTGCACCAAATCACAAGGCAAAAATAAAATCCAAATATTGTAATCTGTCTTAGCACAGTGAATGTACCAAGAAAACAGATAATTCACCCACCCATTTAAAATTTTCATTCAACTCATTTAAGAAATGAAATACGCTCTTAAGTTTGTGTATGATAATTTTAATATTCAATCCTCATACCTTACTTGATTTTACAAAGCAGTTTCAATCTGAAGTATACATGACTAATCATAATTTATCAACAGTTCATATAAAAGAAAATAAAAATAGCAAATTATATATCATATTAAATACATTTAGTGCAACTTTTTGAGTGACATCTCGTGTAATTACTCATCCGTTTCCAATTCATCAGATCTGTTTTACGTTTCGTTTCGGAACCAGACAGCAAATTTCATTTTGTGAAACCACCAAGTCATTTATCTGAACATGATCAACCATTGACTACTTTTTGAAAATAAATAAATAAATAAACTGAAAGCTTTCAGATTTTATATTATGCCCTGAGGTTTTTTTTAACATTTTGTGTTATCTTTATTTATTAAATATCATGTTCTTCACACTTAAATCATAAAATTCAATTCAACAGCAATATCACAAATATTTAAAAGAGCATGTCTTTCGAATTCCCGGTACACAGTTTCGAACATTGGAGATAAAAATGTTCCCTCCACCCATACAGAGTTGCTATAGCTCACTTTGAAATCATTGAGTTTCTTAATCAAAGACTTATAAATGCGTTACAAGATACGAAATAGACAATAAAACAAATTCCAAATTCGGACTTCCAGATGCCCATATTCTGGTGGAGACATACATTATTCAAAATCTGAAGGCCCTAGGAACAGTTGTTTTATCACAATGTGAGAAACATACATACATTTATGCAGATTCTTCCTTATTTAACTTCTTTAAATATAATACTCTAATATTTGGTGGCAACAATTGAAAAAGTGGTTCACCATTTATAATGAATCAACGCAAAATGCCCAAACAAAATTAACAGCCCTTCTGGGCAAATTGCCCCTTTGGGCTAAAAAGATTATCTGCAAGAAAGCTGAAAATAAAAAAGCAGGAAAAAAAAGATTGGCCCACTTTGAGAACAGCACATGACACTTTAGGAGACATTAATTTTTCCTCCCAAAGACCCATCCTTTAAGCAGTTGAAAAAAAAAAAGAGGAAAAATATTTAAAATAGAAAGCAGATGTCAAATTAAGCATAGCAATGCATATCATAAAGATGAGGTAAATAAAGGTACAGTGAGGACTATACATGCTCTTAATAGAAAAGAAAATAATTTTTGATAAAATATTATAAGCAGAAGCTACAATATCATTTCATCAGAAGTACAGGCAATTATATAAAGCATCGGTTAGAGTAGACTGAAGGGTACCCTTTGTATTATTGCGAAGATGTTTCATTTATTGCCAAGTTGTTGTTTCATTTATGTTGATTGTTGAGTAGTTGAATGTTCTGTACATCCGTAAATATACTCAGACAGTAAATAAAGTCAAGGGAGTGAACAATGCCAAGTTTCTGCAATTATCTGGTGATTTTTTAAAGTGAAAATAGGTCAACGTGTACATGGATAAAGTCAAGGGAGAGCACAATGCCTAGTTTATGCAATTCTGTGATGTTTTTTTCCATTAACAAGTGTATTTGTTATACCAATGTTTTATTCTAACTCTTTTGTTCTGATCATGATTTGTAATTTTTCATGTCGCATTTATGTAGGTCAATGTGCACAAACTCGGTATCCATGTGCCGCCAAAAATCACCAATGGGTATTCGTAAATATACTTTTACCAAAACATCACTGTGCAAGTAGTAAACTAGTTGATCTTTGAATTATGGTAACTTGGCGATTTTTTAGCGAAAATTTGGCGACCAACTCTGCTACAGCAACCCTCTATTTTTTTCGCCGCCATTTTGTCTTCACGAAGTAAAGACATGTTTCTTTTCTTTTTATTTACTCAACACTTTTTCCAACAATCTACTAGCCGAATTACACTTATGCTAGAAATTTTATGTAACAAAACTGCTTAATCATGACAAAAATTAACTGCAAAATTGGGGAAAAGTGCACAATCGCAAACTCCTTGCGCGTTTTTCAGAATAGACACATAAACACGTCGACTTATTTTTACTTAAAAAAATCCCAGAATTGCACAAAAATGGCATTGCACACACTCTTAACTTTATCCATCTACACTGCTATTTTCTCATAAATTACAAAAATTTGCACGAAAATGCAAGAAAATTTTCTGAATCTTTAAACTCGATAAAAAGCACATATATGAAATTACCTGATCGCGAAAAAGTATATACCCTTTCCAAGTATGAACATTTCCACGTATAAAATAAATAAAATATCTAAAAACTTTTACCTCTAAATTATCTATTATATTATAAACGTCAGCAACGAATTTCTACCGCAAACATTAAAAATGGTTACAAATACTTAGTGTCAAATATTTAAATTATTTCCATGCACGTTTACATCAACTGAAACGTATACCAAATTGCTACAAATATAAAATTCACAATATAACTATCATTTAATTAAAATATCACTAAACAATGTACACGTCGACTTAGTTTTACTTAAAAAAACATCCCAGAATTGCACAAAAAGGGTATTGCGCACACTCTTCACTATATCCATGTACACTGCTTTTTTGTCATAAATTAGAAAAATTTCACGAAAATGCATGAAAATTTTGTGAATCTTTAAATCCGGTAAAAAAAACATATATGAAATTACCTGATCGCGAAAAAGTATATACCCTTTCCAAGGATGAACATTTCCACGTATAAAATAAATAAAATATCCAAAAACTTTTACCTCTAAATTATCTATTATATTATAAACGTCAGCAACGAATTTCTACTGCAAACATTAAAAATGGTTACAAATATTTAGTGTCAAATATTTAAATTATTTCCATGCACGTTTACTCAACTGAAACGTATACCAAATTGCTACAAACATAAAATTCACAAAATAACTATCATTTAATTAAAATATAACTAAACCATATACACGTCGACTTATTTTTGCTTAAAAAAACATCCCAGAATTGCACAAAAATGGCATTGCGCACACTCTTCACTATATCCATGTACACTGCTTTTTTCTCATAAATTAGAAAAATTTGAAGATGCAATTTATTATGAAAACCAGAGAGAAATTTAACTAATATATTCTTCTCTGTTTACTATTATACAATTCGGAACTTAATTCCAATTAAATTTTTCGAATGTTTCAGGTGATACATAAAAAATATTAAGCAGAAAATTATTCGTTAAGTATAGATGAATTCATAAAAAATGTTTCTACAACTGAAATTGATCAGAAAACCAGAAATTACGACACATGTAGAATATATAAACATAAATTATAGAATAATTGATTAAGTTATTTATAATTTTAGACTGAAATTTCAACAATTCAAATAAGTAACTTACTCTTAGCTCAGGCGGCATTCCTGTAAAATGTAAGAGTCTTCGAACAAAAGCTGTTAGTTCATTCTCCTCTAAATAACTTTATAAACTGCTTAACAGATAAGGCAAACGTATCCAGTATGCTTCGGAACATTCTTCTTTGAATTGAATTACGATGATGTATTCAATTTAAAAGATACATCGCTAAACATTCATCCAACGCCATTACTTTCCGATAGCAAGATTTTTAAACGGTTGCACATAACCAGCCGAAAACCAGACGATCGCTACGCCGCACGAAATGGTTTAGATCGGTGCTGGAGGATTGCAAATTGTCGCTCCGCACGAAAAACCCGTTATATGTGACGTCACTCTCGTATCGAGATCTCGTCGCACGCAAGGAGGATACGCCCCTAGTCTGGACACCGACGATATAGAAGAACGGGTCGCTTTTTGTGATCTACTCGACAGAGAGCGAGTCTGGTGTCATCGTCTCGATCATTACAGAGATCGACGCGTCGGAAATTTTTCCGTTAGCTGGACAGCTGCCGTTTAAGTTTCTGACTGTCGTTTTAGAGCTAAACTGAGGACGGCGGAGCTCACGGGTTGTTTTTGAAAGTGTACGTAATAGATATTTTAATTTTTAAAGATTTGTGAAAAACTCGAGTATTTCGCTATAGAAATAACGCATTTGATGCTGACGATTCCACATTATTTATATATTCTACATTACCAATGCCTTAATTAAATTTTAGTGAAAATAATATATTTGGTGTTTTCCTATTTCACATATAAAGAAGGGGTGCATACTTTTAATTTAAAATTGTAACTTTTAAACTAATGTAAGTAGTATTACCCAGACGTACTTTGGATAGATTTTTACTCTCTTTAGTGGCTATGCTGGCGATGGTGGCGATGGTGTGTAAATAAACTTGATGTCGGATGATATGTGCTGTGGAGTTGTCGGAGCTGAGTTAAAATACGTAATAATTTCAGATTATTATGATTTTCAAATGTTTAGTCATGTCATATATTTTTTTCTGTGATTTTATGATCCTATTTTTATGAAACGAAAGATATGCTTTTTATGATGTTTTGGTGTATATACATTGTTTACAGCTTTTTTGTGAGCATATTGGCATAATAAGACATACTTATATTTTCGATTCTTGGGAATGTTTTGGACAAATTGTTGATATGTGCATTGCTTGGCGTGCCAGTACGCGCATAAACTATTTCAAATATCAAATTTATGCGCATACTGACACGAAAAGAAACGCATATTAACTGTGAATATTCTTCTTCTCTGAATATTTTGAGATTTTTTCGATATGGAGATATCTTCGTCTTGGATGGAGTGTTGATGTGTGCATTGCTTGGCGTGCCAGTACCCACATAAACTATTTCAAATATCAAATTTATGTGTGTACTGACACGAAAAGAAACGCATATTAATTGTAGACATTCGTTGGGGAAAAATATCGCTTTTTTCCTTCTGTATTTTCCTTTTCCATCTTCATGAAATCTTTCCGTATTCGCTCTGCAAAAGAAACATTTATTTTGATGTTTAAAAAATGGGAAGGGAAACAAAATTTGACTGATGCATATTGAATACATTTTTTTTAATTTTGTACACATCATAGAAATATATTAAAAAATGAGCAAATGCGTGAGATTTTCGCTATATCCCCGAAAATGAAGAACGAAGAGGTTTTTGGGAAATAGACGCTGAGCGTTTTCGTCAAAGAATTGCGGAATTTGAAATACTTTTTAATAGACATGTTTTGACATGCAGAAAGAAAAGAAGTGAAGAAATGTTCGAAAAAAAAAGACTATATTAATAAGGCGTAACGATTAGATAACCTGATTTGACGAGTGCTTTTTAATTGATGAAGATGTCGAAAACAGAAATGAATTGGGAAACTTTTGGGAAGGAAAATGAACTAAGCGAAGATATTATTAGAGATTTACAGAACATGGTGAATTGGTCGACTATTTCAAAATACCAGAAATTAAGTGAAAGTTTTATTCTTGAATTTCAACACCTTGTGGATTGGGATAACATTTCAGCATATCAAACTTTATCTCAATCATTTATTGAAGCCCACCAAGATGTCGTGAATTGGAAATTTATATCTAGATGTCAGTCTTTATCAGAAGATTTTATGGTTCAGTTTGCTCACAAAGTTGATTGGAAAGAAATTTCTCAGTATCAGGATTTGAGTGGAAAATTCATCAGAGATAATGCAGCAGTTTTGGATATGTCGCGTATTGCAAAATATCAAAAGCTGGATGAAGATACAATTGAGGAGCTAGAAGACGTCATTGACTGGAATCAAGTACTAATTCATCAAGAAATATCAGAAGAGTTTATCTCAAGAAATATGCATAAAATATCTGAATGCGATGTAATACTAAACAAGCATTTTTCTGAAAATGTAATAAATACGTTATACAAGCGATTGGTTTTAAAATATTTAGCACATATTTGCAAGAAATTGTAAGGAGGAAAAAATGATTTTTCTTGTGTTTTTTTAATATAAATTTCATGTAATGTTTGGAGAAGGTTCATTTGAGTTGTTGCTGTCGTAATAGATAGACTATAAAAATGAAGTGGACGTTACAAGATCGAAAAAAAAATAATTTTAATTTGTCTCAGTGTTTGTATCATAGAAATTCTAATATACATATGTTTAAACTGTGTGGAAAGACAGAAAGAAGAGGAACCAAAAGTAGATTTGAACAAAACATCTTGCATATATTCTGAACATGTTGGGAGAAGAATATTTCTACATATTTGTATTAAGGATGGAAAAAGGATATATGATTTACGTTACTTTTGGAGAAATGAAACTGATTATTTGAAACCCGAAATTATTGGAGTACAGTTAAACCAAAATGAATTTAAGAAAGTTTGTTATTAATGTAAACATGTAATCTAAAGAAAAAATAATAAAAAAAGATATGGATAAATTGCAAAACTCTTGTGTTGTTTCTTTTTACTTTCTTCTATCTTTATTTATTTATTTTGAAAAAGCACACTTTTCATTCTACAGTAACATTTTTTTTAATTGTACGTTTATTTTTTTTTCCTAAAAAATTCGAGAAACCATATACAATCAAATAGTCAATAAGGAATGATGATCTGAAACATTATTTTTAAAAAAGAGAGAAATCCACAACGATAAAAACACAGATATAACAACAAAAAATTTATTTATTCGAGGAACATTATGCGGAGATGAGATACATTACCTTCCGTTGTTGTTAAACTGTATTAAAACAATTTATTAAAAATAAAACTTATAATTTATAAAAAAAAACACTGTTGAGAAGATGTTAAAGTTAAAACATCCAAGTTCGTGTTTGATTGTTGGTCCGAGTCAATCTGGAAAAACATCACTAGTTCGACAAATGATAAAAAATAATATCTTCGATATTCCGAAACAAAACATTAAGTGGTGTTATTCATATAGTGCACCGTGGTTTCTAGAAGAACCAAATATTGAATTTATACACGGGTTGCCAGAAGTATATGAAAATGGAGATTTGATAATCATAGATGATTTAATGCATCGATTAAATGAAAAAATTGCAGATTTATTCACAGCCACATCTCATCATTGCAATATCAGTGTAATACTAATACTACAAAATTTATTTCCTCGTTTAAAAGTTATGAGAGACATCAGTCTTAATTCTCATTATATTATTTTATTTAAAAATGCAAGAGATATGAGTCAAATTAATTGTCTAGGAAGACAAATATATCCACATAATTCACAATTTTTATTGGATACTTATATAAAAGCTACTGCTGAACCATATAAATATTTAGTTATTGATTTAAATCCCGAGACGGAGGAAGAGTATCGTCTGCGAGGAAATTTATTTCCTACTAATGAAGGAGTTTTTTGGATTTACCGTCCAAAATGAAAAAGAATTTGAAAAAGAACTATAATTTTCTACAAGTGTTAGCCAAATCATCTCCTAATCAAAAACGAGCCTTACTGAGAATTGCAAATAACGCACAAATCGCTTCTTTGTGCGAAATTTGTTTAAACATTTTACCTGGACATCTTCCTGTAAACGTAAAAAAAACATCAAAAATATAAAAATATCGTGAGAAGATTGGCCAAACGATCGTCTTCGATTCAAAGTAAAAAAAGACTTTTAATAAATCAGACTGGTGGTTTTTTGCCGCTGATAGCTCCTGCTATAATTTCTGCTTTAGCTGGTATTGCTGGGAGTGCTATTGGTAAAAGAATATAAAGAAAAATTATTAACATATTGAACAAACACTATAAGCAAAAAAAATTCATGATATACATTATTACAGTTTAAAAAAAGAAAAAGGATATCATGGCGAGAAAGGTAGCACTTATTCCTGAAGAGTTGGTTTCATCGTATCATTTGCACAAACCAGAAATTCACATTGAGGACGATATTGAAACTTTGTTAGAGAGAAACAAATTACCAGATGATATGAAAGTAAAATTATTAAGTCAACTTATCACTCGCTATCAAAAAACTATTCTTACGCCTGCAGATCCAGTGCGGGTAAGCATTACTAATGAATAACTACTAGATGATGAGAAGGAAGACAAAAAGAGACATTTGAAAGAGGATTACGACAATGATCCCAAGATGAGAGATATTGTGGTTTCATCACCTCATCAGTATTCCAAATATGTACCGCTGATTGTTGAAAAACTTAAAACAAGACAATATTACTGGAATGAAAAGGGAGAATTCACCCATGATGGTATTCCTGTCAGAGGCAACAGAGTAGCCGATTTCTTCTCCTACATATTTCGAAATAGAAAATCTCAAATTGAACCCGATAATTTTAGTGAATTTTTAAAAGCTATTAAAGAAATAAATATTTCTCTGTTTGGGATAGGAAATAAGAAATTAGTATCGAAGTTGCGCGAAACAAAAAGCGAATTAACACGAGAGAAAAGCAGAAGTGAAGAAATTTTACAAGAACCGGAAAGTAGAATATTAAAAAGAAAGAAGACTCGAAGTCATCCTTCGCTTGTTGGACCCTATTCAAGAACATGGAAAGCTCACGATCAAAAAACGAAAAGTGGCTAGAATTCTAGAAAAAATATATTATGATGTAAATAATCCAGCAGCATTTGGGGGTGTATTACGTCTTTCAAAAACGAGTGGCATTTCCATAAAAAAGACTAAAGAATGGTTAATGACACAAGACACTTATACACTCCATAAATCGATAAGATACAAGTTTAAGAGAAGAAAAGTTTTATCTTTTGGAATTGGTGAACTGATCCAATGTGATTTAGTCGACATGTCAAAAGTATCTAGATGCAATAAAGGTGTAAAATATCTTTTAACTGCGATAGATGTTTTCTCAAAATATGGCTATGAGATACTAATAAAATCTAAAAATGCAGATACACTCGTTGAAGCTTTTAAAAAATTATTTAAGCAATTAAAGACAATAGTAAACTTACAAACTGACGAAGGGAAAGAATTCTATAATAAAAAAGTACAAGCATTACTCAAAAAGAATAAGATACACCATTATTCCTCATATAGTGAGCATAAAGCTAGTGTTGTAGAAAGATTTAATCGTACTCTAAATTCTAAATTATATCGCATATTTACACATCGAAATTCCTATAAATATTTAGACATCTTAAAATCTGTTTTAAAAAGTTATAATGAAAGTGTACACCGCAGTACCGGCTTTGCTCCGGCTGCAGTCACGTCTGAACTGGAACCTGAAATTTTTAAAAAATTATACAATTTTCAAATAGAGTCAGAATATAAGTTCAATATTGGTGATCAAGTGAGAATTTCGAAAGCAAAGAAGACATTTCGTCGTGGATATTTACCTAATTGGACTGATGAAATATTTACCATAGTTAAACGATATCCTTCGAATCCTCCTACATATGTGTTGAAAGATTTGAAAGAAGAAATT
Organism: Stegodyphus dumicola; assembly: GCF_044657685.1. Taxonomy (NCBI): domain Eukaryota; kingdom Metazoa; phylum Arthropoda; class Arachnida; order Araneae; family Eresidae; genus Stegodyphus; species Stegodyphus dumicola. The sequence continues at coordinate 152,452,364 of NC_140768.1, forward strand.
TTAAAAGGAAGGTTCTATGAGGAAGAGCTTCAGAAAGTCAACAAGCGATCAAGCGATTTTTGGCGAATAGAAAAGATTCTAAAAACGAAAGGAACAAGAGAAAACAAAGAATTCTATGTGAAGTGGAAAGGATTTGATCATCGTTTTAATTCTTGGGTAAAAGCATCATCTATGAAGCAGTAACTGATTTTGATGTCACCTCACCAAGCAATTCCAGCATAAAATATTTCCCACAAAACACTCAATCTTCATATCGTACTAAACTCTGCAAACCTCTTATTTTTAATGATAATAATTATGTTGTAGGACTTTCTGAGATATTAATTCCGCGAAATTGGTTTAACATTGGTGATCATAACAACAAATATTCTATTTCTTTTAGAAAAGAGGAAAGCATAGTAATGGAAAATATACAATATGACATATCTTTAATGTGTGAATCAAAAGATAGTCTTGAGAATTTTTTGTTAAAAGTGAATGGAGAAACTGAAAAGACACATAGTGTGAACTCGAATGTAAGATTTGCTTCCGATGGAGACAGAAAAAATCGGATTACAGTCGAAATCAAAGAAGGATTTGAAGTCCGTTTAAAGATATAATTATAAAAACGAATCAGACTTTCAGGTTTAGACCGACAGTTCAGAGACAAATGCAACAAAGATTTACAATCATAAATAAAAATCCTAAAAATATAATTTCGCATATAATACCAGCAACACCTATCAAGCGTGGTGTAAATAATGAAAAAGACGCTTACAGCATCATAAATGAAAATATCGAATTATTGGGACTTCAGAATTATGTTAAGTTTTTATATGAACCAATAAAAAAAGAAGTGGAAATTAAACTTTCAGATTATGTCGAATTGGTATTGAAAAAAGCAACGCTAATTCACTAATGCAAAACCTAAATTTGAATCATAATACAGTCATAAAAGGAACTCAACGATTCGCTTGCAACCCGCTGATTTTAATAGCAGAGAGAGAACAAATGGAGTTAATTATAAAAGAATATCATCAAACAAAAAGGACAGAAATTCAAACTGAACATCTAACAGTGAATGTGGGAATGTATAAAAATGCATTAAAATTATTCGAAGAATTTAAATACATTCGATTGCAACAGCTACCGAACCAACTTTAAACGTTCCTTCCGAACATGAAGTAAATTTCGGAAAAGGTCTGGCAGACATGTTAGGATTTAATGTCTTGCATTTTAAGGCCGGAAATTATATCAGTAATTATCCACTAGAGTTGGATGCTGGAATAACTGAAATATTTATTTACACAGATTTAATACATCCACATCATGTTGGAGATTCTTACTCGCCTCTTCTTCGAGTTACACCATGTATGAATGAAAAGGAAGAACAAGTAGTGAAATACTATCATAAACCGCTTTATTTCCCGATCAGAAAGAATTTTGTTGACACAATTGAAATTGAATTAAAAACAAGTAGTGGTAATAATATAATATTTACTGGTGGAAAAACGTTTGTAGTGTTGTCCTTTAAAAAATGAAACACTCTATAAATTAAATAGTTTGAGCACAATTTTGTCATTCTTTTTTTCCGAAACGAAACAACATGCATTTGAGCGCAAAAGAGTGCGAATTTTATTACTGTTCCCAAGTTGGTGGAGGAGGTCCCTACTTTCAAGGTATAGCACATCAACGAGGTTATGGAATTTTTGGAGATTTGAGGCGATATATTACTCCATTGGCATTAAAAGCTTCACGCTATTTAGACAGGCATTTGCTACAAACTGGAAAAAATGTCCTTTCAGACGTCGCATCTGGTGCTTCTCTAAAAGACTCGGCGCGCTCTAGATTACGTGAGACAACAAAAAAATAAAAGATGATATTTTTAACAAATTACAACATGGAAAGGGTATAAAAAGAAAGCGAAACAAAAAATCTACTCAGTCTACTAAAACAAAACGTCGAAAAACACAGCATAAAGATATTTTTCACGATGGAATCCATGCGCTTAAAAAGTGAACTGGATCTTTTTACATCTTCACCAACACAACTTACCATTGAAGAATCCTCATTTTTAGAAATTCATCCTGTGGCTTCGCTGAATGATAAAACTCCTATAGAGTTTTATATAAGTGGAAATGGAGAGCATTATCTAGATTTGGCACATACTCTTATACATATACAGGCAAAGATTGTGAAAAAAACGGACAATTAACAGAATTGATTTACATTAACAGAATTGATAACAGGACATTTAACAGAAACAGATGATGTTGCTCCGATCAATTATTTCCTAAACACTATGTTTTCCGAGTGCAGTGTTTACCTCAATGAGAGACAAATTTCTTCACAGGGAAATTACGCATATCGTTCAATACTCGAAAGCCTTTTATTTTCTTCTAAATCTAGCCAAGAGAATATGTTAACATCCTCATTGTTTTATAAAGATACGGCATCACAACATAATGTATTTGGCAAAAATTCAACCAACTCAGGATACAAGAAGCGACACGAAATTTGTGCTAAAAGCAATTTAATGGATTTAATAGGACCTCTTCATTTTGATTTAGCTACTCAGCCGAAGCTACTGATTAACGGTGTTAATGTGCGCATCAAATTAGAACAAAACAAAGACATTTTTTCTTTGATGTCCAAAGACGACGAATTTAAAACTGTGATTCATTCTGCAAAATTATACGTTCGTAAGGTAAACGTCTCACCTTCCGTTTTTCTGGCGCATGAAAAAGCGTTAGAAAGTGGCGTGATTAAAATGCCAATACGTCGAATAGAAGTTAAGACCTTTGCTCTATCATTATGGACTACAGTCGACAACAATAGCCAATGCATTTATTGGGCAGCTACCAACGCGCATCATTTTAGGTTTTTTATCAAATGAAGCATATAACGGGAATGTTTCAAAAAATCCTTTTCAATTTTCTCATTATAATTTAAATTATCTCTGTATATTAAATGGGAGTCAAATGATTCCTTCTAAGCCTCTCCAACCTGATTTTCAACAGGATTGTTATGCAAGATGTTATATGAATCTTTTTACTGATTTAAACCGCTACCATAATTTTCAGAATATTAACATTAATTATGAGGAATATAAAAATGGATATACGCTTTATGTTTTTGATTTGACTCCTGATTATGCGGCAAGTGAATCACATACAAGCGTGAATAAAAATGGAAATATCGGAATCGATATAAAGTTTTCTCATAGTTTACCAGAGACAGTCACTTTATTGGCATTTGCAGAATATCGTAATGTCATAGAGATTGATAAATCTCGAAGTGTATTTACGGATTACTAAAAAAAAATATCTTGTGGCGAAAGGAGAAATGAATACGATAAGTTTGTGTAGATTAGCTTGTAGTGATTTAAAAATCAAGGAACATTTTGGTGGAGTATATGCATCGGATATTTTACCTAAAGTAAAAAATGAATTTAGAAGCTTTATAGTGAATTTAGATCCTCAAAATCTACCGGGCAGTCACTGGGTTGCTATTTATTTTAGAAACGGCGAAGCGTATTATTTCGACAGCTATGGATTACCTCCATCAAACAAAAACATCCTGCGATTTTTGAATCAAAATTCTCAAAAAGTATTTTATAACAAGTTTTGCTTTCAGAATAATTTTTCTTCCTCGTGCGGTTACTTTACGTTTTATTTTTTATATCAGTATTCAAGAAATTTGACATTAAAGGATCTTAACAAAAGAAATACAAGAAAAAATGAAAAATTTATCAAACTATTCGTGAAGAAAAATTTTTAACTGAATAGATGTTGCCACCACACATTTCATCTGGGAAATCAACGTTGTACTGCGCTTATATATATGAGCAAAGCCACCAAACATTAGTTCATCGACGAAACATGGAACGTTACGGATATCTGTTGTTTGATTCCAATGGCACAGAATATTATTATGTGCATAATGTTTTATTTAAAGATATTACTAGCTGTATCAGGAATTCAATTGAAAATGAAATGATTGGAAAACGATGCTATTTTAAAATTTTGAACAATTCGGAAGTGATGAATCACATTCATGCTCATTCGAAAGCAAATGAATATGGATATTTACTACTACAACTCTCCTGCGATAAAATGTTATTGCATGACTCATCACTAAATTTGTTTAACAATTTATTTGACTGTGTGATGATGGGGAAACAAAATATACGCGGCGGTGAAGATGTTCCAGATACAATTCCTTGCACTAAAAAGAAGATTGGATACTTCATCATCCTTCCCGACGACGAAGTTATTCGGGAACTTCATTTGTAAACAATTATTATGTTAAAAAAACTATGTAATCTCTTTTTTTCTGCAATAAATAAAAAAAGTATATTTAACAAAACATATTTTTACTAACTCTTATTTTATAATCACACAGACTAGATATTTTTAAAAATATACAAATTATACTATAAGTTTCAGACTAGATATTTTTAAAAATATACAAATTATACTATAAGTTTCATACCACATCTTTTCCCTCTGTCTGGCATACTCACGTTAAAAAGCATCTGATATATTTCAACAGATTGCTCTTCATCGTGAATATGCAAGCCCTTGACACGCTTGGCTTTTTCTTTTTCTTTTTTTTTTCTTCTTTTTTTTTCTTTTTTTACACTTTTATCGTAAAAACTAGTCTACATGAAAAAAGTAACTATACAAATCAAAATACATAATAACAAAATATGAATAACATAAAATAACATGAAAAAACATAGCATTCAAAAATATACATACAAAAAAATTATTAAAAAAACATATTGTGTGTAGCATGTTTTTCACTGGAGTGGATAAAATCCCTTGACAAGTATGTTGATTAGTTCTTTCGTAGTGAGATTCTTTCTTTTACATGATGTAAGAAATTCGGGGTCGAATAATCGACGTGGAACAACATTTCGTTGTTTTTTGTATTCTAAGTAGAGGAAAAAAATACATGAAACAGTTTTTTCAATTTTTTTGAAATGACTGCTGTTTATATAAAAATAATTACATATTAAAATGTGTTTTCTATACATTCATCTTCTAAAAGCAGATTTTTATGATGACCATAGCAATTGGCATTTATGCCGTCTGCTTTTAAGAACTTCTTGTCGTAAAATGGCGACAATCCTACTTTGTTTTGAAGAACAGTGCATAAATCATGCTTTTTGGAAGTAACTGTATATTGATACTGTCTCATTAATGTTTCATCATACAAAATCTTTTTATATGACTCAATGGTCAGATCTGCGACACTAGCTTTTTTAATTCCTTTTAACTTTTTTTTACATGTATTTCCGAAAGAGAATGCATACATTTTGCACTTTAACCCCACAAATTCTTTGATGGGTAAATTGTTTTCATTTTCAAAAACCCTAATTTGCCTTTATTATTTATACTGTACATAAAATGATGTTTTTCGAAATTACTACAATCTAAAATTTCATTGAAATACTTTTTCATGTCATTAAAAATATCGTGAGTTTCAATATTCATATATAATGAGTCACTATCAGTATAAAACAATTCGCATTTATCATTGTACACTCTCTTAAAATACTTATAATATAAATTATACATATGCAATTTCGACAATTCTAACACAGTGAAACCCACATAAATTGGTTTATCTAAACACAAATTTTGTTTTTTCATTTTATATAATGATAAATTTTCCTTTATCACTTCAAAATAATCCAGTAAGGGACTTTGCAAGTATTTTTTGCTTTGAATTTCATTTAAGGCCGCTTTAACATTAACACGCTTTCTTGCGTTTTGATATGTTTTGCCGTAAAAACTATTATTCATTTTTCTAAAGAAAGATTTTTCAAAATCATTTTCCGATGCCGTTCTTTTATCGTTATTAAAAGCTATATAGCTTTCTAACCATTTGCATTGGGAAAAAGCCAAAATCTTATGTATCTTTTGTAGAACAAGTCCTTGTTCAAGATAAAATTTTAAGTTTAAATAATGACATATATAATTTTTCTTTTCGAAAAAATTCGGTGTCAATTTTTTGCAGGGTAAAACACTTTTCATGTTTAATTTGTCGCACATCTTTTTCGCATATGGAGACAACATGTTATATGTTATTGTTAAATGTTCTGGGGCCAACGGAAAATCATTGTGGATATCATGCAATTCAGGTGGATATAGGAGATCTACCTCTAAAATATATACAACGCTTGAATTAGGATCGATGTTCAAAATATCGAAATGTCGTACTTCGTCAGTCGTCAACCATGTGAAATGTCCATATGGTAGCGACTGACTCATGACATATCCATACAAATTGTTAGCATCAAGTGCTAAAATATAATTATGGGGTTTGTATGGGTCATAATCTGAAGTATACGGATTATTAGCCATTACAAGTCGCTTGCCTAATAAACAAATCCCCCCACGCATTTGTGATTCTATCCACATGTAATCGTTGGCATTGCTGAATAGCTGTAATTCTACTTTTGTATATTTCAATCCCGCATTCCATGTGAGATCCGCTCCTGTCACGAAATGGAGGGGATCCAAATTATAGTACGTCATGGACATTCGGCGAAAGGCCGAAAATATTTCGGCTAGTAGAACAGTATCAACATTTTGATAAAGCTCTAAATAATCTCCTATTGTTTCACAGTGAAATGTTTTGTACACGAGTTGTGCATGTTCATATTCATCATCTGTTATATGGTTATTTGTTAAAATATTAAAAAAAGCACTTTTATCTGGTAAGCAGGTTTCCTTTAAAACTGCTTCTCAATCCAGATAACTGTATGAGAATACTCCTTTCCTCAGCAGTAAAAAACTGTTTGTTTCATCTTTGAAAAAACTATTAAAAATCTCGAACTTGTGTTCGGACTTTTTTAAGTTCTCAACTAATGTATCTAGCGAAGCGTCTAAAAATTGATAAGAATCCAAAAATTTGATTTCGTCTAGAGTAAACATAGTAAATTTTTCCAAATTTACTGGTGTGATATTAATGCATTTGAAAACATTTTTCGGCATATTTCGTAAAATTAAATGGGAATCGTAATTACGCGCATTATGTATTACCACTGGAATAAAATATGTACATCTATAATTTAGATTGCAAGTCTGGTGTGCTAATCCGCGTATATGTCCATCGCTCCAGTGGCAGTGATCTCGAACACGTATCTCGTTTGGTAAAAATTGCTTTTGACATATGTGACAACAGTGTCTGTCATAAGTTTCAGAGCTTTCCACCATCGGTAGAATCCTTTTCATTTTCTGTAATAATTTATGTGATAGGTATTTCAAAGTTTTTAGAAAGTTATTAATGACATTATTTCCGGAGTAGTATTCCGTAAATATTATTTCATCGTTAATGTTTGTGACAAGAATTGCATAGCTGATAGGTTCGTGGTGTTCTACTGCTACTGAAAAACTCTGAAACTCAGACGGAAAAGCTGAAGAAACTTTTCTAGTGAGAGACTCGAAATCCGCAAAAATGCAAAATGGATGATATAATTGTTTAGACAAGTCAGTGAATTTAACTACTAAATTTTGAGGGATGCTTACTTTCTGAGGTTCTTTGCCTTCGCACAATTTTATGTGGGTTTCTAAACTGCATTTTCGCTGAAACCCTAACAAACAGTTTTTACAATAGTGATGAATACCTTTACGAACATTTAATAATCTATTTAAGTTTGTGATTAAAAAAATGATTTTCAAAAAAAAAGTAAATCAATTTCTTTCATTAAGTCGATATTTTTTTTTTGCATATACTTAAAGGAAAGATTTCATTTTCTTCAAACGCAAATACATTAATTTTTAAATCATTTAACTTTTCAAATTTTTGAATTCCACTTAAGGAAATCGGAAATTTTATCCCGTTAATTTTAAGACATCTCAAATATTTTTTATAATAATTTAACGTGTTTTTATTCTGTTTCCTTGGATATAGTTTTGCGATAACAGAATACAAAAAGCATTTATTATCATAACAATTAATGTTTAAAACCGCTTTCTTGTTTCTAATTTTGCTGGCATGTCTATGTGTTTACATCCGCCTCTTATTTCCCTTAAATTGCCTACTTGAATGTCGATGTAGTTCAGACGCTTTATTGTCCATCCACTACCGTTTCTAATAAAGTTATCAATGCCTAGAAATATTTTTCGAAATGCATTGTCAATCGCTATCAATATCTGTCCTCGTGTTAGGATTCGTTCACATTTGGAGCAAAAATAGAAACTTTTTTTCTGTTTCTTTGTCTCCATCGCCTTTCTTAAATAATATGCTTAAGCATATAAGTATTCTTAACCTAAGAATATTACTACTACTTAATAATGAAAAAATTATTTGTCGACTGTCCTGATATAGTAAATGAGGATCTCTGTAATTGTTGCAAATAGCTCTATACGAACGCACAAAGCCGCGATGGGCATTTCTGTGCACATTAAAATTTAGCATACTGATTTTAGAAACTATTATTTTGGATTGTTACAAAAAGGTTGTGCTGAACATAACAACCTCATATGATTTTTTTAAATTACTTCAAATTGACATATTCATTTTTTTTGAATAATTTTAAGCAACACGTACTTTACAAATGCTACACAATTAAAAAAAGTAGTCAATGTTAAATATATAACACATTCATTTATACATAATAACACATTGATTTCAAAAAAAGAAAATGAAAAAAATAAATAAATAAATAAAAAATAATACAATTAAATTAAAAAACAAGCGTTTTTTTTAAACCACTCGATTGCGTTTAATGTGGTTGATCATGTGCTTGCAGGCCTGTTTCAAGGTATCCAGCATTTCCAAAGGTATATTAAACCGATTTTTTGATGTCTTATTGGAGGTCTGTCTGGATAAGCCGATGTAATGAGAACCTCGGAACTCCTTGAGTTCCATGACAAGATTACGACCAAGATGTATCGAGTACGATGGAAAGAGGGTTTTTTTCTAATCGAAGCTCTTTGCTTTTTTACGGTGGGGATTATTCAATACCACATCTTCGTCGTCAAGCAAGTTAATGTGTCTTTTCACTTTACAGTCTAAAAAAATAATTTAAAACTACACATACTATGAACGAAATTCTAGGGGGCAGCCAAAAAAAAATAGTTTTTTGAAAAACATAGCGCAAAGCATAAAATAAAAATGTCTTACCATTGCTCATCGAAGCTGAAGTTTCCATTGTGTCAGGAACTGCAAATCAAAGGAATGAAGGAATATGTTTTTCGTTGCGAATTTTTCTCTTTAAATACGCTATTCGTGTCCTAATTTCCCTCGTCGCCTCTCTAGTACATTTATATGCTTACTTTTTCCCCCTCACGTATTATTTCTATTACCAAGAAAAAGGAGTTGCTAAACTTTATTCAGTGACCCACATTTTTTTCGCATTCGACCCAATAGATTGACCCCCGCACTAAAACTAACTGCTTTCGTTTTCCATACTTGAGGTTCCCCTCTCCCTCTTTGCGACCTCCATTCGCGTTCCCTCTATGCAACTTCGATGGCACATTCAAAGAAGGAAGAAGGAAAAAAACAACCCTCGTTTCCACATCTTTTTATGTTCCCACCCTCGGAATACTCATCTGTTTTGATAACGTATGCGCTCCCCTGCAATCTTTAATTTCTCTAGGAAAAAACGTGCGTCCTCTTTTTTTATTATTTTTAAAGTTTTTTTACTCTTTTTCCATAAGTAAAATAAATCATGTCATATGTCAATCACAAATTAAGAACCGTTCCTTCCTGTAATCTAAACTCTTTCGAGTTTTTTTTTTTTTTTTTTTTTTTTTTTTTTTTGTCCTCATTCTTTTTTAAACCTTTTTCCTTCCTCCTTTTAAAAACGTTTTCTGTTCTTTTCCGAAAGTAAAAAAATACCATATATCATTTTGTCATTAGACTCATATAGACTTAATAAAGAACCACACCAATCTAGTTGTCATCCTTTTAACAAAAAAACATCCTGTAATCTAAATTCGTTCGGACGTGTGTCCTCATTTTTTCCTCTAGTTCTAAAACGATTTTTCCTCCTTCCTTTTTCCAAGGGAAGCGAATAATTATTATCACATAGCGTCTCACCATTATATATATAAACGTGTGAACTCGATACCGAATTAAAACAAAGTATATACACCAAAACATCATAAAAGCATATCTTTCGTTTCAGAAAAGTAGGATCATAAAATCACAGAAAAAAAATATATGACATGACTAAACATTTCAAAATCATAATAATCTGAAAATTATTACGTATTTTAACTCATCTCCGACAACAACTCCCCGACACACATCCACATATCCTCCGATTCCTTACACACCTCCGACACCCCACCCCCTGATGTTTGTTTCCGTTCAAAACTCATATGTACTTCTAAAAATACAACCGTTTTTACATACTTAAAAATTTTTTTTTTACTTCTCCATCATAAAAAGCATATCTTTCGTTTTATAAAAGTAGAATCATAAAATCACAGACAAAAAATATATGACATGACTAAACATTTCAAAATCATAATAATCTGAAATTATTACGTATTTTAACTCAGCTCCGACAACAACTCCACAGCACATATCATCCGACATCAAGTTTCTTTACACACCATCGCCACCATAGCCACCATCGACAGCATAGCCACTAAAGAGAGTAAAAATCTATCCAAAGTACGTCAGGGTAATACTACTAATGTATATATCAATGTACTTAATTTCATGTTTTGATAAGTAATTTATAAATTTTGAAATTTTATGTTTTAAATTGTAATGTATTTCCCTCTACTTTTATTTGAATTTGTAGTGTATAAAAATGTAATACATTAGACATGCATTAAAGAATATGCAGTATATAATTCAAACTATGCACATCCTAAATTCAACATTTACATTAAATTGCTTTGAATTAAAAAATTTATTTAAGTAGTTTTAACTGTACCGATATCAATGTCAATTTTCAATAGTTTCTAGAATCTCCTGTATAAAACAAATTAAATTCTTGTATAATTTTCGGTTAAATTCTTGTCAATATTATAATGCAAGATTTATAATTAGTTATGAGATTTTTTAATGTGGTCTACCTTTAGATATTACATCAGTTTTGTGTATATTTATTCAGATGAAAAAAGTGCTTAGTTTTGGTTTTATGTAATTACGGCAAAGCCTCGAAGGCTATCTGCCTAAAATGAGGGTTGCCTTCGTGGAGGACATTCTAAGAAAAACTAGCTCGTATACACGTAACACATGAGGAAAACCACGAAAACGTCCATGCAACCAGCCCGTTCGCGGGATTCCAACCTTGGACCGAACTTCTAGTGTTCAGCGATTTTACCGGCCGCTGGTGAGATCGATTTAAAAAGGGTATAAATATATATGTACTGCAATTTCTTTCACTGCATCTGTTAATATATTTATACACTTATATATATATATATATATGTAAGATAAAAATATATGAATCAAAATTATAGATTAAACTATAAACATTAATTCTTCCTCTCTATTCTAAAATCGTAATAATTTCTTTGCATTGCGTCATTTCTAGATCACTCAATGATCGGCGCAGCTCTGATGGCGTAATCATTGGGAACTGAAACTGTCCTTGTAAACCAAGGCTTTTCTCTTCGCGTGCCTCCATCTTGCATAACTACGCACTTCAGCTTTTGCTCGCTACTGTGCTAAGATGTGATTTCGCTGGCTTGCTTTCTATCCCAACAATATCAAAAATGTAAATCTTCTGTGGAAAGGCACGACTAGAGTGCCAAGTGATTGTAACCACAAATATCAATTGGAAATAAAAATGGAATTAAAACTGCCTCGACTACCAAGTTCTTTAAATACTACGCAATCAAAATTCTTCTTCAATATGGATCAAATCACGCATCTATAGTGCTCCGTCTTTTCCTGTGCTTTTATTATGACATATATACATATCTATGTAAATAAAATGTACTTTAAAAAGCTTAATTTTGTTGAATATATGCTTTTTTTTTCCTTTCAATATTCTTTAACACAAAAAATATTTCAGTCCTTGCAGTTTTGTGTTAAATGATTTTCACTGTATATCTGTTGCACATAAATCCCTCTTACATAAAATATAAATATATGTATAGAATAACTAAATAAATTGTAAAGGAAGTTTAATTAGCAACTATGAAATCTTAAAAAAGTACATAGTATGAAATTTATAAAGGCAAAAATTAAAAATAGATGAAAGTAAATAAAATTTAAATTATAGAATGTACTTTATAAAATTAATAATAAGTGGTTAAAAATATATTTTTTAATTACTTAAAACATAGAAGTTATCTGGCAGAGATTTTTGGATATGAAATTACTACTTCAAATTTTCAGATTACTATTGTTCATATTTAAAGTCTCAACTTGCAGTCTTAATCCACATAACAACCATTGTAAAAATCACCCGTTATCATATTCCAAAGATCAGCAGCATACATTTTTTTTCAAAATCGTGCATAATATTAAATATTGGCTTTTGATAATCAAGTTGATACAAATAAGATGAACTGTTTTTATGATTTTAGACTAGTAGTTTATTCTTCCATTCACTTATTACAATATTTCATTTTTTATATGCTCAGCTATCCAAAATTTCAAGAGCTTTCTGGATATTTTTTTTGTTGAGTTTTTACTATACATACATTTCAGCATTTACATCGTCAAAATTGCACAGACACATACTTGAAGTGAATTTACTTTTACAGCTAAACACAGGAACTGGAAAACAAAAAAGTACTTATTCGGAGATTGTATTTCTTTTTCGTTCATAAAAATTAAAGTTCATTACACAAACATGCATTCACACTGCACAAGCATGTATGGAAATTCTTAATACATTTAGTAATCCTTATAATTGATTACGCATTTAGTAAGTAAATCAGAAAATATTTTAATGTATAACAAATGAATAGTAAGTAGCTAAGCTTTTAGTTAGTAGTTAGCTTTTAGAAATAGTTAAGCTTTTATAAAACAGAGCATAATAACACAGTTACGAAGATATTTAATGTTATAAAGTTAGGTAATTTAGTAAATTTCAGTTGTTCACCAAAGAATTATGAAGTTCCTTGTATGTCTTTATAAATGAACTTTATTGCTGTTTTAAGCTATTAAACAACTGTTCAAGTTATTTTAATAATTTTGAAATATATACACTAAAAGAAAGAATAAAATGTATTAATCTATTTGTCAACCTTGATTTTGGCACGAAAGTCTGCAGAATGCTTCGTAGTTTTTAAGCACATAGAGGCACTGCGATTCTTTCTTATTCCTTGATCTGAAGTTTTCTGCAATTGTTTTTTTTTTTAATTTAAATTGCTGTATTGGCACACATATAATTTTTGTATAGTAGCTTCAGATGTGGATAAGTTTTTCGAACACTTTCGTTTGCTTTACTGGCGTCGCTAAATTTTGCGATGAAATGCAGCACATTTATTGCTGAGTATCACCTTCCAGATTTTTCGAATTATTCTCCTCTTTCCTCAAATACACTACGGCGATAAACAATAACAATTCACTAAAGATTTTGCGAAAATTCCCACTCATAATAATTTAAATTGCGAAAATCTCACAATTAGCACCTAAACACACTATTCAACAGCACAATTCTTTCGAATGCGCGCAGTAGTAGTCAAAAGTGGGGTAGGCGTCTTGCCAGGTAAAACTAGTCGATATTTCCGTGACATCAAAAATTCGAAAAGTGGGGTAGGGTTTGGAAATACGCGTACCCGTCGCCAATGTGGATGTTTTGAATGTGAAGGCGCAGATTTTGTTTTCCTGTGCTGAATGTGGAATTTATACTAATGTAACATAAAAATCATTAGCATATTGAAATTATTAAAAAATAAATAATAATTTGAGAATAATAATTTGGAAATGCAAGTTAAAATCTGAATATTTGATATATGTAACATTATACTATAGTTGCAATATCGTTGGAATGATATATCATTTTTTTCCTTATTTTATAATCACTATTGTTGAAAAGTTAGATGAGTTGTTTATGCACGGTGTGCCCACTACCATTTCTTGATTAAAAAAGCTTCCAGAATTTTGACATTGACATCTGAAGTCAATAGAATAAATTGAATAGTGTGAGACGAAATATATATAATTTGATTTCAATAATTGCAAGGATTGTGCAAGTACCATATATTTATAATCACAGTATTATACAATTTGGCAATGGAGTAAAGATTTAAAAATGAATGCAGAACATTCAGATAAGCACAGAAAATTTGTTAAACTTTGCATGTGTATTTTTCAAAAATAATTGTAGTGTTTTTAATGCATGTGTAGTGTTTAATGCATGCATAACAATCAAATAAATCTGCCTGTAATGATGAATTTCAAAGGCCAAGCCAAAATCCTTTCATGAATTCAATACTTCAAAAGAATGTGATCTCAAATTAAATCCTCATGATATTGATAAACAGTTATTACTGATCTGTGTTGCAAAACACATTTTCATGCATGATAAATAATATTTTTGAATCGTTATTTTGTGTTGTCATCCCTAAATAAGAAATTGCCTACAAATTCAGAAAGCTACTGAACTACGTTCTAGAGTTTTTAATAACTTTAATTGGATATGTCTGTGCCGATGTAATTTAAAAAATTGTCGTCTAAACTGGCCTTGATGCTTTTTAAAATGCATGTTGGCACTGTGCTCCCAAATTAGGGCTATGTTTTGAATGATTAGAGAATTAAAAATTAAATGTTTCAATTAGAGCAATAAACATTACTACAATTATAACAAGAATCATAATCTGCTCTAATTATAAATGTATTTATTGGCCTAGTATCTTAAAAGTTGGGTGAAGTCAACTCATATTTTTTTATCTATTGTAAGAGCACTATAGCAAGAAATATAAAGTTTTATTTTAGTTGTTTTTAATGTTATAGCAGAAGACTGCTTAATTTAATTTTTGGAGAATGATATGTATGTTTGATGTTATATATGTTACTTTCTCCTAGGTTATGAGTACATTATTATGGTATTATTTTCTTGTTTCTAATATATAGAAATATAGCATATTTTCCAGTATAAAATTTAAGTTTTACTTAAAACTATGGGAAAGCAGATTTGTTTCATGCATGATCTTTATAATACTGGTATGAAATTAATGAATTTTAATCTGTAAACAAATTTTTTTTTGTTAATATTGAAATGTGTTTCTTTGGGTACATTTTTAGGCACTTGTGGATCATGTCAGACAACATGCAATAGAAAAAAAGATGTCCAGCGTGCATAAATTTTCCCATTATTCCATATTGCTTTATTTGAAGTACTGGATGATTGTGCTGTTTCAGTGAACCTTCTTGAATATGTCTCAGAATGTGTATCCTGTATATTATGTGTATCCTGTTTTTGAAGCATAATCGTTTTATTTATTTTAGTAATGCATGAATAAAAGATGGTATGTGTTACTTCATTTTATCTAAATTTCAAGGATAATCCTTTTCATTTTTATATGGCATGTTATCAGTATAAAAGCTAGTGAAATTAAATTGGTATGCGTATCTGTTTTTGAAGTGTAATGCTTAAATAAAAAGATGGTGTGTGTTTCTTCATTTAAACAAAATTTCAAGGATAGTTCTTTTCAGCATTGTACTGTTTGTTATTTCTCAATGTTAAGGGTAAGAAGGGGAGAAAACTGGTATGGTACATCTGTTTTTTAAGCATTATTTCTTTAGTGATGCATATACAGTCAAAAGTCATTAATTCAGACACCCATAATCCGGAATGATCTATAATCCAGACCTCAAAGCTACAAACTTTCTGCGCATGCGTCGCTTTCACGCATGCGCATAAGCGTTTACGAGTGCGCGTAAGACCTTTTTGCGCGTTTCACGCTGCGAACATGTGTGTGCGCATGCGCATTTAATGTGTAACGGACGTTATAAGCTAAGCTAAAATTATCTAACTCAGTTAATGTTGCAGATTGCGTTGTTCCTTAATCTTCAAATTGGATCCGGTTTATTATTTTTTCCAGACCGTTAGAGCAATTTTATAAAAGTAAGCTTGAACTTTCGATTATGTCAAATAGAATTTCCGATATATATTTACTAATATGTCAAGGATCTACAAAGCGAAAGTATGTTTCGAAATCCGAAATCTGTTTATAAATTTCACGCCGCGGCGATGAATTGGATGTTGATCTGTCAGCACTATCCTTATCTTCAATGCAGATGTTTTTATTTTATTTGGCTTGTAATTCCTTACTAAATGTAGTATTTCATCTCGATGTACTCCGTCTTTGATATGATTTAAATCAAGTTCCTCGTCATTATAATTCTCTTCCGATAGTGAAGAAAGTGACCCAGAGGTTATTGAAAACGAAAAAATTTCGATTGACAAATTAGTCGGTATTCTCAACACAGCAACTATAGGACTTCAACAGCGGAACTCTGTAACTAAACGAAAAATTATGTCTGTTTAATAGAATTAAAGAGAAAGTATTATCACATGAAACGAAGCAACTTAAACAACTTACATTGAAAGAAATGTTTAATAAAGTAAACAAATAAATATTAATCTTTTTCTTTTTGTAAATTTTGATATCCTTTAGATATTAATTGTTATTTCATAAATTAAGGTTTCATATTTTTAATTTTATTATTTCTGCATGCCATCTTACCAGATTTAAACTGATGATCTATAATCCGGAAAAATCGATAATCCGGAATCGCCGAAGTCCCGACGAGTCCGGATTAACGACTTTGACTGTATATATAGACGGTGTTTGGTCCACCTGAAGTTATAATAAATCTAATTTTACTAGATCTCTCCCTCCCCTCAGGTGTAGAAAATTTTCAAATGCAGAAAGTTTATTTGCAGAATTAATTCATTTCTGATAAACTTATTATCATTAATTTTTTATATACCATGTTATTAAGTTACACGTATGACTACTGTATAATAAACTTCTATTTAGGGCAAAAAATTAACTATAATTTTGCATCTTCTGACTAATATCATATGCTTCTAAGAATATTACTTTAACTTTTTCCATAATTTTTGTATTTCAGGAACATGAAACTGTTATTTTGATATACTTAAATAATAAACGTGTGTATCTGAATCAATTAATGGAATTAATGGATACAAATATTTTACAGTTATTTTTAGAAGATATTTGCCATATCGCTTCTAATAATTCATAAAGTATGTTAAAATATAGGTAAATAATTTTGTGCAGAATTCAAATTTAGGGTTTAGGAATTTACATGGATAAATATATGTAAAATATAGTGAATCATGAGACTAAATTATTTTTATTGTCATGATTTGCTTGGGCTTAAGAATGTACTTTCCTCCCGGTGGAAATTGTCATCAAACTGTCCTGAACAGGCTTTTTGTTGATAACTTCCAGGCTTATCAGTACCTCCTTTTGAGTGGAGGTGTGTGTGATTATGGCAAAGCCACGAGGGCTATCTGCCTAAGAGGAGGGATGCCTTCGCGGAGGATTTTCTAAGGGAAACTGGCTCGTATACACGTTACACATGGGGAAAACCACGAAAACGCCCATGCAGCCAGCCCGTTCGCGGGATTCGAACCTCGGACCGAACTACCAGTGTTCAGCGATTTTACCGCTCGGCCGCTGGTGGGCTTTGAGTGGAGGGTATGCAAATATAGTACCCAATTTAAATTACATTGTGATTGTAATAACAGTGTGGTATTAAATAAGTGATTATAATTACAATTTAGGTAATTGCATAGTAATTATATTACATTGTATCTGTAAACTCTTAATTTCATTACTTTATGCAATTATGTTGTAAGTGCATAATCTAATTGCAATAATATAATCTATTCACAATTACAAAATAATTATAAATGTAGTTACATCTTAATTAGAGGCCATTTTAATACTTTTAAATTTTCGCAAAATAACTTCCCATTAACTTTCGTTTGGAGGATACTATACAAATACTAAAAAAGAAGTTATGCTAACTTTACATATTTTGTACAGTACTTTCTTGTTACAATGCTGTTCAATATATCTTCAATACTTTTGTAAATTTAACGACATTCTTTGCAATCACTGTGGTGCTTTAAAAAGAAGTTTCTTAGTTATGCTTTCTAATAAAAATGTTTTAAAAATTAAGTATTATGTATAATTAGCAATTAAAAAAACTTGACTGCATGAAAATGCTGTTGTTGTGTAAAATAAAAAAAAAGCTTTCTTTTATGGTTTTAAATGAATTACATGTGGTTTATCTAAATTATTAGTATAAAATATATAAACTATGAATTATTTTGTAACATAACTCAAATTACAAAATTCATTCTATATACGTTCAAATTTATTATCCTTTATGGAATAACTGTTTTTTTAATTTAGGTAAAAATTGGATTTTTAGAATTATTACAAATACTATGCAACACAAAGGTGATCTTATTGGAGGGGAAGGACTTTTTATTACGGTTTCCAGTATTCAGTATTTATATTACATTTGGCGAAAAGCATCCAAAACTCAGAATGCTGTCCTTTCTTCTTCCATATATGTTATGAAATATTTCACACATTTAAAAGAAAATGTTTCTTTAGAGTCTTGCACAATTATTTCCATATACCTCAGACTTAGAGCCTGAAAAGGGAGAAACAATGTTTAGGGTTTACACAGCTCTGTTCCTAAGAAAATCCCTAGAGAATCATCCGATGCTGTTTATTCGTTCGAAATCTAGAATTTCTTTAGTTCTAAAATGAGATCATTTTCCGTTTTTGCTGACTGCTCCAAATTTCAAATAATTTATCATTACGTAATGGCAACAACTGCTTTTAAGCGAAGGGAATTACCATTAAAGGTTGGCGGGAGCAATGAATACGGAGATTAGTAGAATTTATTTAAAATTGAAGTATTTTGCTTCTATGTGTTAGGAAACTTTTAGACATAAATCAGTTTTTAAGTATGAGTGCTCGAATGCCTTCGACAAGCAAGTGGGATTATGAATGCCCTATGTTTATTGATTTTAGTCAAGACTTAGACAGCACTCAGTCTCAGGAAACGTTTAATTTTGGTATGGTGTGTTTTAATATTTAGGGTCTCGTTAATGTACGTTTTTTCGCATTTATATGTTATGCTTTTAATTTGCTTAGATATCCTGGAATGTAGTGTAATTTTCTTTGATTATTTGATACATTAACGATTATTATAAGATATTAGAATGGTTTAAATATTTAAAACATTTTGGATGGATGAACGAGAATTTGGGAACTGCTTGACATTTCAGAAAATTTGCGTTACATGTCCCGTACTGAAAACATTAGGCATCTCTGAAATACAACCAATAACAAATTAGTATCTGTTATTTTTTTGTTGTTTATTGCATTTATGACAAACTTCTGTTTAGATTATATGTTCCAGGTAGAATTAAAGAAATAGAATTTCTTGAATTTTAGTAAATGTATAAAGTTGGAAGAGTAACTGAAATTAGCATTTACCTATCATCTTTAACCATTTTTATGTTTACCGCAAAATTGACACTGAAAAGGATATTGCTTGAAGGGTTATTTCTTCGGAAAACGGATTATTATATATCCGTATCTTAAAGCATATTGTTAGTTGTTTAGTTCTAAGTACAGTTTACTTTAAAATGAGTTCAGTTGTGCATTTATTTATGTATGTTTTCCGCTTAAATTTTTAACTTTTATAGTATTCCTGTTGGCAGAACTATTTCTACCTGGATATAAAATTAAAGTAACTGCATAAGATTTTTAATTCAATAGCATCTGAACTCTTGGATTTTTAAAACTGAGATTTTGGATTAATTATTATTTTATATTTTGTAATTTTAATTTGACATCATGGAGATTCGGTATACACATTATTAATAAAATTGCTTTAATTTAATGATATTTTCATATAGTCAATCAGTTTTAATGAGCCATAAATTGCTACTGTATAATGTTTCTGGTGAATGTCTCTGTTAGCTAATGTAGAAATATATCACATTTCTAATAGCCTCTGATTAGTTATTTCATAGCAAACAACCTGAAAATTTTCTTTTGTGTAGTTATTAAAATCTACTTTTACAGCCTGATTTTTATGTCATACGTTTTTAGGAGAAAATAATACTCTCACTATTTTTTATATAAAAAATGGAAGACTAAACATGCTATATAGAGCCATTTAAATGGAGATGTTAAAAAAAAAAAAATGATTATGGCTGAGACCTTACAATAATTGACGTCTGAGTGTTTTTTTAAAGATGAATTTTATTTTTATTGTTTTATGCACAGTGAATGGCTTGAGGTAACCATATTTTGATGCCTTGAGATAAAATGCATAACATCTGTTTGGAGTAACTTCTTAAAAAAGGTAATATGATTGCAAACAGGAAATGTTTTTCATTGAAAATATGATTTTCCAATAATCCAAATTAAATATATACATGCACTATTATGCTAAGACTGTAAATATGTAAAATGAAATAAAAGCAGATAACTTTACCATTCCCAGATTTAAGAAATGTGCGAGTCCTAAAGCAGAAGTGAAAGTTTATTATTATACTTATTTCACAGCTGGCTTTCTACTGATAGAAAGCAGTTTTTGCCAGGCTGATTTTTGTGGTATAAACAAATTTTAAACAGTTAAAACTGACAGAAAGTTAGAAAAGGATCTGACGGAAAGTGGGAAAAGTATTTAAAATGTTTTAATTTATTAGTTTTAATGCATAAAAATAATATATATTTTAATAAATAACTATCAGTTTCAAAAATAATTATTACTTGGATATTAGAAGAAAAATAATCCATTGTAACAAAAAGTAGCAAGTAGGTTTATTTTGTGACATGGAAATTGCATAAGTATCTAATCATTTAGTAGATAGTTTACCTCAATTTGCCAAGAAATTTAAATGCATGGGAAAAAAGAATAAATAGACCTTCGATACATTAAACCAATATGAGAGACTATCATGAAAACAACTTTGAGACACAAAGAGATCTTTGATACAGCAGATGCAAATTTCATTTACAGTTTAAATATTTATTCTGCGATGTCAGAATTTATCTATAACATGTATCATCAATATATTAAAGCCACATCATATATTCTGCTCTTTATGTATTAGCACAACCATCTTAACAGAAGTCATATTTTTAGAATGTGCTAACTGTGGCAATTGTGTACATAACAATTCTTGGTACTTTTCTGTTTTGCCGGCACAAGCGATAAAGTCGCCAATAATGGTACAACCGATGCCAAACGGAATATTCTCGCTGGTAACCTTTTACGCCTCATTCAGATAGTTCAGTTTTATGTCTAAGACCATTTTCGGTAATTAAATCAATTAGGATGCAATCACAGCGCTTACCCGAAGCCGAAAATATAGAAAAGGTAAAGTCAAGTGTTAAATTCCTCAATTCTAATGAGAATGCATTGGCGAAGCAAAGCACTGCAGTTTTACATAATTTCTGAGTAAGCTGTTCGTACGAATTGAAGTATTTCTTGCATTTAAACTTGTGTTCCAAATTAAGATTTAACTTGAAATTAATGTAGATAATTACTGAGAGCATTATATTTTTGTAGAGTAGTATACGTGAGATGAGATCGCTTGGGGTCACGTGATATGAACCGGCGAAACAGGATGTTGAACCATGAAAGCATAGTAAATTCTTAAATTAATGTCTTTTTATAAGTTGTCTTTATTTATTGGCTTTTTATAAAATTTTAAGCGATATTAAAATGTTTATGCCTTCAAAAAAGAATTCTTAGGACTAACATTTTTTAAATATTTTTTGTGTGTATAATGTATGTTGTCGCCAATAAAGTCTGCTTGGCGAGATTTGCGCCGGCGAAACGGAAAAGTACCCAATTCTTCAATAACCACATATATAACAATTAATTTTCGCAAGCAAGGTTGTCATTTTGAGGTGCATTCTCTTTGTTGTTTTCCAACTTCTAATGGTTTTTATACAAAAAATGTGATATTTTTCCCTTTAAATTCATTTTAAAAATCTAAAGTTGTGGAATTTACTGCGGTTGAAAAAAATTGCTATCAAATTTCTGCAGGAATGCAGTATTAAAGAAACTAGTTTTGAGTAACTAAGTTTTTTGACTGATTTGGGGGATAAATACCTGATTAAAACATGAAATGTATAGATATAATAAATAAGTGTTTGTAATTATAACCGATCACCATTATTTTTTTTTCTGGAAAGAAACTTGCCAAACAGTGCCAAGTGGCTTCCGTTAATGTCGAAGCACATGCATTCTTTTACGGAAAACTGATTGAATAATACTCATCAATAAATAGTGAAAAGCTAATACTGTGCTGAAGGATTAAAGTAGGAGATTTAGAAAAATGGGTAAATAATTAATGATCCAGGATAAAGTAACATAAACTGTAATTTCATTGTTGCTGTGTACTATGTATGTTCTACTGAAGGTACATATACTGCTGGCCATTAAAATTGCAACACCATGAAGGAATAAGCTGATGAATGTCAAAATCGCATGAAAGGAAGAAGAGATTGGGATATGCAAATCATTAGTATTTCAGTGCATTTAGACGATGCAGGAGGGAGAAGCAACATATGAAGCAGTGCATAAAAGAAAAGTTGTGTAGTGGATTTCTCATTCGGAAAGAGCTTTGTAAGGTCGGAGTTTGCTCAGAATATTGTGTTATGCCTCGATTAAGAAGGAAATGCTTACCAGCAAGTGTCGGAGTTCGACTGATGCAGGATCTTTGCCTATCGAGAATGTGGATTATCGTTCTGTGATATTGGCCATTACACTGGTTGACATCCAACCACGGTCATGCAAATATGGAATCAATGGGTTGCAGAGGGTCATACGGAACGGCATGCAGGATCTCAACACCCTCTCATGACTAATGCCCAAAAGGATAGACGTATTGTGAGGTCAACCTGCAAAACCATACAATCACATAACGGACAATTAGTCAAGGTCGGCTTTCTTTGACAATACACCATAGAGAGAGACAGCGAATCTGGTGCACCAAACGATAAAGTTAGGTACTAGATTGGCACAATGTCGTCTTTTCAGACGAGTCCCGGTTTTGTGTGCGGTATTCTGATGGCTGTAAACGTGTCTAGAGGTTCCTAGGAGACTGCAAGTTGCCTGCTTTTATTTGATCTCGGCTTTGGGACCCTGTACCTGGTGTGATGGTTTGAACAGCCATTGGGTACACGACACACACATCTCTAGTTCAGATCGACGATAGTTTAAATGCACGTCGGTACATTTCTGACATCTTACATCCAGTGGTTGTGTCCTATCTTCAAGGCTGCCAAACGCCATTTTCCAACAAGATAATGCAAGACCATATGTTGAACGTTGTGTTCTGACCTTCCTCAATACACGGCGCATTCGAATGCTGCACTGACCAGCACAGTCTCCAGATCTGTCACCCACTGAAACATCTGGTCATGGGTTACTGAGAGACTGGGCCGCCATCCTTCTCCGGTTAATATGCAAGTGTGGCATAAACTTTATTAAGTGTGGCATAAACTTGAAGCAGTATGGAGTGAGTTGCCTGTTTCAGTCATCGTAGCCCAGTTCGACTCCATGCCTAACCTGGTAAAGGCGTTTTAGTTATCAGGAGTGGTAGCAGGAGTGGTTTTTGTATTTACTTTCCTTCATGGTGTTGCAATTTTTATAGCCAGCGGTGCACGATACAAAGTCCGAGATCTGGTTTCTTTGCGGCTTTGGCGATTCCAGATTTGGGATTTTTCCGTATATTAGATCATCAGTTTTAATCTATTAAGATGGCATGTACAAATTATAAAATTAGAAATATGAAATTGTGATTATGAAATAATGAGGCATTTATGATCTAAAGAGTATCAAAAGTTACAAAAAAAAGCTTAATATTTATTTGTTTACGTTATTAAACATTTCTTTGGATGTGAATTGTTTAAATTGCTTCATATTTTGTGCTAATACTTTCTCTTCAATTCTATAGACAGACAAAATTTCTGGTTCAAGTTCTATAGTTGTTGTGTCGAGAATTCCGATTAACTCGTCCGTCGAAATTTTTTTCTTTCAGTAACCTATCTGTCACTTTCTTCACCTATCGGTAGCAGTATTTTTTGGATCTAGAATCGTATTACAGATTTTGCAGTCCCTTAATTTATTAATGATTGAGACATTGTCATCGCAATTAAAAATTTCTGTTATATCATTTTCATGTATTACCACTTTTCCACATTTCTTTACAAAATCCATTAATTGGAAAATTTCACATGTGGTTTGCGATGTCCGAAAGCCTTGAAATTTGCGCCTGTCATTGTGTTGTACTTTATATGTGTTGGGTACGTGCTCAGTGATGATTACAAGATGTACACAAACATCGTTTATTCTACATTACTCATCTACTATTCTATATTATAGTTATGGTTAAAGATAATAATAGATACAGTTGCAGTTACATATATAACATCTCCCTTTTTTATAAAAAATAATAATAGTAGTAAAATTAAACATATTCTTTTAAATAATAAGGTTTCTTAACAGTCCTACCAGATCGAGTGACGTAGTTATGTCCATTTGAAAAATTTGATGATACTATACCTCTTTCACTATTTGGTGACACAACACTTCTGTTAGATTTTGAAGGACTTACAGGCACATCTAAATTTGTAGTGCTCCTACTATTTTCATGAATCTTGGGTTCACCTATAACTTCATTCTCATAGTTGTTTTATATTGCAAACTCTTCCTGATTAGTTCCTTTAAGAAGGTCTCTTCTGTTCCTTTCTACAATTCTTCCATCTGTTCTTATAATCCTATATGAACGTGGTCTTTCTGCTTCTTCTATAATTTTCCCTCTTTCATTTAGTTTTTTCCCTTTCTCTTTTATGTAAACATGATCTCCTGTTTTCAGTGGTTTTAATGGTCTTGCATTCCTATCATAATAACTTTTTTCTAAGGTTTGTCTCTTCAGTAAATGTTGTTTATGGTCTTCATATCGTTTAGCTTGGACAAAATTCTCTTTTATAGGCATCAATCCATTTACTTTTCTTCCAAACATCAATTCTGAAGGTGACTTAATTTCATCTGAAATAGGAGAGTTACGATATTCCAGTAAAACTAAATATGGATCCTTGTTGTCAACTACAGCTTTTTCTAACATTTGCTTGACAGTTTGAATATGTCTTTCAACCATTCCATTAGACTGTGGGTATTTTGGACTTGAAGTTCTGGTTTCAAAATTCCATCTTCTTGCAAAATCTTTATATTTTCTACAATTATATTGTGGATCATTATCCGAATATACTATTTTCGGAATACCATGTCTTGTAAAAATTGATTTCAATTGCTTTATCACTGCTACACTTGACAAATCTTCCAAATGTCCAATTTCAACATATTTGCTAAAATAATCTATAACTATTAGATAATCCCTTCCTTGAAAGTAAAAGAGGTCTGTTCCCAATACTTCCCATGGACCATTAGGTATTTCTTTAGATATCATTGGTTCTTTAGTATTAGCTTTTTGTAAACTTAAACATGTTTGACAATTCAGTACCAAATCTTCAATTTCTTTGGACATTCCTGGCCAATATAATATTTCTCTTGCTTTGATCTTGCATTTTACTACTCCTAAATGACCATAATGAATTCTGCTTAACATATCTTTTCGTAAACTTCTTGGTACAACAACACAGGAATTTTTAAATATTAATCCATTTGCTTCTGATAGTTCTTCTCTGAAGTTAAAATATGGTTTTGCCAGTTCTGGAACCATACATTTTTCATCTGGCCATCCAGTTTTAATTAATTTTCTTAAAACTTGTAGTTCTTCATCTTTTTCTGTTTCCAGTTGAAAAACTTCCATTTTACCATTAGACATTGGTATACATTCTACAACTAATCCAACATGAGCTTCTATTTCTCCTTCAAAGAAATCAGATCCTTTATCAGTGAATGATCTTGATAATGCATCCGCTATAAAAAGTTCTTTTCCTGGTTTATATTTTATCTCAAACTGATATGGCTGTAATCTTATACGCATTCTTTGTAGTCTTACAGGGCATTTATTTAATGGCTTTTTAAAAATTGATTCCAGTGGTTTATGATCACTTTCCACAGTAATATTTTTTCCAAATATATACTGGTGAAATTTCTCACACGCAAATACAATAGCTAAAGTTTCCTTTTCAATTTGAGCATAATTCTGTGTATCTGTTAATGCCTTAGATGCATATGCCACTGGTAAATTATTCTGCAGTAAGACTGCTCCTAGTCCTTCTTGAGATGCATCTACAGATAAAACTACTGGCATGTTTATATCATAATACTGTAAAACTGGTTTATTTACCAAGACATCTTTTAGTCTTCTAAATGCTTTTCCATGTGTTGCATTCCAGTTCAGATAACTTGTTTTTTCAACAAATCTCTTAAGCATGATGTCAATTCAGATACATTAGGTATAAATCTAGAAACATATGTAATCATTCCTAGAAAAGTTTCTAATTCTTTCACATTTTTTGGTGGTTTTATATCTAGAATAGCCTTAATTTTGTCTTCATCTGGTTTTAAACCATCTTTAGAAAATATATGTCCCATATATTTCACTTCATTCAGCCCAAATTTACATTTATTTAAATTAAATTTAACATTCTTTTCTCTGGCTCTGTCTAACAACTTCTTTAATCTTGAATCATGTTCTTTTTTATCTTTACCCCAAACTAATAAGTCATCTATATATATTTGAACTCCTTCTAAATCACTAAAAATTTCAGAAAAACTTCTGTGGAAAACTTCTGGTGATGAACTCAGTCCATATGGCAACCTCAAAAAACAATATCTACCAAACGGAGTGTTAAATGTAGTAAATTCACAACTTGAATCTGACAGTTTAATTTGCCAAAATGCTTTGTTTGCATCTAAAATACTAAAGACCTTTGCATTTGTCATTTGAGATGAAATTTCTTCAAAGGTTGGTATGTGATAATGTTCTCTCAGTATCTTTTGGTTAAGGTGCTGAGGATCTAAATACACTCTTAAATTTCCATCCTTTTTCCTTACTACCAATAATGAATTCACGAATTCTGTTGGTTGGTTAACTTTCTTTATAATACCATCTTTTTCCATTCTTGCTAATTCCTTTTTTAATGGATTTAATAAGCTAAGTGGAATTTTCCTACAGGGTTCTATTTTACCAACAGCTCCTGGTTTTAATTTAATATGATATGTATATCCAGTTAAATTCCCAGTTCCTTTAAACAAATCTTGATATCCTTTTAAAGATTCTGGTAAATTTTCATTGGAATCAGGATTTACTGTACAAATCCTTTGTATTAGGTTTAATTTTTATAATGTAGGTAAACCTAAAATAGCTGGAACAGTTTTATCACATGCTACGACTTGAAATTCTATTTCATCCTTGTCCCCTTTCGATGTTTCACATAATAATTTACGTTTTCCAACTACATCAATTGTAGTACCATTGTAATTATTTAAAGTGACTTTTGATTTAGTCAAACATTTCTCTCTTAAATTTAATTGTTTAAATTTAGGCAATGGTAGCACATTACACTGAGCTCCAGTATCCAACTTAACAAATAAATATTTAGATATGTTTACTTTTAGTTTTTCAAACCATTCGGTTTTATTTTTAGAAAATGGATTTATATCTTCTACTGACCCTAAAATATATTCATTACCATTATTATGTAACTCATGCTCTAAATTATTCTGTACAACATTAACATTTTTATAAGTGCACATTTTAGAAAAGTGATTTTTCTTTTTACAGTACAAGCAAATCTTATTATAAGCAGGACAGTTGTATAACTTATGAAAAGTTCCACATTTTCTACGTGGTTTTGGATTATTGTACTTATTTCCTTGATAGTTTGAAGAAGATTTAGTACTTTGTTGCTTTTCTTTTACATGAAAGTCTTTCTTACAAGGCTGACATTTTCCTCTGAAGGTCGAAATTTATTACGTTTGATAGCTTCTATTTTATTTTCTTCAGTTAAAGTTTTCAGCTGAAGTTCTGCTAATTCAGAAGTTTTACACATTTTAATTCATTTCTCCAATGTTAACTGATCTTCCCTTAATAATCTATCTTTGAGATTTTTATTTAGAATTCCACTTACTATTCTATCCCTTATTAAACTATCTTTTAATTCTGCAAATCCACAGTTGCTACTTAATTTCTTTAAATCGGTTAAGAAATCATCAAATGATTCACATTCACCTACATGTTGTGTTCGACAGAAAAATATATGTCTATCAACACTTTCGTTTGCTTTCGGTATGCAAAAATTTTCGAAAGCTTCAATTACTTTGTCAACATCCTTCTTATCTTCTTCACTTAAATTAAAAGTATTAAATTTTTCAAGTGCTTCTTCACCAATTATATGCAATAAAATAGCTACTTTAATTTCAGGTGATTTAGTAATACCACCAGACGCTAACATATAAATTTGGAATTTTTGTTTCCATTTCTTCCAATTTTTGCTTAAATTTCCTTCGAAACATAGATTACTTGGTGGCTTTAATCCATCCATATTTAATTTAGGACTTTAAATAGTTTATATATACATATTTTTAGCCACTTCCAATAAAAATAAACAACTCACTTACCAGCGATATAAGTTTAGATTTCACAGTAAACAACTTTCCATGATGTTTTTGTTTAGAACATCTTTACCGAGGCTGCATGGTTCTTCAAAAAAGATTTTCTTTTTTAATCAACGACGGGCTGCGCCATGTGTTGTATTTTATATGTGTTGGGTACGTGCTCAGTGATGATTACAAGATGTACACAAACATCGTTTATTCTACATTACTCATCTACTATTCTATATTATAGTTATGGTTAAAGATAATAATAGATACAGTTACAGTTACATATATAACAGTCATCATCCTTACCAGTAGCACTTATAGTACCTGGCCATAAAATTATGTCAAGCATTTTAAAAATTATCTGGAGGCACATCCTCCCACAATGTTGCGATGCTCCACACAGTAGATTTTATGCTAAAATATTTCCAAAATTCTTGAGTAGTCTTACCATTGTTCAAGAAATTTAACATGGATTTTAAAAATGCCACTTTTTATTTGCATTTCAGCGTCCACATTATTCCGATATCCGTTGGCTGAATGAAAGGCATACAGTTTGGAGGAAAGAATAACATGCACATAATCTTTCATTAAAACTTGAAATATGAGCCGAGCCGTTATCTACTACAGTCAGGACAAGTTTTACGTCATCTGGTAAACCAACTGAATTCAAATTTTGCCGAGCCTTGGGTATGAAATGATTTTTAAACCAGTCGTACATTAATGCTTGTCATCCGTGCTCTTTTATTTGCATGATATATAGTGGGGAAATATTTATTCTTTTCAATGCTCAAGGTCATGTATTTTTTCCGATAACAAAAATGTTACGCTTGTGCGTTCCTGCAGCATTTGCGCATGCTAAAATTGTTAGTCTAGCTTTGGAATCTTTTGACACCAGGTGAAGCCTTTTCTGTAGAGGTTGCTAAGGTGTTTGACAGTACATATTGCCAGGGGGGGGAATTCATCAGCGTTGTAAATTAGTCCTGTAGATAACGTTTCACTATTAATAAGTTTAATGATTTCATCTGCAAATAGTTCAGCAGTATCCAGAAGCTTTCTCAGCTGAATTTTTTACCATGGCTATTTTAAAATTTGGTTAACTGTTGAATATGTGCACTGAGTTTTTAAGTTTATTTCTTCATGAAATATTTTGACTTGAGCCATTAGCATTGGACATGTCAATTGCACGCACTTGCTGCGTCTCTGTCTGACCATTGAATCACTTTGTCATGAGTCTCTTTTAGCATAGCGAATAATCCTTCTGTTATTTGTTGCGAGTGGGGTGTCGGAATTCGCAAAAAATTCATAATTTTTCAGTTATGGCATATACCAGGGGTGGCCAAAGTGCAGCTCGCGAACCTTGTATGGCTCTCATAGGCAATTTCTGTGGCTTGTGCATATAAAGTATATGTATGAAATATGGTAAACTAAAACTATTCAGAGTCCAAAAAGAAGTACCGTAATTTCCGGAAGAAAGGCCGCATCAGCGTAAACGCCGCACTCGAGAAAAATGGCGGGAAAACAATTTAAATTACACAGAAACGCCGCAATAGATTAAATTGCGTGTGACATCATCGTGGGCCGTATAGATGCAAAAACTCAACCTAAGTCCTGATATATGACATACCAGTTAAGAAAAATGCATGAAATGAAACCATAACTCAAAAATAAATTAAAGGTAAGAAATGTATAGCTTCTGTGCCGTTTAGAGACATTTTCAAAACTTTTCCGCTTCCTTCTTACTTAAAAACTATTCAACAAGTACTTGTACCCAAACTGATGGGATCTGTATTTGGCAGAATGCCAAGAAAAATCCATTCATGCTGAAGGGGAAATACGTCAGAGTTCGTTATTGCGAGGCAGGTGGAGTCGTGTCCGCCTTTGAAACAAATTGCAGAAAAGGCAGGGGTGGGGAGAGGATGGGTCCTGGAAGATTCATCGAATTACAGAGGAGAGAGACTATTCAAACTGATGAGAATGTTGATTTGAAAGGGGGAAGAATGTTATTGTTCTGAGATCTCGTTTAGAGTGAATAAGGCATGTAGGTCCGTTCAAGGGAAAGAATGCAAACAAAATAACGTTCGCAAAAAGCAACTGAGTGGTCTTTTGTGTGGGAACAGCACCAGTCTATGCACAATGACAAGGCCATCCAAACTATGTACAATGACCATCATAGGGAATATTTTATTTTTAGTGCACCTAAATGCCGCATGGGTAGAAACGCCACACCCACTGAAAATTTAAGTTTTAAACACGTAAACGCCGCGGCGTTTCTTCCGGAAATTACGGTAATTATTTAGCTCTTTTTACAAAGTTATCAGGGATTTTTTTCTATTTAAAACCTCTTCCACTACTTCTGTAATGATGTAAATATGAACTTGTGGCTTTTAGAAAATCTAGATGCGGCTCTCGAACATTCCTGAATTCTAATGTGCGGCTCTTACTGACATGAAGTTTGGCCAATGCTGGCATATACAGTTGACTTTCCAATGTCATACTCCTATCGAGAGGGGTATTACCAATATTCATTTTTTGCAGCAATTCCACTTTTTGTTTAATGGACATCAAAGCATCCTTTTGTAGATCCAGAATTATAAACTCTTTTTGAAATAATCGAATGTTCAAACTTTAGTTTTCATACAATTGCTGCAATTATAACAGCCTACAAAAAATAATAAACTGGATCAAATCAGAAAATTAAGGAACAGTGCAATGTGCTATATTAACTGAAATTCTTTGAAATCAGTAAAGTATAATTTTAGACTAGATTAACAGCATCCTGTATACATTATTGGCTATGTAGCATGAAATTGACGACGAAAGAGAAAATGTTCCAATAAATTTTGTCTTCCTTCTATCGCACACTTAGACAATTAAGCCTGAATTATTGTATTAATTTAGTTATTTATTATACTTACTTCTAATTCTTGTACATACTTATCCGTGTCCTGAATAAATAAATTCCTCACATATACTTTAACTTACTGAAGGCCGGTGCTAGATATTTTGCCGTCTCTGTGGGTCCTAAATTCTGCTAACAAGCACCTCCCTAAGTTCTAAATATTTACCGTCATTTAATTTTAGGTCCCAGTGCTTTCCCTAAATGCTAAAACTTTTATCAACTTTTATCATCTCTTAAGTTTGTTACTCATTGCTTCTCTAAATTCTGTCGCCAATTCTGGGATTATGTGAATAAAAAATCAGTTTTTCTTAATTCAAATAGCGCTAAATGTAATCTTTTGGCCTATGAGTATCATTAGCAAAATCTATTTTTAGCATATAGAAAGAAATTTTTGTTAAAATTTTCATCAACATTTAGCGCAGTTAACTTAAATCTGTAATTATTGCCAAACGTAATGTCAATATATAAGGTTTCTATACTGTTTGTTATTCAATTACTAATATGAAAGAAAAAAAAAATTCTTTAGGCATCCCTTCAGTCATTACTCAAGTTGTCATGTATTGATAAACAAATGATGAAAGCAGAATATAATAATGAATGATTCCCCAGGTTGGGCATCGAGGATATAAAATACTAATGTACAATGTTTCTATGTAGAATGTTTCAGTTTGAAATAAATGCCAAGCAGATACACAGCTACAGAGCCAAATTATTGATCATAGAAATGTATACTTAAAATGATAGTTTCTTCAATAAAGAGGTATAGTTTGACCATCTCAAGTGCAACCCTGGTTGGCATTCTGCCAAAACACATAGACTCGACCAAAAGGGGCGATATTACTTGCTGCGATGTAAAAGGCCTTCTCTTCTCCGGAAAGAGCTATGCTGGAGGGAAAGAAAGTTCCCATCCTTCCACCCTATTTTGAGAATAATTCGGTCCGAATGGCGCATGCGTGTTTGCGCTCATGGTCGCGGATGAGGCGGTCGAATTATATTTTATTTAGTGCCGATATAAACGGGATTCTCAACATGTTTTCTTATGAGGGAAAAAAGCAAATGAATATAGCATTAAAATTTTTTTTTTTTTTGTTGGTGGCTTTAAGGTCTGGATTTTGGATCATTCCGGATCTCGGACTTTGTACTGCATTTTCTTTAATTCTATAGATACAAGGTCTCGGAAAAACTGTGAGCAAGTTTGCACAAATAATAGAGGCAGAAAAGAAATACAGGTATAAAATGAAAAATGTTATAACAGATAAAAATAAAAATATGATAATCAAAAAGAGATTACATATAGAGAGCTCTTTGATAATTTCTCACAGCTTATGAACATTAATCTTATTATCTAAATCTCTTATGAAGGAAATGGTAACTTAAATACTCATTGCAAATGAGAGGCTGTGAAGCCAAAAATCTTCGGAAATAAATACAAAGTGAAATTATAGGGCAAATTGCTTGAAATCAATCATAAAAAACTGCATAATATTTAGAAATACTTGAAAATAATGAAGGTATTTATAAAAATGTAGTTCACATGATAAATAGCATCAAGATTGTTAGAAAAAATAAATGCCTTGTTGTAGCTTTTATACAGAATGTAATCTAAAAATTAATTGTTCTATTAAGTAATGTTGTGTAATTTGAAGGAAAAGGCTAGAGGGCGCTGTTGCTCGCATAGTTGAAAAAGAATAAAGTTTGTTCATATTGAAGGTGGCGGCCTAAGAATATGCTATGTATATAGTGAATAAAAATAATGTTAAAATTGTAAAAGTGTTAAAATTAGTAAACTCACTGAACCACCACCACCATCATCTGATTTGGAAATGCACATATTATTAGATGGTGCATTGGCGTAAATTAAGGCTTTGTGAAGATTTTAGGTGTTCGATCTAAGTGTTTCGATTTGAATTTAACAATGGATATTTCATATTCAAGGGACATTGGAATTCCAAATAAAGGTAGGGAAATCTTAAATTAATTATTTAGGGATTATTTAGTGTAAGTTAGTAAGTATTTATTATTGCTGTCATGGGTGTATTTAAATTAAATAAAATGGAAGAGAAGTTAGATAGATTGAAATGTAAACGTTCCACATTGAGATCGTCTGTTACTAGATTAATTAAAGTGATTGAAGATAAATTAAAAATTGAAGGGGAGGAAAATTCGATTAAAGAATTACGGGAATTGTTTGAATTATTAACCGAAAAGAAAAATAATTTGAGAACGCTTGATGATGAAATACAAGAGTTAATTGATGTTAACTTAATTGAAGAAGATTATAGTATAAGCGAAGAATAAAATGACAAATGTGTAATTGCTTGTAGTCAAATTAAGCAGTTTCTAGGTGCGGTTACCGTAGTACCGCCAGCGAGGAATCCCCGAAGTTCTGATTTAAACCAGTCTAGTGGTAATGGACTTTTGCATGTAAGTTCCAGTTGTAGTGGGAATAGTACGCTGAAATTACCAAAATTAATGATTGATAAATTTTGGGGAGACCCCAAACAATGGAATGAATTTTATAATAGTTTCGGAAATTCGATACATAAAAACGAAACACTTTCAAAAATACAAAAATTTCCATACTTAAAACTATTCTTAACGGGACAAGCTTTGAATGATGTTTCAGGCTTTGAGTTAACAGAAAGTAATTATGATAGTTGTGTAGCATCACTAAAGGACAGATATGGTCGAAAAGACCTGATCCTTAATTCATTCATGAATAAAATTCTCAATTTAGAAGCCGTTAAAAATTCTGCTAACGTAAAGGCTTTACGTAAATTATATGACGAATTAGAAGTTTCGATTCGTAATTTGGAAACTTTAGAAGTAACTTCTGGCTCATATGGACATTTACTAATTCCAGTATTATTAAAATTAATTCCGGACGATTTAGTTTTGGAATCTAATTGGCAAAGAGGATCGAAAGATAAAGTTGAAGTTTCGGAATTAGCACAATTTATTAAAACGTTAATAGAAGGCAGGGAAGTTTCAAATCTAGTATTAAATGAAAGGAAAAATCCTGTGCCTCCGCAAATCGATCAATCAAAATATGAAACTAGAAAATATGTAAAAAATACACCCACTGCTGCATTTCATACTGCAGTTAACCGAAAATGCATCTTTTGTGATAATTTGCACGAGTCATTTAAATGCGAAGTGAATGTTTCTGATAAATTAAAGAAACTAAGATCCAAAAACCGCTGCTATTCTTGTTTTAAAAAATTTCATACATCAAAAAAGTGTAAAAATAAAACTAAATGTAATAAATGTGGTGGTATGTATCACAATGAATCGATTTGTATTAATAATAAATCCCTTGTAAACAAAAAGTCGGAACAAGGTTATTCCGAAAATGAAACTGAATCTCTGACTTTGAATTCTGAGGAAAGAAATAAAGTTCAAAACTTAAAATTGATTGCTTCTGTTCCTCAAGGTGATAATAATAATGACTGTAATGCCATGGAAATATTATTACAAACTTGTACAGTTTATGCTTGTTCTAAGTATAAATCAAAATTAACTAGATTAATTCTTGATCAAGGCAGTCACAGATCCTTTATAACGAAAAAATTGGCCGACCATTTAAAACTTACTCCAATCCGTTATGAAGGACTTTCTGTTTATTCATTTGGTGCTACCAAGGCAATGAATCATTCCTATCCGGTCGTTGAAATCGAAATTCAGAATTGGAAACAAAATAATAAAATAAAAATTGAATGTTTGATCTCAGATGTTATTTCCTTGGTTGCCCATCAGTGTGCCTAGCGAACAAATTGCAGACTCCATGGAGCATCTGGGGTTGCAGATTGCCGATTGCTCAAGAAAAAATAACATAGATGTTGAGATATTAATTGGCGGGGATGAATTCTGGAACGTAGTTTATTCAGAAAGAATTAAAATATCTGAAGGGTTGTACGCAGTCAGTTCTGTGTGTGGTTGGGTTGCTGCAGGAATCGAGAAAAATAAAACAAATAAAACTTGTTCTGAAAATTTAGCAGTAATGACAAACACTGTTGTGTTGAAAGATTTAAGAGGTTTTTGGGAATTAATGATTCTGATGATTATTACGATATTCACTGTGAAATAATAGACCACTTTGAAAGAAATTTGCAGTTTAAAAACGGAAGATATGAGGCAAATTTAATCTGGAAATACAGTCCGAATAATCTAGGAAACAATTTTAAGGTAGCTAAGAAACGATTCGCAAACCTTCACAATAAACTAAGTAAAACTCTGAAGAGTTTTCAGGAATATAAAAATATAATTGAGATTAGAAGGAATTGTGGAGGAATGTCTGAATAATTATACAAATTTGGGATATTTTATTTTCACCGAGAAGTGATGTGATCTAGTGAAACTACTAAGGTAAGAATTGTGTACGATGCTAACTCAAGGACAGAGGACACGAATTCGTTAAATGACTGCCTTGAATCGGGACCTAATCTAAATCCAAATATACTAAACATTATGTTAAATTTTCGTAAGTTTAAGATAGCGTTTTGTGGAGACGTCGAAAAAGCCTTTTTGATGATAGGGATTGCTGAAGGTGATAGACAATTTCTAAAATTTCTTTGGTTTAATGAAAATAATGACTCCTTTAAGATTATGCAAATGTGTCGCGTAGCTTTCGGTTGGACTATATCTCCTTTCATTTTGGCTGCCACTATAAAATATCACATTTGGAAATATAAAGATAAATGCCGGACAGTTTCCAAATGTTGAATTCTTCTGTCTATGTTGATGACCTATATTTTGGAGCAGTAACGGTTGAAGATGCATATCGGTTATCTGTAGATGCGGTTAACATATTTAAGGATGTTGGGATGAATTTCAGAAAATTAAGAACTAATTCTAAAGCATTAAACGATTTATGGGTCTCAAATGAGATTAAGGAATCAGATAAACTAACTAGTGAATCGAATTTCTGATTCTGGCATGATTTGGAATTGCATTGAGGACACTATAAAGTTAAATTAAAAAATTTTAATTGACTTTTCTACTGGAAATGATTTTGTGACAAAAAGGAAACTTTTGCAAAGTATCGCCCAAATATACGATCCATTTGGATTTATTGCACCCTTTGTTGTTCGGGCAAAAATTATTACGCAAGAAATTTAATGTTCCGTTTCTGACTGGGATGAGGTCCTTCCTGCAGAGATTAAGGACAAATTCAACATTCGGCGGGAGGAACTTAGTGATTTAACTGAAATATCGATACAGGGAAATTTCTTTGATGACGATCCAATGAATATAAGCCTTCACCTATTTTCGGACGCTAGTCTTAAAGCATATGGGGCCATCGCATATTTCAGATACCATATGAACGATTCAGAAATTAAAACTTCCTTTATCATGTCGAAATGCAGGGTTGCACCTTTAAGGTCAATCACGCTTCCTCATTTAGAGTTAATGGGAGCACTCGTGGCTGCTCGAATGTATAAATATTTTTAAAAAATGTTTGGTGATTTAATTGAGGATGTTTATTTTTGGAGTGATTCTGAAATCGCCATTACTTGGATTAAAGGTTCGCCAAATAATTGGAAACCATTTATCGCTAATCGTGTTACAGAAATATAGGGTATATGCAACAAAAAATTGTGGAACCACTGCAAAGGAAAACAAAATCCTTCCGATTTACTAACTCGAGGAATTAGTGCTCAGTCACTAGTTAAGAATGATCTGTGGTGGGTGGCATGGGCCACACTGGTTACGTTTTCCTACTGAAAACTTTCCGAAACAAAGAAATTATAACCAAATTCAGAATCGTTAGAGTTAAGAAAAAATATTATTTTAACTGTACCTGTAATTAACAATGAATCCCCCAATTTTGAATATAGAAAAATTCAGTTCTTTAGCAAAATTACCTCGAATTACTGTCTATGTATTAAGATTTATTGGGAGGCTTCGGAAAAGGTCTACAGGGAATGGACCTTTAAGTGCTTTTGAGATAAAGCAGCTGAACATTATTGGGAAAATTACGCAACAAGAATTGTATCAAGCGGAAATAATTAAGTTATCAAATAAAAAATCAATTCTCGGTTCTTCCATCTACTCCCTTAATCCAAGGCTTGATGAGGAGGGGATTCTTCGGTTGAAAGGTCGCATTAAATTTGCAGACTGTCACGAGAATTTAAAACATCCTATTCTGTTACCCTCTAAGTGCAAGTTTACCAAGTTGATCATCATGGACTCGCATGAAAAGGTATTCCATTCTGGAGTTATTTTGACAGTTACTCAGATCAGAGACAAATATTGGGTCATTAAGAAAAGATAGCGTGTTAAGACTATCATCAGCAAATGTGTGATATGCAAACGATATAGTGCTCATCCTGGGGTACAGGATATCACTCCACTTCCTCCAGACAGAATCCAAGGGTCGCCTCCATTTGCTGTGACCGGGTTGGACTTCGCCGCTCCATTTTTTACGAAAAACAGGCAAGGTAAAGTTTACATGCTGTTGTTAGCGTGTGCGGTCACTCATGCCTTACATATAGAGATAGTAACTGATCTCAGCACTGAAAGTTTTTTGCTAGCTTTCCGAAGATTTTTAGCTCGCCGAGGACTGTGTACCACCGTGTACTCTGATAATGCCAAGACTTTTAAAAGAGCTGACAAAGAACTAAAACATATTTTTAAAACTTTGAGTGATTCATCTGTGAAAGAATTATTTTCTGCTAGAGGCATAAATTGGAAATTTATTATTGAGAGGGGTCCATGATGGGGAGGGTTTTTGGGAGCATATGGTACGAACCATAAAATCCAGCTTACGCAAAATTATTGGTCGATCATCCCTTACTGTGAAAGAGCTTGAAACAGTGCTCTTTGAAATCGAGGCAATGATTAATTGTAATCAATTACCTACGTGTTTACCGATCCCAATGAACCTTCTCCACTAACACCCTTTCATTTTCTGGTTGGTAGATGATTACTATCTCTGTCTGCTAATAAAATAACATCAAGATATTTTAAATCATTTTTGGAAGCGTTGGAGATCAGAGTATCTTTTTAATCTGAGATCTGCCAATATTTGTCCTCCACACTCTAACGCATCTCAGTTTAAAATCAACGATATTGTCTTGATTCATGACGATAAACATCTCGGAAATCTCTGGACAATAGGGAAAATTGTGAAATTAATGCCAGGCAGAGGTGGTAAAATAAGATCTTGCATAATTAAAATACCTACTGGTACCTTAAAAAGGCCTATACAATTGTTATATAATATGGAACTTAACTAATGTTTGTATTTTGTATTTTTAGGTTTGATTCTCCTGACCTTGCTGATAGGTATCATTTAATGTTTTGTAAAATTTATGTTCTTATAATTATGTATGCATGTTTGTTATGTTTAGCCATTTCTCTAGGATTGATTGTCGAAATATTAATTGAATATTCTAGAATATATTATTGAAAGATGAACTCTCCACAGAGTTCAGGTGGGGAGTGTTGTGTAATTTGAAGGAAAAGGCTAGAGGACGCTGTTGCTCGCATAGTTGAAAAAGAATAAAGTTTGTTCATATTGAAGGCGGCAGCCTAAGAATACGCTCTGTATATAGTGAATAAAAATAATGTTAAAATTGTAAAAGTGTTAAAATTAGTAAACTCACTGAACCACCACCACCACCATCATCCGATTAGGAAATGCACAAATTATTAGAAGTAACACATTGCTCTGTAAAACTTAGCTTATATTAATGGCTGATGATAATCTAATAAGGACTTCTGAAAAGCAGTTAAAAAGTGTTCTAGTCGGGCAAAAATTCAATATTACATGTTTGGTTACAAGATCTAAATTATCAAATAAGTGGAAAGAAAGTGATAAGACATTATTTGATGATATAAATTTGCATTTTCTGCTTTACATCAGTGCTGCTTAAACTTTTTTCATTAATGACCCCTTTCTATCTTAAGACTTTTTCAGAACCCCAAATATTAAATGCCAAATAAAGCTATAAAAATAAATATTTACCAATAAATAATTTATTGCTTTGGTAAACAAAATATAAATAGAAAAAATAGTTTTAGAATTTGTTTCAAGTATAGAAAAATTAATGAACGAAAATCAGATGAAGTGAAAATGATTGCTTTTTGATGCAAAACATTAAATATTGGTCCAATATTTGACGTTGCTGGACATAAAACATCTTCTGTGTTATTCAGTGTCAATTGATATTTGAATTAAAAAAATCATTAAAGTTGAAAAAGGTCATTTCACATAAATATGTAGTACTGAATACCAAAAGAACATTTAATGCCATTTCAGAAATTGTGAGGAATTCATATCGAGCTCCAATCATGGATTTTTGTGGAAACTCAAATTTTTAGTTTGAGTCACTCGATAGCTGAACAAATTCTTCATTTGATTTTAAATGACAGGTGATTAATCTCAGTGTCAAACAAAAATATTTTTTGAATCCAGGATAACACTTTGAAATCAAAATTCAATATAATGCATTTGCAGCATTTTGCTCTATGGTTTTCAAGAGATTTATAATAATTTTTGCAGTTACAGTTTTACCATAATTTTTTCCAGCTATAAAATTATTGATAGTCGAAAGTGCTTCAAGTGAACAACCATCCTATTTTTCTAAATGCTGATCTCTTTACAAAATCTTCAATTTTATCGCATGCAGTAAATAATACTGTTATTTTTTCCTTGAAGAGACAAGGTGAGGTTAATTAATTTCTCAATATCTAACAAATAGTGCAGGATTCATAGCTATGAGCCAATTTTAAAAAGAGCAACAAGGTCAGATTTTTTGTTCAGATAGAAATATAAAAATTTTATTTTGAAATCTCTTCATCATTCTTATCATAGAAAAAAAATCTGAAAGCTTTCAGATTTTATATTATGTCCAAAGGGACGTTTTGTCATTTGCATACACATACACATTTCGAGAGCATTTAGACTAATGTGCCTTTGGGCTTAAAATTTCATACAGTGTTGTCATTGCTCCCTTCGAAATCATTGAGTTTGTTAGTCAAAAATTCATTAAAATTTTATAAAATATGAAATGCGCAATAAAACAAATTCAAAGTTCTGACTTCCAAGTATCCATATTTCGGTGGAGAACTATATTATTCAAAATTTGATGGCTCTAGGTTACTTTGTTCTTTCACAATGCGATAAACATGCGACATTCATGCCAATTCTTCATTATTTAATTTCTTTAAATATAATAAAGGGCAATATTTGGTGGCAACAATTTGAAAAGTGATTCAGACTTTTATTGTGATTCAATGCAGAATCCAATTTTGAGACTAATAGCCCTTCTGGGCTAATGATGCTCTTTGATTTCACCCTCTTGACAGTCATCTTATTTCTGTGATTATTATTAATCACATAAGATGATGATGATAAATTTTTATATTTGCTGGCCATGTTTTAAAGAGATTTGAAAAATAGCCGTTAAAGAGCAAGGCATGGCTTTTAATGTAGTTTATAATTTTGAAAGTATCCTGAGGCACATCATTCATTTCCATTGCTAATGTGTTGCATCAAGAACCATCAAGAAAAATTACATGATCACGGCAGGTTTAGTAAATGATTTAAAACCAGTGATTTTATTTGTCACTGCTTTTACACCATATGTGCATACTCCTATGCAATTTCTCCATTATAAACATTCATTTTAAAACAATTCATTAACTTTGTTACTTAAGTCTTCCCCTCTTGTAAGATTTTCCAAAGAGTGAAAATTAACAATCCTTCATTGATATGTTCTTTATAAATGTATCTCATGTGCAGTATTTTTGTGCATATAACACACACCGGTGCATAATGTGCATATATAATTTCAAGCAACATTTTTTAATTTTTAGGTATATTCGCCGTATAACACACACTCAGTTCTTGACGAAGAAACCTAAAAGATAAAGATGTGCAGTGCTCTTATCTTTTGACATCATTAATTCAAATATTTTTCCTAGGCTTTCAAATAATGATATACCCAAATTCACAGGTGATAAAGGGAGTAGTATGTGTGTGGGTTAAATGCTTGAGGAAGTAAATATTATTGCAAAGAGGTTGGATTGTATTCAGTGCAGATGTCCAAAAAATGCTGTTGTAGGGTTTTGAGAAAAGAGGGATATAATTTGGAGTAAGAATGTACTTCCATTTTGAAATGAAAATAGAAGAAAATCACATTTACTTTATTTGAAATCAGTTGAATTAGTGTCAGTTGTAAATATGGCTTGTGCGAAAAGAAACAAACATGCTGCTGATTTCAATACAAAGCCATTCATTTTGCCAAAGAAAATGGAAGTCGTGCTGCAGCAAGATGTTTGGTATTGGTTGAAAGCTCTGTACATGAGTGAAGGAAAAATGAAATTGCAATAATTAATATATGATGTATATTATATGATAGATATAATTAGATAATATATATTTGATTAATATGCTAAAGAATAAATGTGCTTTTCATAAAGATGGCCTTTCCTAGAAGAAATTGTTGTATACTGGGTCCTAGAAAAGTGCTAGAATGGATTAATTGTAACAAGAATGCCTTAAAGGGAGCAAAAAAGAATGCAAATGAAAGGGGAAACTGTAAAGCAACTTTGAGTTGGTGGAGTAGATTTATGGCACAGAATAATTTAGTTCTAAAAGAAAAAAACAAGTTTTGCATCCAAATATTTGGTTAATAAAGACTTCCAAGCTTTAGATTATAAATTGTTTACTTTTCAGAAGTATGTTATTGAACTACAAAGGCAAAAAAATCATTTACTGTTATCCAGAATCTACTCCAGATTCTCCAGATGGATAGAATATTTTATTTGGAGTTCCTATTAATGTAACTGAGGCTGCTATCGAAGGTGCTTTTAAGGCGCTCTTGCCGAGAGATTTAAATTTAAATTTTGTCACAAGTTTTAAATGCACAGACAATAGTAAGAATTTCATTCTACAAATAGACAAGCAGTCTTTGACATTACTGGGTCATAAGGGTTGCATTTATGTTAGATTCCATTCTTGTAGTTTTTGTAAATATATTCGCATTTTAAGATGTTATTGTTGCCTGGCTTTTGGCCATCATATTCGAAATTGTACAAATTATTTAAGTCACTCTCATTGCACTCATATGCATGATAATTTTATTCCGAACTGTAAAGAGGGTCCATCTTGTATTAACTGTTTAAGACCAAATTTAGAAATGCAGGCACAATACAACATTTGTCACACTTCTAATTCTTATGCTTGCCCTGTTTTTTTTAAAAAAGAGTTATGTTCTCAGTTAAGGGCTATGTCTTAAAATAGCAAACTAAATGTTATTGCTATGTTATTTGTTTTTCCTTTCTTAGTTTTTGAGAATAATTGTATTTCAAACTGGAATATGTTAATTAGGAGGACAAGTTCTACAATTAAGATAAATTATTTCCTAGATAAGAATTGATTTAGATAGATAAGAACCATTATAAATAGGTAATGTTCTCTGAATTAAATTTTACTGCTCTGTTTTTTGTATTAACTATGAATAATGAAATTTGATTTTTAATATCAGTATTCTGTAACTTTGCTAGATATGTTAAAATAGCCTCTCTTTACTTTTAGTTCCTTTATGGAAATTTTGTCAAATTATGTTTATTCACAAATTATGTGCTCTTTGGTTGTGATGTATATGCTAGTTCTTTAAATTTAAAATCTCAAACTCCAAATTTCCAATTGCATTGCTTAACTTTCTTATCAATGCTTTTTACATTTTCCCTTCAAGACATTCAAGTTTTCTTCATCATTTCTTCCTAAATCATTTTTCTTTTTCTGAATGCACGAAGCACCTAGTGCACAAGGCACAATAGTCTTTATAACAAAAACTTTCATTTTCTTATGACTATCGTTCAATTTAGCACATCTGATCTGCCACCCGGCCCTTGGCTGCGGTACACTCATAGTGGTTTCTATTTTCCGTGGGATGGTATTATCCTGTTTTGTTGTCCTACAGGACAGCTTAAGTCAAGAGCCGTCACCTCGGGTAGAGCTGTCTTTGTTGCTATAAATATCTGTTTTCTAAAATGCTATGAAAGTGCAAGGTCAGTTCAAAGTTGTGTATGAA
The DNA here is from genome assembly GCF_044657685.1 of Stegodyphus dumicola. Taxonomy (NCBI): domain Eukaryota; kingdom Metazoa; phylum Arthropoda; class Arachnida; order Araneae; family Eresidae; genus Stegodyphus; species Stegodyphus dumicola. Next base: position 152,495,828 of record NC_140768.1, read on the forward strand.
TATTTACAGATTTTCATAGACAGTAGTATTTTCTTTTACAGATTCCACAAAACAGTAGTTAATGAATTTCCAAGACAACAGTTTTTAACGTTTTAAACATTAAAATTTATGAAGGAATTGGATGAAGATATTTTAGAACTTTCATTAGATGGTAATAATCAAAGTGAAACAGATTTAGTAGTAATCCCCCCCCCCTGGATCCAGATATTGTGACTGGTGGGGAATGCATTGATGGTGACGTGTAGGTTATAATTAAACAATGCCGAAAGCTGTATAAAATGAAATTGTGATTTTTTAATCTAAGAAATGCTAAAATGTATCAAATTCTTCAAAAAATGTTTGAAAAAAAATTCTGAATCATCTAAAGAAGAAAAAGGAAATTGCTTGAAAAAATTGTTCTGGTATACATTTTGTTGCTTGTTGACAAACAGTCTATGGAGAAGGCAAAAGAAGGAAGTAATTTGAGAAAAAATGCACGACTTCAAAACCTGTAGATGTATTTTTACAATTGTATAATCAGAATCTTTTGACACCTATTACCCGAAAAAGTATAAAATATACTACCCGGAAAAATTTACAAAATTTTTCTCCTTCTGTTCCTGTGTTGAAGGACTTTATGCTGGCTATGTATATCTTCCTAAAGAAAGATTTCACTGGTTGCTTGTTGAAAATGTTAGTTATCCACTAATATGTGCAGCAATGGTAAGTTCTACATTTACGCATATCAAGTAGAACTTGCATTTAGTTGAAAATAATGCATTAGATAAAACTGAAAAATGCTATTAATATTCATCCTAATTTAAATATTTTAAATGTCAATTTCTTGCATTGTATGAATTTTTTTTCAATACATCTTTCCTTAAATGAGAAAATGGTTCTTTATTTTGGCAGACATTCATTCAAAATGTTTCTCAAAGGCAAACCTGCTCCTTTTAGGTACAAAATTTGGTGTCTGCGTTCTTCTGAAAGGTACTATATCATTTTGATATATACTGAGATAAATCTGCAAAGAAACCAACTGATCTTGGACTAGGTGGAGAAGTTGTAACACATCTTTTAAGTGTGGTGAAAGTTCCTTCAAATTATAACCTATATTTCGACAACTATTTTACGTTGCACATGTTATTTTCAGAATAGAATGAACTGAGATTTCATACCACTGGAACAGTTTGTGATACTCTTCTGTTATCGGGACCGGATTCAGAAATGTATGTATGCACGTGTATATGCATACAAGATAAAAAATATGTGAATCAAAATTGTAATTTTAACTAATGGTAAACTCTTTAATTCTTCCTCTTTGTTCTAAAAATCGTAATAACTGCTCTGAATTGCGTCATTTCTAGATCATCCCGTTCTGCGCAGCGCTAATGATGTAATAATTGGAAACAAACTTTTTAACTCGAACCAAAACTTTTCTCTTCGTGTGCTTCCATATTGCATAGCTACGCACTTCAGCTTCGCTCTCTGCTCTGCTAGGAAGTGATTTCGCTGTCTTGCTTGCTATCGCAATAATATCAAAAATGTAAATGTTCTGTGAATAGGCATGCCTACGTGCCAAGTGATTTTGGCCGCAAAAGTCAGTTGCAAATAAAAATTGTATTAAAACTGCCTCGATTGCCAAGTTTAAATATTACGATCTCAACACATTAGCCTACTATGCAATCAGAATTCTTCCTTTTCAATATGGATCTATGTAGGCATCAACACTGCTCCGTCTTTTCCTTGCATTTATTTCATGCGTATATGTGTGAGTGTATGTACACAGGCATATATGAATGCGTACATCCATACATATAGACATACATTTCTGAGTCCAGCCCTGATAACAGAAGAACACCCGATTTGGGAGAACAAGTTAGGATAATGTCCCATAACACCTGTAAACAAAAGGATAAGAGAAGTGCATGGAACATATGACAATGCATTTGATAAGGAGCATGGCGTTGCTGTAGTTTGTAGGAACAATTACATCACAACTGTGGCAACTAACTTTGACATAATTAAACCACCCTTAAGTGGCCTAGAGATATTCACAGAAAAAAATTGTATTTAAAGCAACCTAAACTTGTTGAAAATTACAACAAATATGTGGGTGGTGTGGACTTTATGGACAATTTTGTTGCGCTGTGTATAAAGCATAAGCAAAAGGTAAGAAATAGTCTGTTTTTACATATTCCTATAGTTAAATCAAAAGCACAGAAATTTTGCATTATTTTGATAGACTCTAAAAGTTCTCAGTTAGATTTTCAAGGAAGTGTTGCACTGGCACTGCTGGAAACAAAAGATGAATATTCTGAAAATTTGCAGCCTTCATCTTCATATGCTTATTGTGTTAGCCGATCATCTTTCTTTCAAAATTTAGCTTCAGCAAAACAAGAAGGATCCCACAAATCACATTATCGAGAAAAATTAAACAACCAAAAGAAAATAAGATGCAAATACTGTAATAACCAAGCAATAACTGTTTATAACCAATGTAATGTGGCTTTGCACAGCAAATATTTCGATTTCAATGTATCCCAAATGTAATCAGTTTTGACTGACGTTTACATTTTAACAACATTTTTGTACCTTAAATAAATAAATTTAAAAAAAAAAAAAAAAAAAAAAAACTATTTTTTCTTTTAATCAGACCCTAATGCATAAAAAAGGGGAAGTCCTCCCCCAAATTTCATCAAGTGAAATGTAGTGCAGTCATTAATGGGTTAATTTTTATGCATAAAAATTCTTATCTATGTTCAAAACTTTTTTTTATTTCACCCTTAAAGCAGGGTTCGTACGGTCCCTAAGAGTCCTTAACCCTCTGAGCGGCCAGGGCTTTTGCTAAGAAAGCACAAATTTCCCAAAACTACTATGAGAACAAATTATGTTTTGATTTTAATGCAAAAACTCTTCTGGTATTACATACCTGGATTTATGTACTTTTGATATATTGGCTTAATTTCTTTGACATATTTTAATATGCATGTATATATATGTTCTTACAGATATCACAAAAGATATTCTAAGCCGTATATATACGGCCTTGCCGCTTAGAGGGTTAAAAGTCCTTAATTTTGGCAAAAATCAGAAGGTCCTTAATTTTAATCATCTGAAATTTCTGTTGGTTTTTACGACTGCCATTTTGAGTGTGAATAAGCATTTTGAAGGAATATTTTTGGCGATTCACTGACATATGTACATGGTTATCTTTTGAATGGGTTCATGGGTTATAATTTGTTTCTATTTCTAATATAAATGATGGGATACTCGAGTTTCTAAGGAAGAAGTGAAACATAAGCATTTCGAAATTCATTTTTTCTAATAAAGAGTTTTTAAACAAATTGTCGCCTTTGGGGATGTGAATTCTTTTATTAAACGGCTCTAAATTTGGCGATTTTAAGATCAGTTTCTGTAGGAAATTTTAATTTCAAGATCTGAGAATTTTTTGACGAATTATTTTTAAAACATCGTAACATTCATAAATTTCATTAAAATAATGGTAATATATTGAAATTATAATTAAAAAATAACATTAAAATAAAACATTTTTATTTTTCACTGTCATATTATAAAGTTTCATTTTGGCAACTTATTATACAATATTTTGAATCTAAAAAATAAACAAGGTATAATGCTATAAAGCACATTTTACAAAACAGCTCTTAGCAAAAGCAAAATTTGCTATGTAATTAATAAAAAATGTCTTCTTTTTAATTTTTTTCATAGTAAGAGTTTTTCCCATGTAATTGTCTCAGAATATTCAAAATTCTCAGAATAGGTATCGGTTTTCTCTATAAAATTAATTTTACACTTCCCCCCCTTTTTTTCCCCAAAATATTTCTGGCTTTTTGCTGTTACAAAACTGGTAAGGATAATTTTTCTTTAGTATTTTAGACATTGCAGCTTGGAAAGTTTAGAAGGATTTGAAGGCAACATTTATAGATCTACGATTTTAAAAGATTTGAGAAATATGTGACAAAATGAAAAATATCTGCATGGTATTAACACGTAATGGATGTATTTTACAGAAAGTTTGCAATGAATTTCTTACTTTTTGGAGAATGTCTGGAAGAACAATGAAAATATAATATTTGAATGTTTTACTCCTGATACTAGAATCTTTTTCTTAACATGTTTATCTTCCCTTTGTTTTCTCTACTTTTCACTAATCACAAGTGTGGAAAATATAAAAAATGCTTCTAATCTTATCACATAGGCAGGCATTATAGAAAAGGATTTTTCTATTTATAAAGAAATTGAAAACTTACAGTTTAAAAGATTCATCTAATATATCTTAATGCATCATAAACAGGCATTTTCCCACCTGATGCAATCTCTGTGGATCCTAAATTCTGCTGCCTAGTTAGTGCCTTTCTAAATTCTAAAAGTTTTGCCATTTCTAGGTTTTTGTTGTTCGGTGTGTCACTAAATTCTCTAAAAATTCTGCCACACCAGCTCTGTAACTGGCCTTTAACATATATATTTCATATTTCTTCTGAATGTTCATATTACTAAAGAAATAAAATTAGCCACTCTATACATTCTAAACGCATTTAGTGTTTTTTAGAATAACCGAAATCCTTAATTAAATTCCAAAAATTTTAAAATGACAAGGAAATGTATTGAAGAAAGAAACTGAATACATAAAGAAACTCATTCTTCAAAGATATGTGCAGTTATTATTATGTAAATTACCCTATTGTTTATGATTTCAGCCTTTACTCTAATTTCCCACTTCTTTTTCCTCATATGATAGAGTTACTGAGCCAGATTAAATTGAAATTAAATTATATAATCTTTGACCACTGAGCCCAGCAGTGGCCGAGCGGTAAAGTCACTGAACACTGGTAGTTCAGTCCAAGGTTCAAACCCCACGAACGGGCTGGTTGCATGGGAGTTTTCATGGTTTTCTCCATGTGTAATGTGTATACGAGCCAGTTTTTTTCAGAAACTCCTCCACGAAGGCATCCATCCCCTTAGGCAGATAGCTCTCGAGGCTTTGCCAAAATCACACAGACACTTTGAGCACTAGTCCACATTTTTAGTTTGAATTTGACTGTTCTTTTTTAATTACATCACTGTGAGCTGTTATTGATTTTGTTTACATCATAACATGCCTTTATGTTGTAAGTTCTTTTTAAATAAGAGGCTTATTTAAACTATTGTCTGATATTGTAGTTACTTTCAGATATAGCGATAATTTGCTTCACATCTGTCGGGTTTTTGGACTACAGTCAAAAGTCTTTAATCCAGACTCGTCGGGACTTCAGCGATTTCGGATTATTGATTTTTCCGGATTATAGATCATCAGTTTAAATCTGGTAAGATGGCATGCAGAAATTATACAATTAAAAATATAAAACCGTAATTTATGAAATAAAGAGCAATTATGATCTAAAGGGTATTAAAATTTACAAAGAAAAAAAGCTTAATATTTATTTGTTTACTTTATTAAACATTTCTTTCAACGCACGCATGCGTAAAGCATACATTACGCATAGTTGAAATTAGAAAATTGCAGCCAGAAAACTATTTTATGTGTATTCGTGATATTTATAATGACGAGGAAATTATTGATTTAAATCATATCGGAGTACATCGAGATGAAATGCTACATTTAGTAAGGAATTATAAGCCGAATAAAATAAAAACATCTGCCCTGAAGATGAGGATAGTACTGACAGATCAGCTTCCTGTATATTGCCCGTGCCCCCCTCCCCAGAGCAGCGTCAAATTCATAAACAGATTTCGGAATGGTTAGAGAAACAAATCACCTCTCTGTCACTTTCTTCATGCCTTTATCCATTTTTTGCAGCAATTCCACTTTTTGTTTAATGGACATCGAAATATGCTTTCGCTTTGTAGATCTTTTGGCAGCTCCAGAATCGGAAATTCTATTTGACATAATCTAAAGTTCAAGCTTACTTTTATAAAATTGCTCTAACTGTCTGCAAAAAATAATAAGCTGGATCCAATTTGAAGATTAAGGAACAACACAATCTGAAATAACGTGACTGAAATGGATAATTAGATTTAGCTTAGCTTATACCATTGTTTATATATTAAACATGCATTCGTAAATATATTACGTGCATGCGCAAAAAGTTTGTAGCTTTGAGGTCCGGATTATAGATCATTCCGGATTAAAGACTTTTGACTGTATTTAACTTTTACCAGATCAAGTAAACCCTCATAGGTACATTGTGGAGAGGCTGACAAGTTAGGAGATAAAGCATGCAGAAACTAGCGATAGCATTGGTTTGCACATTGAGACAAATCTCTAATTCTTAGACGAGATGCTTAAAGACAAGAAAATCAATATAAACTAGTCAAAATGTTTGGGAGCGCTTCAAATTAAAATGACGGAAAAATATTTTGTTGAGTGTTGTTACAAAACATAAATATTTTGTAGCTTTTAATGTGTAATCATCCTAATATCGTTTAAGAATCAATGTCATAAATTACATTTATTTTAAACTGTGAAATTTTATTAGATTTTGATATTAATAGGGCATAATAGTGGCCATGTAAATCCATAATGGCTAAGGTTATCTAATTGCCTAATTTAATTATTTATAACTAACTGTTTACCCTTAAAAATTATCTCTACATTTTAAAGCGAGTTATTGCCTTTCATTAATACTCACTGTGGTCACAAGATAAAACACAAAAATGTAAAAATTGAAGTAAAACTTATTCTTTGCATCTGTGAGACTCAAAATAATACAAAACAACTTATCACCTCTGGTGCTTTAGTGGATTGTTAGAACCTTAAAGTATATTAACTGAGTTACAACCCCTGGATCTCTATATGAAGCTATGACACTAACTCATCAGACAGAGTCCAGCTAACTTTCAAAACTTGCCAACCATGTTTATATCAGGCCTTTCAGATTTCTTCTGATCAGCAAGTCTCTCTCTAGGCAAGCAGGAGCGATGACAACAGCCAGTCTTTTCTTTTAAATCACGCTGATTATGATTTTACTTCTCATTTTATGATCTTACTCTCTTGGCATAAACTCTACTTACTATTTACTTAACCTCTATACTGACCAAGTAAGTGACAATATGAGACAAAAAAAAAAAAAAATCTGAAATTTTTCAGATTTTAAATTATGTCCAAAGGGACGTTTTTTTAACGTTTTGAGTGTTACCTTTATTTATTAAATATCATGTTCTTTGCACTTAAACCATAAAATTCAGTTCAAGAGCAATATCGCAAAATAATGTTAAATTAAGCATATCTTTAGAATTTCCGATATACACAGTCTCGCAAGCTGGAGATAAAAGTATTTTTTTTCTACGTAACGTTGCGATTTCTCGCTTTTAAAGCATTGAGTTTGTAAATCAAAAATTCGTTAAAGTTTTACAAAATATAAAATCTATAATAAAACAAATTCCAAATTTGGGATTTCAGATGCCCATATTCGCTGTAGGATTTCGTCATTCAAAATTCGATGGCTCTATGTACCATTGTTTTATCACAATGCGAGAAATAGACAATCATTTATGCAGATTTTTCATTATTTAATTTCTTCAAATATAATGCAAGACTCTAACATTTTGTGGCAACAGTTTGAAAAGTGAACCGACGTTTATGAGTCCGACGCAAAATCGCAAAACGAAAACAATAGTCCTTCAGGGACAAAGCCCCTTTGGACTAAAAAAAAAAAAAAAAAAAAAATCAACATAAAGCTAACTGTTAGTAAAATGTAAATGCCACTTATTTTCTTTCAAATATGTCCAATTATTATAAGTGTAAAATATTTAATGCTACTTGATAAATTGCATAAAGTTTATTTTATTCTCAAACTTGTTAATACTTATGTTAATTAATTCATGTTTAGTAATAATGCATACTACTTAGCAATCTATTTTATTTTTAGGATGGTATTACAAAAGTGAAATTCAGGCTTAGATAATAATTTTAATCAAACTTATTCAGTTCCCATTTGCTCAAAGGTCCTTAATTATTTCATTAATGGTCCTTAAAAGTACATTTTCCGTGTGCAGAAATGTGTACAAACTCTGTTAAAGGCTGAAATCTGTGTATATTTTGTTGATGTAATTTTGTTTCATTAATATTTATAAATTCGATATTTTCGTTATTTTCCATTTGCTAATATTTAAACATATTTATTCTCCAAATTTATTTCCAATAGCATCAGTAACACTGAAGGAATTTTTCTTCTTGACAAAATCCATTTTTACATCTTTTACTATTTTTGTGTTATATTTTAACTGTAGATTTTCACTAATTAGGACTTTCATTAGCAAACATTTTGAAAGAATAGGTATATTTTCAAGGTTTTATTGTCTAGATGACATTTTAGAGAATAGATTTAGTTCAATCAAAACACTTTTTATTCATACTACAGTCAAAAGTCGTTAATTCGGATACCCATAATCTGGACTTCAGAGCTACAAACTTTCTACGCATGCGGCGCGTTGACGCATGCGCGTAAGACCTTTACAGCTGCGAATTTGCGTGTGCGCAAAATACGTTTACGAATGCGCGTTTAATCTATAACGGACGGTATAAGCTAAGCTAAAATTATCTAATTATCTATTTCAGTTAATGTTACAGATTGCGTTGTTCCTTAATCTTCGAATTGGATCCGGCTTATTATTTTTTGCAGAGAGAAATTTTATAAAAGTAAGCTTGAACTTTCGATTATGTCAAATAGAATTTCCGATATATATTTACTAATATGTAAAGGATCTACAAAGCGAAAGTATGTTTCGGAGTCCATTAAACAAAAAGTGGAATTGCTGCAAAAAATGGATAAAGGCATATCCTTTGTTTATCTAAACTTTAACGTTTGTTTATCTTTAACGCCGCGGCGCGCAATGAATTGGAAGTTGATCTGTCAGCACTATTCTTATTTTCAGTGCAGATGTTTTTATTTTATTTGGCTTATAATTGCTTACTAAATGTAGTATTTCATCTCGATGTACTCTGTCTTTGATATGATTTAAATCAAATGCCTCGTCATTGTAATTCGCTTCCGATAGCGAAGAAAGTAAAAGAGGTTATTGAAAACGAAAAATTTCGATTGACAAATCAGTCGGTATTCTCGACACAGCAATTATAGGACTTGAACAGCGGAACTTTGTAATTGAACAAGAAATTATGTCTGTTTATAGAATTAAAGAGAATGTATTATCACATAAAAAACGAAGCAACTTAAACAACTTACATTGAAAGAAATATTTAATAAAGTAAGCAAATAAATATTAAGCTTTTTTTTTTTTTTTTTTTTTTTTTTTTTTTTTTTTTTGTAAATTTTGATACTCTTTAGATCATAATTGTTCTTTATTTCGTAAATTACTGTTTCATATTTTTAATTTTATAATTTCTGCATGCCATTTTACCAGATTTAAACTGATGATCTATAATCCGGAAAAATCGATAATCCGGAATCACCGAAGTCCCGACGAGTCCGGATTAACGACTTTTGACTGTATATAAAAAATTTCGAAATATCAGATTTGGGGGATCTGGCCTTCTTAGAAAACATACCATTAGACCAAAACTCTAAAAGACAACTTGTCAATTTTCATTGAGTCTTATTAATCCAAATAAAATTTAACAGATGGCACCCACTCGTGGTTACAGAAGCCACTAGCTTTGGATTTAAATCGAAGATAATGGATGAACTAAAATTAATGAAATTTAAGTATAGCCGAATGGCTTCACATTTTGACTAGCATGCAAACTGGTTCTGACCTAAGTCTATGTAAATAAGCCTAAGAGCAAGACTAACTTAATGCTGCAGAATACTATTTGCTAGAGAATAAAAGTTAGCAATGTGGCTTTCAATCAGGCAGAACACACTCTGATTTCAATCTCCAAAACCTTCCTTTAAAGACTTCTTTCTTTCTACCTAATTTTGAATATTGTGGGCACTGAAAATTTACATTCTGACAGGGAACTAAATATAAATGAGGTTGATAGAAAAATAAATTAACATAAAATTTGTTAGAAACTTAAATGATACTTTATAGCTACAATCAAGTTCGTGCTTCTTTAATAGTTATGGTATTTTAACACAACTTATTGTTACTTTGCGTCATCGAGATGACATACGGCCTTAAGGCCGTATGTCATCTCGCCTTACAGATTAATGTCATCCTGACAATTAAAAAAAAGCCAACAGACACATGTTAACTGATTCAAGCGTTGCAGGTTACATGCTGTTAAATTACTAATGATTACATGGTGCACAAGCTCGTGCTTTGTTAGACTACTACATTCATTATTCACAGTGATAATTTCTAGGCATTGCAGATTACACACAATTATGCTATTACATGGTGCATAAATTCATGCTTCTTTAATTAACAAAAGGTATGATATGCCACTTTAGCAACTTGTTGCTGCACAAGCATAATCTAATCCTCATATATCTACTGTTCAGCACCGTGGCATATGGTGCAGTGACAAATTATATGGCATGGTGTGGAGGCTGGTGTAGTGTATCATCTATTCATTTGTTTTTCAAGTCGTATGAAGATACAAATTTCTAAAAAGAAAAATTATCATTATATTATAAATTTTGTCATTGATGAATCAGTAAATGCCTAAATGGAATCCATTGCTTAAACGGCAATATTTTTTCTAATATTATATCAAATTTTGTAATTCTTAAAGAACATTTAAAATTATGCTTGCTGTGAAGACAAATAAAAGGTTCAGGTTTATTACAGAGTTATTCAGTACCGTAGATACAGTACATGTTTAATTCCAACAACTTGACATTCTATGAAACTCATCACCGCCTGCTGGCAAGAAATTATCAACAGTTTTAAAGGATTTTCATTGTTTGAAAATGAAGCGAAGGAAATTATACAAATTATAAAAGAAACTGGTGGTGGGAAGAAGAAATTAAAAATTTATTTGAGAATGACGATCGTAAAATAACAGATGAAAAATAGGATGGTCTTATAACACCAACCGATGGCAAAGCAGAAGAAGATAAGAAAGAACCTTTATGGTACAAAAATTAAGCAAATTATTTAAAAATAGTAATATATAAATTTTGTATAATTTATATACAAGGTGTAACTATTAATTTCCAGGACTGGTTTCACCAGAACATATTATGTGAAAAACATAACCTTTTAATATGTTTCGAAGTAATCCCCATCTGCCATAATACACTTCTGTGCTCTGCTGTATAAGTTGTGGAAACAACTTTTAAAGTCCTCTTTTGGAAGGCTCTTCAATGTCGACGTCATGTTCTTCTTGATGTCTTCAACATCCACAAAGCATGTTCCTTTGATCACGGTTTTTAGTTTGGGAAACAAAAAAAGTCAAGTCAGCCGAGTATGGCAGATGATGCAGCTCCATGACCTCAAACACAAAAACCTCCTCACTGGGAACGCAACAGGAGGGGCGGGCATCGTCATGCAACGTGACATCAACATTGATGAGCTTTCCGAAAGAGAACTTTAAAAGTCGTTTCCACAACTTATTCAGCCGAGCACAGAATTGTATTATGGCAGATGGGGATTACTTCAAAGCATATTAAAAGGTTACGTTTTTCACATAATCTGTTCTGGTGTTATTAGAGCAGTCCTGGAAATTAATAGCCACACCTTGCACAAAAATTACCTTTTCATAACCAAAGTTTGATTAGCATTATTTCAAATGTTTTCTGTAAATAATGTATAAATTATAACTTTGGATCTCTTGTAGTTTTTAAGCTCTTTCTGTATTTGAAAAGCTTAAATTGCATTTTAATATTATAGTAAAAAAAAAAAAAAAAGAAATGCAACTAATTTCTGAACATTTTTTATCATGAGCTTTCATCCATTTTTTCCACTTTTCTTTTAGATCTTAATGCAGCTTCTTCAAAACTGAGGTAATTATATATTATCTTTGTTTTTAAAAATATTTAAGTTTTGCCTTTTAAGACATTATTTTTAATGCAACAACTGTCAACATTCCTAAAATAATATTAATCAAATCATTTTATGATATCTCAAGTTTATCATTTTAAACATTATTATTGCCTAATGTTCATAATTAGTAGTAGAAAGTATAATCCTGGAAATTATTTATATCCATTTTTAGTATGATTTTAAGTATATCTAGTATTATAAATAGTTTCAAATCATAGTAGCTTTCTGCTAGCAGTAAATAGTTTTGCCATGCTGGTGGCAGAAATTAGTTAAAACTTGCTGAAACTAACAAAAGTATTTTAAAATGTTTTATTTATTAATTAGTAATACTTGACTAATTTATTAAATTTTAATATGTTAAAATGTATATTCTAATTCATGATAAAATAATGCAAATAATTACTGCTTTAATTAGCCTATGTTGCTAATGATGGAAACAGAATAAATTAAATTTTGTTTGCTTATATTCTTGTACTTTAACAAAAATATGTGCTTAAAATTAACCTTAAACTTTAAAAAATGAAATGCATTCTTTCGTTTAGGCAACTGCTTTGCTGACTGAACAAAAAAAGTAAATAAGTAAACCTACAAATAAAAGCTATACTCAACTACAATAAAAGTTATACTCAACTAATGGGTGGTACTCCTAATCGGGGTAATTCACACTAATGAACCATGATCGACTCATCAATCACAACTTCTCGCATATTTCAGAAGTATTTTTGTATTTAGAGGAGTTTTACAATAAAAAGAAAATCTGAATATAATTTAACATTTGTTAATGCTACTATGCCTAGTTTTATAAATTAATAGAAGGAATTAGTTGGCTTTATGTGCAGAAAAAAGTTAATAAAAAGTTATGCATGTGTTAATTACAGGGTTGAATTTCTTCTGAAAGAAACTAGAAGAAATGAATCATAATGCTCCCATAGAACTGTTAAAGGAAATTTATTAATAATGGTTTAACTTATTTAAAACTGAATATTGTATTGTATCTGCAATAAAATGCAAATTAGATACTTTTCTCCAAAAATTTAATGAAAACTGTAGTAGAGTTCTCTTTCACTTATTGATATGGTATTTCATTGAATTTTTTCCCTCTCAGTCATGTTTGCCATTTTCTTTTGTCGATAAAAAATTATCTTTATAGTTATGATTATATATATAGCCAACGAAAACCATTTGAATTTTTTGGCCTTGTCTATTGTAGAGTTTTTGTGTTCTTTTTGGTAGCATACAACTTGAACTCTATATCAAAAATGAAATAGCGAATTCTCACTATGTCTTGAAGAATAAATACTGCAGAAGAAAGCTTTAAATAACCTTTTTATTTAAACTAAATTAAAACAGATGCATGCTCTTTGTGCTCACAAATCACCACCACTTGTGGCTATGTAAATTAACAGAAAATAAGAATGCAACAAATCACTAGTAAATTAAAATATCTAATGACTGGCTCCTTAACTTAACTAACACTAAGTCATCTGCACACAGCAAAGCTGAGCCAAGGAATATCAGTGTAACCTGAAAAGTGTGTAACAGCAGCTACAGAGCTAAATTCAAACATGTAGCATAAACTCGGAACTAGTCCACTACTACTACTGCTATTCAAACTCTTGAAATGCAGCTTAAGTACTGATTTTGAAACACATTTATATTTACATCTACGTCATAACAAATTTGCATTCCGGCAGGAAACTGAAATCAGGAGGGAAAGGAAAACTAAAAATAATTCGTTAGAATAAAATAAATCCTTACACTATTATTCGACTTTTGATGTGGCTCACGATGTTCTCAAGTCTTCTAATACTTGTTCTCACTGAAAGACTGACAGATTGAAGCATATCTATTTTTTCTGAGCACATTTATGGAGCTGTGATTTAATTCATTCAGCATTGGTGAATTTTCCTTTTGTGGCTAATAAATGAACTTATCATAAACTGACTTTAGACACTAATTTGTTATTGTTTTATTTTTATGAATAAATTGCATTGTGATGATGTTTTAAGTTTTCCAGTTTTCCAACAGCTATTATGTCATGGCATGTTAAACATAAAACTTTGTCATTTAATTCTATGACAAAATAATTAGCACTCTGTTCTGCTTTAAAATAATGACAGCCGAGGTGTACTTTTCTCTTCTTATTTTATTTTGAGAGGGACATGGTAATGTTAGGTAATGAATAAAATGCATAAAATGTTGCAGAATATCTGGACAGACAATGCCCCGCTCACTGCTATAGCAAAATTGTCAACGTACTTGCATGGCGCACAATGTACAAATATTTGTTTTGTTAGGAATGCCTTTAAAAATGACAAATGAGAGAATATGATAGTAGCACTATTTATGGTCGTAATTCACAAGTTTTCAACTCAACTATTGTTGGTTGCGTAATAGCTCGTAATTTGATTTATATTTTATTTTTAAAAAATCTTCCCCTGGGCCAGATTAAAAATAAGCATAGTTTTTCGACCCCTGTGATAGTAATGCACTGAAGCTTTTGCAGTGACTTGATCTCTTAAAAATGTGATATTAACGCCCTTTGTATTTGTACCTGTAAATTAAGAAAAAATTCTGTTCATATCCATCTGTTGTTTTTCTTAATTCAGTTTTAGATATTAACTATTTAAAATATTCAAATTTTATTTAATGTATTTTGAGAATCTTGTGTAATATATGTGAATTTTTTCTAGAACACCAGATGCTCACAAAGAAGAATCTAAACCAAAAACAGTAAAAATTGGCAGTAATTTTTCCAGTTTAAGGGGACCCAATAACATCATTTCTAAAGCCCATGAAGAAAGTTATAATTTAAAGTCTCGTTTACTAAATCGTCTTTCCAAAAGTGATAGTTCCATAAACAGAAATTGTAACCAAGTAAAACCACCTGCTGCTCGAAGTGTGCAAGATATATCCACTAACACCTGCCGGAAAAGAAGTATATCAGGAGTTGATTCAAAATGGAAAAATAAAAAGACTTTTCCTATGACACCAATGTGCTTGAAGTATGTGTATTTTTATTTGGTATTCTGACTAATAATGTGAATTTCATTATGTAATTTTGTAATATGTTTGTGTATAACAAACATTCAAAAGAAGTTCATAAGTATCATTTAAAATTATTCAAAAATTCAAAAAAAGTATAAAATGAGAATTGTATAATATAGTAATGGTAACTCGGTAGACTTTCTTTACTGCATAGTAAGGTAAGAAAGACTATATTGTTATCGACTATAGACTTAATGCAAATATAGTATCTCACTAAACTGATCAGATACTTTTAGATTTGGAAAATAATGCTAAAATTTTAAATGTATTCAGTTGAAACTACGAATTGTTTTTTAAGCATGCTAGTTGTATTTTCATACTAAAATAATTTTGCCAACAAGTACTGAGTTTTAAGTTAATGTCCTGGTTATAAGTCAAGATATTATGTCAGAAAAACTGTTGTTATTACAAATAATGAGTTGTAGTAAAAGTAATTTGTAAGTTTATTGTATTTTGCATCAGAGTAACAGGCAATCACAATCATGTAGTATATGATCTACCACTTTTATTTATTTATTTTTTAAATGATAGCACTCAAATTTGTTATTGTTTTAACCTTCTTTCTTCTGCCATTTTCTTATGCATTCAAAAAATATTTTAGTGCCCTCATCTCTTTCTTAAGGACTGCTGTAAGATCTAGCTATGTACCTCCCTATTTTATTGCCATTGATAGTAATCTTGGGTTTTAGCGTTCACACATGGGCCAACTGCATATGGTGCCAAATGCTATAAGGAAAATTCAGATGAAATATTGTAGCACATCTGCATAAAATTTTAAAAAAAATTTATAACTGCCATATTTATTCGCATATTTTTCTGCTTACCCTGAAAATTTTCCAAATATTTACATATTTTCCTCAGGGCTTTCAGAAAGCGAGCTTCCCTAGGTTTCAACACTGATTCATTCGTGTCTTGATTGTTTTGTCTTATTGATTTGCTCATGTATTTTGGCGCATGAGCTATGATCGATGATGAGGTAATAGTGAAGAGTTTCAAGAAATTAAGAATATCTAATGCTTATGTTTTTGAAGATTATTGCTGTGGTAGGACAAATTGAAAGGAGACGGTGATAACGATGACAATAGCAACAACCTGCAAGCTGTAGCAGACAGCACTTCCATCAGCAATGAATGATTTGAGGTCTCGGAAATAGCAATGGACTGTAAGAAAAGCAGATAAAATCCAAAATGCGCATACTCATTTGATGTATTATAAAATGTTATAATACATAAAGTAAGTTTCATACTGAGCTATGGTAATAACCTTGCATATATCTACTTTTGTTAGTACAACAGAAGGATGTTTAGAAAATGTTCAAGACTCAGAGAATGGGAATTTTTTAAATGAGAATTTTGAAAAGCAGAAGAACGTTTGTTACAGGCAACATAAAAGAATATCAAGAGCTTTCAAATTTTTGTGATGATCTACATTAAATTAATCCAAGTCTGCTACTTTTGCTAGAACTAACTCACTATAAAAGGAGCAGCCTCTTAAGCATATAAATTATCACAGTTCCAGTAATTTGTTAAAGGTGTAAGATTCAGTGGGTGAGCAGTTATATATAGCCTGTAATAAGTATTATATGCATGCTTTGGTTATTATGATTGATTTTATTTGCTAATTAACTGAATTCTTAAAATAAAATTCATGTATAGGTAAGAACTTTATATCCAGGAAAAATTTGTATACAGTCAAAAGTCGTTAATCCGGACTCGTCGGGACTTCGGCGATTCCGGATTATAGATCATCAGTTTAAATTTGGTAAGATGGCATGCAGAAATAATAAAATTAAAAATATGAAACCGTAATTTATGAAATAAAGAACTATAATACTTTCTCTTTAATTCTATAAACAGACATAATTTCTTGTTCAGTTACAAAGTTCTGCTGTACAAGTCCTATAATTGCTGTGTCGAGAATACCAACTGATTTGTCAATCGAAATTTTTTCATTTTCAATAACCTCTGTGTCACTTTCTTCACTATCAAAAGCGAATCATAATATCGAGGAATTTGATTTAAATCATATCAAAGATGGAGTACATTGAGATGAAATACTACATTTAGTAAGGAATTATAAGCCAAATAAAATAAAAGCATCTGCTCTGAAGATAAGGATAGAGCTGACAGATCAACTTCCAATTCATTGTGCACCGTGTCGCCCCCCCCCCCCAGAGCAGCGTGAAATTGATAAACAATTTCGGAATGGTTAGGGAAACAAAGGATATGCCTTTATCCATTTTTTGCAGCAATTATACTTTTTGTTTAATGGAAACATACTTTTGCTTTGTAGATCCTTTACATATTAGTAAATATATATCGGAAATTCTATTTGACATAATCAAAAGTTCAAGCATGCTTTTATAAAAGTGCTCTAACAGTCTGCAAAAAATAATAAGCCAGATCCAATTCAAAGATTAAGGAACAACGCAATCTGCAACATTAACTGAATTAGATAATTTTAGCTTAGCTTATACCGTCCATTATACATTAAACGCGCATGCTAAAAGGTATTATTCGCATGCGCACACGCATATTCGCAGCCGTAAAGGTCTTGCGCGCACGTATAAACGCCTATGCACATGTGTCATCGCAACGCATGCGCAGAAACGCCTATGCACATGTGTCATCGCAACGCATGCGCAGAAAGTTTGTGGCTTTGAGGTGCGGATTATAGATCATTCCAGATTATGGGTGTCCGAATTAACGACTTTTGACTGTATATCTTTTGAGTTTATTTTGGATTTGCAGAAACCAGATTCCTTGGGGGGGGGAGGCTACAAAGAAATTATCATCTGAGTTTTTTTTATATTACAGTGAACTCAAGTGTTGAAATTAACTACTTGAAATACTGTACAACTCTTGATTAGCTGTATGGGAATGGTTCACAATTTACTGGATTTTACTATAAAACCTGATTTCTTGTAGTTCTTATATATTTTTGTATTTAGTAAATAAGACAATAATTTTTCTGTTATGAACATGACTATAATGCTCCATATTACAAAAATTTTAGATACTCTTCTGTTATCAGTACTGGATTAAGAGATATGTGTATGTATGCATGTGTGTATAAGTGTATATGTATATATATATGTATGTACGTTTTACATGCATACATTTTTTTAACACATAAATCCATATACAGTGGTGGCCAAAATTGTGGAAACTTTTATGTTTTTTAACTTTGTATGCTTATAGAAAACGTCACGTTTCACAAAATGCAAACTTGTATATATCATTTTAAAGAGAATTTATTACTGAATTCGATACAAAACACAAAATTCAATTATTTGCAATACAAAAAAAGTTAAACCATAATAGTTATCGATATACATTAGATAGTGATGATTGCAATGAGTTATCAGTACTTAGTAGGGTACCCTTTATTTTTGATTACAGCTTCACATCGACATCGATGTTCCATTGAGCTGACTAGAGTTTTAACCCTTTGCGGCATGGTGGGTCAATATATGTCCTACCTAATTAATATTTATTTTCTCAGTTAGCAATTTCCGTTAGAAATT